>NC_064620.1:449302572-450802572 GCF_023898315.1 Schistocerca nitens
CTACCTACGGATTATGGTTCGGAGGAACCCTGAAAGCAACGCCACCATGTTGAATAATGCTTTTCGTGCAACCACAGGACGTCATGTTACGACTCAAACAGTGCGCAATAGGCTGCATGACGCGCAACTTCACTCCCGACGTCCATGGCGAGGTCCATCTTTGCAACCACGACACCATGCAGCGCGGTACAGATGGGCCCAAAAACAGGCCGAATGGAACGCTCAGGACTGGCATCACGTTCTCTTCACCGATGAGTGTCGCATATGCCTTCAACCAGACAATCGTCGGTGAGACTGAATGCCTTAGACAGTGCAGCGAGTGCAGCAAAGTGGAGATTCCCTGATGTTTTGGGGTGACATTATGTGGCCGGTGTACGCCGTAACGGCTGTACGATACGTGAACGCCATCCTTCGACCGATAGTGCAACCATATCGGGATCAATTGGCGAGGCATTCGTCTTCATGGACGACAATTCGCGCCCCCATAGTGCTCATTTTGTGGATGACTTCGTTCAGGATTATGACATCGTTAGACTAGACCAACCACTCTGAGGGATCTACGCCGAATCGCCGTTAAGGAGGGGGACAATCTGGACCAACAATGCCTTGATGAACTTGTGGATAGTATGGCACGACGAATACAGGCATGCATCAATGCTAGAGGACGTGCTACTGGGTATTAGAGGTGCCGGTGTGTATAGCAATCTGGACCACCACCTCTGAAGGTCTCGCTGTATGGTGGTACAACATGCAATGTGTGGTTTTCATGAACACTAAAAAGGGCGGAAATGATGTTTATGTTGATCTCTATTCCAATTTTCTGTACAGGTTCCGGAACTCTCGGAACCGAGGTGACGCAAAACTTTTTTTTTGTGTGTGTATTTGTAATACGTGCATCAGACCGGGTCATGACTGTAACCTTTCGCGCCTACATAGGATTAAAGCAGTGGGCACAGTCAATTTGTCGTCGTTATGCATCCAGTAGGTTCCTAAACTGGAAAATTACTCCCTGAAGGGTAAAATGAAACTTTATGAAGGGTAAAAACGAAATTGCTTCGACGAAGCTTTAGTGACCACTGTTAAGTTATTTCATTAAAATTAATCATAAAAACTATTGTATTCCACGGTGGCAGACTGGAACAGCAACCATGTTATAAGTTAATTCTGCTTTTGTCGTCGTGTCTAGAATTATCTGATGTAGCCTTATCCAATCGAAACGCGTAATAAATTACAAATCTGGAACCTAAGACTGTTTTTACAATTAAAACTAATCAGTATTACTACCACCACGTTAGACTTTATTATATAACCTATGTCATTTGACATCCACTGATGGATAAACTCCTACTCGAGATATTTCTGTGCATTGCGATCTTCAGCGATACGAATCCCCGTTGCTCTTCCACATTTTCTACTACCGCCCACTTACCTTTCGTTAGTTTGTCCTCCAAGTCTTTTGTTATTTCTTGGAATCCTGAAAAGAACTTCCGTTGGCCATTTGTCGACCATCTTCCCTGCTACTGTCCAGCCCAGCTGCACTCTTTTATTCATTATCATAGATGCAGCTGCCATTCTAGTTTCTCCTGAAAGAAAGGATATTGCGGAGACATGGCTTAGCCACAGCCTGGGGATGTTTCCAGAATGACATTTTCACTCTGCAGCGGAGTGTGCGCTGATATGAAACTTCCTGGCAGATTAAAACTGTGTGCCGTACCGAGACTCGAACTCCTTTCTTTCAGGAGTGCTAGTTCTGCAGGTTCGCAGGAGAGTTTCTGTAAAGTTTGGAAGGTAGGTGACGACGTACTGGCAGAAGTAAAGCTGTGAGGACGGGGCGTGAGTCGCGCTTGGGTAGCTCAGTTGGTAGAGCACTTGCCCGCGAAAGGCCAAGGTCCCGAGTTCGAGTCTCAGTCCGGCACACAGTTTTAATCTGCCAGGAAGTTTCATATCAGCGCACACTCCGCTGCAGAGTGAAAATCTCATTATGGGTTATTTTCCTGCCTGGATAGCAGAATTTCTTAACTTCATACACCACGTGATCACCAAACTGTTAACATTTCTGCTGCTTCTCATTACCTTCGTCTTTCTTTGATTTACTCTCAGTCCATATTTTCTTTCGAGTAGACTCTTCATTCCATTTAGCATATCGTGTAATTCTTCTTCACTTTCACTGAGGATAGCAATGTCATCAGCGAATCTTATCAATGTTATCCTTTCACCTTGAATTTTAATACCGCTCTTGAACCTTTCTTTTATTTCCGTCACTGCTTCTTCGATGCGCAGATTGAACAGTAGGGGTGAAAGACTACATCCCTGTCTTACACCCTTTTAATCCGAATTCTTAGCACTTGCACTCTTACTATTCCCTCTTGTCTCTTGTACATGTTGTATATCACCCGTCTTTCCGTATAGTTCACCCCTATTTTTATCAGAATTTCGAGCATCTTGCACCATTTTACATTCTCGAACGCTTTTTCGAGGTCGATAAACTTACCGTTTACAAAAGTGTACTCCAAACGAAACTTAAAAATTTATTTTTGGAAATAAGCAGAACCAAACACCCCATTGGTCCATTATTTCTTGATTTAGTGAAAAACCTGAAACACATGAGTTTCAGTTGTTTGAACGTTACTCAGCATTATAGTGGTGTGTCACTTCAAATATAGGAATTCTTTGAGCATAGTATTTCATTGGGTCTCATACTTTGTACAGGATATTCGATTACAACTGATCTCGTTCATGGGTAATGGTCTCGTAAAGTTGGCTACCACAGATTAAGTTTTTAACTGACGTACTGGAAGAAAAAAATTTAGCGAAAAGAACAAGTGGAGGCACAGAAAGAAAACAGCTGAAAACTTATTAAAAGTAATGGAGTGTCAAAATTATTAATAAATAAATAGAACAGCACAAAACAGAGAATACTGACTGCAGCTGCAAGGCACACATAGCCTTGAGAAGATGATGATGACGGTGTGTTCAAATCCATGTGTGACCAACATTTTTGTCCTTCACTGGAATCTGTCGATAAACAGTGTCCTTCTTTCTACATTACAGTAGTAGCATACGACAAATTCCTCCGAGTGCACCACAGAAAACACTTCAGCTGGTCATTTAACTTCTTCTTTTTTTATTTGCAATTCACTGATTTTACATTTTTTTATATTTTTGAGGCATTGTAGACATCGGTGAATCACAATAACGGAAAAAAGTAGCACTAACGGAAACTGCTGGAGACTACAAGTAACTGGACTTCATTTTATTTTGTAGTTCTGCAACCAGCCAGTGTGTGTGCGTGCGTGTGTGTGTGTGTGTGTGTGTGTGTGTGTGTGTGTGTGTCGCTTTGTGAGAGTTGCTGAGAGTTTCTGATTTTATGGGGCAGTTCATTAAAGGAGAGCTGATGTCAAGTGACGTGGTCAGAAGCTGAACATATCACAAATCAGTTTGCTGTATATGTCTCATGTACGGCTGGTAGTGAAGCTGTTAGTTTCCAAATCGATCGTGGCATAATAAAATGACCATCACTTAATTTCAGTCCGAGACAGTTTTTACCTTTCCCTAATTAACCGTACGACTGCGTCCCCTATAGCCCCGTCAGCGGTGGAAGACTTTAAATATGAAATAGTTTCTCCCACTTCAGGACATCGTGCTTTTTTTTACAGGGGCCTCCTTTTTCTTTAGTTATGATTGTATGCCTCTCCTGGTGTGTCAACTTTATTCAGTATCGCGCCTCCCATCTGTCTGCGAATCGTGTAAACTCTTTTGAGCTAACCAGGCTCTCGTTATTCTGTATTAGCAGATCACATTTAATAGTTGGTGTGTCCCGTATCGAGCTGTTGTGTAATCTAAAGATTTGTAGCAGTTATTCTGTGGAAGCAAAGATTTCTTTTAAAGTTTGTCTCTGGTTGCCTGCAATAAGCTGCTGGAGTCTTTAAAGAATGCTGCAGCTTAACAGCGCGGCTTAAAAAATCGCACCACTTTTGCTCTATTGTTCTGTTCCGAGAACGAGGCGTAATCTGTTGGTGCAAAGAAGGGCTGAGCTGCGGGTTCCGTTAATGTGTTTCCAGAAAGTGCGATCGTTATACGCGCCTCTAAACAACCGTCGGAAATACCTTCGCAGCCATCAGATTCAAGGACTGGAACTGTAACTAACGACGCGTACCAACGAGGTCTCTTACACAGTTCGTTAGCAGCTGTGAATTTTTTTGTGTTTCTTAGTATCGCCAAGAATTTATTTATCGACAGTTTTTACATCCCGCTGTTTTTCCTCACTAGTGTAACAGCCACATTTAAGACATAAGCTGTAAGAATCCGTTATTGACCTCCTACGCCGTTTCCCAGCATACTAGCAAACCACGCGCTCTCCATACGACAGCCTAAAGTATGTTTTCTTAAAGTAGATATTAACTTTCCATTTGGAGAACTGAGTAAAGCGTAGTAAGCAGAATGGTTTTGGCTGACAATCAGGCAGAATGACTGATGTTCTGTGAAAGCCTAGAAACATACCGCAACTCGGCACTTCACACTGCCAGAGGTGAAAAAAGTGATAAAAGACGAAAATAAAAATCGTATCGCAGGCCGGGAAACGAAACAGAGCCCATTATCCCTGAGCCTCCAAAAAACGGTAAAGGTGGGGATCCGGGTTCAGGCCCGCCTGGAACAAATATCATTTGTCACGACATATTCATTCCGTCGAAGCCAGTTCTACTGTCGGTTAGGTGTATTTATAGTTGGTGAAATGAAATTTTTTATTTTTAATATGAACTAATTTTTTCTTTAGTTTTTGTGGGGATAAACGTTCTTGGACGAACTTGCGTTAGTTAGTGGATTTTGTTTTAAGTGGAGGCTTGTATTCAGAAGACGGTTCAAAGCATGCCACCACACCCTGTATCTGTTTTGATGACTGTGCTGCAGGTGTAAATTACCAGATACGATTAGCTTTTCTGAATCTTGCTTGGATGCGTTTTGCAGGTGTAAATTACCAGATACGATTATCTCTTCCGAATCGTGCTTGGATGTGTTTTGCAAGATAAATAAATTTGCTTGTGATGGAGTTTAAGAGGTGAAACTGCCAGGACAGTATGTCGTCTATTAATAGGTAGATGTACCTAGTCGTTTGTAGGTTTTACATCCGATTGACATACATTGTTAGTGTGGTGGTCTTCAGTCAGAAGAATAGTTTGATACAACTCCCCAGGCTAGTCTACTCCGGACCTCTTCATCAACGAACTAATGCCACCTACATCCATTTCGACCTGCTTGCTGTTTCCATCCCGTGATTTTCCTCTACAATTTTAAACCTCCTCCTCCTCCTCCTCCCCCCCCCCCCCCCCCGCTCCTCACACACACACGCAACTTCTGCAATCAAGCCCACGATTCCTTGTTACCTCAAAATGTCCCCTGTCACCTTTCTCTTAGTCAAGCAGTGACACAAATTTCTATTTCCCCCCACTTGGATTCAATATCTCCTCTTTAGTCACTCGATCTAGCCATCCAATCTTCATCATTTTTCGGTAGAATCACATTTCAAAAAGTTTCTGTTGTCTCTTGTCTGAACTGCTTATCGCCCGCATTTCACTTCCATACGAGCCTACACTCAGGACAAACAGCTTCAGAAACATTTAAAAATAATTCCTCTTCATCAGAAATGCTTTTCTTGCTATAGCCAGTCTTCATTTAATATCTTTTCGTCTTCGTGCGACCCATCTTTTATCTCTAGTGTCTCATTTCCTAACCTAATTCCCTCAGCATCGCCTGATTTAATTCTACAACATTCCATTAGCCATAATTTACTTTTGTTGATATTCTTCTTATAACTTTCTCAGAAGTATCAATTCCGTTCAGTTACTCTGCAGAGTCCTTTGCCATGACTGACAGAATTACAACGTCATCAGGAAACATCAAAGTTTTTCTTTTCCCTGAAATTGAGTTCCATCCCCAAAATCCCTATTCGTTTCCTTTACAGCTTGCTTAAGGTACATATTGAACAATATAATCCCTTCTCAACTATGGCTGCCCTTTTATGCCCTTCGACTCTTCTAACTGCAGTTTTGTTACTGTTCTGCAAGTCGAGGCGTGGAATGTCAGAAGCATGAACGTGGTAGGGAAACTGAAGAATCTGAAAAGGGAAATGCTAAGGTTTAATCTTGAAATAGTGGGGACGAGTGATATGAAATGGAAAGAAGACAAGGCTTTCTGGTTAGATGAGCATAAGGTAATAACTACAGCAGAAAATAGTATGACGGGAGTAGCATTCGTTACGAATAGGAAGGTAGGGCAGAGAGTGAGTTACTGTGAACAGTTCAGTGATAGGGTCGTTCTTATCAGACGGCCGCTGTGACCGAGCGGTTCTAGGCGCTTCAGTCTGGAACTGCGCGAACACTACGGTCGCAGGTTCGAATCCTGCCTCGGGCATGGATGTGTGTGATGTCCTTAGGTTAGTTAGGTTTAAGTAGTTCTAAGTTCTAGGGGACTGGTGACCTCAGATGTTAAGTCCCATAGTGCTCAGAGCCATTTGAACCATTTTCTTATCAGGATCGACAGCAAACCAACACGGACAACAACTGTTCAGGTATACATGCCGTCGTCACCAGCCGAAAATGAAAAGAGAAATTATATGAGAATATTGAATGGGTAAATCAGTTCGTAAAGGAAGATGAAAATCTAACAGTCATGAGGGATTGAAATGCGTTTATAGGGGAAGGAGAAGAAGAAATGTTACGGTAGAATATGGACTTGGTACTAGGAATGAAAGAGGAGTTATGCAATACATTGCAGCTTCTAGTAGCGAATACTCTATTCAAGAATCACAACAGGAAGAGATATACGTGGGAAAGGCCAGGAGATTCGGGGAGATTTCAGTTAGTTTACATCATGCTTAGGCAGAGATCCGAAATCAGTATTGGCTTGAAAGGCGTATGCATGAGCAGATGTAGACTCGATTACAATTTAGTAGCGATGGAGAGTAGGCTGAGGTTTAAGAGATTAGTCAGGAAAAATCAATATGCAAAGAAGTGGGATACGGAAGTATTAAGCAATGAGAAGATATACTTGAAGTTCTCTGAGGCTATAGATACTGCAATAAGGAATAGCTCAGTGGGCACTTTGAAGAAGAATGGGCATAGCTTAAAGGGGCAGTCACAGAAGTTGAAGAGAAAAACATAGGTACAAAGCAGGTAATTGCGAAGAAACTATGGGTAATACAAGAAACACTTCAGTTGATCAATGAAAGAAGGAAGTACAGAAATGATTAGGGAAATTCAGAAATATAGAAATACATGTCACTTAGAAATGAAATAAACGGTGAGTGCAGGGAAGCTAAGACGAAATGGTTGCAGGAAAAATGTGATGAAATCGAAAATGAAAGGATTGTGGGAAGGACTGACTCGGCATATAAAAAAGTCAAAACAACCTTCGGTGAAATTAAAAACAAGGGTGGTAACATAAAGAGTGCAATGGGAATTCCACTGCTAAATGCAGATGAGACAGCGGAGAGATGGGAAGAGTACATTGAAGGTCTCTAACAGGGGGAAGATTTGTCTGATGTGATAGAAGAAACAGGAGTCGATTTAGAAGAGATAGGGAAACCAGTATTACAATCAGAATTTAAGATAACTTTGGAGGAATTAAGACCAAAATGATGGTACCACATAAATCATAAGGGAACAACTTCTATGGTAGTGTAGGGAGGTGTGATGTACCCAGAAAATAATAGAGAATGCAGGTGGTTGCAATTACTACTCTGAGATGAAGAGGTTGGCATAGGAGAGGAATTCTTCACGGTCGGCCTCAGAAGACTGATGGTTAAAGATAAGAGATAGTAGGGGAAATTATATTTCCCTTCAAAAAAATGGTTCAAATGGCTCTGAGCACTATGGGACTCAACTGCTGTGGTCATAAGTCCCCTAGAACTTAGAACTAATTAAACCTAACGACATCACACACATCCATGCCCGAGGCAGGATTCGAACCTGCGACCGTAGCAGTCGCACGGTTCCGGACTGCGCGCCTAGAACCGCGAGACCACCGCGGCCGGCTATATTTCCCTTCAATCAGCAGAACTGCGAAGAGTGTGTTGCGCTGAACATTGTCAAAAGTTTTCTCTAAAATCATAAATATTTAAAGCGTAAGTCTGCCTTTCTTTAAACTATCTTCTGAGATAAATCGTAAGTATGCCCACGTATTCCTACCTGTTCACGGAGGTCAGCTTCTACCAGTTTCTCTATTCTCCTGTAAATACATTCTAAGATAAAAAACGACGCACCATGAATGAATTATCGCAATGGGACGGAAATCCTCTTGTGCATGCAGTTATTCGGCTTGGCACTTAGCCGCGCGGCATTAGCCGAGAGGTCTTAGGCGCTGCAGTCACGGACTGTGCGGCTGGTCCCGGCGGAGGTTCGAGTCCTCCCTCGGGCATGGGTGTGTGTGTTTGTCCTTAGGATAATTTAGGTTAACTAGTGTGTAAGCTTAGGGACTGATGACCTTAGCAGTTAAGTCCCATAAGATTTCACCACATTTGAACATTTTGCTTGGCACTTATTGAGAGTTGTTGAATGTCCTCGTTAGGGATATCAGATTCTGTCCAAATGGCGCGTTAGTTCGTCAAAATTCCGAGCTGGTTGGATGGACACTCCTTTCCCCCAATAACGCTCCAAACTTTCTCAATTGCTGAGAGCTTCGGCGACCTTGCAGGCTACGGTTGGGTTTGGCAAGCGCGAAGACAAGCGGTAGAAGCTCTCGCCGTGTGTGGGCGGACATTGACTTGCTGAAATGTAAGCCCAGGATGGCTTACCAATAAGTGCGACGAAAGAGTGCGTAGAGTAACACTGATGTAAGTGTGTCGCGGATGACAAACGCGTCCTGCTATGGAAATAAATAGCTCCGTACACTATCACTCCTGCTTATCCGATCGTATGGCGGGTTACAGGATCCCGCCGCTGTCCAGGGTGTCTCCAGACACGTCTTCGACTTGGAAACTTATTGACTGGAGTAGGTCTTCACTGACGAGCCCCGCTTTCGAGTGAGCCCCGATGACCAGTGAAAACAAGGCTGGAAGATCCCGGACAGCGGTGTTTTTCTTTTTCTCTCTCTTCTCTCTCTTCTCTTTCTCTCTCTCTCTCTCTCTCTCTCTCTCTCTCTCTCTCTCTCTCTTTTTCTGTGTCATTGGTGGTAGTATTTTGCGACAGTGAATTATTAAACTGATACATAATTCCCATGCAGTTTAGTGCGGTGTGCTTTTGTTTGAAGGAGGCTTCCGATCAGATTGTCACTGTAAACTGATCTGAAGGGCCTCTCTTTTTGATTGCACCCAACATCCATCCCGGAGAGCGACGCTCCGCGAATGATGGGGCGGCGCTGAATGGGACTTGTTGCTACTGGAGAGGATCCGCGTTGATAGGATTCACTGTGCAGACGAGATAAGGCGCAGACTTTTCTGCTAGTGGCTCTGGTGCAGTCCATTAGGGGGCTAGATAAGGCGCCCGCCCCACGGCCGCACTCCAATTAGGCTAATGCGGTCTCGCAGGGCGGCGAGGCGCCGCAATCCTTCTGTCCAGTTTAACGACAGCTGCGGGACCCCCGCATAACCACTGCGCCCACGCCAGCCACGCCACGCAATCGTCCTAAATGCCCGCTACCCTACTCTGCTTAACGCAAAAGCTATCCGCCAAACACGTGGCTATAATGACTCCGCGGCCGAAATACTCCCAGGAATAAAAAAAATTGAGCGAGAATCTAGCTAATAGCTCTGCTGTGAAATTTATCCTGCACTCGGTACGAGACAAATGCGGAGAAATCGAAAGGGAGGTGGTCGTCGGAAGGATCGGTTCAGCATATCGAAAACACAAAACAGACTTCGGCTCAATTAAAAGCAAAGGGGACAACATTAACAGCGCAAGAGAAACTTTACTGATCAACGCATAGGAGACAATGAATAGGTCGAGAGAATACAGTGCGAAGGGGAGTGACTTATAAAATTTATGAAATCATTGGGGAAGTTGATTTATAGGGTATGTGAGACTGAAGACATACCATCACTTTCGGGGATATATCATATACATAATCCCGAACAGAGCAAGAAGCGATATGTAGGAGAATTACCGCACAATCAGAATATATCTCATGTATCCATGTTGCTGACAGGAGTAGGGTATAGAAAAATGGAAAAGAAAATAGATGATGTTTCAGATGAAAATCAGTTGGACTTAACGAAAGGCAGAGGCGTCAGAGACGCCCTTCTCAAGTGGCGCTTGATAATGGAAGCGAGACAAATAATTATTTAAGGAAAAATATATTTTAATATTTTTAATTTTAAATCGAACTAAAAATTTCTCCCAGCCCCAGTCAGACTCTTAAACCAATACAGATAAATAACTTCCTGGCAGATTAAAACTGTGTGCCCGACCGAGACTCGAACTCGGGACCTTTGCCTTTCGCGGGCAAGTGCTCTACCATCTGAGCTACCAAAGCACGACTCACGCCCGGTACTCACAGCTGTACTTCTGCCAGTATCTCGTCTCCTACCTTCCAAACTTTAAAGCTGTGAGTACCGGGCGTGAGTCGTGCTTCGGTAGCTCAGATGGTAGAGCACTTGCCCGCGAAAGGCAGAGGTCCCGAGTTCGAGTCTCGGTCGGGCACACAGTTTTAATCTTCCAGGAAGTTTCATATCAGCGCACACTCCGCTGCAGAGTGAAAATCTCATTCTACAATACAGATAATCCTGAAAATTTGTGAGTGTGATACTTTAAAACCTATGAAAATGATTGTAATATGTAATAATAACAATGCCGTGTGACGAGGGCCTCCCGTCGGGTAGACCGTTCGCATGGTGCAAGTCTTTCGATGTGATGCCACTTCGGCGACTTGCGCGTCGATGGGGATTTAAGGATGATGATTAGAACAACGCAACACCCAGTCCCTGACGGGAAAAAATCTCGGAACCAGTCGGGAATCGAACCCCGGCCCTTAGGAGTGACATTCCGTCACGCTGACCACTCAGCTACCGGGGCCGCACTGTAATATGTAATTGAAAAAAAAAATGGCTCTGAACACTATGGGACTTAACATCTGTGGTCATCAGTCCCCTAGAACTTAGAACTACTTAAACCTAACTAACCTAAGAACATCACACACATCCATACCCGAGGCAGGATTCGAACCTGCGACCGTAGCAGTCGCGCGGTTCCGGACGGAGCGCCTAGAACCGCTAGACCACCGCGGCCGGCCAATATGTAATTGATCCATGAGTAGTTCACACTATTATGTATTGATGTACCTCGCACTTATCGTTTTAAATCTTACAAGTAATTTCGTAGCTGTTAAAAATTCGCAATCACGAAATATCAAAACTATCTGTATGGCATCAAAAATCTGCATGGGGCTGGAGAAATTATTTTGGTTCGATGTAAAACATTTACAAAATGTTCAAATGTGTGTGAATTCCTAAGGGACCAAACTGCTGAGGTCATCGGTCTCTAGACTTACACGCTACGTAAGTTATGCTAAGAGCAACACACGCACTCACGCCCGAGGGAGAACTTGAACCTCCGGCAGAAGGGGCCGCGCAATCCGCTACTGGCTCCTGAAACCGAGCGGTCACTCCGCGCGGCAAACATTTACAACAAGAAGGGACGCAGTGATATGACTCGTCTTGAAATAGAGCAAAGAAAGTTGACATTCGATGCGGTGGCTGATGGGAGCGACCGTAAAGGCATTTTCCAAGTACAGTTACTCCATCAGCCACCGCGCCGAGTGTCAACTCTGTGCGCGAATGTTGGACGGTAAAAAGTGTAGAGGGAGACAAAGGCTGGAATTTATGCAGCAAAGACACGGTCCAATCACAATACCGCCTACGTTCGGCGTGAAGGTGCAATAAATACTTACTGACTGTAGATGGCATTACTGGCGGTGGAAGGTATATAAAGCGTGTCGGTGGGAAGCGGGAAACACTGCAGTTGTTGTCGTAATAAGAAAACGGAGCGAGTTACTTTACGTCCGAAAGGGTATGATCATGGGCTTTCGGGCGGAAGGTGGAAGGCGGAAGCATTCCCGAAACGGATAAGTTTATAAATGATGCGATTCTTCAGTTTCTCCCGGAGTATTTATTACTCGAACAATCCATGGGTGTACTGACGGTCCATAGTGTCCAACGGGCACAATATTTCGGCGAACAGACACGTCGCCATCGTCAGGTGCGCTGACGAACTGAGCTCCTGAGGGCGGGCGAGATTGCGGCTACAGCTTCAGCGGGCATGGGAACCAGCACTGAGTCCAATTAAAAAGACGCTCAGCAAAGGAAACTAACGGACGACTAGGGCGGGCGATGCAATTACACAGAAGCCACCACAGACGCTGACGCCAGCGTCTCAGCGATCGCAGACGCGCGGGCGCGGACCGCGGAGAGAACGCTTCGCGAGGGAAGGGGATTTAATATGGCCGCCCGCCCTCAGGAGCTCTGTTCGTCAGCGCACCTGACGATGGCGACATGTCTGATCGCCGAAATATTGTGCCCGTTGGACACTATGGACCGGCAGTACACCCATGGGCTGTTCGAACAAGTTGATAAATTCCAGAATGAGATTTTCACTCTGCAGCGGAGTGTGCGCTGATATGAAACTTCCTGGCAGATTAAAACTGTGAGCCCGACCGAGACTCGAACTCGGGACCGCGGGAGAGCTTCTGTAAAGTTTGGAAGGTAGGAGATGGTTCAAATGGCTCTGAGCACTGTGGGACTTAACATCTATGGTCATCAGTCCCCTAGAACTTAGAACTACTTAAACCTAACTAACCTAAGGACATCACACACAACACCCAGCCATCACGAGGCAGAGAAAATCCCTGACCCCGCCGGGAATCGAACCCGGGAACCCGGGCGTGGGAAGCGAGAACGCTACCGCACGACCACGAGATGCGGGCGAAGGTAGGAGACGAGATACTGGCAGACGTAGAGCTGTGAGACCGGGCGTGAGTCGTGCTTCGGTAGCTCAGATGGTAGAGCACTGGCCCACGAAAGGCAAAGGTCCCGAGTTCGAGTCTCGGTCGGGCTGTTTTAATCTGCCAGAAAGTTTCAAGTTGATAAATGGTTCGCGCGCTGCCATGCATGTCAAAATAGTGCTATCCGAAACCGGCGCCGAGTCATCTGTCGCGCACCACTGGCCAAAGATGACAGAGGTGAACCACGGCTGCGGATATGTGTGACTGTTGAGCATCTGCCCGCCCAGATGAACCAACGGGCTACCAACAGTGTCTTCTCAATGACGGTTCAGCGAACGCTGCAGCGGGTGGCCCTTTACAGCAGGTCCCTGGTCCATGCTCCATGCTGGCTGCTGTTTATCGGCGATGAAGACTGATTTGCACGCCAATATCGTAACTGGACGTCCACTGGTGGCGACAGGTGCCCATTTCAGAGTAATCACCTTTTATGCACCATCAGACAGATGGCCGTTGGTGTGTATGGCCCTGCAACAAATGGTTCAAATGACTCTGAGCACTATGGGACTTAACATCTGAGGTCATCAATCCCCTAGACTGAGAACTACTTCGCCGGCCGGGGTGGCCGGGCGGTTCTAGGCGCTACAGTCTGGAACCGCGTGACCGCAACGGTCGCAGGCTCGAAACCTGCATCGGGCATGGATGTGTGTGACGTCCTGAGGTTAGTTAGTTTTAAATAGTTCTAAGTTCTAGGGGACTGATGACCTTAGAAGTAAGTCCCATAGTGCTCAGAGCCACCCCCCTTTTTTTTCTAACTAACCTAAGGACATCACACACATCCATGCCCGAGGCAGGATTCGAATCTGCGACCATAGCAGCAGCGCGGTTCTGGACTGAAGCGCCTAGAACCGCTCGGCCACAGCTGCCCTGCAACAATCGGTGGAAGCATCCAGGATGGATGAGAGTGTATTAGGACCTGAGCAATGTTTTCGTTGCATTCCTGCATTCCCTGGGTGGTATAGCCATTCTGCAAGGCACAATGGATCAACATAAATATGAATCTATCCCTGACGATCATGTCCGCCTCGACATGTAGTCTATCAGCGGGACAATACAACGTGCTACGTATCTCACAGAGCACGGACGTGTTTCTAAGAGTACCGTTCTCTCCTGGCCACCGAATTCCCCGGATTTAATCCGTGGGAGCTACCTCAACTGAGAAACCTAGCGGAGCCGGCTACGGTACTGGAGTCGGCGTAGCTCCACATCCCTGTTGATACCTACCAGAACCTCACACTGACTATTCCCGAACGTCTCGCAGTGGTCAAAGCTGCAAAAGATGTTTATTCAGGCTTTTGACAGATGATCACAGTGAGAGGACCCTGTAGACGAGAACAATGCTACTCTGAGATGAAAAGGTTGACACAGGAGAGGAATTCGCGGCGGGCCGCATTAAACCCGTCAGGCGATCCAAAACAATAAATACACTACTGGCCATTAAAATTGCTACACCAAGAAGAAATGCAGATGATAAAAGAGTATTCATTGGACAAATTTACTACACTACAACTGACATGTGATTACATTTTCACGCAATTTGAGTGCATAAATCCTGAGAAATCGGTACCCAGAACAATCACCTCTGGCCGTAATAACGGCCCTCATACGCCTGGGCATTGAGTCAAACAGAGCTTTGATAGCGTTTACAGGTACAGCTGCCCATGCAGCTTCAACACGATACCACAGTTCATCAAGAGTAGTGACTGGCGTATTGTGACGAGCCAGTTGCTCGGCCACCATTGACCAGACGTTTTCAGTTGATGTGAGATCTGGAGAATGTGCTGGTCAGGGCAGCAGACGAACATTTTCTGTATCCAGAAAGGCCTTACAGGACCTGCAACATGCGGTCGTGCATTATCCTGTTGAAATGTGGGGCTTAGCAGGGATCGAATGAAGGGTAGAGCCACGGGTCGTAACACATCTGAAATGTAACGTCCACTGTTCAAAGTGCCGTCAATGCGAACAAGAGGTGACCGAGACGTGTAACCAATGATACCCCATACCATCACGCCGGGCGATACGCCAGTATGGCGACGACGAATACGCGCTTCCAATGTGCGTTCACCGCGATGTCGCCAAACACGGATGCGACCATCGTGATGCTGTGAACAGAACCTGGATTCATCCGAAAAATTGACGTTTGCATTCGTGTACCCAGGTTCGTCGTTGAGTACACCATCGGAGGCGCTCCTGTCTGTGATGCAGCGTCAAGGGTAACCGCAGCCACGGTCTGCGAACTGATAGTCCATGCTGCTGCAAACGTCGTCGAACTGTTCGTGCAGATGGTTGTTGTCTTGCAAACGTCCCCATCTGTTGACTCAGGGATCGAGACGTGGCTGCACGATCCGTTACAGCCATGCGGATAAGATGCCTGTCATCTCGACTGCTAGTGATACGAGGCCGTTGGGATCCAGCACGGCGTTCCGTATTACCCTTCTGAACCCATCGATTCCATATTCTGCTAACAGTCATTGGATCTCGACCAACGCGAGCGCCGGTCAAAGTGGCCGAGCGGTTCTAGGCGCTACAGTTTGGAACCGCGCGACCACTACGGTCGCAGGTTCGAATCCTGCCTCGGGCATGGATGTGTGTGATGTCCTTAGGTTAGTTAGGTTTAAGTATTTCTAGGCGCTACAGTTTGGAATCGCGCGACCACTACGGTCGCAGGTTCGAATCCTGCCTCGAGCATGGATGTGTGTGATGTCCTTAGGTTAGTTAGGTTTAAGTAGTTCTAAGTTCTAGGGGACTCATGACCACAGCAGTTAAGTCCCATAGTGCTCAGAGCCATTTGAACCAACGCGAGCAGCAATGTCACGATACGATAAACCTCAATCGCGATAGGCTACAATCCGACCTTTATCAAAGTCTGAAACGTGATGGTATGCATTTCTCCTCCTTACACGAGGCATCACACCAACGTTCGGTTGGAGACTTTCCTCACGTCAGGACGCTGTAGGTGTCGCCACCGGCGCCAACGTTGTGTGAATACTCTGGAAAGGTAATCATTTGCATATCACAGCATCTTCTTCCAGTAGGTTAAATTTCGCGTCTGTAGCACGTCATCTTCGTTGTGTAGCAATTTTAATCGCCAGTAGTGTAAATAAATAAACTGTCGGCATAAAAAGAAGTTCTTCCCATGCTCCATCCTTGAAAGGGTTGGGAGGCATGACAAGAACAAAAGCAGCCCCCTGATGCTCATTTTACCGAGGCTGCATGCAGCTGCGCAGGATCAAGGCGAAGAAAATAGAATTTATGTACCAGAAATGGGAATGACATGTAGACTCGGATGACGTAGCAGGGAAGGAAGAAAGAAGAGGGAAGGACAGTATTAGGGGAGAGGAAAGCTGCTATCAAGTCGTTGCGCGGCCAGCTTGTTACCGGGAGGCGGGTGTGGACGCAGCCGTCTTCTTCTGCAGGGGCGGGGGAGGGGTGGCAGGGCAGGGCGCGCGCAAACACGCCTGAAAGCCCTCGGCGCATCCCAGCGCGGCCGCAATTTGCATTTCTGTCCGGAAAGACGCGACCCGGTCCCGGCCCCGCCGTGCTGACGCGACCGCCGACCGCCGCCCGCTAACTGGATTACGGCTGCTCCTCGTGGGCTTCCCTGCTCAAGGAGCGCCACCTGCCCGCCCCCGCAGCCGCCCCCGCTGCCTATTATCGACGGACCGTCGGCCCGAACCGCGAGTCGTGCCGTGGGTCGCAAAATGAGGTCGCGACGATGAATGTGACACGGCGCGCGCTCTCTACGTGGCCAGCATTGCCACACAGTTCGCACCTACCGCCGGCGAGGTGACGGTAGCGTGGACCTGCAGCGACCAATTTTCGGCTATGCGCTGCCCCTGACACTATAGCACAAGTGTCGTCGGGAGGAGGAGGAGACCAAGTGTTCCTTCCTGTGGTATCACTTGTCGATACCACCCTACAGGCGTCGTTACGTTGGTGACGGAATGCAAGTATACGTTCGACGCCAGTAGCGGTTGGGCGGTACCGGGGTACCAGCCGGACCCAAGGGTGCGCGCCTGCTGCGCCACACGTCTAGTGGCTCTGTACCATGAGCGCTCTCTGCCAACTACTTGGGCTCGGAGTCACTTCGTCACGTGACGCTCGCAGGCGCCGTTTAGTTGTGGTTCCAAGACCATCATTCGTGCTGTCGTTCAGAAACACTCTTCCTTGTTGACCCTGTGATGGCCCGACTCTATTTCATGCTGCATTATTTAGAATGAGTCTTCATAAGCTTGGACAAATACAAATTATGTAAATCTTTTGTATGTTGTGTTATCTAGTTCCCTAATCATTCCCACTCCTGTCCGTCTTTCTTACGACGATTGTATTGTACGTATTGTATGTTAACCTGTGGTATCGATACCCACGATGCCACAACATGTGCGCTCTGCTAGGTTGGCACTACGACAGACACCGACGACAGCGCACTCTAGCCGGAGCGGGAGAGCTCTACGAGCTACGCTCCAGATTCAGCCCATTTGATCAAGAGCAGACGGCCAGGATACTTCGCTTCACTTTCGCACCTACAGACTAAGTTACCTATGCCTCTGTAAATATTCATACACCAGAAAAGCACTTTTACTTTCTTGCAGTACCGAGAGATTTTCACCTTTTCCTGCTCCTACCTATGCGCCGCCTTCCAGCGGGATACAAAATAACCGGGGACCTAGAAGTGACAGAGAGGCTCCGTTCCCACCGCAGTCGCAGTGATCCACAACCCCACGACGACTACCGAAGTCCACTTCACCCTTCCACTTCACCCTTCTGCCGCCCCACACCGAACCCAAGGTTACAGGATTATTGTGCGGTTCGGCGCCAGCCCCCCCCCCCACCCCCTTCCCACAGGGAAGTCTCACACCAGACGAGTGTAGCCCCTATGTTTGCGTGGTAGAGTAATGGCGGCGTGCAAGTACATGGAGAAGTTGTTTGCGCAGCAATCGTCGGCGTAGTGTAGCGGAGGCGGAATAAGGGGATCCAGCCCAGATTCACCGAGGCAGATGGAAAACCGCCTAAAAACCATCCACAGACTGGCCGGCTCACCGGACCTCGACACAAGTCCGCCAGGCGGATTCGTGCCGGGGACCAGGCGCTCCTTCCCACTCCGGGAAACCGTGCGTTAGACCGTTCGACTAACTGGTCAGGCTTTCTTACGACGATGGTTGCCACACTACTCTCTAGCCCACTTCTCTTTACCGTTTTGTAAGGTTGTACACAACACTTCCATATTGTGGAGGAACTACTAGCAAGACAGGACATGTGCTCAAGAGATATGGACTGAGACCAGTGTTCCAGCCCACCTCCAATATAAGAGCTATATTACGCCCCATTATAGACAACTTAGGCCTTTGAGTTCCTGTCTTGTATGGTGGCCCCTGCGAATGAGGTAGCATTTACATTGGTCAAACAATTCGCACTGCTGCTCAACGTTGTACACAGAACCCGGCATACTGAGCACACTTGAGACGTCAGCTGTGGCGTAATGCTCCATCCATATGTTAGATGCTGGGCAGTTGTTTCCGTAACATCGAGTTGAATCATAATGGTCCCGAGTAATTATGAATCCTCTAAATCAGTCAGTGTGAATTCAACAGCGCTGTAGATCATAAAGCAGTTAGATGAATAATAGCTGTGGCGTGGAAGATACAAAATATATTCAACAGCACCAAGACGGTTTTGGAAGGAAAGAAGAAAGGAAGGTTTTAATGTAATTATACGTCAAACGCCTTTGTCATTAGACCTCAGTTGAGAAAGTCTGGGGGAAGGAAATTTATTTTTAGTACAATCATCGCGGCACTCGCTTTAATGATGCAAATACACCTGATACCTAAATTAAGCGAAAGGACGTGAATTCGAATAAGACTTCATCCGAAAATGAGTCACATAACCTAACGGCAGAGACACCTCTTCTGGTTGTAGTCTAGAATGTAATCAGTTTCCTCATTGCATGTTTTATAATCGCGTAAATTTTTGAAGTTTACGCGAAAGAAAGACCAATGTGACCGTTTTTTCCGCGTGTTTTCGCCCTGTGCTTCACGTTTCGGAACTACTAAAATTCCAGAAAAGTGCTCTCTGCGCCTTCCGGCAGCACTACGTGCTTTAAAAGCGGCAGCCACGGCGACGAATGGGGAACACGGCTACTATTCACGGAGAAGTCGTCGGCGCAGACGACGCCGTAAAGTAGCAGAAGCTGTGGCGCCATAGCTGCACCGCTGCACTCTGGTGGCCGACGCCGCAGCCACGGTTGTACGTTGCCCACTGTCTTCTTTTTTTGTCGCCTCCCTTTACGTGTCGCCCGGTCTGCCGCGTACATTCCCGGTTACGGCTGCCGATTTAAGTGCGTCCGTTAGGGCGGGGGTCCCGCTCACACCTGGCCGATAGCCGAGAGTGCGCAAGGCACTGAACACGCGCATGTGTGTGTGTGTGTGTGTGTGTGCGCGTGCGCGTGTGTGTATATACGTGCCAACGGTTGGCTGGCTGCGAGCACAATAGCGCGAGCGCCGTTAAACCCCTCTGCTTCGGACCCCCTCCCCACCTCCACCACCCCCATCCCTCCCCTCCTTGCCACGCATGCCCTCCCCCTCCCATACACGACCTCTGGCGATAAGAGCAGTACTACACAACCGTACCTTTTAACACGGCTCACAGAGCCTAACAGCAAGCTTCAGTCACACAGGCGTTGAATGCCGGCGCGACAAGGTTTAGAACGGGAGAACCATAGTCCCATTTAATCTTCGTTGTGAGAGTGCCAGAGGTTTGTTTTGCATCTGATGACCCCTCCAATAAGCGATTTCGCGTGGGGGCTACGAGCACACAGCCCAACGCTATCTGTTTGCTATCTTCCTCATTCGTGACTGCGAACTGATGCGCAGTCTGAATGAGTTCTCTCTCATTGGTCGTCTTTAGTTCTCATTCGTATGGAACCAATCAGTGCCGCTTCACTCGTGATCGGCCGGTGACGACTAAAATGCCGTTTGGATAAACCGAAAATTGTCTTTTAGTTCCGCGCCAGGTAACACAGTACGATTCTTCGTATGTAATCAGAAGTTGTCGTACCGGTCATTCTGATTTACATTTCCCTCGATTTTCTTAATGGAATGATATACTCAGCTTTTCAGCCTACCAATTGCTGTCACCATAACTGCTTATTAAGTGACATCACGTACATCAGCATCGAGAATGAAACTGTTTTTGCTTTCGCCTGCTCTCAAACTTTATCTTCCAATGTCAACCCCCTTGTAGTTCACGCATGTTTTGGTTTTCTAGCACCTCTCTATTCGGTGTTTTTTCCTTATCTTTATTTATATTATTATGTCGCACACTGTTCGCATTCTTAGTTCTAGTCCTCTTCATTACCCTTTCTACTTAAAAATACGCATCCAACACTTTGAGGGCGCCATCTCTTCAGTCTCTGTTCAGGATGACGCACTGATGACATTTTATAATGTATAGCATGGTTGCAGTATCTTCAACACGACTATGAGGAGAATCCTTTGTTACCTGTATGTGGCCGTTGGTCACTATTATTTGTATACAGAAAGTACACATTTTCGTCACAGTAGATATTTGTGAATACTGCAAAAATGAGAAATCGACGTAAAGCAACGAGAACAATAACAATTATAAAGTAAGTAAAGAAATCGCCAAGAACAGTCACTAAACAGTTCATTCGGAAACGAGAAGCGAAGTGAGAGAATGGTTCAAATGGCTTTAAGCACTATGGAACTAAACATCTGAGGTCATCAGTCCCCTAGACTTAGAACTACGTAAACCTAACCTAACGACACCACACACATCCATGCCCGAGACAGGATTCGAACCTGCGCCCGTAGCAGCAGCGTCGTTCCGAACTAAAGCGCCTAGAACCGCTCGGCCACAACGGCGGGGCGAAGTGAGAGAGACAGAGTAACTAATAAACAGAGTTGCTAATAAGAATCGTTTCAGAAATAAATGTTTTTATTTATGCGTGACTAATTGAAGATGCGAAAGAGAGGCACAGTTGCAGGAAAAAGAGTACACAAACAAGAGTACAAAGTTCAGTTGTGCCTCTTTAGTTTCTCCCGGCCTCAACGAAGAGAGAATAATTTTTAGGCGTACAGGCAAATCTCGGTGGCCAACGAGCACAATATTTCGGCAAACGACCACGTTTCCCCATCATCACGTGCGAAACCTAACGCTTGCAACGCGATCGCTTGTCGAAATATTGGGTCGGTCGCACATGCGAGATCCGGCAGTAAGCCCGTGAATTGTTCTCTCAAATTCAGACCTGTCAAATTTACATTGACAAGCTGGCCGCAATATTTTTTTCTGTTTCCGACACTCGAGTTTATATCTGACTTTTAGCCTACGATTTGTTTCCGAGAATACACATGTGACAGAAAAACAAAATATTTTAAGCTGACGAGATTTATAATACCTGCCATTGTCTTTCACAACTCATCAGCTATACTAGGTACGTGTCCTGCATTGTGACAGAAAGCAAATCTACAGACGATGATTAATTCTAAAGTTCTTGCTTTAACTGTTCATTTTCATTTTGTCATTCACTAATTATTATTTTTCTTCAACAGGTGAGTTCCTCCAACTGGAGACACCAGAGCACAACAAAGGGTGGTAAGTGGCGGCAGTCTGTTATTGACCGTTCCTTGCTTAAAGAGTATTCATTTTGAATTTTGTAATGACTGATGACGGGAGAAATATTCGTACTGATTAAGTGCTAAAGACGGACTTCGTAAGCAGGCGTAAGCACCTCCCTGCATTCGTTTATTTTTTATGGATTTTTTCTTTCTTGTCTTGTTCCCTAAGGTACGGCAAAACGCGCCGCACTGACAAGGGAACCTGCCCATCGCAACCCCCTCAGATTTAGTTATAAGTTGGCACAGTGGATAGGCCTTGATAAACTGAACACAGATCAATTGAGAAAACAGCAAGAAGTTGTGTGGAACTGTGAAAAAATAAGCAAAATATACAAACTGTGTAGTCCATGGGCCACATAGACAATATTATGGAGACTGGTAGCTAAGGAGCGGCGTGGTCACGCGGTAGCGTGAGCAGCTGCAGAACGAGAGGTCATTGGTTCAAGTCTTCCCTTGAGTGAAAATTTTACTTTCTTTATTTTTGCATAGTTATTATCTGTCCGTTCGTTCATTGACGTCTCTGTTTACTGTAATAAGTTTAGTGTCTGTGTTTTGCGACCGCATCGCAAAACCGTGCGATTAGTAGACGAACGGACGTGCCTCTCCAATGGGAACCGAAAACATTTGATCGCAAGGTCATAGGTCAACCGATTCCTCCACAGGAAAAAACATCTGATATATTCTATACGACACTGGTGACGGCATGTGCGTCACATGACAGGAATACGTTGTCGACCCACCTAACTTGTACACTTGGCGAATGGGTAAAAAGATTCTTCTACCTTGCCCGATTTAGGTTTTCTTGTGAATGTGATAATCATTCCCAACAAAGTGATGAAAACATAAGAGTTTGTCACATAAACTGAAAATAAAAAATTAAACTTTTCAATCGATGGAAGATTTGAACCAAGGACCCTCCGTTCCGCAGCTGCTCACGTTACCACGAGACCACGGCGCTCCTGCCTTCCCAGTGTCGTTGACGTTGCCTATCTTCCCATGAACTGCTCAGTTTGTATATTTTGCTTATTTTTTCACAGTTCCACACAACTTCTTCCTGTTTTCTCAATTGATCTGTGTTCAGTTTTCCAAGCCGTATCCACTGTGACAACTTATAACTAAATCTGAGGGGGGTGCGATGGGGAGGTTCCCTTGTGAGTGTGAACTTCGTCTATTCGATAACGAGTGGTCTCTTTATTAGCGTCTGGCGTTCGATTATAATCTGTGTAATTTCTCCGACGAAAGACTCTGTAAAACAAGATTCTTCATTCAGGAGTTTTAGCGCAAATGTACGAGGGTGAGTCAAATGAAAACCTTAAATATTTTTAAAATATTATTTATTGTACAGAATTGGTACAAAGCTGTATCACTTTTCAACATAATCTTCGCCATGCTCAATGCAAGTTCTCCAGCGCTTAAAAAGCGCATAAATTCCTTTAGAAAAAAATTCTTTTGGTAGTCCGCGCAACCACTCATGCACCGCGTGGCGTATCTCTTCATCTGAACGGAACTTCTTTCTTCCCATTGCGTCTTTGAGTGGTCCAAACATATGGAAATCACTTAGGCCAAGGTCTGGTGAGTATCGTGAATGAGGAAGACACTCAAAATGCAGGTCTGTGATTGTTGCAATTGTTGTACGGGCAGTGTGGGGCCTTGCATTAACATGTTGCAAAAGGACACCTGCTGACAGCAATCCTCGTCGCTTTGATTTGATTGCACGCCGCAGATGATTTTTTAGGAGATCTGTGTATGATGCACTGGTGACAGTGGTCCCTCTAGGCATGTAATGCTCCAAAATGACGCCTTTTTCTTCCCAAAAGAGAGTCATCACAGTCTTCCCTGCTGATGGTTCTGTTCGAAACTTCTTTGGTTTTGTTGATGAGGGATGGCGCCATTCACTGCTCGCTCTCTTCTTTTCCGGTTGGTGGAAGTGAACCCAGGTTTCGTCCCCAGTAACGATTCTTGCAAGAAAGCCATCACCTTCTCGTTCAAAGCGCTGAAGAAGTTCTTCACAAGAATCAACACGTCGTTCTCTCATTTCAGGAGTCAGCTGCCGTGGCACCCATCTTGCAGACGCTTTGTGAAACTGGAGCACGTCATGCACAATGTGGTGTGCTGACCCGTGACTAAGCCGT
Source organism: Schistocerca nitens (assembly GCF_023898315.1). Taxonomy (NCBI): domain Eukaryota; kingdom Metazoa; phylum Arthropoda; class Insecta; order Orthoptera; family Acrididae; genus Schistocerca; species Schistocerca nitens. The sequence goes on from NC_064620.1 coordinate 449,326,322, forward strand.
AAACATGCTGCAATGTCATTCAGTGTCACTCGGCAGTTTTCCTTCACTGTGGCTTCAACTGCTGCAATGTTCTGTGGAGTCACAACTCATTGCGCCTGACCTGGACGAGGAGCAACTTCCACTGAAGTCACGCCATTTGCGAACTTCCTATTCCATTCGTAGACTTGCTGCTGCGACAAACATGTATCACCGTACTGAACCTTCATTCGTCGATGAATTTCAATAGCTTTCACACCTTCACCACGCAAAAACCGAATAACAGAATGCTGTTCTTCCCTGGTGCAAGTCGCAAGTGGGGCGGCCATCTTTATACTGATACTGCGACGGTATGTGTGCATCTGCACTGTGCTGCCACCTACAGGCCATTCTGCACGCTGCTTGTAGCACGCTTACCAACTTACAGGATAACAGCGCGTAATTTCGATTTGTTATTACAAATTTAAGGTTTTCATTTGACTCACCTTCGTATGTTCAGTGAGGTGACAAAAGTCAGGGCACAGCGTTTTGCACATATACAGAAGGCGGTAGCATCGCGTACACAAGGTATAAAAGGGTAGTGCATTAGCGGAATTGTTATTTGTACTCAGGTGATTCATGTGAAAAGGTTTACGACCTGATTGTGGCCCCACCACGGGAGCGAACAGACTTCGAACGCGGAATGGTGGTTGGTGCTTGCCGCTTGGGGCATTCATAGTGTCAACAGGTTGCCGAAATACCATGTTTTAGGCATCGAAGCAATTCAGAGGCGTCCTGCTACGGTTGTTACCAGTAGGTTCGATCGACAAGCGAGTATTAGGAGAAGCTTCGTCAGCTTTAATGGGATCCCCGCAGGGAGGACTGTTGTGTCTAGTTCATACTGTCTAGACACAATGAGGTAGCTAGGTGCACGCTAAACTAACGCAGACGGGCTTGAAGTACTGGAACAGGAGACTTATTAATGCACTAGAGAAAAGTTCGTAGTTTTATAATGCTTAACTTTATTCTCTTGTTGGAATACATCTCTCTTGAATATTAGTACGCTATAAGCACTGATACAAATGGCGCCTTGCTAGGTAGTAGCTATGGACTAAGCTGAAGGCTATTCAATCTGTCTCTCGGCAAATGAGAGGAAAACTTGGTAGGTCTAGTCGCAAGCAATGTCGTCCGTACAACTGGGGCGAGGTCTAGTCCGTGTCTTGTGACCTGCCATGTGGTGGCGCTAGGTTTGCGATTACACAGTGGCGACACGCGGGTCCGACATGTACTACAGGACCGCGGCCGATTTAAGTTACCACCTAGCAAGTGTGGTGTCTAGCGGTGACACCACAAGGACTATTGAGAAAATTCAGAGAATCGGCCTTTGCGACTGACAGAACGATTCTATTGCCACTAACGTACGTTTCATGTAAGAACCACGACAGTAGGATAAGAGTAATTAGAGCTCGTGCAGAGGCTTATGGATTGTCGTTTTTCCCTTATTCCATTTGTTAGTGAAAGAGTAAATAGTATGACTAGTAATGGTACGACGTAACCTCCTCCATGCACCGTATGGTGGCTTGAGGAGTGTGCATGTAGATGGAGATCAGCAACTGACATACCTTCGTTTCATGCTACATCGAATCCGATGCTACATAACTTCGCAAGGCTTCCATTTCCTTCTTTCTGGGCAAGCTTGTCTGTATTTACTAAACGGTTATCCCGAGAGTTCCGTTGAAGAAAAAGTGCCGCTTCATCAATTACGAAGTCATAATAATGCAGAAAAAGTTCTTTTCATTTAGTGAGTTGTAGGTAATTAATTATGCTCCTTGAAAATAGAGGAGGCAAAATTTATCGTCCTCTCAGACAAACAAGAAGTCGAAACAGAAGGTAACGAAATATTTACTGTAAATAATAGCAGTTTTAATTAGCAATGTTTTCTGTTGTGACTTGGCGAGACAGCCAAGCCACTACGAGGTAGCCGAAAGGCACGCGTTTAAGCTCACGCAGGCTGGCGTGAGGTCTGGAACAGTTAAAGGAGTTGAGTGTAGTAAAAAAAAGTACGTAGCTTCTGGAATACTTAACTTTAATCCATAATTGGTAAACATCGGTCTGACGGTACATGCATCACAAGATAAATAGCAATTGATAATGGCGCCTTGCTAAGTCGTAGCAAATGACGTAGCTGAAGGCTATGCTAACTATCGTCTCGGCAAATGAGAGCGTAATTTGTCAGTGAACCATCGCTAGCAAAGTCGGCTGTACAACTGGGCGAGTGTTAGGAAGACTCTCTAGACCTACCGTGTGGCGGCGCTCGGTCTGCAATCACTGATAGTGGCGACACGCGGGTCCGACGTATACTAACGGACCGCGGCCGATTTAAAGGCTACCACCTAGCAAGTGTGGTGTCTGGCGGTGACACCACATTTTCGTTAATTGTTTGAGTAGCGGCACTCCGCATTGGTCATAAGGCCATACTGAAATCTGTTACAACTGTACCACAATTCCTTTTTAGCAATTTGTACACGATTTCTTTCACATGCCGGCGATGCGAAGGCTGTAGAATCTTTCAGACTGTTTATTTGCTGCAAGCAGTACATGGGCTATTCAGAATGCTCAAATTAGGCATGTTTCTGCTAAAACTGCAGACAACCATCATTTACTTGCAGTACGTCCAAAGACTGCTTCTCTGTCCTGGCTTGATCAGTCTTCCGCGGGTTATCATTTACCTTACAATCTCAGCTGGAATGTTATGAGATGTTATGGTCTTGAGCTTTCATTCGATTGAAATATGTAGTTCTAAGAAACTGCAGGAATCTTATATCTAAACATTGAGGTGACAAAATTCGTGGTATACCTCCTAATATCGTGTTGGACCTCATTTTGCCCGTTGTGGCATGGACTCAACAACTCGTGGAAGTCCCTCGCAGAAATATTGAGCCATGCTGCCTGTACAGCCGTATGTAGCTGCGAAGGTGTTTCCGGTGCAGGATGTTGTGCACAAACTTCAAAAAAATCAAATGGCTCCAAGCACTATGGGACTTAACATCTGAGGTCATCAGTGCCCAAGACCTAGAACTACTTAAACCTAACTAACCTAATGACATCACACACATCCATGCCCGAGGCAGGATTTGTACCTGCGACCATAGCAGCAGCGCGGTTCCGGACTGAAGCGCCTAGAACCGCTCGTCCACAGCGGCCGGCTGCACGAACTGACTGGTTGATTATGTCCCACGAAGCTTCGATAGGATTCTTGATTAGTAATTTTATGTACTGTGACTATGGTTTCACTATTGTAGTGTCAAATAAACACTTAACTTATGCTATAGTCACACACCTTTACGACAATTATGTCGCAATACAGAAATTTTCTAATTTGTTTTTGGATGTTTTGCGTTCGCCCGTCTGTTGGAAGACGGACACACGAAGTATGTGTGCTTAAATTTCATTTCCTGTTGATATGATTTATGTTATTTATATTGTTAACGGTGTCTTCTCTACTACAGGCTTGTATTAAAACTATACCCCCAAATTTGGAGTTGGGAGGAAAAAAAGCGTTTAAGGCAAAAAAAAGTGGTTAAAAGAATGTCGGTGACGCACGCCCGTGCTGGGCGCTCGACTCGAGGATAAGCCGTTTCGAATTCTGATAGTGGATGGAAATTTAACCGCCTGTATTGGCTGGTAAAAGGAGAGGAGATGTTGCTGTAAAATTCCTGCTCACCAGTCTTTGCTCCAACGTCCTAGTTTATTCCAAACCTCTCTGCAGTGTCTGTGTGATAGTCTTCATGAAGATCCGTCCGTCTGTAGGACGGGGGTGTTGATTAAACTTTGTGCTTTTCGAGAGGAGTATATTATGTGGCGGCACCAGGTTTCGCTGTCTTCTTATCTCATCATCACACACCATAAACATAACACTAAGCTACACGCATACATTACAGTCACCTGCACCCTACAAATACACACACGACACACCTCTCAAACATCCGAAACTAAGGAGGGAAATGTGCACACTATTTTCGCCAGGTGGCTGTACCCACCCCGCTGAATATCCCAGCTAACAAAGCTGCGGGGCATTAAATTTCTTTTTTGCTATACTGGCAGCATAATTCCCACACTGTTCCGTTAACACCGGCTGTCTGAATTTACTCAACTGCGTTCCGCAAAAACGACACTACCTTTGTTTCAATTATTCCCATTTACGTTCGCCGAGTATTCTCCTCTTACTAACACTTGGTATGAGGGGCAACAACAGCTCTGATGATACATTTCAAATGATGAAAATCGCGCATCTGAAGTTTTAGAAATGATGTAGACTGTTATTAAACGTATTTATTTGAGATCGCCGTTTGGCCTTTTACGCTAAATATGGAGTGACAGCTCACTATAAAGTGAATAAATTAAGGAAAGTATTACTCGCTGAAACTGATTGCAGTTACATTAAATATTGCATAACCTTCTTTTTTAATTACCTGTTTGTCTGTAAACACGACACAATTTCCCTGTTGGCTTGTCGAGGAGAGTAATTAATTACACGCAACTCTCTAAATGAAAAAAACTTCTATTGTATTATTATGAGTTCCTATTCTATGAATTCACAACAAAACTGTCGGGGTCACCGCCTGGTGGGCACAGACAACCATCCCCAAAAAGAAGATGGTGGAAAGCTTGCAGCGTAGGAAGTGATAATGAATTACCTGAGTGGAGACACGTAGCAAATTGCGAAGATATTTTCTATAACTATTAGTTGTTTTAAAGTGGAAATCAGTCTTATGCTGGGAATAGAGGCAGTTATTTAAAAAATGGTTCTAATGGCTTGAACACTATGGGACTTAACATCTGAGGTCATCAGTCCCCCAGAACTTAGAACTACTTAAACCTAACTAACTTAACGACATCACACACATCCATGCCAGAGGCAGGATTCGAACCTGCGACCGTACCAGTCGCGCGGCTCCAGACTGAAACGCTTAGAACAGCTCGCCCACAGCGGCCGGCTGACAGTTATTTCAAGACGCAGAGGGCTCAAAGGTTTTGTAAGACTTTGCTTGACAACACAACACAAATCAATACGTCATTCAATTTCTTCTTCATATGTTATTTATCACAGCCGCGGTTCAGAAACAAAGACAAATGAAAATACTCATTGCTATTTTGTCAAAAACTGTTTCATCGTAAGTACTCGAAATATCTCCCCTTTAATGAGTTTACATCGCTTAATCTCTTTGTGAGGCACAGTTACAGTTAAAAAGGAATTGTCTCACATCTTGTTTTGGTTGTAGCGCACCACCACCCCAAGGAAATTTATCAGTTGGGAAAACAAAAGCGAAAGCTAATGTAAAATGTATCTTAACGTGAACTAGCCGTCTCAAGATGAACCTGTCGGTTAGAAACCGGTAACAGTGCTATTTAAATAAATAAACAGCATTGTAAAATGTGTCTGGTTGCTGTCATCTTCTATGTAAGAGTCAACCTATATGAAACTACTCATCCCAAATGAATTGTCCATCATGCATGGATTACGTTTTATTTCTGAGATTGTTCGTTATCTGAACGTGTTGCAGTCCGGAAAAATAGGTTTAAACATATAAATTAGCAAATGAAATGTGCTTCATTTGTACAGGAAATGAAACCTTCGAAAATTGCGAGGGACATATACAATACCAATACGGAAGAATGATAACTTATTATATCAATTGTAACATCTCCCTCTGCGGTACCCAGAATCAAACAACTAAATAAACAAACATATAATTCCGCTACTGTGAAACACATTTCTTCTACTGAACAGGTTCTCATAACACTGAAATTATGCATTTTACAGCCCATGTTATTAGACCTTTTAGCTTCGAATGATCGTTCCTCTCATATCCCTGTATGTTGACATTTCCTCCTGGAACATCCTGCATAATACTCTAAGAGCTAGAACACATAAATGAGACAGTACATTTTCTAACATTACACTCAACAATTTACAGAGAGGGATGGTATCATTGTCTTTCTTAAGAATCAATGTTATGTGTGGAAAATAAAGCAAATAAAAAAGTAGATCCACCATCGCTGCTTTAGAGATAAGACATTTATTTGTTATGTGCAAAGGGACCAAAGTTATCAGTTTTCAACAGGACCACAGGATTCAGCGCCTGAGAAGCTGAATGTATTTTGTAGTGATAGTTTTTCTTTACTGGTATTGGGAGTTGCATTGCCCAATTAATTCGCATAAAGTTTTGCTAACAATAACACAGAGTAAGCACACCACTTGGCAGTTACAACACTCGACACGATAACTCCAGTTCTGTATGCATTCCCACACCACGCATTCATTCAGTACGTTACAAAGCAGATTTATGAAGAACGTTACAAGAAGAGAAGGAGGAAGAGAGAATTTTTTGTATTATAATGTAGCAAATATGTTAATTCACTTCGATCGTTTACTTAAATTCAATTTTAAATGAATGTAATAGATAACTGCCGTTTTTTATTGTTTGAGGCTCGCTGTATGGGTGCTGTCCAAAAGCCAATAATAAATGTAAAAAAGAGTCAATGAAAACCATATGTATCTCTAAATTCTGCAGGGAACCCATCCTGTTATTCTCCGCCCACAATTTGTAATTCGATTCTCACCTTTATAAATTTAATCTAGGAACTTAATCTGTTACACTTACTCCTTTTATATGTATGTTGGATATGGAAGTGGTAAGTTCCTATGGGACCTAACTGCTGATGTAATCGGTCCCTAGGCTTACTCACTACTTAATCTAACCTAAATTAACTTACGGTAGGGACTTACGAAGGAGGACTCGAACCTACGACGGGGGGGAGCCGCGCTAACCGTGGAAAGGCGCCTTACACCGCGCGGATAGCCAGCGCGGCTATTGGAAATGTATGATTTTATCCGTTGCTATGGTACTAAAATTTATTGTTCCCCTCTCCATTATGATGCACCTGAAAACACAGGCGATTAACTGCCGAAGTTTTTGAATAACTTCATGGGTAATCCATTTACGTCTGAAGCTCGTCCATTCTTCATAGTCATAAACACCTTTCTGACTTCCTTTCCTACGAGGTCATTAATACACTACTGGCCATTAAAATTGTTACACCAAGAAGAAGTGCAGATGATAAACGGGTATTCATTGGACAAATACATTATACTAGAAATGACATGTGATTACATTTTCTCGCAATTTGGGTGCATAGATCGTGAGAAATCAGTACCCAGAATAACCACCTCTGGCCGTAATAACGGCCTTGATACGCCTGGGCATTGAGTCAAACAGAGCTTTGATAGCGTTTACAGGTACAGCTGCCCATGCAGCTTCAACACGATACCACAGTTCATCAAGAGTAGTGACTGACGTATTGTGACGAGCCAGTTGCTCGGCCACCATTGACCAGACGTTTTCAGTTGGTGAGAGATCTGGAGAATGGGCTGGCCAGGGCAGCAGTCTGTATCCAGAAAGGCCCGTACAGGACCTGCAACATACGGTCGTGCATTATCCTGCTGAAATGTAGGGTTTCGCAGGGATAGAATGAATGGTAGAGCCACGGGTCGTAACACATCTGAAATGTAACGTCCACTGTTCAAAGCGCCGTCAATGCGAACAAGAGGTGACCGAGACGTGTATCGAATGGCACCCCATACCATCACGCCGGGTGATACGCCAGTATGGCGATGACGAATACACGCTTCCAATGTGTGTTCACCGCGATGTCGCCAAACACGGATGCGACCATCATGATGCTGTAAACAGATCCTGGATTCATCCGAAAAAATGAGTTTTGCCATGTGTGCACCCAGGTTCGTCGTCGAGTAACCGCAGCCATGGTCTCCGAGCTGATAGTCCATGCTGCTGCAAACGTCGTCCAACTGTTCGTGCAGATGGTTGTTGTCTTGCAAACGTCCCCATCTGTTGACTCAGGGATCGGGACGTGGCTGCACGAACAGTTATAGCCATGCGGATAAGATGACTTTCATCACGACTGCTAGTGATACGAGGCCGTTGGGATCCAGCACAGCGTTCCGTATTACCCTCCTGAACCCACCGATTACATATTCTGCTAACAGTCATTGGATCTCGACCAACGCGAGCAGCAATGTCGGGATACGATAAACCGCAATCGCGATTGGCTACAATCCGGCCTTTATCTAAGTCGGAAACGTGATGGTACGCATTTCTCCTCCTTCCACGAGGCATCACAACAACGTTTCACCAGGCAACGCCGGTCAAGTGCTGTTTGTGTATGAGTAATCGGTTGGAAACTTTCCTCATGTCAGCACGTTGTCGGTATCGCCTCCGGCGCCAACCTTGTGTGAACACTCTTAAAAGCTAATCATTTGCATATTTGCATATCACATCATCTTCTTCCTGTCGGTTAAATTTCGCGTCTGTAGCACGCTATCTTCGTGGTGTAGCAATTTTAATGAACAGTAGTGTGTACAGCACGAACTATTGTGGTGGCATGATTCGCTTTGAAAACTGAGAGAATACCGCGTAGGCTCGTTCCGTGACCACGATTCTTACGTTTCCAGTAGTCGTGTAGAACGTAACGCATGAATAAGTAACCAGAGTGTGAGCAATCGCCCCGAGAACTCTACTTGCCTCCTGAAAAATTACACCCGTTACCCGCGCATACATTTGGTGGCGCCGAGGTTTACGTGGCCGGGGTGCCAGTGGGAATGGAGTGCTGTGTGACACGCGCCTCGGCTGATGGGCTGCGTGCGTGACAGACGTCGTCGGGGCGCCCTCGTCCACTTGATCAACAGCCTTCGTTATACGGACACGCGCCCTCTGGAGTGCCGCGACAAGTGCTGGACACGACGGCTCACGAAAACCAATGCTAACAAGCCTGCGGACCCACTCTAGCGCTCCTGTCTCCCTCCCACATCGGTGCCTTCCGTTGCTTTGTTTCTCAGAAGTGTCCGAATGGAACCAAGGCTGTAGGTACCCGCGCTACCCAATAATAACGTGTACACATCCATTACGCGATACAAAGCGATTGCCTGTGTAAGAGTTTCGCCGCGGAAGGGACCCCAAATGGTTCAAATGGCTCTGAGCACTATGGGACTCAACTGCTGAGGTCATTAGTCCCCTAGAACCTAGAACTACTTAAACCTAACTAACCTAAGGACATCACAAACATCCATGCCCGAGGCAGGATTCGAACCTGCGACCGTAGCGGTCTTGCGGTTCCAGACTGCAGCGCCTTTAACCGCACGGCCACTTCGGAAGGGACCCCACAAAGCGCCGCAAATGGCCAGGAATTGCGTACAAAAAGTGGCAGACAGATACCGACACGCAAATGGGGCTAATTTCAAGCAAGACACTTGGACTCGAGGCACTGAAAAACAGGAGAGCCCTTAATGGAATCTCGCCCCAAAGCTGCGAGCGCAGTAAAAGCTGCCGGAATTGTGGGCGGCTGTAAGAGCAGAATAATACATTTCAACTGTGAATGTAGAGCCTCCTCTTAGCACGGAGAAAAATTTAGGTAGACGATCGCTCGTTGAATCAAAAATACTGCAAAATTAGTTGCATTCCTCCATGACTACATTTAAGGTTGCAAAACAAGCAGACTGACTTTTTGTTCCTCTAATTTGTTTATTTCAAACCGGTTTTCGGCTTGTTGGTCCATCGCCAGGAAACGGCGAACTCTAGTGTGTAACGCGGCCAGCGGATCCTATATCTGCTGGCTCACATGAACGATTTGCCTCGGATAATGGACGTTAGATGAGAAATGTTAAAATTTGCAGAAAACATTTTAGGTATATCAGTTGAAGACGTACAGTCTGTAAACGAGTCAGCCATCATGTTACGGCACTTACAGTGTACCCATGTGTATAGGTATTCACCTTTATAAAATCAGAATATTTCTTATGGTATACATGGCTGCTATGCTTGGCTGTTAACTATGTTATTATTTTTTACTTGTTATTTCTTAGGTATTTGTATGCCTTTTGTAGGTTTAGCTTCAGCTAATTGAACTTTGGTTCTCACACTACTGTTTTTGTATTTATAACAGAACTGAAGATAGCAACAGCCGAAACAGTACGACTTACGTGATCAAGAATGGTCTTTACAAATAAAATGTCAAATGTTAGATATGGTTCAAATGGCTCTGAGCACTATGGGACTTAACTTCTGAGGTCATCAGTCCCCTAGATCTTACAACTACATAAACCTAACTAACCTAAGGACATCACACACATCCATGCCCGAGGCAGGATTCGAACCTGGGACCGTAGCGGTCGCGCGGTTCCAGACTGAATCTCCTAGAACCACTCAGCCACAACGGCCGGCTGTTGGATATGTACGACGCACACTTCCCTATCCCCGCCCCCCTCTTTCCCTGTTCCAGTCGCGATCGGTTCGCGCAAAGAACGATTGCCAGTATTCCTCGGTGTGAACTCCAATCTCTTCCCTTTTATCTTCATGGTCTTTTCGCGAGATATACGCAGGAGGAAGCAATATATTGGGTGAATGTTCTATGAACTAAAGCTCTCGGAATTTTATAACAGCAAGTAAGTGAGGTGCCAACGGCCTTGCAGCTGTGGTAACACCGTTTCCCGTCAGATCACCGAAGTTAAGCGCTGTCGGGCTGGGCTAGTACTTGGATGGGTGACCATCCAGTCTGCCCAGCGCTGTTGGCATGCGGGGTGCACTCAGCCCTTCTGAGGCAAACTGAGGAGCTACTTCATTGAGAAGTAGCGGCTCCGGTCTCGGAAACTGACATACGGCAGGGAGAGCGGTGTGCTGACCACGTGCCCCTCCATATCCGCATCCAGTGACGCCTGTGGACTGAGGATGACACGGCGGCCGGTCTGTACCTTTGGACCTTCATGGCCTGTGCGGTTGGAGAAGTAAGTGAGGAAGGAAGATTGGGTTTAACGTCCCATCGACATCGAAGTCATTGGAGATGGAGCACAAGCTCGGATGGCGTCAAGGATGGGGAAAGAAATCGATCTTGCCGTTTCAAAGAAATCATCCCGGCATTTGCCTGGAGTGATTTAGGCACATCACGGAAAACCAATTCTGTATGGCCGGACATGGGTTTGAACCGTCGACCGGCCGAATGAGAGTCCAGTGTGCTAACCACTGCACCACCTCGCTCAGTGTAATAGTAAACCACACCGCGATGCATAACGCCTCTCTTGCAGCGTCTGCGACCGAAATTGTCTGACCATCTCTGTGACGATTTTGTGGTTAATAAATCAGCCTGTAGCGAAACGTGCTGCTCTACTTTTGATCTTCCCTGTTACCTCTATCTATCCTGTTTGGTATATTTGCAACCGAAGGTAAAAATAAGAATTGGAATTGAAATCGAAAGGCAGCAGCACTAGAAGGGACGTTGGACAAGGTTGTTGCCTCTCCGCTTTATTGTTCAGCTGATATCTGGAAGAAATTATTGCGAAAGGCTTCGATCGAATGAGAGGAGTGTGTATTGCTGACAAGAAAATATCGTGTGTTGATGACATGGTATTAGTGGCGGCATCAGTGGCATGTATACGATTTGCTGATGACCTGACGAACTGTATATAAAACGCTCAAAGGTCTGAACGAAGTCTGTATGGAATGTGGGATGCGAATCAATACAGCCAAAACAAAGAGTAAGGAGATCGGCAAAGGAAGGAGAGTGACAAGAATTAAGATTGGACAAGTTATTATTACACCACCTGCGACATGGTCGCGTATACAGTGATCCAAGGTGGACGATGTGGCCTATTCTACACTTTATTTTAGATCTATGTGACGATGCTGTGCTGCTTATATTTATAAGTTTTGACGGTGCCATTATGGCCTTAACACTTTAGGACATGGTGTAAAAAAGATCTGAGGATAGTCAATACGGACTGAAACCGGTCACCGTCTAAAGAATTGATATTGTGATCAAAGAGTGGAATAAAAAACATTTGAAGTTATTATTAGCCAAGTAGGAGCATTTAAATATTTTGAAAGTACGATCACTGAAGACCTGAGATGCCATGGGGATGTGGAAACAGTCATTGCTAAAGCGAAGAAGGCTCTCAGTAGAAACGGGAGAGTATTGTTTAGTAGACCAGGTACAGGTATGAGGAAAAGTTTTGGCAAGTGTTTTGTTTGGCTTGTGGCACTCTATGGGGCAGAACATGGACACTGAGACGAGAGGATGAGAAAAGAATAGAAGCATTTGATATGTGGATGTGGAGGAGAATGGAGAGGACAAGCTAAATGGAATAGTGAGTACTGAAAGAGTCTTGGAAAGTGTTGGTGAGAGAATATTGTTGCAGGTTGTAAGAGAAAGGAAGAAGAACCGGTGGGACGTTCATTGAGACTGAAGTACTTGCTGACGGACGCTTTGGAAGGAGGGAGAAGGTTGAGAGGAAGGAAGAGCTACGTGATAGACAACATAAAAGTGGAAATAACGCGTACGTGAAAAGGATGGCTAAAGACAGGAGGGCATGGAGAGCTACCACGTGAAAATCCGCATTCGGCAAAACACTGATAATGATGATTTGTTAGCTGACAATTTTAATACCAACAGAATAAAAACGTGTGTGCGAAACGCTCGGGAGAGAAACACTGTGCAAGAAGATACTCGGCGAACGCGGGCGCTGCCAGATACCCATCTGACTCCGCCCTCCTTTGGATTTTGTATCGGCAGGCGTCCAGCTGCCCTGCCCCTTTTGACGCGTGTGAAAAGAAGCGCTCGGACAACGCGGGCGGCAGCGTCACTGTGGCGGGCTGCAGACGCACCTCTGTGACGCGCAGCGAATTGAAATCGTGACAGCAGCCACCGCCGACTCCGTACCACCTGCTCCGGCAGCGCTCTCTGATTAATCTTTAATTTAATTAAAGATTAATGCCGGGGCTGCGACACGCCCGTTCTGAAGTTGTTGTTTGGTAATTAGTTTGCACCGGGAAGCCTCGCAGAGCGCTACCGCACTATCGACCGGATGCCGAGATCTGGAGTTGATTCCGGACGGCCCTCTCTGAAAGCACGCCATTACGTGTCTGCGTTTGTATTAACGGAAACCACCTCTCGCTTTAGGGCAGATTTGCCACCTTGCCATCGACCTTCTTCCCCGTTCCATTCGTGGGGACTTGCGTCTGTCTTCTCTATCTCCGCAATCGTCGTTCTTTGGCAGCGTGTATCAACCTCTGTTAACCACAGATTTTCTTTTAGTGCCAGTTCCCCAACGTCCATATAACTTTTGTGGAGTCCATATAACTTCTTTTTGTCGCTCTTCTCTTTGCCTCTATATTTCCTTCAACATACTGCTGCAGCATCTATATTACTACATGAAATACATTCGCAATTGCGAACACAACCATCAGCAACGGAATGACGACAATGAAAATTTGTGCCGCGCCGGGATTCGAACTCAGATTTTCCTCTTTACCCGAGCGGTCACCTTAATCGTTTTGGCTATGCTTGTACGACTCACCCGACCAGACCCGAGCTTCCGTATTTCGTCGATCTCGCTTCACAAGCTTATTCCTACACACGTTATGTAATTCCTATACAGGGAAGGACATTTTAATTTGGAAGTCGCTGCCTGGTTATCGGCGGATAAACACGATACTGTAGTGCCTGTGTTGTTAATAAGAACGATGTGCAATGTTCTTTGGTAGAGTTATCAGGCCCGCATCTCGTGGTAGTGCGGTAGCGTTCTCGCTTCCCACGCCCGGGTTCCCGGGTTCGATTCCCGGTGGGGTCAGGAATTTTCTCTGGCTCGTGATGGCTGGGTGTTGTGTGCTGTCCTTAGGTTAGTTAGGTTTAAGTAGTTCTAAGTTCTAGGGGACTTACGACCACAGCAGTTGAGTCCCATAGTGCTCAGAGCCATTTGAACCATTTTTTAGAGTTATCCGGATTTAGTTCAAACCGAGTAAGGAATTGCAGTCTTCATTTTTATTCAGGTTGTGCGATAACGGTATTTTCTTCTCGATTCAATTCAGTAAGTTTTCATTAGTTGCCTCATCTCCTCTACTTGTTGCTAATGATGAAACTGTCTGTGCTGGTTAAGGGGAGTGTACCTGCATGATATTGTACTCATCACTGTCATAAGATGATGATGATGATGAAGTCCCATACTCCTTGACAGAGCGGAGGGGACGATGCTGTACTAGGCAAGGTCCTAGCGGAGGTGATTTGCCATTGCCTTCCTCCGACCGTAGTGAGCATGAATGATGATGATGAAGACGACACAACAACACCCAGCCATCTCGAGGCAGCGGAAAATCCCTGACCCCGCAGGGAATCGAACCCGGGACCCCGTGCTCCTGAAGCGAGAACGCTACCACGAGACCACGAGCTGCTGACTGTCCTAAGAGAAAGCCAAATAAAAAAAAGACAGACGTAAAAAAGTAAGTAAACTGTGCACGCCCGACTAGCCACGCTGTCTAACGCGCTGCTTCCCGAGCGGGAAGGCGTGCCGATCTCCGGCACGAATCCGCCCGGCGGATTAGTGTTAAGGTCCCGTGTGCCGGCCAGCCTGTGGATGGTTTATACGACTGTTTTCCATCTACCTCGGAGAATGCGGGCTGGTTGCCCTTATTCCGCCTCAGTTACACTATGTCGGCGATTGCTGCGCAAACACTGTCTCCACGTACGCGTACACCATCATTACCACGCAAACATTTGGGATTACACTTGTCTGGTATGAGACGTTCCCCCGGGAGGGGGGAGGGGGGGGGGGGGTCCGCTGGAGGCCGAACCGCAGAATAAGCACTGCAATAACCCAGGGTTCGGTGTGGGGCGGCGGTGAGGTAGGTGGACTGCTGTGGCCGGTTGTGAGATTATGAACCACTGAGGGCTACGGCGGGACAAAGCCTCTCCGACGTTTCTAGGTCCCCGGTTTAATACGCAAGTAAACTGTTGATTGTTTTAAAAGTAATCCCGATAATTGTTAATGCATTTATCCCATTGTCAGACGAAATGGCCAATGTCTTCATGGAATAATGTTTGCGGTTGCCTTTGGAACCGTGGTCGTACCTTTGCGTGGATACAGGGTGTTTCAAAAATGACCGGTATATTTGAAACGGCAATAAAAACTAAACGAGCAGCGATAGAAATACACCGTTTGTTGCAATATGCTTGGGACAACAGTACATTTTCAGGCGGACAAACTTTCGAAATTACAGTAGTTACAATTTTCAACAACAGATGGCGCTGCAAGTGATGTGAAAGATATAGAAGACAACGCAGTCTGTGGGTGCGCCATTCTGTACGTCGTCTTTCTGCTGTAAGCGTGTGCTGTTCACAACGTGCAAGTGTGCTGTAGACAACATGGTTTATTCCTTAGAACAGAGGATTTTTCTGGTGTTGGAATTCCACCGCCTAGAACACAGTGTTGTTGCATCAAGACGAACTTTTCAACGGAGGTTTAATGTAACCAAAGGACCGAAAAGCGATGCAATAAAGGATCTGTTTGAAAAATTTCAACGGACTGGGAACGTGACGGATGAACGTGCTGGAAAGGTAGGACGACCGCGTACGGCAACCACAGAGGGCAACGCGCAGCTAGTGCAGCAGGTGATCCAACCGCGTCCTCGGGTTTCCGTTCGCCGTGTTGCAGCTGCGGTCCAAATGACGCCAACGTCCACGTATCGTCTCATGCGCCAGAGTTTACACCTCTATCCATACAAAATTCAAACGCGGCAACCCCTCAGCGCCGCTACCATTGCTGCACGAGAGACATTCGCTAACGATATAGTGCACAGGATTGATGACGGCGATATGCATGTGGGCAGCATTTGGTTTACTGACGAAGCTTATTTTTACCTGGACGGCTTCGTCAATAAACAGAACTGGCGCATATGGGGAACCGAAAAGCCCCATGTTGGAGTCCCATCGTCCTTGCATCCTCAAAAAGTACTGGTCTGGGCCGCCATTTCTTCCAAAGCAATCATTGGCCCATTTTTCAGATCCGAAACGATTACTGCATCACGCTATCTGGACATTCTTCGTGAATTTGTGGCGGTACAAACTGCCTTAGACGACACTGCGAACACCTCGTGGTTTATGCAAGATGGTGCCCGGCCACATCGCACGGCCGACGTATTTAATTTCCTGAATGAATATTTCGATGATCGTGTGATTGCTTTGGGCTATCCGAAACATACAGGAGGCGGCGTGGATTGGCCTCGCTATTCGCCAGACATGAACCCCTGTGACTTCTTTCTGTGGGGACACTTGAAAGACCAGGTGTACCGCCAGAATCCAGAAACAATTGAACAGCTGAAGCAGTACATCTCATCTGCATGTGAAGCCATTCCGCCAGACACGTTGTCAAAGGTTTCGGGTAATTTCATTCAGAGACTACGCCATATTATTGCTACGCATGGTGGATATGTGGAAAATATCGTACTATAGAGTTTCCCAGACCGCAGCGCCATCTGTTGTTGAAAATTGTAACTACTGTAATTTCGAAAGTTTGTCTGCCTGAAAATGTACTGTTGTCCCAAGCATATTGCAACAAACGGTGTATTTCTATCGCTGCTCGTTTAGTTTTTATTGCCGTTTCAAATATACCGGTCATTTTTGAAACACCCTGTATGTTGCCAAGATTATTTCGACCACGTTGTGGAAGTTCCGCTGGGAGGTCCTTATACATCTTCCATACAGTTCCGAACTCTTCCCATGCGAACCGAGCGAGGTGGCTCAGTGCTTAGCACACTGGACTCGCATTCGGGAGGACGACGGTTCAATCCCGTCTCCGGCCATCCTGATTTAGGTTTTCCGTGATTTCCCTAAATCGCTTCAGGCAAATGCCGGGATGGTTCCTTTGAAAGGGCACGGCCATTTCCTTCCCCATCCTTCCCTCACCCGAGCTTGCGCTCCGTCTCTAATGACCTCGTTGTCGACGGGACGTTAAACACTAATCTCCTCCTCCTCCTCTTCCCATGCGATTTTCATATTTTTGGAGCCCTGAAGGAAGACATTGGTGGCCGTCGATTTGATTCCGGCGAAGAGATGCACGCCTGGGTACAACTGCAAGTATTTTTCCAAGAAGGCAGCGACTGTCTTGTCTCACAGTTACGGCGATTACTTTTGAAATAATAAACATGCTTTCTTCCATCTGTCTTGCTTTCATTTGTCTGCCCCTTATACATGCTTTGTGACTGAAGCAGTTGTTTACATTGAAGACTAGGGAAAGGATAAGCTATTCGCACGCTCAGTGTCACCTATCCAGAGGAGAAAACATGAGTTTCGAAGATAAACAACAGTGTTAGCTTCGATGCATTTTAGCGGGAAAGAAAGCCCGAATGCCACCGACCATCGCGACACGAAGAGACATTGCCGCTTCCACTTTTCGTGCAAAATGCGTACAATCGCCGTAGCGTGAGCGTTGAAAAATGCACCTACGTCAACAATAGGAGCGCGCCATGCTCTCGGACGAACGTTACGTTATCTACGCTAGGGACGTTATTTACAGAGGTATCGTAGCAACAAGAGGTAAACACGTTGCTGGCAGCTGGCCGCTGTGCGGCGTAATTGCGACCACAGTGCAGAGTCAACAGTGACGATTGCCAACCGCGCCAAGTCAATCGACCACGCGGAACCCACACTGCGGTTGGCGAGCCCTTATTATTAATTCAGAGGAGTCGCATGCGAAACCGAAAGCAGCTTATAACGGCCCACTCGCACTCATACGCTCAGCGGTCATCGGAATTCATTTCGCTGCGTTTCCTAGCGGTAGTCGATTCAATCGGTTCACGTTCGATATTTGATTTAAGTAGAATGTGTTAGTCGATTCAGTCGGTTCGGGTTCGATATTTAATTTAGGTATAAACGCGCAAAAGTGTCTATTACACTGAACACTACACTAACGGCTATGGTAGTGCATACGAGGTGCGGCTAGAAAAAAACCGGACTGATGCTGGAAAAAACATTTATTTACAATTATTTACAATTTCATGTTATCTCCTTCAATGTACTCTCCTCCTCGGTCTCTACACCGCTCCATACGAATTTTCCACTGTTCATAGCAATGCTGCAGATCATTTTCGGTAAGTCCATACATTACTTCCGTCGCTTTTTCTTTTACTGCTTCAACAGTCTCAAATCTAGTTCCTTTCAAAGCTGACTTGACTTTAGGGAAAAGAAAAAAGTCACAGGGGGCCAAATCAGGTGAGTAGGGTGGATGATCTAAGATGGGAATGTTGTGTTTTGCCAAAAACGTCTTCACTGACAACGCACTGTGAGCTGGGGCATTGTCTTGGTGAAGGATCCATGACTTTTTTCTCCACAAATCGTTCCGTTTTCTCCGTACTCGCTCACGTAGGGTAGCCAGGACGCTAATGTAGTAATGCTGATTCACTGTTTGTCCCTCTGGTACCCAATCAATGTGCACAATCCCTTTGATGTCAAAAAAAACAATCATCATTGCCTTGAATTTCGATTTTGACATTCGTGCTTTTTTTGTCGTGGAGAACCAGGAGTTTTCCAATGCATCGATTGGCGTTTAGTTTCGGGATCGTAAGTAAAAAACCACGATTCATCGCAAGTAATAACATTTTGTAAGAAGGTGGGATCACTTTCAATGTTTTCCAGGATGTCACAACAAATCATTCTTCGGCGTTCCTTCTGTTCAATTGTGAGACACTTTGGAACCATTTTTGAACACACTTTGTTCATGTTGAAACTTTCATGATGAATCTGCCTAACACTTTCCTTGTCAACTCCTGTTAACTCAGACACTGCTCTGATTGTTAAACGGCGATCTTGTCGAACAAGTTTACCGATTTTTTCAATGTTTGCATCAGTTTTTTCTGACAATGGTCTGCCAGTGCGAGTGTCATCACTGGTGTCTTCGCGGCCATCTTTAAATCGTTTAAACCACTCAAACACTTGTGTTCGCGATAAACAATCATCGCCGTACACTTGTTGTAACATTACAAACGTTTCACTAGCAGATTTTCCTAGTTTGAAACAAAATTTGATGTTAACACGCTGTTCTTTCTGTACACTCAACATTTTCCGACGCATAGACAAAACGTCAACTACTTAAAACAGACGCCACGGGCAGACTGAGTGCAGGAGGCAGATGAAACTCGAGCAGTAGGCGGAGCGAGAGTCACGTGACAGGCCACGCGACTTTCAGCCTTATTGCATTCGTTTTATTGTTTCACCAGTACTAGTCCGGTTTTTTTCTATCCACACCTCGTATATGTGGCGATTGATTTCAGGCTCGCGTTAAAGAGGCAAAAATTGGTACCCGATGGATGAGAGAGATGGTGTAACATATCGTGCCGGTCTAACATACACAGTGGCAATAGTCACTGCTTTAATATAAATGCATAGTGTCCGTTCTTTCGGATATGTCAGAAAGAACAGACACGATGCATTTATACAGGGTGGCGCAGGGAAACGGGAAATTTCGAAATAACGTCATTCCCATGAATAAATTCATAAAACTAGTAATTTATTAACGAAAGTGAATGTATTCAGTATGCCATTATTCAGTATGTCTTTACAATCAAAATGTCCAAAAGTGTCTCTTTACTTTTTAAAGATGACATCGGAAAGATGTGCTCCCATTCGGCGTTCACACTCTACCAGCCTATTATGAAAACTCTGGAATGCGCGGTGTAGCAAATCTTGGGGAATGGCAGTGATTTCGTTTTCAATGTTTTCCTTCAGTTCATGGATTGTTGCAGGACGTGTAGGGTACACCTTGCCTTTAAGATATCCCCACAGGAAGAAGTCGCACACACTAAGATCAGGGGATCTCGCAGGCCATGCAATGTCACCGTTACGTCTTCCAAACAATTGAAGATCTGCTGCCATCGATTGTCGAGCAGTGTGTGACGTGGCTCCGTCCTGCTGAAACCACATGTTTTCGACGTTAAGATTAAGCTCGTAAAGTCTCGGTGTAAAGAATGTTTGAAGCATTTCAACATATCGAGCGGATGTTACTGTCACTGCACTACCATCCTCACGTTCAAAAAAATAAGGGCCGATAACACCATGATATGATACAGCACACCATATTGTGACCTAGGCGCTATGTAGTGGTCGCTGGTGAAACTCATAAGGATTGTCCTGTGCCCAATAACGAAAATTCTGTTTGTTCACGAATCCGTTCAGCTGGAAATGGGCTTCGTCTGATATCCATTAAGTTACCAAGGAAATTCGCGTCCTCGATTTTAGCTAATATCTGGCTACTAGACTCCATACGTGACGCTGGGTCTCGTTCATGTAAGTGTTGCACAATCTGCAACTTATAGGGATGGAAGTCTAATTCGTGCAGTATTCTTTGTAAGCTTCGTCGCTTAATCCCTAGCGAAGATGCATGCTGTCGAACGGAGCGGCGAGGACTTCTCTCGATTGCAGCTGCAATGTTCTCTGGGGTACGTACCGCTGGAATGCCACCTGGAGGTTTCTTTTTCAAGGCAGATCCTGTTTCTTCAAAATTACGCACCCACGTTGTAATCGCATGCGCAGATAGGACACGTCCATGACGTCCAAGCTGGTAATGCTGTCGAAATGTTCTTCAAATGGTTCAAATGGCTCTGAGCACTATGCGACTCAACTTCTGAGGTCATCAGTCGCCTAGAACTTAGAACTAATTAAACCTAACTAACCTAAGGACATCACACACATCCATGCCCGAGGCAGGATTCGAACCTGCGACCGTAGCGGTCACGCGGTTCCAGACTGAAGCGCCTTTAACCGCACGGCCACACCGGCCGGCCGAAATGTTCTCTGCGCGGCAGTCGCACTATCACCATTTTTGTAAAACGCTCTCACAGTCCACACCAGTCCAATTCTCCATGATTACTAAATGGCAATGCGTTCACATCAATTGTGCAAAGTTTCGAACATCTGCCGGCGCTACAGTGCTGCCAACTGTAACGTTCAAAATTCCCGTTCCCCTGCGCCACCCTGTATAACTGATTCGCCTGGGTGGGCCATGAAACCGCCACGTTCAGTGCGAATGCACTGTTATTGTACGTTCGACCTCTTGCGAGAATGAAACAGGCAGAGAGAGGGAGAAAAAGAAAATCTCATTTACTGAATAGCAAGACAAGGTGGTAGAATATACTTAGATGTCACATATTCACTAAACTGTAGCAGTAAAGTATAGGTGTGTAATTACAGAACATATACCTTCATTAAGAGTCATATCGCCAGGACTTCGATGCACAGCCAACACTCCGGCTGTGTCTGGAAGTTAAACAGTAACGTAAGACAATAAACGAGGGAATAGTGTCGAGAACCTTAAGGAACCGTAATACCGAACACGAATCCTAATAAAACCTTTCGTACTTCCCTAGCGGATGGTGAAATAAATCCACCTTTCCAGAACACCTTAAAAGACAATTTCGGCTGGCCCTGAGGAAATTAACGTCGTAAAGGAACCCGTTAAGACCCTCTCGCTGTCTTTTTATTGTTACTAATTTTTTTTTCTTCCCACTGCCAGCTCGTAGGGCGAGATTGCTCTGACAGTATAAAAAAAAAATTCGGCAGTAGAGGAGGAGGGGAATTCTGTGGAGTCGAAGGGGTATACTGCGTTGGGGATGAGGACAGTAGGCCCGTAGATTTCCGTTTCTCTGTGGAGTCAGCGGATATCGGATATCGTCGGAGTTTTCCGGCGGAAATATCTCGCTACCGCCGAGCAAAAGGGAAAGGGTAGCGTTATTATTTGTACCGCTGGCCGGTCGCGCGGCAGCGCTTGCAGAAACCAGGTCACCAACTGCACCGTATCTCAGACAATCGCACAGCAACCGTTTAAGACATCGCTGGAGCAGAGAGTAAGTTTGGAGTTTGAACATTTGTTGCTGACTGTTTAAAACAACTGTAATACTTATTACTCTAGTAACAACATACTGGGTAAATTTTTCTCTTTTAAATATTTTATAACTGTTTATATTTAACAGTAATTTTGCCTTTAGGAACTATCTAGATTACTGAACCCATCTGTAGTGCGGGGGCTGCCACAAATGATTCATTCGTTTTCAAAGTTCTATATATTCCAAAGTATTACGCATACAAATATGACTTATGCATAGCTAGAACTCACCGAGTTTCCATTGTGCCCACCAGTTGGCGTTACGAGTGCCGTTCCTTGACAAAATGGTTTCAAACCAAGAAACTAGTTTTTTGTATTGGAATATGCGAGATTTTTATCCGTTACACCAATTAAACGTGCATTCAGAAGGAATTGTGGAAAAGAACCATCATGTAAACAGAGCACTTTGCGTTGGTATCGTTAATTTAGGGGCACTGGCTGCCGGTCGACAAAGTGCGCCAGATGCAGCTGTGGAGAGTGTGAGGGAAAGTTTCGTATGAAGTCCTAAAAACTAAACGGTCCACAAAACCACGAACTTGGAATACCGCAGCAAAATGTGGGGAAATTTTGCGACGGTGGTTACATTGCAAACCGTACCCTCTGCAGCTCGTGCAGCAATTAAAACCGGAAGATTATGGCAGGTGCCCCTAATTTTGCACCACAATGCAGAGAGCACTTGAGAATGAACATTTCACTTCCAATTTCATATTCAACAACGAAGCAATTTACATCTCCCTGGGAAGATTCATAGCCACAATGTGACACTGTGGGGCGCTGAACATGATCATGAAATTGTCGCGCATTAACGAGATTCGCCAGGACGTTAATTTTTTCTGTGTAGCGTCACTGACGAACTTGTAAGTGGCGTTTTCCTTCTGCGACAAAGCTGTGACGGAGACCTCTTATCGTTATCTTATATGTTGCAGTTGAGGTTGTTTCCACAACTGACTGCCGAATCTGAGAATTCCATGTTCCATCAAGACGGGGCACCCGCTCATTCACTGATGTATAGATATACACGTCGTTCCCTAAACGACGAACTTCCGCATCGGTTGACTGGGCGTAGCAGTGCAAATGGTATGGCTCTGTTCCCTTGGCCCACTACGTTGCCTGATCTAATGCTCTGCGAGTTTTTCCTTTGGCGGACCGTGTTTACGTATCCGCCACTGCCAAGAATAATGGATCAGTGGTGCTGTTGTGATGACAATTGGTAGGATGTTGCTGCTTGAGATACGAAACGAACTGGAGTACCACGTGGACGTGTGTCGTTTGATCAGAGGAGCTTCGCAAACAAGTGAATCATTTGTAGTAGCCACATATATCTGTCAAATGCGATCAAGATATTTATGAATGAAAGAGTGTATGATATTGTTTAGTCGATAACAGTGATAGAGAGAGGGATAAACCCGGTTCCGCCGTATGGCCTACTCATCTTGAACAGCACCAAAAGCGCTGCCGAATATTATGGCGCCATCAGATGGACGGATGTTAATGTGTCACACTCGCTCATTCTATGGGACACACGTCGAAATTTAGAAATGAGCTACAACATTGGCGTAACATCTCGAACTGTGCCTCATCATCTCTCCTCTCATTTCTGGCCTAATATAGGTGATTAAAATTGTTTCCACCAGCAAGATTCGAACCAGCTGCTATTGCGTGGAGTGCCACAGTACCAAGTGTTAGCAGGGCGGGTTCTATGGCGAGTGTAAAAACCGAAAATGCTAGTTCGGTTGTAATAACACAGTGACAGATCACCTGCAAAGCAAAGACCAGCTCCAAACAAATCAGGAAGGGAGTTAAACAGGAGCTAGACTTCCCAGATTCGAAGGGTGGAAGTGGGGCGTGGGAAGTTACTGAGAAGGTGATGTACTTTCGGTTGCCTATATTAAGGCGAGTTAAATATTTCCCGGGCCAGTTTTGTTTTGCCCACACTGTACAATACTTGGCTTGGACCAGACAACTGTCTTTGCTTTAGGTGTAATTTCGCTGTTTCCGTGAGCGATTTCTGTAACACGTAATTCGATGGACAGAAACTCGACCTGCAGCCGCTAGATTCCGGTCATGATTATGCCGTTTTAAGAGAGTGTGCTGAAAAGTAATACCTACGAATTTTCAGTATGGAAACTCTTTAAAGCTTTTTAAATAAAACAAGCTTTATTATTCGTCCTGGCGACGAACACGTTTCTCCCAACGATAGGCCAGTTTGTTGATACCGTCACTGAAGAATGTCTGCTTTTGTTGAAGGACCCGCAACACCTCTGCTTGCACCGATTCGTCACTATCAAAGTGAAGTAATAGAAGGTGTTCTTTACATTTTGGAAACAGATGAAAATCGGATGAGACCAACTCGGTATAGGATGGAGGGTGATCGAATACAGTGAATCCAAGGCGTCGGACTGTTGCACACGTCGCTATGTGTGTGTGCGGTCTCGCGTTGTCATGCTGAAAGACAGGGTGCTCCATGTGTGGGCGAACTCTTCGAATTCGGAACTCGATTACAGCACGCTATTTCTCACGCACCGACATAGTTGCATTACATAGCATCGTCTTACACGCTGCAATTCGCCGCGCGGGATTAGCCGAGCGGTCGGGGGCGGCGCAGTCATGGACTGTGCGGCTGGTCCCGGCGGAGGTTCGAGTCCTTCCTCGGGCATGGGTGTGTGTGTGTGTGTTTGTCCTTAGGATAATTTAGGTTAAGTAGTGTGTAAGGTTAGGGACTAATGACCTTAGTACTTAAGTCCCATAAGATTTCACACACATTTGAACATTTGATTTGAACACGCTGCAGTTCGGAGCCCTCTAGTGGCAGAGTGAATAACAAAGATATAGAATGTTAACGTTTGTTTTATTCAAGAGTTTTCGCATAAAAAATTCGGATATGTTACTTCTTTGCATGCCCTCGTAAACTGCATCACCTCTCTGGTGGCGCCTGTTACGGTAAACGCGAAGGGAATTCTCCGCTTCAGACCGCTCAACAGGTGTGTAATGTTCTTGTAATGACTGGCCAGGTGCAAAGCGCTACTGCCTATACGTACACCACCGGTGCCTGTTCTGCCGATTGTGCACTTGAATGGGAGCATTCGAAATAGCGTTGCTGAAAAGCTACGTTCTGTTAGGCTTCCACGAAAAGAAGAAAAACCTCGGCCGTTCCCTCGAGATATTCTACGCGGAAGTAACACTTGCAATTGATCAGTTTGCTGTATGTGCCTTTCTTAACACCAAAACTGAGAATGCAACTGGAAAGGGGCGTAATTGAGAGAAGGTTAGAAAAAATAATTCAACAAGCACATTTCCCACGATCGTCTAAATGCGACAGATTTATACCAAATGAATGACAAAAAAGTTGAATTGTGAAAATGACGAAAAAGATTTCTTCTTTTCCGTAATTCCTTTAACTGGTTCGATGGGTCTTCGTACGCCCTGCCTATTTGTTCATCTCCTCGTGTTCCAGCCTTTATCACCCTTTCTCAGCTAGTTTTTGTCAATCCACCATTCACTATGCGTTCTTACGAACTAGCCACGCAAGTCTATAGCTCATTCTAGGATTTTTCCCTACTGTTTTTGTCCCGTCAAGATTAACACGTTTAATTTTGTGCCGTACGTGTCCATTCAGTTTTTACAGCCATCTCTAAAAATACACTTCAAAATTTTCAAAACTCTTCTCTGGCCTTATTTCCTCCTTTCGTTCCGCTTCCGTACTGTCGCTGAAACCGTAAAGTTGCCCACACTTCTTCTACATTTGTTGCCCATTTCTACATCCACATCTACATCGAGAACAGGTTTCCCATGCTGTTCCAGGCCGGTCTTTATATCAGTTTCTCTTTCTGTTGTTGAAATCCATTGTTGTTCTGAAGTTCCCGAATTATTTCAACACTTCTATGATTTTCCTAATTTCTCTATTTCTTCGGTTCAACTTTATCGTATCAATAATTTTCCTGAGTCTTCCTTAATTACAAAACATGTCCTCAGTACGAAGAGCTCGATATCAGGGCTCATTCTAGCAATAGATGACTGTAATAAACAATCGCAGTTAGTCATTAGATTGTGATCATTACCGGTTAATAAACAGTGTGTAATGAATTCAGACTACAGGT
Source organism: Schistocerca nitens (assembly GCF_023898315.1). Taxonomy (NCBI): domain Eukaryota; kingdom Metazoa; phylum Arthropoda; class Insecta; order Orthoptera; family Acrididae; genus Schistocerca; species Schistocerca nitens. Next base: position 449,352,146 of record NC_064620.1, read on the forward strand.
GCTGGAGCAAGATTTGCTAAAGTTATACTACTAGATCCGTCGTATACATCGCGTAGCGGCCATCAGAGCAAGATGGGAACGATCACATAGATAATGTTGTTGGTAGAGCAAACCAAAGAATGCGATTCATTGGCAGAACACGTAGATGATGCAACAGGTCTACTAAAGAGCCTGCTTACACCCGCTTGTCAGCCCTATTCTGGAGTATTGCTGTGCGGTGTGGGATCCGCGTCAGGTGGGACTGACGGATGACATCGTAAAAGTACAAAGAAGGGCAGCTCGTTTTGTACTATTGCGAAATAGGAGAGATAGTGAATTGGAATGGCAATCATTAAAACAAAAGCGTTTTTCGTTGCGATGGGATCTTCTCATAAAATTTCATTCACCAGTTTTCTCTTCCGATTGCGAAAACATTCTGTTGGCACCCACCTGCATAGGGAGAAATGATCATCACGATAAAATAAGAGAAATCAGGGCTCGCACAGAAAAATTTAAGTGCTCGTTTTTCCCGCGTGCCGTTAGAGAGTGGAACGGTAGAGAGACAGCCTGAAGGTGGTTCATTGAACCATCTGCCAGGCACTTAATTGTGAATAGCAGAGTAATCACGTAGATGTAGATGTAGATAACTGAGATTAACCCATACCGGAGAGTGAGACAGTCATCTTTAAATGAGCGAATGTAATAGGATACATGGTGACTTCTCCTTGATACACTGGACATTGCTTTGTGCAAGCATATTTGTAGATGTCGTCTACTGTTACGCTGCGTCAGAAAATTTTTATGCGTCTTATTCCAATATTTATTATTTTTCAAAAGAACGACACGGTATTTGCTGAGATTATTAAAAGCACAGGCTGCACACAGTAAATAGTACCGCTCCCTCTATTGTCTACTGACACTCCTGATGATGGGACACGTGAATAGTTAGCGAAAGCTCGAGATTTTACCGTGATTGGACGTGGACTGACAATCGGCAGAATTGTATCCGTGCTCTTTTTTTGGGAAAGTAAAATGAATGCTGCTGTATTACAAAAAGTGTCACTACAGTCAGTATTTGACGTACTAGGTCGCGCCATTATTGTTGTGAATAGGAAAAAAAATCAGCAGCTATTGGCGGTGGCGGTACGGGCGCATTAGTGTGCAGACGATGCAAAAGTGGTGCGCGCTACAGCTTAAGAGGATTTGGGTCGCGGCGGCGGTCGATCCGCGCCGCGCAGCGCAGCGTAGCGTTGCGAGACGCGCCAATTTGTGGTCGACCACGCTAATGAAAACCCCCGCCGCCGAGTTGCGAGCAGGGCGGCTGTCTGCCCGCCACTCCGCCAGGAAAGTAGCACGGTGCTGTCTCCGTCATCCACTGTGCGAGCACCGCGCAGCAGTTGCCTGCGACCGGAGCACTTGTTACCGCGTCACCAAACAACTGCCAGTGTTTTCTTGCTTTTTTATCTTAAAGTTTCAGATGGTTATTACACGACTAGCCTTCTCTCCTGGCTTGGCCCGCCTATGCGTTCGACACGTATATTGAACACACCTCCTCCTCCCCCTCCTCTCTATGTTTGTCCACCTCATCCTCCCACCTCCATCTGTCCTTCTCCCCACTCTGCCTCTTCATCTCCTCCTGCCCATCTTTGTCCACTGTATCTTCCTACCGATACCTCCGACGGTATCCTCCTCCCTGCCGGCCGCGGTGGTCTAGCGGTTCTAGGCGCGCAGTCCGCAACCGCGCAACTGCTACGGTCGCAGGTTCGAATCCTGCCTCGGGCATGGATGTGTGTGATGTCCTTAGATTAGTTCGGTTTAAGTATTTCTAAGTCCTAGGGGACTGGTGACTTCAGATGTTGAGTCCAATACTGCTCAGAGCCATTTGAACCATTTTGAACTGATGGCTCTCGATCTTCCTCCATAATCGAGTCCATCAACATGAGGTGGCAGATATGAGGTAGCCAAGGGGGTGGAAACGTGGGTTCTACTATGCCAAGACTGCTTGGTAGGTACAACAGAAAAACACAATTAATTAGCAGGAGTACAATATAAGAAGGTACACTACTGGACATTAAAATTGCTACACAACGAAGATGGCGTGCTACTGACGCGAAATTTAACCGACAGGAAGAAGATGCTGTGATATGCAAATGATTAGCTTTTCAGAGCATTCGCACAAGGTTGGCGCCGGTGGCGGCACCTACAACGTGCTGACATGAGGAAAGTTTCCAACCGATTTCTCATACACAAACAGCAGCTGACCGGGGTTGCCTGGTGAAACGTTGTTGTGATATCTCGTGTAAGGAGGAGAAATGCGTACCATCACGTTCCGACTTTGATAATTGTCCGATATGGAATCGGTGGGTTCAGGAGGGTAATACGGTACACCATGCTGGATCCCAAAGGCCTCGTATCACTAGCAGTCGAGATGACAGGCATCTTATCCGCATGGCTGTAACGGATCGTGCAGCCACGTCTCGATCCCTGAATCAACAGTTGGGGACGTTTGAAAAACAACAACCATCTGCACGAACAGTTCGACGGCGTCTCCAGCAGCTCGGCTAGGAGACCATGGCTGCGGTTACTCTTGACGCAGCATCACAGACAGGAGCGCCCGATGGTGTACTCAACGAAGAACCTGGTTGGACGAATGGCAAAAGGTCATTTTTTGGGATGAATCCAGGTTCTGTTTACAGCATCATGATGGTCGCATCCGTGTTTGGCGACATCGCGGTGAACGCACATTGGAAGCGTGTATTCCTCATCGCCATACTGGCGTAGCATCCGGCGTGATGGTATGGGGGGCCATTGGTTACACGTTTCGGTCACCTCTTGTTCGCATTGACGGCACTTTGAACAGTGGACGTTACATTTCAGATGTGTTACGACCCGTGGCTCTACCCTTCATTCGATCCCTGAGAAACCCTACATTTCCGCAGGATAATGCACGACCGCATGTTGCAGGTTCTGTACGGGCCTCTCTGGATACAGTAAATGTTCGACTGCTGCCCTGGCCAGCACATTCTCCAGATCTCTCACTAACTGAAAACGTCTGGTCAATGGTGGCCGAGCAACTGGCTCGTCACAATACGTCAGACACTACTCTTGATGAACTGTGGTATCGTGTTGAAGCTGCATGGGTAGCTGCACCTGCACACGCCATCCAAGCTCTGTTTGACTCAATGCCCAGGCGGATCAAGGCCGTTATTACGGCCAGAGTTGGTTGTTCTGGGTACTGATTTCTCAGGATCTATGCACCCAAATCGCGTGAAAATTTAATCACATGTCAGTTGTAGTATAATATATTTGATATTTTTCCAATGAATACTCGTCTATCATCTGCCTTTTTCTTGATGTAGCAATTTTAATGGCCAGTAGTGTATTTATTTCTTAACTTTGCTGTAGTCCATGACCAGTTGGTTGACAATTATAAAAGACGCGACTGGACTAAGCGTCTGTAGAATGACATAATTTACAAGTCACAAATCTTGCAGTGACGAATTAATCTCTCGTAATCTTGAATGTCGAATCCGAGGAATTTGAAGACTAACTTGGAACGTAGCTAACAAAGACTTGATGGCAGCAATGACTGAGCTGCAGACGATGACTAACATCGACGCTGGCTGACCACTGAGCGCGGCTACGAACTGTAGACTGGGATAACTGCACTACTCTCCTGCTGCACATGAAGTGGCCTCGAGGCGAACGCTAGTACTGCGCCGTTCTTCTGTTCCGTTTATCGAGAGAATCGTGTCCGGCGGATCGATCTATTAGGCGGCGGTGTCGTCGTATGACTGACGACATCACATTTGCCTTATGCATTTCCCCCTTCTCCCACTCTCTGTCCATTTTCTCCTCCCCCTCGCTCCATCCACGACCTTCTTTATTCATCTATCGAATCATCAGTCTTCTGACTGGGGCCACGACGAATTCCCCTCCTGTGCCGAGCTCTTCATCTCAAGAAACACTTTCCACCTCAGTTATTGCCGGCCGCGGTGGCCGAGCGGTTCTAGGTGCTTCAGTCCGGAACGCGCTGCTGCTACAGTCGCAGGTTCGAATCCTGCCTCGGGCATGGATGTGTGTGATGTCCTTAGGTTAGTTAGGTTGAAGTAGTTCTATGTTCTAGGGGACTGATGACCTCAGACGTTAAGTTCCATATTGCTCAGAGTCATTTGAACCATTTTGAACCACAATTATTTCCTGAATGTATTCCATTCTCTGTCTTCCTCTGCAGTTTCTACCCTCTACAGCTCCCTCTGTTACCATGGAAGCTATTCCCTGATCTCTTAACAGATGTCGTATCATCCTGTCTGTTGTCCACACCGACATCTGAGTGGTCAGCGTGACGAATTGTCGTCCTACGAGCCCGGGTTCGATTCCCGGCGGGGTCAGGGATTTTCTCTGCCTCGTGATGACTGGGTGTTGTGTGATGTCCTTAGGTTAGTTAGGTTTAAGTAGTTCTAAGTTCTAGGGGACTGATGACCATAGATGTTAAGTCCCATAGTGCTCAGAGCCATTTGAACACTATTAAGGTAAATACATTGTTTGTTCTCTATCAAAATCTTTCATTTGCTAACTATGCCTATCAGTAGTTAGTGCCTTCAATAGTTAGAATATTTTATTTAGGTGGCAGTAGTGGCGCTGGCTGTATTGCAGTAGTTCGAGTAACGAAGATTTTTGTGAGGTAAGTGATTTGTGAAAGGTATAGGTTAATGTTAGTCAGGGCCATTCTTTTTTAGGGATTATTGAAAGTCAGACTGCGTTGCGCTAAAAATATTGTGTGTCAGTTTAAGCACAGTCATTTATAATTTTTCTAAGCGGACGTTTCAACTCTTCTGTAGCACCACATCTCAAATGGTTCGGATCTCTTCTCTTTCCCACATTCCACGTTTCACTACCACATTCGACTGCGCTCCAAATGTAATTCGCAGAAATTTCTTCCTCAAATTAAAGCCTATGTGTGATACTAGTAGACTTCTCTTGGCCAAGAACGCTCTGCTTTTCTGTGCTAATTTGGCCCGTCAAAATAAATTGTTAACAGTAAAGGTCCTGTGACATTACATTCCGGTACGGTCGAAGTCACTTTGACGTCCGAAGACCGTTGTGAGCGACATGTACTCGTTAGGCATGGCAGATATACGTCTTTAGTATTTTGTTGTAGGACTGAAGGCAGTGTTGGGAGCTCCTTTGTGCTGGTCGTGCAGCCGGCGCCACGCTGCGCACGAGGCAGTTGGCGCCTTTCCCAGAGCAGTGACTGTGAAGTGCACTCTCCAGGGTCACCTTACCTGCAACTCTCAGCCGGCTGCGACAACACACGAGCTGTCGCCCACACATTCAGAGCTGTGACGAAACTCCTCGCTGGTCTTCTGGAGTGAGAATTCACCTTTCTTCGCGACTTTTTTCACGGGACAGAGATGGCTATTATGCCCATAAATCATCTTACAACTTCAGGCTTTCGTAATGTTAATATTGGCGATCTAATAGATGACGATCAGTATGGCTCTAGGAAAGGTAAAGGCATCGGAGGCATTCCTGACGGCGTCCTTGATGTTGTTGTTGTTGTGGTGGTCTTCAGTCCAGAGAGTGGTTTGATGCAGCTCTCCATGCTACTCTATCCTGTGCAAGCTCCTTCATCTCCCAGTACCTACTGCAACCTACATCCTTCTGAATCTGTTTAGTGTATTCATCTCTTTGTCTCCCTCTACGATTTTTACCCTCCGCGCTGCCCTCGAATACTAAATTGGTGATCCCTTGATGCCTCATAATATGTCCTACCAACCGATCCCTTCTTCTAGTCAAGTTGTGCCACAAATTTCTCTTCTCCCCAATCCTATTCAATACCTCCTCATTAGATATGTGATCTACCCATCTAACCTTCAGCATTCTTCTGTAGCACCACATTTCGAAAGCTTGTATTTATTCTTGTTTAAACTATTTATCGTCCACGTTTCACTTCCATACATGGCTACACTCCATACAAATACTTTCAGAAAAGTCTTCCTGACACTTAAATCTATAGCCGATGTTAACAGATTTCTCTTCTTCAGAAACGCTTTCCTTGATAATGGAAGAAAAATCAAGACACGTTCACAGGGTTTGTCGACCTGGAACAAGCGCCCGGCCGCGCGAGGTGGTGCAGTGGTGAGCACACTGGACTCGCATTCGGGAGGGCGATGGTTCAAACCCGTCTCCAGCCAACCTGATTTAGGTTTTTCATGATTTCCCTAAATCGTTCTAGGCAAATGCTGGGATGGTTCCTTTGAAAGAGGACGGCGGGTTTCCTTCCCCATTCTTCCCTAATCCGAGCTTGTGCTCCGTCTCTAATGACCTCGTTGTCGACGGGATGTTAAACATTAATCTCCTCCAAGCGTCCGACAATATGAAATGGTGCAAGATGCTCGAAATTCTGAGAAAAATAACTGTGGTGAAATACGGGCAGTATGCAATGTGTACAATAACCAGGAAGAAAAATAAGAATGTAAGGCGAAGAACGATGTGTTCGGATTAAAAAGGATGTAAGGCAGGGATGCAGTATTTACTTTTGTATCCCGCCTGGAAGGCGGCGCCTGGGTCTGCTCCTGAAAACTGAAAGGTTGGCCGAATGAAGGAAGCTACTAGGAGCAGGTGAGGTAAAACACGTCGGCACTGCATGTAAGTAAAAGTGGTTTACTGGTGCATGAATATATACAGAGGCATACATAACTTTGTACGTAGGTGCGAAGCCTTAAACCCGTCGTAAGTAGAGCAAAGTCTCTATATGAAGCGAAGTGTCCTGGCCGTCTGCTCTTGATCGAATGGACTCAATCTGGAGCGGAGCTCTTAGATCTCCACAGCGCCGGCTAGAGGGCGCTGTCGTCGGTGTCGGTGTCGTAGTGCCAACCTAAGAACTTGTACCTACGCCGTGGCATCGTAGCTATCGATACCACATTTACATAGAAGAAGGGATGACGGAGACACAAGAGAGGTTCAAGAGGGGAATAAAATTCAGAGTAAAATGATATCAAGGAGATCAAAGATTCGCTGATCACATTGTTGTCCTCAGTGAAAGTGAAAAATTACGGGATATGTTGAACGGAATGAACAGTCTAATGAGTATGAAATACGGATTGAGAGTAAACTGAAGAAAGACGAAAGTAATCAGAAGCAGCAGAAATGACAATAGCGAGAAACATCCACATCAAAACTGCTGACCCCGAAGTACACGAAGTTAAGGAATACTGCTGCCTCAGAAGCAATTTAACGCATGACGGAGGAATCAAAGAGGACGTAAAAAGCAGACTAGCATTCGCAAATAAAAAGCAGACTAGCATTCGCAAAAAGGGCGTTCCTAGCCATGAGACGTGTACAGATATCAAACATTCGCCTTAATAAGAGGAAGAAATTTCTCAGAATGGACATTTGTAAGACAGCATTATGCGCTGGTGATCATGGACTGTAGGTAACTGGAAACAGAAGAGAATTGAAGCATTTCAGATGTGGTATAAAGACGAAAGTTGAAAATTAGATGACTGACAAGTAAGGGACGAGGAGGGCATCAGAATCGGCGAAGAAAGGAACATTTGGAAAAACACTGACAAGAACAAAGGACAGGATGAAAGGACATGTGTTAAGATATAAGGGAATAACCTTTTTTGCTACTAGACGGAGAGTAGAGGGTAAGAAGACAGAAGAAGGAACACAGAGATTGGAATTAATCCAGCGAATAACTGACTTCGAAGAATGCAAGTGCTATTACGAAATGAAGAGGCTGAAGCAAGAGGGAGTTCGTGGCGGGTCGCTTCAAATTACTCAGATGACTTATGAGTAAAAAAAAAATTTAGTATTATACTGATGTTAAGCTTTGATCTACCCGAAGGTTAGTTTGAACACCACAACACTTTACTATGCGTGGTTCTAATGTAGGTGGAGAGAGTTGCCATCCTCTGGCTTTTAGACTGACTTACCCAACCAGTCATAGGGGGAGCTACAATTCGACGTAGACTCCAATCTGTGGTGCAACTCGGCGTTTTCCACATAACAAACACTGCCGGAGATGAAGTGGTAAGTGCCACCGTGCTACACTAAAACATTTTACTAAACAATCCAAAAACACTACGTCGCTCAAGGAATGAAACGTTCCCAGGGATTGAATAAATGCGTAAGTCCTTCCTGTTTCCTAGAATACTCGTCGAACAGACACGCAAAACTGTAGAATTATGTCGCTGACATCAGTATGCTGTCGAATACTGGAGCACGTTTTATGCACCCGTATTATGACAATTCTAAGACATGGAAAATCTCCTCTGTGTGTATCAACGTGGATCCCGAAAACAACGATCGTGTGAAACTCAGTTTGCTGTGTTCATGCACGAGACCTAAAATATCGTGGGCCAGGTTGATGCCGTGCTCCTTGACGTCTAGAAGACGTTCGATACAAAGTTTCTGATGGCGCTGAGCCACAGTTATGCAACACCTTTTAAAAGAATAAAGCGCCATTTGACTGCGTATTGTTATATTTATCTACTGTACTAACCACATTTCCGCTTTTATTCCGTTCTCAAGTACAATGCTAAAGGTTGTTAGACCATTATTAAGTCATATTTGTCAAGACAGTCCAAAAAAAGGTAAATAAGGGTAACACGTGTCTTTAAGATGTAACTGTCAAAAAATGGGAACTCTTAGAAGACACGATAAATACAGAAGTATCACAGATATAAGTTTCCTACTTATCCCTTCCACTAACTAGTTAGTGGACTGCCTTGATAAATTCGACTTAACAATGGTTCAAAATGGTTCAAATGGCTCTGAGCACTATGGGACTTAACATCTGTGGTCATCAGTCCCCTAGAACTTAGAACTCCTTAAACCTAACTAACCTAAGGACATCACACACATCCATTCCCGAGGCAGGATTCGAACCTGCGACCGTAGCAGTCGCGCAGTTCCGGACTGAGCGCCTAGAACCGCTAGACCACCGCGGCCGGCTTAACAATGGTCTAACAACTTATCATTGTACTTGGTAATGGCATAAAAGCCGAAATCTGGATAGTACAATAGATAAATGTAATAACAGTCAAACGGTGGTTTATTTTTTTAAAAACGTTTGATATGCTTGCGCAGGTTCGCTTAAGGAACAAAACAGGAGCGCATGGAATATCAGATCTGCTTTCTAATTGGACTGAAGGGTTCCTAATAAACTTGATATCATTCTTAAGCAAGGGTACCACAGGGGAGTGTTACAGGATCACAACTTTTCATAATATATGTATACAGGGGTCACAGGAAGACTGGTCAATATTGAGATGTATGCCAAGAGATATCTTTCGAAGCAAAATAGTACACATGGACTCTAAAATGCATAACTTAACATCTATGAGTATGTGTTCAGTACACAAGATGCTCATAGCTCTTGAGGATGCACTTTAGAAACCACGTTTATTGAACATTTTTCCTTGCTTTGGTCCATAATACCGAGTCGAAAGTATGGAAAGCAAAAAGCTTGCATTAGAAGAGATTTGTCTCACAGTATCGAAAATGAAGAAATGCTCATAGCTCTTAAGGCATGCGTTTTAGAGTCTATGTTTACTAGACTTTTTTACTTCGAATGATGGTTCCTGTTGTATCCATGAACACTGACCATTCCTGATGGGGTACACTCTACAGGGTGAAAAGTATTTAAACCGACAAACTCTGGGAGGTTGTAGGGGACATCAAAACAAATATTTTTCCCTAGTGCCATTTTTTCCCATAAGGAGTATTTAAACCGGTACAGGAAGATTTCTCTGGCGGCAAATTAATTAAACCAACAAACACTTTTCCATTTTTTATGACCAAGACACAACACATTAACACAACCCAATTTCAATTACAGCAGATTTTTAAAAATGCCTCCACTGACACGTAAACAAAGGCTACACCGTCGGATCATGTTCTGTCTGACACGGGCAAAAACCCCAGGAGTATCCTGAATTTTTCCTGCTGCTGCTACTATCCGGGCAACCAGATCTTCTTCTGATGCTACAGGGGTTGCGTAAACAAAGTTGCGCATCTCTCCCCACACAAAAATGTTCTGAGGGGTCATATCTGGGGATCGAGTAGGCCATGGTACAGGACCACCTCTGCCAATCCACGTTTCTGGGAACCGTCAGTCCAGGAATAGACGCACACGATGACTGAAACGTGCCAGCGCCCCGTCGTGATGGAACCACATTCGTTATCTTATAGGGAGAGGGAGGTCTTCCAGCAATTCTGGCAATGCTCTGGCGAGAAAATTGTAATAGTGCCTGCCATTTAATGGCCTAGGTAGCAGATACGGCCCAGTTAAACAGTCCTCAACAACACCGACCCGCACATTAACGAAGAACCGCACTTGATGAGCGCTAGTAATTGTGGCATGTGGGTTATCCTCACTCCAAACATGGGAATTCTGCATGTTGAAGACTCCATCACGCCCGAACGTTGCTTCATCGGTAAACAACACAGAGAATGGAAATGTAGGATGCATTTCACACTGTTTCAGGTACCACTGCGAAACCTGTGCTCTGGGTCGATAATCAACTGGTTCCAGGTTATGGACACGCTGTATGTGAAATGGACGTAACAATTGCTCTCGAAGGACTGTTGTTACATTCGTCTGATTCGTCCCCATGTTACGTGCAATTGCACGAGTGCTGATTGAAGGATCCCGCTCCACATGCTGCAAGACAGCTTCCTCAAATTGCAGCGTTCTTACCGTGCGACGGCGTCTCTGTCCCGGTAATCTGCTAAATGATCCTGTCTCACGCAGACGTAGGTATACAGCAGCAAAGGTCGTATGATGCGGGATACGGCGATTAGGATATTGTTGTTGATAAACCCGCTGTGCAGCTCGTCCGTTGTGGTGCGCTACGTAGTACGCACCAACCATATCAGTGTACTCACTCCAGTTGTATCGCTCCATTACTAAACAGAGACAATAGACTACTACACTGATGGACAGCAGTTGGCTACAACTGAAGAGCGTAATACGGCCTCCACCGGTTTAAATAATTCTCATAGGAAGGAATGACATTAGGGAAAAATATTTGTTTTGATGTCCCCTACAACCTCCCAGAGTCTGTCGGTTTAAATACTTTTCACCCTGTATAAATGACCTAGCGTATAACTTCGAAAGTTGCATGAGGCTTTTCGTGGATGATGCTATTATAGACAGAGAAGTCCCAGTGCTAGAAAATTGTAACGAACAGCAGGAGAGCCAGCAGAGGATAACCGCTTGGCGCATGGACTAGCGCCCCAACACAACAGATTTAACGTATTGCCCATAAATAAGTGAAACGTTAAATAAATTAAGTGGGCAAATGATGTAGGAAATGAACAGTGGATGAATGGCTAACCCAGTTGTGGTAAGGGGAATAGTGGGAAAAGTATTGTAGGGAAAAGGGTGTAAAAGTACATTGTAGATTGTTGAGAATGCTGGTGTGTTATGTATGTGGAGGCGAAAAAACAAACGAGAACTTAAAGAATTAAGAAACTGGTAATCATCCGAGTTTCTGTACGGTAACTGTTCTTAACATTCAGAATGATTTTATCTAGCATTTCCTGCTGCTCTGCTTAACTTAAAACATTCAGTAGAAACTTTCGGAGTTCGGAAAAAGGAGGAAGCTAAAGTTTGTAGAGACTTGCAGTCATACCAAAATCAAGAAAATTAGGCGAAACTGAATTATAGATCACTTAAAACTCTTAGGGACTACAAAATACCGAAATAATTTATTATTCCACGGACGGTTCCTGTTAAAGGTAACACAGTCTACATCTACATGATTACTCTTAATTTCACAATTAAGTGCTTGGCAGAGGATTCATCGAACCATCTTCAAGCTATTTCTGTAGCGTTCAATTCTCGAATAGCGCGCGTGGAAAAACGAACACTTAAATCTTTCCGTGCGAGCACTGATTTTCTCTTTATGTAGGTGGGCGCCAACAATAACTCAGGGGCGGAAGTTGGTGACTGAAATTTCAATTTCATGAGAAGATCCTGCCGCAGCAAAAAACGCCTTTGTTGAAATGAACACCTCCCTGTATCGCAACCGTGGCACTCTGTTCCCTATTTCGCAATAACAGAAACCGAGCTATCCGTATTTGAACTTTTTGGATGACCTCCTTCAACCCTACCTCGTACGCATCCCATACTCCAATGAAGTAGTCTAGCAGAGGACAGACAAGCACTGTGTAGGCAGTCTCTTTAATAGAATTGTTGCACCTTCTAAGTGCCCTGCCAATAAAACACAGTCTTTGGTTCACCTTCCCCACAACATTATCTATGTGATAGTTCCAATTTAAGTCATTCGCAATTGCAATCTCCAAGGCCGAAATGGTTCAAATGGCTCTGAGCACTATGGGACTTAACATCAGAGGTCATGAGTCCCCTAGAATTTAGAACTACTTAAACCTACATCACACACAAGCATGCCCGAGGCAGGATTCGAACATGCGACCGTAGCGGTCGCTCTGATCCAGACTGAAGTGCCTAGAACCGCTCGGCAATCTCCAAGGATTTAGTTGAATTGACTACCTCGAGATTTGCGTGATTTACAGTTTAACCGAAATTTAGCGTATTTATTTTAGTACTCATGTGGATGGCTTCACATTTTTCACTGTTTGGAGTCAGTTGCCACTGAATACGAATATCTTGTATAGATCATTAAGTAATTGGTTTTGATCCTCTGGTAACTTTACCAATGTCAGTATCATTTGCAAACAGTGCTAAGAGGGCTACTCAGATTGTCTCCTAAATCGTTAATGTAGATCAGGAACAGCTGAGGGCCCGTAACACTTCGCTGGGGAAGCTGTTGTCTTTCTGGCAGGAAATCATGTACCCTGTCGCACAACCGACACGATACTCCATAGGCACGCAATATCATTAGAAGTCGGTTGTGAGGAATGGTGTCAAACACCTTCTGTAACTCTAAAAATATGGAGTCAATTTGACATTCGCTGTTTACAAGCTGCTTGTGAAGTTATGAGCGTTTGTGAAGGTGTTCAGAAGAGGGAAACGCCGCTGCCCGTTTATGTCAGAGGAAAACTAGGGCGAAATTAAAATCCTATTACCTGAAAGTGGTCGTTTGCCTTAAATGCGACGTGAATGATTCATAGAGCCGTAACGCCGGTAGTCACGTTGCTTCGCCGTCTATTAGTACCAGCGAGGTAAACAAACTATGACAACAGGAAACAGGTTTACCATTATAATTTGCGGAGCTCTTTTTGACTCACAGAGCCCTTTTGATCGGCGGCCAGAACGCGATTAAATACTTAATGAATTTCAGGCGGAAGGTATAAAAGGAGCGCGGAGCGGGCTGTTTCCAGCTTTGACATCATTTGTAGCAGCAACACTCGCTGCCCCGCAGGCGATCGCGTGACAGCTGAGTGGCAGCACAAAGTTTGGACCGCGTCAGCGTTAGCGCTGACGGCCGCTGCCGACAGGGAAGCAAGCGTATGCCGCTTCCAGCAGTTTGTCGCACCCGGCCGAGACTCTGCCACTGTTGGGCTATGCAGTCAGACATCACTCCCCACTGAGCTCTGGCGAGTGTATTAACGCTGTCTTCTGACTCACAAGATACGTTTTTACTTCAGATCTTAGGCTCTACATCACTCCTACAGCTGATTCTTCTCTACATCTACATCTACATGGTTACTCTGCAGTTCACATTTAAGTGCTTGGCAGAGGGTTCATCGAACCACAGTCATACTATCTCTCTACAATTCCACTCCCGAACAGCGCGCGGGAAAAACAAACACCTACACCTTTCTGTTCGAGCTCTGATTTCTCTTATTTTATTTTGCTGATCATTCCTACCTATGTAGGTTGGGCTCAACAAAATATTTTCGCATTCGGAATAGAAAGTTGGTGACTGAAATTTCGTAAATAGATCTCGCCGCGACGAAAAACATCTTTACTTTAATGACTTCCATCCCAACTCGCGTATCATATCTGCCACACTCTCTCCCCTATTACGTGATAATACAAAACGAGCTGCCCTTTTTTTGCACCCTTTCGATGTCCTCCGTCAATCCCACCTGGTAAGGATCCCACACCGCGCAGCAATATTCTAACAGAGGACGAACGAGTGTAGTGTAAGCTGTCTCTTTAGTGGACTTGCTGCATCTTCTAAGTGTCCATCCAATGAAACGCAACCTTTGGCTCACCTTCCCCACAATATTATCTATGTGGTCTTTCCAACTGAAGTTGTTCGTAATTTTTACACCCAGGTACTTAGTTGAATTGACAGCCTTGAGAATTGTACTATTTATCGAGTAATCGAATTCCAACGGATTTCTTTTGGAACTCATGTGGAGCACCTCACACTTTTCGTTATTTAGCGTCAACTGCCACCTGCCACACCATACAGCAATCTTTTCTAAATCGCTTTGCAACTGATACTGGTCTTCGGATGACCTTACTAGACGGTAAATTACAGCATCATCTGCGAACAACCTAAGAGAACTGCTCAGATTGTCACCCAGGTCATTTATATAGATCAGGAACAGCAGAGGTTTTGTCCGCAGCTCGTGGTCGTGCGGTAGTGCTCTCGCTTCCCACGCCCGGGTTCCCGGGTTCGATTCCCGGCGGGGTCAGGGATTTTCTCTGCCTCGTGATGACTGGGTGTTGTGTGATGTCCTTAGGTTAGTTAGGTTTAAGTAGTTCTAAGTTCTAGGGGACTGATGACCATAGATGTTAAGTCCCATAGTGCTCAGGGCCATTTAAAAAAACAGCAAAGGTCCCAGGACGCTTCCCTGGGGAACACCTGATATCACTTCAGTTTTACTCGATGATTTGCCGTCTATTACTACGAACTGCGACCTTCCTGACAGGAAATCACGAATCCAGTCGCACAACTGAGACGATACCCCGTAGGCCCGCAGCTTGATTAGAAGTCGCTTGTGAGGAACGGTGTCAAAAGCTTTTCGGAAATCTAGAAATACGGAATCAACTTGTGATCCCCTGTCGATAGCGGCCATTACTTCGTGCGAATAAAGAGCTAGCTGCGTAGCACAAGAACGATGTTTTATGAAACCATGCTGATTACGTATCAGTAGATCGTTCCCTTCGAGGTGATTCATAATGTTTGAATACAGTATATGCTCCAAAACCCTACTGCAAACCGACGTCAATGATATAGGTCTGTAGTTCGATGGATTACTCCTACTCCCCTTCTTAAACACTGGTGCGACCTGCGCAATTTTCAAATCTGTAGGTACAGATCTATCGGTGAGCGAGCGGTTGTATATGATTGCTAAGTAGGGAGCTATTGTATCAGCGTAATCTGAAACGAACCTAATCTGTATATAATCTGGACCTGAAGACTTGCCCGTCGTAAAATGTAATTAAGACATCATTTTATTTTACAACTAGTTTTTTTCCCCATAGCTTCAACTTCATTTGCGTTCAACACATATGCTGCAGACGCCTCCTCCTCCTCACACTCTGTGTTTCTTCGTCTCTCCCATATCTCTTCCCACCTCGTTCTAACTCATCCCAGCTCCTCCTTCCCACTTCGTCTCTCCATCTCCTCCTCCCCTCTCTTTGTTTATCTTCTCTGCCCCCTCTCCTCTGTCCAGCTCATTCTCCTAATATTTCACTATCCACCCCCCCCCCCCCCCCCGTTTCTGCATAGCCACAGGTGTGCACACAACATACCTCACCACACTTTCTGTCCACCTCATTCTTCTTCTCTCTCTCTATGTCCATTTCCTCCACCCCGTCTCTGTCCATCTCTTCCACTCCTCTTTTTAAATTTCATCCTCCCCTCTCTCATTATCCATCTGCTACATCCATTCTATCTATAGCTTGAGCCTTGTCCTGCAGTTATGCAGGTTCAGCCATCGTTAATCGAATTTGGCATGTTAATGTGTAAGCAGTGGCCGGAGGCCCATCCTGCTGCTACCCCGTACCCCCCGGGACGGAAATAGTGTACCCCAACTGTCTGCATCGAGTGAAATCCGTGGAATAGTGCGAATGTGGTCAGATGTCTGCGAGCCGTGTAACTGAGGCGGAACATGGGGACCAGCCTGGTATTCACCTAGCGGTATGTGGAAAACCGTCTAAAACCACATCCAGGCTGGCCGGCACATTTGCCATCGTCGTTAATCCGCTGGGCGGATTCGATCCGGGGCCGGCGCGCCTACCCGAGTCCAGGAAGCAGCGCGTTAGCGCTCTCGGCTACCCTGGCGGGTCATCTGCTACACCCATCTCTCTGCTCATCTGTGCCAGTCTGTACATGTAGCCCCTGCAGAGAAGGCCCACAAAGCATGCCTGTCGTGCAGGGCAGCCTGTATGCCTATACGCCAGGGGCTGAAAATAAAAAAGGTTTTGCCCAGATCTCCTTTCCCATTGCAGCTTGGAAGTCATAAATCTCACAGTGCTGGTACTCAAAGGGGCCTGCTGTTTTTCTGCCAAATCGATCCAGGGGTTTGTGATGAGATCCTGAACGTAGACCCCACGCAGTAAGTTGCTTATCTGAAGAGATTACTCAACGTGGTTTTTCTCTGCAGTAATCTTGTAGCAGATGTAGCAAATGTTTTCCATGCTGTTATATTCCTATCCTCAAATCCTTCAAGACGTCCACGGCCTGCTTGATTCGCTGCCTCAATAGTAACAGTCATCCTGTACTCGCTCCATATATACAGCAACTACTAGTACAGAAAAATCAAAATGAAATCCTCTAAAAGCGGCTTCTCCCATGTTCTGCAGTTAGGTGCGCCAGCAACCTCAGCTTAACACCCTTCAGTCTCCCGTAAACAAGGAACTAATGGAAACGACGTGCATCATGTCTCCTTGGCACTGTAGTGGCCTTTTAACTAACGAACACTAGAACATGAGAGGAGACTAACATTCTGTATTGTATCAAGTGATAAGCTATAGTATTCAGCGACCGTAAAAAATGCAACAGACATTCCAGTAGGAATTCATTTTATGAATTTTATCCATAGTGGATGCTGTTGAACTCCGTGACTATTCCTTTACAGGGTATAGAAAAATTTCCGCTACCAGTCACAATAAAAGGTTATTTATTTGTCACACGACCGGTTTCGGGCTTGCGCCCATCCTCAGGTGTTTGTACATTCATGTACACGTTTATATTGCTGGAGATCACTGTATAAATACAACAAAAATTATTTGCTGGTGACTAAACAGAAACAAGTGGGACAACTGTATCATTTTCACGTCCGTATTTCAGTTTTATAAACTTTGGCTGCATATTTCACTATTACGACGTGCCTTCGTGATATTCGTATTTCACAAGTGCACATCGTAATAATGAAATATGCAGCTAAAGTTTATAAAACTGAAATATGGAAGTGAAAATGATAATAAGTGTGTAACTAAGTGGAAAAACTGTCACCACAGAGTAACTATAATAATGATGCTTCATTTTTATGTAAGTACAGATATATTTCCGTCTTGCTACTTACAACTGTCTCACTTGTTTCTGTTTAGTCACCAGCAAATAATTTTTTTTTTTGTATTTACACAGTGATCTCCACCAATATAA
This sequence comes from Schistocerca nitens, assembly GCF_023898315.1. NCBI lineage: Eukaryota > Metazoa > Arthropoda > Insecta > Orthoptera > Acrididae > Schistocerca > Schistocerca nitens. The sequence goes on from NC_064620.1 coordinate 449,369,632, forward strand.
ACATGTACATGAATGTATAAACACCTGAGGATGGGCGCAAGTCCGAAACCGGACGTTTGACAAATAAATTACCTTTTATTGTGACTGGCCGGGCGGCTCTTCCAGGCACTTAAGTGTGATTTGCAGAGTATTCATGCAAATGTTTATAACCATAGCGAAGTTTAACTGATTTTTTTAAAAATTACAGTTCTTGTGATCGAAATGGATCGGTTTACAATAATTAACATTTCGGTTATTATGAGGGGTCATCAAAGCTAAAAATTCAGAAAAGACAAAATGCAAAATAGCTATTAATATAAAAAATTCTTAAGTGCGAGATAAAAAGGAAAATATCAATAAAACTATAACTAGAACTTGTTACGTAGCATTTTTGTTCTTAATTTTCTCCCTATCTTACGCTTATTAATTTTTATATTAGTTGTAATAATTTTGTCTTTTGCGCTATGAGCCATAGGAGTCGTAAGCAGCTAAGTGTTCTCAGTCGCTCCAGTCGATCAAGACAACCTAGATAAGTACAAATCAATTGCCGCATGTATGAAAGGTTATCATCTGACAGCAACTTGGCCGATTTGGTTCATTTTTTGTGTGTATGTGTGTGTGTGTGTGCGTTCGTTATTGTCAGGACAAGGTTTGTGTGAAGGAAATTTTTTGCAAAAGCCACTGGAAAAGTCGTAAATTTAAATCAGTTATGAGCGATCATCACTTGAGAACACCCCGATCGATTCGGTTGAGTTTTTTGTTGTGTTCGTAATTGTGGATAGTAATGGAATTTTTGGAATGAAAAAGAAAACAGAAAAAGAATTGCACTCAATTTGACAGTTCTGTTGTCAAATGTTTTCAAAAATAATATGTAATATATAAAGGGGAAATATTGTTACTGGACATGTCGAAATGTTCTTGACCAATTTATTACAGACTTTTACGCGATACTCTACTGAACGTTCGGACGGACATAGGTCTAATATTTTTGTAATATATACGATGTATACCTATATATGTGATAAATAAAGGGGAAGCGTAGTTATCACAAATCTCAAAAAATTCTTGACCGATTTACTTCAAAATTTTAACTATGCTGAACTTTCAAAGGCATATGGTCATAGAGATGGGGGAGCGGAAGTGGACAGAGAGAGGGGGGAGAAGATTATGCGCAGAGATATGGGGAAAGCAGGAACAGGAAATGTACGGAGAGAGATGAGGGATGGTAAGATGGGGATAGAGAGAGAAAGAGAGAGAGGGGGGGGGGGAGAGGGAGAGAGAAGTGAGGGGGGGGGGGAAGCGCAAGGAACTTAGGATGCGTATGCAATTCCCATATATATTCAGCATATTGCAAGCATTGCCAGGTTCGCTGCTCCTATTGGACAGTGCAAATTTCATTATGTCCTTGAAATCACTGTCAAATATCCCGTCTGCTTATTCTTTGTTGTTTGCCTGGAGCCCACGAATCGCTATTTGGTTTCCGTAACATCCAATGTCGCCAAGCAGGAGGAGAAGACTGTGCAGCTGCGCCTTCAGCGAGCCAAGTGGTCATTAATTTGAGGAGCACCTTATTCCGCGCGTGAGAAACTTTCGTGCCTGCACAGTGTTAACCCGCCGTTACTCCTCTTTAGCCGGAGAAATATTCCCGGCGCTAATTCGCGCGCAGCGTTTCAGAAACGAGTATCTAATTAGGCGGACTTTCGAAATATCGCCGGCGTTGCAGAGGCGTGTCTTGGCTTTCGCCAAGTTCGCTAATTCCGCGTAAGCTCGCCGGCCGGATTCGTTGTTCTCGGCACGATACCACGGGCGGTCGTGGGAACACAACATCGGCTGTGGCAGCCTTAGGAGGGCATTACTATAACTGCTTTCAGCTGTACTGTCTCGCGGTATTCTTTCAGAAACAATAACTATGTTGTATCTAGATTGTCGCGTCACATCACTGCGACATGGTCTTCACAGCGCGTAGCTTCTAATTTATGTTCCGTGATGTACATTACCAGTAATATACGACAGGAGGAAGGAGGAAGTATCTACTGGTCTGTTGAACTGAACTTTGACGATTTATTATGTAGCGTATTACAATACATTTACATTTGTATCGAAGTTAGCTTGATTTTATAATTTATTTTCCTGTTTTTTACCATCCCTTTTTACTTTATTTTGAAATCTGTCATCTGACGATAACTTGCTAAGAAATCGAAACTGTTTGTGGTATCATCTGTGTGACCTGATGATGAGAAATACAATTAACAAATGTAAAGGTACATTTAAACGCGGCATGGAAATTGCGTATTGCTGAAAATACAGCTCTGTAGTGTTGACTGACAACATTGCCGACCACATGAATTGCAGTCACATGTTTGGCAACATTGCCCGCCTCCGTTGCCCAGCAATATCTGCGGCAGTACGTCTCCGGGCCAGAAGCGTTTACACGGAGCACACTATGGTCGTGAAGTGGACTAAAGTGATCTGGCGGGAATGAATACAACTCTTGTGCCTTTTCATTCCACAAGGACAAAAGGAAAAGGAGGGTCAGAACCCCAGTAGGTGAAAACGGAACCCTTATAAGTTTGCTGTCCGTCTGTCTGTCTGTTCGACTATTACGAACCCTTCTTCTCAGAAACGGGTAGACATATTAAGTTGAAAATTATGTCACATACTAAGGTCAATAATCCGCTGGCAGTCAAAAGATTGTCACATATTTTGATGCAAACTTAGTGATCGATATCGATAGAATATATCCTGTATCACACGAAATTTTTTTTTTATCATGTATGATGTTGCAATTTATGTTACATTCTAAGATCTACGGTCCCTTTGCGGTGCCAAAACTTTAAGCTTCCAAGTCCACACAGTCAACATACATGGCCATTTACGTCACATATTTTGACACCTTGCCAGTATCGATATACATAACAGGCAAAAATGGTCGATATTCTCAATTCGTGGGATGGGTGAATTAAGTTTTTACGGAACCCTACTCGAACTTATCCGGACTTTTTAAAGTAAGCGGACCCTGCATGTCAACAGGGGTTTGTTCAAGCTGATGGAGGCTCTGTAATGGTGTGGGGAGTGTGCAGTTGGAGTGATATGGGACACCTGATGCGTCCAGATACGACTCTGACAGGTAACACGTGGCTGCGCGGGTTCGCCGAGCGGTCTGAGGCGCTGCAGTCATGGACTGTGCGGCTGGTCCCGGCGGAGGTTCGAGTCCTCCCTCGGGCATGGGTGTGTGTGTGTGTGTTTGTCCTTAGGATAATTTAGGTTATTTAGTGTGTAAGCTTAGGGACTGATGACCTTAGCAGTTAAGTCCCACAAGAATGAACACACATTTGAACATTTGGTGACACGTACGTAAGTATCCTGTCTGATCACCTGTATCCATTCATGTCCATTGTGCATTCCGACGTACTTGGGCAATACCAGCAGGACAGTGCGACACCCCACACGTTCAGAATTGTTACAGAGTGGCTCCAAGAACACTCGTCTGAGTTTAAACACTTCCGCTGGCCACCAAACTCCCCATATATGAACACTGCTGAGCATAGCTGGGTTTCCTTCACAGCTGTGTTCAGAAGAGATCTCCATGCTCTCGTACCCTTACGGATTTATGGACAGCGCTGCAGGATTCATGGTCTCAGTTCCCTCCATCCCCATTTCAGACATTAGTCGAGTCCACGCCACTTCGTGTTGCGGCACTTCGCGTTCGTGGGGGCCTTACGCGATATTAGGCAGGTGTACCAATTTCTTGGCTCCTCAGTGTATAGCCCGTGTAAACGCGCGTTAATATTTACAGTAACTTGAAAATGCTCTCCCAGAGGCCATGAACTGAGGCTGCGCGTTGCAGAACGCTTTATAACAGCTGTACACGGCAGAGCTGGCGCAGAGCAAAGGTGTGGCGAGGTCGCGGAAGCCCCGTGGCGGTAACGGGTTTGCTGCACCGCGCCTCACAATCCCATCTGACATTTCCCCGTGACACAGCCAGCCCTATCTCTCTCTGCCGTTAATAAACTGCTAATCCCCTTTCCAGTATTTCGTACCCGTCAGTAGCTGCCAATAGCATTTCCTAATCACGCTGTCGCTCCTGTTCGTGTGATGTGTCCGTCCTGCAGTATCATTATGGCGTGCGTGACGCAGATCATAAAGACTGTCAGTTTCGACATCCATATGTATGCGAATCCCTCTAAAATGCGTAGCAGAGGGTGCTCTTCATTGTATCAAGCTATATGACTCCGTCCTGTTTCATTCGCGGAAGCCGGACGTTGTGGCCGAGCGGTTCTAGGCGCTTCAGTCCGGAACCGCGCTGCTGCTACGGTCGCAGTTTCGAATCCTGCCTCGGGCATGGATGTGTGTGATGTCCTTACGTTATTTCAATAATAATAACAATTATACATCATAACCCACTTCCTTATATGATTACTGGGTCCTAATTTGTTCAAACATCAATTGCAGCTAATTATAAGTATAATTAATTTGTGAGCTACAGCCATAACTAATGACAATGGGCAGCTAAATTTCTACTATTATTGTTATTAATATTTAATGTATATTATCTTAACTAAAATTCTACTGCCTGCAGCGTCACAGTTGTGTCAGAGATATTTAAACCTACTTTAGTGCCTTGTCCATCGAGCTAATCCCGATGGGCGTGCCCCTGATACTGGGCAGACCAAGATGATATTTCCTGCAGGTTCCTAATAACTAATTTCCTAATCTAAGTCCTCCTAGCTAGTTCTGACCTAAGTCAAGTCCGGTGTTTTGTCTAGTATTGGTGATGTTGTTCCCCACTCCCGCTAGTCCTGTACGTGGCGGCCGAGCGGTTCTGGGCGCTACAGTCTGGAACCGCGCGACCGCTACGGTCGCAGGTTCGAATCCTGCCTCGGGCATGGATGTGTGTGATGTCCTTAGGTTAATTAGGTTTAAGTAATTCTAAGTTCTAGGGGACTGATGACCTCAGAAGTTAAGTCCCATAGTGCTCAGAGCCATTTGAACCATTTGAACCTGTACGTGGCAGATTCCAGACTACGAGGAAAGTCGGCCTATCCACGCACAGGCGGTATAGGAGTAGGGCGCGCATTCAGTATTTGGTATGTCTCAATCTTTACGTTAATTTATGTCCCTCAGGTATTCCTTTAACACTTTTCGTGATACCTCGTCTGCTAGTTTGTTCAGAGTTTGAAAAGTGTCTTCTTGTCTTAGTAACTGGTATGTGTCGCGGTCAGGGGGCACTCGTAGATCACATGGTCGGGGGTACCCTCTGATTCACCACATTCACACGCGGGTGTGGCCCTTTTCCCGAACCGACATAAATATGTCGGGTATGGCTCATGTCCAGTGAGAAAATGGATCAGCCATCGAGTGGGTTCAAAGTATCTCATTTGCAGCCGTTCCCTGACGCTCGGAAGGAATTCAAAAGTTCTACGCCCTGTTTCATCCGCCTCCCATAGTTCTTGCCACAATTGCTCGCCCCTTTGCCGTATCTCACCCATATCCTCAACCCGAGTGCCTAATATCTCTTCTGTCTTCGTGATGTCCTTACGTTAGTTAGGTTTAAGTAGTTCTAATACTAGGGCACTGACAACCTCAGATGTTAAATCCTATAGTGCTTGGAGCCATTTTGAACCATTCGCGGACGAAGCGAAAACAACACTTCTGAAACGACGTCGAGTACAATTATTGTACAAGTTTTACATTTACTCGCCTTAACTACATGATCAAAACGTTAATGCTGGATGTACACCCTTCGCTATTCTGACGACCTGAATGCCGGTAAGAATTTCACTGAGGCGTCTGTGTGTCTGTAGACGCATAGCAGCCCATCCTTTCTCAAGAGCAATCTGTGATTGATTGCTGATGATGCTGTGGTGTACGGGAAGGTGTCGAAGTTTTGAGTGACCGCAGGAGTTTACAAATGACTTAGACAAAATTTCTAGTTGGTTTGATGAATGGCAGCTAGCTCTAAATAAAAAAAAAATACGTTAATGTGGATGATTAGGAAAAACAAACTCATTATGTTCGGATACAGCATTAATTGTGTCTTCCTTGACACAGTCACGTCGTTTAAAATTGGGCGAAACGTTGCAAAAGCGATATGAAATGGAAGTAGCATTTGAGGTTTGTGATAGCGAATGCGAATAGTCGCCTTCGGTTCATTGCGAGATTCTAGGAAAGTGTGGTTCATCTGTAAAGGAGACCGCGTATAAGACACTAGTGCGTCCTATTCTTGAGTACTGCTCGAGTGTTTGGGACTCGTACCAGGCCTGATTAAAGGAAGACGTCGAAGCAATTCAAAGGCGCTCTGCTAGATTTGGTACCGGTATGTTCGAACAACACGCTTCGGGAACCCAAATGGGAATCCCTGGGCCGAAGGCGATGTTCTTTTCGAGGAACACGATTGAGAAAATTTGGAGAACAGACATTTGAACCTGACTGCAGAAAGATACTACTGCCGCCAACATACATTTCGCATAAAGAGCACGAAGATAAGATACGAGAAATTAGGGCTCCCCCAGCTCATACGAAGCGAAATGACTAGTAGTGGTACAGCCAATCACTGACGTTCTGACACAACCCAGAGGCGTTCCATTCGGTTCTGGTTGGGACTGTGGGCAGGCCGGTCCATTTCAGCAATTTTATTGTCCACAAACCACCGCCAGATGCTGCTTTATGACAGGGTGCATACAACCATCGTCTGCAAGCTGTTCCTCTATTTCACACAGTACACAATGCTGCATATCCTTCCGCATTCAGCGTTTTCTTAAGCCTAATGAAAGAACCACACATCAACCACGAAAAACACCCCATACCGCAACACCACCACCTCCTTACTTCACTTTTAGCACTACACGTAATAGCAGGTAACGTTCTCCAGGTATTCGCCAAACCCAAACCCCATCGGACTGCCAGAGGGTACACGGAGCTTCATTTGTCCAAATCAGTCGCTTCCAGTCATTCACTGCAGCTGCTCTTTACAAGACCTCAACCGTTGCTCAGCATTGACTATAGAAATATGCTGAAGAGCCAAAGAATGTGCTGCGTGTAAAGATTGGGAATATGTACTGGCGCTGATAACCAAACATCATCACAGGAATTCTGTGCAACTGTAGTGCTTGCCGGAAAAAAAAGTAATTGAGGAAGAAAGATGGCTTACATCATTTAATAATTTATTCGTCGATGATAGGCAGGACGGTAAAGAACTCAAGAATCTCCACTTTATTTGCAATCTGCAACAGATTTTACACTGACGCGCCAAAGAAACTGGTATATGTAAACAAGTAGAATACGGCGCTGCGGTCGACAACGCCCATATAGGACAACTAATATCTTGGGCATTTGTTAGATCGATTACTGCTGCTACAATGGCAGGTTATGAAACTGAAGTGAGTTTGAACGTGGTGTTATAGTTAGCGCACGAGAGATGGGACGCAGCATCTCCGAGATAGCGATGAAGTGGAGATTTTTCTGTACGACCATTTTACGAGTGTACAGTAAATATAAGCAGTCCGGTAAAATATCGGATCTCTGACATCGCTGCGGCCGGAAAAAGATCCTACAAGAACGGGACCAACGATAACTGAACAGAATGGTTCAACGCGACAGACGTGCAACCCTTCCGCAAATTGCTGCAGATTTCAATGCTGGACCATCAACAAGTGTCAGCGTGCGAACCATTCGTCGAAATGGGGTTTCGGAGCTGAAGACCCACTCATGTGTGAATGAATACATGTTCAGCGTGGGAGGAACGTATGTCTGTTCGCACACAGCTAAGTCAACACTTATGTCAAAAGGGTGGGAAACTACTTGTACGTAATGTGCTATGTGTCCTCCACAAGGTCATCCGTTGTTAACAATAACATTCTCACCGGTAAGAAACTGAATTTCTCAACACACTCCACTGAGATGACAAATGTTATGCAACAGCGGTATGGAAATATACAGATAGAGATAGTATCGTGTGCATAAGGTATAAAAGGGCAGTGCGATGGTGGAGGTGTCATTTGTACTCAGATTATTCAAAGTGAAAAGGTTTCCGACATGATTATGGCTACGCGACGGTTGACCGACTTTCAACGTGGAATGGTAGTTGGAGCTAGAAGCACGAGATATTCCATTTCGGAAATGGTGAGGGAAATAAATATTCCGAGATTCACAGTGTGAAGAGTGTGCTGAGAATACCGTATTTCAGGAATTACCTCTCACCACAGACAACGCTGTGGCCGACGGCTTTCACTTAACGACCGACCACATCGGCGTTTGCGTAGAGTTGTCAGTGCTGGCGGACAAGCAACACTGCAACCCCGCAGAAATCAATATGGGAAGTGCGGCGACATCTGCCATAAATGAGTTACAACAGCAGACGACCGACGCGAGTGCATTTGCTAACACCACGACATAAGCGCGTCTCCTGAGCTCTTGACCATATCGGTTGAAACCTAGGCGACTGCAAAACCGTGGCCTAGCCAGATAACTCCCGAATTCAGTTGCTAAGAGCTGACGGTAGGGTTCGTGTGTGACGCACACCACACGAAGCCGTGGACCAAGTGGGCACTATAAGCTGGTGGTGGCACCATTATGGTGTGGGCTGTGCTTACACGGAGTGGACTGAGTCCTCTGTCCAACTGAACCGACCATTGGCTAGAAATGGTTATGTTCGGTTAGTTAGACACCGTGTGCAGCCATTTATGAATGGAATTTTTATGGATGACTATGCGCCCCTTCACCGGGCAATAATTGTTCGCGACTGGTTTGAAGAATTTTCTGGACAATTCGAGCGAATAATTTGGCCATGCAGATCGCCCGACATGAATCCTATAGAGCACTTATGGGACCTAATCGAGAGGTCAGTCCGTGCACCGACAACACTTCCGCAATTATGAACAGCAGGAAGGCTCAATATTTCTGCAGGAGACTTCCAACAGCTTGCTCAGTCCATGCGACATCGAGTTGTTGCACTTCGCCGGGAAAATGGTGATACGGCACGGTATTAGGAGATATCCCGCGAATTTTGTCAACTCAATACATTGTTTTGATCTTACGGTCGTGTAACTTGTGGCTCACCCTGTATTGCGCACATGCAGAATCTTGCTATAGCCGGCTCAGGTCCGCTGTCGCCAATGAATGGACTCGCACAGACGCTGACAGGACAGGATGCCCGGCTCTGCCGGCCTACGCGCTTGTTGTGGTGAGCATAACTGAAATCGGCGATGGACGGCACTGACATGCGAGGCCGCGCCGACGGCTTCCAATTAGCGATATAAGTGCCAGCAGTGCCGTAATTTTCGCCCCGAAACGCTTTATTAGCAGCTCAGAACGAGCTCGCTCAAATCGGGTATAAAGCCGACTGCCGAATCCAGGGCGCTATCTCGATTCCGCTACAGTAGCGACTCTCGCTGCAAATGGACGTCGGTCGTGGAACGGCTGAAAAACAATGGGAAAGGGCGGAGAGGGAGGGGAGGGGGAGAAATGGTACAAAAAAAACGAATCGTTATCATTCCTCACTGAACTGGCAAGTTTTTCGGTATTGCGTTGCGCCATTCGGAGCCAAAATATCGAGCAGGCAGGATAAAATTTGACAGGGAACAGTGGTCGTGGTAGATTAGAGTAGAGCCCGTATCTTAACCCTTCAAGACCAGGATCAGGAGGAGAATCGCTACAGTTAATTTCTATATTGAAACTTCGTGGGTGATGCAATGTAACACATAGATTGCCGTTGAAGCTACTTCCTAGTTTACCTCCGACGTAAAAGGCGTGGTGCTTTTCCTTGGGTACGAGGCGAACGATGAAAACGATCCCCGCCTAAAGCGAACGTACAGTGTTCGCGGCTCTTCCATTCCGTGCTACTTTTGGTATTTCATTATGGCTAATTAGTGGTAGCCAGTAACCAACGAGAATCGATGAATCTAACGATTTTTTTCAGAAGATACGAGTGAATTAGCTACGTTTTCGATGTGGAGATCTGGCTATTATTTTAAGGTTGGTTACTCTCCAATCTCCTTCACACGCACCCTCCCCTACCGCCGAAATGTTCGTTGTAGTGAGCCGGTCGTTGTGGCCGAGCGGTTCTAGGCGCTTCAGTCCGGAACCGCGCTGCTGCTACGGTCGCAGGTTCTAACCCTGCCTCGGGCATGGATGTGTGTGATGTGTCTGATGTCCTTAGGTTGTTAGGTTTAAGTAGTTCTAAGTCTAGGGGACTGATGACCTCAGATGTTAAGTCCCGAAGTGCTCAGAGCCATTTGAACCTTTTTTTTTCCATTGTAGTGTCACACTGATCTGTAGCATAGCCCGATATCTAGGTCAGGCTGAAAAGGGATAAATTGGTTTTAAGTGGGTGAAGCCACCAAACGATAATTGTGCTAAGTGATCTCTAGCGTAGACCTCGGTCTACGCTAGGTTCGAATATGATAAATGTCACTTGGCTTCGATGACGAACGGCGAACGGTTGTCATAATAGTTTCATCTGTAGCATAGTCCCAGATCTATCTTGGGCTGGAATGTGATACGGTGGTTGTGAGATGGCGTAGCCAATGAATGTGAATACCAACTTGTGATTGTTGTAACGGACTGATGTGTATCGTAGACAATTTCTATGTTCGTAGTCGCAATAACCTATTTGTGTGCCTTGCGGAAGAATTTGCCGCAGTTTCCGAGAATGAGGTTAACTTCAGAACTAATGGCACAAAATACCAGCTAGCTTCATCTACGAAGCATAGAAAATTACGAAAGAGTTATGTGGTGGGTTAGTCGCATCCGATTTGCCGTGTCACTTTCTGTCATTCATCACGTTGAACAGCAACACGTAATGGAAGAGCAGCGGTCACTGAAGGCGCACTTTCACCAAAACCTTCCCAATAATTCTCATTTGGGAAACCCCTTCCCCCCACTCCCAGCTTGCTAGTATTTGGCTGAAAAGAGCAGTTCAGCAACAGCCTGCACTGCCGTCTTGGGTAGAAGGGAATGTAGGGGGAAAAAAAGCATTACACACTTCACCACGAACTTGCTAGCTTTGATCTTTCGCTTCTATTTCCCTCATTTAATTTTAGTAGATTTGTCGTCTCTCTTCTTTATCGTTAATTTTCTCAATTGCAAATCGTACAGTAGAGCACGTACTCTCACAGTGATTGGTCACGATCCATCGAAAACGATTAGTAAAACCGACGACTAACCTTTCCCCACATCGATATTGTAGAGCAGCTTTGGCAAAGCGTGGCTCGCGAGCGATTCTCTCCAGTGAGCGGTTTCTCCTTTAACGCTACTTGCGCAATGTCATGCCTCGCGCTGCCTCGGTTTGTTTGTTTATCAGCAATCGCGTACGGCTGCATCTCATCGATTGTTTCATCAAAGCATAGGTTCCAGCTCTTTCAATCGGTCTCCGATTTCGTTGAGGCATCATTGTTTCGCTAGTCCATTTGATCTCCGTGTTTTCTTCAGATTCACTCTCTTTAGTATTCCACTATCGGTCAGGTTCTCATTTTGGTTATTACTGTGGCTCTTACTCTGATTTTGATTCTGGTTATTACTATGGCTATTTTTCTTGTATGATTCTTCAGAATGTCAGAAATAAAGAATACTGGAGATTAAATACATATTTGTACACAGTTCCGATCAAAAACCCCATGTTTAATATGTAAAATAGGTATAAAGCAAAACAAAGATAGTAATCTTGCTCAACATTTCTCTTCAATCCATGAAACAACCCCTGAGGATTATTCTCATGTTGAATCATGCGATTTAGTGGCAAGTTAAAAAAAAGGAGCTGCAAGAGTTATGTGACACATCAGGTCTTAAAGAAGCATTTAAGTGAATGGTATGTGGCGTGCTTAAAATTAGCGAAAGGTCGGAAATGTTTCAGCGAAGACGTACTCGTGGAAGAACGTTAAACAGAAATAACAAGAGCATTTGGTACTAATGATGTCACTGAACACTTTAAAACAGCTGCTTTGTCACGTAACACTATAAAGTCGAACTGATACGGGGTACAACATAAAAAAGTAGCTATTATTCTTTGTGTATGAACGAATGTCATTTAATGAGCAGTTGTGAATTGAAACAAGAATAGAAGGAAGCAAAATTTTCAAGATTTAAATCCATTATTGATCAAGTCTCCAATAAGTTTCACTGTTGTTTCAAAGGATTTAAATCTGTAGAGCGAGATGTAGTATTTCTTAATAATCCAATGAGCATTCGTAGTAGAAGTATTAAAAATTATCTTCAAGAAGGAGTATGCAGTTTACAAAGCGATCCGTTCATGTTGGCCAGAACAGAATGAGATTTCAGTGGTTTTTTTTTTTAGTCAAGATACAAGATCGGTACCCAAAACTCGCATACTTCGCTCTTAAAAAGGAAGTCTTTTTTCCGGATCAGCAGCACAGTTCATTCAATGAAGTGCTTAAATCTGCACTGCGTAATGCAGTCTATAAGGAGTTGTTGGAAAATCAGCTTCGTTTGCCTGCAAGGCTAACTCAAACGGATATTGCAGAACTTGTCAAAGATAAGTTAAATAAAACTAACCTAAATGTTTAAATACCTCACTAAAGTAGTCTGAGATTGAGATAAATAAGAATGTAAGTTTATGTAGTTTGAGTTTTATGACGTTTACTTACATTGAGATACCAAAAGCTATGGGACAGTGAAGTGCACACATATAGATGGCAGTAGTAACGCATTCACAAGGTATAAAAGGGCAGTGCATTGCCTGAGTTGTCATATAACACAGGTGATTCGTGTAAAAATGTTTCCAACGTGATTATGACCTACCATGGTAAATTAACAGACTTTGAACGCAGAGTGGTAGATGGAGCTGGACGAACGAGACATTCCATTTCGAAAATCGTTACGGAATTAAATATTCTGAGATCCACAGTGTCATCAAGAATGTTCTGAGAATACCACATTTCATGTATTACCTCTCACCACGGAAAACGCAGTGGCCAACGACTTTCACTTAACGACCGAGAGCAGCGATGTCTGCGTCGAGTTGTCAGTGCTAAAGTTGTCAGTTGTCAGTGCTAACAGACAAGCAACACTGCGTGAAACAACCCCAGAAATCAATGTGAGACGTTCGGCAAACGCATGGGTTAGGAGAATGCGGCGAAATTTGGCGTTAATGGACTTTGGGAGCAGACGACAGACACGAGTGCCTTTATTATTAACAGCACGCCATCGCCTGCAGTGCCTCTCCTGGGCTCATGACCATGTCGGTTGGTTCATAGACGACTGGAAAACCATGGCCTGGAGAGCTAATAGTACGGTTTGAGTGTGGCGTAGACCAAAGGAAGCCATAGAACCAAGATGTCAACAAGGCACTGTACAGGATGGTGGTGTTTCCATAATGATGTCGGCTGTGTTTGGGTGGAATGGGATGAGTCCTCTGGTCCAACTGAACCGATCATTGACTGGAAATGGTTATGCTCGGCTACATGGAGCACTTTTACAACCATTGATGAACTTCATGTTTCCAAACAACGTGCGCTATGTCACTTGGCCAAAATAGTTCGTAACTAGTTTGAAGAACATTCTGGCCCATTAGGTTAATGATTTGACCACCCAGACATGCATCCTATCGAACATTTATGGGACATAGTCGAGGGATCAGTTCATGCACGAAGTCCTTCAATGACGACACTTGCGCACATGGCTCACAAGGGATTTCGGCTGTGTTTCGGTGGAATGGGCTGAGTCCTCTGGTCCAACTGAACCGATCATTGACTGGAAATGGTTATGCTCGGCTACATGGAGCACTTTTACAACCATTGATGAACTTCATGTTTCCAAACAACGTGCGCTATGTCACTTGGCCAAAATAGTTCGTAACTAGTTTGAAGAACATTCTGGCCCATTAGGTTAATGATTTGACCACCCAGACATGTATCCTATCGAATATTTATGGGACATAGTCGAGGGATCAGTTCATGCACGAAGTCCTTCAATGACGACACTTGCGCACATGGCTCACAAGGGAACCTCCCCATCGCACCCACCTTAGATTTAGTTATAAGTTGGCACAGTGGATAGGCCTTGAAAAACTGAACACAAATCAATCGAGAAAACAGGAAGAAGTTGTGTGGAACTATGAAAAAATAAGCAAAATATACAAACTGAGTAGCCCATGTGCAAGATAAGCAACATCAAGGATAGCGTGAGCTCAGGCGCCCCTTGGTCCCGTGGTTAGCGTGAGCAGCTCCAGAAGGAGAGGTCCTTGGTTCAAGTCCTCCGTCGAGTGAAAAGTTTAATTTTTTATTTTCAGACAATTATCAAAGTTCAGGCACCCACACATAATCAACTTCGCTCTCCAAAATTCCAGGACATGTTCAGATTTGCTTGGACGTATGCAGGATTAGACGGTCTACACATGGAAAAATTTGGAAACGTTAAAAACACGTTTTGACAGAGCACAGGGATAACTGTGCGACTGTGAAACTGTTGCATTCGTTTGTTGCAGTTTATATGACAAACTCTTATGTTTTCATAATTTTTTTGGGGGTGATTATCACATCCACAAGAAAACCTAAATCGGACAAGGTAGAAGAATCTTTTTACCCATTCGCCAAGTGTACAGGTTAGGTGGGTCGACAACATATTCGTGTCATGTGACGCACATGCCGTCACCAGTGTCATATCGAATATATCAGACGTGTGTTCCTGTGGAGGAATCGGTTGACCTATGACCTAGCGATCAAATGTTTTCGGTTCTCATTGGAGAGGCACGTCCTCTCGTGTACTAATCGCACGGTTTTGCGGCGCTGTCGCAAAACACAGACTCTTATTGCAGAGAACAGAGACGTCAATGAACGAACGGAGGGATCATAACTTTGCGAAAATAAAGTAAGTAAACTTTTCATTCGAGGGAAGACTTGAAGCAAGTACCTCTCGTTCCGCTGCTGCTCACGCCAACCCCGGGACCACGGCGCTCCTGAGCTCACATTATCCTTGATGTTGCCTATCTTGCGCATGGACTACTCATTTTGTATATTTTGCTTATTTTTTTCATAGTTCCACACAACTTCTTCCTGTTTTCTCGGTTGATTTGTGTTCAGTTTTTCAAGGTCGAGGGGTATGAAAGGGAAGCAGTGGTTGGGAAGGGAGTGAGACAGGGTTGTAGCCTTTCCCCGATGTTATTGAGTCTGTATATTGAGCAAGCAATAAAGGAAACAAAAGAAAAGTTCGGAGTAGGTATTAAAATCCATGGAGAAGAAATAAAAACTTTGAGGTTCGCAGATGAGATTGTAATTCTGTCAGAGACAGCAAAGGACTTGGAAGAGCAGTTGAACGGAATGGACAGTGTCTTGAAAGGAGGGTATAAGATGAACATCAACAAAAGCAAAACGAGGTTAATGGAATGTAGTCGAATTAAGTCGGGTGATGCTGAGGGAATTAGATTAGGAAATGAGACACTTACAGTAGTAAAGGAGTTTTGCTATTTGGGGAGCAAACTAACTGATGATGGTCGAAGTAGAGAGGATATAAAATGTAGACTGGCAATGGCAAGGAAAGCGTTTCTGAAGAAGAGACATTTGTTAACATCGAGTATAGATTTAAATGTCAGGAAGTCATAAGTATTTGCATGGAGTGTAGCCATGTATGGAAGTGAAATGTGGACGATAAATAGTTTAGACAAGAAGAGAATAGAAGCTTTTGAAATGTGGTGCTACTGAAGAATGCTGAAGATTAGATGGGTAGATCACGTAACTAATGAGGAAGTATTGAATAGGATTGGGGAGAAGAGGAGTTTGTGGCACAACGTGACAAGAAGAAGGGATCGGTTGGTAGGACATGTTCTGAGGCATAAAGGGATCACCAATTTAGTATTGGAGGGCAGCGTGTAGGGTAAAAATCGTAGAGGGAGACCAAGAGATGAATACACTAAGCAGATTCAGAAGGATGTAGGCTGCAGTAGGTACTGGGAGATCAAGCAGCTTGCACAGGATAGGGTAGCATGGACAGCTGCATCAAACCAGTCTCAGGACTGAAGACCACAACAACAACATCCACTGTACGAACTTATAACTAAATCTGAGGGGGGTGCGATGGGGAGGTTCCCTTGTCAGTATTTCGTCAGGGGACTTCCAGCGATTTAAAAGAGTCCATGCCACATCGAATTGCTGCACTACAGCGGGAAAAAGGAAATTAGTGACGATATTTAGAGGTATCCCATGTCCTTTGTCACCTGAGTGTATAATGAGTAGCTAGTGGTTACGATCCACAGTGTCGCGCCTGAAATTGGCCGGCGTTGCTCTGGCGGGACCGTGAAGTCAACGCACGAGTGGCGAGGAGGGGTGAGCACTCGCCGGAAGGAGCCACGCTTTGCCAGGCCTGTTCTGGGGTCTCCTTTAGTTGCTGGAAACCCCGGGCGGTGCTGGCTGAGGTCTAGTGCGTTGTGTTGTGTCTGTGCCTGGGGTCGTGTAACTCAGCGGACGACGGCAGCGCCAAATCCAGCCGCCTGAGTCACGCCTCGCTCTCGGGTTATAAAGAGTGCCCGCAGTGGTCACGCAGCCACAACAGCCTCGCGTCTCACCCCAGCCAGTTCTGCGTTCTCCAGCACCATTCGTGCCACAGTGCTGCGAAATTCTCAGCTCACGCGTTCTTGTGCCCCGCAAGACGTCTCTACAGTTTGCATCTGCATCTATACTCTGCTAATCACTTTGAAATGCATGGCAGAGGGTACTTCCCATTGTGCCACTTATCAGATGATAGCTGAAACACTATTGTATTTGCTATTCACAATAGAGCTATATGTAGGGCATCGTAGTACTGCTTTTAGCCGCGCGGGATTAGCCGAGCGGTCTCAGGCACTGCAGTCATGGACTATGCGGCTGAACCCGGCGGAGGTTCGAGTCCTCCCTCGGGCATGGGTGTGTGTGTTTGTCCTTAGGATAATTTAGATTAAGTAGTGTGTAAGCTTAGGGACTGATGACACCTTATCACTTAAGATTTCACACACATTTGAACAGCCGGACGCGGTGGCCGTGCGGTTCTAGACGCTTCAGTCAGGAACCGCGCGACTGCTACGGTCGCAGGTTCGAATCCTGCCCCGGGCATGGATGTGTGTGATGTCTTTAGGTTAGTTAGGTTTAAGTAGTTCTGCGTTCTAGGGGACTGATGGCCTCAGATGTTAAGTCCGATAGTACTCGGAGCCATTTGAACCATTTTTTTAACTTTTTTTTACTACTCCTAGTATATGTTTGTTCTTTAAGCATTTTTTGCGGTTATCTTAAAACCTGTACCAGTTCAGGTTTTCCAGCACCTCCGAGACATGCTCCCACGGCTTGAACAAACCCCTGACCGTGTGTGCTGACCCTCCTTTCTATACGTTTGACATCCCCAGTGAGTCCTGTTTGGTGCAGCTCCCACACCTTGAGCAGCATTCTGGGACGGGTCGTTCGACTGTTTCGCGAGCACTTTCTGCACTACATTTACCTAGTATTCTACCAAATCTGACAAATCACGTGGTCGCAGTGGCTCGATACCTGGCTGAAACACTACAGTGTGTTACAAAAAGGTACGGCCAAACTTTCAGGAAACATTCCTCACACACAAAGAAAGAAAATATGTTATGTGGACATGTGTCCGGAAACGCTTACTTTCCATGTTAGAGCTCATTTTATTACTTCTCTTCAAATCACATTAATCATGGAATGGAAACACACAGCAACAGAACGTACCGGTGTGACTTCAAACACTTTGTTACAGGAAATGTTCAAAATGTCCTCCGTTAGCGAGGATACATGCATCCACCCTCTGTCGCATGGAATCCCTGATGCGCTGATGCAGCCCTGGAGAATGGCGTATTGTATCACAGCCGTCCACAATACGAGCACGAAGAGTCTCTACATTTGGTACCGGGGTTGTGTTGACAAGAGCTTTCAAATGCCCCCATAAATGAAAGTCAAGAGGGTTGAGGTCAGGAGAGCGTGGAGGCCATGGAATTGGTCCACCTCTACCAATCCATCGGTCACCGAATCTGTTGTTGAGAAGCGTACGAACACTTCGACTGAAATGTGCAGGAGCTCCATCGTGCATGAACCACATGTTGTGTCGTACTTGTAAAGGCACATGTTCTAGCAGCACAGGTAGAGTACCGCGTATGAAATCATGGCGGTGAATCGGGGAAGTACAGTTCATACTGACGAAACTAAAATGAGCTCTAACATGGAAACTAAGCGTTTCGGGACACATGTCCACATAACATCTTTTCTTTAATTGTGTGTGAGGAATGTTTGCTGAAAGTTTGGCCGTACCTTTTTGTAACACCCTGTATATGCCGACCAGTTACAGTTTCCACACAAGTCATTCAATATGGGCATCTTCCAAGCGATTAATGGCCTTCTTTATTTTGTGTTTTTACTCCGTTTTTCTTTGTTTTGTGAGCTGTCCCATCATTAGATGTGCTTTATATGCATACTTTTTTTCATTTCTTCTTTGTTCAAGCTCCCTCAAGAATTTTTCTCCTTCTTTGTTTTCTTCGCTAGTCTTTCCCTTTTATTTTTCATTTTCGATACTTCAATTTTCCATAATTTTCTTTTCGTTCCTTTCTTTAATTTTGACTACCTTTACTTTTATTTACACAGCGTTTGAGAAAAGTGATATTGCCGCCTTGAGCTGATGATAAAATTCTTTATTTATACGATCGTCAGGTTCTTAAAAGTGCTCACAGCATTATGATATGCGAAATATAAAATCGTTATCGTCAGGTGATAAAATCATGACTAATTCATCGTTATCATAACGTGCTGTTAACTAGGTCGCCTGTTTTATACAAACTGTGTTAGGGAGGGTACTCATTCACGTTAAAACTGTAATCGGCGTTAACGCTGTGAACGGATTCATAACACACAGAGACGACCTAAACAGCTGATCGCGGTTTACGTAGAGGCAAAAAATATCATTTCATCTAACATGATGCTGTGAATACTTTTATGAACCTGATGATGATCGAATGACTGAAAGTGATTGTATAAATAAAGTATTTTACCAGCAGGTCAAGGAGGCAATATGACATTATTCAAATATACACTCCTGGAAATGGAAAAAAGAACACATTGACACCGGTGTGTCAGACCCACCATACTTGCTCCGGACACTGCGAGAGGGCTGTACAAGCAATGATCACACGCACGGCACAGCGGACACACCAGGAACCGCGGTGTTGGCCGTCGAATGGCGCTAGCTGCGCAGCATTTGTGCACCGCCGCCGTCAGTGTCAGCCAGTTTGCCGTGGCTTACGGAGCTCCATCGCAGTCTTTAACACTGGTAGCATGCCGCGACAGCGTGGACGTGAACCGTATGTGCAGTTGACGGACTTTGAGCGAGGGCGTATAGTGGGCATGCGGGAGGCCGGGTGGACGTACCGCCGAATTGCTCAACACGTGGGGCGTGAGGTCTCCACAGTACATCGATGTTGTCGCCAGTGGTCGGCGGAAGGTGCACGTGCCCGTCGACCTGGGACCGGACCGCAGCGACGCACGGATGCACGCCAAGACCGTAGGATCCTACGCAGTGCCGTAGGGGACCGCACCGCCACTTCCCAGCAAATTAGGGACACTGTTGCTCCTGGGGTATCGGCGAGGACCATTCGCAACCGTCTCCATGAAGCTGGGCTACGGTCCCGCACACCGTTAGGCCGTCTTCCGCTCACGCCCCAACATCGTGCAGCCCGCCTCCAGTGGTGTCGCGACAGGCGTGAATGGAGGGACGAATGGAGACGTGTCGTCTTCAGCGATGAGAGTCGCTTCTGCCTCGGTGCCAATGATGGTCGTATGCGTGTTTGGCGCCGTGCAGGTGAGCGCCACAATCAGGACTGCATACGACCGAGGCACACAGGGCCAACACCCGGCTTCATGGTGTGGGGAGCGATCTCCTACACTGGCCGTACACCACTGGTGATCGTCGAGGGGACACTGAATAGTGCACGGTACATCCAAACCGTCATCGAACCCATCGTTCTACCATTCCTAGACCGGCAAGGGAACTTGCTGTTCCAACAGGACAATGCACGTTCGCATGTATCCCGTACCACCCAACGTGCTCTAGAAGGTGTAAGTCAACTACCCTGGCCAGCAAGATCTCCGGATCTGTCCCCCATTGAGCATGTTTGGGACTGGATGAAGCGTCGTCTCACGCGGTCTGCACGTCCAGCACGAACGCTGGTCCAACTGAGGCGCCAGGTGGAAATGGCATGGCAAGCCGTTCCACAGGACTACATCCAGCATCTCTACGATCGTCTCCATGGGAGAATAGCAGCCTGCATTGCTGCGAAAGGTGGATATACACTGTACTAGTGCCGACATTGTGCATGCTCTGTTGCCTGTGTCTATGTGCCTGTGGTTCTGTCAGTGTGATCATGTATCTGACCCCAGGAATGTGTCAATAAAGTTTCCCCTTCCTGGGACAATGAATTCACGGTGTTCTTATTTCAATTTCCAGGAGTGTATAACAACTGTGAGGCACCACCTCCTAAGTAGCGTTACCCTGTTTTTCATTTTTGCATTCCTATTCTCGTTTGTAGTCATAGTGGCTATTCTTACCAAAATCTAGGCAATGAAGTAATGTAATAAAATTCGTTCGCTGTGTTTCCAGCGGTGTCTTTCACTTCGCCAGTAAACATTTCAAGCCCGCCCGGTTGGCCGTGAGGTCTAACGCACGGCTTTCCAGGCGGGAAGGAGCGGCTGGTCCCCGGCATGAATCCGCCCGGCGGATTTGTGTCGAGGTCCGGTGAACCGGCCAGTCTGTGGATGGTTTTTAGGAGGTTTTCCATCTGCCTCGGCGAATGCATGCTGGTTCCCCTTATTCCGCCTCAGTTACACTATATCGGCGATTGCTGCGCAAACAAGTTCTCCACGTACGCCTACACCACCATTAATCTACCACGCAAACATAGGGGTTACACTCGTCTGGTGGGAGACGTTCCCTGGGGGGGGGGGGGGGGGGGGGGGTCCACCGGGGGCCGAAGCGCACAATAACCTGGGTTCGGTGTGGGGCGGCGGAGGGGTGAAGTGAACTGCGATAGTCGTCGTGGGCTTGTGGACCACTGCGGCTGTGGCGGGGACAGAGCCTCTCCGTCGTTTCTAGGTCCCCGGTTGACATACAATACAATACAAACATTTCAAAGGACAGTTTTCTCATCAGGATTTCAATTGTTAACCAACGACCTTCACTGCGATGTCAACTCGCTATAAACGCGCATTTACGAATTTTGCGGATTTATATTGTAAGTGCCAAACTATATTTGTTCGTATAAAAGTGTAAATAACACGCCTGTATTTATAAATGGCTAAATCGTCAACCGGTTCCAGTTTCCCTATCTAAAGGGTTGCAGGAGAAACAGATATTTTATTTTGAGCACTTCATAAAATTACTGGTCAAATTTAAATTGCTGGCATAGTCTACTCATTTAGAGGTATAATCTTACATTGAAGGTTTAACGCAATAAGTAAGACATTAAAGTTAGGAAACACCTGTACGTCTTAGGGTAACTTACGGAGCAAAAAATTAACCAGACTTTATTCACGCAGTATTTGATAACGAGAGCAGCTAGCGACTTCGAACTAACTTTACACACTAATTCAAATCTTTCTGGTACTTTTTCTCACCGACACCGTCCACAAAATAGTGAAAGGAAAACGTTTATCGCTTACTATATTTTTGCTGCTTACGCAGTAAAATTTCAGCGTGAGGCATGACCTTTTAATTTATTAAATCTTTGCAGTGATGTATCTGGGGAATAAGGTGGCTGCAGGCCTTCGGACCCCCCACCCCCGAGGGGTACTTTTCAAAAAAAAAAAAAAAAAAAAAAAAAAAAAAAAAAAAAAAAAAAAAAACCGTATTGTGCTGACGTAGCTTTCTGATTTCACAAGGTCTAACGCTTACTGATCATCTGTATTCCGCCTCTAACATAGGGGTCCGTGGCCTGTCCTGTCGAGTTGTCGCTATGCCCCAGAGTTCACATCGATACATACCGTTAAAAGTCGATAGCGATTACGGCTACTGACAACCGCAGCAATCTAACTTTTATTGTATTACAATAGGCTTAATTTAATCCCATATATTGCACCAAATTACTGTTTTCCCTCACCACAGTGCTAAATGCTTTAACCACGTATTTTTTTTAATTTCAAATATCGCTGTACATTTTCGTTTGACAGTCAGCACACTTCGGAGCAGCTACCGCTACTGACAATATCAACAATCAGATGAGCTATTATCAGTGTCACAACAGGCTTAATGTAACTTCATTGCTGGAAATAAACACCGTATTTGAACGTGAAAGTCTTTATATTGGGCTTAATTCCTATCATAGCAGCTATTCGATACGTGATGACTGAGCCGTCAGTAATGCATGAGTGAACAAATTAACCCCACTACCCGACGAGACGGCCATGTCCGAGCGTGTAAATTGTGCGCTTATTCCTCCGTTCACTGCCCCATGCGACGGTTCGACGTACAGTATGTGGTTATTCCTCTGTGGTTTTGCTGAAGTATCGAACGTGTTTTGGTACCTCTGATCCAATATTATTACATCTACGGTTCAATATTTTTATGGCTTCAGCCCCCACCTCAAGATCAAAATACTGGTTTCTCACCTGCTTCTTTGTTACTAACTATTCGGAGCACATTTTGCAGACAGTACCACATATACCATTGAATGTTTTGGTTTAAACTTTTATAGGCGAATAAGCGGAAACAAATAAAGTCAAAAAAATTCGGGTTCTTCTTCACGGTCTGCGCTGACCCTCCCTCCGGAGGTTCGAGTCCTCCCTCGAGCATGGGTGAATGTGTGTTCTTAACACCACTGGCCATTAAAATTGCTACATCAAGAAGAAATGCAGATTATAAACGGATATTCATTGGATAAATATATTATACTAGAACTGACATGTGATTACATTTTTACGCAATTTGGGTGCTTAGATCCTGAGAAATAAGTACCCAGAACAACCACCTCAGGCCGTAATAACGGCCTTGATACGCCTGGGCATTGAGTCAAACAGAGCTTGGATGGCGTGTACAGGTACAGCTGCCCATGCAGCTTCAACACGATACCACAGTTCATCAAGAGTAGTGACTGGCGTATTGTGAAGAGCCATTTGCTCGGCCACCATTGACCAGACATTTTCAGTTGGTGAGAGATCTGGAGAATGTGCTGGCCAGGGCAGCAGTCGAACATTTTCTGTGTCCAGAAAGGCCCGTACAAGACCTGCAACATGCAGTCGTGCATTATCCTGTTGACATGTAGGGATTTGCCGGCCGCGGTGGTCTAGCGGTTCTGGCGCTGCAGTCCGGAACCGCGGGACTGCTACGGTCGCAGGTTCGAATCCTGCCTCGGGCATGGGTGTGTGTGATGTCCTTAGGTTAGTTAGGTTTAAGTAGTTCTAAGTTCTAGGGGACTTATGACCTAAGATGTTGAGTCCCATAGTGCTCAGAGCCATTTGAACCATTTTTTTGTAGGGATTTGCAGGGATCGAATGAAGGGTAGAGCCACGAGTCGTAACACATCTGAAATGTAACTTCCACTGTTCAAAGTGCCGTCAATGTGAACAAGAGGTGACCGAGAAGTGTAACCAATGGCAGCCAATACCTTCACGCCGGGTGATACGCCAGTATGGCGATGACGAATACACGCTTTCAATGTGCGTTCACCGCGATGTCGCCAAACACGGATGCGACCATCATGATGCTGTAAACTGAACCTGGATTCATCCGAAAAATTGACGTTTTGCCATTCGTGCACCCAGGTTCTTCGTTGAGTACACCATCGCAGGCGCTCCTGTCTGTGATGCAGCGTCCAGGGTAACCGCAGCCATGGTGTCCGAGCTGATAGTCCATGCTGCTGCAAGCGTCGTCCAACTGTTCGTGCAGATTGTTGTTGTCTTGCAAACGTCGCCATCTGTGACTCAGGGATCGAGACGTGGCTGCACGATTCGTTACCGCCATGCGGATAAGATGCCTGTCATCTTGACTGCTAGTGATACGAGGCCGTTGGGATCCAGCACGACGTTCCGTATTACCC
Source organism: Schistocerca nitens (assembly GCF_023898315.1). NCBI lineage: Eukaryota > Metazoa > Arthropoda > Insecta > Orthoptera > Acrididae > Schistocerca > Schistocerca nitens. The sequence continues at coordinate 449,393,612 of NC_064620.1, forward strand.
ACTTGAACCCACTGTTTCCATAATCTGCTAACAGTCATTGGATCCCGACCAACGCGAGCAGCAATGTCGCGATACGATAAACCACAATCGCGATAGGCTACAATCCGACTTTTATCAAAGTCGCAAACGTGATGGTACACATTTCTCCTCCTTACACGAGGCATCACAACAACCAAATAAACAAAAAACGTAAGAGAAGTCGTCAACTCCCAGTTTCTCTCTTACTCATTCATTTATGTTCCTTTCCTACGAATGCTACCAATACTTCAATTCCTACGATTTACGACATCCTTTACGTCTTTTTCTTCTTTCTGCAAGTTTTCTGCACTATGCGTCGTCTCTCACATTGCATTGTCCTTTCCTGCATCGCACGCATCACTCCATCGTTCCAGTATAGCTAGGATCTTCATCTTTTTTTTATGTCTTGGTCGTCTCCGGTGTCATATTTTAGAGGGCCATCTTTCCTCTTGCATTCTTCCAAGATGTCTATACCATGTTACCGTTTTTTTCAGTTGTGTCTACAATATCTTTCGTTACTCCCATATGTTCTCGTACTACTGCATTTCTTATTTTGTCTCTTCCTGTTACTTCACAATTTCGTCTCAAAAACTCCATTTCCAATGCCACTAATTTCTTCTCATTGATCCTCGAGACTTCCCGCAGTTCAGCATCATACAGCGCTAAGCTCTCAACTATTATTTCTTACATCCTCCTTCTCAAATTTTTTGATGGTGTTTTATTCCAAATAATGGAGTGTAACTGCTTAATTGCGTCTTTTTCCTTTCCTATTCTGTGCTTTATTTCCTTGCTGCTTCCACCTTTATCCAAAATCGTCGTCCCTAAATAATTATACGAATGGCTACTCTTTGCTATAGATGCATCATCCATAACACGATCGCTTCCTATACCCCCGACCGCAAGTATTCAGTCACTGTAAAGTTAATTTTCATGCCGTCTGCATTTTGGTGATTCATGTAGTGTTACAAAAGTACCAAACCGTAGTTTTGGTAGAGTGCAGTTCTACGCAGACGGATATTGTTATTAAGTTTTCTATTTATCTTCCGTGCTTGGTTTTCTGTAACTTACTTTCATTCCTTTTTCCCATCCATTTAATTCTCTTGCTTCCTTTTGTGACTTTCTTTCTATTTTCCTTATTTGAGTACTCCTTCCCTTGTTTTACTGTAATCTAATTTTCTTCTTCTCTTTTCCTAGCGCTTTGTTTTGTCTCTTTCTTCTTTTTCTTCCCGTAAGAGCTTAGAGGGTACAGACCTGTGAAAGCAGGGTGCGACGAACACGCGCGACTTGCGCTATAAACGCACGCGTAATTAACGCCGAGCAATTACAGCTGCAGTTAATGGCGGTCGGGAACTGTGTAGCGATGCCGTCCAGTCAGTCGTACCTCCGCGATAGCTATCGAGAGGTCGACAGGGGCTGATGGGATGGGGGGGGGGGGGTCAGAAGGTAAACAGGAATACGTAACGCGGCACGTCATATTCAGATTAACGGCGACGCCGATGGGCAGGAAACGCGCGGTGCGAAGCGAGCGGTGACCCGCGGGGGTAGGTAGGCGCCTGCGATAAGCGCGACCCGGGCCGGACATGGAAAGCGGCCATTACGCTCCAGCTCGCATGGGTTAACCAATTAGGGGCCAGGAAATTAGGACTGCACCGTCTTGCGGCGTTACCCGCGTCACGGCCGCCTATCGGAAGCCGGCGCGCCGCCCTCTGTAATCTTCCCACTCGCGCAACAATGCGAGACCCTCGGGTGCACTGGTTTCTTGATCCGTGCCGGGCTTTTCTGCCTCCTCTCTGGGGAACGCAGTCTGTCACGAGAGCTCGCCCAGTTCGTGGGCGTATATTCCCCCCCCCCCCCCACCCCCCCGCCCGTGTGAGTCTGTATGGAGAGGGAATTCGCGTGCTTGGGGCGTTAATGGTACGACGGCAGCGCCTATGACTGTAATTTGTCAGATCGTATTTTATAAGAGCCTAGAGAGCCACGCGAACTGTTTTCGTTCGAGGAAAAATGTTAGACACTTCGAGCTTCATTATTTACGTCACCACCTTTTCCTTTTGTCTTTATTGTGCGTACGAGCTGCAGTCATAAAGATTTAACCATCACCTTGAAGAAATAAAGTTGTGTGCTTTTATTACTTGCTGATGAATCTTCCAGATTGTGTCGTCGGCGTCCAATAATCTTTCTTGTTAAAATAATTATTATGTATATGTTGTGATAAACTGTTAACCACGGCCATATAGAGAAGCTATCGAAATACATAGTTTTTTGAAAAATTATGGTTTTCACACAGTTGTATTGTCACTTTATTAAAGAACCAGTTTCGGGCAGAAGGGGACCATACCAGGAACAAGGGGAAAAAAAACCAGCCACAGTTAGTAATTACAAAAACCAGCAGAAAATCCTAATCATCATTCTCGATCCACTGTAGCCTATATTGAGATTTGCGTAACTTGGCTTTTAGTTTGTCCTGTAGCTGTGCGGGCACCCGCTCGGACCTTTATAAAAAAAAACATGGCCCTCGCAATTTTAAGATCGTGACTTTTCTTTTAATTTGTGCTGTAGCTGTGATGATGGCCGATGACAGCCTAAAGCGGTAAATTCGCTTAGAGATTAGTACAGCTGGCGTCAAACTGGCCACGCGGGCCGCATGCGGAGCAAATCAAGTACTCTTGCATCCGTCGGTTCTCAACCTTATTTTATAATAATATGCACCTAGCAACTAACAGTAGAACCCGAAAACGGCAACTATCATTAGGAGCTTTGTTAAGAGAGTAGTTTTCCTGCTCGGTAACAAACAAAAATACGTACTGAGATGTGCCTAATTTTAATTGATGTTGGTGAATTCAGCCGTGAGCTAAGTAAAGTTGGGCACTTACCCCAGTGTCAATTAAATAGTAACGGGGCCATTGCGGGGTTAGAGGATGTGAGAGCGTGAATGGTTTACTGTTTGTCTTCCAGCTCCGACAAGTCGCGGGCGTATGCGACTTGTACCGATCAGCTGCAATATTATACGTTTCGACACGGAAGTAACATGTATTCGTGAATGTGCATTACAAAGACGGTCATCTTCAAGTGCGGTATTTCATTTGTAGCAAGGATATGCGGCTGGTCCCGGCGGAGGTTCGAGTCCTCCCTCTGGCATGGGTGTGTGTGTTTGTCCTTAGGATAATTTAGATTAGGTACTGTGTAAGCTTAGGGACTGATGACCTTAGTAGTTAAGTCCCATAAGATTTCACACACATTTGAACATTTTTTTGTAGCAAGGAACTTTAATTAAGACTGTTGTAATACGAGGGGCGTTCAGAAAGTAAGCTCCGATCGGTCGCGAAATGGAAACGACTATGAAAATCCGATAAAGCTTTGCACAGATGTGTTGTGTAGTGTCTCTAGTATAACCCCAGTTAGCATCACGTCGCTCTTCTCATTTCTGAGCTCGCAGTGAGTGCGTAAAGATGTCTAGAAAATAGTGTCTGCCGCCAAGTACGAGGGCCTGGTGAGAAATTTCGCCTGAAGCTATGCAGCTAACATTACATAACTGTCGTGCTGTTTCTTCTTCAAGACAATTCTCAGCCGCATTCTGCAGGGGCAATGAAGATGCTCCTGCATCGTTTTCAAATCGAAATGTGAGATTACCCACAATACAGTCCGCAATTGTCTCCCCCTGAGTTTCATCTCTGGTCACATGAACCGCTGTCTTTGAAGACAACATTTTGACACAGACAACGAGGTGTAGGCCAGCCTGGAGAATTGGCGGAAAGCACTGGCGGCTGCCTTCTATGATGAGGCTATTGAAAAGTTGGTACAACGCTATGACAAAAGTCTAAGTCAGAACGCCGTCAGGGTAGCTTAGCCTCTTCGGTCAGGCGACTGGCCACTCTCTGTAATAAAGGACCTAAGTGAAATTCTCTTCGAGAGAATTTGAAAGATGTTGTACGACATTCGCACAGAACCACTGACGTCGTAGCGACGAAGGAACAGATCGAAAGAAAGAAGACGGGAAGAAAGTGGTCAGGGTGCCTGGCAGCTGTGCGGGGGACTCGGCTTCGATTCCCGGCTTTGCCAGGGATTTTCCATTGGTCGGAGGACTCGAACGGGGTGCACTCAGTCTCGTGATGCCAGTTATGGAGTTACTAGATTGAGAAGTAGCGACTCGAAAGTCCAGAAAGCCAACAACCGCCGCGAAGGCGGAGTGCTGGCCCCGGGTCCCTGCATACTGCATCCAACAGCGCTCTTGGCAGTGGATAACACGTGGTGTGACCCATCAGGGTCAGAAGGTGGAGCTTTAACTATTTAAATATCAGTACAGTTGCTCTTAATAATGAGTTAACCATCCGCTCACACAAATACTACATGTCATCGGTTGATTACAGTGTCACAACTTCGGCATCGCTCAGGGTGACAGCGACCTGACACAGAAGTCAACAGGAAGTGTTCCGAATGGTGCCGACTTTTAACGATTAGTATTTGCGATTGGCGGAACCATATCGGGACCTTACTGTAGCTAGTCTACTAAAGGTTCATAAACTACTGGCCATTAAAGTTGCTACACCACGAAGATGACGTACTACAGACGCGAAATTTAACCGACAGGAAGAAGATGCTGTGATATGCAAATGATTAGCTTTTCAGAGCATTCACACGAGGTTGGCACCGGTGGTGACACCTACAACGTGCTGACATTAGGAAAGTTTCCAACCGACTTCTCATACACAAACAGCAGTTGACCGGCGTTGCCTGGTGAAACGTTCTTGTGATGCCTCGTGTAAGGAGGAGAAATGCGTACCATCACGTTTCCACCTTTGATAAGGGTCGACTGTAGCCTATCGCGATTGCAGTTTATCGTATCGCGACATTGCTGCTCGCATTGGTCGAGATCCAATGACTGTTAGCAGAATATGGAATCGGTGGGTTCAGGAGGGTAATACGAAACGCCGTGTTGGATCTCTACGGCCTCGTATCACTAGCAGTCAAGATGACAGGCATCTTTTCCGCATGGCTGCAACGAATCGTGCAGCTACGTCTCGATCCCTGAGTCAACAGATGGGGACGTTTGCAAGACAACAACCATCTGCACGAACAGTTCGACGAAGATTGCAGCAGCATGTACTATAAGCTCGGAGACCATTGCTGCTGTTACCCTTGACGCTGCATCACAGACAGGAGCGCCTGCGATGGTGTACTCAACGACGAACCTGGGTGCACGAATGGCAAAACGTAATTTCTTCGGATGAATGGCTCTGAGCACTATGGGAAGTAACATCTATGGTCATCAGTCTCCTAGAACTTAGAACTACTTAAACCTAACTAACCTAAGGACATCACACAACACCCAGTCATCACGAGGCAGAGAAAATCCCTGACCCCGCCGGGGCTCGGACCCGGGAACCCGAGCGTGGGAAGCGAGAACGCTACCGCACGACCACGAGCTGCGGACTTTCGGATGAATCCAGGATCTGTTTACAGCATCATGATGGTCGCATCCGTGTTTGGCGACATCGCGGTGAAAGCATATTGGAAGCGTGCATTCCTCATCGCCATACTGGCGTATCACCCGGCGTGATGGTGTTGGGTACCATTAGTTACACGTTTCGGTCACCTCCTGTTCGCATTGACGGCACTTTGAACAGTGGACGTTACATTTCAGATATGTTACGACCCCTGGCTCTACCCTTCATTCGATCCCTCCGAAACCCTACATTTCAGCAGGATAATGCACGACCGCATGATGAAGGTCCTGTACGGGCCTTTCTGGATACAGAAAATGTTCCACTGCTGCCTTGGCCAGCACATTCTCCAGATCTCTGACCAATTGGAAACGTCTGGTCAATAGTGGCCGAGCAACTGGCTCGTCACAATACGCCAGTCACTACTCTTGATGAACTGTGGTATCGTGCTGAAGCTGCATGGGCAGCTATACCTGTACAAGCCATCCAAGCTCTGTTTGACTCATGCCCAGGCGTACCAAGGCCGTTATTAGGGCCAGAGGTCGTTGTTCTGGGTACTGATTTCTCAGGATCTATGCACCCAAACTGCGTGAAAATGTAATCACATGTCAGTTCTAGTATAATATATTTGTCCAATGAATACCCGTTTATCATCTGCATTTCTTCTTGGTGTAGCAATTTTAATGGTCAGTAGTGTACAATATATGGTCGGGTAATTACAGTGTCACAACTTTGAGGTCGCTGAGGGTGGCAGTGACCTGACACAGAGGTCAACAAGAAGTGTTCCGAATGGTGTCGAGGTTTAACGATTAGTACTTGCGGTTGGCGGCAACATATCGGGACTTTACTGACGCTAGTCTACTGAAGGTTCATAACTTACTTATCTATGCAGGTTTCCAGTTAGTGACAAGTTCGGTACCTAAGGTGTCTCAGAATGTCAGTATTGTCTCGTGAGCAAAAAGGTCTGCTGGCTAATGGACTAGTGTGATTGTGCCCGACAAGAAGTTACGTGTAGATTCGGCAAGGTTTATGGCCACTGCCACGGAGATGTAGCAAGGAGTGGTCGTACGGGAAAGCAAGGCGGTTGGGCGGCGAGGATGGACGCTGGTTTTCGGTCCTCGGCCAAACGTTACTCGCCGAGGTCGGACAGAGACGGTCCAGCCAGTGTCTGGCGGCTTATGGAGTCGCTCTTGCGGTCTCCGCCACCCGACCACGCGTTCTCTAGACGGAGTTCCGCAGCCGGCAGACAGCTCTCTCTCAAATTAGACGCTCTGCCCTCCACTGTCCTCTACCATACGGTCCGCAGCCGGAGTGGATTAGCTCGCATGTAGATGCACGTCGGATTCCGCCAGTCCGCGGGATGAGTTCCTGCTAAGCTCCTCCGCAAGCGGACGGCAATGGCGTACTCGGCGCGGGGAACAAAAGCCGGCCGCTTCATTGTTACAACGCGGCACTCGCAGTTAGCTCTCCCACACGCTCCATATTTATTGCGCAGTCAGTTACTGTCCAACACGCTCCATAATTAATGCGCAATAACGTTGACCGTCTCAGACCCGTATTGACGGTTTGCGCAATATGTTGAAGGAAGCTGCTGAATTTTAAAACGTGAACCCTCGCACAGTACATTGTGCAACATATTTTATCGTCTAAGGGTGCTATCTAAAATACGAGTACATAACTGTTACTGCCGAGACTTGGTGATATTCGGATAAGCAAACACCTGTTACAGCGACGCCATACGAATATGAATACAACATGAAAGCCACATGAAAGGCATTATCTGTTGAAGAGCATTCAAGGGAATGCTTTGATTTCATATTTAATACCTACTCAGGAATTAATTGTAGAGACATTCCATGAAAGTGTTTTAAGTTCAGGGAAATAACACTGCAATTGCTTATTTGTTTGTTTCAGAAGCTTGAATCATGTACCGCAGACATATGTAACAGCACTAGCTACCGATCGTTTGCCATAACGTATCGTACACTTTTCATGTTTTCTTACGTCGCATCCATCATTGTGAAACTGAAATCCGACGAGTACATGAACAATACATTTTTCTGTGCACGTAAGTGTAACGAAATTAACCAGTTCGTTGAAAGTATTCTTGTTCATCTTAACTCTGCTGCACCTTTTAGTGTGTTGGCGTGGTTGTGTGTAAAATGCTTTCCGAACCACCCTTTCGCCCATCGCCGCTTCCTCTTTTATTTTTGCCACATGTAGCGAATGCAATCGCAGTATATGCCAGTTTCGCGTCATGGAGCGCCGACATGTTCCCCACAAACGCAGTGTTTTAACTGACGCATCCCGGGCATAAATATTGCGCAATAATATTGTGCCGTTCTCGGCCTCGCACTTTCGTGTAGTATATTGACACAATTTCATTGCACAATAAATATTGAACGTGTGTGAATATTTCACTCTGCAAAGAGTATGTCGGATCGGGTCTCGAAACCAGAACCTTGTTCTCCGCGCTCAGTTCTCTCACCATACGAGCTGTCCAGGATTAGGACGCACACCACTCCCCAAGTCCTCCCCCTACCCCCCCCTCTCTCTCTCTCTCCAGGCCCGCTCATTCATTTCTTTTAGTATCTTTGTGCAATATCTCCACGTATCATTGCTGCTGAAAACGTGATGATGTGGGCTGTTTGTAACAGCCAGACATTTCACGCGAGCGTTCTAATTGGGAGGAGGAGGAGATTAGTGTTTAACGTCCCGTCGACAACGAGGTCATTAGAGACGGAGCGCAAGCTCGGGTGAGGGAAGGATGGGGAAGGAAATCGGCCGTGCCCTTTCAAAGGAACCATCCCGGCATTTGCCTGAAGCAATTTTAGGGAAATCACGGAAAACCTAAATCAGGATGGCCGGAGACGGGATTGAACCGTCGTCCTCCCGAATGCGAGTCCAGTGTTCTAATTGGGGATGTATCCTTCAGGCACACGTCTTGCTACTAATCTTGCGTCTTATTAATGTAGGAAATACATATCCCTTATGAATCCGCGATCATTGTAATAATTTTGTGAATAAAATCATCTAGATCGCTTAATAAAATGTCCTTATTTATTACAGCGTTTCGGCTGCTACCATCATCAGACATCAGCAATTAAGAAAAGGTACGCAAGGAGCGACAGGTGTTTTTTATAATTCAAGCAACAAGAGACGAAAAAGCAAAAAGTTTAAAATATTTAAAGTGCACTGACTAGAAAGGTTAGTTCGTACCTCCAACTTGCGAAACAAGATTTAGTCTCAGTATTAAAACTCGGGGCATTAACTTACTGCTTGGCTCAAAAAATTATAAAAAGATGTGAGTTCTAACCGACAGGCGTCGCTTATGTGAGGTACGTTGCCTTGATTTTTTTTTATTTAGTGATTTTTCCCCCTTCATATTTACAAAAAAAAAAGATAGTTACAAACATTCGAAGTCATTTGTTAAAAAAGTATTTAAGCGAGTATTGTTGTCTATTCATCAGGTTAGCTTTTCCGATGGCCCCAATTATTACACATGAAGTTCACCTAAACTTGACACCAAGTGTTCGTTGAAACTGCCACACAACGATATCTATACACAAGCAGCATAAATCTTCATCAATTTATATACCATAAGTTTGTTTGGTTGGTTGATATGGGGGAGGGAACGAAACAACGAGATCATCGGTCCCATCGGATTAGGAAAGGACGGGGAAGTAAGTCGGCCGTGCCCTTTCTAAGGAAACATCCCAGCATTTGTCTGAAGCGATTTAGGGAATCACGGGAAACCTAAATCACGATGGCCGGACGCGGATTTCATCCGTCGTCCTCCCGAATGCGAGTCCAGTGTGCTAACCACTGCGCCACCTCGCTCGGTCCTTCCATTAGGAACGTGGGTGAACTCAACGACTGTGTGATGATTTTCAAATGATAAGAGTACAGCAACCAGTCGTCCATTTCTTTCAGGTTTTATTAGGCAAATCTAGATTTCTGCCAGAGTCTGGCCGTTATCAATGCACTATTTCATAGCATCAATGCATATCCTATTACGTCAATCCCCTGTTGTTCGGACTTCTGTCACAGTTCGTTCAAGACTACCTGGGCGAGCTATGACAGAAGCCAGAACAACAGGGAACTGACGTACTAGGACATGCATTGATACCATGAAACAGTGCACTAGCCCAAATCTAGATTTGCCTAATAGAACCCGAATGAAAAGGACGACTGGGTGCGGTTCTCTATCAATCGAAAGTACGAAGTTTATTTAATACTAGTATCGATACTGTCGGTGCCGTCAAACCATTAATTACCGTCACTCGATTCCCACTTTCACCGTTTAGATGGGTAGCATCCTTTCTTCTGTGCCAATGAAAATGTAAAGATGAGATAAATGGTCTATGTATTAGGGACAGCTTCATCGCCGACGCCAGCGCCCCTAGCGGTAGCTCACGGGCTAGCTCGGCCGCTTGCGCGTACGCCACATTTTTCAGCTCGGTGCTACCTGTGTCACCAAGCCACTAATTACTGTCAGTCCGTTTCCAGTTTTGCGGTTTAGATAGGAAGCATTCTTTCTTCAGCGACAGTGACAATGTAAAGATAAGGTTAACAACTTGTGTGATACGCAGCGAGAGCTTCGCCGCTCCGCCGGCGACGCCAGCGCCCCTGGCGGTAGCTCACCGGCTGCTTGTGGCCGGTCCTAATTCGCGGTATCGGCCGCTGCTGCCGGCTAATGACGGCCATTAGGGGGACCCCGCGTTATTTAAGCGGCGGCTTTGTGTGTAAACAGCACTCGCCGGCGCTGACCGCGCGCTATCACGGTCGCCTCAACTATTCACAGGCGAGCGTACGTCCGCCCGCGCACACTATTTATAACCGCTCCCAAAATTTAATAAGCCGTCCGCAGCAGTGCCGTCCACTACACGACTGAGCTGGTTAATCACAGTGACGTGAAGTGACGCCGGCGCTCGGTGATGGAGATGGGAGAAGTTTTGAGTAACACAACGTGACAAATTGTTGTGGCGGGAGGGGGGGGGGGGGGAGGTGCGACAACGACGACAGCGAATGTGTCAAAAGTTGCTAGAGGTCATTGATTTAAATGAATGGGGAAAGTTGGAAATTTGTGCTGGACTGGGATTCGAAACCGGGTCTCTTGCTTTATATCCAGATACGGTGACCACTGCGCCACCTGGACACAGATGGACACTCTAGAACTTAGAACTACTTAAACCTAACTAACCTAAGGACATCACACACATCCATTCCCGAGGCAGGATTCGAACATGCGACCGTAGCGGTCGCGCGGTTCCAGACTGTAGCGCCTAGAACCGCTCGGCCACTTCGGCCGGCCAGAATGAAGTGGTTCCTCGTGAATTCACAATGGATTTGCAGTACTCCACATACGAGAATTTTGCGAGTTCATATACCCAGAAAAATAAAACCACGCCTCATCAGTGAAAAATGTTTCATTAAGAATATCCCTTCCATTTTGTTGAACGACATTTTTTGAACCATTGACAATAATGCTGTCTCTTGCAATGATTAGTATTTTTCAGTTATTGTACGACCGACTGTCACTTTGTATGGGAAAAGTTCTAATTTTTTTCCTTACAGTTGTGTGGGCTGTTCCGACGCTAACATCGATTACCTGGGCGAGTTTTCTTACTGACTTGTTCAGACTCATGGACATTTTATCGGAAATGTCGAGTAGTTTTCAGACAAAACGCTAGGACGACCACTTCTCGGTGCATCTGTCACTGAACCCGTACTTCGAAATTTGTTAATAAAGTCTCGCACAGTATCGCGATGTGGGAGTTTTGTCTCCGGGAAAACTGAATTAAATGTTTGACGAACTCAGACTGTGTATTTACCGCCAGCTTTGAACACTTGTTCAACTAAAACACACGTTCTTCAATGGTTAGCATTTTAATAGTGACAAAAACGAAGCAAACGAATAAAGGAACTAAACTTAAACGTTCACGTCAACCAGAAACGACACACACCAACGATACTACTGACGCTGGCTGAGATAAACGAAACAGTGGAATGTTCGGAGAGTCCACTTGAAGAGAAGTAACCCAGGCAGGCGCACAATCATTCGGCACGCTCGGCTAACAATCATACGGCACTGCGAACAGACTTTTTGAACACCCCGTATTTCATCACGATACAGGCACTGCCCGGTCCGGCTCAAATTTTCATTGTCGTCATTCCATTACACACCTGATGGTTGTCTAAATTCGCAACTGTGAGTACATTTCTTGTCTGGCTATGGTAATTATCTTTTGTCGGAGTGGATACACTCTGCGTGAATGCCTGTACTCAGAGTTCCCAGGCCTACCAGACTGGAAGGTTAGAGATTAACACTAATGGAATGTAGCAAACACATGTAAAAGGAGGTATATGCTTTAACAGCTGTTTTCAGCACCTCCAGCAGTTCCATCAGGAGCATCCGATTGTTCACCTACAACCCCCCCCCCCCCCCACCATGCGATGTGTAGCGTCAGTGAGACAATGCACCATCCAATTACTCCCTAACTTCATCACAATGATTAGATTCTCTAATCCTTAAAAAGTTACTAAGTACTTCTAATGATGATGATGAGAATGACATCACAATATATTCCTTCCTTTATACACTGAATATTTCTATGTACTGTCCAACAAAACAAAGCCGTCATTTGTACCCTATATTTCAAGATGCTCATTATATCAGTTTCGCGGAATCGTTGCTTTCTGCTATGACTTTTCGGGGGAGAATGACTAACCGTACTCGATTAGCATTCACAGTTGTCCACCACTGTCTCGCTTTTCTGCAGGGTTAAACCTGTCGCCCCCTCCCATAGTCCTTTCGTCTAGCCGGACAACCGTCACATTCGAATGACCACCGGGAGTATAGTTTTTGCTGCGATAGCATGCCTCAGTTGCTTGTCACGATTAGGGACGCCGTCTTCCGAGAACTCCTACGACATAAAAAAGACCTTCGCTCCTCTAATTATAGCCGTCTGCAGGTGTCTCGATCCCGATTCAGATCAATGAAGCGACGCTTAAAAATTGAGCACAAAAAAAAATCTGACTACGGTGGACTGATCTGAACAGTCCACTGAACTTCAGATCGCAAAGGCAAACAAAAATAAAAAAAATAAAAAAAAATCAGAGTGAGCCAGTTTGCGCTGTGATTAAAACGCTTATTCGGTGAGTGAGTAGGATCATCGAAAACATCATCCAGTCCTTCTGCTGTTGCACGTCCTTGGTAGCCGTAAATCATGTGAGCTAAATTTGCTCATCACTGCCACTACTGGTTTCTTTTATCATTCGTGGAAAATTGAACTTTTTTTTTTCTGCGGCAACCTCCGATAGAACGTCGTGTGTTAGTTGGGATCCCCAATTTGCTACGACGCTACAGAGATTCGGAACACAGTGGGTCATCTGACGATTGCAGGACTACTTGCCACAACCTTAAGAAGAAAAGCTGCATAGGCCCGCATCTCGTGGTCGTGCGGTAGCGTTCTCACTTCCCACGCCCGGGTTCCCGGGTTCGATTCCCGGCGGGGTCAGGGATTTTCTCTGCCTCGTGATGGCTGGGTAGTTCTAAGTTCTAGGGGACTTATGACCACAGCAGTTGAGTCCCATAGTGCTCAGAGCCATTTGAACCATTTTTTCTGTTATGATGTATAGAAATTAAAACTTGGCGCACAACAAAACACAAAAAACTGTTTCTCAGAGACGAGGATCTCAAAGCATATTACATGGCACACCTTGAAAGATACCATCTGCAAATCAATAGCAGGGCATATTCAATTTCGGGAGGAATTGGAAAGGGGGGGGGGGGGGGAGAGGGACACGATGGTTGTCATGCGATACTGGTGTTCCCACAGGAGAAATATGAGAAGTTATCCAACACAGCTGTTGGTAATAGCCTCATATATGGCACGTCCCTGACAGCCTCATAATGGACAACTTCCAAACATGTCACGTATTTGCTTAGTAGTGGAAAGAGTTATGGCTCTTATTCCAGCGTTAAAAACAATTTCGATTTTATTAGCTTCATTTTAGATGCATAAATATATGACCTAAAACGCACCAAATGTAAACTAGCCAGTGCTTGCATTTTTTACTGCAAACTTCTCGAAATACACGCTGTTTTACTCGATTTCGAAGTATGACAATAACTATGAGCAACATTGAAAGGAAATCAGTTCATTGTCAAGCTGTGACGTCAGACTATAAGGTGCAAAAACATTTTTTTAACGAATAGTTTCCTCGAAATCTAATAAGTAATATATCGTGGACAACATACACCAAGCCCAAGATACACTGCGGTGACACCGAGCGAGGTGGCGCAGTGGTTATACACTGGAGTCACATTCGGGAGGACGACGGTTCAATCCCGCGTCCGGCCATCCTGATTTAGGTTCTCCGTGATTTCCCTAAATCGCTCCAGCCAAATGCCGGGATGATTCGTTTCAAAGGGCACGGCCGACTTCCTTTCCCGTCCTTTCCTAATCCGTTGAGACCGATGACCTCTCTGTCTTGTCTCCTTCCCCAAACAACCCAACCCCAACTGAGGTTGTTGTGGACTGGCAAGACAGCCAATCCACTATGACAGGAAGCCGAAAGGCGCGCGTTTAAGCTCACGCAGGCTGGCGTGAGGTCTGGAACAGGACAAGTAATGGAGACTAGCTTCTGGAATACTTAACTTTAATCCATAATTGGTGAACATCGCTCTTGACGGTACATGTTTACAGCATCAATATTGACTGGTAATGGCGCCTTGCTAGGTCGTAGCAAATGACGTAGCTGAAGGCTATGCCAACTATCGTCTCGGCAATTGAGAGCGTAATTTGTCAGTGAACCATCGCTAGCAAAGTCGGCTGTACAACTGGGGCGAGTGCTAGGAAGTCTCTCTAGACCTGCCGTGTGGTGGCGCTCGGTCTGCAATCACTGACAGTGGCGACACGCGGGTCCGACGTATACTAACGGACCGCGGCCGATTTAAAGGCTACCACCTAGCAAGTGTGGTGTCTGGCGGTGACACCACAGAGGTGATAGAAGACATGGGATAGCGATATGGACATATACAGATGGCGGTAGTATCGCATACAAGACGTAAAGAATGACAGTGAATTGGCGGAGCTGTTCAAAATGGTTCAAATGGCTCTGAGCACTATGGGACTTAACTTCTAAGGTCATCAGTCCCCTAGAACTTAGAACTAATTAAACCTAACCAACGTGCGGTAGCGTTCTCGCTTCCAACGCCCGAGTTCCCGAGTTCGATTCCCGGCGGGGTCAGGGATTTTCTCTGCCTCGTGATGACTGGGTGTTGTGTGCTGTCCTTACGTTAGTTAGGTTTAAGTAGTTCTAAGTTCTAGGGGACTGATGACCATAGATGTTAAGTCCCATAGTGCTCAGAGCCAAACCTAACTAACCTAAGGACATCACACACATCCATGCCCGAGCAGGATTCGAACCTGCGACCGTAGCGGTCGCGCGGTTGCAGACTGTAGTGCCTAGAACCGCTCGGCCACCCCGGCCGGCGGCGGAGCTGTCATTTGTACTCAGGTGATTCATGCGAAAACGTTTCCGAAGTGATTATGGACGCACGACTTTGAACACGGAGTAGACGCATATGACATTTCGTTTCGAAAATCGTTAGGTAAACCAATATTCCGTGAGCCACAGTGTCAAGAGTGTGCCGAAAATACCAGATTTCAGGCATTACCTCTAATCACGGACAAAGCAGAGGCCGACAGCCTTCATTCAATGACAGAGAACGGCGACGTTTGTGTAGAGTGCTAACATACAAGCATCACTGTTTAAAATAAACGCAGAAATAAATGTGGTACATCGGACGAACGTATTCGCTAGGGCAGCGCGGCGAAATTTGGCGTTAATGCGGTATGGTACCAGACGACCGACGCGAACGACTCTCCTGGGCTCGTGACCGCATCTGTTGGACTCTAGACGACTGGAAGACTGTGGCCTTGGCAGATGAGACCCGATTTCAGTTGGTAAAAGCTGATGGTAGGCTTTGAGTGTGACGTTGACTCCACGAAGTCTACCCAAGTTATCAAGAAGACACCGTGCAAACTGGTGGTGGCTCCATAATGATATGGGCAGTTTGCTTGGCATGGAAAAGGTCCTCTGGTCCAAGTGAGCCGATTATTAACGGGAAATGATTATTTTCGGCTACTTGTAGATCATTTGCAGCCATTCGTGGACTCCATGTTCCCAAACAACGGTGAATTTTTTACAGATGACAATGCGCTATGCTACTGGGCCACGATTGTTCGCGATCGGTTTGAAGAACATTCTGAACAGTTCGGGTTATTGATTTGGCTACCCGAGATGAATGCCATAGAACATTCATGGGGCCTAATAGAGAGGCAGTTCGTGCAGAAATCTCTACACTGACAACACTTTAGCAACTGTGGACGGCTGTAGAAACAGCATGACCCGGTATTTCTGCAGTGGACGTCCAGTGACGTGAGTCCATTCCATGTCGCGTTGCTGCGCTGTGCTGGGCAAAAGGAGGTCCGACACGATATCAGGAGGTCTCCCACGACTTTTGTCACTTCACTACAGTGGTTTTTAATTTTTTTGAGCGAAAAGTAAAAGCTTTACTGCGCAACTAACTGCACAGACGGATGCAACATTGCTTCATATACGTAAAACAATTTTCTGAGGCACATCAGATGATTTGAAATTTCCCTTTCCATATGTTGTACGATAGAGTGGCGTGGAGCAACCAGTACTCCGTGACGGGCAGGGCGGTACGACAGAGAATATTACATTCAAACTCTGTTGGTCCATTATGGACAGGGAACACCGGCTGTTGGTTAGTTAGTTAATGTTCCATTGACCAATAGCTCGGAAAAACCGTTATGATGTGGAACGTGTCAAATGCACAAGAAATGCGCACAGGAAACAAGTGTTTTTTTTTTCATTATAGTGTTACACCTACATATTCCCTTAAATAGCACAAAATGCATATATTTTATCTCCAGATTTATTTACTCATATTCAAGAATTCATATATGGTGTAGAAGGAGTTGTCAAGGAAGTATGATTTCAATTTGTTTTTGAAACTATTACTGCTGTCTGTCAGACATTTTATTTCATCTGGTAATTTATCAAAAAGTTTTATAGTAGCATATTTTACCTCTTTCTGTGCCAAAGATAGGTTAAGTAAAGGATAGTGTAGGTCTTTCTTTTTCTGGTATTGTAATCATGAATGTCGCTGTTGATTTTAAACTGGTCCATGTTGTTGAGAAAAAATTTCATTACCGAGCAAATGTATTGTGAAGCAGTCGTAAGAATTCCTAACCTTTTAAACAGATGCCTACAAGATGTGCAACTATGAACCCCACACATTATTCTAACTACTTTCTTTTGAGTAGTGAATACGTTTTGCGTAAGTGTTGAGTTGCCCCAGAATATTATTCCGTACGACATCAGCGAGTGGAAGTATGCAAAGTATGTTAGCTTACTAATTTCTACATCCACAAAATTGGCAATTATTCTGATTGAAAAAGTTGCTGAACCTAGTCGCTTTAGGAGATCCAAAATATGACTTTTCCAGTTAAGATTCTCATATATATATATATATATATATATATATATATATATATATATATATATATATATACCCAAAAAATTAGCATGCTCTACCCTGGCTACTGACTTCTTTTGATGTGTTATGTTTATTGAAGGAATTATACCTTTTGCAGCAGAAAATTGGATGTACTGTGTTTTTTCAAAGTTCAGAGCAAGCCCATTCGCGGAAAACCAATTAAAGACTTTTCCAAAGACCTTACTTGTATCATTTTCTATCGGACTTTCTTTTACTGGATTAATAATTATGCTTTTATTATCAGCAAACAGTGTCAGTTCAGCATTTTGTTTCACATAAGAAGGGAGGTCATTCACATATATCAAGAACAGGAGGGGACCCATGATCGAACCTTGTGGAACACCTAATGTAATTTCATCCCAGTTAGATGACGTGACAAACTTCTTTCAGTCACTTGAAGCATATAAAGAGTCTTTTTGCTTCTTGTTCTAGTTAAGTAATTGTCAATGTCAATGAGACTCAGCAACAGCCGTGTAACTTAACATGTTATTTTATTTTGAAGGCTAGTAGTTTCATAATTTCATTATCAGATCTGCTTTCTCAGGCTCCATATGCATCTCTCCAAATAAAAGAAAATTCCATATATCACAGGATGTCGTGAATGGCGTCAAGTCTTCGAATGAAGCAATAGTGTAACGATTGAACTCACTACATCCAGTGATTTATGGCTATATATGACATCTTCGTTTATTTGGAGAGATGCTTATGGGGCCTGAAGACGGCGTAGTGAAATGCTGTAACTGGTAGCCTTCTAAATAAAATATAATAATATCTTAAGTTACACGGCTGATGATCAATTGCATTGACACGGAGAATAGTACCAGTCTGTCGTCCTAGTGTGGAACAAATAAGTAGCTTCAACTACGTTCCTACGCGTTCCATCAACGCGGGCGAGCGAGGAGGCGAGTGGTTAGCACAGTGGACTCGCATTCGGGAGGACGACGGTTCAAACCCGCGTTCGGCCATCCCGATTTAGGTTTTCCGTGATTTCCCTAAATCGCTTCAGGCAAATGGTATCTTTGGAAGGGCACGGCCGACGTCCTTTCCTTTCCTTCCCTAATCCGATAGGACCGATGACCTCGCTGTTTGGTCCCCTCCTCCAAATCAACCTACACTTGTTGCTCTTGCGTCGAGTCACGAGTCACATCGCGTACGGTATCGCATATCTCATCGCATTAGTGAGAACCGTGCCGTGCCGACAAGTTGCGTGGTGTGACGTCCATGATAGGAGGTCGGGCGGTATCTCCACAAAGCAGAGTGCTGGGCGCGCGTCATTTGTCGCACAGTGGCGCACGTGGCGCTGCAGCAGCGGCAGGGGGCGACGTATCGCTCCCTCAGGTCCGGCCGGCGCCCACGTGCACCGTCCTAAATCAGCACGTGGTGGACGGGGGGGGGGGGGGGGCAAGGGGGACGGGCGCTGCCAGAAGGGGGCAGCCAGCGGCCAAATAAATGAAACGCGCCGGCGTCCGTCCCCGCCTATCGAGCGCCGCCGGTGCACGAATGGCGCGCCATTGTCGGAACGAATGTCGGACATTATCCGCGAAAAGTTCCACCTCCCCGCGGCCCAAATTCGCCACTAAATCCTGACGGCGCTGCACCGGGAGAGCCCTAGGGAAACGGCGCAGATGCACTGCAGGGCGGCTATTGTGCAACACGCTGTAATTGCGCCAACATAATGGCCGTGCATAGTAATACAGGTCGATAGTAGACGGCGAGTAGCCTAGTCCCTCCTTCGTGTTATTAACTGAGGCACGGAAAAAGTAGCGACGATTCGCCAAGGGGTATTCGGGATATTCCTCATGTTGTAACTTTGTAAGGTTTTCATATATTCTCCGACATTGTAAATAATTCTCCTTTACAGTACTGGGACAAAGATGAATGAGCGCGCTGCAAGGGTAATGTATAAGATTCTTGACTCTGGCTTTGCCTCTGGTTCGATTGCTCGCCAGTCACTTGTGTGGCGCTGTGGCGTTCTTATTTGAGGCATAGTAGCGAGCAGTTGAGATTCTAGAGAAGGAGATTTGTTACTTGTGAATCTGAGAGAAATTATGTGGAATGCTTTATTATGGAGATGAAAACTCATTTGAAAACATACGTTATTGATTCCATTGATGAATCTTTTGTGGAGGAATTTTTCAAGGCAACCGAAACAAGGGCAACAGTGAAATGTTTGTCCCTCAGATAACTAATAACATTCACAATTAGTGTTAAATGGTTCAAATGGCTCTGAGCACTATGCGACTTAACTTCTGAGGTCATCAGTCGCCTAGAACTTAGAACTAATTAAACCTAACTAACCTAAGGACATCACACACATCCATGCCCGAGGCAGGATTCGAACCTGCGATCGTAGCGGTCGCGCGGTTCCAGACTGTAGCGCCTAGAACCGCACGGCCACTCCGGCCGGCAATTAGTGTTAATTTGACCTCTTTCTTTTCATTGTGCTATAAATAGCGCAACTGGATGGAATGTCTGTAATTTTTTTATCGACAGAATTTCGTAATTCTTGGGGTCTTCTTATATTGTACAGTCATTTTTGATAATGATCAAGAGTTTAACTTTTCAAGAACGACATTTTTTTAAATAGAATCCTCCTCCATCATTGTTAGTAAAGTTTTGAATATTTTGTCGTGCGTGCATTGCACCTTACACCACACGGAGCGAGAGATTGTTTCTGACAAGCAAAAACCAATTTTTGTAGCGAGTAGGTTATTTTTTCTTTAGCAGCTGCATCTGCTGCTTTCTATTTACTTTCGGCAACGTCAGTACTAGAGATTGGTCGTTCGCGAACTAACGGCTCCAAAGGAACGGTTCGCCAAGATGAACGGAATGATCGAGGAACGAATTCTAAGGAACGGTCTTTTATAGTTCACTTCGGTCGCGGCTTTCTACTTATAGTTACCAGGAACGGGAAACGGTCGGTCTCGTTCGCGAACGGCACGTCGGCCGGCCTCGTTCCAGCCTCGGTCTCGTTCCCATCTGTCTCGGTATCGGTCTCGCTCGGCCGGACTCGTCCTTCGAGTGACCACTCGTCGCAGATCCACTGCCGACTGCTCATAGTTAGTTCAGTATCGAGTTGTTGTCCGTTTCGTTCGATTCGCACTCCCATCCTACATCTGTTTCAAATCTTTTTTTAGCTCTGAACTTCTGGTTCTTTTTGTATTCTATTCAGCGTCCTCTACCAGTAATTAAAATGTATTTTATAATTACGTAAACTACATAAAAATTACATGGTATGTAATACATACATGTTTTCAGGTAACAAAACGGCGTATCAGCTTACTTCACTATTTCGATAAACAGCAGAAGCAATATTAGTAAAAAGGCAAGATTTTTCCAGAATGAGATTTTGCAAGATTTTTTGTTATCACACATGCAAAGGACGAGGGCAAGGCACACAAGAGTGGCCATTTTCCGTCTTTTTTTGATTATGTTCATTGTTAGTGAAGGCAGACCGACTTACAACCGAATGATGCCCGCGCTCCGTAATCGAGTGTATTGTGTCACATTTTGTAAAGAGAATATGATAACTCCTACAATATTATTTCAGTGGTACAGGGTGGCGTACGAAAAATCGGCCCCGAGGACTAGTCTGCTCACTGTCGCCCACCAATCGTCATCTCTTGTTTCGAAGTTGTTTGCATTTGTTTATTTGTTATTTCTTCGCTGCCTAATTATTACAGATTTATCTATTCTGCTCGTAGCGGTCAACGAATCGTGCGTAATTGGCTAGCAGTCTGTACTCGGGGCTGGTTTTTCGTGCGCCACACTACATTATTTACTGCGATTAGCCACATAACGCTACAGTTGGCTAAAGGAGATGTTTTGCAGAAACACGAAAATTACAAGTCTGTGAGAATTCTATTATGAATAACAATTCTGTACTCCAGAGGTGAGGCAAGTATCTTGGCGCCTTCCACCCTTCAGTCACCTATGCTACTAATTTTCAATTTTTCATAACAACCATATACCAAGAAATATACCAAGAACAATGAAAGGTGAACGTGTAAAAATGAACGGTTCCCCAAAAAGAGCGATCACCGTGAACTAGTTCCCAAGGATGAACAACTTTTTCCATCTCTAGTCAGCACACCAGACACAAAACACCATGCTGAGCACGGTGTAAGTTACTTTGTTTCACGGTAGATCTCACTTTGCATTCTCGTGAGCAAACAGTACATAGTAGGAATTTTCAGACATTGCGTTTATTAAGCAGACTAATTTACAGTGAAGAGTGTAGGTCATATTAAGGCTATTTTCTACCAAATTGAGGACTATTTTATTTCGTGGACGTGATTCGTTGTTTTGTGTTAGCAGAAGAGCCAACACCGTGTTACGAGTTGTGGCCGAAATGCACGCGTTTTAGCTCACGCAGGCTGGCGTGAGGAGGGAAGAACTATAATGACGTGAGGTCTGGAACATGACAAGGAATGAGAATTCAGAAAGCGGACGTAATTAGTTTGATACTTAACTTTAATCCATTAATGATGAACGTCGCTCTTGACGGTACATGATTCACAATATTATCTGTTCAGAATATGGCGCCTTGCTAGGTCGTAGCAAATGACGTAGCTGAAGGCTATGCTAAACTGTCGTCTCTGCAAATGAGAGAGTATGTATACAGTGAACCATCGCTAGCAAAGTCGGCTGTACAACTAGAGCGAGTGCTAGGGAGTTTAGACTAGACCTGCCGTGTGGCGGCGCTCGGTCTGCAATCACTGATAGTGGCGACACGCGGGTCCGACGTATACTAACGGACCGCGGCCGATTTAAAGGCTACCACCTAGCAAGTGTGGTGTCTGGCTGTGACACCACACCTTTTGTCTTTTTTCTTTCCCCAAAATTAAAAAAAAATGTCATTTTGAGACTCTGGAGAACATTCAAAAGAATGTGGCCGATATGCTTAAGGCCCGACCATTTGAAGCCGTCCAACGCTGCTTGCAAGACTGGGAAGAACGACTCTGCCGGTGTATAACTTCAGAAGGGAACTAATTTCAAAAAATGGCTCTGAGCACTATGGGACTTAACATCTATGGTCATCAGTCCCCTAGAACTTAGAACTACTTAAACCTAACCTAAGGACATCACACAACACGCAGTCATCACGAGGCAGAGAAAATCCCTGACCCCGCCGGGAATCGAATCCAGGAACCCGGGCGTGGGAAGCGAGAACGCTACCGCACGACCACGAGCTGCGGACAACTAATTTCAAGGGGACAATATTGTTGTTTGAAAAAAGTAAGAACTTTGGTAGATAAAAAATCAGTCTCATTACTTTTCCCATAAACCTCGTAGATGGATATTTATGTAGCGAGGGTTTTGGATTATTTTCATTATCTCTCGAAAAATATGGTTCTAAGGCAGTATGTCCCACACAGTGCTTTCGAGACGATCGGTCCGAGAACCTGTCCGCTGTAGCAGGTGCGGCGACCGGACTGATGGAGGACAATCAAATCAGGACAGCCGGGGATTACGCGCCGGCCAAATATTAGGGAAATAAATATTTTAATGGCAATA
Organism: Schistocerca nitens; assembly: GCF_023898315.1. NCBI lineage: Eukaryota > Metazoa > Arthropoda > Insecta > Orthoptera > Acrididae > Schistocerca > Schistocerca nitens. The sequence goes on from NC_064620.1 coordinate 449,416,184, forward strand.
CTGGAAAACAGTTTATACAAGTACTAATCCCTGTTTGTGCGTGTTGCATATTTGAAGCTTTAATACATAATCTGGCCGTTGTAATCTGCGCAGGACGAGGGCGGGCATTCAGAAGCAGGCTCGCCTGTCATTATCCGATCACGGATCGTCAAAAATTGTGAACTAATTATAAATTAATGTAAAACGTAAATGGTTTACGCATTATTATTTTTTTTTTTTTTTACTGTTTCGTTTTGCTTTTCACGTTTAACTGCGACCACTCGTGCCGCCAGACAGCGTCACCGCGGTCCGTTGAACTGCTGTTTCCGCCATTTTATGTGGCCGTCTACCTTTGTGACGCGAGATACGAGTATAATTGAATCGGGACCGCCCACAACGCCGCTCACGATTTCAAACATGCGCGCGTCGGAGACCTGCGTAGTGTGCGACGCAGGTTGCTGCAAAGGTAATAAAACACTGGATATATATTCCAAAGCAGTCGTCCTGAGCTGTGTTATTTGTTTTGCCCAAAAAAAAAAACAATTTTGGAGACTGTCAAAATAAGATAAGAATGGGGATGGGGGAAGAAAGTCCAGTTTTGGCAGACTGCAAAGTGTTTGAATTTATACACTGTGGGTCCTCCAGCAGCTTGCTGGTTGGCATATTTCGTTGGCCAGAATGAATGTGATTACCGTGAACATCGACACGCAAACCTATTCGATCTTCAGCAATTTGGCCGGCCACACACAGCTATGACTCCTGCAAAGCTGGAACGTGCGGACACTCTCATTCGAGGTGATCTCCTTCCCCATGGTAACGCATCCGATAGGAACTCATAAAACTTCATTGCACTTTTCTTCCTCATCCTTCTACAGCCCGGATCTCGCACCATCCAATTTCCATCTGTTTGGCCCAATGAAGGATGCATTCCACGGGAAGCAGTAGTAGATTATGGGTTCAAATGGTTCAAATGGGTCTGAGTACTATGGGACTTAACATCTGAGGTCTTCAGTCCCATAGAACTTAGAACTACTTAAACTTAACTAACCCAAGGACATCACACACATCCATGCCCGAGGCAGGATTCGAACCTGCGACCGTAGCGGTTCCAGACTGAAGCGCCTAGAACCGCTCGGCCACACTGGCCGGCTAGGTGATGGGAAGTTTATTGATGCAGCAAGACGTTGGCTCCGACGTCAACTATCAGAGTGATACCTTGGGGCATACAAGCCCTTCCAGAAAGTTGGCATAAGACCGTCGTTTACTGCACCCCCTGGCCGCAAAACCCACCAGATTTAAACTCACTCCAGAATCTGTGTGGAATCACTCACCTCCATCGGAGTGTTAGATTAGATTTACTTTCAAGCTAATTAATCCGTAGTGAGGAGGTCCTCCAGAATGTAGAACATGTCAGGAAAACAACAGTACATGACAAATATTTACAACTAAAACAAATAAGCTAATGTACCATTCTACAGGTCCCAAGTGGAATGATCGTCATTTTGTAATGAACACTATATGAAAGAGTCATTTTACAAATACTAATGCACTGAATTTAAAATAAAAAAGTTTTTTTTATTTATTTATAAGGTAATAAACGTGTAATACAACTACTATAATACTTATTTACAGTGAACACATTACAGCTCTATGATGGATCAGAAGTTAGATTTTACTTACACACCCACACATAGACACACACACACACACACACATATATATATATATATATATATATATATATATATATATATATATATATATATAATGAGCACATTACTGCACTGAAATTGTGCAGAAGTTTTACTGAGAAATTCATCAATGGAGTAGAAGGAGTTGCCCTACAATAAATCCTTTAGGCTTCTCTTAAACTCAATTTCAATGGTTGTTAAGCTTTATATGGCTGCTGGCAAGTTATTGAAATTGTATGTTCCTGAATAATGCACACCTTTTTGTAGAAGACTAAGTGACTTTAAATCCTTGTGAACATTATTCTTATTTCTACTATTGATTCCACGAACTGAGCTGTTGGTTTGAAAAAGTTATATATTTTTAATGACAAATTTCATTAAGGAATAAATATATTGGGAAGCAGTAGTTAGTATCCCTAGTTCCCTAAACAGCATTCTGCAGGATGTTCTCGAATTCACACCACATATAACTCTGGCTGCACGTTTTTGTGCCCGGAAAACTTTAGCTTGGCTTGATGAATTACGCCAAAAAACAATCCCATATGACATTATGGAATGAAAGTAAGCATAGTATGCCAGCTTTTTCATTTTTATATCCCCTGTGTCTGACGCAATTCGCATTGCAAATAAAGATTTGTTAAGACGCTTCAGCAGTTCTGTGGTGTGCTCCTCCAAGTTGAATTTATTATCAAGCTCTAAACCCAAGAATTTAACACTGTCCACTTCTTCTGTCTGCTTGTCATCGTATGTTAGGCATATACTTGTGGGACACCCCTTACAAGTTCTGAACTGCATGTAGTGTGTTTTTTCAAAATTTAGTGACAAAGAATTGTCTATGAACCAGTGATTAATGTCCACAAATATTTTATTAGCTGATCTTTCTAAGACTACACTTGATTTGCTATTTATTGCAATGTTTGTATCATCGGCAAACAGAACGAACTTGGCATCTGGTAATGTTATTGATGAAAGGTCATTGATATACAAAAGAAAAAGTTGTTGTTGTGGTCTTCAGTCCTGAGACTGGTTTGATGCAACTCTCCATGCTACTCTATCCTGTGCAAGCTTCTTCAACTCCCAGTAACTACTGCAACCTACATCCTTCTGAATCTGCTTAGTGTATTCATCTCTTGGTCTCCCTCTACGATTTTTACCCTCCACGCTGCCCTCCAATACTAAATTGGTGATCCCTTGATGCCCCATAACATGTCCTACCAACCGATCCCTTCTTCTAGTCAAGTTGTGCCACAAATTTCTCTTCTCCCCAGTCCTATTCAGTGCCTCCTCATTAGTTATGTTATCTACCCATCTAATCTTCAGCATTCTTCTGTAGCACCACACTTCAAAAGCATCTATTCTCTTCTTGTCCAAACTATTTATCGTCCATGTTTCACTTGCATACATGGCTACACTCCATACAAATACTTTCAGAAACGACTTCCTGACACTTAAATCTATACTCGAAAGTAAGGGCCCCAAAATGGAACCTTGTGGGACCCCACATGTAATTAGTTCCCAGTTGGATGGTCCCTTATAGCTTGTTACATGTCTCTTTCCTAATAACTGAGAAACTAGGGCAGCTAGCCACGCCACAGGGGTCGGCATGGCACCCCATCCTTGTCGGTACCTTCCAGAATCTCACTCTCTTCCTTCACGTCTCGCACCAGTCCTGGGTGCAAAAGTTCTTTATTGTGTCTTTTGACAGGTGATGACATTACTGTGATTGGATAGTGTATCACTCGTGAAAGAGTGGAATGTAGGTGGAAGGGTGGAAGGCACTGGAGCAAGTGAAACTGTCAGGGCGGCTCGTGGGATCTTTAAATAGCTTAGCGATAGAACACTCGCCCATGAAAGGTAACGGATCCATCACACTCCTCTGCATAGGGAAAATTCATTCTCAAATTCATTGAGCAGCTTTCTTTTTTTTTTTTTTCAGTCTACTGACTGGTTTGATGCGGCCCGCCACGAATTCCTTTCCTGTGCAAACCTCTTCATCTCAGAGTAGCACTTGCAACCTACGTCCTCAATTATTTGCTTGACGTATTCCAATCTCTGTCTTCCTCTACAGTTTTTGCCCTCTACAGCTCCCTCTAGTACCAAGGAAGTCATTCCCTCATGTCTTAGCAGATGTCCTATCATCCTGTCCCTTCTCCTTATCAGTGTTTTCCACATATTCCTTTCCTCTCCGATTCTGCGTAAAACCTCCACATTCCTTACCTTATCAGTCCACCTAATTTTCAACATTCGTCTATAGCACCACATCTCAAATGCTTCGATTCTCTTCTCTTCCGGTTTTCCCACAGTCCATGTTTCACTACCATTCAATGCTGTACTCCGGACGTACATCCTCAGAAATTTCTTCCTCAAATTAAGGCCGGTATTTGATATTAGTAGACTTCTCTTGGCCAGAAATGCCTTTTTTCGCCATAACGAGCCTGCTTTTGATGTCCTCCTTGCTCCGTCCGTCATTGGTTATTTTACTGCCTAGGTAGCAGAATTCCTTAACTTCACTGACTTCGTGACCATCAATCCTGATGTTAAGTTTCTCGCTGTTCTCATTTCTACTACTTCTCATTACCTACGTCTTTCTCCAATTTACTCTCAACCCATACTGTGTACTCATTAGACTGTTTATTCCGTTCAGCAGATCATTTAATTCTTCTTCACTTTCACTCAGGATAGCAATGTCATCAGCGAATCGTATCATTGATATCCTTTCACCTTGTATTTTCATTCCACTCCTGAACCTTTCTTTTATTCCCATCATTGCTTCCTCGATGTACAGATTGAAGAGTAGGGGCGAAAGGCTACAGCCTTGTCTTACACCCTTCTTAATACGAGCACTTCGTTCTTGATCGTCCACTCTTATTATTCGCTCTTGGTTGTTGTACATATTGTATATGACCCGTCTCTCCCTATAGCTTACCCCTACTTTTTTCAGAATCTCGAACAGCTTGCACCATTTTATATTGTCGAACGCTTTTTCCAGGTCGACAAATCCTATGAAAGTGTCCTGATTTTTCTTTAGTCTTGCTTCCATTATTAGCCGTAACGTCAGAATTGCCTCTCTCGTCCCTTTACTTTTCCTAAAGCCAAACTGATCGTCACCTAGCGCATTCTCAATTTTCTTTTCAATTCTTCTGTATATTATTCTTGTAAGCAGCTTCGATGCATGAGCTGTTAAGCTGATTGTGCGATAATTCTCGCACTTGTCAGCTCTTGCCGTCTTCGGAATTGTGTAGATGATGATTTTCCGAAAGTCAGATGGTATGTCGCCAAACTCATATATTCTACACACCAACGTGAATAGTCGTTTTGTTGCCGCTTCCCCCAATGATTTTAGAAATTCTGATGGAATGTTATCTATCCCTTCTGCCTTATTTGACCGTAAGTCCTCCAAAGCTCTTTTAAATTCCGATTCTAATACTGGATCCCCTATCTCTTCTAAATCGACTCCTGTTCCTTCTTCTATCACATCAGACAAATCTTCACCCTCATAGAGGCTTTCAATGTATTCTTTCCACCTATCTGCTCTCCTCTCTGCATTTAATAGTGGAATTCCCGTTGCACTCTTAATGTTACCACCTTTGCTTTTAATGTCACCAAAGGTTGTTTTGACTTTCCTGTATGCTGAGTCTGTCCTTCCGACAATCATATCTTTTTCGATGTCTTCACATTTTTCCTGCAGCCATTTCGTCTTAGCTTCCATGCACTTCCTATTTATTTCATTCCTCAGCGACTTGTATTTCTGTATTCCTGATTTTCTCGGAACATGTTTGTACTTCCTCCTTTCATCAATCAACTGAAGTATTTCTTCTGTTACCCATGGTTTCTTCGCAGCTACCTTCTTTGTACCTATGTTTTCGTTCCCAACCTCTGTGATGGCCCTTTTTAGAGATGTCCATTCCTCTTCAACTGTACTGCCTACTGCGCTATTCCTTATTGCTGTATCTATAGCGTTAGAGAACTTCGAACGTATCTCGTCATTCCTTAGTACTTCCGTATCCCACTTCTTTGCGTATTGATTCTTCCTGACTAATGTCTTGAACTTCAGCCTACTCTTCATCACTACTATATTGTGATCTGAGTCTATATCTGCTCCCGGGTACGCCTTACAATCCAGTATCTGATTTCGGAATCTCTGTCTGACCATGATGTAATCTAACTGAAATCTTCCCGTATCTCCCGGCCTTTTCCAAGTATACCTCCTCCTCTTGTGATTCTTGAACAGGGTATTCGCTATTACTAGCTGAAACTTGTTAAAGAACTCAATTAGTCTTTCTCCTCTTTCATTCCTCGTCCCAAGCCCATATTCTCCGGTGACCTTTTCTTCCACTCCTTCCCCTACAACTGCATTCCAGTCGCCCATGATTATTAGATTTTCGTTCCCCTTTACATACTGCATTACCCTTTCAGTATCCTCATACACTTTCTCTATCTGTTCATCTTCAGCTTGCGACGTCGGCATGTATACCTGAACTATCGTTGTCGGTGTTGGTCTGCTGTCGATTCTGATTAGAACAACCCGGTCACTGAACTGTTCACAGTAACACACCCTCTGCCCTGCATGGCTGTCTTCATTTAGCCGCTGCAGCTACGTAAGGCCGGTGACCTTGAACGGGACTTAGACGCAGAACGAGGCGCCGCGCGGATTGCGCTAGAGTTTTCACTAAGCGCGATCCGCTGAATTGCTCCGCTTCCGGTGCCGCCATTGCGGTTGATCAGCGCGCTACTTCCTGCCGCGCCCTTCTTATCAGTGATTACGTCACTGCTACTGATGTAGCTGCACGCTCATTCCATTCGAGGCAGCCGAATAGTACAGACAGCCATGCTTTACTGTACCTGAAGATACAGAAGCACGTTTGTGCTATTGTAGTTACCTCGTTATCTTATTTTAGCTTAGGTTGCGGAAGTTACGACTCAAGGGGAGGTGGGAGGGTATTTTTTTTACTTGATGTATATATGTTTGAATATTAGTATTTATTATATCAGTACTACACATTGAGCAGCTACGAGTTTTATTTATAGCGCTTTTAACGAAATTTGCTGTTATTTTCGTTAAAGATAGTATAATAATTATTATTGCTTTTAGTTAATTAATTTGCCTCTCTTTAACTGTCTTCTGTAAGTACGAACTTTGTTGTAGAACCTCTCTCTTATTTGCGTGTGGTAATAAAAAAAATTCACTTTCAAAAGAATTACGTACATTTAAGAATTACGTGAACTCATATTAACTGATTAAGCATATTTAGTTGAGAATTAAATCCTTTACATAATTCGGCCTTGGCACACATTTTCTAAATGCAGTGGTTTTTTTTTTTTAATATTTACTGAATTCTATCCCGGCGTTAGCTATAGAACACAAGATTATCTCTATTAGCAGAAAATGGTTAATTAATGCCAAGCCGACATTTAATTATCGCTGATCAAACCTACTTCGCTATACATTTAAGTTATTTGAAAGAACCAAACTTGTTAAATTGCAATGTTAACTAACATTAACTATCCGCCTACGAATGCACAAACATATAATTACGAGTAGTTTAAAAATTCATCAGTATCAGGATCACTGTAAAAGAAGAACATTTTCTTAATTCACTGTTAATTTTTATCTATCTGTTCCCGATTTACGCGTTTGGTTGATTTTTTCCTTTAGCGGAACAATTTTTTAAATGTGCCGCCGCTGCAAATCGATCGGTCGCGGCACAGCCCAGCAACACCGCTAAAAATGCTGAAAATTCTTTAAAGAAATTTTATAGATGACATGGGCAAGCTAATTTACATTAATAATACACACTTTTGATAAATTCTGATATATTTAGATCAAACAATAATTGAACTCACATTAATTTGTAACGCCTCCTCTAATGGCGGCTAAGTCTAGACAGAGACAAAAGAAGTCTACCCATTTATAAATCGCTTGCGCACAGCTTCCTCTCGCATTCAGCTCTACACAGAGAAGACCAAAGAATACGCTGTACATGGTTCTTTTATACTACTGCTGACTATTAACATTTCTTTGTAATTTGACAATATTATTCTCCTCTGGCTAAATTTCACATCTCTGTTATCGCAGATACTGACACATTTCACAATCACATAATAAATATAGAAAAATTACTATCCTAAATACAGAGAGAATATTACTACAAAAAATATTACGATAATAACAAATGTCTTTTACACAAAATTCAGTAATATTTTTTGTTCAATAATTACGGTATATACAACTTGCTCAGAGCGGCGTATATGGTACAATTAAGCTTTTGTTCATTAATAGCGTGAGTTTGCCAGGGAACGTTACACGCTAGAGGTCAAGGTCGCCTCTTAACTAGGAAGTACGCCTCAGGATCGTGAAGGGTGGCGTGTAGCGCAGCCGGACAATTCGAGTTGCTCGGGCAGATACACATCTCGCGCCCAGATGCCCATGCGGCGCCATTTGGTATGCACGGTCTTTGCGGCGCTTTCCGCTGGCCGTGGTGGCGGACAGCGCCTACACGAAAATGAGGCCCGCCACTGTGGGGAGGTGTGGTCGTCGCTCATCAGCGCGCAACGCCACGCCGCGTGGGTCGATATTAAATTTCGGAATGATACCCGAACCGCCGGCCGCCCTGGCGGGACTCTGTTTTAATTCCGATCCGAGTCGCCGCGTCCGCCCATCCGATTCTCATTTGGAGCCTGGCCACCTGCAGCCGGTAATAACTCCTGCCTCCGTCGGCGGCGCCACGGGGCATCCTAACCACGATCCCCCCTCCCTCCCCCCCTCCTCTTCCACTTTCCACGCTTCCACTTGCGGCTCTAAAACTTTTCTCGGAATTTTCGCATATACTGTAAAATTCGGAGTGTCGCGTACGAATTTGCAGTGCTGGCAACTAACTTCAATTGCAGGAGGGTTAGATTCTATTATCCTGACTATTCCGAAATTGCTGGAGCGGCTTTCAAAATCGTTGTTATTATCACAGTGTTATACCTCTCTCTCTTATGGGAACGTCTCATCACTACTGACGGCATTGTCTCGGTGAGCGACTTCAAAGCGAATTCGTCTCTCTCTCTCTCCCATGACAAAGAAATTATGGAAATAAATTTCTTGTCCAGTAATCTTACGTCAAAGTTTTTTGGACAAGATTGTTGTGGAGATGAAGCAGCGATTAGTATGATTAATCAATTATTCAAAAACAGTCTTAATCGCATTTATTATTATTATTATTATTATACCGCCAACCGGTTTCAACCCGACGTAGGGGTCATCATCTGGGCGCTGACACCATTGGTCGATGGCTGGTGGTGACCAGCAGTCGACCAATGGTGTTAACGCCCGGGTTAAAACCGGTTGGCGGTATAATAATAATAAATGCGATTAAGACTGTTTTTGAATAACTGACAAGGTTAAAGTGCCACTAAGAAAATAGGGAAAAACACAAATAGCTTAACACAGTCAGCTCTACTTCCTTGCCACAACTATCTCTCTCTGTCTCTCGCTCTTTCACACACACACACACACACACACACACACACACACACACACACACACACACACACACATGTCCGCGCACGAGAGTCAATACAAGTAATACGCAAAGTCTCACAACGCTTGCTGGTTCAGTATAAGAGTCATCGCTCCTTGTCTTTTATTTCTTCCTCTCTCTTTTGACATTTTCTTGAGGCGTGTCACGATTTCCTACCCTCCACTAATACTCAGTTGTTGTTGGATATATTTCTGTCTCTGCCTTCTTCTATGATATTGCCCACAATGCCCCTCGGTTTTCTTAACACATGTGCTATCATCGAATCCCTTACTCTGCTTTGTGTTTTCTACATATTTCTTTCATCGTTGATTATCAGTTCACATCATGTTTTAATTGTCCTCTTTCGAGGTATCCTCGCAGCCCTTGAATTACATCCATTACATATTGTATGGTGACGGCAATAACTCGAAACTGTTTTTGGTAAGATTTGCGTGACTTTAGGTCGTCGCCAGTATTAAAAATTATGTTGTAATGTACTTGATGTTTCTAACACTTTGCATCAAACTCTAGGGGTGATAGGTCACGTCCTTGGGTACAACTTTTGTTAGAATGTTCGCTGAGGCTTTCCAGGCACGCTAGGTGTCGTTTTGTTAAATTCGCAGGCCTGAGCGATTAGATTTCACCGAACTATCAGTGTCTGCTAACCAGGTGTGCTGCATATCATCTACCACATTAAACTAATAGTGATTTTGAACAACAAAACCTTGAGAATGAGTGTCTAAACGGAGGAAGGTATTTTAGAAGCGAAAGAGGTTCTGGCGTACCCTATTTCATGTAGAGCAAATGACTGCATATAGGCAACACACAGTGTTTATGCATACTGCAGAGTGTCTGTCGCCTCTGAGGGTCATAACTAAAATTATAAGACGCATAGCGTCGTCAGGGAACGTCAACAAACATTTGTCTCTAACATAAATTGTTCCCCATGACATGGTCTTTCACCCTTAGATGTTTGATGCAAAGAGTTCGAAACACCCTGTTAACAAAGAAATAAACAGTATCATTGTCTGCCGTGAATATGACAGTAATTTTCTTCGTTAATTAAACTAGTTACCCGAACAAAATCTGAATTAATTTTAGGATAGGAAACACGGATTCTGCAAGTATGTGTACGTGTGCCCATCTAGTTGTTGTTTATTGAAACGCTGATGGAGGCGACCGCTTGAATGGGCTCCATGCCGGCTAGACCGCCGTAGCTCGGCTGTCCTTTAAGCAGCGACCTAAGGCGCTGACCTGCACTTTCCGCAACAAAGGCAGGCCTACGCATAATCAGGCCGGTCCCCTGGAGAGTAGCGGAGAACGCCTGCGGGGCTGGTGGGGGGGGGGGGGAAGTGGGGGAGGGCAAAGGCTTGTTGCTTGAGACACGCCCATCACACAGCGTCGCTGCGCTGCCCTCAACACACACGCACACACACACACACACACCGAACATCCTGGAGCACTGAGTGCGGCAGTGCAACAGAATAAGATCACAGTCCAGACGCCTTGGGTTATGTTTTCTATGCTTTCTCCATAAACAGTTCCGGCTAAAGCCTAGATTGCTCCTTCAGCGTTGTGATGGCCTATTCCGTACACCACCATTATTCAAGTAGGCGAGAGCTCTACCTTTCATTACCTCGACGTTGATATATTATGAATTCGCAATCTCCGCATTGCTAATATCTCTCTCTCGTGCGTCTCAACTCTATACTGATACCATTTTGTAACTTTTATTTTTAACTGATGCTCGATGACATGAGAAACGTGTTGCTTAAGACGGCAGTAAAAAGTGCGCTAGCATTAAGTGCCTAATATTCGTTTTCCTGTTTGTTTGTACATCTTAAATGTAGAATGTATTTAAATTCATGTCATAACTATTACGTGGCCTTTCTTGTTGAGCTTCAACCCTAAGACAGAGCCTCGATTACTCGATTACCAGATCGACCCCTCGATTCACGGCTGTAAGGAGGATCCAGTCAAGGCCTTCTAAGGCCACAGGGTACGGCTTCACCTCCTTTGGGTTCAATTTATTATTGGCAGTGTTGGGCAGATGAGGTGTACCAAAACAATGTAGAATTTCTATACTGATAATATACAGGGTCTTCCACCTAACTTTGCCACCTTACATATCTCCTAAATGAAAAGAAAAGTGTGGAAAATTCAGTTGGCCCGGGATGCACCTATGTCGGGAGCTCATTCAGGGGGCAAGAATGCGCTACCCCTACAAGTAAACAAACATCGTTTTCAACACAAAGTAACCTTTTATTATGGCGTATGTGTTTGTTTTCTCTACCGAAATGAAAACCAGAGGTACACTTAATGATTGTATACTTGAATTCACTGCTCTTAACTTTATACTTTCTGGAATACTTAGCCTTCAAATACTGACAACGGTGCCACAGTTCATGTCGTAGTGCTGCAATGCCGTAGTGCGGGTAGCCTGCATTGCCCTGAAGCTTACTGTAAACAAACCTTGCTCTGTGCATTACGGCAGAAAATGTGACGACCTTGCCATTCCTTATAGCCTACGTATTTCAGAAGGTATGAGATTTAGAACAACAACAAATTTCCCCAGCAAATTCCACATTTTTTTTCAACCGAAATTGGTCGAGAAATAAGAAGTATTGCATTACTTATTGAACGCCACTCGTAAGTGCACAAGGCAACGGCCTTGCCGCATTGGATGCACCGGTTCCAGTGAGATCACGGAAGTTAAGCGCTGTCGGGCGTGGTCGGCACTTGCATGGGTGACCATCCAGGCCGCCATGCGCTGTTGCCATTTTACGGGGTGCACTCAGCCTCGTGACGCCAATTGAGGAGCTACTCGACCGACTAGTAGCGGCTTCGGTCAAGAATACCACATAACGACCGGGAGACCGGTGTGCTGACCCCACGTCCCTCCTATCCGCATCCTCCTCTGAGGATGACACGGCGGTCGGATGGTTCCACTGGGCCACTTGTGGCTTGTAGACGGAGTGCTTTTTTGTTTTTCTTAAGTGCACCAGCCTAATGAGTGGGGCGCACTAATGTGATGTGTATGTAACAGTGACAGAATATAAAGAAGAACCACGTGCAGCGTAACTTAAAAATACGTGAACCCACCTCATTTCATGCATCAACGACAAACGTATTCTCGTGGTATGTCCATTTAGAGTTTGTTTTTACTTTCAGCGTTAGTTGTTTTGACTTTTCTACATGCTGAATCAGTCTTTCGACGACCGTGCCTTTACGAACGTGTAATTGTGATTGCACGGAACGTGGCTGCGGACCGAGCAGTGATCCGTGAAAGGTCCGTCCGGAGCAGTGTCAGGGAAAGGCACCCAACCTCACTGCTGCCCTGTGGCGACGACCGTCGACTGTCCGTTCACCGGCGTCCCTTCACCTGGCCCGCAGACCGCACATTTCCCTCGCCTCCGGCGCGCTCTCACTACATCACTGTTACCGCTGCAAATGACCCACATGCTTCCTCAAAGCACCACCTCGCCGGGGAAGTTTACGAACGAAAGACAACTCATACGTGGCAGAATTACTGACCACTTGAAGGGAAGTTGTTTCGCGAAACTTCTCTGCATTTCCTCGCGTGTGGCTAATAGGAGGAGCCAAGCGACTCCAGATGTACAAACGGAGAAGAGGCGCAGCTGATGTGTTTTGTACATTCTCGTATTTAGATAAGTAAGGCAGAAATGCAAGTACAATCGCTTGATAGCTGAAAGGCACGTGGACCGGATGAAATAGCCGTAGATTCTACACAGATTCTGCGAAAGAAATTGCCCCCTCCTAGCAATAGGTTATCGTAGGTTGCCGGAGCAAAGAAGGGCAACTCGATAACGTTAAAGCTCCATGCGGGTGTTGGCAGATGATGTGGTTGTCTGTAAGAAGACAGCAACGCAAGAAGAATGTAATGAACTGTAGGAAGGTCTGCAGAGGACTGATGGTTAGTGCAGGACGGCAGTTGACCTGAAACGTACACTCTCAGATTAAAAAAACTCGCCACGAAGGAATTACCCGAACGGGGTGGAAATCAGAAGATGTGATGTAGAGACAAACAAGTGATTACCGTTTCAAAAAAATTGGATGATTTATTCAAGAGAAAGAGTTTCACAAAGAACAAATCAATAATGCGTTAGTCCCACCGAGGTCGTCGTGCAAGCACTTAATCCACTGTGATTGAGACAATTCTTGGATGTCCTCCTGAGGCGCGTTGATCATCAAAATCAAGAGCTTGTTGGAAAGCGCTGCCCATAATACTCCAAACATTCTCAACTGGAGAGAGATCCGGCTAGGTAGGGTTTGGCAAGCATGGAGACCTGTAGACCAACAGTAGAAACTCTCGCCGTCTCGGGCGGGCATTATCTTGCTGAAATGTAAGCCCAGGATGGCTAACAAAACGGGGCGAAGAATGTCAACGTACCTCTGTACCGTAAGGGAGCCCCAGATAAATGTAAACGTCGTGTGACTAGGGCCTCCCGTCGGGTAGACCGTTCGCCGGGTGTAAGTCTTACGCTTTGATGTCAGTTCGGCGACTTGCGAGTCGATGAGGATGAAATGATGATGATTAGGACGACACAACACCTAGTCCCTGAGCGGAGAAAATCTCAGACCCAGCCGGGAATCGAACCCTGGCCCTTAGGACTGACAGCAACAGGGCGCGAACGGAGCCACAGATAACAACCAAAGGGGCCCTGCTAAGAAAAGAAGTGGCACACCAGACCATCGCTCATGGTTGTCGGGTCGTACGTCGGGAGACAGTGAGGGTGGTATCCCACAGCTGTCTGAGGCGTCTCCCACTAAGTCTTCGCGAGTCATCGGGGCTCAGCTCGAAGCGGGAACTTATCACTGAACACATTTCTACTACATTCAGTGAGATTCCAGGCCGAAAGCGCCCGACACCACTGCAAAAGGTTTTGTTGGTGTACAGAGGTCAATGGTAATTGGCGCAAGGGGTGGAGTGAGACCAGCCGCTTTTCTGTCAGCCGCATACTAATGGTTCTTATGCCCACTGAAGCACAAATGGTTCAAATGGCTCTGAGCACTATGGGACTTAACATCTGAGGTCATCAGTCCCCTAGAACTTAGAACTACTTAAACCTAACTAACCTAAGGACATCACACACATTCATGCCAGACTGAAGCGCCTGAACCGCTCGGCCACACCGGCCGCCACTGAAGCACCAGTTAATGATGAAACCGCGGCTCTGAGCCCCTTTATGACGATTGTTCAGTCCGCAGGTTCTGTCGTCTCTTTAGATCGACGCTGTGTTCGGCCATGCTGCACCCATTCCTACCAAAGTCATCGAGTGGTAGCATCGCTCCTTTTCAAATATCGAGCGATTTGCCGATTACTGCATCTAGCTTCTTCGAGTTCCAATACACGTCCTCCCTCAAATTCTGACAGTTGCATAGGTCTATATAGTTCAAGAGTCTGTCTACGAGGCACAGTTACTGTTCCCTGAGAACACGGAATGAAATTCGCATAGGCTTTATGATCTGGTATCGACATGTCCCCTTTTTATTATCACTGCTAGCTGCGCGGTGAACTTACTGGCCGCCAAAATTTGCAGTTTCGCATTCTCCGTCGATATCAACCTGCGATCAATCTGCGTAACTTCTTCGTGATGCGTCTTTTCTTTCTTTAAACTATAAATAAATATAAACGATTTGGGACACAAATCTCAGCACCCGTCTTCCGTTGTTTGCATATGACGCTGTCGTTTATCGACTAATAAAGTCATCAGAAGATCAAAACAAATTGCAAAACGATTTAGAAGAAATATCGAAATGGTGCGAAAAGTGGCAGCTGACCCTAAATAACGGAAAGTGTGAGGTCATCCACATGAGGGCTAAAAGGAACTCTTTAAACTTCAGTTACACGATAAATCAGTCCAATCTAAAAGCCGTAAATTCAACTAAATACCAAGATATTAAAATTACGAACAACTTAAATTGGAAGGAACACATAGAAAATGTTGTGGGGAAGGCTAACCAAAGACTGCGTTTTATTGGCAGGACACTTAAAAATGTAACAGACCTACTAACGAGACTGCCTACACTGCGCTTGTCCGTCCTCTTGTAGAATACTGCTGCGCGGTGTGGGCTCCTTACCATATAGGACTGACGGAGTACATCGAAAAAGTTGAAAGAAAGGCAGCAAGTTTTGTATTATCGCGAAATATGGGAGAGAGTGTCACAGAAATGATACAGGATTTGGGCTGGACATCATTAAAAGAAAGGCGTTTTTCGTTGCGACGGAATCTTCTCACTAAATTCCAATCACCAACTTTCTCCTCCGAATGCGAAAATATTTTGTAGACACCGACCTACATGGGGAGGAACGATCACCACGATAAAATAAGGGTAATCAGAGCTCGTACGGAAAGATATAGGTGTTCAATTCTTTCCGCGCGCTATACGAGATTGGAGTAATAGAGAATTGTGAAGGTGGTTCGATGAACCCTGTGCCAGGCACTTACATGTGATTTGCAGAGTACCCACGTAGATGTAGATGTAGATGTTCACATGTACCAGCCATGTATTTGAATGTGAAATGTAGCTGGAAGCCGGCCGCGGTGGCCAAGCGGTTCTAGGCGCTTCAGTCCGGAACTGCGTGACTGCTACGGTCGCAGGTTCGAATCCTGCTTCGGGCATGGATGTGTGTGATGTCCTTAGGTTAGTTAGGTATAAGTAGTTGTAAGTTCTAGGGGACTGATGCCCTCAGAATTTAAGTGCCATAGTGCTCAGAGCCATTTTTATTTATTTATTTATTTATTTATTTTTTAGCTGGAAGCTTAAGATATGTGACTGAAAATGATCCACGTTGAAACTGGCCAGTTTCAGGGATGACAAAAACAAGGTTAAAGACGCTGCAGTCTGGAACCGCAAGACCGCTACGGTCGCAGGTTCGAATCCTGCCTCGGGCACGGATGTTTGTGATGTCCTTAGGTTAGTTAGGTTTAACTAGTTCTAAGTTCTAGGGGACTAATGACCTCAGCAGTTGAGTCCCATAGTGCTCAGAGCCATTTGAACCATTTTTGACAAAAACAATACGGCCTACTTGCACCTTGTATTCATTCTGAGAACTCGCTGGGGCTGAGTATCCCTCTAAAATAAAATTTTAAAATGTTCACCGTTAATTGTTCTTTCGATAGTTAGTGATAATTATCGAAATATTGTAGCAATACATGTAACAAGTTTAAAACGTACTTAAAGGAAAATGTTTCATGAGGTACTATGTACTGTCAATATATGCGTTCCATGTACAGCTGTTCTCCATTGGTACAAATGGCCCAAGGTTGGTCAAGTGTCGCCACAATCGACTGCCAAATTAGAAATAAAGCACAAAAATGGTTCAAATGGCTCTGAGCACTAAGGGGCTTAACATATGAGGTCATCAGTCCCCTAGAACTTAGAACTACTTAAACCTAACTAACCTAACGACATCACACACATCCATGCTCGAGGCGGGATTCCAACCGGCGACCGAAGCAGTCCCGCGGTTCCGGACTGAAGCGCCTAGAACCGCACGGCCACCGCGGCCGGCAATAAAGTACAGCTGCTTACTATATAATTCAGTTTTATTCAGTTCCTACCCTTTTAAAAACAGTGTAATGTTAGTGCAATTATTAATACATATAGGCTGGATAATGCTGCTGTGGGTCGCCCTCGTGCGACGAAACGAAATTACGAAAAAGGAAATTCTTAGTCGTCGCAATAGTGCTTTCACAAAAGCTTCAGTGGTGGCTCTTTTAAAAATGTTTCATAAACGATATTGTGAGGCCGCCGCCCCTAGGTGGGTTGTTATGACAGGCCGGCGCCGTGGCCACTGTGCGCTTTGCGCGGGCGCGCGACGAGGGCGCAGGGCGGCGCTGTTTACCAGCGGGTCGGCCACTCGCTGTTGACGGAGTGGTAGGCGGCTAAAGCACGCGTTTGCAGCAATAACAGCCGACCCGCTGCGCAAACACCGCCTGCTACTCGCACCGGCTTTCCGGAAACCGAGAATCGCGCCGCGCTAACCGACACTCGACCGCTCTGCCAACTTTTGCCGCTGCCGCTGAGCCAACACTAGGTGCGTGCAAGACTGCTCATATGTGCCCGCAAGTCTTTGCGGTGTAACACAAAGCCGTGCTTGCTAGGTGGAGCTTACCGCATTGACTGACCGCCTCCGCGGTCGCTGGGTTCTAACGTGATTTCATGGGGAGTGAAGCTGAGGGTCCGCTCAAAGTCGTGATGCTAGATGGGAAGCTGCTTGAAACGACACCCAACAGAAATTTAAATGCGATAAGATGATGATGATGATGATGTTTGGTTTGTGGGGCGCTCAACTGCGCGGTTATCATCGCTCGTACCAATTCCCAACCTTTGCTCAGTCCAACTCGCCACTTTCATGAATGATGATGACAACACAAACACCCAGTCATCCCGAGGCAGGTGAAAATCCCTGACCCAGCCGGGAATCAAACCCGGGTCCCCGTGCTCGGGAAGCGAGAACGCGACCGCGAGACCACGAGCTGCGGACAAATGCGATAAGAGACTAATGGTTGGGCCTGTGCAAGTTCGGCACAGGCCGAGATGGTTCAAATCGCTCAAAGCACTATGGGACTTAAGCATCTGAGGTCATGAGTCCCCTAGAACTTAGAACTACTTAAACCTAACTAACCTAAGGACATCACACACATCCATGCCCGAGGCAGGATTCGAACCTGCGACCGTAGCAGTCGCGCGGTTCCGGACTGAAGCGCCTAGAACCGCTCGGCCACCGTCACCGGCAAATATTTTAACACCAGTTACAATGAACTAATTGAAAAACCAGAAATACTGTAATTCCACATAACATAATCACATCAGAATGTCATAGAAAATTCCATCATACAATGTATAAATCACATAGGTTTGCCCTCACCTTGAGCATTGATGGTGAGAACGTACGTAAGTCATGCTATACTTTGCATGCGGACATTTTGTATGACATATCAGAAGATACTCGTAGATTACACCAGAAACGCATCAGATACAGGGCTATTCAGAAAGAGGGCACAGATTTAAAACATTTATTGCTTCCGAACTACAAAACGTTCCTGGAAACAGAAAAGTTCAAATTTTTATGTATTCAGTGTGAGCACCATGTGCTACACGACAAATATCAAAACGGTGGCTCATTTCCTCTCACACACGAAGTAGCTGGTCTCTCGTTATCGAATTCAAAACTTCAACAATGCGATGTCGCAGACTGTCAAGAGTGTCAAGCAGAAGGGGGATAAAAACGCGGTCCTTTTCGTAACCCCAAACTTAGGGAGTTTCTCTAAGCACGTCCGGCGTTACATGAGTGACACCATTCCAAGACGCTGGATTGGAAGAGGAGCGGAAGACGAACATAACGTCGGTGGCCTCCTAGGTCTTCAGATCTCACACCTCGTGACTTTCATATGTAGTGTTACATAGAAGACCGCGTAGTTATCTCCCCCCCCCCTTCCCCCCTGCCTGACACTCTTGCAAGTCTGCGACATCACATTGTTGAAGCCGTGAATTGGATAACGAGAAAACAGCTGCTTCGTGTGTGGCAGGAAAAGAGCCACCGTTTTGATATTTATGGTGTAATTTAATGGTGCTCATACTGGAAGCCTAAAAACTTCAGGCAAGTTGGGATTGTGTTTCTATCTTTTGCAGTTTGGAAGCGATAAATGTTCGATATCTGTTCCTTCTTTCTGAATAGCCCTGTATAATATGTTGAATGACAAATGATTCATTGTTGACTCGGGGCCCATTCAGCAGAGACATAAGTTCTCTCGATTTACAATATGGTTGCAACTTCAGTAGGAGCGTGTGTCTGCGGCCCGTTGCTGTGTGTTTGCTAGCTGCCTCCTGCGTGTATGTGCCGCCGCAGGTTGTGGGACCATCTTTTTATTTATTTTTTGGCTTTGGGCAGAGAAGACCATCAGCCAACAATAGCTGCAGAAGTGTCATATTAACTTAACTGCAATTTCTACAGTAGAACAATAAAAAAAATAGTTCGATGTACAAACCTTAATGTAAAACATAAACACGACTTCAGACAGCCAGCAGTAGTTACAACAGCGTCAAGTTAACATTAGTGCAGTTTTCACAATAGAACAATGACAAAAGTACAAAGATAAGTTCGTTATATAAATTAAAAAAAAGAAGACACGCAACATTGCGAGCCATGTTTCGAACTGGGCTGGATCCAGAGGAGAATTACATCAACAGCAACTTATATTTGAAAGAATGACAAAGGCGTTCTTTGCAAAGATAAGTTCTTGGTGCAAAGTAAAAACACAAACGGACGTCCCAGTTTTCGAATCGGGCTGCTTCCATGGGAGGACAAGACCCACACAGCAAATAGGTCAATGCTGGGTACCGGCGTCTTTTAAATAGTCTGCGAGCAGATAATATAACCAGTGAAGTAAAGCAGTTACATTTGAAGTGAGGGGGTAGCACTACGCAATCAATTTTTTTATAAGAACACCTGTGCGGCCGAGTACATTGTACACGCCAGTATGACGTAATTCATATCCGCCACCGGTTTTGTGTGCTCATCACAGTGTCCAGAAGCGATGATTTTCAACGAGTTTAGGTGGGCGGGTAACACCCGTGTCCCAGCCTCATGCGGATAAGAGAGGTCAAGTCTGCTGAGCTCCACCGATGTGAACCATGGCCGAGAAATGTTCGGTTGCGTAACCGCCAGGTGGCCACCCTTGTAATACTGGGATACGTACCATTCACAGCTCCACTCGTGGGAGCGTCTTAATACTCTCGCTGGCTGATTCGAAGACTACAGCAATAAATTTCTTTTGTCGTAGGTTGCAGCGAAATTAAACACCATGGCTGTCTTTTAATACAGTTGTAGAAACGTCGTGTTCCTCTTATCATTCTCCCGGTTGTTTTTGTAGTATCGGCAGACTTGCCAACACTACGCACACTAATTGAAAGAGGCGGCTTAGATGCACGCGCTAACTCACGAAGGATGGAGCGAGGTCTGAAACAGGATACGTAATGAATGTTATAAAGAAAAGTACGTAGCTCCTTGAATACTTAACTTTTAATACATCCTTGTATACATCGTTCTTGATGAGACATCTGGAGATTGTGGCGATACAAGTGAGACTCTTTAGATACAAGCTATCTAAGGCTAATGGCGCCTTGCTAGGTCGTAGACATGGACTTAGCTGAAGGTTATTCTAACTGTCTCTCGGCAAATGAGAGAAAGGCTTCGTCAGTGTAGTCGCTAGCAACCTCGTCGTACAACTGGGGCGAGTGCTAGTCCGTCTCTCGAGACCTGCCGTGTGGTGGCGCTCGGTCTGCGATCACTACCAGTGGCGACACGCGGGTCCGACATGTACTAATGGACCGCGGCCGATTTAAGCTACCACCTAGCAAGTGTGGTGTCTGGCGGTGACACCACAGTTTTGATGAGGCCCACCTCGATTTCCTGTACCGACTTCTGCAGTTCTTTACTGTTTATATTCCAATTTCTGTCTTGGCCTTTTGTTACTCTCGTATTTACTCGTCTCTCGTGACAACTGCAAAAGATGGGGGCAGCAATACTGCAGGTTCCACCGCAGAAATAGAGACATGCAAGGAAAAGGGCGGCTGCTGCGTTACGCGATCTGTGGAGAGAGAAACAGAGAGACAACTTTGCAGTGGATAGTTTGTTCTCTGGCTTTGTCCCAAGTCACAAGCCCCTGCCGTTACCTGCCCTAGTAAATGGCAACGAGGTCAGCGCCACTTTGGTCCGCTGTTTCTGCTTCTGTCTCTCCAAGAAAGATTTATACTCCGGGGAAACTATCGCTGTAGCTTCTTTACGAAATAATTGTTGCTAAGTAGGCCCTATGCACGCCGTGCATCCTCGGATAGTCGCGATGGCATGCCTGAATAAAATCTCCTCAGATTATAGTTAGTGCCAGTTGTTCTCATGGTGTAGATGATAGCGCACGGAATTGTCCAGCCTTTCACTCGGTTTCGATTCTTACTACCGTCCCTCGTCCAGTTTTTTGTCACCCTCTTGTTCGGCTTTAGGAAACCAAACGAAGAACACATTTGACGAACACGTCTCTGGCGGGTCGCTTGAATCTTGGCGCGCAGAGGCCTGATTGGCTGACTTCAATGCTAATGGACTCGGCACGAGCTCAAGGTATCGAACCTTTTTTAATAACAGTTGTTTGTCTGCACACCCAGCTCTGCAATACTCTTACAAGTGTAACAGTTCTGCTACTAAATGTAACTGGGTTTTCTCTTTTGATGCTAGTCAATTGTCAGGATGAGCATCACTGCAATGGGCATTTAATTCTAAAGCATTATGTCAGGGTGAAAATACTAAATAAATTAATTTTTTCTCTCTTAACAACATGTGGGCAGGGTGGGTTCTTCCTTGGCTCGGGTATGAGGTCGAATGAAACATCATTTTTACATAATATAACTTTTATTGAAGATTTGTACAACTGTTTCCTTACTCGATGTTCTGGCTCGGAGAGCGGCAGCTGTGTCGTTTGCGAAGCCTTCTGCTGCGGCAGCGGCGGCGTCTGATTACGCGTGGCAGTGTGTATCTCGTGTCGCCGTCTCGCCCAGCCGACTGGAGACGCGCAGCGCGGGGTGGCCCGTTTAATTATTGCGAGCGAAGTCGTGCATCGGATGGTGATACCTTGGATGTGGCGTCCCAGTGTTTCTCTTCTCTAAGCGGCCGCGTGTGTTGTGCGTCGGCCAGCGGAGCGGCGCGGCGGGGGAAGACCAGTGTCCCGGACTCGAACAACGGACTCCCGCTTGCCAGTCTTCGGCTGTCAGATCTTCATCCCAGCTCACAGGTGACTGCTGATGTGAGGCCGTCTCCTTCCCGTCCTCACGAGTCACCCGGGTACTTAAAAATCAGACTTCAAATACCTTTTAACTTCTGTCTTCTGGCGCCGAGGCTGCTGCTTGCTCTTCCATTACAGCGGCGGACTTGGTGCGTCTGTGCATGATGAAGTCTCCTCTTGCATGACGGTCTTCAGCACCGAAACTGACTGAAAACTACTGCTACTCTTCTCTTCTTCCTTCGTCTCCCTCCATCGGGCCCACTGCGTCTCGCGTATTTATTCACTTCAGTCCACTGGAGGTGAACGACTTCACGGTCATTGCCTCGTCTGTCACGTTGAAAAACTTCTCGAAGAATCTTCTTAACGTCGGTCATTGGCTCTTGGAATGTAGGCGAGGGCCTTTGCTCACATGTGACAACTGAGAAACACGTGAGTCGGTCGGGCGATGCCCAGACGGCTGAATCGACAGCGTCCGCTTATGTGGAACTTGCTGACTTCACGGCCATTGTCTCTTCTGCTCTGCTGTTCTGCCCACTGTTTGCCAGTATGTAACTCTCTAAACTAAACCAAGTTTTTCATTTATTTCTAATTTCTACTTCACTTTGATTTCACTAATTTATTCAGTTAAGTACCACTCAACATTCCTCCACCCTTCGGAGAAATTCGCCCTCGAATTTACCACTCAACACAAGTTTTTCAGGTCCTCCGTAACAGAGGATTGAGAACGCCCGCTTAGGCTCGCACGCAGCTCGCCGGCGTGGCCGCTTACCGTACTCGCCTCCTGTCTAATCTACGTTTGTCTCCCGTGGTCCTACTTCGCCTCACGGCCCCATTGCTTTGGGATTAGCGACCGGCTCTGGCGTCGCTGTGCTATTAGTTTCGCTTCAGATCGTGGGCCCAGCTCCTCCCCGGAGTCCGGTCTCTCCCTCCAGATGGAGAAGTAACTGGGGAGCGGCCTGGCCCGACTCCACACCCGGCGCCAATCACGTCACAGTACTCCTAGAGCGCTCACTATTAACACGCACAGATTACTGATTTTCGTTTCTTAGCGCGCCGTGTGGAGAACTGAAGTGTTGCACATCGTTTGTTGAATTCCAAGATATCTATGCATTTTATACTCATGAGAAGATTTTATTCGTTCAACACAGTCGACTCGCCGATTTCAAGCCAGCATACCGGTGTTTCACATGGTTCACATCTCACCTTTGAATGCATTACTCGATTCGTCACCAGCGCAGTTCAACATCCATCCTTTTGAGCGCCCCTGTATGCATAAGCAATGACGGAAATAAAAGATAATTTCAAAATTGGGGTCAAAGGTGAAAGGCTATCGGTGGTAAGGTTCGCTGATGACATTGTTGTCCTCAGTGAAAGTGAAGGAGAACTACAGGATTTGCTGAATAGAATGAACAATCTAATGAGTACACAATATGGACTGAGAGTAAACTGAAGAAAGACGAAACTAATGAGAATCAGCAGAATTGAGAACAGCGATAAACTCAACATGAGAATTGGGTATCACGAAGTAGACGAAGTTAAGGAATTCTGAAACCTAGGCAGCAAAATAACCCATGATGGACGGAACAAGGAGGACATAAAAAGCAGACTAGCACTGCCAAAAATGCCAATCCTGGCCAAGAGAAGCGTACTAGTATCAAACGGGGGTCTTAGTTTGAGGAAGAAATTGTTGAGAATGTACGTTTGAAGCACAGTAAGACATTGGGAAAACCGGGACAGAAGAGAATGGAATCGTTTGAGATGTGGTGCTTCAGATGAATGTTGAAAATTAGGTGAACTGATAGGATAAGGAATGAGCAGATTCTTCGCAGAATCAGCGAGTGAAGGAATATACGGAAAACACTGTCAAGAAGAACTGACAGGATAGTAGGACATCTGTTGAGACATCACTGAAGAACTTCCTTGGCACTAGAGGGAGCTGTAGAGGGTAAAAACTGTAGAGGAAGTCAGAGATTCGACGTGTTGCAAGTGCTACTGTGAGATGAAGAGGTTGGCGTAGGAGAGAACAGGAATTCGTGTCAGGCCGCATAAAACCCGTCACAAGAATAATGACTCAAAAAAAAAAAAATATTTCAACAAAACAAACTGAACGCCCTCTTCGCGCTCGATCTAAATGCCGTCGCCATACAATCCCAAATGCCCCTGTTTCTTTCTGTCCCGCCTACATACTACTCGGCACTGTCCAACTTCAAGCTTGTTCTCCCCCGCTGCTCATAGTCCCCAACGCCATGCGGAACAAAGTGGTCTCGCTATCCAAATAAAAATTTTCGCTAACAGGCACTCTCCTCTAGCTCACACCCATCAAATCAACCCTCTGTTCATATCCCACTCAAATTCGTCCACATCACACCATTTCAACTAAACCTTTCAGTTAGAGATAATCATTAGCCACCAGATTATTCCTTCTAATTCGCTCATATCACTACTAACATCAGCATCAGCTGAAACATAACATTATGCCGCGTGGGGTAGCCGCGCGGTCTGAGGCGCCTTGCCACGGTTGGCGCGGCTCCCCCCATCGGTGATTCGAGTCCTCCCCCGGGCATGAGTGTGTGTGTGTTTTGTCCGTAGCATAAGTTAGTTTAAGTTAGATTAAGTAGTGCGTAAGCCTAGGGACCGATGGCCTCAGCAGTTTGGTCCCATAGGAACTTCCCACCACCACCATAACATTATGACGACTACAGCTGAAGTCTCATCACTACACGAGGACCACGTGTTTTTAATTACGAGTATACCATCCAGATCTCTTGTCATGCGTCAATATTTTCGGTTCTTGTCCCTTTTTTATATGCAAAAGTTCTATGCGGTTGTCTCAATCGTCATGGGGGAATGAAATACAGTATATATATATATATATATATATATATATATATATATATATATATATATATGTGTGTGTGTGTGTGTGTGTGTGTGTGTGTGTGTGTGTGTGTGTGTGTTTATTTTAAACTGTCTCCATAGTATTATTTTGCGGGTATATATTATTTCCTGGTATGAATTCCTGATTTCTTCAGTAATAGTGCACAGTATTTCATGTATTAGTCATTGTACGCTGCACTCATTAAAGTTACAGAAGGGTTCAACAGATCGCGGAGAATCGAAGTAGCAGATATTCGGGTCGAAATAAAACCATCTTCAACCAGGATGATAAAAACAAACGTGTTCTGGAAAATGTATGCACGTTTTCACAGTAAATAACATATGACCTACACTGCAGACGACGATATCTTAAGCAACTGATATTCCTTTTAATGATTAACATGGAAATTGAGTGCGCGGGCTTCTGCTTCATCTTACACACAAACGATGAACACACATTTACAATGGAAAATTAAAACAATGGACGCACACATCGGCGTCGTTGGTTTTAAACATCAGTAATAAGTAACTCGTTTTCAAGAAGATAGGTTTACAAAAGAAATTGAATAATTAGCCTATGTTAAGCAGGCGAAAACTGTTGGTATTTCACTGTTTCCACATGAACGGGGGGCTTAAGAGGTTCTGAGTTGGGTGCCTATATTTATCACTAGTGCATAATGTCATGTTCCTCGCAGCAGAGTTAATGAAATATACATGTTTTGATACATCTACCAGTTTACTGGATTCATTTTCATGTTTTAATCTCGGCTCGGAATCCAGTACGTATCCGTAATTCACATACGAGTGTGTGCGAAAGCATGTATAATAGTGATCGGCCTAGTGGAAAGCGAATTCCAGTCCATAAAGTAATCCTTCGGAATGGGCAATATTGGCTAATGGAGCACAGGCCTCCTAGTGTAACAGGAAATAATTACGAAGTGTTAACAGAGGTCGGGTGACTGTAACAGGGGCGAGTTCGTCGCCGAACTGCAGTAATACGCGGAACTCTACGCCTGTGGTACTAATTTGTATGCAAACATTGAACAGCCCTGTCAGAAATGTTCTGACAAATCTCGTTCTGCGATAGGCAGATAATCTGGTGTTATTGTGCTCTTTTGAAATTGAAATGCGCGGAAGTGTTTCACCAGCGTCGATCACCGCATTTTACTGCTTTTACCCGTGCACGCGACAGATAACTGTGTGAATGTGGGGGAAAGATAAAAATAATGAAATTTTGTTTGTAAAATGCGTGCCATCTGTCGTGTTATGCAGTATGAGTAGAATATTAAAAAGTTTCATAACTGGTATAGAGCCCGCTTAGTTGATTACACAAAAAGTTCGCAACTTAGAAGTGCTGGAAGACGTCTGTTAAACTGCTTTTTTGTCCGTATTTAATTTGCCGAATAGCTACGCCACTGCACTTCAGGCACAGGAGAAGGCGTGGCGAGACGTATCAAACCCGTCAGAAGATTGAGGACCCAAAAATTATGGTTGCCGCATTCATCCTGAAAACTACAGATGACTCTTCGTCCATAAGCAAAATAAAAAATGTATCAAGCAAATGTCGTTTAGTTAGCAGGTGGACATAAACCAGCATATCTGGCTTTCTTGTAACTTAATTCGTTACGAAGATATGTACAGCAGTACACTCTTTTAAACAGCATATTATATTTTCTATTCGGTAATCCATTTCTTCTCCTCAAAACGTGGTCAGATACGTATCACAGTGTAGCATATGGTAATATCGCCCCTCGAAATTCGTCTGCAGACAGGCGCCTTGCATCGTGCATTCCCGTAAATGTTTGTCAGCTAACTCAGAGTGTTATCAACTATCAAGAACCTTTAAACATAAGTACAGACATTCACATACACACAACGTAACACATACAATAATGGGTTGGTCCCTTGTTAGGCGAAACGGGGAAAGAAGAAGAATGCGATTGTTTGTCCGCGGACGTGGACACTGCTAGCGGTGATGAAAAGTTACCTGTCTTAGCAATACAATGCAGTTGTAAATCAGATTCTGATATGTTGGATACAAAGTATTCCAAACAAGTTTGAATGTTGGCCTAAGGATTCGCAGAGGGAAATGGCGCAACTGTGACATTTATGTCACATAACGAAAGCGTTTATCTCCTCTAATAACTCTGCAAATCTGTATACTTAATCTTTTGACACCCTGTACTTACCTCACAAAGGGAGAAGGCTTGAGGAACTCCTAGTGGTGGTGGAATGAGGCAGGCCAGTGATTCACTTTGGGAAGGAATGGTGATTTTCAAATCGGTATTCATAATTCATTTGAGAGGAAAGCATGGCTGTCTTGAATTTAGTCGTGGTTCTTAAAGCAATGTCATGAACTGTTTTCCTCCTACTTGTTTCAAGTGCCGTTAGTGCTCTAATGACCTCGATTTCGATGTAACTAACCGTCTTCCACACAGTAATTATGACGCTTTTACCAGAGAAAAATCACCAAACAGCTGTACGTTTTCAGAAGTTGTTATTTTATTTACACGACCAGTTTCGATATGTCATTAATGCCATATTCGCGCTCCTATGCACTCCATGTCTAGAGAAGGCAGCATTAATGAAATGCCGAAACTGGACCTGTAAATAAAACAATAACTTCTGAAAACATACGGCTGTCTGGTGATTTAATCTTCCTGAATATCTGACCTGCCGCTGTCCCGCATCCACGATGGATCAACGGAGATAAAACCCATTTGTCCGCCAGTGTCGCAGTTTGGTTACTTCCAGTATCAAATACGCGACTAAAAATGTGACCGTGACTGTTGAACATTTTCTCATCGGTGTATAGTCGTTTTCGAAATAGTCCTACTCATTTCTATAGAACTGTTTAACCTATTGCTGGAATCCGCGTTTCAGTATATCGTATGCTTCTTGGTCGATGTTCCCATTACGAAAATGGGGAATTCAATCTTAAACTGTGCTTTAGAAATCTTCACTACAATTATATCAGTTAGATTCGTGTCTCAGAGTGAATGTGTTGTTTAAAGGTGGTAATCTGAGGATGCTAAATTGCAGTTAATTATTCTTAGATACATTTTCTAATGATTGTAAAAGACGGTACTCTGGCTCTACTGCGGCCTCCACATAGGCAAAATGCCCACATACTCACATGTTATGGCACCAAGAAGGGAGTGTATTTGTTCACAGTGTAACAAGTAATCAAAGAAAGTAAGTTACAGAGAGGTTATGATAAGACAAACCAATTATGAAAAAGTCATAGGTTGAAGCGACATCTCTCTCTCTCAGGTACGTTCTTTGATTTATTTATAAACTGTGATCATATACGCCGCATTCTTGACAACAGGACCTATGCCTCTGACCACATCTCAGTGTGTTAAGATAAAACAGCGCCAGTGAGCAATTTTTAGAGCGTTTGTAAAGTTTATTTAAAAATAAGTAAGCTCAGCTTAGACGGACCATCTCTCCAGCACAACATAGTCAGACTCGGATGTAGTGACACAATTTCCCATATCACTGTTCGAAACTGCGTTTTATTTCAAACAAAGCGGTTTTGGCATTTTGAGGAGAAAGTTGGCGGTTGAAGTTTCGTAAAAATATTCAACAGCAACGAAAACCGCTTTTGTTTTAATGATTACCATCTACATCCATACTCCGCAAGCCACCTGACGGTGTGTGGCGGAGGGTACTTTGAGTACCTCTGTCGGTTCTCCCTTCTATTCCAGTCTCGTATTGTTCGTGGAAAGAAAGATTGTCGGTATGCCTCTGTGTGGGCTCTAATCTCTCTGATTTTATCCTCATGGTCTCTTCGCGAGATGTACGTAGGAGGGAGCAATATACTGCTTGACTCCTCGGTGAAGGTATGTCACTGTCATATCCGTGACACCATCCCCCTAATTTCGCGTTAATACAAAACGAGTTGTTCTTCTTCGAACTTTTTCGACGTCCTCCGCCAGTCGTATAGGTCAGAACCCAATACCACGAAGCAGTAATCCAGAAGACTGTGAAGAAGCGTAACGTGGGCAGTCTCTTAGTGGACTTTTTACATCATCTAAGTGACCTGCCAATAAAAGGCGGTCGTTTGTTCGCCTTCCCCACAACATTTTCTACATGATGGCTCCACTTTAAGTTGCTCGTAACTGTAGTCTCTAAGTATTTAGCTGTAGTACAAGTTTTAAATTTGTATTATTTATTGAGTAAAACTGAATTTAACGATTTTTTTAGTACTCACGTGGACGTCCTCACACCTCTCATTGTTGAAAAGTCTATTGACACCTTTCGCACCATACAGACGTCTACATGACTTTGCAGTTCTTTTGATCTTGGGATGACTTTACTGGATGCTTAACATGCGTAATGAATGTAAGCGTGCTGCTTAGGCAGTCTCCTAATCGTTCATATAAATTAAGAGCGGCAGAGGTTCTAAGGTACTTACTTGGGGAACCCCAGGAACACCGAATGCTGAAACCACAGTAAACAAACGAGCAACTGGGCTCGTCAGTATTTATTGCCTGGGACCACGGACAATACGTGCCATGGTTGTAGTCATACTCAAGCCTTGTGGCATGGGCAAGCGTTTTCTCCAGGGCTGGAGCGGCCCGCCGCTGCTCGACGCACCATGGACTCGGCTGTCCACCTCAGTATTCCTGTCGCCTCCAAGGACGACGAGGCGCGTCCGCAGCACGGAAAGGAATGCGTCGCGCAGGTAGTACGCCACAGCTCCTGGGAACAACAGGAAAACAAGTTAGGATTATGTACCTGAATGCTTGAGGAGGTCAGAGACGGAAGAGGCAGTCGATAGAAAAATAATGTTGTAGCGAATAGATACAGAAAGACGTCGAACAGGACAAAGGATACAGCAATTTGTATGTAAGTCTACAAACAAACTCCCCAAACGATTATGAAGTGCACGGCAGGGCACATGCATTACATCACATGTTATGCACTGCCTCATCCAAAGTAGGAGGGCTATCAAGAAAGTAAGTTCCGATCGGTCGCTAAATGGAAATCACTGTAAAAATCCATTGAAGCTTTGCACAGATGTGTTGGACAGTGTTTTGTAGAATGCCTGTCGATCGCGTCACATCGCTCATTTCAGTTCTGAGCGCACAATGAGCACGTAAATGTACCAAGAAAGCAGTGTCTCCGGCCAAATACGAGGGCCTTATGAGAAATTTCGCCTGAAGCTGTGCAGCCCACGGGACACAACTGTCACGCCGTTCCATCTTCGTGACAATTCTCAGCTGCACTCTGCAGGGGCAATGAAGATCCTCCTACAGCGTTTTCAGTGGGAAGTGTTTGATCACCCACAATACAGACCGCGAACTTCTTCGGATGTGTCCCACTTCAGTCTTTATGTTTTTCGTTTGACTCTCCCGTGAACAAGGTTCAATATACACTATGTCATCAAAAGTATCCGGACACCTGGCTGAAAATGACGTACAAGTTCGTGGCGTTCTCCATGGGCGATGCTGGAATTCAATATGGTGTTGGCCAACCTTTAGCCTTGATGACAGCTTCCACCCTCGCAGGCATGCATTCAGTCAAGTGCTGGAAGTTTTCTTGGGGAATGGCAGCCCATTCTTCACGGAGTGCAGCACTGAGTAGAGGTATCGATGTCGGTCAGTGAGGCCTGGCAAGAAGTCGGCGTTCCAAAACATCCCAAAGGCGTTCTGTAGGATTTAGGTCAGGACTCTGTGCAGGCCAGTCAATCACAGGGATGTTATTCTCCTGTAACCACTTCGCCACAGGCCGTGCATTATGGACAGGTGCTCGATTGTGTTGAAAGATGCAATCGCCATTCCCAAATTGCTCTTCAACAGTGGGAACGTCCCATTATGCTCTCTCACGATGTCTAATGACTACTGAGGTCGCTGGTGTGGAATACCTGGCAGTAGGTGGCAAGAATGCACCTAGTATGAAAAAGGTATGTTTTTGGGTGCGTCCGCATACTTTTGATCACATAGTGTCTCCTGTTAGTCCTATCTGATATCGCCACACATACATGAGCACTTTTCTCCAGAATTGTGCCTATGAATCGACTTGTGCAGTTCCCTTACTTGTGACTGAGCCTATAGAATCCTTCCATTTCATATGTCTACAAATTTTCAAATAATGGTATTGTTTACCAAATACTTTCAGCGTCTCACTTCTTAACTGAATTCCCTCAGTATGGTCCGACTTAATGCGACTACATTACCATTGCTTTACTTTTATTTAGAATTAACGATTTTCCCTGCGGCTTTGCCTGCATATGCATTGGCCGCATATATCGAACGTACTTCCTTCTCAGCCCTTCTGTGTCCAACTCTTCCTCCCTTAGTGTGTCCAGCTCATATTCCTGCGACTATGTGTCTATCTCCTCCTCTCCACTCTCTCTACGTCCTCCTCCTCCTACTCTCTTAGCCCATTTCTTCCACCACATCACTCTAACCATATCTTTCTTCACCTCACCTATGACCAAATCCTTCTCTCCTCTCTCTTTCCAATTCCACTTCCCCGCTTCCTTTCTCACTTGCTCATTACTTGTCTACACCTTCCACATGATTCATGCATCTCGCCCTTCTCACCTCTCTTTGTCCATTTCCTCTTCCCTCTCTCACTGCACATCCCCTATTCTATCCATTTCAACCTGTCCCCAGCCATGCTCATCGGCACATGGAGACCCTGCAGTACGGTTCAATAAAGCACTCCAATACTACTCCCATAGCGTATGATGTCAGTCAGCCTACAAGTTGGGGCCCCTGATAGGTAGGGTGTACAGCAAAGCAAGTTGATTTGGCAGCTGATAATGTTCCCACACAATATGCCTACTGTGCAGGGCAGCCTTTATGCCAGGGGATGGAATAAACATATTATAGCCTGTATCTCTGCTCCTACAGGAGTTAAGAGGTTATAAAACCCGCAGTGGTGATACTCATGAGGCGTGCTGTTTCTGCGCCAAATTTGGTTCAAATTGATCCAAGTGTTTGGAAGTAGTTCCATGATATCTGTGCGTACAATGTAACGGATCACCAATACGAAAATCGCGGCGTGAGACTGTGTGGGAGGTTGACTACGGTCCTCTGGCCTCCCCAAGTATAAAGAGGACCCAATGCTGGCTCCATTAATGGCCAATTTCGCGACTGGGCTGCGCGTTTCCATTTGTTTCGCCGGTGCTGAAAGGCTGACGTCAGTTGCTCGAAATTCGGACTGATGAAAGCCACAGAGGGACGTAACTTCGTTTCATATCGAGAGGTGCACGACGGAGGTGAGCCAAATTAAATATCGCGGCCGCTACTGCGATCGATGGAGATTTAATTCGAGGCCCAGGCCCTCCGCTGACGGCTGCGACTGAGAGATTGCTCCTCTTTGTCGCGACTCGTTTGCGACACCGGCCCTGGCGAACCCACCCCTTCCCCTTCCGCCACCCGCAGCTTTATTAATCGTGCAGGCGTCCCGGCGCGTCGCTGGGGACACCCTCACTCTTATTTGAAAGCCGCCGGCCGCAGAATCAGGGCGAGCGAACCGAGGAAGGCAGCGTGGGCGCCGTGTGGTGTTCCAGCCATTAACTGTGTTATCACCACTGCACTTGTTCGCCGCGACAGCAGCAAATGATGGTAAGCTTCCTGGCATCTCTGCCCAAATAAAACTCGAGGTTGCTTGATTATATTTCACATGCGGCTGTTGTCTACCTTGTTAGAATACCCGATGACGGAGGAAAGTTGTGTGCACCCAAGAAGGCGGCTTCGAGATGCATTGTGCGTAGAGAGAAACAGAGAATATTTGAGGTGCTCCCACTGTGCTTTCTCTCTCTCTCTCTCTCTCTCTCTCTCTCTCTCTCTCTCTCTCTGTCCCACATCCAGCTGTTAGGTACCCTAGTAATTGACGAAGTTGGGTTAAGTGCCAAGTTAGAGCACTGATTCTCCTTAGCAAAATTTTATGTTCAGACTAGCTCCACCCCGCAGTGTTATCTCCGGGTTAACAGTTGTTTATTAAAAAAAACTGTTCCGACGGTGTATTTATTCCAATCTTCTCTTAGTTCACCTCCTTCCCCATCTCCGTCCACCTCCTCCGCCCCTCCCCCCACTCTCTGTCGATGTCCTACTTCCTCCTCTCTCTGTTCATCTCTTCCTCCTCGTCTTCCCCATTCTCTGTCTGTACATTTATTCCTCCTCCCTTCTCTCTTAACGTCATCACTCTTACCCCACAGTAATGACTTCCCAGACCGTAAATAATATGTGTACCAAATTTGGTTGAGATTGTTCCAGGTGTCTATGATGAACTTTTTGCTCGTGACTTTGTTCGTCTATTCATCTATCAAATATATTTCACGAGTGTTTAACATATTGCACACGTATGTGTATACATATTGCACCTGTACTTCTAGCGAATTTCGCCCTGCAGTTTGATTTTTCAAGCTGGCCTGTGATTATGAAGTATCTCCTGAATTGTTATACAATGATATAACTTTATACGTACATGGAGTGGTAGATTTGGTTAATGTCTGCGACATGTATTTTGAATAGAGTTAGTTGTAAATAAGTAACAAATTAAAACGCCATGCATGATGTAGAAATTTTTCACGCATCTCACTACTAGACATCATATCTCCTCATCTTTGATTCGTGCAGTGATACATTTTTGTAGGTACACTTAGCAACAATATGAGTGCTGCCTGAGACATGTGTCGCGAATGGAGTTAGCAGTAATAAATTAAAAGGTCATGTCTGATGCAGCAGTTTCAAGAACTGCGAAAATGTAGTGAGCGACAAAATTTTTTCCTTTCATCGTTTTTGGGGGTTATCAGTGAGCAAAAGTTTCATAAAGGTTTGAGATTATGTCTAAAGTTTTTTGCACATCGCAAAGTGCTCTTGTTCTCAAACACTGGATGAATAAGGTATGAGTATCCGCACGTCGTGGGCTACACTTCTAGTGTTAGTGTAACACTGGCATCGTCTGCAAAAAGTATCAGTTCTGCTTGTTGAAGGTTCACGTGTATAAGGAATAACAGTGGACCCAGAATTGAACCCTGGGGACTCCGTTTGTGATTTCTCCCCAGTCAATAACAGTTTCTAACCTTCTCACATTGTTTAAATTATTCAGAACACCCTAAAATGAAGAGTGTAGGTTAAGACATCGAGCGTGGCGTTTGAAAAGAAACATCCTGACAATTTCCTGATGTGATTTGGGGAAACTATGAAAAATAGTAATCTGGATCGCTATACCGTTAATTATACCACTACACTCCACTGTTGATGGTTCAAATGGCTCTGAGCACTATGGGACTCAACTGCTGTGGTCATAAGTCCCCTAGAACTTAGAACTACTTAAACCTAACTAACCTAAGGACAGCACACAACACCCAGCCATCACGAGGCAGAGAAAATCCCTGACCCCGCCGGGAATCGAACCCGGGAACCCGGGCGTGGGAAGCGAGAACGCTACCGCACGACCACGAGATGCGGGCTCCACTGTTGATGGAAATAGTCATTCCTGAGTAATACTGTTCCTTGTCAAGGCATGTTCAGAGCACTGCTCTGCAAGTGGATGCTTACGGCAAGGCTGTACTACTTTTAAAGTACTGCAGTCGCCTCGAGAAGGAGTGGAGATCATATTCCTGTACACCTATGGCTCTGAGCACTATGGGACTCAACTGCTGAGGTCATTAGTCCCCTAGAACTTAGAACTAGTTAAACCTAACTAACCTAAGGACATCACAAACATCCATGCCCGAGGCAGGATTCGAACCTGCGACCGTAGCGGTCTTGCGGTTCCAGACTGCAGCGCCTTTAACCGCACGGCCACTTCGGCCGGCTCCTGTACATCTATCGAGGTTTTTCTTTCTCTTTTTAAGTACATTATATTCGCCGTTGATTGCAGAAATTAGTTTATGACAATTGTTATTTCAGCCTTTGGGCCGTTTTCATTTGATACTGCAAAAGATATTGCTTCAGCACATGTCAGATTTTAAAATCCTCCGACATGTACATATCTCATCGTTAAAAATTTTAAAGTCTTACACGTGCTGAAGCAAAATCTTTTGCAGTGCCACATGAAAATGGCTCAAAGGTCGGAACTGTAATTGTGAAATAAGTAATTTCTACACTCGACCGCGAATATAACGCCCTTTAAAAAATTTTACATGACTGTGAAGCCTTACCATGCGAAATAAATAAACTATCGAATTTTACGTTTTTTTTCGATTTCCAAAGTCGGTTTCTCATCCAGGATTCTGCTTTGACCTTAATGAAATAGCCGTCGATGAGACTTTCAGACCTAAACTTCCATCCTTCAGTGCAAGTGTTGCCTTCTCATACTTTATTGGCTCTGTGACTTTATGGGCACACGTAACGAACGCTCGACTTCTTCGCTGACGACGCTCCTAAGTATTTCAGATTAACAGTCTGCATACCATGTAAGCCATATGCTCCGGATCGCTTTGTGCTCTCTTATCTTCCGCAAGACTCGCTGCGCAAAAACTGCGCCGACGAGAGGAATAATCGCGAGACCGTAAACTGAGTCACATCGTACGCCCGTGCATCCGGCAAGAGCAGAAAATAGCGCCGTGACCTCAGCTTCGAGGATTACAGTTTTTAGTCAAGATAGTGGTTCTTGGAAGTGTTTCCGTGTCAGCTGAGAAGAAGTCGTCCAGTTAACAGATATGGGGCCATATTGGGCTACAGAAATAAAGGGTGCACGATTTATTAGTTGGACGTGGAACGAAATCTTAAGCCTTAGATATCGTTTTCTTAGCGAGATTTCGCACGCGAAATGCTCTCGGAGCTCCGGACTTGTGTTCGGCTATTCCGTAAATGAAGTTAGCATTACCAAAAATGGAATAACGGGGACACACGCTACCTCGATGTCAGAATGGCCGACGGCGTTCATTGTATAGCAGTGACACGTCAAGACTTAATCTCAAAGAGCTGCACCACAAAATAAGAAATCTGGAAAATTTGCAGACAACATCCAAACCGAGAATTCGACGAACGTACTAGACAAGTACGGAATAAAAGATACTGCCGTGACTGCGCGGCTGGTCCCGGCGGATGTTCGAGTCCTCCCTCGGGCATGGGTGTGTGTGTTTGTCCTTAGGATAATTTAGTTTAAGTAGTGTGTAAGCTTAGGGACTGATGAAATTGGTTCAAATGGCTCTGAGCACTATGGGACTCAACATCTTAGGTCATAAGTCCCCTAGAACTTAGAACTACTTAAACCTAACTAACCTAAGGACATCACACACACCCATGCCCGAGGCAGGATTCGAACCTGCGACCGTAGCAGTCCCGTGGTTCCGGACTGCAGCGCCAGAACCGCACGGCCACCGCGGCCGGCAGGGACTGATGACCTTAGCAGTTAAGTCCCATAAGATTTCACACACAGTTGAACTTTTCTTTTTTTTATACTGCCGTAAAAATGATGGTCTGAAGTAGAGTTACGCTTCGAAGCACATAGTGTTCCGCATACACTGTCCATTTATAGTACTATGCCCCCCTGACAGATACGAAATCCGTTGCGCATGGATCATAATTGGATCTTATGTGCGTTGACGTGTTAGTTGTGATGTATCAGAAGGCTGTCCATATAAAATGTGCATTTCTCGCACCGATGAAACGGCTTTAAGAAATTAATTATCCGAGTTGGCGAAAGCGATGTACCTGGGACTACAGTCATTCAAGTTACGGTTACAGTCAACATGAACCAGGGTGTTTATATTAACAATGTTGCCTTTCATCTTAATCTCCATGATGAGTATGCTGTGGACGCGCCCATCTTCCAAGATGACTACAGCCGTGTTTGCAGGACAGTACGCACACGTTTGTGGTTTGACAAACACTCACTACTGCACCGCAATGGGTCCTGCCTTATTTCCATAGAAAAAAATTAATGTAGATTGTAGCTTTGGTGAACTTTAGAAATAGTTCGATGCTGTTAAGTGGTCTTTAGTAAGCGACTGGTTTTGGTGAAAGACTGTATTCCAACACAACAAGGGTTAACAGCAGTATTTACGCAGGAATACGATGACGTCAAAAAAAGGAAGGCCAGACAGCCGACTGTGGACTGTCTAGGGAGTAAACAGGCCTATGTGGCATAGTATGTAAATAACGGCATAACCGAAAAACAGACGTAATTTGAAACTTTTTAGAAACACAGTGGTGCAGATTCGTGCCGGTAGGACAGATTAGGCGAAGCTGCATATAGTATTTGCTTATGCACTCGGTCCTGTATGGTATGATGTGTGTAGCGCCAATCTGCATGTATTTTCTAAAACTTTTAAATTTATTTCTGCAGTTCTACTGTATCATATACATTTTTATACTACATAAGCATACTTAGTCGCTATACACTTGTGAGGACTACTTTTTGACATCGAGTTCCTTTTTTTTGTGCCTTGTATTCCCCTGTGATTCTCACTGTTGACCCAACCCTTGGTGGAAAGTAGCGTTTGACAGTAGCTTATGATAGCACATGTCATTTCAGGAACGCATAGAAAATTTCACGGAATATTCAGAGGATGAAATGTAGAAGATTCCATATTCCTCGGTTTCCGAAAAGCATTTGACCCTGTGCCCCACTGCAGACTGTTAACGAAGATACGAGCGTACGGAGTTAAGTTACCTGATATGTGAGTGGCTCGAAGACTTCTTAATAGAACCCAGTACGTTGTCCTGAAAGAGTATCGTCGGGGCTGCCTCAGCAAGTGTGATAGGACCACTCTTATTCTCTGTATACATAAATGATCTGAGGGATAGGGTGTTCGGAAATCTGCGGCTGTTTGTCTATGATGCTGTGATGTATGGGAAGGTGTCCTCGTTGAGTTGTTTGCTCATTTAGCGTTTAGCTTACGTAATAATGTTTTGACAGTACATAAAATTAATTGGATACAAGAAAAAATGATAGAATCAGTACAAGCAGACACATCTGATAACGAAAACTGGAGAACCGGCAGCAGATAAAATAAGTTAAGATATCCATTTTCCGTCTTAGTTGGATGTTCACTCAACTTCACTCCACTAAAGCCACAAACTTGCGGCAGGTGTTGCGTCTACGAAGTCTTTCGAGGCACGCATTAATTTTCTTTTTGGGCTGTCGTGCAAAATGTGCTCTAGATATTTGTTCCGACGGTCCGCAGTCGCAGTAGTCATCTTGGTGATTCCTCACTTGTGTAGCCTTGCTTTCGTCACGGCTTGGCTAGTTCTAATACGGTTCAGGGAGCTCCGTATTTTTCTTGGGTGTTTCGCTCCCAGGAAGTGGACGGTCGGATCTATTTTACCTTACTTCTTATTCTGCGAAGGACGACCACTGATGTCTCCTTTCATATAAGATTATAGCTCTTTGGAGCGAACTAGCCGTTGTTTACCCTGATTGGTTCTCTAGATTTTAGCCGGGTTCGTTGTAAGGTGTTCAGTGTTTTCGTGAATTAGTGATCCTCTAGGCCTTTTGAGTTTCATCCATTCACGTGTTGCCGGCCGCTGTGGCCGAGCGGTTCTAGGCGCTTCAGTACGGAACCGCGCTGCTGCTACGGTCGCAGGTTCGAATCCTGCCTCGGGCACGGATGTGTGTGATTTCCTTAGGTTATTTAGGTTTAAGTAGTTTTAAGTCTAGTGGACTTATGACCTCAGATATTAAGTCCCATAGTGTTTAGAGCCATTTAAACCAATTCACGTGTTACTGATAGTTGTCGTCGGAGATTTGGAGGGAGGGTATTGGTGTGGATTCAAGGGACCCTGTCAAGATCCCCATCGCCTCATTTAGCTGAATATCTACTTTGTTGACACGGCTACTTCTACTGCAAATAGGAGAACAATTTAAGGCGACAGGATACACAAGGGCTTATGTTGTAGTTCGTAAGGTGTTTGCATTTGATCCTCAACTAGCGTCAGCCAGTTTCCTTACTATGTCATTTCTTCATTTTAGCTTCTGTCCTGTTAATTACAGGTGTCTTTAAACGTGAGGGATCTGTCGAGAGCCAAACCGAAATATTTGGCGTGTCTACTATGTCGTAAATATTTGTTGGTTAGGTGCAACGAGCTGACATCTGTATTACAAGGCCGGTTCAATAAGTAATGCAACACATTTTTTTTTCTGAAACAGGGGTTGTTTTATTCAGCATTGAAATACACCAGGTTATTCCCCAATCTTTTAGCTACACAACACTATTTTTCAACGTAATCTCCATTCAATGTTACGGCCTTACGCCACCTTGAAATGAGGGCCTGTATGCCTGCACGGTACCATTCCACTGGTCGATGTCGGAGCCAACGTCGTACTGCATCAATAACTTCATCATCCGCGTAGTGCCTCCCACGGATTGCGTCCTTCATTGGGCCAACATATGGAAATCCGACGGTGCGAGATCGGGGCTGTAGGGTGCATGAGGAAGAACAGTCCACTGAAGTTTTGTGAGCTCCTCTCGGGTGCGAAGACTTGTGTGAGGTCTTGCGTTGTCATGAAGAAGGAAAAGTTCGTTCTGATTTTTGTGCCTACGAACACGCTGAAGTCGTTTCTTCAATTTCTGAAGAGTAGCACAATCACTTCAGAGTTGATCGTTTGACCATGGGGAAGGACATCGAACAGAATAACCCCTTCAGCGTCCCAGAAGACTGTAACCATGACTTTACCGGCTGAGGGTATGGCTTTAAACTTTTTCTTGGTAGGGGAGTGGGTGTGGCGCCACTCCATTGATTGCCGTTTTGTTTCAGGTTCGAAGTGATGAACCCATGTTTCATCGCCTGTAACAATCTTTGACAAGAAATTGTCACCCTCAGCCACATGACGAGCAACCAATTCCGCACAGATGGTTCTCCTTTGCTCTTTATGGTGTTCGGTTAGACAACGAGGGACCCAGCGGGAACAAACCTTTGAATATCCCAACTGGTGAACAATTGTGACAGCACTATCAACAGAGATGTCAAGTTGAGCACTGAGTTGTTTGATGGTGATCCGTCGATCATCTCGAACGAGTGTGTTCGCACGCTCCGCCATTGCAGGAGTCACAGCTGTGCACGGCCGGCCCGCACGCGGGAGATTAGACAGTCTTGCTTGACCTTGCGGCGATGATGACACACGCTTTGCCCAACGACTCACCGTGCTTTTGTCCACTGCCAGATCACCGTAGACATTCTGCAAGCGCCTATGAATATCTGAGATGCCCTGGTTTTCCGCCAAAAGAAACTCCATCACTGCCCGTTGTTTGCAACGCACATCCGTTACAGACGCCATTTTAACAGCTCCGTACAGCGGAAGTCAATGAAACTATACGAGACGAAGCGGGAATGTTTGAAAATATTCCACAAGAAATTTCCGGTTTTTTCAACCAAAATTGGCCGAGAAAAAAAATGTGTTGCATTACTTATTGAACTGCCCTCGTATTAGGTTTCGTTAACGTCTGTACTTTTCTGAAATGGTGGTCGAGCTTTTCTAGATCATTAGTGTTTTTTCACCTTCTTAGAATGTGTTGCTTTGAATTGCTGTCGCTGGGTAGTCGGCGTAGCTAGACATTACACTATCAAGTGACTATTCAGGTGACTGCGTACAACGTGAAGCGTACCAGCCAACATCCCCATACTTTGTTCACTCTACTGTGCAATCATCAATGAATGGCTCCAGCTGGATGTGGCACACCTGAAAAAAGTCGAAACCTTTACGAGGGGATATCAGTTTCGAGACTAGCTCTGTAACACGCCAGTAAGTGACGGCGCAAGGATGCACGCACAGTTACAGGGAGTTCTGCCCTTCACAAGTCACTATGATGAGAGGTACATCGGGAATTGCGGAGCTGGGTGCTATTCTGACCACGTCTGCAATCCAGGGTGAACAACGAGTCAGACCAATGAGCTAACCTGAAATTATTTGTGAAACTGACCAGATCCGCCATAGAGTGGTTTTACATGATTCGGCATGCTGCAATAAGTCGTGCGGGGTATTTTGAGTGGCACGCGCACTTCAAGAGCGAAAAGTCACTAGAAGTCAAGGAGAGATCAGGACGACCTTCCACGACAGAAACACCCGAAAATGATGAAACCATTCGGCAACTTACGCTTGAGAACCGTCGGAGACCGACCCACAACGTTGCTGCCGCTATCGGTATGTCGTACGGAACAGTACAGGCAGTCCTCACGGTTTATTTGAACAGACGGAGTGTTGCTGCCAAGTTCTGCCCCAGGAGCAGACTGAACACTGCGTCGAAGTCTGCCACGAACTGTTGTCAGCGCGCTGTGGATGATCCGTCCTTCATGTCGAGGATCATTACGGGTTGTGTAGCGTGGCTGCATCGTTACGACCCTGAAGTAAAGCTCCGCAGCGGAAGAGCTCCTCAGCTCCACGACCGAAAAAAGACGAAGCATGTACGCGCGACAAAGTGCACGCTCATCGTCTTTTTTCGACATTCGCAGTCTTGTGCAACCCAAATTCTTCCCCAGGGGCCAGAGCACCAACAGCGAGCTTTACGTACAGGTCCGAGGTGCCTGAGGGAGGATATTCGGCGAAAACGACCGGATCTTTGGCGCACACCTCCTTCACACGTGAGTTTCTCACCAGGAACAAGATTACCGCACTTCCGCATCCAACCTACTGGAATTTGCCTCCTGAAAAACTTCGCCACTTGCGTCAAGCTGAACGTCCAACTCGAACTCTACTGTCTCCTCCATAGTCGTGTGCAAGTAAGAGGTCAGTTACGTGATGTGTTCTGTGCAGTAAGAGAGAGGCGAGAGGGGCGAGAAGACGAACACTTCGCAGCGTCGCAAGTATTTACGAAGCCTTAGTTCCAAGTCAACATGCTCCAGCCGCTACCTGCCAGTGCCACATTGGGCCACTTCCGAAACTACTACAAAATGATATGTACACACTATTTGATCAAAATCATCCGGACACCGCCTTCTTGACGGCTTGAACTCTGTAGAGGATACTTTAGTGAGATGTCTCGATGTTTTGTGAACGAATGCCAGCTCATTCTTCCTCAAGAGCCGAAACCAGAGAAGATAGCGCTGGGACCTGGAGCGAAGTCGACATTCTAACTCATTCCAAAGGTTTTCCCCTGGGTTCAGTTAGGGACTCTAGGTTGGCCAGGCCATTTCAGGAATGTTATCGTCCAGAAACCGATGCCTCACGATGATCCCTTGTGACAG
The DNA here is from genome assembly GCF_023898315.1 of Schistocerca nitens. Taxonomy (NCBI): domain Eukaryota; kingdom Metazoa; phylum Arthropoda; class Insecta; order Orthoptera; family Acrididae; genus Schistocerca; species Schistocerca nitens. Next base: position 449,458,129 of record NC_064620.1, read on the forward strand.
AATGCATCGTCTTACTGATACAATCATCGTCTCCGAACTGTTCCTTTCTCGTATGCAGTACTAGTGATGTTAAATGTATCCATATCCATCTACATTTAGAGTAAGGCAACCACTCCCTAACCACGAAAAACACTTCCATACCGGAATACTACCCTCTTCTGTTGACACTACACATAATGGTAGGTAACGTTCTTCAGGCATTCGCCAACCCATACACTTCCATCTCACTGCCACAGGGTATAGCGTGATTCATCGCTCCAGATTAATCGTTTCCAGCGACTTTACTCTTCAAACTGGTTACGTAAATCTGTGGGTTAAGCGGAGCTCGTCTTCACTGTACTCCACTCTTTTCAACTCCCGAAGCACAGTCATTGTGCTAGCTGGAATGATGGTACCACTTTGGAACTCAAGAGTGGCGTCTTCTGCTGACTTTATAAACTTTTTTACAACCACCCACCGCAATATTCGACCTTCCCTGTCCGTCATTACAGGTATGCCTGTTCTTGCTATAGCTATGGTTGTTCCTTTGCGTTCCATTGCACTATTATATAACCAACAGTCGACTTGGGCAGCTTTATTGGGGTTGACATGTTCTGATGGATTTGTTACTCAGGTGACATCCACTGAGCTCTCATGACCGACCCATTTGTCATTGCTGAAGTGTTACCACCTTGGTGGCTGTGTGATTTTATTTAAGCATAAGAGAGGCTGTGGGCTCGATGAGGTCCCTGAGCCCTTCTGGGGTGGGGTTGAGGCAATGTGAGGTGTGGATTGATTTCATTTGACTTCATTTAATGTTTAATTGTGGGGCCTCGAGAGTGACTGGTGGTACCCGGATGAGCTACCAGGCCGCCGTTGGTGGCCGAGCGGTTCTAGGCGCTTCAGTCTGGAACCGCGCAACCGCTACGGTCGCAGGTTCGAATCCTGCCTCAGGCATGGATGTGTGTATTGTCCTTGGGTTAGTTATGTTTAAGTAGTTCTAAGTTCTAGGGGACTGATGACCTGAGATGTTAAGTCCTATAGTGCTCAGAGCCATTTGAACCATTTTTGAGCTACCAGTGTGCAGGGACGACTATTTCCGTGTAGCCCAGGAGTCTTGTCGAAGGCCTCAGTGCGTCCACTTTGTCCAAAAGTTTGCGTCTGTGGGAGATCATGGAGAGCCGGCATGTCGAGTTCCTGGTGCAAGTCACCACAGACCACAGCACACCTGGATGCCCCAAGGATGCGCCTAAGGTGTCTATTTTGTAAAACCTGCAGTAGTTTAATGTTGGATGCTCACGTCGTCCCCCAGTGGAGCACCCAAAAAACATGGCTAGAAGAAATGTTGCTTTATAGAGATGGAGTTTTGTACAGATTTTCATATGCATGCTGACCAAAAGTGGAGAGAATTGGTGGCCCAATCCAAGTATTTATGTTCTCTTCTCAGTCAGGCGGAGTTTGAACAGGAACTTGCTGCTGAAATGTACACAGAGCTACCTGACGCGGTTTGTCCAGGTGATTTCTGTTCCACTCATCACTAGCCTGTTCTGAAGGTCGGGTCTGCGACGTGTAAATATTATGGTTTTCGTTTTTTCGGCGTTGATTGAATGAGGTGGCTGAAATAATTCAAATGGCTCTGAGCACTATGGGACTTAACATCTGAGGTCATCAGTCCCCTAGAACTTAGAACTACTTAAACCTAACTAACCTAAGGACATCACACACATCCATGCCCGAGGCAGGATTCGAACCTGCGACCGTAGCAGTCATGCGGTTTGGGACTGAAGCGCCTAGAACCGCTCGGCCACCGCGGCCGGCGAATGAAGTGGTGGCGCTCAATTGACCACGAGGTTGAGTTGGCGCTGCATTCTATTGATGACGGCAGTAACTCAAAAATGTTCAAATGTGTGTGAACTCTTATGGGACTTAACTTCTAAGGTCATCAGTCCCTAAGCTTGCACACTACTTAACCTAAATTATCCTAAGGACAAACACACACACCCATGCCCGAGGGAGGACTCGAACCTCCGCCGGGACCAGCCGCACAGCCCATGACTGCAGCGCCCCAGACCGCTCGGCTAATCCCGCGCGGCGGCAGTAACTCGTCGACTACTGGTGATCAAGTCTGTATCGTCCGCGAACGGTGCAATCACCACCTGGGGAGGTACCGACACTTCATTTACATAGCTTATAAATAGTGTGGGCGACAGAACTCAGCCCTGCGAAATTCCTTGACTAGATGGTGGATTGCTGTCCACCAATCTTGACAAAAAATCGTCGTCCCATAAGGCTGTTTAGCCAACAGTCCTGTAGTCTCACCAATACTCCAAGTCTTCCAGGCCAGAATGTTAGCATCTGGAAATGTTTCAAGGCCACCATAGTCTGCAATGATTGCCCCATTGGGACACATTGGGACCTCCAATCAATTGCTGTTTATTAAATTCTCCAGCCAAGTCAATATCAATTGCTTTCAAGCTCCGATACACAGGTACACTGCGCCGCCAGCGACGACGGTAACCTAGAAGTCGCAGAGGCATTGCTGAGGCACCTTGACACAAGGTAGTCTGCGAAAACGGGAAGGTTCACTAATTAAAGGGGAAGTTTTTCCTTTCAGACTCTTTCGTACGCCTTCTCCACATCCAAGAACACTGCTGCTTTATAACTGGCACGGGTGAGATTGTAGGCAATGATTTCTCAGGAACACACTCGTGTGACATTTAATGGCCGATTCCTTACTTCATAGGGATGTCCGTATACTTTTGATCACATAGTGTATGCTCGGGAAACTATCGCTGTTGCTTCTTAACATACTACTTGCTGACTCTGCAGGAAGCTCTTGATTTATTATCTTGTCAGCCCACATATAGCTTTCAACATCCTTCTGTAACGCAACATCTCAAACGCTTCGATTTTTCCTTCTTTTTCGGCTTCCCTAACTCGGACAGTGTTGCCAATACACGCTCGTGCCGCTGCTGAAAAATGCTCCCTCGTCACGTATCAGGTCACGCGCGTAATACAATGACCGCAGAGGTCCCGCACCCCAGCCTTTTTTTCGTTCCACTGGAAGCTTTTCGCGGTGGCCTTTAACGCGAAAGCGCGACGCAAAAAATAGCAAATTAAATTAGCGCGGCAGTGGAGGTGTGGAGATTTGTGTCGGAGTGGACTGGCGGCGGCGCGGCGGCAGCGCGATGCTGATAGCCGGCCAGGTTGGCAGCACGCGACGTACGGGCCCGGCTGTAGTCTGGCTACCGGCACTGGCTAACCCAGAACACGCGCCGGCCGCACGAGGCGCGACACTTTGCCGCCCGGACAGGCCTGCAGATGTGACGATACCGCCGCTCCACTGCCGTCTCCCTGCACTGCGTAAAGAGGCGCGTGAACTCGTTCTGAAACGGCGGCGGTGGGTGATACACTGCCTTATAGCACGTTACCTGGCTTCCAATAATCGCGCTCAGAATATCTTCCGACCACGCACCCACCGAAATGTAGACTCACCGGCCAAAAATTAACCTCCACTGCCCCATGTCACAAATTTTCCAAACTTGCTCTATTTACATCTACATACATACTCCGCAATCCACCATACGGTGGGTGGTGGAGGGTACCTCGTACCACAACTAGCATCTTCTCTCTCTGTTCCACTCCCAAACAGAACGAGGGAAAAATGACTGCCTATATGCCTCTGTACGAGCCCTAATCTCTCTTACCTTATCTTTGTGGTCTTTCCGCGAAATGTAAGTTGGCGGCAGTAAAATTGTACTGCAGTCAGCCTCAAATGCTGGTTCTCTAAATTTACTCAGTAGCGATTCACGAAAAGAATGCCTCCTTTCCTCTAGAGACTCCCACCCGAGTTCCTGAAGCATTTCCGTAACACTCGCTTGACGATCAAACCTACCAGTAACAAATCTAGCAGCCCGCCTCTCAATTGCTTCTATGTCCTCCCTCAATCCGACCTGATAGGGATCCCAAACGCTCGAGCAGTACTCAAGAATAGGTCGCACCAGCGTTCTGTAAGCGGTCTCCTTTACAGATGAACCACATCTTTCCAAAATTCTACCAATGAACAGAAGACGACTATCCGTCTTCCCCACAACTGCCATTACATGCTTGTCCCACTTCATATCGCTCTGCAATGTTACGCCGAAATATTTCATCGACGTGACTGTGTCAAGCACTACACTACTAATGGATTATTCAAATATTACAGGATTCTTTTTCCTATTCATCTGCATTAATTTACATTTGTCTGTATTTAGAGTTAGCTGCCATTCTTTACACCAATCACAAATCCTGTCCAAGTCATCTTGTATCCCCCTACAGTCACTCAACGACGACACCTTCCCGTACACCACAGCATAATCAGCAACCAGCCGCACATTGCTATCCACCCTATCGAAAATATCGACTATGTAGATAGAAAACAACAGCGGACGTACCACACTTCCCTGTGGCACTCCAGATGATACCCTCACCTCCGATGAACACTCACCATCGAGGACAACGTACTGGGTTCTATTACTTAAGAAGTTTTTGAGCCACTGACATATTTCGGAACCAATCCCATATGCTCGTACCTTAGTTAGGAGTCTGCAGTGGGGTACCGAGTCAAACGCTTTCCGGAAGTCAAAGAATATGGCATCCGTCTGATACCCTTCATCCATGGTACGCAAGATATCATGTGAAAAAAGGACGAGTTGCGTTTCGCAGGAGCGATGCTTTCTAAAGCCGTGCTGATGCATGGACAGCAACTTTTCTGTCTCAAGGAAATTCATTATATTCGAATTGAGAATATGTTCGAGAATCCTGCAACAAACCGATGTTAAGGATTTACAAGTAACTGCATTATTTATGTGTCTACACCCACACATTACCAGATTCAAAATACACTGAGATGACGAAAGTCATTAGATAGCGATTTGCACATCACCAATGACGGTAGTATCGCGTACGCAAGGTATAAAAGGGCAGCGCATTGGCGAAGCTGTCATTTGTACTCATGCGAAAAGACTTCCGACGTCGTTATGGCCGCACGACGTCAATTAACAGACTTTGAAAGGGGACTGGTAGTTGTAGCAAGACGCTTGGCATATTCCATTTCGGAAATCGTTAGAGAATTCAATATTCCGAGATGCTCCGTGTGAAGAGCGTGTCGAGAACACCCAAGTTTCGGGGATTATCTCTCAGCACTGACAACATAATGCCCGACGACCTTCATTTAATGACCGAGAAGAGCGGCGTTTACGTACAGTTCTCGGTGCCAACAGACAAGCAATACTGCGACGAAATTTGGCATTAATGGGCTATGGCAGGGCTTCACAACATACGTGCTCGCGGAGCAAGCTGTGAGCAGCAAGGCGCGAGCACGGAGCAGCGCGAGCACGCTACCCCCACTACCGGACCAGAGCGGAGAGTGGGGAGAGTCACGTGGGGTACACAACAGCTGCCGCCAGTCGATGTAAATCCGCGGCTACCTGCAGGGATATCACTCACGAATTATTACTGCGACAAATGAAACAAATAAAGGAGAATGTATACATGCCTCATAATTTTATTAGCTTAGTGTATGTCTCTACCATCTGTAGACACTGAAACTAAAGAATTCCACGACAATCCTATATTTTCAACACTTTCTTCAACACTACTTAAAATATCACCTCCGGTTGTACTGTTCTTCATGGCTACTACATCGAGGAGCTCCTCCCTCACCTGAAGATCTCGATTAACACCTCTAATAAATATGGCAAGCTGCGCTGTTCCAGTGATATCAACACTTTCGTCTAGAGCTAGAGAATACGCCATAAAATCTTTACAGATATTTGCAAACTGGCTCTGGAAGTCGTCTGCCATGTCCGGTATGCGACGCATAATGGTCTTGTCAGATAATGGCACAATCCGAAACTGTTCAGCTTGAGATAGACACAAATGTTCCGCTGCAACTACAAAACCATATTTTATTAAATCGCCATCAGTGAAGGGGCGCAGGGATTTTGCTAAAAATAAAGCAATTTTGTAACTCACTCTGAGAGCTGCCTCAGTTGATTTTTCTTCGTCGTCCAGATCTCCTTCGGATAGCTTCCTTTTAAGTTTAATAACTTCCTGTGCACGATCTGGTCAATCACATTTTCCACGTCCGTAGTCTTTCGCGTGGTACGACATATAATGTCGCTGCAAATTAAATTTCGTAAAAGAATTCAGCGTTTTGTGACATACTAATCATTTTGCAACACCATCTTTTTCAGTAAACAGGTACAATTCCTCCCAATGGGGGTTGAACTGCGAAAGCATGGTTGGGGTTACACAAGGGCGACTTCACATGATTCTTAACCAGCGAAGTGACTGTTACGCGCTGATCGTAGTACTTTAAACGTTACACAGTCGGCGCGAATTCAATAGGCACGCTGCGGCCCTATTCAAACGTGCGCGCGCATTTCCCCTCCCTCCCCTCCCTCCCCACTCCGCGACCTTGCAGCTGCTCGCGAGCAGGTGCCTGAGCAGACGCGAGTACTCGTGCTCAAAAACGGCCAGTTGTTAAGCCCTGGACTATGGCATCAGACGACCGACGCGGGTGGCTTTGCTAACAGCACGACGACGCCTGCAGCGCGTCTCATGGGCTCGTGACCATATCGGTTGGGCGCTAGACGACTGGAAAACCGTGGCCTGGTTAGATGAGTCCCGATTTCAGTTGGTAAGAGCATATGGTAGGGGGTTGGAGTGTGGCACAGACGCCACGAAGCTATAGATCCAAGTTTCCTATAAGGCACTGTGAAAGCTGGTGGTGACTCCATAATGGCGTAGGCTGTGTTTACGTGGTATGGTCTGGATCCTGCGGTCCAACTGAACCGATAATTGCCTGGATATGGCTGTTTCCGGCTTCTTGGGGACCACTTGCAGCCGTTCATGGATTTATGTTCCCGAACAACGATGGAATTTTTATGGCTCACAATGCGTAACGTCAGCGGGCCACAGTTCGCGATTGCTCTGAAGGACATTCTGGATAGTACGAGCGAATGATTTGGTCACCCAGATCGCTCGACATGAATCACATCGAATATTTCTTTGACGCAATGGAAAGGCCAGTTCATGCCCAACATTCTGCACCATCAACACTTTGGCAGTTATAGAGGTGTTAGGCTTAATACTTCTACTGGGTACTTCCAACGACTTGTTGAGTCCATACCACATGGAGCTGCTGCACTAAAACTGGCGAAAGGAGGTCCGATACGATCTTAGGAGATATCCCATGACTTCTGTCACCCTGCGCAGCAACACAGCACTCCCAGCGTTTCCGACACACTGACTTGCGTCCTGGAAGTCTTTCCGAAATGTCCTGTGGTAATGTAGTTTAATCTTTGAAATTGCATTACCACCACACTGTCGGATATAACATTTACTGTGTGTTTGTGCCTTAGTTTAGCTTAGTAACATCTTTTCCAATATTATTTACTAACATTGTAGCTGCTTTTTCCTCAGCAGTCAGTCAAAGTCTGATGATGGACCTGTAAACCGAAAAACGGTTAAACCAGTAGAATAATACTGCGCAAAGTAAGCAAAATAGTGTTTTTCATGTATTAATATGGTTTTATAATTTGCGAATGTACTCATCTTTGTTCGAAATACCATGAACCTAGCGAGTGTGCTTAATGTAGCCACAGGAAACTCGTCATTCCAATTTGCGAATGGAATGATGCACAGAAGTTGAATATGTGATTGTGTACAAGAGCTGGTTCAAATGGTTCAAATGGCTCTGAGCACTATGGGACTCAACTGCTGAGGTCGTTAGTCCCCTAGAACTTAGAACTAGTTAAACCTAACTAACCTAAGGACATCACAAACATCCATGCCCGAGGCAGGATTCGAACCTGCGACCGTAGCGGTCTTGCGGCTCCAGACTGCAGCGCCTTTAACCGCACGGCCACTTCGGCCGGCTTTACAAGAGCATTTGCAATATATTGGTGCCGGTTGCATGACTGTAGATGGCAAATCCAATGACATAATTTATAAAATACTATAGTAAGGACGGTCTGTAGAATTAATTAACGTTTCATTTATCTCACTGAAACAGATGTCCAAGAAAAGCCACTGTGGTTGCCGTAACATTTGCGCTTGTTGTGCGTTAAAAGGAAAGAATAAAACTTGTATGCTTTTAAATGAAATGCGTGGCCGCTAACGTATGTAGCTAACATTGTTACTGCCGGCCGCGGTGGTCTCACGGTTCTAGGCGCGCAGTCCGGAACCGTGCGACTGCTACGGTCACAGGTTCGAATCCTGCCTCGGGCATGGATGTGTGTGATTTCCTTAGGTTAGTTAGGTTTAAGTAGTTCTAAGTTCTAGGGGACTGATGACCACAGCAGTTGAGTCCCATAGTGCTCAGAGCCATTTGAACCATTTTTTTAACATTGTTACTCCCCATTTCTGCTTGCGGCTCCCGGTTTACCGTGTGTTACAGTAATAATACGTTTTTTCTGTTCTTGTTCCAGGTGGGTGGAGCGCAAGATTGAGTGCCGCGACTAGCTTTGCAATTGTTGGTGAGTCCAGCTCGTTATTGTTTCTGCACAGTGCTCTACCCTCAGAGGGACTTGGCAGTCTCAAGCTTCAAAGAAAAGTCTGCACTGGGCAATAAATTTGCGGGAATTCTGTGACGTGTGAGTAGCCATCTGGTACCGTTACCAAAGATTTGCCGAACCCGTGGCACGCAGAAGGCGGATAAACAGGATATTAAGTAGGTGATTATAATGTACTAAAAAAAAAAAAAAAACTAAACTCCTCCCGAACAGGCCATGAAGGCCCAACTGTACCGACCGGCCGCCGTGTCATCCTCAGCCCATAGGCGTCGCTGGATGCGGTATGGAGGGGCATGTGGTCAGCACACCGCTCTCTCGGCCGGATGTCAGAGTACGAGACCGGAGCCGCTACTTCTCAATCAAGTAGCTCCTCAGTTTGCCTCACAAGGGCTGAGTGCACCCCGCTTGCCAACAGCACTCGGCAGACCGGGTGGTCACCCATCCAAGTGCTAGCCCAGCCCGACAGCGCTTAACTTCGGTAATCTAACGGGAATCCATGTTATCACTGCGGCAAGGCCGTTGGCGGTTATAAAGTACACCTACGGAAAAAAATCGTAACACCAAAAAATAATTGATGAAGAGTGATGAAATTTCGGGAATACATTTGTATAGATAACATGTTTAAGTGATTAACATTGCAAAATCGCAGGTTAATGTAAGCACGAGCCAGGTCATCGCTAATGTGAAATGCTGATACATTAATGACCGGTGTGGCCCAGACTACTGAAGCAGGCATGAAAACGTGTGTGCGTGGAGTTACACAGGTGCCGGACGTCAGATTGTGGGATGTAGTTCGGTGCGTATTGCACTTGGTCGGTCAATACAGGGACAGTTAATGCTGTTTGTGGATGACGCTGAAGTTATCGTCCGATGATGTCCCGTTTTTAATCGATTGGGGACAGGTCTGGCGATCGAGCAGGCCAAGGGAACATGTGGAGCACGTTGGATTACAACAGCGGTATGTGGGCGAGCGTTATCTTGTTGGAAAACACCCCCAGGAGTACTGTTCGTGAATGGCAGCACAACAGGTCGAATCATCAGACTGACGTACTAATTTTCAGTCAGGGCGCGTGGGACAACCACAAGAGTGCTCCTGCTGTCATACGAAATCGAGCCACACACCATAACTCCAGTTGTAGGCCCAGCGTTTCTAAGAACGCAAACAGGTTGGTTACATGCCCTCGTTTGGTGATCGAGCAGGCAAAGGCAACCTGTGGAGCACGTTGGATTACAACAGCGGTATGTGGGCGAGCGTTATCTTGTTGGAAAACACCTCCAGGAGTACTGTTCGTGAATGGCAGCACAACAGGTCGAATCCCCGAGGCACCGAGGCACAACCAGCTTTCATCAGAAAACACAACAGACCTTCACTCTGCCCTCCAATGAGCTCTCGCTTCACGCCACTGAAGTCGGATGTGGCGGTGGTTTGGGATCGGTGGAATGCACGCTACAGGGCGCCTGGCTCGGAGCTGTCCTTGAAGTAACCGATTTGTAACAGTTTGTTGTGTGACTGTAGTGCCAACAGCTGCTCACATTGCTGCTGCAGGTGCAGTACGATGGGTGAGAGTCACGCGCCGAACACGATTGCCCTCAATCTAGGAAGTGCCACGTGGCCTTCCGGAGTCTGGTCTCCTTGGATCGTTCATTCTTGTGACTGCCGCTGCTAGCAATAGTGTGCGGTGGCTACATTCCTTCCACGTCTTTCTGCAGTGTCACTGGAGGTACTGAAACGTCCCCTTAGAAAAATTAGTGAATTACTGTTCTGGTAAACCCCTTAGTTATTTGATTTTCAAACAGCTGAGCAGAACTGAACGTACTCAGACATTGCTCTCTTTACTTGTTCTGATCATCACTGAACTGGCACACAATATTTTTAGCGCAACGCAGTCTGACTTTCAATAATCCCTACAAAAGAATGGCCCTGACTGACAATATCCTATACCTTTCATGAATCACTTACCTCACCAAAATCTTCGTTACTCGGGCTACTGCAATACAGCGTGCGCCAATACTGCCAGCTGAATAAAAGATTCTAACTACTGAAGACACTAACTATTGATAGGCATAGTTAGCAAATGAAAGATTTTGATAGAGAACAAACAATGTTTTTACCTTAATAGTGTTCAGTTCATGACATCCAATCTTACAAATTTACTCTCTCTGATGGACACACGTCCAGATCATCCGCTCTCAAAACTCCGCCATCTCTCTCCCCACATCCACCACTGCTGGCGGCTCACCTCCAACTGCGCAACGCTACGCGCTGTTAACAGCCAACTGCCCAACACTACAATAGCAAATTCCAACAGTGCTAACCAGCCATAGACTTCACACAGCACAGTCAGTGATTTTCATATAGAGCGCTACGTGGCGTTACCAACATAAAAACCTAAACAGCCTACTTACAGTACGTCCAGCTTCCCGTAGCCCTAATACACTATCTCGTTCAAAGTCAGTGAGGCGTTGGTAATAGCGTTTTTGTCGGCTTAAAGCCATTCTTCACCAACATCAACTCACCACGTTCAATCTCAAAGGTAACTAAAACCAGCGACCGTTACGACGTGTAATTAAAGCAAACCTGATTTGCATCTTCACAGTGGTGCTAGGTACGAAATTTGAATAGTCATCGTTTTCCAGATGTAGAAACACGACTACCAACTTTCGTTTACGTCGCACAACTCCTACTTGGTCTTGTGAATTTTTTTTTCCGTCAGCGTATACTGTGGATTTTGCAGGTGGCAGTGAAACGATAGGAGGATGGTTGCTTTTTCTGCATCAACAGTTGACTCACAGAGTGCCCGGGGTGGAGATAAGACGTCTGTCGTTCAACAGGCTGCAGAGGCAGTCACTCCCCGGCGAGGCAGAGAGTGGTCTGTCCGAGTAGCCGCGGCTGCAATATTCTGCACGAAGCCCTGGGAACTCGCCGGGTCGCATCACGCAGAGCCGTATATTTTTTCAGTGCAGCCCCCGCGCCGCTCGGCTATCTCGTGCCACCATCTTGCCCGTCAGTCATGCGACGGCCAACCGGTGGCGCCCTGCCAGAGCCAAAACTCTCCATCTTCTTCTTTACGCGTCGGCTCAGAGATTTTATTTTTATTGTGCCTCATTTTTCCGTGCCCGATATTTACACTGACTTGTTCTCCTGGTGACATGTCGAAGCAGCTTATCACTCGTTGATCTGTTGTTGTTTTTTTCAGTCCGAAGAATGGTTTGATGCAGCTCTCCAAACTGGTCTATCCCGAGGAAGCCTTTTTGTTTTGCGTAACTACTGCAGCCTACAGCCATGTGAACAACCTCTCTGTATTCAAGTCTTGGTCTCTCACTGGAAAATTTAGCCCCCCCTCCCCCCCCCCCACCCATACACACACAAACATGTCCTTCCATTAACAAACTGGCTGTTCCTTTATGTCGTAGGATGCGTCTTATCAACCAATCCCTTCTTTTATCCAAGTTGTAACTTTTTTAGCCAGTTCGTTCCGGTACCTCTTCTTTTAGTTATTCGATCTACCAATCCAATATTCAGCACTGTTTTTAGGGTTCCATATCTCAATCGGTAAGAACGAATGCCTTACAGGATCACTGTGTTCTCTGTCCGACTGTTAACCATTGTTCTCAGGAGCGGATCGACGTATCAAATGGTTCAAATGGCTCTGACCACTATGGGACTTAACATTTGAGGTCATCAGTCCCCTAGAACTTAGAACTACTTAAACCTAACTAACCTAAGGACATCACACACATCCATGCCCGAGGCAGGATTCGAACCTGCGACCGTAGCGGTCGCGCGGCTCCAAACTGAAGCGCCTAGAACCGCTCGGCTACAACGGCCGGCCGATCGACGTATCAAGCTGTTATTTGTCACATACTAAGGTCTATTATCCCTTGGTGATGTAACAGATATAAGCTTTCAAGTCAATGAAATCAGAAGATTTATGTCACACATTTTTAGATTCACAAACTCACTCACCAACACTTTAGGGTAATACTCGTTGACCTAGAATCATGAAATCTGGCGAGAAGCAAGGATTCACTGTGCAAGTAAAGGGAAAAAATTCGAACAATCTTAATTTTTAATTATATCATACGAAAAAAATACTTTCTTTGTCATTTGTTACCCCCGACTGTCTGTCTGTCTGTTAAGACCCCTTTTCCTCAGTAACGGGCAAACGAGTGACGTTTAAATTTATGTCTCTTACTAGGATCTACGGTCTGTTGGAGTAAAAAACTTGTGGTTCTGTCAATGCAGTCGGAAGATACGGCTATTTACGTCATTTGTGATAATGGGAAACTCATGTATCAAAACCTTTAGAGTGCTTTCCGTTGACCTAGATTCATGAAATTTCGCAATATATATATGCTTGGAATGACATGGGGTTTTATTATAACCACAAAATACACAATCTCAAAAAACGTCCGACAGATGGCGCTTTATCTGATCAGAATAGCAATAATTAGCGTAACAAAGTAAGACAAAGCAAAGATGATGTTCTTTACAGGAAATGCTCAATATGTCCACCATCATTCCTCAACAATAGCTGTAGTCGAGGAATAATGTTGTGAAAAGCACTGTAAAGCATGTCCGGAGTTATGATGAGGCACTGGTGTCGGATGTTGTCTTTCAGCATCCCTAGAGATGTCGGTCGATCACGATACACTTGCGACTTCAGGTAACCCCAAAGCCAATAATTGCACGGACTGAGGTCTGGGGACCTGGGAGGATAGCATGACGAAAGTGGCGGCTGAGCACACGATCATCACCAAACGACGCGCGCAAGAGATCTTTCACGCGTCAAGCAGTATGGGGTGGAGCGCTATCCTGCATAAACCCCATGTCATTCCAAGCATGTGTGTCAATTTGTACCTCTCTATCAACATTATTCCGTGATTTATTCAGTTTTCAAATTTATACAGACTTTTTGATCACTTTCAAAAATGAGGGAAATGAATGAGAGAAACATAACGGGTACCACTATACCAAGGGAAGTACTATCGATGACAGCTTTATCATTATATCAATCTGCCACTGAAACTGAATTTTTTCCGTACAGTGAAATGAATATTACACTTAAACTGTTACGAAATGAAAATGCCGCCACAGACGTTAGGTCTGATAAATGAATGGTTTAAATAGTGAAGAAGGATAAGATAGAAATAAAGTCGTTTTCATTTCAACATTTCGTCCCTAGCAAAAACCAAAACCATTATAAGCAGAAAGGAATGCCAACCAAGGAAAGATTCACCGTTAGGCAGCCAAATGACGTCGTGTTCTTTTAAATGGTTCAAATGGCTCTGAGCACTATGGGACTTAACATCTATGGTCATCAGTCCCCTAGAACTTAGAACTACTTAAACCTAACTAACCTAAGGACATCACACAACACCCAGCCATCACGAGGCAGAGAAAATCCCTGACCCCGCCGGGAATCGAACCCGGGCGTGGGAAGCGTGTTCTTTTATACAGGGTGTAAGGAAATGAGTACTGATATCTCTACTGGTGACTTAGAACAGTGTACTGAACGATATTACATCAGACGAATGATTATAGCTATTACACGTCATATGTTTTTTTTAGTGGCAAGAGCAAGCCATTAGTGCTTAGTTTCCCCTGAGCAGCAGGTCAGGTGTTAAAGTACGGATCTGCGGAGGCAAAACGGTCAGTCTATAATGATGGGTGTAGTCCACTTAGTAGCGCAGTTATGATCGTGCAGAAGACATCGGGTAGTAAATTATGTGACATGCTTGTGGGACGACTTGTCGACCCAGAGAAAAAAAGAAGCGACACACTGATGTGTGTACATATTACGAAACAACATATGAAAATACCGGCACTTCTTCCAGTTGCATCCCACAAGTTATTAACTATTATTAGAATGATGGCAAGTCTACGCCCATCGCCGCAGAATATTTTTAATTATTCTTTGCCTCACTTCCCTTTGTGCCTGGTACTTTGGGACAAAATACGCACTCGAGACTCAGTTTCATTCCGCTGCCACCTGGGTCGCCCGTATCGTACGGAAGCAGTGAGCGCAGAGATACTATGATAAACATCCGGGCGAACGCTATTGGCGGCCGGGGGAGGGGGGGGGGGCGGAAGAAAGGAGTCGTAAAGCCACTTCCGTGCATTCCAGATAAAGCAAGAAGCAATTAACTACACATTCAATATCTGCTGTTTTACTAAGCTAAGAGAGATGTGCTTCCCACGACAGAAGTTGCCGCAACAATATGCACAGGCACAGGAAACTCATCTTTCCAATCTAATACTGTAACTAATGTGTGCTTGCTGTGTACTACATACAGCCTTTTAGCCTTTTTTCTGTGTGTGCATGCGGAGTGAGGGGAGGGGGGTGTCATCAGTCTTCTGACTAGTTTGATACGGCCCGCCACAAATTCTTCTCCTGTGCCACCCTTTTCATCTCAGAATAGCACTTGCAACCTACGTCCTCAGTTATTTGCTAGATGTATTCCAATCATTGTCTTCCTCCACAGTTTTTACGATCAGTTCCCTCCAGTACGATGGAAGATATTCCCTAATGTCTTAACAAACGTCCTATAATCCCACCTTTCTTCTTGTCAGTGTTTTCCATATATTCCTTCATTCCTCGTCTTATAAGCCCACCTCATTTTTACCTTTCGTCTGTAGCACTACATCTCAGACGCTACGATTCTCTTCCGTTTCTGTTCCCCAGTACCCACGTTTCACCATCATACAGTGCTGTACTCCAAACGTACATTCCCAGAAATTTCTTCTTCAGATTAAGACCCATGTTTGATACTAGTAGATTTCTGTTGGCCACGATCGTCGTCTTTGCCTGTGCTAGTCTGCTTTTTGTTTCCTCATTGCTT
Organism: Schistocerca nitens; assembly: GCF_023898315.1. Classification (NCBI taxonomy): domain Eukaryota; kingdom Metazoa; phylum Arthropoda; class Insecta; order Orthoptera; family Acrididae; genus Schistocerca; species Schistocerca nitens. Next base: position 449,473,512 of record NC_064620.1, read on the forward strand.
CGTCAATCAAGGGTTATTTTGCTTCCGAAGAAGCAGAGTTCCGTAACTTTATCTAGTTTATGGACACTAATTTTGACGTTGACTTTATCTCTGTATTCATCTCCACCACTCTTCTTTTCTTTAATCTCTCTTAGTTTACTCGCAGTCTGTATTCTGCACGTTTAGACAGTTCATTCCATTCAACATATCTTGTAATTCTTCTTCACTTCCACTGTGGACAGCATTGCCATCAGCGAATCTTTATCACTGATATTATTCTACCCTGCATTTTAATCCCAGTCGTGAACATCCCCATTTTCTCCGATGTACGGACATAACAGTTGGGGTAAAAGACTACATACCTAATTCGAGCACTTCTTTCCTAAAGTTCTATCTTGGTTCTGGTACTATTGTATTCTATCCGCCTATCTCTTTCGCTCACTCCTGTTTTTCTCAGAATTTCGAACATCTTGCACCATTTTGCATTGTCGAACAACGTATTCCAAATCGACAAATCCTATGAAGTGAAGTGTACTGATTTTTCTTAAGCCTTGCTTCCATTATCAAGCTCAGCGTCAAAACTCTCTTGTGCCTAAAACCCATCTGGTCATTTTCCCTTCTTCTTTTGAGCAGCTTGGATGCACGGCTTGTTAAGCTAGTTACGTGATAGCTCTCACATTTGTCAGCCGTCGCTATTTTCGGGATCGTGTGGTCCTTATCAAGTTGGTCTTGCGCATTGAGAGACGACGACAGTGGAGACGAGAATTTAAACCAACAAACAAATACCGCCCAAAGAAGACTTGATGGCGCAACGGTATCGACCGGCCGCCATGTCATCTCAGCCCTTAGGAGTCACCGTATGCGGGTTCGGAGGGCATGTGGTTAAAATACCATTCCCCCGGGCGTTGTCAGTTTTCGTGACCGGACCGTTACTTCTTAATCAAGTACTTCCTCAGTTGGCTTCACAAGAGCTGAGTACAGCCCACTTGCCAACGGCCGGTCGGTGACCCATCCAAGTGCAAGCCAAGCCCGAGAGCGCTTAACTTCGGTGATCTGACCTGTGTTACCACTGTGGCAAGGCCGTTGGCAAGAAATGTGACGCTACGAAAGGCTACTGAAGATAACACAACAACTCTTGTTACAGTTATATGAACATGATTTGCCATTATTTTGTCATCCTTTTTTAAAGGGTGCCTGAGACGAAATGGCCAGGTAGCCGGGGTGCGCACAGCTCTAGAATTCCATCCCATTTCGTTACTCTGGGTAATACGATTGGTTGCCTGCATCAGGACCTGTGTCTCTTCACGGCTTGTTCTTCTCCATTTGCGCCGGCCTGGACTGAAGTTGCTTATCTGTTTAACGTTTCGCAGCGCACGGGCGACAACCCCCTCTCCCACACCGTACTACTCCTCCCCCCTGCGGGGGCGGACAGCATCTGCCACCCCCAACATTTCAGTTCTCCCTGCCCTCACCAGTCTCCCACGCATAGTGACAGGGGACGCGTCCTCGCGACGAAAATACCCGCGAGGGATTTTTGCGAAAGCATTCAACCCCTGACTCCGGTATTAAAATTTTTGTATATTCGGGGATATCAGACGTGAGCTGACAGGGAAGAGGTCTTGATAGGGCAGAAGGGAGACATTTAGACGAAATACGGCCAGACGTGAGCCGGCTTAAACACCTGGCGAAGCACTACGCGTGTTATAGAACTAGCGCTTTTGTCCGTCATAAAACGAAACCGATACTTTTTTCGTTTACTGTTCTGACTGGTTTGATGCGACCTGTCATGAATTCCTCTGCTGTGCTAACCCGTCCATTTCACAGATGCAGTTGCACCTAGGGAGCCGTTATGTTTAGCCGGACATTTTGACCTAAAAGCCGAAGTACCCGTACTAAATAGAAATAGAGTCAATTATTTTCACGGTAAATGATAACGGCCAAACAGTCGCAGGATAAAGATTTATTGAAATCCTTGACCACGGTTTCGTTATATCTAAATATACCTTCATCAGAAGCAAAAATACACTAAAATCACCTCCTGCAGTGGAGATACATAAATCAATCGTGCCAAAGGCGTCGTCAGTAGTTAAAACATCATCACCATTTGTACAACATAATTATGAAGCGAAGGTCGATACGAACACAGCCGGCCGGAGTTGCCGTGCGGTTCTAGCCGCTGCAGTCTGGAACCGAGCGACTGCTACGGTCGCAGGTTCGAATCCTGCCTCGGGCATGGATGTGTGTGATGTCCTTAGGTTAGTCAGGTTTAAGTAGTTCTAAGTTCTAGGGGACTGATGACCTCAGCAGTTAAGTCGCATAGTGCTCAGAGCCATTTGAACCATTTTTGTACTCGTCGACTATGTTGAGAATCAAATAAGTAGACACATGGAATAAAGACGTAAAATATTAATAACGGTAGTTTTATTTAAAAAGCTTTAAGATTTTCATATAAAGAATTCAGAGACATTACTTTCCAACAAGTCCTCATATACGCTTCCCCTTGTCAGATCTCTAAAAACATCTTATCCAAAATTAATCAGAATTCTTGACAGGCACTTCAGTACCACAAATGACGTTCTCTCTCAGCAGAACCAGTGTGAATCAGGGTCCTCCGTCGCAGCTCGCGCCGCCGCACATTGTCTTAGCTCCTCGTAACTGGTTTCACCCTCCAGAGCCCGCGGTTTCCTCGTCTGTGGGGTCCCGGAGGCAGCTCCGTTCGGCAGCCACGCCTTCGCCCGGGGAGACGTCGCTATTTATACCTCCGCCGGCGCGCCTCGCCTGTTCATTGTGCCGGGTGACGATGACAGATGACGACGTATCCGGCCGGCTTCTGTGGGCGGGCCGCGGCTCCCGGGGCTGGGGCGGTTACGCCGCGCAGCCAGAATATTCAATTTCTTGTCTCGCGGCGCACCCCAGGGGCTGTGACAGCCTCTGTGATACAAATGTCGGCTTTATTATCGTCGTCTGCTGATGCGCCCGTTCCCGGATACCGCTAAGTCTGCTTTCTGCTAGTGGTTTGCACCTTCCGAGACTGCGCGCACTTCGCAAACGTGTTAACACTGGAGACCTTTTGCACTGTTTGTTCCGCAAATTTTTAATTTTATGGTTCCGTACCTCAATCGGTAAAATCAGAACCCTTATAGGATCAGTTTATTGTCCGTCCGACTGTTAAGATCCTTTTTTCTCATGAGCCATCAATCATCTGACTTAAGAACCTTCCTCCACATCGCAGCGCGTCAGCAATCGTTGGTTAATATATTAAAAAACTAAAACCCCGCCTCGATTGCGAAAATAGCACCTAGTGTTAAGTGTTAACCCAGGTTTCGGCGTAGATAAATACACCTTCTTCAGAACAACAATAAAACCCACAAGTGCCTAAGAAGACCTTTGTCAATGATTAAAAGAACACCTAGCTATACATTTATAAACGAAAAAGAAAAGGAAAACACAAACAGTACATATGTACAAAGTCAAAACCACTACTTAATTGTGTACGCTCCACCTCACACCGGCCTGTGTTCAATAGGCCATAAACTGCAGCTACAAACGGTCGCTCACTTACAAGCCTGACCCGCTATCTATGCACATGCGCAAGACAAGGGAAGTTGAAACTTCCTGGCAGATTAAAACTGTGTGCCCGACCGAGACTCGAACTCGGGACCTTTGCCTTTCGCGGGCAAAAGTAAAGCTGTGAGTACCGGGCGTGAGTCGTGCTTCGGTAGCTGAGATGGTAGAGCACTTGCCCGCGAAAGGCAAAGGTCCCGAGTTCGAGTCTCGGTCGGGCACACAGTTTTAATCTGCCAGAATGTTTCATATCAGCGCACATTCCGCTGCAGAGTGAAAATCTCATTCTGACAAGGGAAGTTACTTGAATGCGCATGCGCATACGAATACGAGAAAGTTTATACATGGGTCGGGGCTAAATAGCCCATATATCCCCAACCGTGGATCAACGTATATCAAAAAATGGAATGGATAAAACAAGAGACGAGCTAAATAGGAGATGAAACATAAAAATAACCGCACACGGTTGCTTATGCTAGTAAAGAAACTTATATATGAAGCTACCTATGACAACAGGAGGAACTCTTAAAAACTATACTTAAAGCCAGTAGTTAGCTGGGGGGGGGGGGGGGGGACTGAGGGGACGTAATCTAAAGACGTCGTGGTAATAAAGATATAGGGATAAAACGTGAGGTATTCAACGGACTAAAATCACCTTCATCGTAAAAGGAAATTTTTTTTTCCATTTGTTCCTTCCTTCCCTGATTCTGTAGAGAAACTCTTCATGTCTTACCAATCCATCTGATTTTCAACATTCTTCTATTGGACAATATTTCAAACGCTTCCATTCCCTTCTGTTCCGGATTATCCTCTGTGGAGGTATTAATTTGTATTTTATGTCACATACTACGGACTGCGATCCCTCGGTGGTGTGAAAAATGTAAGCATGTAAGTCAAAGCAATCAATAGATAAGGTCATTTAAGTCACCTATTTCGATACTCGCAAACTCATTCGTGAAACCTATAGATGACAGATGTATACGTGTCGAGCCTGGTGGGTAAATGCTAAAGTGCGTGCTTAGAAACTGAGAGGTCACAGGATCGAATTTAAGTCCAACCATGGATTTTTGAGTCTTCACCTTTCTTCGATGTGAGAAGACATCAGAAACAGTAGTGGTTCGGATTCCGCGTTAACCTGTAGGTCCCCTTTCCCCGGTCGGATAGTAGGGTTAGTGACAACTAAATCGCCGATAGAAAGACTTGCAGACGATCACTGAGTCACACGGAATTATTACTGTTATCAATATACATAATTATTTACGGATTCCTCAGAGTCTTATTCGCACTTGCCCGGTTCTTTTTCTTTCCCCACCCTCCTTCTGCTACTGAGTAGATAATTCCATTACATTTATCAAACAGCGGGACATATCGGCTTTTTTCCTATCCTTCTTCTGTTGCTGAGTAGATAATTCTATTGCATTTAACAAGCAGGGGCATGTATCCTCTTGTTGTCCTATCCTCCTTCTTCTGCTGACTATGTAAGACTGCTTTTAATAGGCAGGGGGTTGTGTCGGTCTCGGTCATAATTATGTTTTCAATGTAATGGTGAAATTACTGGAAAATTCGAGAGAAATATTCGTTTACTGTGTCATCAATCGTTTTTACTTCGCTAAAGTAAAAAAAAATAAAAATAAAAATAAAAGAAAACAGTGTTATACAAAAGACAGTAGAGGAAGAAATTCCAGGAGGGGGGAACTTAGCGTACCTAATCCCCTTACATAAAAAAGGAACGAAGGAAGTGTGTAGCAGTTACCGTGGCGCAAGTATCACAAGTTCAGTTAGCACGCTGTACGGGAGAATTTTAAAATCAAGAATGGAGAAACTGAAACTTCCTGGCAGATTAAAACTGTGTGCCCGACCGAGACTCGAACTCGGGGACCTTTGCCTTTCGCGGGCAAGTGCTCTACCATCTGAGCCACCGAAGCACGACTCACGCTCGGTCCTCACAGCTTTACTTCTGCCAGTATCCCGTCTCCTACCTTCCAAACTTTACAGAAGCTCTCCTGCAAACCTTGCGGAACCAGCACTCCTGAAAGAAAGGATACTGTGGAGACATGGCTTAGCCACAGCCTGGGGGATGTTTCCAGAATGAGATTTTCACTCCGCAGCGGAGTGTGCGCTGATATGAAACTTCATAGCAGATTAAAACTGTGTGCCCGACCGAGACTCGAACTCGGGGACCTTTGCCTTTCGCGGGCAAGTGCTCTACCATCTGAGCTACCCAAGCACGACTCACGTCCCGTCCTCACAGCCATGGTGGTGGTGGAGCACTTGCCCGCGAAAGGCAAAGGTCCCCGAGTTCGAGTCTCGGTCGGGCACACAGTTTTAATCTGCCAGGAAGTTTCATATCAGCGCACACTCCGCTGCAGAGTGAAAATCTCATTCTGGAAGAATGGAGAAGTTTGCAAACAGAGTGGAAGAAGGAAGTGACTTTCTAAAGGCTACGTCGTATTTGGATGACATCTTTACTCTACGACTGGTCTTGGCGAAGAGATTGGAAAGGAATCATTTGGTCTTCATAGATTTTCAGAAAGCATAGGCATTTGGTGCTGTGATCAGGGCAATGACAAAACAATTTATGTGAGGAGTATCGGAAACCTCTACAAGACGCCACAATGTGTCATTAAAGTGGAGAAAGAAATTTCTGAATAGGCCTCCAGAATAACTAAATGACTTTGACAAGGATGTTGTCTGTCTCTCACTATCTCTTTAAGATGTATGTGCAGTAGGCATTGGATGTATTGTGTAGAAAGTGCATGGGCAAGGGGATTGAAGCAGGGAACCACTGTATGTACACACGTTACCATGCTGGTGATTAGATCGTTGCAGAAAGCGATGAAGAGGATGTACCTTGTGCGTAAGAGTATAAGAAGTGGATTTTAAATTAATTTTGAGAATATAGAATATCGAAGGTAGGCAATGAAAATCTCGTGACTCCATCTGTCGGTGAAAAGCTCGTAGTTCCAGCAACCAGTAATTCCTTTCCAGAACGAGATTTTCACTCTGCAGCGGAGTGTGCGCTGATATGAAACTTTCTGGCAGATTAAAACTGTGTGCCAGACTGAGTTTCGAACCTGTGACTTCTATTTCTCGTGGGCAAGTGCTCTACCACTGACCTATCCAAGCAGAATGAATGCATCTGCTCTCACTTTAGTACCTAATCTCCTACCTGAATTCTGGAAAACAAAGCTGGACCGGGAAAAATGTATCATTTTTGGTAAACATTTCTGGAATACAGTGATCAATTAATTGTTATATTTAGATTAAAGTTCAGTCTTGATCACGTTATGTCTGTTTTAATGAGTAACCGGTTTCGGTTTTTTCTATAAAACCATCTTCAGACCCATTGGCTCCTTTGGGCTGGTAGGTGGAGCTCCCCTTGCTGCTGTGCAGTCAACTGATCAGTTGACTGCACAGCAGCAAGGGGAGCTCCACCTACCAGCCCAAAGGAGCCAATGGGTCTGAAGATGGTTTTATAGAAAAAACCGAAACCGGTTACTCATTAAAACAGACATAACGTGATCAAGACTGAACTTTAATCTAAATATAAAATGTATCATGCACCTTAAAATACGCGTCAGCTATCTCCACTCTGGAAAATAACGCTTGTCCAGAGAGTAGTTCATGCACCTTAAGATAGGCAACCAGAGTACATTAATTGACCCAGGTTCCGAACATGTAAGTTGTGTTGCCTACCGTACGGTACGTGAACTATTTTCCGTGCCAGTTTTATTTTGCCCACCCTGTATAAATAAATAAAATAAAAACAAAGTGTGGAACTTCTGTTTAGAAAACGTCTAAATAAGAAGAAAATCAGCTCAAAGATCAGAAGTAGAATACGCGTGGAAGCTCCTAAAATGACATACTCCTGTTGCCGCGTGTTGTAGTAGAATATACGAGAGCCACAGTATCACTGCGTGCGGTTGTTTTAAATAAAACTTCGCGTATTTTCTCAACCTGTACTTATGCCGTGCAGCCGTTGATGATTTACATCAGCTGAAGAAAGGGTACTGTTGCCCGAAGAGATTACATTACTAAGTGCTTTGTTTGAGTGGTACAATTGGCACCAACGTCCGAAGAATCAATTATTAATAAAAAAAATCGTGAATTTATATATTTGTTAAATATCAGTTATCCGTGACGTTGCGACCTCTGACTGATAAATCCATTTGTATGATGCCATATTTTTTAAGCGTCGTCAATTTATTATTGATCCAATATGACATACGTCATATATATAATACATACGCGTATCGTTTACAGCCCGCAATTCCTAAAACTTTCGGGTGGTTTGGGGATGAAAAATGCAAATGCCATTATACCGTTTGAGGCAGAATACGCTCGCATGCATTCCACCTTCTGAGTATTCTTCCGGCGCTCGCTCCCAGTTACGGAATGGAAACGCCAGGGGTGGTGTTTGTTGTCAGACTGCGTGGCGCCAACATCAACATGGCAGGGGCGTCATGTGATGTTGGCACGTCCTGCGGCCGGTCCGTCGGTCGATGGCCGTTACGGCATACGGGCCTCCATTAATAGTTGAGCAGCACACATCGACCTCCTCCGTTAAACACACATTGTCTGTCCGTCCCGTGTTGCACAGCCTCGCTCGGAGCAGCATCGTGACAACCCAGTGGTCACTAATGCGGGTTTTTACGAGTTAAATTTTCAGCTACTGCACGTACATGATGCACGAACGAATCGGTACAATGGCAGAGACACTGGTTTCGAAATTGGGACGAGCAGCATTCAGATTCTCGTTCGGCCATTTATCTGACGCAATGTTGGGCGCCGCAAGTTGACTATGCGGTAGGGCCCTATCTCTAACTGGGTGTAGATTTCCCAGTCTTCGCAGGCGATGTAGCAATCTTCAAACGTTAGGACGAAGTCGTTGAAGAAAAGCCTGAACAAATATAAAGAAAGGAGTTGAAATAGAACAGAAAGAAGCATGAAAATAAATGTTTAATGGCCCAACCAAAGTAACTGCATCCAGGGCAAAGTTACGCCCAGATATTTAAACTAACATTTTTCTTCGTTTAGAGCTAGATGCCGCACAACACAACAAAAAGAAATTTTGTCGAAGACATCTTGTATCCTCCTACAGTCAACCTACTTCGACATCTTTCCGTAAATAGCCTCATCAGCAAACACCCACGGATTGGTGCCCAACCTGTCCGAGAGATTATCTATGTATAGAGAAAATAATAGCGGTACTATCTACATCAACTTCCCTGGGACTCTTCTGACGATACCTTGTCTACGACGAACAGGCGCCATCGGAGACAACATACGAGGTTCTATCACTGAAGAAGTCTTGGACCCACTCACATACCTGGGAACCTATTTCACACACACACACATATATATATATATATATATATATATATATATATATATATATATATATATATATATATAATGTGTACTCTATTCCATCCGTAGGTTTATTAGAGTCTCGTGCAGAAATCTGAAGTAAAACGGTCAACAACTTTTCGAGATTTTTGCTAATAACTTTGCCTCTTTGTATAGTATATATGTACTAATATACAATAAATATTAAAATATGCAGCCCATGTCTGTCCGAACGTTTATTAGAGTATTATTAGAGTTTTGGTAACAAAGTTAAGCATCAACTTGTTTTTGTACACTAATATAGACAAACAAAGCGCAGTGTAGACCACGTATTTTCATTGCTATAGCTTGCTTCGAACGGTTTACGCCATATTCAGGTGACGGCTATCAGACTCTCCATAAAATATTGTTGATGTTTGGCCAGATCTGACTGTAGTCAGATGTGAGCATGGGTACTTGTATTCGTCGCACTATCCTTATGTTTGTTCATATTGTTTATTTTAAACTTGACTTGCCGATACCAAGTGATTTTCACGATCTTCACATCCATAGTCGTGATGTGACACGAGACATTGCACAGGTGTAGGAGATTATGTGAATTTGTATAGCATAAGATCGGAAGATGATGGTAACGAAGACTCACTGAAACCATTTATTGAAATAAATGCTTTATTAGCGATGTTGGCTTTTTGAAATTTTTCTTCTGTGTTGTTTATGTAAATGTTACCCCTAAATTTTGTGAATTTTAGCAACGTAAAATTAATAATTAAATCTTAATATTCCTTCGGCCATCTTACGAACTGTAAACGTAATTAGTTTTTGCCTAACTTCTTCAAAAGTCTTTTCTTTTCTTTACACTCACAGGAAAGATTAACTTACTGATTAACGGATGCTGATGGCATGAGAGGATGCGACGGTGTTAACCGTTAACTTGACTCGCTATACTGACAGATGTCAGTAACTTCGTGTTTTTCGACCCCCCCCCCCCCCAAAAAAAAATGTATCAGAAACTTATTTACTTCTATATTTCTCTAATCGTTGTTAAAGAATCAATAAAAGAAAGGCTTCTATTTATGATAAATCAACCTTTATTAAAAAAGAAAACACAATCTTACCAATAATTAAGGTTCTTTCATTAACATCACCCTTTTAAACAGGGGTTTTGAAATTAAATTAAAAAATGAAGAAAATGTACTTCAGCAATGTTCAGAAGCGTGTTTTGAGAGCAAATAATGATCAGTTGACTGAAGTATAAAAACAAACAGTGACTTCTGCAAAAAAAGTTATAGAAGGTACAAGAATGAATCAATTAAGCAATTATTATCTGTCATCAACGTTGAGACATATCTGTCTGTCAATGGAACACATTTTGCGCAGATGTGTTTGACATTTAGAACTTGTTGTTGTAGTTTTTGTGTCTTTAAAACATGGAGGTATGTGGGGTCCTGACGCATTCACGTTTTCTGGTAGATTTGGTCCCGCTTGGACTTGCAATGCAGATTCGTTAACCCTGCTGTCATTTTCAAAAATTTTGCCAAGTGCTTTTTCCACTGCTTTCTGCATTTTCCTAGAAAAATTGCCGTGATCAGTGTCGCGCAGAATTGTTTTATAACATAATCTATACGCTATCTTGCTATCCCTATTTATAACGTTTTTTCGCTATAAAAGTAGCCAAATAGCTATTTCTTAGTTTGCTTCGCGAAAGTTCTCCTCTTCTGCCTCTTCATCGTCATCTATTTCACTGTCAGTTTCAAGATCAGATTCTTCTGTTTCATTGTTAGTAAACTCGGTTGCATCTTGAAAAGAATCTGGTGTATCCAATGAGTCAGCAGTTTTACTAACTAACAATAACACCAAATTGTGATTATAGTTCACACGTCGCTCCATGTTATAAAAACCGTTTAAAAAATCTCTGATAACTGATAAGAGAACTAGATTTCGAACAGAACTGGTACGTAGCTATGAAAATAATGGCCGCTTGTTTGCACACGCCTATATAATACAAAAGCACAGCGGATAGTAAGATTATACAGAATCAGAGTGGCAGTGTTGCAAGTTGAACGGAACAAAAGAGTGACGCAAGCTTTAATCTAGAATTCTGATTACTAGCTGGTCGCTTTAATTTCTCGTCGCCTATTCTGAAACACACAAGCATAACCATAACAGGAATTGTAAAAAAACACAAAACACTCTGTATGATATTCAGCACAACAACTATGTCTTTTAAAAATCCAGCCGGCCGGTGTGGACGAGCGGTTCTAGGCGCTTCAGTCTGTAACGGCGCGACTGCTACGGTCGCAGGTTCGAATCCTGCCTCGGGCATGGATGTGTCTGATGTCCTTAGGTTAGTAAGGTTTAAGTAGCTCTAAGTTCAAGGGGACTGATGACCTCAGATGTTAAGTCCCATAGTCCTCAGAGCCATTTGAACCTTTTTTTTTTTATAAATCTAATTCCGTACCTGAGCTCAAAAAAATGGCTCTAAGCACTATGAGACTTAACATCTGAGGTCATCAATCCCCTAGACTTAAATCTAACAAACCTAGGGACATCACACACATCCATGCCCGAGGCAGGATTCGAACCTGCGACCGTAGCTGCAGCGTGGTTCAGGACTGAAGCGCCTAGAACAACTCGACCACAACGGCCGGCACCTGAGCTCACAACCTTACCCTTCCCTCTCTTCAAATTATTCTTTATTTATTCGTTTCCTTCAGTTTATCAATGAGATTCGTTATTATAAATAAGGACTTCCTCTGAACGGCAGTGAGCAGTATCATCAAAACACACGAAAATCCTGCACCATAAGTTAACTGCTCAAACACCTTCACGTGACATGGCGTGTCTATATTCTGCCTTTCCCTCTGTATCACTCAGTGCATTCCGCTACTGGCTCTCTCAAACACGAATTTAAAAAATCCCCACTGACATGGCGCTCTATGGTGTCCTGGAAAACATCCAAGCGTCGCCATGTGTGAGACTCGCTGAGTGATCTCTGACATTGTTTACTCAATATATCTCATGAGGTGTTCTCGTCTGTTTCTACCATATTGTCATGAATGACTCTCCTAGCACTTACAGTCCACAGTAGCCGTAGAAAAATCCATGGTTCACAAACATCCTACACAGTACAAAAGCACAGCCGTTACTAAGACAACATTACAGTTTAAACGGAATTGTATGCAAAAGAGTAACGCTTGGGGTAATAAATTACCCCACACATGTACTTAAAGATCAAAGAAGCGATCAATTTATAGGACACGTACTGAGATATAAAGAAATTGTCAGTTTCCTAAGCACGCCGTGGCGAGGAGGTGAATATTGTCGAGGGACATCAAGATTTGAACACAGCAGGCATGTGCAAATGGATGTAGGCTACAGAAGTTTTGTAGGAATGAAGAGGCTTTCTCGGGGCAGCTAGCGTGGGGAGCTGCTTCAAACCAGCCTTAGGAATGAAGACCACGACAGACATAATTGAAAATGTAAACAGAGAAAAACGGGGCAAAATTTGCAATTGTTCTTTGATGTGCCATCGCCCCAGAGACACTATTCCTTCTTGACGAACACGCGGCGGTCAATCATCGAGTCCAGGCTGTACTCACGTGTTGCGTATACGCAGACGTGAGCGCAGCGCGTGTGAGCCCGGGACTGGTGCACACATCGGCGTGCCCGTGTTGTGGCCGCCGCCGACGAGGGGACATCGGTCAAGCCGTCAGCGCCCCGCTAGTACAGCGGTCTGCCCTTAAGCACCGGCTGGACACGCAACGTGCTCGTAATATTGTTCTTCGTCGCCCGCACTCCATCTCCGTGCCCCATTACTCTTTCTTCTATGCGGCGTACCTCGGCGAAACCTGTGAAAGAGCTGCGGCATTTCCACAAGAAAAAGAAAACCCTCCCTTAGGTAAAGGTGTGCGCTGCAGGTCCGCATGCTGGATAGGCATTTGGAGTAATACGTTCGGTGCTAAAACGTTGGTGTGACGACACTTATTAAACATAATGTTGCTCTAAATGTGTAAAAATGTAAATTAAAGCTGATAATGTGATTTGATGCATTAGAAATGGTTGGAGAAAGGTTGTTTCTGCAAACGTAATATGGTTTCCTTTTTGTTTATATTTTTGCACCACGCGTTTCGGGAAAATATTTTCTTTTCCTAGCAGCGCGTGGTAGCCGCGCGGTCTGGGACGCCTTGTCACAGTTCGCACGGCTCCCACCGTCGGAGGTTCGAGTCCTCCCTCGGGCATCGGTGTGTGTCTTGTCCTCAGCGTAAGTTAGTTTAAGTTAGACTAAGTAGGGTGTAAGCCTAGGGACCGATGACCTCAGCAGGTTGGTCCCATAGAAACTTACCACAAATTTCAAAAATTTTCCTTTTGCAAGCTGGGTTCAAACGGCTCTGAGCACTATGCGACTTAACTTCTGAGGTCATCAGTCGCCTAGAACTTAGAACTAATTAAACCTAACTAACCTAAGGACATCACACACATCCATGCCCGAGGCAGGATTCGAACCTGCGGCCGTAGCGGTCGCTCGGTTCCAGACTGTGGCGGCCAGAACCGCACGGCCACTCCAGCCGGCCTATTTCAAGTGGGTTTCCTGTGTGCTGTGCTCTTTATTCGCGATGTTTTCCATGTGTCAGGTATTGAGTTGCTCTGTCGCCTTTACTGTAGTGAATAAAAACGCGCAGTTTTAGTTAACGATCTATCTTTGTCCTGAATTACTGGCGAAATTTAGAAAGAACTCCTACTTACGTCTTTCGTTTGGTCCATTTGTGCAGAACCTCTCACTTATTAAACATAATGCTCAGTATACAATGAAATTAGCAAACATGTTCAAAACCGGTTACAAAGATATTTTATGCATATTGGGTCTAGTGACCTCCGCGGTCGTTATTGATAGTTGGTGAACGACGCAACCAACTACAAATATTTTTTAAAAGTTATAAAGTGGCTCTAAATATTCTTATATTCTTGTGCAGTGTAGGAGCAGACGACGTGCTGTTGATCAAAACATCAATGTAACTGAAAATATTATCTATCTGAAGACAGGCGTGGTAGCTCGAAACCGGTTATGGCACTAAAATATCACAATTAAAAAGTATTTGTAGCTGGCTGCGTCATTCAGCAACTAGTTATAAAGATGATTTTATATGTGTTATCTCTGTTGCCTACATTTAGAAACAGCTTTGTACCTGTTTAAAAAGCTACAAAGATGTTTATGTATACGTTATCTCTGTCAAATGGGAATACCAAGAGAGGAGAAGATGATGTTTTCGTGAAACGTCACTAAGAACGTTTAGAGATAGAGATGTAGATGTGTTATGTCGCTACCACGATTGTCTCTTCAAAAACCATTCTCGTTTATGGTTATTCCTTTGAGTATGCATGGTTTCTCAAAATGACTGTGTATGTTCGATGCATGAGCATAGCATCTATGCATGAGCTGTTAAGCTGACTGTATTGTAGTTTTCGCACTTACCTGCACATCCTATCTTCGGAACTGTGTGCTTGATACTTTTCCAGAAATTTGATGGTATATTTGATTCTACATGCCAAGATGAATAATTGTTTTGTTGCCACTTCCTCCAATAATTTTAGAAATTTCTATGGAATGTTATCTATCCCTTGTGCTTTATTTTATTTGGTCTCAAGTCATCTTTTACATTCTGACTGTAATACTGGATGCCTTAGGTCATCCCTATCGACACCAACTTCGTCGTCAAGTAAGTTTTCGCCCGCTAGAGCCCTTCATTGTACTCTTCCCACCTCTCTGAAAATGTCACAAATACTGATTTGCTATTGAACGAGACTGTACAGCGACAGAAGTCAGAAGGCCGGTGAGGGACAGTACCTATATCTCCGGGATATGCTGACAGAGAAGCTGTATCAGTAATAACAAGAAAAGCCCGGTCACCTCAATGCAGTTTGGTTTTGCACCAGGCACAAGCTACTAACAAGGGAACCTCCCCATCGCACCCCGCTCAGATTTAGTTTTTCAAGGCCTGTCCACTGTGCCAACTTATAACTAAATCTGAGGGGGGTGCGATGGGGAGGTTCCCTTGTTAGTAGCTTGTGCCTGGTGCAAAACCAAACTGCATTGAGGTGACCGGGCTTTTCTTGTTGTTCCATAAACGTGTGGCTGACAGTAAGTAGATGCATAGGTACAGCTAACGTATTACATCTTGTCATGGGGTAACGACAAGTATTTGATTCGCTCCTGGGTAGACCAGCTGCTGGTCGGAAGCCGCTTCACCCAGTCTTCACGCTCGAGCGCTCCGCCTGCACAGTGGCGTGTTAGGCAACCCGCGAGGCGCGCCTCGACGCGAGGTCAGCGTCCCGTTAGGTTCGGAGCTCGGCGGCGGGTGTCGGGTGCCGCCTGGTTCCCTGCTCGCCGCGTTCACACGACGCGGCAGGCTCAGGGCAGTTCCTGTATTCCTCTACTCCGTCCCAGCTAGAGCTGCAATCAAGCCCACAGGCATGCGAAAAAACGGCCGTGGGAGCTGACTCGGGAAACGCTACTCCGCGCCACCTATGGCTGGACCGCTACGCGTCAACGGCATTTCACCACTTGAGAAGCTCACTCTTACACTTCTTATAGCCATACAACGCGTAGATTTCATTGTTACTGTGTACTACGTCCCTCCAAGCGACCGGAGTTCTCTACTGGATCAAAAAAAAAAAAATGGTTCAAATGGCTCTGAGCACTATGGGACTCAACTGCTGAGGTCATAAGTCCCCTAGAACTTAGAACTACTTAAACCTAACTAACCTAAGGACAACACACACATCCATGCCCGAGGCAGGATTCGAACCTGCGACCGTAGCGGTCGCGCAGTTCCAGACTGTAGCGCCAGAACCGCTCGGCCACCAGCGGCCGGCTCTACTGGATCGTCATTAGCGTCTCCCACCGTAGTCGATCATGTGTTAGAAACGTTTTTAACATCAGCTCGAAAAAATTACGTAATTAATTTTTATTTCCAGGTAGATATCTCCAATCCCGCTACAAATTAAAGTCTTCGCGTCTCAGTTCTGCAGCATACCGCCAGAAGATCCAAAAGTAAATGGCGCAACCTATTGACGAAGCTTATTATCACGCGGTAATTCGTTGTCAGGAGCAACGCAAGGGTCGTAGGTGTGTCAGGCCAATCATGAAGTCATATCGACTGACCTGTCATATCTGCAGAGCTACACCAGTTCTTCAACGGGCTCTGCGCCATTTATTTGTGGCTCCTCCAGTGGTATGCTATGGTATTGTGGTTCAGGGACTAGTGTGAACCTGCATACGAAGAAATATTAACTACGTAACTTTGTTTATTCAAGTGATAATTTAACTTGCATGACTATCCTTCGTAATGAAGGGCAAAAAAAGTTAAAGCTGATACCGTACAAGAAGTAAGGTGCATTTGCTGTATGAAGGCTGCAGAAGTTGTGTACAGGTGGGTAATGGCAGATCGCACTGGTTCAGGACAGAGAGAGTCAAAGAGAAATGATGAGCTCAGTGCTTTAGTCTTTGCTGTTGATGTAGCTATTTGGCAGAAACAGAACTAGAAGTACAGTGAAAATTAGATCACTGGAGCTCCAGGTTTAAAGAGCACCAGATGACATTAAGCAAGAGCAAAACTGTAGCAATGATCATGAGCAGGGCACCTGCCCAGGGAAAGCAGATGCTAGATGGAGAGAAAGTTGAATGTGTGGAAGCTTTCAATTACCTGGGAAGTACAATAACAAGAAATGGAACTGCAGATCTAGAAGTACAGAACAGAGTAAGAAAGGGTTCTAATTTTTTCATCTAGTGCTGAACGTTAGGGTTATGAGAGACAAATGGGGTTCCTATGAGAGCCAAACAGACCACGTTTAAAACGTATCTCCAGCCGATTACGACATACAGCTTGGAGCGCTGTGTAATTAACAAGGCAGACTTGAGCAAGCTACAAGAATGCGAAATGTTCTGCGATTACCCTTGCAGAAGAGTAGAAGAGATAAAGTTAGGAATGAAGCCATCAGAGGAGAGATGCAAATGGATCTGTCAGTGACTGAAAGAGGTGGTGACCGTACAATAGCTCAAATAAACACACAAAGAACGAGCAGAAAAATCGCCCACGAATGGGACGGATAGATCGCTCTTTCCACACGAAATCCGGCATTCTTCTACAACAGCTGTACGAAAGTAGCACAAATTGCGCCCTAAGAAAGAGTAACAATACCAGTTTGCTCTATGATTTGTTAGATTATGCAACTTCCCCTTAGAAAAATTATACAAGACTGTGCTTAAACTGACACACAGTATTTTTAGCGCAACGCAATGTGACTTTCAAAAAATCCCTACAAAAGAATGGCCCTGACTAACATTAACCTATACCTTTCACAAAACACTTACCTCACAAAAATCTTCGCTACTCAAGCTACTGCAATACAGCGAGCGCCACTACTGCCAGCTAAATAAAAGATTCAAAGTACTGAAGGCACTAACTACTGATAGGCATAGTTAGCAAATGAAAGATTTTGATAGAGAACAACCAATGTATTTACCTCAATAGTCATAATATACATAGCAGTTCATGACAAATTTCAAAACTCCGCCATCTCTCTCCCCACATCCACCACTGCTGGCGGCTCACCTCCAACTGCGCAACGCTACGCGCTGTTCACAGCCAGCTGCCTAACACTACAATGGCGAGTATTACAACAATGCAAACTAGACACAGACTGCACACAGCACAGCCAGTGATTTTTATACAGAGGTGGCGTTACCAATAAAAAAACCTAAACAACCTACTTACAAGGTTGGGGGGTTGTTCTGACGGAGGAGACCAGACAGCGAGGTCATCGCTCTCATCAGATTAGGGAAGGACGGGAAAGGAAGTCGGCCGTGCGATTTCAAAGGAACCATCCCGGCATTTGACTGGAGCGATTTAGGGAAATCACGGAAAACCTAAATCAGAATGGCCGGATGCGGGATTGAACCATCGTCCTCCCGAATGCGAGTCCAGTGTGCTAACCACTGCGCCACCTCGCTCGGTAATTTGTTAGGGCTAGCAGCATTACAATACCCATAATCTCAGAAATTTAAGGGATGGGACTGTTTCTAGTACTGTTCTGCAATCGAGTAATCATATAATAACGCGAATTTCCGTCTATTTATGCACAGTTCGTTACATGTATGATGAGGATCAACTTCTAATTCCCGCACAAAGTGTTGAGATTCTGCTGGTCTTCTTGCATTTCGCTACGGTTTTCTAGCATTGTCACTTCTCCGTATTCAGCAGTACCATTCGCGAACAGCCTAAAGGTGCTTCCGACGTTATACGCTTGGTCATCTACGGTGGCTGTTCGTTTAATAATATTCGATCGGTCGCGAAATGGAAGCAACATTGGAAATCGAAAAAGTTTACTAGCAACAGTTAGCTACACCCTACATCTGCTTCTCTACACCTTTCATCTATTTCTTCACACAGTCGCCACTCCGACTTAGACACCTGACGAAGCGTTGTATAAACTTTCCAATATGCTCGTCGTAAGAGGCAGCAGCCTGAGCTTTATGTCAGTTCTCTTCGCTGGTCTGCAGGTCGCTGTCTGAGTCAAAATATGAAATGATAATTAAATCAAGACCCTACGCTGTCAACGGACGTTGATATACATTAACGGGGACAGTTGAAAATGTGTGCCCCGACTGGGACTCGAACCCGGTATATCCTGCTTACATGGCAGAAGCTCTATCCGTGCCGGCACGGTAGCTCAGCGTGTTCGGTCAGAGGGTTTAGCTACCCTCTGTAATAAAATAGCTGAGTAAACGGATCAACGAACATCCTCAACGAATGTCAACGGACGTCCGCCACGAACAAATTCAACGAACAATATATAGAATAAAAATGAGATCCATCTGAGCCACCGAGGGCACAGAGGATAGTGCGACTGCAGAGATTTATCCCTTGCACGTTCCCCGTGAGACCCACATTCCCAACTTAATGCCCAAACACGACATTCGTAGTGCCCCTGCCCATTATACTCATTACTCGCGGCAGAAAATCTTACCGAGTCCCGTAAGAGTTCGGGCAGTACGTGTGCATCCGCACACACGGTTAGCCGTAGGTGATCGGACATGTCCGAAAGAACAGATACCATCTTCATAGATTCAATATATTGTCCTCATAGCCTGTGGTACATATGAGCAAATATGAAACTCAGTCGGAGCCAAGTCCGAGCTATATGCGGGGTGATAAAATAGTTCTCAGGAGCGTGTTCATAGCCCCTGCAGTGTTCGGCCAAGAATTACCATGAAGAACGTCATATACGACAGATGTGTTATGTGGACTGCATGAAATCAGGCGAAATCTGCCATCAGGCATCTCACAAAAAAAAAGAGGCTCTGGGCACTGCGGAACGTCTGAGGTGATCAGTCCCCTAGAACTTAGAACTACTTAAACCTAACTAACCTAAGGACCTCACACACATCCATGCCCGAGGCAGGATTCGAACCTGCGGCCGTAGCAGTCGCGCAGTTCCGGAGTGAAGCGCCTATAACCGCTCGGTCACAGCGGTCGGCGGCATTTCACATTTGAGGTGGTTAGTTCCTATGGGACCACACAGCTGAGGTCATCGGTCCCTAGGCTTACACACTACTTAATGTAACTTACGCTAAGCACACACACCCGTGCCCGAGGGAGGACTCGAACCTCCGACGGGAGGAGCCGCGCGAACCGTGGCAAGGCGCCTCAGACCACGCAGCCATTTCACATTTGGCGATAGACACTCTTATCTAGGTATCCCTACGTCCTCGCTGTGTGCACAGAACTGTAAAGAGCGATGTGACACTATCGGCGGGCACGTCAGACACACTGCCCAACACATCTGTGCAAAGTTTCCCATTTCGCGACCGATCGGACCTTAATAAATGAACAGCCCTCGTATATTGTATATAATCTAAACAGTGGCGGTCCTCTGACACTTCGCTAGTGTACACCCCATATTACTTTTCAGTTTGAATATTTCTCTCCATTGAAGATGACTTGCTGCGTTCTGTTCACCAGGAATATCTCAATTCAAAGATGGTCCGTTAATCCGTAAAGTGAGCCTTGTATTTCAGTTTGCAGTACAGCTCAGCACTTTCACCAAGTAAATGCCGCTGTCATCTGATTTGTGACATGTTCGCTGCTGCGCAATACCTAGCATCTGTGCGCGCTGCTCTAAGCAGCAAACTGAAATGAGAACCTAGTAGCGCGGTGCTAGCGCTATCTGGCGCAGTTAGCAGGACCAAGGTAACGACGTCACTTCCCGCGCCGCGTCATTAGGGGCGGGCTGTAGATGGAACAGTGGGGCTCCCACAGCACTGCTTGGCCACAGGTGGCCCCATTAAACGCTGCCTCCTGCCTGCTACCTGCAGTCCAAACTGCTGTAAACGTCCACACCCACCGCCTGTCTGCCGTAAACGTCCACATCCGTTGCATCTGTGCCGGCAGGACTATTCGTAATTCGTGTTTTTTCCTACGATGTCGTTCCGGGTCTATGCTTTCCGGGATATGTTAAGTATGTCTGAAGACCACTATACTTAGTGATGTCCTCGAAGGGAAACGGATGAAAATCGTACGGGGCCAAGGTGGGCCTGTTTGGTGGATCATCGATGACAGTGAACCGAAGGTGCACTGTCAAGTTGGAGGAGAGGGCACCCTATATGTGGACGAACCCTCCGAATTGGAAACTCGATTACAGCACGCTGTTTCTCACGCACCGACATATTTACGTTACGCACCTACATGTTACGCGCTACAACAGGTAGCCCTCCAGCGGCAGAGAGCTGCAAGTATACAGAAATGAAGAACAAAGGTGAGGAAAGTTTTCAGTAAAAAATGTCACTGGTCAGTTTACGTTCGGAGTGTTTTATGTCATACAATGCTGCTGCTTACCAAACGTATCTGACATACCAAAATTGGTTTTAAGCTAAAGGAAAGCCGTACCTGTATGTAGTCTCGAGTAAATACGTGAGGTATTTGGAAGTTGTTCGGGATGAGGATGCTATCAAACACACCACATGCGAGGCTGTTGCCGCATACTGTGCCTTGATGCTTGTCACACCGCTCTTATGGGAACACGAGTGTTGCAAAGATAACCATCCCATCGCCCCACTGACGTTGTCCATTAGTTGTCGGCTATATACCAGTTTCTGTCTTTCTCTACAATTTTTAAGATCTGCATCTCTTTCTAGTACAATAGCAGTTATTCCCTGATGTATTAAGGCATAAGTCAGTGTTTCCAACACATTTCTTTGATCGGCGATTCTGCGGAAACTTCCACGTTTATATTATACCAGGATATTCAATTTTCAGCATTCTGTAACACCACATCAAAAACCCTTCTCTTCTTTTCCGTTTTTCTCAAGTCAATGATTCACTTCCATATGATACAGTGCTCCAGACTTGTATTTTTATAAATTTCTTCCTCGAATTATGGCTTCAGTTAGCCTGTTTCGTGATACCGTTTTGAAGTCAAGTTTATCGCTAATATGATTTCTGTCACAGTTTTTTTTTTTTTTTTTTTTTTTTTCCTCGAGCTTCCGGCTGGTGTGATGCAGCCTGCGACAAATTCCTCACCTTGCCTACCTTTTCACCTTAGACTAGCAACTAAATGGCTCTGAGCACTATGCGACTTAACTTCTGAGGTCATCAGTCGCCTAGAATTTAGAACTAATTAAACCGAACTAACCTAAGGACATCACACACATCCATGCCCGAGGCAGGATTCGAACCTGCGCCCTAACCGCACGGCCACTCCGGCCGGCAGACTAGCAACTCCTTTTCACCTTAGAGTAGCAAGCTTCTTATGTAGCACCACATATCAAAGGCTTCGGTTCTCTTCTTTTCCAGTTTTCCCTCAGTCCGTGACATACAATGATACGCTCCAAACACACATTCTCATAAATTTCTTCCTCAAATTAAGAACTGTGTTTGAAACTAGTAGTCTTCTCTTGGCCAACTATGCTCTTTTTGCCAGTATTAGTCTGCTGTTCATGACCTCCTTGCTCCGTGTGTCATGGGTTATTTTACAGCCTAGGTAGCAGAATTCCTTAATTTCATCTACTTCGTGTTCACAGTACCTGATGTTAATTTCTCGCTGTTTCCATTTCTGATATTTCTCATTGTCTTCGTCTTTCTCCGATTTAATTATGAAAAATCCGCCTCGATTGCATAAACTACCTGGTGTTTACCTATGTTTCAGCGTGGGTGTTGATTTTAGCCTTTGACTTTGCCTATTTAGGCAAGCTGTTTTATATTTGTTCTGAAGACAGCGTGGTTATCCACGCTGAAACCTAGGTAAACACCAGGTAGTTTGTGCAATCGAGGCGGATTTTTCATAATTATTTCGATACTTGCGATTGCTGACGCGCTGCAATGCTGAAAGTTCTTAATTTCTTCGATTTACTCTCAGTCCATATTCTGTACTCATTAGACTGTTCATTTCATTCAGCAGGTCATTAAATTCTTCTTCACTTTCACTGAGGATAGCACTGTCATCAACGAATCTTGAACCTTTCTTTTATTTCCCTCATTGCTTCTTCGACGTATATATTGACAGTGGGGACGAAAGACAACCTTTTTTAATCTGAGCACTTCGGTTTTGATATTGCAGTCTTATGGTTCATTCTCACTGTCCGTTCCCTTGCAGCAGGCTTCCTCACATTAATTGTGGATAGTTATGACATAAGTGAATTCCACCCTGGAATTTTTTTAATTGCATAAGCGCTTCTGCAATGTAAATTTTGGTCTGTGTGGCCGAGTAATTCCTTTCCCTTGGATTTATTTTGTTACTATTTCCTCTTGGTTTTTGTATTGTAGAGATAAGTATCTGCAGTTTATGGTCGAATTCCTTCTCGAAGTAGTTGCGTCGAATGACTTGGACATTGTGCCGTAACCCACTCTGCGGCTCGAGTGGGTTTTGCAATAACCTCACCGATGTCACGCGACTAACATAAAAATTGGCGCCGTCGTATTTCGCCCTCGGCTGGAAGTTAAAAGGAAACGGGTCGCTCTGGCTGGAGCTGGCGGTGCCATACGCCGGCGCTGCCGCCTCCTGCGCCTGGAATGCACGCCCGCCTATCGGCGAAGCAGCACTTCGGCAAAAATGCAAACATGGGCCGCGCGCGCGGGTTTGTTTCTTACTGCCTCAACACACGTAACCGACCAGCCCCGTGCCTTTTGCCGCCGACTGCCGGACCACTGAGCGGGCGGTGACGTGCTGACGGCGTGGCTAAGAGTCGCGCTTTATCGGATGGAGCTTTTGTAATAGCTGGGCGTGCGTGCCT
Organism: Schistocerca nitens; assembly: GCF_023898315.1. Classification (NCBI taxonomy): domain Eukaryota; kingdom Metazoa; phylum Arthropoda; class Insecta; order Orthoptera; family Acrididae; genus Schistocerca; species Schistocerca nitens. The sequence continues at coordinate 449,496,688 of NC_064620.1, forward strand.
GTATTCAATTCCGGGCTCGGTAGAGCCACGGCGGCCGACGTAGCCGCCGATACCGCTTAAATGGCGCGGTAATGAAGCGTCGTTTTGCCGTTGTTCCTTTACTCGCTTACCTCCCTCTATTCCTCCGCTTCAACGCCAAAGCCAGTATGAGATTTTCACTCTGGAGTGTGCGCTGATATGAAACTTCCTGGCAGATTAAAACTGAGTGCTGGACCGAGACTCGAACTCAGGACCTTTGGCTTTCGCGAGCAAGTGCTCTACCATCTGAGCTACCGAAGCACGACTCACGCCCCGACCTCACAGCCTTACTTCTGCCAGTACCTCGTCTCCTACCTTCCAAAATTTATACAAGCTCTCCTGCGAACCTTGCAGAACTAGCACTCCTGAAGGAAAGGATATTGCGGAGACATGGCTTAGCCACAGCCTGGGGGATGTTTCCAGTATGAGATTTTCACTCTACAGTGGAGTATGCGCTGATATGAAACTCCCTGGCAGATTAAAACCGTGTGATGGACCGAGACTCGAACTCAGGACTTTTGTCTTTCGCGGGCAACTGCTCTACCATCTGAGCTACCCAAGCACGACTCACGTCCCGTCCTCACAGCCATGGTGGTGGTGGAGCACTTGCCCGCGAAAGGCAAAGGTCCCTAGTTCGAATCTCGGTCCAGCACACAGTTTTAATCTGCCAGTAAGTCAGTGATTGGTCCCACAGGGATTTACTACGAAGGTATTTCTGGCGAAGAAATTTATTACTTAGATTTCAGTTCTGTAGTAGGGGATAGTAGCATATATCGTACGGCCTCCATATTTGTACCAGTATTATAAGTTTCGTACTCTTGTATTGTCCGACATTTAGTGAGGAAAAAACGTGCTTCTTGGAGCCATATTGTTAGCTATTGGTTCTTTGTTCTATGACCGTGCCAAAGATGAGCTAATCGTCAGCCCATATCGCAAAACCAAGAAGGAGTTGTGGGACATAAACGAAAGTTGGTAAGCGTGCCTCTACGTCTGAGTGATGACTTCTATTCACGTTTCGCGCTAGTCGCAGAAGAGGGGCGGTAATAGAACCACTATGATGGTGCTAATCAGGTATGCGAAGGCCTTTAAGGCGACAAAGAGACGATTAACAACACCTCGCTGAGTTTAAACGAGGTTCTACGCGCTATAGTCTGCAACCGAGCGACCGCGACGGTCGCAGGATCGAATCCTGCCTCGGGTATGGATGTGTGTGATGTCCTTAGGTTAGTTAGGTGTAAGTAGTTCTAAGTTCTAGGGGACTCAGAAGTTAAGTCCCATAGTTCTCAGAGTCATTTGAACCATTTTTTAAACGAGGTCATGTAGTAGGGCTGCGAGAAGCTGGGTGTTCCTTATGTGATATTGCAGGAAAACTTGGTAGGAATGTAGCCAATGTAGCGGTGATCACGAGAATGTACATAGCAAGAAGATGTCCGGAAGGCCTAGGCCACTACCGAGAGGGAAGACCATCGATTTCGGCGTGCGGCTCTGGCGCATAGTACTGCACCTGCAGCGGCAGTTTGAGCAGCGGCTGGCACCACACTGCCACAGCTAACTGTTACAAATCAGTTACTTCAAGAAAAGCTCCGAGCAAGGCGCCTTGAAAGGCGCGCGTTGCACTGACCCCGAAGCGCCGTCATTTGTGGCTTCAGTGGTGTCAAGCGAGAGCTCGTAGGAGCGCAGGATGGAGAGCTGTTGTGTTTTCTGACGGTTCTGCCCCGGTACCAGTAATGGTCTTGTGATGGATAGAAGGAGATCAGTTGAGTGCCTGCAGCCAACCAGTCTGCGTGCTAGACGCACTGGATCTACATTTGGAATCGTGGGTTAGGATGCGATTTCTTATGGCAACGACTTATGGCTTATCTCGCGCTTACATTAATCTTTGAGCTTACAGCGTTACTCATTTAAATATGTAACACAGACAATTTCTTTACTCTAAATTAATTATTTTTTGGTGTTGATACTTTTTTCCGGTCAGTATATTATGTCTACCCTTCGCCTTCATCGCGGCTTAACCTCTGCTGCGGACGCTTTTGAGGTGTATCAATGTCAGTAGAGGAATTGCAGCCCATTCTTTCTCAAGTGCCGGTTTCTTCATTCTTGAAAAAGTAGACGTTCTAACCCATGTCAAAGGTCTTGGGTGCAGGTCGGGATTTCCGACATTCCAGACTATTTCAGGAATTGTTGACCACAAATCATTGCCTCCTAGATGCTGCTTTATGACAGGGTGTTTTATCATGCTTATATTAACAGTTATTGTATCCGAAACTTTACTGTACACAGCGCAAAATGTTGTGAAATGTATTTATATCCAAAAAATGGCTCTGAGCACTATGGGACTTAACATCTCAGGTCATCAGTCCCCTAGAACTGAGAACTACTTAAACCTAACTAGCCTAAGGACATCACACACATCCATGCCCGAGGCAGGATTCGACCCTGCGACCTTAGCGGTCACGTGGTTTCAGACTGAAGCGCCCAGATCCGCTCGGCCACACGGCCACGAAAAACTCCCGCCCCCCCCCCCCTCCCCAAATCCCCCGTTAACAACACCTGTAAAAAACTATCCAACAGCTAGGAACGATAAAATATTTCCTTATTTACGACAACCGGTTTCAACAGACTTTGCTGCCACCTTCAGGTCTTAAAATCTTTTTGTTGTAAAGCACGTTCATTTTACGATAAACCTCACGCAGGAGATATTAAGTGGATAAAAATCAGCACGTTATAGAAGCTTTGGCATCGCTAAAATATTTAAAAAGATAAAGCACCGTGTTCAAATGTCCATGTCGATATGCACATTAGCCGGCCGGTGTGGCCGAGCGGTTCTAGGTGCTGCAGTCTGGAACCGCGCGACCGCTACGGTCGCAGGTTCGAATTCTACCTCGGGCATGGATGTGTGTGATGTCCTTAGGTTAGTCAGGTTTAAGTAGTTCTAAGTTCTAGGGGACTGATAACCTCAGCTGTTAAGTCCCATAGTGCTCAGAGCCATTTGAGCCATTTGATGAGCTTGCGGACAGATGCAACCAAGCACTGTCCTGTCTGGGCGTGCGTTACTGAATACAATGTCAACAAGACTATGTCCATCCAGGGAGCCACACTGTCAATCACTGGAGTAAACACGCTAGAGACGACTCCATTTGTTGTAAACTAAGTTCCGCAGGCCGATCTCCACTACCTACTGTAGCTTCGAGCAGCAACCCTGGAACTCCCTACTAGAACCGTCGTACGCCAACGCCGAACATGAGCTGTCAGTTGCTCCCTGTGACCGCATAACGCGGAAGTCAATCTCACTGGCGGCGGCGCAGAGGCTGCTGATTGGACAGCGCCTGTAGTTGGCGGCTAACTTCAAAGCACCGCTCGTGGCGCCAGTCGGAAACTGTCTCAGCGCGCCGCCTCCATTTGGGTCCATTGGCGAGGACGCAACACACTAGCGTCGCTCTTTACATTACCTCAAGCAGTGCACTGAAAAAAAAAAATATGTGGGTCATAAGGATCTGCTCGACCACTGAATTCCAGTCTTTTTAACTACCCACTCACAGTAGTTAGGTAGACTGCCTAGTAGCATTTTGGAAGTCATGAGCGATTCCCTCCCTGATTTCATAATATTTTTCACAACCACTCTCAGAAGTGCTCCGTCAGTACAAGGGGCTACCTGGTCTTGGTTTACTGTAGCTGTTCCTTCGCGTTTTCCACTTCACAGACACAACATCAACGTTGACTTTAGAAAGACTGTAATTTCCTTGGTGGACTTTTTACTCAAACTCCACCCGAACAACCCGTGGAAGCTCCATCGACACCGACCGACCGCCCTGTCGTCCTTAGCCGATAGGCGTCACTTGATACGGCTACGGGGTGTCATGTTGTCAGCACACTCCCGGTCGTTATGAGCTTTCGTGACCGGTGTCGCTACTTCTTAATTAAGTAGCTCCTTGATTCGTCTTACAAGAGCTGAATGCCACCCACCTCACCAATAACTCAGCAAACACAGACGCTCACACATCCAATTGCTGGTCAACCCCGATATCGTTTAACTTCGGTGATCTGATGGGAACCGGTGTTACCACTTCGGCAAGGCCTCTGGCAATTACTTGATACTCAGGCAACATCCACTGACTACTCCGAATTCGAAGTCACTGAGCGCTCCTCATCGGCCCATTCTACTTCTCTACATCTACGTCATACTCCACAAGCTACCTAAGGATGTGGATACTTCAGGTGTCACTAACCGATCCCCCCTTCTCTGCTCGGCTCGCAAATGGCGCGTGGGTACAATGATTATCTGTAAGCCACTGTATTAGCTTTAATTTCTCGAATTTTCTGGTCGTGGTCATTTCGTGAGATATATCAGGGAGGAAGTAATATGTTGTCCAACTCTTCCCGGAAAGTGTTCTTTCCAAACATGAACAGAAAACCTGTTTGTCATATACAGGGTGGTCCATTGATCGTGACCGGGCCAAATATCTCACGAAATAAGCGTCAAACGAAAAAACTATAAAGAACGAAACTTGTCTAGCTTGAAGCGGGAAACCAGATGGCGCTCTGATTGGCCCGCTAGATGGCGCTGCCATAGGACAAACGGATATCAACTGCGTTCTTTCTTTTCATACGAACCCCCATTTTTTATTACATGTTCGTGTAGTAAGTAAAGAAATATGAATGTTTTAGTTGGACCACTTTTTTCACTTTGTGACTGATGGCGCTGTAATAGTCACAAACATATGGCTCACAATTTTAGACGAACAGTTGGTAACAGATAGGTTTTTTTAAATTAAAATACAGAACATAGGTACGTTTGAACATTTTATTTCGGTTGTTCCAATGTGATACATGTACCTTTGTAAACTTATCATTTCTGAGAACGCAAGCTGTTACAGCGTGATTACCTGTAAATACCACATGAATGCAATAAATGCTCAAATTGATGTCCGTCAACCTCAAAGCATTTGGCAATACGTGTAACGACATTCCTCTCAACAGCGAGTAGTTCGACTTGCGTAATGTTCGCACATGCATGGACAATGCGCTGACGCATGTTGTCGGTGTATCACGATAGCAAATATCCTTCAAATTTCCCCACAGAAAGAAATCCGGGGACGTCAGATCTAGTGAACGTGCGGGCCATGGTATGGTGCTTCGACGACCAATCCACCTGTCATGAAATATGCTATTCAATACCGCTGCAACCGCACGCGAGCTATGTGCCGGACATCCATCATGTTGGAAGTACATCGCCATTCTGTCTTGCAGTGAAACATCTTGTAGTAACATCGGCAGAACATTACGTAGGAAATCAGCATACATTGCACCATTTAGATTGCCATCGATACGATGGGGGCCAATTATCCTTCCTCCCATAATGCCGCACAAACATTAACCCACCAAGGTCGCTGATGTTCCACTTGTCGCAGCCATCGTGGATTTTCCGTTGCCCAATAGTGCATATTATGCCGGTTCACGTTACCGCTGTTGGTGAATGACGCTTCGTCGCTAAATAGGACGCGTGCAAAATATCTGTCATCGTCCCGTAATTTCTCTTGTGCCTAGTGGCAGAACTGTACACGACGTTCAGAGTCGTCGCCATGCAATTCCTGGTGCATAGAAATATGGTACGGGTGCAATCGATGTTGATGTTGCATTCTCAACACCGACGTTTTTGAGATTCCCGATTCTCGCGCCATTTGTCTGCTACTGATGTGCGGATTATCAGCGACAGCAGCTAAAACACCTAGTTGGGCATCACCATTTGTTGCAGGCCGTGGTTGACGTTTCGCATGTGGCTGAAAACTTCCTGTTACCCTGAATAACGTAACTGTCCGGCGAACGGTCCGGGCACTTGGATGATGTCGTCCAAGATACCGAGCAGCATACATAGCACACGCCCGTTGGGCATTTTGATCATAATAGCCATACATCAACACGATATCGACCTTTTCCGCAATTGGTAAACGGTCCATTTTAACACGGGTAATGTATCACGAAGCAAATACCGTCCGCACTGGCGGAATGTTACGTGATACCACATACATATACGTTTGTGACTATTACAGCGCCATCTACCACAAAGTGAAAAAAGTGGTTCATCTAAAACATTCATATTTTTTTACGTACTACACGAATATGTAATAAAAATGGGGGTTCCTATTTCAAAAAACGCAGTTGATATCCGTCTGACCTATGGCAGCGCCATCTAGCGGGCCAACGATAGCGCCATCTGGTTTCCCCCTTCAAGCAAGACGAGTTTCGTTCTTTGTAGTTTTTTCGTTTGACGCTTATTTCGTGAGATATTTGGCCCGGTCACTATCAATGGACCACCGTGTATAACGTCTCTCTTCTAGCGTACGCCACTGGAGTTTCTGTTGTCAACTGCTTCTCTATTGACAACATAATGCGTCCCACCTTCTTTTGTACTGGCGCCTTAGTGGTCAATTCCGTGTTACGTAGTTTACAATTCCGTTGTCAGGGGAACCCGCGCCTAACGAGTATTGAACACGGATCTTGATTGCCGTCGTCTAGGAAGGGTGTCAGGCGTTACACGGCGATCGTCACGTCGTGGTGGTAGGCCGATTACGTATTTCCGCAGGACGCAGTACCGCGTGCGGGCGGGGGTGGTGATCCTGCGTGGCCGGCGCGTGCATGCCGGCGGCGCATAACGTTTAGCCGTCGCAGCGCGCACCCGTAATCGCGGCGTGGCTTTATCGCGACGCAGATTACAGGGCTCGCTCGGAAGCCACTTGCAGAACCCGCGATTACGCAGCGCCGCTCGTTACTGCTCTGTTTTTCGCCGCGTCCCCCTGGCTCTGCAGTTCTGTGGCCAGGTCTAGTTAACACACCTAACATATCCACGATATGCATGTCCCTCGTACACTACTCTTTGGAAAAAGTGAAACATCAAGACCGAGAGATGTGATCACAACTAAATTTATTCCACCGATTTGGGAGATGACACTACACAAATGGTCAGACCTGTACATGCACTGTGATTGTGGAAATTCAATATCGATTAGCGCTACCGAGTGCTGCAGAGTCGCTAGACGTCGTGACATGGAATCAACGAGCCCTTGAATATGCTGCTGGGAAATACTCTGACATTCGGTTTGTAGGCGTGTCCACAGAGCATCAACTGTGCCTGCAGGAGAACCTGAACCAACGAATTGCCGACCGACCGTATCCCAGACATGGTCGATGGGCGACATGTCAGGCGAACGGGCAGGCCAGGAAAGCAGTGGTACCCCTCACTCTTCGAAGAAGGCTCTCACGTTACTCGCCACATGCGGCCGGGCGTTGTCCTGTTAAAATATCGCATATGGAACGGCCTGCAGGAGGGGCAGCACTAGGGCTGATGGTTCAAATGGCTCTGAGCACTACGGAACTTCTAAGTAGTTTAAGTTCTAGGGGACTGATGACCTCAGATGTTAAGTCCCATAGTGCTCAGAGCCATTTGCACCATTTTTTTTTTCTTAATAATGTCGCCTTGTTCACGTTTCCGCATTTACCGCACGCACGTCGGAAAGGCATGAGTGGCACACTAATCCTTGCCTACATGTCGGTCCTTACACACACACACACACCCACAAACACACACACACACACACACACACACACACACACACACACACACACACACACACACACACAAAATCGTATCGGAGAAGGTTGTGGAGCACTACTAGAACCCGTAGTGAGACAATAAAAGTGTTCGCCCAAATGTAAGTGAAAATCGTACAGGACGAGCAGCAATCTGCGGGTGTCTGCAGATGATACTGTGTTGTAGGTCGTTGAGTGGCCGCAAGAGGATACAAGGCGATGACTCAGAATTTCTAGTTGGCGTGGATAGTGGCAGCTACCTCTAAATGCAGAAAAATGTAAGTTAATGCAGATGAGTAAGAAAAGCAATCCCGTAATGTTCGAATACAGCACTTGTACTGTGCTGCTTGAGACAGTCCCGTCGATTAAATATCTAGCCGTAACGATGCAAAGTGATTTGAAATAGAACAAGCAAGTAAGGGCGGTAGTTGGGGTGGAGAACGGTCAACTTCGTTTTATTGGGAGAATTTTAGAAACGTGTAGCTCATCTACAAAGGAGTACATAACACTAGTGCGACCCATTCTTGAGTGCTGCTCTAGTGTTTGGGTTGTGCACTGGGAAGACATCGAAGCAGTTCAGCGGAGAGCCGCTTTGTCTGTTACCTTTACGGTCGATCAACAGGCAAATATTACGGCGATGGTTCGCGAACTGAAATAGGAATCTCTGGATGGAAGACGAAATTCTTTTCGCATTAGAGAAGGTCAGCTGAGGCCGACTGCAGGACGATTCTACTACCGTCAACATATGTTTCGCAAAGGACCATCAAGATAAGACGAGAGAAATTAGGGCTCGTACGGGCGCTTATAGAAAGAGTGAATGGACAAATATCTATAAGGAACACTACGAAAGTAGGTTGTGGATGGTTGGGAATGTGGGTCTCACGGGAAGCGTGCAAGGGATAATTCCCTGCAGTCGCACTATCCTCTGTGCCCTCGGTGTCTCAGATGGATAGAGCGTCGGCCCTGTAATCAGGAGATCCCGGATTCGAGTCCCGGTCCGGGCACACATTTTCATCTGTCCCCATTGATGTATATCAACACTACGTGTCGGCACCTAAGGGTCTCGATTTAATTATCTTTATAGATGTTTCCCCCTTCTATGTTTGTGAGTAGAGCAGGAAGAGAAGAGTAGACATCTGTTTTCAATAACATGAAAATAGAACACTTTAAATGTGTTCTATCTCAAAACTTTTCGGGATAGGTCATACATCAATTTGAAGCTTTTTGCTTCAAATGAACGTTTCCTTCATATCTCTAAATACTGACCGCTCCTCCTGGAACATCCTGTATAGGTCTTTAATAAATGCACTCACTTGTTTGGAGGTCAACACCACGAAATGAATTGGCGATGTGGAGTAGTACAATGGGAAGTGCACTCCGCCATGCACTTCACAGTCGTATAGATACAGACCAAGATATAATATTATGACGTCAAGCCGAAACTGTACTAACATTTCAAGCTTAAGAAAATGAAAGCACCATTTGACATAAATGTTTTCTGAGTTGGTACCCGTCATAACGTGAGAAAACTGTGTTGGAGAGATGAACATTTAGGCTACAGTTACAGTGCCCACCAATACACTTAAAAGAAGGCCACTGTAACCGAGGCAGTAACGTAGTGATGCTGTACCATACTCAGAAACTTGTACGTCAGTTGACTACGGACACGAGGCCTACGCAGTTATATTAGAAGAACAATGACACCAGTTTTTGACATTTCTAACTACACCATATGTATGAAATGGCGAGGAAAGTAGAATACGGGAAGCCTAGTCCCACCGAACCTCACGGCCCGGGCCGGACCGCTGCCCTATAGCCGCGGAAGTAGGACCAGGAACCGGTGTTACGCAACTTCGGCTGCACTCGGAAGACTTCGGCAGCACTCGCTAATAACATACGCTGTTGCTGTGTAGGCAGGTAGGCAACCCCGCCAGCGCAGCAACTTTCTGCCTCTAGAAATAACGCCTACCGCGCGTGGTAAAAAGGACGAAGAAGCGTCCTTGCACGCATATGCTCGTGTACCGTCTCACGCAACCCAGCCTCGACTTTAATGAAATTCCTCTTGGGCGGAATCTGCAGAGCCCGCTTCTCGAGCAGCTGTCGCGCATGTGAGTGGAAATGCGACGAAACGCAGCGTGTGTAGGCCACCCGGCTCGCTGTGAAAGCGTCAAGTGTTTAACACGCCCGCAGGTAGTTCTCCGAGATAAGCACCAACACGTGTTTACCCGCTGTTTAAGATAAGAGGCTGAATTGTCGCCGCCGGCGCTTTATGACGGCAGGACTAGCAAACAAACCGGGCGGGCGCTCGGGCGAGCGCAGATTTCGCGGGCCGCGGCTGGCTTTGGGCTTGTTTTGGCGCCGGCGATGGCGCAACTTGCTTGTTTCCCTAGCAATGCGGCGCAGAACGTGCTCCCGGCCGCTAACGACGCCAGCTGACGCTGTGACGCGCTGCACAAGTTGCCGGAGTTGGGAAATTGCTCCGGCGGTAACCGCCGTTGTACACGACCCAGTCGGCTTTGCAGCGACGAGAGACTGCAGTAGCACGGCACTCTCATTGCGGTCATTTCACACTAATAATTAACCAAGATGTTACATTTCCCTGTTTCCACTATACGCCCTGAAGTCTCCCTACACGCCACAAAATGTGACGTCAAGTTGCGCAAACAACGGGGCTAGACTGTAGAGGTTTCTATCGGGTGTGCTACGGTTTTCTCTGTTCTTGCCAGCTGCTATCGACATTAAACTTAATCTTCACTCTTACGGGCCTATCAAGTTAACTATTACGAAGCATCGAGCGCGCACAGATGATTGTGAACAACTGTAGCGAACCAACGTCTCCAGTGACTACGTACTATCAGCACAGAATCTATACAGCTCGATTTCCATCTTCGCAGCGTTCCAGTCTTTCGAATTTCCAATAACAGTACGAAACTCGCTTCTGCTCATTTTTCATGTTGTATACGTCACGCTGATCACTTCAAATTGGTGCCAACAAAAGACAGTACGTTGCCTCCGCTTGGAAGGTGTAAAAAGACTGTTTCAAAAATCATGCTTTGAAACACGTCGTAATTTTATCGGAATTTCCCATACTTCATAGACGTTTACCTGACTTTTACCTGCTCTTGGTGTGCGATCTGTTTCAGCACACATTATGTGGGCAATGAAAATCCGAATCGACATTATTAGCAACAGACTTCACTGATAACCAAACATTCACCACATAAATTATGTTGCATACGGCCTTCATCAGGACAATTGTGTTGTCAGGAGTATCCTAGTGACGTGTGACAGGAGCGCTCTTATGCTTTGTACGTATGGGTAGAGTGAGCAGCACTCTTTGATTAGGCATTACATACAGAATGGAACATAAAATATAAATATGAAACCTCAACGCAGCCATCTGATGTTTTAACTTTTTTTTTTTACATGCACGTTAGTTGTTATATTCTGTATGTGTTTTGGTATATTTATATGTAGGACCAGGAAAATTTCGCGTAAACAATAAAGCGAAAAATAGCACGAATTTGGAGGTTTTTAGCGAAACTACTCGAAATAGACGATTTTTAAGAAATGTCGTGAACATTGCTGTTTTCTCAAAAAAAAAAAAAATCTTATAAATCTCAGGACGACAGTTTACCAATAATCGTAACTGATATTTGTCGAATGTTGAAATTTTATTTTGCCTTTTTCTGTTCTCAGTAGTGAGGTTCTTGTGTAACCTTAAAACGACGGTTCATTTTCCGCGTAATGAAGTATGTTGTGATGTCAGAAACAGCACCGAAATTGGCCAAAAATTGACGCCGAAACTGGACAAAAATAAAACCGAAATTGGTAAAAAATACTGCAATTGGCAAAAAAACACCGAATACAACAATAAACACCCTAAAACTGTCAAAAAAACAGCATAACTGACAAAAAACGAATTTGGTATTATAAGTTGCCAAATGAAAGACTGAATCTGGCAAAAAAGGTAAGACTGAATCTGGCGAAAAAATGACATCATATCCGGGCAAAAATAACGTCGAATCTGGCAAAGTAGCAACTCCGAATCTGGCAAAAAAAGAAACAATTTTGGAGAAAATAGCACCAAAATTGGAAAAAAACAAAGCCGAAATTGTATAAAAGAACACCGAAATTGGCAGCAAAATAGCGCTGAATTTGGAAAAATGTAGAACTGAGATTGACAAAAATATAGAACAGAAATCGGCAAAAAATTACAGTGAACTAGTTCTTCTCGTCCCTATTTATAGGTTACTTGATAATGACTAAAACTTTGAAATTGTGCGATGAGAATTGTACAACCCACGAGGGACAATGTTTTCTTTTGAATAATAAATTCGAAGTGTTGGAATTTAAAGAGTTCTTACTAGTTTTCAGACACGCTCTTGCACTGTTTGATGAAGAACGCTCGGTAAAATGAGTGACTGTGGAAGGGGAAAGAGGCCACTGAAGAAGGGGAGAGAGAGAGAGAGAGAGAGAAGGAGAGGGAGCCATTCTGCAACTCTGGAAGAAACAGGACGCGAAAGAAGGTAGTTTAGTTTCCCGGAATGTAACGAAAGCAGTGCGGCGGCGCGGCCGTCGGCCGGTGGTCAGGAGAGAACAGGTACGGCCGCAGAGACGGTTTTTTAATCCGTGGGAGTGGCAAGTGGCGCAGAGTTTGCCGCGGAAGACACACTGTTTCTCATTCCGGGACGCAGCTGAGCCGCGCGCACCGACACACAAAGGCGTTTTGCCGGCTCCACGCGCAGTCTCCTGGCAGGGGCTGCGTCTTTCCTTCTCTCGCCGTGCCTTACATCACGAGGGGGTGGGCGGACGCCGGCAAGGGCGGGGGGGGGGGGGGGGCGGCAAAGGCGGTGAGCGCGGAGGAGGAGATAAAAAAATACGGGCCGCCGCATTTACGACGGGCGTGATTTATGCGAAGCTTTAGCTGAGCTCCAGTTCCGCCTTGTCCCGCTCATTACACAGCTGCGCCGCCTTCTGGCCGGCCGGTGGCGTCTCTTTTCCGCGCAGGGAAGTAGGGAAGACTTCCTCTATAATCCTAGAAAACCTTAACGCTGCTCCTTAGATTGTGAGTGCTCTCGCCAACTGCCTGCTTTTCCAGGCTTTTTAACCTCCCCGGGGGGAAACGTTACAGTGAGAGTAAAAACCTTAAGAGACCCAATCGGCTCTGCTATTGTGTATGACATCTGCAGTCTCTACAGGGTGTTTCAGAAGTGGTGGTCTGTATTCAGGGATATGACAGGAATGACAATTCAGAACAAAAATGTCAAGCGAACATGGGCTCTAAAACGCATGCTTCAAGAGCTATGGGCTATTCTTGATCTTCGATACTATGAAACAGATCTCTTCTACAGCAAGCTCTTTGCTTTACATATTTTAGGACGTGGTAGAATGAATCAAGCCGGCCGGGGTGGCCGAGCGGTTCTAGGCGCTACAGTCTGGAACCGCGCGGCCGATACGGTCGCAGGTTCGAATCCTGCCTTGGGCATGGATGTGTGTGATAGGTTAGTTAGGTTTACGTAGTTCTAAGTTCGAGGGGAACGTATTTTCAGTCGTGTTTTGAACATTGTCCCGCTACACTTTATTATTCGCCGCAAGGGATATCGGATTTTAGAGAGTAAATTCATATGGAATATGTCGTTCTTCTCTTCAAACATTCACATTCCCATCTCTTCTTTCCTTATTGTCTTTTGGGAATGCAGTTGTAATAATTAAAGTAGGCACAAACGCAGTGATCAAAAAGAAATGATCAGCTTAAATTCACATTCTTTTTACATCGTTGCTTTCTTGTTGCTCCCGTGCCGATGACTGTTTCTATCGCAATCATTAAGCGTGAAAGGAAGCTACTCTACAGACAGAGGGATCTATATTTATACTTGGCAGAACTAACTAAATACTGACATAATCGTCGGTATTGCTTTCGTTTCCGAAAAGCTATAAATATTACGATTTCGGGAAAGAAGCTCCGTATTTCACCAAGATATCGAAGAAGAAGGTCCCTTACGTACTGGTTGTATCGAGTAAGTTGTGGAGACGATGGTTTGAAAGCGGACAGAAGTAGTACGAGGAAGGACGTCCCTTACCTGAGGGATCGCTACTCAAGCTACCTGGCGAAGGGGCAAGTGTGGCAAATGTCCGGCGTGGCAAATGTCCGGCGTGGCTTGTCCGGCATTCGGCACACAAAGTACCCTCCACCACACGCCTAAAGGTGGCTTATGGAGTAGAGATGTAAATGTAAAATGTAAAGTCGGAACAGGCATTCCGCCCAAATCTTGAAGTGAAAGTGAAATTCAAAAAAGAGCTAAATGCCAGAGAAAGAATCTGAAGTTCTAGGGTTCGGTCCTAGGTCACTCTTAGGACTTTTATCTGTCACGTATCACTACTTTTGCCTCTGGCAACATTTCTGATTGAGGAAAATGTCGAGTAGCACCGGGGTTCCAAGTCCACGTCATCCTTGACAGAGAAATTGTTCAAATGGCTCTCAGCACTATGGCACTTAACAGCTCAGGTCATCAGTCTCCTAGAACTTAGAACTACTTAAACCTAACTAACCTAAGGGCATCACACACATCCATGCCCGAGGCAGGATTCGAACCTGCGACCGTAGCGGTCGCGCGGTTCCAGACTGAAGCGCCTAGAACCGCTCTGCCACACCGGCCGGCTTCTTGAGAGAGAGTAAGTAACGATACTATTGACACTTAAGATCCACTTCTGAAAACGACATGTCATTCTGTACAAAAATGTTCACCTCATTGTCTGGTGATACCTGTTATATTAAACAAGCACAGGACATTCCTGAACCGGACGCACTGCTTAGAGAGAGAAGACGGTAAATCTCTTTGTCCGAAAAAAAGAATTGCAGCAATGGGGACACGGTGCTAAGATTGCTTCTGTACGTTGAAAAAGTTGGTCTGAAGTTTGGAGAACTGCTTTGAGCTGAAAATGCGACAATCTATTTAGTTAGCTACGACATTTTACAGCATCGCTTCACGAAACTTCACCCGAAGGCGGAATACGATGAAACAGTTTCGATAAAGTTGAGGCTCGTTTGGTGGATACGGCTAGGGGAAACCAATACTGGGAGCAGGGGTGCTCAAGTTGTAGGATCGCAGAGCCAGCACGGTGGACTCCTGCCCCAGTTGCAATATCTGCCGGGGAACGGCTTCCGAGATCCCGATCTCCAGAGACCGGCACCTGTTCTCGCGGAACAAACGCCGCCCACATCCTAAGCCGCTCGCCCTAGAGCACCGATCAACATCCTGCCACCGCATCCATAACCATCCTCATAACTAATCCCACAGCAGCTTAAGTGGGACGAGGCAAACGTGATGTGAATACTTGCCGTGATTGTGATACTTGTATGACACTCTGTACTGCTCTCCACGTACTGTACATAACATTACAATTGTGTTTTACGACAGGTGGCGATGGTTATCACTGCGACATTCCGTAACGTGACAGACCAGTATAACTAATTTATATAATTTACTTCTGTAACGAAGCAAAAAGGAACGGATAGGGTTTAATGTTTCATTAACTACGAGGTCATTGATTATAGACAAACAGGGCAGACTGCGAAAGAGAGGGCAAGGATATCGGCTGCGTCCTTTCAAAGGAACTATCCCAGTATTCGCCTTAAGTGATTTGGGGAAATCTTACAAACTTACATCTGGGAGATCAGATGAGTCAGTAGTTGTGTGAGCATGAGCACTTGTATTTGGCGCACTATCCTGGTATTTGTACATCATGTTTATTTTAAATATTACATGCCGATATCCAGTGACTTTAACGATCTCCATATGCATGTTCGTCGTTTGACACGATACATACCACAGGTAGAGAAGATTACGTGATTTTGTAGAGCATAAGATCCGGAGTTGGTAACGTAGTCTTACTAAAATCGGTCATCGAAATAAATTCTTTGCTAGCGATCTTGATTTTTTTGAAGTTTTTCTTCTAAGTTTATTACAAATGTGGAAACAATAATATCAATAAAATGGCTGTACTGATTTAACTGAAAGTTTTTGTGTCCTGAGTTTACATCCAAACTCTTAACGAAATAAACATTTTTGTACATTTTTAAGGACAAAGCACTCCGTCTTCAAGCCACAAGTGGCCTACCGGGACCATCCGACCGCCGTGTCATCCTCAGTGGAGGATGCGGATAGGAGGGGCGTGGAGTCAGCACACCGCTCTCCCGGTCGTTATGATGGTATTCTTGACCGATGCCGCTACTATTCGAGTAGCTCCTCAATTGGCATCACGAGGCTGAGTGCACCCCGAAAAATGGCAACAGCGCATGGCGGCTGGATGGTCACCCATCCAAGTGCCGGCCACGCCCAACAGTGCTTAACTTCGGTGATCTCACGGGAACCGATGTATCCACTGCGGGAAGGACAAAGGACAAAGATTAATAAAATAATTAATGAATCGTTAAATGTTGATAATCTGCACAATCACAATAAATTTTTTGTTAGCAGTGAGTGGGGAGAGAAAGAAGTAAGTCCAGTGAAATTCGATCCAGAGGCCTGCTCCTTACGAATCTAAGCGCTTTTGTTGCGTAGGACGCAGAAAAGTATGAGCCAATAAGTAGAAAAGTGATTACAAATGCAAGTCCGTCGCTTTGAACATCTCTAAAGTGAACGTAGCTCGTAGATGTACGCACTGACTCTGTAGAGATAAGCCTGGATGTTAAACGTACAAAATGTAATTACTGAGCGTGGCATAATGCGCAATCTATTGTATCCTGCCTATAGTGTTTTTTGACCTCAGTGGATACAGATGATGTTACTGTATCCACTATTATTTTCTGTTGGCTTTATGTCGTGGATGAAACAAAGCTGGTCGTGTGTTTATATTAGGAGGTCAGTTGGGGCCTGCAACTAACCTGTCTGCGTGATAGACACACTGGACCTACACCGGAAGTTATTTTCTGTGTGCGATGTTGTATGACAGTAGTACTCCACGCACCCTGACTACAATTTTGTACGTCAGTTTAGTGACTCAACCCGTTGTGCTGCCAGCCAGACGATGTGGGCAAGCGGTTCTAGGCGCTTCAGTCTGTAACCGCGAGACCGCTACGGTCGGAGGTTCGAAACCTGCCTCGGGCATGTGTGTGTGTGATGTCCTTAGGTTAGTTAGGTTTAAGTAGTTCTACGTTATAGGGGACTCATGACCTCAGATGTTAAGTCCCAAAGTGCTCAGAGCCATTTGAACCATTTTGTTGTGCTGCCATTCATGAACAGTATTCCAGGGCGTGTTCTCCAACAGGATAACGCTCGTCCGCATAACGCTGTTGTAACCCATCATGCTCAGCACAGTGTCGACATCTTGCCTTCTCCAATCGAGCACTTGTGGAACATCATCGGACGACCACTCCATCGTCATCGGCAACCAGCATTAACCTTCCCTGCACCGACCGACTAAGTGCGCCAAGCATGGACGTCCATCCCAGAAACTGACATCCGCCACCTGAACAAGACAGTACATGGACGTTTGCACGCTTGCATTCAACAACCTGGCGGTTATAGCAGTTATTAATGTACCAGCATTTCACATCTGCAATGGCTTATCTCACTCTTACATTAACCAGAGATCTTGCAATATAAATCACGTATGTTACCTACAGAATACTATTCCCGAAATTTCATTATTCTACATTAATTATTTTTTTGGTGTTGCGATTTCCTTCCGTCAGTGTATGTTGAAGCCCTAGTCGTCGCCTGGACATCCTGTTCCTATGAATCAAGTCGGTAAGGGAAATTACACTACTGGTCATTAAAATTGCTACACCAAGAAGAAATGCAGATCATAAACGGGTATTCATTGGACAAATATATTATACTAGCACTGAAATGTGATTACATTTTCACGCAATTTGGGTGCATAGATCCTGAGAAATCAGTACCCAGAACAACCACCTCTGGCCGTAATATGCCCGCATCTCGTGGTCGTGCGGTAGCGTTTTCGCTTCCCACGCCCGGGTTCGATTCCCGGCGGGGTCAGGGATTTTCTCTGCCTCGTGATGGCTGGGTGTTGTGTGCTGTCCTTAGGTTAGTTAGGTTTAAGTAGTTCTAAGTTCTAGGGGACTGATGACCATAGATGTTAAGTCCCATAGTGCTCAGAGCCATTTGAACCATTTTTTTGGCCGTAATAACGGCCTTGATACGCCTGGGCATTGAGTCAAACAGAGCTTGGATGGCGTGTACAGGTATAGCTGCCCATGCAGCTTCAACACGATACCACAGATCATCAAGAGTAGTGACTAGCGTATTGTGACGAGCCAGATGCTCAGCCACCATTGAGCAGACATTTTCAGTTGGTGAGAGATTTGGAGAATGTGCTGGCCAGGGCAGCAGTCGAACATTTTCTGTATCCCGAAAGGCCTGTACATGACCAGCAAAATGCGGTCGTGCATTATCCTGCTGAAATGTAGGGTTTCGCAATGATCAAATGAAGGGTAGAGCCACGGGTCGTAACACATACCAAATGTAGCGTCCACTGTTCAAATTGCTGTCAGTGCGAACAAGAGGTGACCGAGACGTGTAACCAGTGACACCCCATACCATCACGCCGGGTGATACGCCAGTATGGCGATGACGAATACACGCTTCCAATGTGCGTTCACCGCTATATCGCCAAACACGGATGCGACCATCGTGATGCTGTAAACAGAACCTGTATTCATCCGAAAACATGACGTTTTGCCATTCGTGCACACAGGTTCGTCGTTTAGTACACCATCGCAGGCGCTCCTGTTTGTGATGCAGCCTCAAGGGTACCCGCAGCCATGGTCTCCGAGCTGATAGTCCATGCTGCTGCAAATGTTGGTGCAGATGGTTGTTGTCTTGCAAACGTCCCCAACTGTTGACTCAGGGATCGAGACGTGGCTGCACGATCCGTTACAGCCATGCGGATGAGACGTCTATCATCTCGACTGCTAGTGATACGAGGCCGTTGGGATCCAGCACGGCGTTCTGTATTACCCTCCTGAACCCACCGATTCCATATTCTGCTAACAGTCATTGGATCTCGATCAACGAGAGCAGCAATGTCGCGATACGATAAACCGCAATCGCGATAGGCTACAATCCGACCTTTATCAAAGTCGGAAACGTGATGGTAGGCATTTCTACTCCTTACACGAGGCATCACAACAACGTTTCACCAGGCAACGCCGGTTAACTGCTGTTTGATTATGAGAAATCGGTTGGAAACTTTCCTCATGTCAGCAAAAAATGTTCAAATGTGTTTGAAATCTTACAGCACTTATCTGCTAAGGTTATCAGCCCCTAAGCTTACACACTACTTAACCTAAATTATCCTAAGGTCAAACACACACACCCATGCCCGAGGGAGGACTCGAACGTCCGCCGGGACCAGCCGCACAGTCCATGACTGCAGCGCCCCGACCACTCGGCTAATCCCGTGCGGCCCTCATGTCAGCACGTTGTAGGTGTCGCCACCGGCGCCAACCTTGTGTGAATGCTCTGAAAAGCTAATCATTTGCATATCACAGCATCTTGTTCCTGTCGGTTAAATTTCGCGTGTGTAGCACGTCATCTTCGTGGTGTAGCAATTTTAATGGCCAGTACTGTAGTACGGTCCTCTTGTAAGTTTAAGTGAATAAAGTACTGTCCATGCCTGCTGGTAGGTGCAGGGCAGTGTTGAGAAATTTAGTGAGTTCCGATGTGGTCGAGCGCTCGGTAAGCCAACGGCGCCGAAACGCCCGGCTATAGCGCGGGTCAGTAGCGGCGCGTTTTACCGGGCCGGATCGCGTTTTGTTCTGCACGGGCTGTCAGAACGGCGTCGTGTTTTACGCCGGACCGGCGGCGGCTGGCTGAGTGGTGGGCGGCGCAGCTGCGGCGGTCGTGTCGTGTTTACGGCGCCTCCACCTGGTGCCCACTACGTCACACTGGACAGCGGACACGGTCGGCCGCTCGGGGCGGAGTCGCGTCTCACGGCTGACACCTACCTGACGCCAGTCGCCGACACTGCGGCTGCGGCAGAAACACCGTGTGCGCACAGTGCTCTTTGGTGCCCTAAAGTAGACCGCGCATTCGCATCTCGTTGGGACTCTGAACTCTGGAGAGGTTCTTCGAAGTGGTTCTTCACCCCTTTCTTCGTTAAAACAGACATTGCAGTTGCAACTCTTTGGGACTGTGAAGTGTGGACCGGCTACTCAATATTGGTCCATGGTTCGCTCGTGAAAATGTGGCGCAGTTGCATCGCTTCGGGAGTCTGTGCAGTAGATGTAAGAGCTAGTGAACCTTTCCCTCATGTTTTCATTATTCGCGGTCGTTTTCGAGACATTAAGAGGGGTAGGACGTCAAACGGGCCGACTTGGAGCAGGAGAGGCACCACTAGACATTTTAATTCCCAGTGCCTATACTTTTACAAATAAATTCATAAAGCTTTGTGTGGTGTGCGTACTGTCAGACCTTCGGTACACACACCATCAGATTATTTGACTTGTCGCCCTATGCGAGTGTCAGCAGCCGGCCGGAGTGGCCGTGCGGTTCTAGGCGCTACAGTCTGGAACCGGGCGACCGCTACGGTAGCAGGTTCGAATCCTGCCTCGGGCATGGGTGTGTGTGATGTCCTTAGGTTAGTTAGGTTTAATTAGGTCTAAGTTCTAGGCGACTGATGATCTCAGAAGTTATGTCGCATAGTGCTCAGAACCATTTCAACCTTTTTTTTTTTTTTTTTTTTTTTAGTACAGCAATATGTCTCGGGGTCTTATGGTGGCGTGCCGTTAGGTCAAACGATAGAAATGCCACTTGCACGCTTGGAGTAGCAGATTGACGGTGACCAACTTTAAACAGAACTTGACTAATTTTCACACACATTTATTAAAATAATAAAAAGCATAGATATTACGTAACTTGATTCTGGAAGCTGTTTACAATTGACAATCTGAAGTTCCTTTGGTCTTGGTACGTTAATCTTACTCTCACATATCTTTGATACTTGACAAACTGTCTACTCATTTATCTTCATGGCTATGTGCAGGAATATGATAATATTATTAGGCGCAGACTGAAACTTGACTACAGACTAATGCAGACTGGTACAGACTAATGCAGACTGACTAATCGGAGGTCTGTACACTCGTTATAATACCTCACGCGTTCAGGTATCACTGCGCGAGTGTGATCCGCGAGGGGAAAAGGTTCTACGTTAGCAGCAATCTCATTGGCTGCGTTACATATTAATACGCGGATTGGCGGAAACAGAATTTGGTCCGTCTTTATGGCAGCGCCATCTCGTAGAGCGGAGACGGACGAGCGCTGCGCCTGCGCTGTTGTGCTTAGCGGAGCGCGCTCTAGTGGGAAAGTTGTGTACGCACTGACTACGCGGAACTATGTACACCACACTTTGTCAGCAGGACCAGGAAGGATTCAAGATTCTCACTCATAACAGAGGAAGTTTAGGTATGAAATTTCATCAGTTTTTCACTTACTGTTGGCTGCATTTGTTGCTGTAGGTACATTTTTCATCACAAGTAACAGAGATTCTTTGATGAATTTTGCACAGCATACGAACCATACTTACAGATGTATGAAAATCTAGAATTTTCCAAATCTGTTAAAAACTGTGGTAAAAATTTAGAAAATTAACCACAAAATTTGATTTTTTTCTAAACATAAAGTTTAAAACGTAGCAGCTCATTCATTTTTTCATAAGTTAAATAGATTCTAGAGTTTCAGGCACCTGTAAGTATGGGTTGTATGCTGTGCAAAATTCACCGAAGAATCTCTCTTACTTATGAAGGAAAGTGTACCTATTGCAACAAATGCAGCCAATAGTAAGTGAAAAAATGATGACATTTCACATGTAAAAGAATTTATTTTGTTATGTTTTTGAACTTCCGCTGCTATGAGTGTGAATCCTGAATCCTTCCTGGTTATGAATTTACTTGTAAAAGTATAGAGAATGGAAATTAAAATGTCCTGTGGTGCGTCTCCTGCTCTAAGTCGGCCCGTTTGACGTCCTACCCCCCTTAATGCTGTCAAAAAAATGGTTCAAATGGCTCTGAGCACTATGGGACTTTACTTCTGAAGTCATCAGTCCCCTAGGACTTAGAACTACTTAAGCCTAACTAACCTAAGGACATCACACACATCCATGCCCGAGGCAGGATTCGAACCTGCGACCGTAGCGGTCGCGCGGTTACAGACTGTAGCGCCTAGAACCGCTCGGCCACCCCGGCCGGCATTAATGCTGTCATTAGCGGTCACGAGGAATCAGTAGTGGCTTTGGAATGGCTGAGTTAGTGTCTGGAGAAAGAGTCACCCAGTGGGAAGTACCGGGTGGTTATAAGTAAAGTGCAATTCCTCATGGAATACCAGTGTGGGCCCTAATTATCATATGGCAGCGAGACGTGGTAGATATTCTAATGCGTTAATACAGACCCGGTTTACTCTGGAAAAAAAATTAGTTCCAGTTTACGGTACCAGGTGCAATTCTGGCGCTGTACATCATGTTGTCGACGCCTTCGCTGCTCATTTTCAATGAACAAACTGTGTAAGCAGCGATTAATAATAAAATCAACGTTATGTATTCCTCACTTGTTTGACATTTCTGCCCATGTTCCACTCCTAATCCATTACATATGGAAACATTTCTATACGTCTTTCTTGCATTCACAGCGCCTGATTTGCGCCTGGTGGATGGAACTGGAACCAATTTTTTTTCCAAGCGTAAACTGATTTCGCATTAAAGCAAGTTTCGCTGCCATACGGTAACTACAGCCCACACTGTACCTCGGTGAACGGTTGCATTTAGCTACAGCCACCCGATAGTTCAGCAGTTATATCGCGTGGTGCATTGTTCGATATGCACGGGTTGGACAAAAGTATGGGAACACCGCTAGGAATGCATGCTCGAACATAAATGGAGATGCTAGCCAAGCGTGCTGGTTGCGCTGTTATATTTGACCACAAACGGCTCCTGTGAAATGCGCTCAAAACGTTCGAAATGTCAGCCGCGGTGAGCACAGTTTTCTGTGTAGTCGTAGTGCTTTAGTTTGGCGCTAAATGTGGAACGTGAGCTCGCATGGTGTTTACATCGGTAACCAAGGTAGCCGAAGTGTTTCGTGCACCGTATCGAATACTTATACCGTAATCGGGGACAGCGGAAAACATCATCCGCTAAGTCACAACGCGAACGAAAGTGTATGTACTGAGTGATCATGATGGACCATCACTGAAGAAGACTGTGACAAGAAACAAGTTGACGACAGCTCCTAATGTCACTGCAGAACTGAAGGTCCCACTTGCGAACCTTGTCGGTACCAAATCAACACGAAGGGATATCCATAAGCCGGGAACTGCTAGGCGAACTGGAATTCCAGAAATATCCATCAGTGATCCAAGTGTCCAGAAGGGAATATCTGGTGCTGAAGCCAAAAACCTGAACTGGAGCAATGGAAAAATCCATTTGTTCGGATGGTTCTTGCTTCACACTTCTGGCATAGTTTATGTCCCAGGAGTCAAACATGGCGGAGCTTTGGTGATGATTTAGCCAGCCATATCGTGGCATTTCATGGGCCCCATTGTTATTGCCGAGGATTGTGACCATTTTGGCTGATAAGGTTCGTCCCGTACTACAATATTTGCTCCCCAATGGTGACGCCGTTTTCCAAGGCGATAAGGACCATGTTCACACAGCTCGCATCGTCCGGAACTCGTTTTGTGAGCACGTCGATGACCTGTTGCATTTTCCCGTGCCGTCAGAGTCACCAGCTTAATATCATTGAGCCTTTGTAATCTGACTTGGAACGAAGGGTGCGTAATCGCTATCCGCCTCCAGCGTAGTTAACTGAACTTGCCATTACATTGCATTACACAGGACCTGAATTTATCTATTCCGAGGTGATTGGAACTGTTTTGAATCCCAACTGTTTCCTGTCTAGTATTAGGCGTGGTAATGTTTTCTGTTTGTGGTGTTTCCATATTATTGTGCACCTCCGGCACCTGACTCTTTTCTATGCCAATGCTGCTTGAAGTTTTTATGGAGGCTGTTGTAGGTCAGTTGTCAAAGTCTGCGCTGCAGAATCTCTGAATAGCTACGGATATAATTCTTGTAATATACCTCTCTGTTCTGTGAGTAGCCGAGAATTTTCGTTCCGTAACTCATAATTGATATAACTGCAACCAAAGATTGTTAAGTCACGGAGCAGATTGGGTCCATTCTGTTGAGGCTTTGATTCTGAACCGGCCGCAGTGACCGAGCGGTTCTAGGCGCGACAGTCTGGAACCGCGCGACCACTACGGTCGCAGGTTCGAACCCTGCCTCGGGCATGGATGTGCGTGATGTCCTTAGGTTAGTTAGGTTTAAGTAGTTCTAAGTTCTAGGGGACTGATGACCTCAGATGTTAAGTCCCATAGTGCTCAGAGCCATTTGAACCATTTTGAACGTCTGTACTGATATTCCGAACTAAGCATTGTGCATCTCTTCCTATAAAGACGTGTTTTTCTCGGAAGGCACGAGTTTCCGGACTAATTTTTCTTGTTTCAATGGGTCCTAACACCTCTCAAAGTTTTGGACACTTTTTTTGAACTCCCTGTATATTAACCGTCTTTCCCCACAGTTTAACCCTACTTTTGTCACATCTTCAAACATCTTGCACTACTTTACATTCTCGAACGCTTTTTCCAGAGCGACAAATCCTAGGAACATCTCTTGATTTTTCTTCAGCCTTGCTTCCTTTATCAACGGCAACGTCAGAACTGCTCCTCTGCCGCCAAACTGATCGTCATCTAACACATCCTCAATTTTCTTTCCCATTCTCTTGCATATTCACACATATCAGTGTGTAATGGAAAACACTGAAAGTTCATTATCCACTAAGAACGAAGTCGTTTACTCGACTGGAGTACTTCATGCAACCTCTCGCGACACACCGTTCTTGGAAAATGGAGGGCGTGAAGGATGGGTCACGGTTGACACCCGCTACTCTCGCGAGAGTGGCGTGCCGGCAGCGGAGCAGAGAGTCGCTATTTCGACTCCCGGCGGGGGCGTTCCCAGCGGGCCTCGCTCTGACGGCTTCCTGTCGTGCTTGCAGTGTCCTCCAGCCTGAAAGCCACGGCAGCCGACCTCACACCTCGGCTCGTGTGCCAAAAAAAAACACCTTATCCTTACTCTGGCCGCAGCTGTGTTGACCTAGATGTGTGGCGCGTCTGCTAAGGTTTTAACTTTTGCTTTACATCCTTCTGATAACTGACGGATGAGACCTTATGGTGATATTATTTTTGAAGTTGTTTTGGCCGACTGGCCCCCCTATTAGCAGAAAAGGGTCCAAAATACGTAACCGTTCACATCCGATGATAACAGAGATATAATCGTAGTCATTCATTGTTGGTAAATGCTTCAGGTTGTATTGTCACGATCTATGAATCATTTTGGTTCGTGACGTTTGGTCCTGAGCTGTGTTTCAGTTATTCAGATCAGATGTGCTCCTGGTACCACTGACTGATGGGTCAAATGTCGGAGAGCGCCATACAGGGTGTTACACGTACAAGTGTAGATATTTCTTTTGACGACTGAGGACAATGTGCTTAACAACATTCCATTAGTATTTACTTCCTTTCCAGACTAATATACAGCCTGAGTCATTAACTATTGCCACCAAGAATAACTCCGAAAGTATGATAGTAGCTGAAAAGTTTGTGGGACAACTGTTGCATGGGACAACGGGGACCATAATACGACTTTCGTTTTTTGTTGCTAGGTGGGGTCGCGTCAGAGATATGAAGGTCAACTTTGCTTTTTAAATGAGATGCTATAGTTCGGTACTTATTTTCTGATAGCTGCTATCGAGACGAATCCATTGATGTGTAACAGTAAGGTCTTTGAAGGTCAACGAAGGTTCGAAAAAGGTTCAAATGGCTCTAAGCACTATGGGACTTAACATCTGAGGTCATCAGTCCCCTAGACTTAGAACTACTTAAATCTAAGTAACCTAAGGACATTACACACATCCATGCCCGAGGCAGGATTCGAACCTGCGACCGTAGCAGCAGCCCGGTTCCAGACTGAAGCGCCTAGAACCGCTCGGCCACAGCGGCCGGCTCAACAAAAGTCAAAAAAGGTGGCATGAACGTCCATTTACGGAAGGTGTTCGAAGTGATGACCATTGATATCAGTCCAGTGGTGCAATATTTTTATCATGTATTGAGTGATATTCCTTATCACTGCGGCAGTCACCGAAGCACATGCTCTGACAATTCTCTCTCGTATATTGTGCAAATAGTAAATATTCGCCGAATATGGGGTATCCATCTAACGTGCCATTGACACGTAAACACCATTCGACGGATTCGCAATCCAACACTAATAGGAACGGTAAGACCAGTATCGTCGAATGTGAATGATGTATTCTTTCGAAGAACAAGTCGATACGCTTCTCATTTACGGAGAATGCCAATGAAATTCAGTGAGAGCTAGAGACTTAGATGCTGAAAGATATCCTCAGTGTAGTCACCCCACACGTCGTACATTTAAATATGTGTATGATAAATTGAGAACAACTGGATCTTTACCGCATCGGATACATATCCGAAAAAGGAAATTTACTAATGAGGAAATGGAAATTGGTACTCTTGCCACTGCGGTTCGAGATCCTTGTGTTAGTTTGCGTCAAATCACAAGTGAATCTGGCATGAGCAAGAGTAGTGTTGTTCGTGTTCTGCACCGCCATAAATATCATCCTTACCATATCAGTCTCCACCAAGAATTAACTGGTACGGATTGTGTGCCTCGCATTGAATTCTCCTGATGGGCTGGAATTCAGATTCAGAGGGATGACACATTTATTATCTTGATTTTATTTACTGACGAGGCTACATTCACGAACCATGGAAATGTTAATTTGTAGCCGGCCGGGGTGGCCGAGCGTTTCTAGGCGCTACAGTCTGGAACCGCGCGACCGCTACGGTCGCAGGTTCGAATCCTGCCTCGGGCGTGGATGTGTGTGATGTCCTTAGGTTAGTTAGGTTTAAGTAGTTCTTAAGTTCTAGGGGACTGATGACCTCAGAAGTTAAGTCCCATAGTGCTCAGAGCCATTTATTTGTTAATTTGTATAACATGCCTTATTGGGCAACTGAAAATCCATGTTGGCTGCGGCAAGTTGCACTCCAAAGGAAATCTTAATGGTAGAAAGTACACCACATTCCTGCAAGAAACATTAGGTCTGCTGGAAGAAATACCTTTAGGAAGAAGGAACAGAATGTGGTATCAACACGATGGGTGTCCGGCACATTTTTCGCTGATGGCTAGAAATGAGTTGCAGAGACAATTCCCAAATTATTGGATTGGACGCGAAGGAGATGTGTCGTGGCTGATTCGTTCGCCAGACTTGGCGCCTCTGGATTTTTTCTTGTGGGGATTCGTAAAAGACATTGTTTATAAAAACGTTCCAACTAAACCTGAAGATATGCAGAGAGAATTGTCAGAACATGTGCTTCGATAAGTGCCGATGTGATAAGGAATACCACTCAATCCATGATAAGAAGATTGCAGCGCTGCATTGATACCAATGCTCATCACTTCGAACACCTTCTGTAAATGGACGTTCATGCCACCTTTGGACCTTCGTTGACCTTAAAAGACCTTATTCTTACACATCATTGGATTCGTCTCGATAGCCGCTATCAGAAAATAAGTACCAAACTATAGCATCCCATTTAAAAAAAAAATAAAGTTGTCCATCATATCTCTGAAGGGATCCCACCTAGCAACAAAAAACCAGTGTCATATTATGGCCCCCATTGTCCCATGCAACTTTTGTCCCACAAACTTTTCAGCTCCTATCATACTTTCAGAGTTATTTTCGATGGCAATAGTTAGTGACTCAACCTGTACATATGCCCGTAACAAGTTGAGAATCTCGGCCGGGCAGTAAAGGTCTCCAGATCGCCAGCATGGCAGCTTAGTGTGTTCAGTGAAAGGCAGGCTGCCTTCTGTAATAAAATTTAGTGAAGTATTCAACGATCACCGTGAACAGATGTCATGTGACGGTGCGCAAACACACACCTATACACACTGCTACAGAAAAAATTAACAGTAACATTAGGTTGTTGTTCTTGTAGCTCAAGAAGCTGCGAAAAGGTACCTACCGACCACCGATTATCAGTTTTATCAGCACTAAAATGAAAACACACTGAAATCAAATGGAGTACAGCAACATTTATTGCATGACAACTGCGACGGAATGCTCGCATTTCTAAGTTTAGCCACCATTGAGCAAATGGCGTCACAAAGTACAACCGAGTTGAATTTTCCGTGGCATTACAAACGTTGCGGCACTTGAGCAGTATGCCGTTAACTATTAGTTGCGTGTGAGAACCCGGGTAGGCGTCAAATAGATAACTGTCAAATATAATAATTGCAAGTACATGTGACAGATACTGCAACAACAAAAAAATGTTTATTTGACGCCAATGAACTTCCCTTTAATTTGAAGTGTTATTCCGTGATTCTTCTACTTGAAACTGGTTTAATTTGGTAGCATATAGCTGGGAGTGTGTGTCTCATCCCATAGAAATTTTGGGCATTCTTCAGAAATTTTGATCTAGTGCAGGTATAAAATATATTTTTTTCCACCGGTTTGCTTACTACTTTTCTCGCCAAAAAAGTAAAAATTCCCGAGCAAATGAGTGCCAGAGTTGAAACTCTAGACAATTTGTAGGAAAGAAAAATAAAAGATAGAAAAAGAGAAAGTGCAGCTATTATAGCTATATTATCCTTTTTTCCATTTAACGCGTGATTTGAAATAACGTAGAAGACAGTGCAAGGAACGAGAACAAGGGAGAGAGAAAAAGAAATTCGCGTTTGCGCGAGCAGAACCATTTCTTAACGACCTTCGTAAGTCTCAGCAGGTGCGGTGCCGCCTTGCACAGAAAACAGCCACCCCTCCCCGGCATTTGCTTCGCCGAAATTGCCGGCGTCACCGGCCAAATGAGGGAGATTTATGTTCGCCCCAGCAGACGCGGGTGGGCCGGCTACTGGGGGGGGGGGGGGGGAGGAACCACCCTCGCCTCCGCCCACGCGCCTCGCCCTTTCCCCACTGATTCTGGCTGCGGTCGCAACTCGCTTTCCGCAATCACGCAGCCGACGCCCCTGCGGGGGAACGAATGGTGCTCCATCAGGGCCAGAAGATGTCTTTCGACAATCTGAGCCGGGAATTGTGCGACACGTCTTCCACAGCCGATCGCGTTTGTCGAAAGCTTTCCCGCCGTTTCAGCGGCCACAGAAGAAGGCCCGTGGCTGCTGCGAGCAGACGAGAGAGAGACGCGTCACCGCCTTTCACTTGTTTCTGGTGTAACTTAAGACTCGACAGGTTTCCGATGACTCCTTCCTTGTACTGTTTTGCCGATAAGAAAACGAATACACTTCTTTACACTCACAGTTTACGCACGGACAGCAATTAAGATCTTCGATTGTTGTCATTCGTCACTGCATATCGATCTCGTCCATTGTCTGATTGCCTTTAACTTATTTTCTTTTCGATAGTTTCACGAAACACAGGTCCACAACCTTTAGAAAAATATTTTGGTAAATACCGGCATTGGATGTCAACATAGGGTAAATGTATTTCCGTGGCATAGCAGGCACATTCTTTGTGATTAAGTAAGGTAGGATTTCTACACACAGTTACAACCATGCTCAACAAAAGGCCGAAATGTCTTCAGGCGGGAAAGATATTCTGGGCGGGAATAAATGCTGGATGTGGAACAGGAAGTTAATCGTTTGTTGTGTGGAGATAAGTATGTCGTTTACTGCGCTGATACTTTTAAGACAAGTTCATTAACGTCAGATGTTCAAATAATTAGACACTCATATGCAGCTGTATACTGATCGAACTTACTTATAATCTTAGTCATCATAGTTACATTTAAATGTCTTATTACTGAATTACTCGTCAGGAAACCGACAACAACTCTTCGATCTGTGTCCATTTCAGAAGTAATGGCATCATCTCTAAGCAAATGAGCGAAGAAGCACAAGACAAAAATGGGTTATGTGAACAAGAGGAGACAATCCTATTCAACTGATGATTTTCGTGGTGCGCTTCAGAAGGTTTTGGAAGAAATGTAGTCGATATACAAAGCCACTAACAATTCTCCTTTCCATGGAGTGTCCTAAAAGACTATGTAGACGACCGTGATTGCGACAAAGACAATGTGACCGTGGAAAGCTGGGAGTACCATTTTCCCTTACGAGTGAACTGGAAGTTAATTTCATAACCAAATGCAGGAAACAGGGTTCGGCCCGAACTTTACCTGGATAATCCACTAACCATTGTAGCACAGTTAAATCAGTGTCTAAAACAGAGGTCAAAGAGCAAAAGAAATGATGACATCTCCGCCATTTGTAAAGAGGGCTACAGCTGTGGAAAGAATAAAAGTGCTTGGATTCAGTGTCGTTTATGTTAGCTATCGTTCAACTGAAGTTTTCAGTCCATAGATTCATCTGATGCTACGGTATTTGTCTGCAATATTTCTGCAAATGCTAGTGACAGTGACACCAATGCTGAAAATGAATGAGAAGTGGTGTAAGTGGACTTAAAAAATTAAAAGAAAATTATCACGTAATTAAGTACATTACCATGAAGTCAAGAACATAGTGCCACAGAATTAGGTATGCTATAACGAAATTAGGTAGCATGCCCACTTTGTTTAGCACATTTCATAATTTAAACAGTTTTTAATTTCTTAAATGTTCTCGATTATCGGTTAGCAGATCAATGTGTTGGTCAAAACAAGTGATATATAAAATTTCTTGTTTGAATATTTGGTTTGATTTTTCATTTACTATTCTCAATATGACGTAGTTAGGTTTATCATATTTATTAGTTCATCATCGTCATATAAGTTCCGTCGTAACGACGAGCGCTGGCACGAAGATCAAGAACGATACCGCAGAGAGGGCTGCGAGACAACGTCAGCAACCATTAATGTGATTTGCTTGAATTGTTGTTTAGCTACCCGAGAAAGCAGCATCCTTGGGCACTCTATATTACACGAGTGGACAAGACAACACAATATACATCAGAGGTTGGGCCTTTTGGTGCGTTCAGTCTCCTTCAAATTTGATCAAGCCATCTCTTCATTAGTCTTCCTGAAGATCTTTTGCCTCTTGGTACGTATTTTTTCCTGATTCTTGCGCCTGGCACACGGTATATGTTTCATTTCCATCCCTGGGGGAGATGCCAACGGCTAATTGCGCCAAAAATTGTTGAAGAAGTTACTGTTGAAGAAGTTGCTGTTACTATGGTTGAGAGTGCTGGAAGCATTGTGCGATATCGAGTAGTGGACGAGCGGTGTCCCGATAGCTGAACATTCCATGGTCCACCTTTGTTTCGGGCTGCAGTATAGCAACCTCCAGTGCGTTTCCAGGCTGTCGTGTATGAAGATGGTCGTCACATTCAGAAACTTTTATAACCTGGAACGTGACTATGGTATTGTAACCTCGAACAAGAACCTGGTATGCAGGTACCTAATAGTGCCATCTCATGTGGAAATTGAAATGTGTTTCTTTCAATGGTTTATTCGTTATTTCTCTACCGCATGTCCTTACACACGTTTCCACAAAGTCTTATTGCCCTTCGGTTACTCCTTTGCCATGGGGGCCCTCACAAATAGCGAAATTTTAATTAGAACCACCCTCTACTTTTCTTACCGCGTCACGCCCCCGCACCCCCACCAGGTGGCATTCAGTGTCGCACTGGGCAGTGATCATACTGTTTTGGGACATCAGTGTATCAGCCGACCTACGTAATGAACGCTAGCCTCAGTTGTATTATGAAGAACCTTACTACGAACAAAGAAAAACGTACTGTACTTCCCTAGTCTGTTAATGAATAGAGTTAAAGTTACAATCAAGGTTGCAGTCATTGTAGAAGTTTTTCGTTGTGTTGTAGAGTTGGATTCCCAAATTTTTAAAACGAATTCATACGCTTATAACGAAAAAAGCATCGCAGAAGACGCCAAACCAGCCCCAACACAGCACCAATAGCCGTGCACGTTTCGCCGGCACGTGAAAACGCAGCATTTCGCCGATGTATTCCAAAGTTTTGTGCGATAAGAAAGTTTCTGAAGATCGGCACGGAATCCATGAACTTCTCTCGGCTTTTCGCATATTCCGTGATGCAAGCCGCAACTGAAGCGAGCGTGTCCGAGTGTGGCACGGAAGGGGGCGGACGGCCGAGCTGGCATTATTTATGCCTCGCATACCCAGAAATAGTGGGCAGTAGTGGAAGGCTACCATTTCTGCGAATCTGCACGACTTTCTCGTCTGACTTCGCCCCTTCTGCAAAACCAAGTTGTACGTTCCTCGAGTGGTATCCTCCAATTGCGTATGGCGTTGAGAAGTCTTGCGATGCCGGCACTATGCAGTGTCTCTCTCTTTTTCCATTCTATATAATATTGGTCTGATTTAGCTTCCCCCTGCTGTACCCTCATGCAAACACATTACTATTACATCTTACTCTCTGTTATAAAGTGTTTTTATTAGGTCGCTTTCTTGTCTGTTTGTTGTTCGGTAAAAATTTTGAAATTAATTTTAAATTCCCGATGAGTTACAGACTTGCAACTGTCAAGACAACTCAGAAGTCAATTACAATGTAATATTAACTGGTTTTTGTGTCTGGTGGACGGCTGGAGTGGCCGCGAGGTTCTGGGCGCTACAGTCTGGAACCGAGCGACCGCTACGGTCGCAGGTTCCAATCCTGCCTCGGGCATGGATGTGTGTGATGTCCTTAGGTTAGTTAGGTTTAATTAGTTCTAAGTTCTAGGCGTCTGATGACCTCAGAAGTTAAGTCGCATAGTGCTCAGAGCCATTTGAACAATTTTTTTGTGTGTGGTGTGAGGCGAACGGTATTTTCTTCTTCCCTGTGATAGTTCGGTGCAAATTTCGCAGTTGATTTCATACCAACTTTCCGATGAACCATAGGCTTGAAACTTTCAACGTAGGCCAGAAGAATAGCAATCTTTGTAAAAAATCATGCAGCAATTCATATCATTTGCATTGCTATAAAATTGTTAGTAACCTATGTGAACTATATTCACTGCACGCGCCCCACGTTCTTAATTTTAAATTTACAGGTATTGTCATAGGTATTAAAAATTCACGAGCGCAAATTTTCAGCACTATTATATGGGGCTAGGAGAAATTATTTTATACTTTTTAGTCCCTTTTAAAAATATGTTATTTTCCTTTTAGAGGTACTTCAATTACTTCTGAAATATTATAAGCAACCAGAATGAACTCGACATTGACAATAAGCTGCAGAAATATCAAATGATGTACAATCAATTGAACTGATTAACTTCTCAAGTTCACAGTCCAGTAGAAATTATTTATTTCTCAATTGAAGTTTGGGCCTTATGGCCATTTTCGAGTGGCACTGAAAAAAAAAATTTGCTTCAGAATAGGTCAGACAAAATTCTCCGACATGGATACATGACATCGTCATAAATAAGCCTTTCCCCTGTAAAAATACAGATGGCATGTATACGTGTTGGAGAATTTCAAAGTTTGACACGTGCTGAAGCAGAACCTTTTGCAGTACAACTTGTAAATGGCCCAGTGGCCGAAATTGCAATTCTGAGATAAGTAATTACTACAGTCAAGATGTCATTTAAAAGATCAATAGAACACTGAGAAATAAAGTGAGAAAAGAAACAAAAATGAAGTTTTATGAGGCAATGGCCGCCCTCACGTTGCTACGTGGAAGTGAAACTTGGCAAACTGCTGAAAAGCAAGAAAGCAGAATCCAAGCGGCAAAAATGAAATTCCTGGGAGGAGTGTAGGGCTGCACAAAATTAATCAGACTAAGAAACGAAGACATCAGAGCAGAACTTGAGATGTATGCTATAAATGAGGAGATCAGCCGGCCGGAGTGGCCGAGCGGTTCTAGGCGCTACAGCCTGCCTCGGGCATGGATGTGTGTGATGTCCTTACGTTAGTTAGGTTCAAGTAGTTCTAAGTCCCTAAGCTGACACACTACTTAACCTAAATTATCCTAAGGACAAACACACACACACCCATGCCCGAGGGAGGACTCGAACCTCCGCCGGGACCACCCGTAGTTAATTCTGAGTCTGGCTATTACAGACGCGAATTGTCTAGACATCGATTGCGTATAGGTTTTCGTGGAATAATGGCCGACGGATGATTCATGTTACTTTTTGCGATTTTTAAAATATATTATCAGGCATATCGACTTATCACTTACAGCTACGCTAATATTCGACAAGCGTACCGCAGAGGTTAATATCTTCGATATTTTTATTCCGTACAGTATCGCGGAAAGTAACAAAAAAAATTCGAACGATGCATGATTAACCACTGGTTTTTGTATGAGGAAAGGGATAAAAGAAAAGTTTACATATGGCGTTGCGCTGAAGTTAGAAGAGGACCGATACCGATCTGCCATCACACAGTTGAGATAAACTCCTATACAGCCGATGTCGACATCAAAATTGAAGTTTTCCAGTTTCGTGCGAGCTGCAGTGCACCGAGAATGCAAAAAAATATAGTTAGAATACATGAGACGCTACACTGTGTTTCGTTGGTTCTGAAAATGTGTGTCGTTCACTGCTAATGATTAGGACGTCAAAGGCGGAAGATGAATCATCAGATAATTAATCTTTCACAAGTTGTCTTATTTGAGATTGAAATTCGGTGTCGTGCGCGCAGGGCCACTGTTTTTGGCCTATCGTTAAATTCTAGTTTCTGTTTCCAGTGAAGTGCTCCACTGGGCCTACTGGAGCTGAATTCTTCCTACCCCTCTTTCCTCCTCCCTCTCCTCCCCCCCCCCACCCCATCCCTTTCTCGGCGATTTTTTCATGTCTCGTATTCCGTTGTTCCTTTATAGTTTTCTGGAGAAATAAGTCTGACGACCTTATTGGAAACTTTTATTTTATGTCCTTCTTTTACAGACGCGTAAAATCAAAGTGGCTGCGTCTCTGAATGACGGAATTTCGTTTTAGAGCTACCTATTACGAAATTCATTCAGGCGTAGTCCTGCAAATGCAATTTAGCTGTTGAATCTACTTACCTCTAATGACTCACCGTAATTTTCGAAGTACGGGAAAGTGTGCTCTACCATCACATCAATCCTTGACAGATTGTGCTGGAACCAGGTTAGAAAACAGATATACGAATGGTAACATACATATATTACATTCAGTTACAATTCGTGTATCCTTAAGAATAAAGCTAATGTACTCAACACTTTATGGAATACCTTTAATGTACTCCATTCCTCTTATTAAATCAGATTTTTTACCGCAGTTTCCAGTCCCATAGATATTTGTTTTAGTATAGTAATGGATAATCTGACTTGGAATCCTTGTCTCCGACGTTCTCAGAACACCTTCATTGCGAGCTCTTTTTCCCATATTATTGGTATAGCGCCTAGTACTTTGCTTGTTATGTCATTCCTGATGTTACAGTTCTCCTGTAATCTTTTATTGACGTGAGATACTTCATTGCTGATGTCCCTTAGATCTGGTTTCTTCGATGCGCAGCACTCTGATTTATGCAATAATTTGGGAACTGCCATCACCTCTAAAGTTTGTTTTTTTTTTCTCTTTTACCTGGTTTTCCTTTGAGGTGTCTTGCAGCAGTGGTGTGTATGCTCTGGTAGCTGATAGTTTTATTAGCTGTATTTTTCTCTTCATCGCAACGTATATCGTACACAAGATATTGGAATGTGACAATGATCGTAACGAGTCATTGCATGAGAACCTTATTCTTTAGTTTTGGTGGGTCATAGTTTTAAACTTGTGTCTGCGTGTGGGTCGATGCAGTTTCAGTACTGACATTTGCTGTTTATTTTTATTTTCCTAAATTATTACTCAAAATACTCAAATGTGTGTGAATTCCTAAGGGAAAAAACTGCTGATGTCATCGGCCCCTAGACTTACACACTACTTAACCTAACTTAACGCTAAGGACAGCACTCACACCCATGCCCGAGGGAGGTCTCCAACTTCCGGCGCGAGGAGCCAGTCATTACTCGATCGTTATCAAAAACACTAGTTTATAATAATGGGATGGGTATAATCTACTGAAGAAGGGCAGTTAGTGCACGAAACCGGAAAAGATATTAAATTTCTTTTATGCAACTCGTTGCTTATTATTTTATTATGTACGACTGTTGTTGCTGAGGATGGGTAAAATACTAAATGTCTCCTCACTTTCAGTTACTTACTAAAGCATAGACAAATAGCGTTGTCTGAAGCTCTGGTTTGCACGTACGTTGGGTGACAGCTTTCTTTCGCTGGATTTTTTTTTCCGGTGGATTTTTTTCCTCGATATCTTCTACGACTTGCAAGGGGATCGTCAGACTCGTTAATCACGGATTTTGAGGAGTCTTAGTCATGTTGAAGAGAGGGTAAGGGTGTGGCAGGCAAGATCGAACTTTAAGAAGGTCTATTTTTTCCTCGATTTAAATAGATTCTGCGACATTTAGAACCTTCCCTGTGAATTTCGGAATAAACTTTGAGATGTATTCAGAATACTAACACGCCTTCGTTCGTTTTAATTAACGAGTGAGATTAATTTCGCTGTGTCCCATCCATCTGGCATTTCATACCTTTTAGAGAGCTTAAGGGACATGCTTCCGTACTTAATCAATTTCTCCGTCCTTAATCAATTACTTGTTGGCGCCGTCTACTATAGGAGCGTACCGGATTCTTTGACTTCGCAAGAGCTTCATCTGCCTACCTGTAGGATGCGACACGACATTACATCTCCGGATTGCTACAGCGTCGTACCTCGCGAGGTAGCGGCGACGCAAGCGGACTCAACCGCCCAGCTCAGCCGTGGCATTGCAGCGTTGGGTGCTGCCGTTGCGAAGTTATGTGTCGTAACCGCCGGTCCCGCGAAACACGCAGCGTTGCAGTTCCGCCACGTTACATGTCGTTAGCCGCCACTCACACCTCCAACCACCCATCTGAGTGAGTTTGCTGCATACACTGAGACGACAAAAGTCATCGGATGGCAATACGCACATACATAGACAGTGGTAGTATCGCGTTGGGGCCGTATTTGAACTCAGCTCATTCATGTGAAAGTTTTCCGGCGTAATTATGACCGCACGACGGGAATTAAGACTGATGGCGTGAATGGTAGGTAGTTGCGTGTGGGACATTCCACTTCGTAAGTCACTAGTAAATTCAATATTCCGAGATGCACAGTTTCAAAAGCGTGCCGGGAATATCAAATCTCAGGCATCACCTCTCACCACAGACAACGCAGAGACCGATGGCCTCCATTTAACTACCAAGAGCAGCGGCGTTTGCGTAGAGTTGTGAAAGCTAAAATATAAGTGTGAAATAACCGCAGAAATCGATGTGGGTCGTACGACGAACGTATTCGTTAGTGTAGTGAAACAAGTCGTTAGTGGGCTACGGCAGCAGCGAATGCCGTTGCTAACAGCATGTCATCTGCTGCAGCGCCTCTCCTGGGCCTGTGACTATGTTAGTGGGTCCTAGAAAACTGGAAAAAAATGGCTCTGAGCACTATGGGACTCAACTTCTGAGGTCATCAGTCCCCTAGAACTAAGAAGTACTTAAACCTGACTAACCTAGGGACATCACACACATCCATGCCCAAGGCAGGATTCGAACTTGCGACCGCAGCGGTCTCGCGGTTCCAAACTGTAGCGCCTAGAACCGCTCGGCCACTCAGGGCCGGCAAGACTGGAAAACCGTGGCCTAATTAGATGAGTCACGATTTCAACGGGTAAGAGTTGATGGTAGGGTTCGAGTGTGGATTTGAGACCCCGCGAGCCGCGCGGGATTAGCCGAGCGGTCTCAGGCGCTGCGGTCATGGACTGTGCGGCTGGTCCCGGCGGAGGTCCGAGTCTTCCCTCCGACATGGGTGTGTGTATTCGTCCTTAGGATAATTTAGGTTAAGTAGTGTGTAAGCTTAGGGACTGCAGACCTTAGCAGTCAAGTCCCATAAGATTTCACACACATTTGAACATTTTTAGACCCCGCGATCCATGGACGCAATTTGTCAACAAGACGCTATGCAAGCTGGCTTTGGCTCCATAATGGTGTAGGCTGTGTTTGTATGGAATAGACTGGGTCTTCTGGGCAACCTGAACCGATCGTTGACTGAAAACGGGTATCTTCGACTACTCGGAGACCACTGTAGTCATTCATCGACTTCATTTTCCCAAACAACGATGGTATTTTTTGTGGACAATAGTGAGGCATGTCACCGGGTTTGAAGAACTTTCTAGAGATGTTGAGTGAATAACTGGCGGAACATAGTCGACAGGTCATGTAGTACATAAAAACCTGCACCGACAACACTTTTGCAATTGTAGACGGCTACAGTGGCACCATAGCTCAATATTCTTAGATTTGTTGAGGCCATATCACGTCGAATCGCTGTACTAAGCCGGGCAAAATGATGTCTGATACCATATTAGGAGGTCACCTCATTGTTGAGTGCCTCCCGTGGTCACTTACACAGTGAAACTGTGCCCATGCAGTGGCTCTGTATCCTACATCCATTTGAACCTGCTTACTATACAGAGGGGTCCAAAAAATGTAACCACTGTTTAAAAGTCCATAACTTGCAGACTAATTGACAGAGTTGTCTCATATTTGGTGAAAGTGTAGCTTAAAGTCCAACTTAAAGGTATCACTGTAGGTGTTCGAAATGGTCACCATTAACATCCACACACAAACGATGGCGCTGAACTGTAGCACGAACTAGTGACTGCAACGTGTTCAGTTGGATATTTGCACATGAATGTACGATGGATTCTCGAAGTTCATCCAATGTGCGTGGCTTTTGCCGATAAATGACGTCCTTTAGTGTTCCCCACAGGCAAAAGTCCAGAGGAGATAGGTCTGGGGAACGTGGTGGATACTCCACAGCACCTCTACGGCTTATCCATCTTCCTGATAGATTTTCGTCGAGATACGCCCTAACACACGATTTTGGTAGTGGGCTGGGGCACCATCTTGTTCAAAGTAAACTCTTCCGTCTCCATACAAGTCTCGGATGGCAGGTAAAATGGATGTCTGAAGCTTCTGAAGGTACACCTCACCGGTAACTGAAGAATGGCCCAATCAAGCCCCGGTAAGACAACCCACACCACACATTTATTCCTGGCTAATTCACGGCTTTGTCTACATGGACGTTCGGATTTTCGGCTGCCCAGTAGATGCAATTGTGGCGATTTACTGTATCATTGAGTTTGAACTATGCCTCATCAGACCACACAATCATCTCTGCAAACTCTTCATCGTTGCGCACCATGTTAGTAAACCACTCGCAGTACTCCATTCTACGATCTGTCTCGAATGCGACGAATCGTTAAACGTGTCGATGGCTCCGTTTAATACTCATTTCGCCATTGCCGTGAACCTCATTAATGCTTTCGTTTTTAAAATACCACTTCAAAACTGACTTCCTTTCATCGAATGTAAGTCTTGCGCCAGCCATCTTTACTCGAGTAACTAGGTGCAGACTGCTACGGTCGCAGGTTGGAATCCTGCCTCGGGCATGGATGTGTGTGATGTCCTTAGGTTAGTTAGGTTTAACTAGTTCTAAGTTCTAGGGGACTGATGACCTAAGATGTTAAGTCCCATAGTGCTCAGAGCCATTTGAACCATTTTTTAACTAGGTGCAGCTAAGAACAAAACACTATCTGGTGACTGTCATCTGACAAAACAGCGCAATACAACGCTAATGTGACGATTGCCGGAACTACAAACTATTTCACTACAAAAGATGAGACAACTCCGTCAATTAGTTTGACAGTTATGGACTTTTAAACAGTGGATACATTTTTTTTTGGGCTCCTCTGTATTCAAGGCTTTGTCTAATTGCACAGTTTTTACTCTCTACATTTTCCTCTTTTACCAAATTAACGATCCCTCTATGCCTCCTGCGGTGCCGGACATAAAAGGTGAAGCACCCAGATGGAAAAGATGGTTCAGAGGATGTGTGACATTATTTCAGTGACTACAATGTGACTACAAATTACGTATAGCTTGGGAATATGAGCCCACTAATCAGCATGACGCTGCATCCCCTTGAAAAGTGTCTGTTGATTCAGCCACCACTTTGACTGCGTATTCTTGCAAATTGACTACGGGACAGTTCTTTGGTATATTTTCAGACATCTCGCTGGTCGATTTCGATATCCCTGTGCTACATGGTAAGTAAGTTTCTCTGGCGATCTTTGGAGTGAGTATCTCAGTCTAGGGTGTGGTAGTACCACATAAACGAGTTGCATTTTGACAAAGTGTCAGTTGTATGGAAGCAGTCGTACTGAGGCAGTCAGCCTGTTGCAGACTTCACAGGGTAGAAGTAATTTTAATCGTAGTAAATCGCCGAAACTGGTAGGCAAATAAAATAACAGTTTGGAAACTAGACGGCTGAAAGATGTTTGATTTGACATTCTGTACAGAACAGCCGAGTCCTGAAACCATCTCTGAAAAGACGGAATTTTAGGCCCATCTGTTTCGTGTGATTTGCGAGCCAGCTACTGCGAATTTCCTGGGGCGCGAGCTGTGATCGCGAGTACCACATGGCACACGTACCGTATGAACAAGTCGCATCGTTTTTAAGCGTTTAGCAGCACCTTTAACTCGGCACATTCAAGGTTGACGTTCGAAAGCGCGGTCCGTGTGCCGGCCGACGGTTTTACCTGCGTGCGCAACCAATTCTGTTGGGAAGCCCCCTTGTTTCCGGGTGTCCGCGCGGCGCATACGGCAGCGTTTCCGTGTGTACGCCCACGTTCAGGAAACGAGGCGCAAATCCTGAATTACGGCGTGGCGGTTAGGATAGCTCGGCCTCTTGTGCTGCTCTTCGCCTCGAGCCAAACTTCTTCCGCCCCTCGGCAGCTCTCCCCCTATCGCGTCGTTTCCAAACGACAGCACTTATTCTCCCTCCGCCTCCTTTCTTCGCCTCTCCTTGTCTCCCCTTCGCCTCCCGTGTAACCTACTTCTCCACACGAAGTATCCCGCTGTGCCCGACGCCGGAAGTTTGTACGCATCTGGAAGTTTTGGTGGACGGATTTAAGCACTAGTGCAAACGGAGAGTGGTAACTTGCTTAGATAAATTTTCTTCGCTCAACTTGCAGCTCCTGTTTTCGCTCCTCATCGGCCTGCGCGCCTCTGCATCGACGCGGCTGTCTTTTTCCTCCTCCTCGCTCTCTCTCCCTCCCCCCCCCTCTCTCTCTCTCTCTCTGTCTGTCTCTCTCTCCTTTTCTACGTCTGGAGAGCAGCGCAAGATGCTGGCTGTGCTGCGTCAACTAATTGCGACGACTTTCGCTGTTTCACTTCCCGGTATTGGTAGAAATTTTGCACAAAAAGCTTTGTACAGTGGGCTTAAGAAAGCCTTCGCCGCGTCATCCTTGATGGAAAGGTCGTGTAGTCTGGGTTCTTACCGACAGAACGCTTCCGTGACAATGACGAATCTCACAGGCAGAGACAATAAAAGGTCTTATACGAAGGCACCCACTCAACTGAGCCGGCGCCCCCCCCCCCCCCCCCCCAATTTTAAATCGTAAAATTAGAATCAGAGGACGATTTTGGCAGACAACGCTTAAGTAGCACACGAATACAACGTGAATATTGCTACGTTAAAGATTGCCATTGTGATATTATAATGAAGTGGACAGTTACGTGCTAGGATACTAATGTCCAATCGGTAGAACGGATCAACAGATTTTTATACACGGTCCTGTCACATTAATATGACCATCGCTTACGTTGAAATGCAGATGGCAGCACTGGCAGTGAAGGGTATATAAATTTTGTCGGAGAGACGCGGAAAACAGTGCAGTTGTCGTAAAGCGGGAATAGGACTTATCTGACGTCCCAAAGTCCACAATCATCGGCTTTCGGGCCAGGTTCGAATCCTGCCTCGGGCATGGATGTGTGTGATGTCTTTAGGTTAGTTAGATTTAAGTAGTTCTAAGTTATAGGGGACTGATGACCTCAGAAGTTAGGTCCCATAGTGCTCAGAGCCATTTGAACCATTTTGAAGTTACACACTACTTAAACTAACTTACGCTAAGAACAACACACACACCCATGCCCGACGGAGGACTCGAACCTGCGTGCGGGAGGGGCCGCGCAGTCTGTGACATGGCGCCTCAAACCGCTGCCACTCCGCGCGGCAAAAGTCAAAGAGTAAATAGTTTTTTTTTTTCAAAAAGTAATTATTGTTCCATGCTCGCGTTATATTCTTCAGATCAATATCTCTCGTACTACACACTTTCCAAAGTAGATTACGGTCTTCCTCAGCGTTCAATCTCCAAACCATATGCCATCAAAATCGGTTCAGCTGTTTATTCGTGAAAGCGTAAAAGACACAAATACTTTCTCATTTACAATATTAGTGTGGATAGGAACTTGCGTCGTACACAATTGCGTCACTGTGGTGTCAGATGTCATCGAAAATTCGAACAAATATGACACATTCTATGCTACAGAAGACAAATTTTCGTTTGGAATGGGCCATGTACAGCTTATTCATTACAGGCAGTTATTTGCGCCGTTATTCGGGGTCAGTAGAGGATCGGATAATGTGATGCTACAGTTCGTATAGCCCTGTCGCCGGACAGTGGCGACTAGAAACGAGCTCAGATTTAGTGCAACAACTTTCTGTAAAGTGTTTCACGTAAACAGCATTACGGGGCGTTTGTGCTGACAAATACTGCTAATCGCCGCCCCGAAACACGCCTACTAAAAGCAATGGAATCGCGTTGAACTTTGTACCGGGCTGAACAATTGTGGAACTAATCGACTGGTACTGCTCGGCGTTTCGGAAAAATTCCTTCCAATTACAGTGAAGGCACGATTCGCGTATGCGAAAGTCTGCATGAAGAATAGAAATCTGGAGGAAAAGAATTTTATGATATAACCTGACTAGGAGAAGAGAACGTTTGATAGGACACTTTGTAATGATCCAGT
Source organism: Schistocerca nitens (assembly GCF_023898315.1). Taxonomy (NCBI): domain Eukaryota; kingdom Metazoa; phylum Arthropoda; class Insecta; order Orthoptera; family Acrididae; genus Schistocerca; species Schistocerca nitens. The sequence goes on from NC_064620.1 coordinate 449,539,254, forward strand.
TACATACTTTCCGTTATTCCTCGCCAAATATTAACTTCAAATGGAAGAAAGAGGATAGTCGATCTCAAACTGTCGCTAACTGTGGGAAGAAGAGCGACAAATGGGAAAAAATGCTTTTATTAATAATTTTGAAAAGAATGTTTGTTAGATGTAAACTGCAAAAAACTGCAAAACCTAGCTTCGCGTTTCTGGGAATGCAGTACCCAGCAAAACTGATGTTGAATGCGGTGGAGGCATGGAACAGTGACATACGAGTTTGTTTTCCGAAAAAGCAAGACAGATATGCCAATGCATTAGTCACTCATTGAATTGTATTCATTCTGGCCTGACTAGTTGATAATTGCGCCGAGGCTACTGCAGCTATCGTTAATACAATGGTGTGCAAAACTTAAGGACGAAAGTGCCAAGTAACGTAGATCTATTTAACGCGAACCGTACTTAGAAAGAACTGCTACAGTGTACTACGGAACTGAAACGCCGTGGCCGGCCTAGTGGCCGAGCGGTTAAAGGCGCTACAGTCTGGAACCGCACGACCGCTACGGTTGCAGGTTCGAATCCTGCCTCGGGCATGGATGTGTGTGATGTCCTTAGGTTAGTTAGGTTTAAGTAGTTCTAAGTTCTAGGGGACTTATGACCACAGCAGTTGAGTCCCATAGTGCTCAAAGCCATTTGAACCATTTTTTTGAAACGCCGTGAGACGAACAGAAATGTCACTTTTATTCACAGGCAGTAATTACACAGAAGTCACCGAGATCCATGATAGTTCCCTGAACGCTACAAAAGGCGGGAAGGTACAGGTTGTGAAGATCGTTACAGTTAATTCGTTATAGTTGTTATTAATTCAGCTTATAGCCACATGTTTGGAATGTAATCCTCAGCAACGCGTTCCCGGAGTCAAGCTCCCACAATCTGGCTGTCTACGTTAATTCTTCCTAAACATGCACTTAAAAAGCACACTTTGCTGAGGTTTACAATCATAACACTGATATGCTAAATTAACTATAACAGGGAATATATTATGCTTTTAGTTCAGCGATTAATGGTTTGGTTTATTTTACAGAATGAACCGATATGAAAATGTTCTCAATTTATTTTCAGTAATACTGCATAGCGTGCAGTTTTTAAATCGCTGCGAGAAGCCGACGACAATCATTTGCCCCTAGGAATTAACGTTTCGTGTTCAATCGTTTTGTTAGCGGCGCCCGGAGCAGCGGAATATTTTTTTAATGCAGTCAGACGCTAAACCCAGTTATGATTTCAAATTTTCCAGGGAATTTAATATTTACGCCCCTTACTGCCGTCATTCAACGGAACAAAATTATAAAACGAACATAAGCTTAGGCGGAACAGCATGCTCGGGATTGGAGGCAAATCTAGAACAACATTTAAATAAATACAAGCCTCATTGTAAGAAAGGGGTTGCCACAGTTTCATGGCGCATCACGGAATTATCAGTTTAGACATGGAGAGAAGCGGGCGGGCGCTGATGGAGGGGAGGGGTGGGGGGAACGGTGGGGCAGAAAAAAATCTGCATCTACATTTACATCTACTCTCCGCAAGTCACCTTAAGATGTGTGGCCGTGGCTATTTTGTCTACCAGTATCACATCCCCCTTTCCTGTTTCAATCGCAAGTGGTTCGCGGTAAGAACGATTGCTGGTGTGGGCCGTATCTATCGCAAAATATACATAGAAGGAAGAAATATACGAGGCGGAAAGTAAGGTCCGATTAGGCGCGAAATGGAAACCAATGTGAAAATCCGATGGAAGTTTCCACAGAAGTGTTGGGCAGCGTCTTTAGTGTGCCTCTCGATCGCTTCAAGTTGCTCTTTTCAGTTCAGAGCGCAAAGTGATCACGCAGAAATGCATAAAACGACAGTGTCTCCAGCCAGGTATGCGGATTTGGAGAGAGATTTCGCCTGAAGCTATGCAGCCCACATAACATAAATGTCATGCGTTTCTTTGCTTAAGAGAATTTTCAGCCGCATTCTGCAATGGCAATGGAGACGCTCCTGCAGCGTTTTCGATGGGAAGTGTTTGATCACCCACAATACAGCCCTCAATTGGCTCCCCCCGTTGTTCATCTCTGCACACATGGACCGCTGGCCACGAAGACAACATTTTGGCACAGTCGACGAAAGGCAGACCAGGGTAGAGAATTGGCGGAAAGCACAGGCGGCTGCTTTCCGTGACGAGGGTAAGCCGGAACGGCAACTGTTTAGAGAGGTAACTGGAAGGTGCGGCTAACTGTTGCGAATAAAATTTGTTTGATTTTTACTGTGGTTTTCATTTCGCGACCTTACTCGTATGAGTTGTCTGTACTAGGAACGTACGCTCTCGTAACTTTAACAGTGTTGTGACGCAGAAGGCCTCTCTTGCAGCGTCTGCGGCTAGAGCTGGCTCAGATTCTCCATGACGCTTTCGCGCTTACTAAAACGAAACGCATTGCTGTTGTTTGGACATCTCTCGGTTTCTTCTATCTACTGTATCTGGCGCGGATCATAGCCACATTCAAGTAATAATTTTTTCATAATGCGGGGCCACAGTCATAATATATTTCTTTAAAGTCAGTACCGCCATTAAACTGTTGTTTATTTGCAGTGTTACGTTTACACTTACACTATTATGATTTCGCCTTCAAAGTGTCATTATCATACAGTGCCTAATAGTGTGTAAGTCTTGGGAACGATGACCTCAGCAGTTTGGTCCCTTAAGAATTCACACACATGTGAACATTTCTTTGACTTTCGAACTTTATCTTTGTTATGAATATGCTTTTACTGTCTGATATGTTCTATAAAATACGATTCAACGTACTTATGTCGTCTTCCATACTTCCATACTAAATAACCCAGTCGCATTTTAGCCGCAGAGCGTCAAGCGTCTCTTATAGCTTTGAGGCGATTGAAGACTAACAATAAAAACGTTCTTTAAATGGTGTACGGTGAACAGCCAACGTGCTTTTACACATAGAACGTGGGAGGCTTTTAAGGAAGTTGCAGTTGATTATGATACGCAGCCGCGGGTTACAGACAGAAGCGTGACCGCAACTGACGTTATTGCAGTACAAATGTTATAAAATTCGCGCTGCACTGAAGCACAAATTATTTATTTTCTTTCTTCGTCAGATTAAAGCTATTTAATAATTTTAGAAAGTCGACATTTCATTTTAGTACCGTCACCATTACTCATAGTAACAAAACTATTGATAAGCGTCAATATCTCGTGGTCTTTTGGTCAGGGCTGCTGACCCTTGATCACTGGGTCCGGGGTCGATCTCCAGTGGGATCGGATTTCCTCCGCTGGAGAGTGGATGTGGGTGTTGTCCTAATCATTTTATCATCATCGACACTCAAGTCGCCGAATTGGCATCAAATAAAAAGACTTGCAGCAAGCGACCCAACATTCCGAGATTGGTTTCCTCGCCATTAAAGCCATAGGCACATATTTCATTTCACTGATATGCGAGCGCAGCTGCGGAAACAGGTAGTTGATTACAGACTTTTAAATTTGTTCTGCCAGTTTTATTTATTCCTGCGCGGTTGTCTAGAGGCAAAGCGTGTGCCTGGAAACCCAAAGATCGCGTCACAGTAAGCAGAGGATCCCGGGTTCGAGACCCGGTCGGGGCACACATTTTCATCTGTCCCCCTTGATATATATCAACGCCCGTCAGCAGCAGGAGGTATTAATATAATTGAAATTTCATTCTAGGCGGCTGCAAAGACAGACACCATATCCACGTAAGTATATAGTTCTGGCAATACCGGCCATGACCTTCTACTTGTGTGCAGATACACACATATTACCCGACCTCTTACGGGACTTGGTAAGAATGTCTTCCACGAGTAATGAGTGTGTTGGGGTGGGACACTACGAATGTAGTGTGTAGACATACAAGATGAGAATGTGGGTCTCGCGTGCGCGAGATACTCCCTGCAGTCGCGCATCCTCTGTGCCCTCGGTGGCTCCGATGTATAGAGCATCTGCCATGTAAGCAGGAGATCCCGGGTTCGAGTCCCGGTCGGGGCACACATTTTCATCTGTCCCCGTTGATATATATCAACGCCCGTCAGCAGCAGGAGGTATTAATATAATTCTAATTTCATTCTAGGCGGCTGCAGGTCATCTTTCGGACATGTCCGAAAGAACAGACACCATATCCATATAAGTATATGGTTAAGTGAAGGTCTCCTTTTCCCAGCAGCATTACAGGGGTAGTTTTAGGGGCTTACATGTCACCTGGGTAGTTAGTGCCCGCTTGCACCAAGCAGATGGACATCCGTCTTGAGGGACTCTCAGCCACTTTCAACCACTTACGGGATACGTCTGTTTATTTATGTAATTCTTAGATCGACCCATTATTTGACTAGCTCTGCGAAAGAACTCACATAGTTTAAAGGGTTGGTCTTATGGCGGCCAACGGCCTTTCTGCAGTTGTAATATCGGTTCCTATCAGATCATCGAAGTTAAGGGCTGTTGGGCTTGACTAGCACTTAGATGGGTCACGCCTGGATCTGCCGAGTGGTGTTGGCAACCGGGTTGCTCTCAGGCCTCGTGAGGTCAGTTAGCGAAGCTACTTGATGTTGCGGCAACGGTCACGAAAACTGACAACGGCCGGAGGGTGGTGTGCTGACCATATACCCCTCGGTATCAGCATCCGGTGACGCCTAAGGGCTGACAATGACATGGTTGAGCCTTCTCGTATGGAATCGTTCAGGAGTGTTACTCGGCAGACCTGGAAGGTCTAAGCCCAACAGCGCTTAACTTCGATGAGCTGACGGGTACCGGGTACCGGTGCTACCAGTTCAGCGAGGCTGTCGGCCTCCATAAGACCAACCCTTTAAATTGTGTGATTTTTTCGTTAGATAGGGACAAGTGGGAGGGTATTATTGGTTTCGTGGAAGAGGGAAAGAGTGGAAGTGATGGTTAAAAAGCTGTGGTATTAATCTACTAACGTTGCCACCTTATCATAGGTAGTTACTACATGCAATGCATTATAGTATGTATCATACTTTATCACATAATTTTTCTACCATGTAGGTAACATTCCGATAAATTCGAATATTTTTTTTATTATTTTTAGTAGCTTTTGCCATTGGCTGGTAATACGAAAAGGAGCAACGCGTGCGTAATACCCAACGGTTCAAAATGGCTCTGAGCACTATGGGACTTAACATCTATGGTCATCAGTCCCCTAGAACTTAGAACTACTTAAACCTAACTAACCTAAGGACAGCACACAACACCCAGCCATCACGAGGCAGAGAAAATCCCTGACCCCGCCAGGAATCGAACCCGGGAACCCGGGCGTGGGAAGCGAGAACGCTACCGCACGACCACGAGATGCGGGCAATACCCAACGGTACTGGAAGCTTCTACAACAAGAGCCATTTGAATTTTCAGTTGCAAGCATTACAACGGCGAACAGAGTACCACTTTTGAGATGAAATGACAAATGGTGATGGGTACACTCGCTACTAGTCAATATCTTGTACATTTTCTGGTTCAAAATGACCCTCAATCAACACGTCTATGTGGTGGAGCGGGATGCAAGCTCGAGGGCGTTTAGATGGGGTGGGGATGCCCTTTAACCCTTTGTTTCCTGACATAAGAAAAAATTTACTTTTTAACATTTTCTTTGCAGAATTTATGCTATTGTGGCCTCAAATGACGGTAGGATTTTTTGTAAAATTTTATTTTATTTTTCACAACTTTTTTCTCTCCTGGTACTCAGAAGTACCGTCAGACTCCGTGGACAGAATCACAATATGCGCAGAAAAAGATCCAATTTTTATAACTAGTACTTCATTCCACATAAACATTAAATATTTTTACATTAGAAAATTAATTAACAGAAATATAATATATCTGATTTTTTTTTTAATTTCGCATAAATTTATTCTAGAGCAACTTCACAATACATAGTAACTTAGCTATACATATCACATATTTAGTGTTAGTGATAGCTCATGAAATTGTAGGAAACTTCTTTTTCTCATTGTAGCACAAATACACTTTACATGTACTACATTGTGAATGTGGTCTCGACTGAATTTTATTTTTCGCACACATTTCGCATCGTCCTCTTTTACAACTGAACACAACAAAATGGTTTTCTCGGTTGCCAAGATGTACATTCTTCGGAACAGAAAAGTTATCCTTTCTTCTCTTTGGGGGAGTTATTTCATCTTTACCAGAGTTTCTCTTTTTGAGATTTGGCACTTGCTGTTCATTCATTAGCCCTAGTGCCACAGCACTCCTGAATTCCAGCAGTGGCAATGCCCCATGTAGATCACTGAAAATGACGTAAGCATTGACAAAAGCAATTTCTATTGCTCCCCAGAAGAGACGGTGCCACCATTTCTTTGATCGCCTGTCAAGACCATAAGTTGAACGTAATCTGTCTGCATGATCCACACCACCCATGTGTTTATTGTAATCACACACAATAACTGGTCATGGTATAGCCTTAATAGTTCCATCTTTCTGTTTTCTTGTCACTACGCTCTGTTCAGTGCCATGGAAGTTTGACGAAAAATACACTACTTTATTTTCTCTCCATTGAAATACTGTTAGGTCTAAAGATGACTCTCTGTGATTTGATTCCCCACGGTTTAGACATTTTTCTTTGGGTAAATTCCCTGGAAAACCTTTCCTGTTTGTTCTAATTGTTCCACAGGCAAATGTATTTACGGATTTCTGTGTGAGAAAAAGTGGACAGAACAACTAGTGAGAGGTAACGCATTGTTGCTACAATAAAGTGCCGGCCGAAGTGGCCGTGCGGTTAAAGGCGCTGCAGTCTGGAACCGCGAGACCGCTACGGTCGCAGGTTCGAATCCTGCCTCGGGCATGGATGTTTGTGATGTCCTTAGGTTAGTTAGGTTTAACTAGTTCTAAGTTCTAGGGGACTAATGACCTCAGCAGTTGAGTCCCATAGTGCTCAGAGCCATTTTACAATAAAGTGTTCGCACAACCTGACGGTACTAATAAGTCCGCCTTATATTTTCCACTTCATCACATTCACTTGTGACGTAATGCTTCAAACTATTATAAAACAACAAAGAAGTAAGAACGTACAATGGAAAACACAACGGAAGTTTCAATAAATTGCACACAAACTCAGGTAACACCATTGAAACAAGCACATACAACCTTCTGTTTTCACAGCAGCGCGCAAAAAACAATTTCAAGCTCTGACCGCCAGAGAGGTCTATGTATTGCACAATAACATCTACGAAACAGTAGAGCAGAGTTACTGTTACGTACCGACAGGCTCTCAGATCACGAAACTGCACCACGAGAAAATAATGAGAGTCAAAACCTACTGGTACTTTTAAGTACCGCCAGGCAACAAAGGGTTAACTCCACCTGTTGTGGAACTTCTGTCTGTACGGAAAAGTTGGTGTGGTCCAGAATATTCTTTAAATTCGAGATATTCCGCAGGAGGATTTATTCTCATTTTCTATTTACATCTACACACATACTCAGCAAGTCAGTGTATGGTGTGTGGTGGAGCGTACTCTGTACCACTGTTAGTCACCTCTATGCCGATAAGATAGCCGGCCGCGGTGGCCGAGCAGTTCTAGGCGCTTCAGTCCGGAACCACGTGACTGCTACTATCGCAGGTTCGAATCCTGCCTCGGGCATGGATGTGTGTGATGTCTTTAGGTTAGTTAGGTTTAAGTAGTTCTAAGTTCTAGGGGACTGATGACCTCAGAAGTTAAGTCCCATAGTGCTCAGAGCCATTTGAACCATTTTTGAACCGATAAGATTGTCACCTTCAATATAAGGAAGGAAATTGTTTTGAACCATTTATTTATTACAGAAAGTAATGGAAATATAAATACAACAATAATTTGATCGCTCCGTGCCTCTACCTCACAGACACAAGACAGAAATAGTTAAAACAGGTATACAAATCAATTATACGCGAGTGACAAATAGCCGGCCGAAGTGGGCGCGCGGTTCTGGCGCTGCAGTCTGGAACCGCGAGACCGCTACGGTCGCAGGTTCGAATCCTGCCTCGGGCATGGATGTGTGTGATGTCCTTAGGTTAGTTAGGTTTAACTAGTTCTAAGTTCTAGGGGACTAATGACCTCAGCAATTGAGTCCCATAGTGCTCAGAGCCCTTTGAACCATTTTTGAGTGACAAATATGTGGTTCGCTCGATTTTGTGTTCAGGCGATTATCTATAGCGGATCCTGTCAAAGGCGAAATCGAAGCTGAAGAAAAGTAAGAAAGACGATAAATAGATACAATATACTTATATGGATATGGTGTCTGTTCTTTCGGACATGTCCGAAAGAACAGAAACGATATCCATATAAGTACATAGTTCTGGCAATACCGGCCATGACTTTCTTCTTCTGTACGGATGCACACATGTTACCCGAACTCTTACGGGACTTGGTAAGAATGAGTGTGTTCGGTAGGTACACTACGAATGCAGTGTGTGGACATACAAGTTGAGAAAGTGGGCCTCGCGGGAGGCGTGCGCGAGATAGTCCCTGCAGTCGCACTATCCTCCGTGCCCTCCGTGGCCCGAATGGAGCAGCCGGCACGGTAGCTCAGCGTGTTCGGTCAGAGGGCTGCGGGCTCTCTGTAATAAGAAAACTGAGTCAAAGAATCAACGATCTACTTGAACGGGTATCTTGCGACGTCCGCCCAGACTAAACGCAACGAACTATATTGAACAAAATAGAAGGAATTAAAAAAAAATGGATAGAGCGTCTGTCATGTAAGCAGGAGATCCCAGGTTCGAGTCCCGGTCGGGGCACACATTTTCACCTGTCCCCGTTGATATATATATATCAACCCCCGTCAGTTTTACTCTGAACCGCTCTGAACGTTTGCATCGTATGGGAAGCCTGTGGTTAATCGTCACAATGGTCACAAAGGGCAAATGGCTTTTTAAAGTGGACTCCCAGTACCGCCTCTCTCCCGTCCAACGTTTTCGTCAATCCCTTAAAAGTGTAGAGCAATTTGGCGACAAGCCGCTTTTCCATTCTGTCTCAAGGAAACTCACGGGCTCTCACTCTGTTTTACAATTTAGAACAAATGGAAACGATGTTGACCTTGAAATGGACGTCAAGCTCGCTGCAGAAATAACTCGTAGCCTACGACAGTCACTCGTCTCGTCTGCTGAACATTTGATGACGACGGTTATTTTGTTGTAGTTCGTTTCCGGCACTCTGAAGGATTGATAATGGCAGTAGGCACGCGCTAATCGCAGTAACTTGAGTACCGGAAGAATTGTTGGCGGTTGCTTAGTGTGCAGGCCACTTAGAGGCACTCCATCGGCGATCTGGCGTGCCACGTCAGCGTGCTGACGTCGAGTGGATCCATTACAGTCGGCATTATTTGCATAAGGTCGAAGGACCGCTCTCCGGGTCAATTATCCACAGATGAGCTAACACCGTACTGGTGGCTAGGGCAGCCACGCCAGCTCCTAGCTCCGACATCAGTCTCAACCCCACAAAGAGCATCTGCCAAACGTTTGGGGGCAAAAATATAAAGATACAGAAGTCAGAAAGAAGTGAAATAAAAAAGAAATGTGCAAGTTCCACGCGAATTACTGTTTCACGCGCATCTATTTTTATTGGTAAATAGCTAATAACCATGGCAGTTTTAAAATTTGCATTAGCGTTCATTAAGTTATTACAAAAGTGTAAAGGATTTGGTGGCTATTTTTGTCGAAGATAGTCTTCTGGTCAGGCCTTGTCATATCCTTCTTCTCCGAGATCTTTTGATACCTGTGCCTGATTTTTTCGCAGGGCTCTAGTGGCATGTGCCTTGCTGACTTAACACAGTCTGTAACCAATGTCGCGTTTCTTGTCGATTTTTTCCCGAAACAAGCAGAATTATTAAATTTCCTGGTAGATTAAAACTGCGTGCCGGACCGAGACTCGAACTCGGGACATCTGCCTTTCTTGGGCAAAGCTCCTGAGATCGATTCTCGGTCCGGCACACAGTTTTAATCTGTCAGGAAGTTTCATATTAGCACACTCCGCTGCAGAGCGAAAATTTCATTCTGGAATTTATAGACTTTCTTTGTTCAACACATTTTATTGTTCCATGGCGTTACCGGTTCAAATGGTTGAAATGGCTCTGAGCACTATGGGACTTAACATCTGTGGTCATCAGTCGCCTAGAACTTAGAACTACTTAAACGTAACTAACCTAAGGACATTACACACATCCATGCCCGAGGCAGGATTCGAACCTGCGACCGTAGCACCCACGCGGTTCCGGACTGAGCGCCTAGAACCGTTCGGCCACCACGGCCGGCTCCGTTACCGGTTTTGAACTTTGTTCATCAGACGGTGGCATTATAGGATGAACTGCTAATAACACGTTGGCTGTTTTACTTCCCAGATGTGTCTAGCCCTGAAAATATATTAACTGATAAATATTCGCAAAGGAAGTGAAGGTAACTGAAATTTGAAAATTACATAATGGCTGTACAGCACCAGTAATTACAGTGAACGTGTCTTGATAGGTTTGAAGACTTAAAGCACTCCGCCTTCAGGCCACAAGTGGCCCATCGGGACCATCCGACCGCCGTGTCATCCTCAGTTGAGGATGCGCGTAGGAGGGGCATGTGGTCAGCGCACCGCTCTCCCGGTCGTTATGATGGTTTTCTTTGACCGTAGCCGCTACTATTCGGTCGAGTAGCTCCTCAGTTGGCATCACGAGGCTGAGTGCACCCCTAAAAATGGCAACAGCGCATGGCGGCTGGATGGTCACCCATCGAAGTGCCGGCCACGTCCGACAGCGCTTAACTTCGATGATCTCACGGGAACCGGTGTATCCACTGCGGCAAGCCCGTTGCCTTGAAGACTTAGAGTTTTTGTTATTTTCTGTGTACCAAGCAGTAGCACGGTGATAAACGCGTCCCAGTGTTATAAATACATCCACGAAATCACAGAGTAAAAGTGGGTTACCATTAGCACTTTACAACGAATAGTCTGATTTCACGTTCACTTCACGTGTTTTACGTGTACTGTCAGCTTAAAAACGAATATGAAGCAAAGCTATACATTGTTTACATTAGGTATTGGTACTAAGTAGTCATTATGCGATGTCAAAATTTCATCTGCCTATGTCCATTTCCTTTATAAATATTTATGAGTTAGTATTATTTCACGATAGGGCACAATGGCAAGCAAAACAATCAACTTGTGATTCGCAGTTCGTCCCCTAATGTAATCATCTAATGACGAACAAAATTTCGGAACACGTAATGATATGAAGAATAAAATATGATGAACGAAAATGCCTTTAAATTAGTGGTTGATAGCTGTTATTGTTTTTGTACTCTTCAAGAGATCGAGATACAATGAATATAAAATGAGGCTGGGGTTCGGAGTCTGATGTTTTAAAAAAGAAGACGAAGGAGTCGTTGTCGCCTTTGGTTGAAAGAACTATTCATTCGTAAAATCCACTATTGCAGTTCCGACCGTGTTGCCATTATGAAGTGGAGTATTGAGGTAATTGTGCTTCACCACAGCCGCATTTTTGTGTTTACGCTACGGACTTTGCAACCGACTATTGAGCTTCTGCTTCGATTCACTTTGTGAATACATCTGAATGTCGGTCACGGGTGTCTCCATACGTTGTAGCTCTCGAAGTGCCACTGTTGTCTTATTTTCCCTAGCGCACCGCCAGTGCCTCCCACCGTAGTATACTAAGCTACACATTGCACACCCTTAGCGCGTCCCGCGTACGTGCGCGCCTGGAAGGCCTAGACTGTGAGATTAATTGTATTTCTCAAACGGTTCAAATGGCTCTGAGCACTATGGGACTTAACATCTGAGGTCATGAGTCTCCTAGACTTAGAACTACTTAAACCGAACTAACCTAAGGACATCACACACATCCGTGCCCGAGGCAGGATTCGAACCTGCGACCGTAGCAGCAGCCCGCTTCCAGACTGTAGCGCCTAGAACCGCTCGGCCGGCGCCTGACTGGTATTCCGAACCGGGGCCTCCCGCTTACCAGGCAGATGCGCTGACCATAGCGCCATTCGGACATGGTGGTCATCACAACTGCCTCCCATCAGACCCAAATTCTCAACTGATCGACACACTACTGACGTTGTGCCCCTTGCCTGTTATCCTCATTACTCGCGGCATGTTCGAGAGTGGTGTGCATCCACACTGAAGTGATCATTGGTCGCCCTCGCATCAATTATACATGTGTTGTCTCTTCTTTCGGACATGTCGGGTAGAACGGGCACCACATGTATAATTATGTTTCTACCATCTCGTCCGATTCACTATCGCCGTCGTAGGATATCAAAACTAACAACTGCCGACACGATACATTGTTGTTTCTTTCTTTCCTGATGATGGTCTGCGACAGTTGAAACTGTTTAAAAATGTAATTTATGGTCGAGTATGACGTCATCTACTGAAAATATATCCTAGATATCTATTGAAGAAACGTGCTCTCGAAACAGGAGAGAAGAGTGGTCATTTTGATGTCTGTGCTGGTCACCCGCAGCAGGAGCCAACGGAGCACAAAGAACTGCCTGTCCACTACCTGACACGAGTACCAGAGAGCATCCAAAGAGGTGAGAACAGTGGTACGTGGCGTGGCCTGGCGGTCACTGTTTGAGTTGCGATGGGGGGGGGGGGGGGGGGTGCGCTGCGCTGCCCGTCAGCTTTGTACGGGGCCTGCCCGGACTCGCTGTCACACATCTGCCCGCACTACCCTCCACTCATCTGTTTAATTAGAGCCGTCATCGAGGGCGAGTGATATCCGTTTTACTCTCAACTGTCTGCCTTTGGTACGTGACCACTGCACATGCGTTCTGTCGCTGCTTCAACCACGCAACAGCGATCCACATCAAAATTCGCATGACTGTACTCTGTGGGTGGCGAAGTAAGCGTACGAAACAAACTATATAAAATTTTGGGAATCCGCTCTCTAGGTAACATTGCAAGATCACGGGATAATGTAGATACATTATTATCCGGTGTAACCGCCAGCATAGTTGTTGACTGCATCATGAGAACGTGCAGCCATTGTGCTGTACGGGCGCCGGCTCTCAGTTTTGTGGGATGGAGTTCCATGTCTGTTGCATTTGGTCGGTCTATACAGGGACAGTTACTGCTGTTTGTAGACGACGGTGCGCCGGCCCGAGTGGCCGAGCTGCTCTAGGCGCTACAGTCTGGAACCGCGCGACCGCTACGGTCGCAGGTTCGAATCCTGCCTCGGGCATGGATGTGTGTGATGTCCTGAGGTTAGTTAGGTTTAAGTAGTTCTAAGCCTAGGGGTACCGTCTTTGATTCATAATCTAAACGTCTTCGGTCCCGGGTTCGATCCCCGCCACTGCCCAAATTTTGATAAATAATCAGCATTGGCGGCCGAAGACTTCCGGCATAACAAGTCAGCCTCATTCTGCCAACGGCCTTGTCAAAGAGGGCGGAGGAGCGGATAGAGGTTCAGGGCACTCTCTTGTCCTAGGGGTGGAAAATTGCCCCTAAAGGCGGAAGAATCAGCAATGATCAACGACATGAGGATGCAGAAGGCAATGGAAACCACTGCATTAAAGACACGTAACGTGTATCCACAGGACATGTGGCCTGTATTTGAAGAAGTGTCATGATGATCTCTCTATTGGCAAAAGATTCCGGAATAGTCCCCCATTCGGATCTCCGGGAGGGGACTGCCAAGGGGGAAGTTACCATGAGAAAAAGATTGAATAATGAACGAAAGGATAACGTTCTACGAGTCGGGGCGTGCAATGTCACACTCTTGAACGTGGTAGGGGAACTAGAAAATCTGAAAAGGGAAATGCAAAGGCTCAATCTAGATATAGTAGGGGTCAGTGAAGTGAAGTGGAAGGAAGACAAGGATTTCTGGTCAGATGAATATCGGGTAATATCAACAGCAGCAGAAAATGGTATAACAGGTGTAGGATTCGTTGTGAATAGGAAGGTAGGGCAGAGGGTGTGTTACTGTGAACAGTTCAGTGACCGGGTTGTTCTAATCAGAATCGACAGTAGACCAACACCGACAACGATAGTTCAGGTATACATGCCGACGTCGCAAGCTGAACATGAACAGATAGAGAAAGTGATGAGGATATTGAAAGGGTAATGCAGTATGTATAGGGGGACGAAAATCTAATAGTCATGGGCGACTGGAATGCAGTTGTAGAGGAAGGAGTAGAAGAAAAGGTTACAGGAGAATATGGGCTTGGGACAAGGAATGAAAGAGGAGAAAGACTAATTGAGTACTGTAACAAGTTTCAGCTAGTAATAGCGAATACCCTGTTCAAGAATCACAAGAGGAGGAGGTATACTTGGAAAAGGCCGGGAGATACGGGAGATTTCAATTAGATTACATCATGGTCAGACAGAGATTCCGAAATCAGATACTGGATTGTAAGGCGTACCCAGGAGCAGATATAGACTCAGATCACAATATAGTAGTGATGAAGAATATGCTGAAGTTCAAGACATTAGTCAGCAAGAATCAATACGCAAAGAAGTGGGATACGGAAGTACTAAGGAATGACGAGATACGTTCGAAGTTCTCTAACGCTATAGATACAGGAATAAAGAATAGCGCAATAGGCAGTACAGTTGAAGAGGAATGGACATCTCTAAAAAGGGGCATCACAGAAGTTGGGAAGGAAAACATAGGTACAAAGAAGGTAGCTGCGAAGAAACCATGGGTAACAGAAGAAATACTTCAGTTGATTGATGAAAGGAGGAAGTACAAACATGTTCCGGGAAAATCAGGAATACAGAAATACAAGTCGCTGAGGAATGAAATAAATAGGAAGTGCAGGGAAGCTAAGACGAAATGGCTGCAGGAAAAATGTGAAGACATCGAAAAAGATATGATTGTCGGAAGGACAGACTCAGCATACAGGAAAGTCAAAACAACCTTTGGTGACATTAAAAAAAATGGTTCAAATGGCTCTGAGCACTATGGGACTTAACATCTGTGGTCATCAGTCCCCTAGAACTTAGAACTACTTAAACCTAACTAACCTAAGGACATCACACACATCCAAGCCCGAGGCAGGAGTCGAACCTGCGACCGTAGCAGTCGCGCGGTTCCGGACTGCGCGCCGTGACATTAAAAGCAACGGTGGTAACATTAAGAGTGCAACGGGAATTCCACTGTTAAATGCAGAGGAGAGAGCAGATAGGTGGAAAGAATACATTGAAAGCCTCTATGAGGGTGAAGATTTGTCTGATGTGATAGAAGAAGAAACAGGAGTCGATTTAGAAGAGATAGGGGATCCAGTATTAGAATCGGAATTTAAAAGAGCTTTGGAGGACTTACGGTCAAATAAGGCAGAAGGGATAGATAACATTCCATCAGAATTTCTAAAGTCATTGGGGGAAGTGGCAACAAAACGACTATTCACGTTGGTGTGTAGAATATATGAGTCTGGCGATATACCATCTGACTTTCGGAAAAGCATCATCCACACAATTCCGAAGACGGCAAGAGCTGACAAGTGCGAGAATTATCGCACAATCAGCTTAACAGCTCATGCATCGAAGCTGCTTATAAGAATAATATACAGAAGAATGGAAAAGAAAATTGAGAATGCGCTTGGTGACGATCAGTTTGGCTTTAGGAAATGTAAAGAGACGAGAGAGGCAATTCTGACGTTACGGCTAATAATGGAAGCAAGGCTAAAGAAAAATCAAGACACTTTCATAGGATTTGTCGACCTGGAAAAAGCGTTCGACAATATAAAATGGTGCAAGCTGTTCGAGATTCTGAAAAAAGTAGGGGTAAGCTATAGGGAGAGACGGGTCATATACAATATGTACAACAACCAAGAGGGAATAATAAGAGTGGATGATCAAGAACGAAGTGCTCGTATTAAGAAGGGTGTAAGACAAGGCTGTAGCCTTTCGCCCCTACTCTTCAATCTGTACATCGAGGAAGCAATGATGGAAATAAAAGAAAGTTTCAGGAGTGGAATTAAAATTCAAGGTGAAAGGATATCAATGATGCGATTCGCTGATGACATTGCTATCCTGAGTGAAAGTGAAGAAGAATTAAATGATCTGCTGAACGGAATGAACAGTCTAATGAGTACACAGTATGGTTTGAGAGTAAATCGGAGAAAGACGAAGGTAATGAGAAGTAGTAGAAATGAGAACAGCGAGAAACTTAACATGAGGATTGATGGTCACGAAGTCTATGAAGTTAAGGAATTCTGCTACCTAGGCAGTAAAATAACCAATGACGGACAGAACAAGGAGGACATCAAAAGCAGACTCGCTATGGCAAAAAAGGTATTTCTGGCCAAGAGAAGTCTACTAATATCATATACCGGCCTTAATTTGAGGAAGAAATTTCTGAGGATGTACGTCTGGAGTACAGCATTGTATGGTAGTGAAACATGGACTATGGGAAAACCGGAACAGAAGACAATCGAAACATTTGAGATGTGGTGCTACAGACGAATGTTGAAAATTAGGTGGACTGATAAGGTAAGGAATGTGGAGGTTCTACGCAGAATCGGAGAGGAAAGGAATATGTGGAAAACACTGATAAGGAGAAGGGACAGGATGATAGGACATCTGCTAAAATATGAGGGAATGACTTCCATGGTACTAGAGGGAGCTGTAGAGGGCAAAAACAGTAGAGGAAGATAGAGATTGGAATACGTCAAGCAAATAATTGAGGACGTCGGTTGCAAGTGCTACTCTGAGATGAAGAGGTTAGCACAGGAAAGGAATTCGTGGCGGGCCGCATCAAACCAGTCAGTAGACTGACGACAAAAAAAAAAGTCTAGGGGGACTCATGACCTCAGATGTCCCATAGTGCTCAGAGCCATTTGAACCATCTGACGACGGTGCAGTTGTCCGATTTTGTCCTGTATGTTCTCGACTGGAGGTATATCTGGTGATCGAGCAGGCTGAGGCAACATGTCGAAACACTGTAGAGCATGTTGGGTTACAACAGCGGGTATGTGGGCGACAGTTATCATGTTGGAAAACACCCCCTGGGATTTAGTTCACGAATGGCAGCACAGCAGGTCGAATCACTAAAGTGACGGACAGAGTTGCAGTCACGGTGCCTGGGATAAACACGAGAGTATCCCAGCTGTCGCACAGAATCGAACCCAGAAGATAAAAATGGTTCAAATGGCTCTGAGCACTATGGGACTCAACTGCTGTGGTCATAAGTCCCCTAGAACTTAGAACTACTTAAACCTAACTAACCTAAGGACAGCACACAACACCCAGCCATCACGAGGCAGAGAAAATCCCTGACCCCGCCGGGAATCGAACCCGGGAACCCGGGCGTGGGAAGCGAGAACGCTACCGCACGACCACGAGATGCGGCCGAACCCAGAAGATAACTTCAGGTGGAGGTCCAGTGTGTTTAGCACGCAGACAGGTTGGTTGAATGCCGTCAACAGGTCCCCTTCTTACCAACACGCAACTAACAATGGCACCGAGACAGAAAACACAAAAGACCTCCACCGTGCCTGCGATGAGCTCTCACTTGACATCATGAAGTCGCAAATGGCGGTGGGTTGGGGTCAGTGGAACGCAAGCTACAGGGCATCTGGCTCGGAACTGCCCTTGAAGTAACCGATTTGTAACAGTTCGTTGTTTCACTGTGGTGCCAAATGCTGTTCGAAATGCTGTTGCAGATGCAGTACGATGCGCCGAAGTCATACGCCGAACACTATGGTCTCCCCAGTCGGCAGTGCCACGTGGCTGTCGGGAGCCCCGTCTTCTTGCTACCGTACATTCTTGTGACCACCGCTGCCAATAATCTTCTGCAGTGGCAACATTCCTCCGAACTACAGAACCTCCGAACTACAGAACCTCGTTAAAACTCAGAGAAGCGTTGGTAACGGTATGTTTTCCGCCTTAAAGGTATTTTTGGTAACGGCATCTTTCCCACCTTAAAGGTATTTTTGACCACGTCCAACCTAAACGTAACCTACGCTTACCACCGTTACAGCGCGTATTAAAAGCAAACTTGATTTGCCTCATCGTAATGTCGCTACTAGCGCCACTCTCAAGCAACTGGCGTGAAATCTGAATGGACGTCATCTTTCAGATGTGGAAACACGCCTACCCAATTTCGTTTATGTCGCAAAACTCCTTCTTGGCGTTACTTTATCACTTCTGAGAAAATGGAGTACATCCATTATCTTCATTGGCCCCTAAAGCAGATTTTTATTATTTGTGTGTGGACTGTATCGCATCATGCAGAGCCTTTAGATTCCTTTTCCTGATCTTCCATGTGATTGTCATTATCTGCCTCCGTGGGCTACTTCTCTTCCTTCCGTCCACTTGGTTCCTCTTCTCAATCTCTTCCTCTGGCTGGACTACCCAACAGTTGACCATTTGACTGTTCCCGTCAACTGGTTCCACTGTTACCATCTGGGCTTCCTCGTGGTCCTGATTGACTAATTAGATCGACGGTACATTCTTTAGTTTACGATGTATTAGTAATTCTGTGTGTCAGCCTCATTGTTGCGAATCGTTGAACACGTTCACGAAATTTTCATCATAGTTTCCCAGTGTCTACTGCCAGGTTTCTCTGTCGCTTTACAGAATTCAGGTCTGTTTCCGTTCCATGTTTTTTTGCGGGATCAAATATTTTCCTCATAATCCTTCGTTCCTCCTTCAGGACGTTTGCCTGATCGCCTTTTCTGTTGAGAAATTTTCAAATGGTTCAAATATCTCTGAGCACTATGGGACTTAACATCTGAGGTCATCAGTCCCCTAGACTTACAACTACTTAAACCTAAGTAACCTAAGGACAGCACACACATGCATGCCCTAGGCAGGATTCGAACCTGCAACCGTAGCAGTAGCGCGGTTCCGGACTGAAGCGCCTAGAACCGCTCGGCCACAACGGCCGGCAGAGAAAGTTTCGCTAGTGTACAGAACCTCAAGGTTTATCACCATGTTACAGTGTGCGAATTGTGTATGTGTAGACATGCACTGTTTGTCGTAGATATGCGGTCTGCTTTACAGTCTCTTGCGTTGTTAGCATATGATCTGCTACTAGCAGTCGGCGCACGGACGCTGCCTTCGAACGTCAACGTTAGCGTGCCGATTTCTACGTGCTGCTGAACGCTGAGAAATGAAGCGTCTTGAGCATACCTTAGACTACGACGCCTAAACGCGGTGTATGCGATCGCAGAGCGCTCCAGCGGCAGGTGTCGTCTATATCTGGCTCACAAAATACACTGTTAACGAAATAGACGGACGTAAATTTCCGAGGTTTACTCTATTAAAATGCACATTTTCTCTCTTGCTAATATGCTAGTCGCCGGCCGCTGGTGGCCGAGCGGTTCTGGCGCTACAGTCTGGAACCGCGCGACCCCTACGGTCGCAGGTTCGAATCCTGCCTCGGGCATGGATGTGTGTGTTGTCCTTCGGTTAGTTAGGTTTAAGTAGTTCTAAGTTCTAGGGGACTTATGACCTCAGCAGTTGAGTCCCATAGTGCTCAGAGCCATTTGAACCATTTTTTAATATGTTAGTCTTGTTATTCTGTCTATAGTATACACATATAAAAACTTCAATATCCATGAACATGCCATAAGGCAAAAAGTAAAGTACCTTGTCCAGTCAGTAAGGACAGGCTTATGAAAGATCCGTTACGAATACTGCGATACAGATTTACAATAGTGCTCCACAGAAGAGAAAATTATTTCATCATTCTCACTTGCTCGTAAAACCCCAAGTTATTCTTACCTTATAACTTTTCCTATTGAGTGGCACGTTATTTACAACATGTGAAATACAAAAATTGAACCAAAATACAAAATACCTTACAGCAAATAGTGCAAGGTGTCTTGTACATAACGTCAATCGAAGAAACACACCCTTCAGAAAGAGCGCATTGCATTTAAATAACATCGAATATTTTAGAATAAACTTTTATTTAAAAAGTAAATAAGTATCAGAACCTATTTGTAAACGCGAAAGTTAACAAAAAATTTTTTGATTCAGTGTAATGCTAAGCAGTAACACATCACGTATTATTATCTCACAGCCCTGGATCTCCACTCATTCCGCTACGTCTACTATTAATGACATACGATCATATATTGGATCTTACCGTATGTTATTAAAGGACGCTTAATTGTACCAAAAACAATTCGTTTTTGAGAGATCCTCAATGTGCCTTTACCTTGAAACGACATACTTTCATCATACGCAACTTTCAATAATTCTTTAACCAGCAATATGACGTTTCCTGTTATTCTGTTACAACAAATCGTATAATTAACGACGAGTTATTGACAGACCCTCCATCTGGGGCTTAGAAAGCCGGCCGCGGTGGCCGAGCTGTTCTAGGCGCTTCAGTCCGGAACCGCGCGACTGCTACGGTCGCAGGTTCGAATCCTGCCTCGGGCATGGATGTGTGTGATGTCCTTAGGTTAGTTAGGTTTAAGTAGTTCTAAGTTCTAGGGGACTGATGACTCAGCTGTTAACTCCCATAGTGCTCAGAGCCATTTGGGGCTTAGAAAGGATATATAAACGTACGTGCTTCAGCTGAAAGCCAAAGCATCTCGTGGCTCTGTACTGAAGACAGAAGGCGTCATGTGACGTAGGTAATGTTCTTCCATCTCAGAGGTCTACATTCAATTGCAAGTTCAGACCAGATATTCCTCTGCGAAAGGCTTTTTCTAAGCTGTTGCGTCAGGAACTCGGCGCGCTCAACGTTCACCTTCGAATGCATAGCCCGTGAGTCGACATACTGGGTACGGTTGGAGAAGCCTTTCCTTAGAGGCACTGCTCAACCAGCGAGCTATCTGAACGCCCCTAAGAGCCTGGACAAAAGTCTCTCTCTCTCTCTCTCTCTCTCTCTCTCACACACACACACACACACACACACACACATACACTATTTACCCGCCCCTCCTTGTCGTTCAGCATTGCTAGAGACGCACTGCCTCATAAAAATGACCAAAGTGGAGTCACTGAAGGACAACGGGGCGGTGGCGCGCTTTGAACACAGCTCACGACCTCTCGCAGCTACGCGCTGCATGCCCAGTGTTCGCACTGAGGACGGCACCAGAGGTTGTAGAGAGCCGGGAAGCCGATGGCGCTGCATTCCCTCAGGGGCTCGTGCTCGACAGCGCTCTCTCTGCAGACCGCTCTCTGCCGTCACTGTGTCCCATCCTGTTGCAAGGACACAGCAGTGTATGCAACCACGGTCACCAAATAACGTCAACTTGCTATGGGTGTAGTGCACATCTATTGTACGGCGTTCTTGGTGTTGTGGTCTTCAGTCCTGACTCTGGTTTGAAGCAGCACTCCATGCTACTCTATCCTGTGCAAGCTTCTTCATCTCCCAGTACCTACTGCGGCCGGCCGAAGTGGCCGTGCGGTTAAAGGCGCTGCAGTCTGGAACCGCAAGACCGCTACGGTCGCAGGTTCGAATCCTGCCTCGGGCATGGATGTTTGTGATGTCGTTAGGTTAGTTAGGTTTAACTAGTTCTAAGTTCTAGGGGACTAATGACCTCAGAAGTTGAGTCCCATAGTGCTCAGAGCCATTTTAACCTACTGCAGCCTACATCCTTCTGAATCTGCTTAGTGTACTCATCCCTGGTCTCCCTTTACGATTTTTACCCTCCACGTTGCCCTCCAATACTAAATTGGTGATCCCTTGATGCCTCAGAACATGTCCTACCAACCGTCCCTTCTTCTAGTCAAGTTGTGCCACAAACTTCTCTTCTCCCCAATCCTATTCAATACCTCCTCATGTGATCTACCCATCTAATCTTCAGCATTCTTCTGGAGCACCACATTTCGAAACCTTCTATTCTCTTCATGTCTAAACTATTTATCGTCCATGTTTCACTTCCATACATGGCTACACTCCATACAAATACTTTCAGAAACGACTTCCTGACACTTAAATCTATACTCGATGTTAACAAATTTCTCTTCTTCAGAAACGCTTTCTTTGGCATTGCCAGTCTATCCTCTCTACTTCGACCATCATCAGTTATTTTGCTCCCCAAATAGCAAAACTCCTTTACTACTTTAAGTGACTCATTTCCTAATCTAATTCCCTCAGCATCACCCGACTTAATTCTACTACATTCCATTATCCTCGTTTTGATTTTGTTAATGTTCATCTTATATCCTCCTTTCAAGACACTATCCATTCCGTTCAACTGCTCTTCCAAGTCCTTCGCTGTCTCTGACAGAATTACAATGTCATCGGCGAACCTCAATATTTTTTATTTCTTCTCCACGGATTTTAATACCTACTCCGAATTTTTCTTTTCTTTCCTCCACTTCTTGCTCAATATACAGGTTGAATAACATCGGAGAGAGGCTATAACCCTGTCTCACTCCCTTCCCAACCACTGCTTCCCTTTCATGTCCCTCAACTCTTATAACTGCCATCTGGTTTCTGCACAAATTGTAAATAGCCTTTCGCTCCCTGTATTTTACCCCTGCCACCTTCAGAATTTGAAAGAGAGTATTCCAGTCAACATGCTACATGCAGGCGTAAGAGTTTCTATGTTTCTATTAGAATGTATATCCTCATGGGTAGATCACGTAACTAATGAGGAGGTACTGAATAGAATTGGGGAGAAGAGGAATTTATCGAACAACTTGACTAGAAGAAGGGATCGGTTGGTAGGACACGTTCTGAGGCATCAAGGGATCACCAATTTCTGTTGTGTTGTGTCCGCACTATAACACAACAAATATTCCATGATAACCATATTTATTTGACCTTCTGTCACTCAAAAAATACTTGAGTTCGATTACACAACACTTCGCTGGCTATAGCGCCATGGAGAAATCAGAGTCACTAGTAGAGATTACAAGTCCAAACCACTGCCAACCAGTCGATACCGACGCGTCGCAAGTTTTCCAGCCAGGGAGGCCACAGTACGGTTCGGTCGTCGTGAATCCAGCAGCCGGGTAGTCATCGGCGAAGATTGAACTGGTTAAACGGGCTCAGGGAGCTCGCTTAAATCCGCAGGTCCGGCCAGAGTGTCGGTAGATGGCGCCCTTATACGGTTGCTCACTCTGGTGGCAAGGGGAGTGCCGCCAGGGTAATCCGTATCGATAGTGGTGTGTACGCTGCCGCTAACCCCGCGACGACGCCCTCACTTGCGCCAGTTGTCGACATCGTGTGTGGCGCCAGCGGTACTCGCTGTGTGCCGCGCGTGTTGTAGCACGCCGCGCCGAGTTGACGGCTGCTGTGCGGCGGCCGATACGATAATTTAGTTCTGGAGGGAAGCACGGAGTATAAAAATCGTAAGGGAGACCAGGAGATGAAGACCCTAGGCAGATTCAGAAGGATCTAGGTTGCAGTATTTACTCGGAGACGAAGAGGCTTGCACAGGATAGAATAGCATGGAGAGCTGCATCAGACCAGTCTCTGGACTGAAGACCACAACATGCTGACCCCTGTTTGCTGTTGTGGTGGATGCCTTGTGCAGTTAGTGTTCAAACATTAAAAGGCTACACCGCCTCTCCGGAGGAGTACGCACAGTGTTTGCCGCGAAGGCGAGGCAGGAATGTCCTTGAAAGGCGCGCAGCGGCAACAGCGGCTGGCAGGTATCCAGCGACAATGAGAGCCGCTGGATGGCGAGGGCTGTGACGGTCGGCGGCTCGGCGTCACACACCAGCGGGCGTTCCAGCGCGTCTGCGGCACGTAGACAGCTCCTGCACGTCAAACGCTGTCCACCCATCACCTGCTTGTCGATTCCGCTGGCGCACACAGGCAGCAGAGACTACTGTTTGCTGAGTGGGCGGAGAATAGGGAAGAAACTCTCAACAACGTTTGGTTTTCAGACGAGGCGAATTTTCGTTTAGACGGTGTGGTTAACAAACAAAATGTACGCTTTTGCGCCACTGACAACCCACAAGTGCTTCATGAACAACAACATTATGGTTCAAATGGCTCTGAGCACTATGGGACTTAACATCTATAGTCATCATTCCCCTAGAATTCTGACTGCCTAGCTCTGAGGAATTCTGACAATACCCTCCCGTACCGCGCGTCACAACTTTGAAACTGAGGCTTGAGGAGCTTTTAGTGGTCTCGGTAGTTCACTGAATTCTGTCTTTGATGGCGAAATGATTGTTTCTGGGAAGATTTCTCAGGCCACCCAGCGAGAATCTGTCCAGTTTTACCGACCAGGGTGCAATTGGCTGTTACGCGATATTCCACAACAGCGGAGGCGTATGCGTCCCTCCTACAGTAAGTCTGGTATGCACAAAATAGTTCTCACGGAAGGCAGGACTGTGTGCCATATCGACTACTACAAGCTTCAGTCACCAACATTTATGGGCATTTAGGATAACGAGACATTTCCGCACTGCTGCCTGGACAACACGTGAGTGAAATTCTGAAATGAAACGATTTTTCCTTAAATTTCGTTGTGCACTTTGTTCGGAAAATGAGGTCCGATCTGTCGTGAAATGGAAACCACTGTGAAAGTCAAAAACGTTTTATTTGCAACAGTTAGCTACATCTTCCAGCTACTTCTCTACATACAGGGTAGCGCACGAAATGTGCTAACAGTTGTTTCTTTCACAATTTACGACGCACATTAGATATCCCGCTGGGATCTCTGCAGCAGTACCAGCAGAGCTTGGAAAAACAAATGAGTTACGAAATGAGGTGTAATTCACGATACTGCCGCTAGGAGACTAGTAACCAGCAATGGCTGACAATGGAAGACTGACGACACAGCAACGATCGGCAATTGTGTTACTTTTTCATGAAACGAAAAGCGTTTTTGTGACTCAGAGGCGTTTTCGACGACAGTTTAACGCACGATGGGCCCCTTGCAAGAAGATCATCCACAGGCTGTACGATAAATTTGAACAGGAAGGAACAGTATTGGAAGCGAAGCGACCTCGGCCTAAGCCTGTTTGTTCGCCGGAGAATATTGAAGCGGTACGAGTTGCTGAAGAGAAGTCCCGGGAAGTCGTGTAGAAAGGCAGCAGTGCAACTAGGAATATCCAGACGCTCTGTTCAACGCATTCTTAAAAGTGACCTCCATATGTACCCATACAAGATGACCTGTGCACAGAAGCTCACTGAAGAACACAAGTAGCAGAGACTACTGTTTGCTGAGTGGGCGGAGAATAGGGAAGAAACTCTCAACAACGTTTGGTTTTCATACGAGGCGAATTTTCATTTAGACGGTGTGGTTAACAAACAAAATGTACGCTTTTGCGCCACTGACAACCCACAAGTGCTTCATGAACAGCAACATTATGGTTCAAATAGCTCTGAGCACTAGGGGACTTAACATCTATAGTCATCATTCCCCTAGAACTTAGAACTACTTAAACCTAACTAACCTAAGGACATCACACACATCCATGTCCGAGGCAGGATTCGAACCTGCGACCGTAGCGGTCACGCGGTTCCAGACTGAAGCGCCTAGAACCGCTCGGCCACAAAGGCAGGCGGACAAGGGAGAAAATGTGCATTGTAATAGACTAAGCTAGGAGACCATGACGTTATTTGTCGCATGTATCTGAATGTATGTTTTCGTCTTTAGTATTTCACCCCTGCAGCCTCTTCTAATACCGGCCGGCAACAACATTATGCTCCGACGATTACAGCGTGGGCTGCAATTTCCAGTCACGGACTTATTGGACCCTTTTTCTTTGAAGAAACTGTGAACAGCGAGCGTTATTTGAGCATGCTTCGCAATAGCTTCATTCCACAGCTTCTTGCTACTGCCTTGCCCTTCAACATGCAGTGGTTCATGCAAGATGGCGCAAGGCCACATACTGCAAACACTGTGTTCGAGTTTTTACACGAGCATTTCGACATGCGGATCATTTCACTCAGGTTTACAGGTTGCTTCAATGACGGAAAAAATTGACCCCCAATAGTCCAGACCTCAATCCATGTAACTTTTTTCTTTGGGGGTACCTAAAGGAAAAAATTTTCCCGAAACATCCTCGTGATTTAATGGAGTTCAGAAAACTTATTCTTCAAGCTTGCAGTGAAATTACGTAAGACATGCGCCGTAGGGTAATCACTAACTTCAGTGTTCGTTTGAAGGAAGTTAGGAAACGAAATGGTGGACATATTGAGCATGTCCTGAGTTAGAACAAATCTCCATGGACGGCTCTTCATTGTAGTATATGTTCCTTTCAGATTGTATTGACAATAAAGTTTATATTCAAAAACAAAATGGTAACACATTTCGTGCGCCACCCCGTAGATGCCGCTCCGCCTCCGACTTTTGTCACAGCGTTGTACTAACTTTCCAATACCCTCCCCATGGAATGGAGCCGCTTGTCCTTTCCGCCAATTCTCTACGCTGGTCTGCAGTTTGATGTCTGTGCGAAAATGTTGTCTTCATAGCCAGCAGTTCACGTGAGCAGAGATGAAACTCAGTGGGAGCCAATAAAGGGTTGTGTTGTGGGTGATCAAACATATCCATCGAAAACGCTGCAGGAGTATCTCCATTGCCCTGTAGAGTGCGGCCGAGAACTGTCACAGAGAAGGAAACGCATGACAGTTACGTTGTATGGGCTGCATGACATCAGGTAATATCTCTCACTAGGCCCTCACACTTGGGGGGAGACTGTGCGTGCAGAACAGAAAAGAGCAACGTGACGCGATCGACGGGCATGCTAGAGAGACACTGCCCAACACGTCTATGGAAAGCTTTATCGAATTTTCACTGGGCTTTCCATTTCGAGCTCGATCGGACCTTAATTCCGAAAAGCCCTCGTACATTACACCTTCACGGTTACATAACTCGACTTTTAACTAAATTAGAGAAAAAAAGTAAGATTTGACCTGGGCGCCAACTCAAAGTCTTTTTTTTTTTTTTTTAATTTTCAATCTTGCTTCCATTATCAAGTGCATCGCGGAGGGACAGAAACAACATTGGGTTTAACGTCCCATCGATATCAAGGTCATCAGAGACTGAGCACAAGCTCTGATTGTCTCAAGGATGGGGAAGGCCGTACCCTTTCAAAGGAACCATCCCGGCATTTTCTGGAGCGACTTAGGGAAATTGCGGAAAACCTAAGTCTGGATGACCGGACGCAGATTTGAACCGTCGTTCTCCCGACTGCGAGTCCAACTCACTCAGTAGAACTACCTCGCTTCTGCCTTTGCTTTTTCTAAAGCCATAGTGTTCGTCATCTAACAGATCCTCAGTTTTCTTTCCTATTCATCTGCGTACTATTTTTGTCAACAGCTTCGATGCATTAGATGTTCAGCTGACTGTGCGATGTTTTCGCACCTATCTGTTCATGCTATATTCGGAATTGCGTGAGTGGTGTTTACAACGAATCTGAAGAGCTTTACTCCCTTTTCTGATCTCTTCTAACCGTTTTGTATCCTATCTCTTCGTAGTATAACTGCGACGTATTTAAGCGACGTCGTGTGCTTCAGAAGCTTAGCACTGCTCGTGATATCTGAGGCTATATGGTAAAAAGTGTCCAAAAAAAGTTCCAATATTTACAGAGGACGTAGTATGTAACAAGGGAAGAAAAAACATTCCTTTAAACATTGGTCCTAAACCTCATATCTTCGGAGTTACGGTCTACTACCACTACTGTCAATGATCACCATTTCTCTGCAATGCTCTTCACAACATGTGCTCGTTGTGATCGACATCCATTGCGGTCCCGTCTTCCACCCCACGTCTCATGAAATCACGTGTTCGTACCCTCACAGACACCAACAGCATCACACAATGTCAGTATAAAGGGCCGCATGATCACACAAACACGCAAAAAGGACTTGAAATGTTGTGTGATGTGGGTGGTGTCTTTGAGGGTACTTGTTTTGGTACAGCCGTGATGCCACTCGACCGTTTCCGACGGCTTTCCCGTACACAAACACCATCTCGGCTTGTTCCCGACAGGAATACCAGACCATTCTGCTGCTTAAAGTACGCTGCGCCAATCACGGGCCTGCAACACGCAAGGAACACACAGCATGTGGTCAGAAGAACTTTCATCCATCAGTATCACCTACCGTGGCAACGATGCATTTCGAGGCACATGTTCATAGAACCTTTTTACCTCCCTTTCATGAAACCGCCCCTGCAGTTCGTCGGTTTTATTAATGTTTACCCTACATGTACGTTAGAATATGTCCATCAACCTATCCGCTTTTTTTTCCAAAAGCTTGTCATTGTTTACGTGCAAGCATCCTGTCAAAAGTTGGCATCATTGGTAATCGGAAATAAGAAATAAAGCTGCCACTCTTCGATTTATCGTAGAACTAATGTAAGTAAGGCACATCAGGTACCATGTTTTACATGAAACAACTCCCTCTACGGCTGTCGCTTACCATTGTATACAGACGAGGTCCGTATTACCAAGGAATCCACAACAAAACAACGTCTTATGTGGATGCATATGACTCTGTAGAACACGGTTAAGTGCTAGCAGCGCCTAAAAAATTAAAATCTTTGACTTTATTATACGAAACAAATTCCACTTACTGTCAGAAACTTAGAAAAACAGTGGTACATTCCGCGTGCATCAACGAACTGAAAATCACGGTCCCGCATTGCATGTGGAGCTTGTTTTTTTTTTCTCCTTCTTGCAAGGGACAGAGAAATTGGATCAACTAAAAAAGTCGCATGCACAAAATCGCCCGGGAGGAAAAACGTGCTTGATTAAATTGAAACTGTTAAGCCGAAACAAATGAAGTACCGCTGCGTGCCGCTGTGGGAATGAAAAAAAAAATGAGAGAGAGAAGGAGAGAGAGAGAGAGAGGGAGAGAGAGAGAGAGAAAATAAAGTTAAAAGTGGGGAAACTCGGAGTAATCTAAAGGGTGGCGTGGAGTCTGCACCACCCTTTTAATTCATCAACAGCAGCGACTGCTGCAGCCGGGGTACGGAATTAGTCGCGCGTGTGAGTTCTGCGGGGGGCAAGGAGGGGGGTAGGGGTTGAGGGTGGGGGCGAACATGTTTCGATGATGGGACGCTTGGCTAGTTTTGCCGTGTGACGTTTTCATCCGAAATATGAGCGGCGGCGAGCCGGTTTACCGCATACGGACATGCTAATTAACTCCGCCTGTCCACTGACTCACTCTCGACCGAATTAGACAGGTTCTACAGCAGTCCCTGACGACGCTATTTTCTGCGGACGGTAACGTACCTGGATGATTCGTAAGGAAATCTGCAATGACGTACACTATATTTCAACTTGGCGAATTGAATCGCAACTCTCCTTAACATCGACAAATGAAAGGTAACGCCCACAACAGGAGGTACAACTCTACAAGGAGTCCTGAAAAAAGGTTCCAATATTTACAGAGGATATAGTATGCATCACGGGAAGAAAAGAAGTTTGCTACGAACATTGATCGTAAACCTCGTAGAAGATTTATGGCCTTTGTGTGTAAGCGGAGAATATCTTGCACGCCCCGAGCACTTTGGCACGAGACAACTGTGCTAAGTTTATGCAGTGCAGTATGTTTGCACTGCTATCAAGCACGAATCCAACGCTACAACACGTACAAAATTCCATAGTCTACTACAGTACGTAGTGTTTTGCTCATGCATGTCATTTTCATCTAGTGTAGCAGAAGTGTTCATATGGAGCATT
Source organism: Schistocerca nitens (assembly GCF_023898315.1). Lineage (NCBI taxonomy): Eukaryota > Metazoa > Arthropoda > Insecta > Orthoptera > Acrididae > Schistocerca > Schistocerca nitens. The sequence continues at coordinate 449,568,798 of NC_064620.1, forward strand.
CAACACAAGACATGACATATGGTCTTCTGCTGAGGGCAAGCAGATGCAAGCAGTCTACAGTCAAGAAACCTCCATGTTAGCAAATATCCACCACGCCGTACACCATCTGTACAAATGTTTAGTACCGTGTTCCAGCTACTTTAGGAAACGAGGTCCTTTGCACCACGAACACCGGTTCGTGGCAGATGTCGAGCAACTCGCACGCCAGTATGGAGCAACGGGTATTATAACATGTGGAGGACAGCCTGGAACAAGTGTCTGAAGAATGGCCGCAGAGGAAGTTGTTGGTAAGTCTTTTGTCCGGGTAGTCCTCTATGAACAGTTGCTCCACCAAGTGCGGCGAGTGCAAGCTCTGCTGCCACACAATCGGATTGTAATTCTATCAGTGGTTTATCCAACTGTGTGCTCGTGGTCTGCATTTCATGGCGAAGGTGTTGTTTTCTGATGAGGCCGGGTTCAGGAGGGATGTTATTTTAAATTACCACAATGTGCACATATGGGATGATGCCAACGCGCATGCACTTGAAGAGGGATGACACCAACACATATTTCACGTTTGGACTGGCGTCCGTGGGGGCAGATTGTTAAGTCCCTAAATTCTGCACAAGACACTGAATGGTGCAAGATATCATCACTCTCTTAGGAACCAAGTACCGGTGTTGCAGGAGAATGTGCCATTACAAATGGCAAATATGGTTCATGTATGCTGGGACACTAACCCATTTATACCTTCAGGCGAGGCAACACCTCACACAGGCCTTCCAGTAGTGATGCATCGGTCGGAGGATCAATTCCTTGGCCTACCCATTCTCCTGACCGTAACCATGTTGACTTTTGTCTTTGGGGACGTGTAATTACCTTGGTGTATGTGGTCCGCAAAATGATGTAGGTACGTTGCGAGAATGCCTGTTCAGTGCCTGCGACGCTGTCCGACAACAACCAGGGTTTTTCCAGGGAAAGCTTGATTTGTGAGACGTAGGATAATCCCAAAAGTAAGGTCTCCTATTTTTTTATAAGTACATAGACCTGTTTATTTCTACAATGATTTAATCAGTTTACATCTTGAACGTTTAGCTATTTTTCGGCATAATCACCATTTCTGTCGATGCTTTTTTGTAGACACTGTGGCAGTTTTTGTATGCCCATGTCATACCAGCTCGCCGTCATGCTGTTCACAAATTATGAACCTTTTCTTTCACCTCGTCGTCGGAGCTGAATCGCTTTCCGGCCAAATGTTCTTTTAACCAAGGGAGCAGGTGATAGTCACTGGGCGCCAAATCAGGACTATATGGTGGGTGGGGAATTATGTTCCACTGAAACTGTTGTAGGAGAGCAACGGTTTGCCGAGCGGTGTGTGGGCGAGCGTTGTCATGGAGAATGTGTACGCCCTTGCTCAACATTCCTCTGCTCCGGTTCTGAATTGCCCGTTTGAGTTTTTTCAGGGTCTCACAGTACCTGTCAGCGTTAATTGTGGTCTCAGTGGGCATAAAGTCGACCAACAATACCCCTTTACGATCCCAAAAAACGGTTGTCATGACTTTACCGGCAGACTGTGATTGAATTTCCGCTGCTTTGGCGAAGAAGGATGCCGCCACTGGTGTGATTGTTGCTTGGTCTCAGGTGTAAAGTTGTATGCCCAGGTTTCGTCACCCGTGACAATTGAATCCAGAAAGTTGTCCTGTTCGGCTGCAAGGCGGTGAAGAAATGCGCGGGAAGCATCAACTCGTTGCCGCATGTGGTCCTCAGTCAGCATGCGTGGCACCCATCTTGCGCACACCTTCCGGTAGCTCAATGTTTCCGTTAAAATTCTGTGAGCGGTGCTTGGGGAAACCTCAGGAACCAACGTGCAGAGATCATCCAGAGTGATCCGCCGATCTTCACGCATGCTTTGCTCAACCTTCAACACTGTCTCCTCAGAAATTGACGGTCTCCCGCTCCTTTGTTCGTCATGAATCTCGGTCCTACCAGCTGCAAACTCTCTACACCACTTACGAACATTTTTACACCCATGCACGACTCACCATACAGTTCCGTCAATTGGCGATGGATTTCAATCGGCCCTTTGCATTCAAAAACCAATTCGCACTTGGCGGTAACATCCAACGGGTGCTCCATTCTCAACGGCTGCCAAGCCAAGACTGAGCGCCTCAGCGCATGTTTATGGTACAAACAGCGCATGAAGCACTCTTCATAACAGTGTGACCAACTGCCACAGAAACAGAGTTCTGTACGTATAAAAAATTAGGAGACCTTGCTTTTGGGATTACCCTCGTATATTGGTCACAACGAGTACATGTTGTGAAGAGTATCGCAGGGACATAGTGAACGTTTGCAGTAGTGGTAGTAGACCGTAACTCCGGAAATTTGAGATTCACGACCAATGTTTGTAGGAACTCTTTTCGTATAGTCTCAGATATCACGAACAGTGCTGAGCTTTTGAAGCACACCACGCCGCTTAAATACCTTGCAGCTACACTAGGAAGCGACAGGATATAAGACGGTTACATTAAATCAGATTAAGGGAGTAAAAGTCTGATTCTTTGTAAACATTACCCTCACAGTTCTGGGAATAGCAAGGGTAGAGAGGTGCCAAAATTATCGTCACGATCATCTTAACATCTAATGCATCAAAGCTGGTGTCAAAAATAATATACAGATGAATGAGAAAGAAAACTGAGGATCTGTTAGATGACGATTAGTTTGGCCTTAGGAAAAGTAAAGGCACAACCGAAGCAGTTCTGACTTTGCGTTGATAATGGAAGCAAGACTGAACAAAAATCTTACACAAGAAAAAGGACTTTGAATTGGTGCACCGAACAATCTTTACTTTTTTTCTAGTTTAGTTATAAGTCGAGTTATATGACAGTGAAGTTGTAACGTACGAGGGCTTTTCGGAAAGTAAGGTCTGAGCAGGCACGAAATGGAGCGCGCAGTGAAAATCCGATAAAGCTTTGCGCAGATGTGTTGGGCAGGCAGCTTCTCCAGTATGCCCATGATCGCGTCACGTCACTCTTTTCTGTTCTGAGCAGTCACAGTCACTTTTTTATAATACAGTCATAACCGGTCTATAGATCAGCGATCTATAGATGCTGTGGGGGGTATTTGATGGATAAGTGTTCATGCATTATCAGCTAACGCATCAAATGCAGCTCATATCTGAAGATGTCCTTTGAAGGCCGAAACAGATTATGATTGTATCATAAAAAAGTGATAGTGCCATAGAAAGTACTTTGCAGTGATAAGTAAGAGTAGTAGTAGCGTGTCCAGTGCTTGTGCCGGGAAATTGGTTTTCAGGGCCATTTGTATATATCGGAGGATGATGTGGGTAACTAATGTGGGTAGCCGGCCGAAGTGGCCGTGCGGTTAAAGGCGCTGCAATCTGGAACCGCAAGACCGCTACGGTCGCAGGTTCGAATCCTGCCTCGGGCATGGATGTTTGTGATGTCCTTAGGTTAGTTAGGTTTAACTAGTTCTAAGTTCTAGGGGACTAATGACCTCAGAAGTTGAGTCCCATAGTGCTCAGAGCCATTTTTTGAACTAATGTGGGTAACTACGACTCAGATGAAGATCTTGAATATGTTCCTGAAAGGAAATGCGCTTCAGAAGCGGATGCAAATCAACTACATGCGAATAATCATTAAAGCAAGTAAACAACATTAAGTTATGCCATTTACCATAATTTTGGTGAATTTCCGTGCCAAAGTAGTGACAGAACGTCAAGCGCCATACTTAACACTCTTACGTTTCGTAGTAAGGTGACAATTAAATTAAGTTTATGTGCTGAATCACTACGATATGTTTTGAGGCTGTTATACTTTGTTAATGCAAAAACTACTAATGTAAATCTTAATGTCACGAACTAAAACGATTCGACTAAAACGATTCGAACCTCTTAAATTTTTATATTTGAGAGGTTTCAGAAAAATGTTTCGTTAAATCGTCCAGCAAGCTAACAGTGGGAAATCAATGATAGCACATGTCAAGTAAACAATGTTAAGTACCCGTTGACCTATATTTAAGAGTAAATTTGTTTAAATAATGTCGTCACTCTAGAAATATTTAAAACTGTGACTTATCTACCTAAAAAATCACAATGACTGTACATGCAATATGTTATTTACGAGATTTTATGAAAAGTTTACTGCGCAATTTCTCAAAACAACCAACTTGACCCTTACCGCTGCTTCATATTTTATGTTACTAACCTATACTACAAGTTTTTAGGAAACAACTGTATTGCATTCCGTAGGTAGAAGTGAGTTCGTAACGGAAAAATAGTCCACGGATTCAAATCCACTGAACAGCCTTTGTGCTGGGTGCTTATGGCTACATGGAATCTCAGAGAATGACCGAAATTCACTGGGTGGTCCATTCAGATCTTCACAAACTTCCGATGGAGATGTAATCCCCTGAAACGAGCAGTAGAAACAAAACTAAAGTGACTACTTATGCTTGTTCTATTTCGATTGAAAATGTGTTTTATTGTTCCAAAGTCATGAGGAATATAATCTAACTGAAATGAGATTGTCTTACGCACTCTACTGACAGCATTTCTTTTATTCTTTTGTTTCAGGTTAGTAACTAGTCCATCGCAGATTGGCACTTCGCAGATCGAACAGGAAAGCGTGAGTAAACATTACATTCAGCCTTGAATGTGTACGAAATCATAATCCACAGCAACGGTTATCGTTACAAATTCCATCCCAGTAACAAGCCTTTCGCTGCGAGGAATTTGTAAGAAATAACGAGAGGGTGCCTTTCTGACTATCTCACCATCCTCCTATTGTATCGTCCCCTTCCACTTTTCCTCCTATTCTTCTCATGGCGATGCTCGCAAGAAGTCTCACACCTGTGACGAATTTGCGGTTTTTATGAGCGGTGCCATCGGATGGGGATCTTCTTGTCTTCCACGTTGGAGGTCCCATATAAACGTGACGTCGCTGGACCTTTACGAGCAGCGACCGCTCACGACATTCTTATTTTCCCGCTGCAGTGCTGGTGGTCGCTCCGGAGGGTCTCCGTAATGAAGACGAGGCGCAGTTTACGTCATCGCCCCTACCTCTCGGCATCATAATCGCAGCCATTAAGCAGAGAAAAAAAATTCTTTTCCTTTCGTAAGGACACGAAACGGAACTGGTTAAGTTTGTTAATAACGTTGGTGGTCCTAGGAGAAACTCTGGAAGCATTTGCAACTCCCTCCCTCTTTAATGACGTTCTGAATGGTATACTTGTGACAAACGTTTATATGTGTTGACGTCATATGAATGTTCTGTTTGCGGCTTTTCTGCAGAGAACTGTTTAAAATAAGGTTCCGCAGAATGAAATGGCTCTGAGCACTATGGGACTTAACTTCTCAGGTCATCAGTCCCCTAGAACTTAGAACTACTTAAACCTAACTAACCTAAGGACATCACACACATCCATGGCCGAGGCAGGATTCGAACCTGCGACCGCAGCGTTCGCTCGGTTCCAGACTGTAGTGCCTAGAACCGCTCGACCACTCCGGTCGGCTCCGCAGAATGAACACATTTTGTGCGCTTATGCAAGAAAAACGCAGACACCACCGAAAAAATTTCGGAGGTTGTTCAGCGATTATTTTGGTGTAAGAGTCCCGAGTCCTCCAGTGGTTATTTAATAGAACTGGAAACAACAATTTCTGATTATGTGTTGGAGAGATGAGAACACTGTGCAAAAAATGGCGACAGCGAAAATGATTCATAATTCAGGTACAGTTGCTATTTACTGTAGAATTTTCCCTCATATTCTAGGAAAATTGTACCGCTGACGAACTAACTACGAAGGTTTGGTGGTTAATCAGGGATATATAGTAAATATTTCGATATAACAGACCAATGCTCTCCGGTAGTTCGGCCAGTTCCTCATCTCCTGCCTTCCAAACAAGATGTACAGCACGTACCGGCAAAGTTTGCACTTTAGTATGGATATTTTAGTGCAATATCCATACTACAGTGCAAACTATTTGCCGGTACGTGCTGTACATCTTGTTTGGAAGGCAGGAGATGAGGAACTGGCCGAACTACCGGAGAGCATTGGTCTGTTATATCGAAATATTTACTATATATCCCTGATTAACCACCAAACCTTCGTAGTTAGTTCGTCAGCGGTACAATTTTCCTAGAATATGAGGGAAAATTCTACAGTAAATAGCAACTGTACCTGAATTATGAATCATTTTCGCTGTCGCCATTTTTTGCACAGTGTTCCCATCTCTCCAACACGTAATCAGAAATTGTTGTTATCCAGTTCTAGTAAATAAGTAGCAACTCTAATTACATTAATATATTTCTAACCAAGAACGCTTGCGGTCACTAGGCCATTCCTAAATGTTTCTGCAAGTATTCCGCGATATAGCCGTTACATTTCTGGATACAGTAAGTCAGTTCTAGTTCTCTGTTCTTCACTAATGCTAATGCTAGACTGATATTCATATATTAATTTTTGAAACTGTATTTTAATGACCACGTTAAGGTCATTTATCTCGTCATTTACGGAGCAAACAGTTATACTGGCGCCAGATGGCTTTTATCGCTATAAATCTGTCGTACTATAAAATATTACACGGATTTGTGCTCATCTACCCTTTCCTATGATAGTTTCCAAAACCTAACACATATTCTGTCTCTGGAGAAAATGAGCTATCACTTCTTTTGTATTACCGCGAAGCAAGGGGCAAGGTGTCACGGATGTGTTAAACGAGTAAGGGAAAACCGGAATTATTTTTTAAAAGATATACATTTTCAAATTGTTTGGAAAACAACCTTATCCCCTTCAAAATACTATCCCTTACAACTAATACATTTGTCCTACATGTGCTTTCACTATTAGAAACATTTTTGTAATCATCTTTATTAATGGCTGACAGCTCCTTCCTCGTTTTTTCCTTGATTCCTTCAATATTGTCAAATCGGTGACTTTCATGCCCCTTTTCATTCATAGAAATTAGAAAATGTCACACAGAGCCATTTTAGGCAAGTAAGGTACGTGGGGCAACGGAACCATCCCTTTTTAGCCAAAACAAAGATGGCTGCGTGTGCAAGTGCGTGTTCGTGGTGAAAGAACAACTCTCTTGTGTGCCACAAATCATGTCTTTTTTGACGAGCACTGTTGCGCGATCTTTTTTAAAACTTCCATATAAAAGGTTTGATTGACTCTCTGACCTGGGGGAACAAACTCTGCATGAATTACACCCTTGGAATCAAAAAAAGCAAGTCACCATTGTTTTGATGTTTGATTTGATTTGACGACATTTTTTGTAGACGGTGTGACGATGGCGTCTTCCATTGGCTTGACTGTTGCTTCGTTACTGGATCGTAACCATAGCACCATGTTGTTTCAAAAGCATGACATGTTTCAACTCGACGTTCCTTTTGATTGTCAGTCAGGATGCGAGGAACAAACCTGGCGGCAATCCTTTTCATTCCCAAATCTTCCGTTAAAATTCGCTGAACTGCCCTCCAAGATAACCCACTAATCTGTGACATTTGATCAACTGTCTGTCGACGGTCTGTGAACACAAGCTCTCCAATTTTTTCGGGCAGTTGATGGACGTTCAGATTTTGTCATCAATCGACATGTCGCCATTTTTAAATCGAGTAAACCGCTCGTACACTTTGAGTTTTTCCCATAGCTGTTTTCAGCATTAAAACAGTTTCAGCAGCATTTTTACCGAGTAGAAAACAAAATTTCACGGCTGATGCAGGCCATCATAAAAAACGAAAGAAGAACAAAACAATGCTAACAAAAACATCACTGCAGGTGAACAGAACAAGCCCGGTCGACAACACAGGCCGCTTTGAATTGGCAATGAGCTGAGCTATACACGCCTAGCGGTGGAAATGCGTACTACATAAGCTCCGACCAAGGCAATGTTATCCCAGTTCCGGTTTTTTTTTTTTTATTCCCCCTCGTGCATTTTCGCATGTATTCAGTGTTTATGCTAGAGCACATACGTAGCGGGCATTTCTCGATATTTCAGGCTCAACAGAATTACCCGTTTTTCTTTTTCGGCGAGGTCTGAGTGGTTCCAAATGAGGCCTATTGAACCAAGAAGCTTACGGAACGGGGGCGCTTAAATTACTACGACCTTATCCACCAAACTGCCTCCTAGTAGCACCGTTTCTTTCTCTTAAAAATGCCAAAACTGTCGAAATCTAAAGAACATCCAAATGTTCGCAACGACGGCGGCGGAATTACCGCCAGCGATATCTCGGCGCTCGTTTTTTAATCTCCTCGCGGCATCCGTTGTTTTTCTAGTGGTGCCGCCCGGGCGCGGCTACGGTGAAATTCGCTCGTTAAGACGGAGCGAGGCACCAGAAAAAAAAAAAAACTCCAGCACCCCCGCGCACGGTCTGGGGGTGGGGGAGGGCGGGGGGTAAAAAGCCTCATTAAAGAGACATTTCCATTAGTGCGAATTACCTACGGTAATAATTTCGGCTCATTGACCGCGCTTCTGCGCTAATTTAAATACTCGGCACCGCACACAGTGGACTGATTTCGTCGACGGGAGCGGGGGGGTTTTCGCGGGGCGGCGTGTGTGACATTCTTTTGTTATGCGACGAACTTGAGTGCGCCTGTACTCGGCTAATTAGTACCAGTGTTGGATTCCTCTCTGTATCCTGCGGGCGAGTCGGACCCTGGCGCCAAACGCCCTTATCGTACCGCTGTCACACGCGATATATAGCTCCCGCGATACCAGCATAAATCATCACAAGTGCCGATGGGCCAACAAGTTACTACCACCAAATTACATACATTGTAATTATGATAACTGCAATTTTGGCTTTCGGGTGTGAAACATGACGTCATACGTATCACGCCAAGCAAACATTCAATATACAGGGTGTATCGTAATTAATAGGAAAAGTGACACGGGCGAAAATGTCCATTAATAGAAGCTAAAACATTACAGTAAACATAGATCTGTAAAAGAGCTATTGCGAGATAAATACCCTTGTTTGGTTACGAGCGTCACTGACTGAAATATTATCCTAACTAGTAGAAATGTATTTGAAGTATAAGCCTTTCCATTAAATCCCCACTTTGTTGAATTTTCTCATTATCAGAGTGTTGAAAGACAATCTGTTGTAATTGTTAAAAACCGTTCAAAAGCGAAGATCGCACAAAGAAAATCGGTTTCAACCGTCTTAACCTGTCATCTTCAGGTCGTAAACTTTTTTTAAGTAAAACATGTTTATTTTACGGTGAATCTCATGCACATTATCTACGTTTATCATCGCTAAAATACTTAAAAACACACAGCACCTTGTCCAAAAGGCCATGTCATATACATATTGCTCACAGATGCTTGTTTGCTTATGCTATACACGTATTAAACAGTGCAAATCCGCTTGCAGTGGCGTACAAGGTACAACTCCACTTGTCATCTTGTGCATGAGGTTCAGAGTAAAATCAACAAGCTTTACTACAAAAAATTGTTTAAGACCAGAAGATGATAGCTAAGACTGTTGAAACCGGCCGGCATGAGTGGCCGTGCGGTTCTAGGCGCTACAGTCTGGACCCGAGCGACCGCTAGGGTTGCAGGTTCGAATCCTGCCTCAGGCACGGATGTGTGTGATGTCCTTAGGTTAGTTAGGTTTAATTAGTTCTAAGTTCTAGGCGACGGATGACCTCAGAAGTTAAGTCGCATATTGCTCAGAGCCATTTGAGCCATTTGTTGAAACCGGTTGTCTTGAATAAAGAATATTCTTAGCTATCTTGACTGTTGGATGATTTTTAATCCCATTTCATCCTGCTCAGATCTCATCCATGAAGAAATATACACTGCTGCGAAAAAAATGCAACATTCTGAAGCAGAAGATCATTTTATTGACCAGTGATGTCTCATGTAGTTCATCAATGAACAAGCAAATCATGACAAATTCAGGCCAAATGAAACACACAGTTACTGTAAAGGGTGCCCAAACATTGCATCAGTGTACAATGTACCCCTCCCCCCCCCCTCACCACCATAACAACCACCCACCCCCTCTCTGGCGGCATTGCAGGCAAGTATTCCCACAAGCAAATGACCATAAAGGTGCTGAATGGCATCATGCGATAGATAAACCCTAGAATATTACGCCTTTTGTTACAATATAGCAATGGTTCGTGTAGGCTCTAGACAACCAGTAAGTTCCCGCTTCATCATGTCTCATGCGTGTTCATTTATCGAGAGATCTGACGATCTTGCTGCCCAAGGCAGTTGTTGTACGGGGTGTTCAGAAAGTCTCTCCGCAGTGCCGTATGATTGTTAGCCGCGCGTGCCGTATGCCGCAGTGAATACCGAAATGAAACTCAGTGAAATACAAGTTATTAATTTATTGAATATTCATTTTTACTTACAAATTTTCATATTAAATGTTGAAACTGTCCCCCCTGTTGTTGAATACACAATTCAAATCGTCTAATCCTGTTTCCAAACACAAGCTGTAACGTTTCTTCTGTAACAGAAGCAGTGATAGTGGATATTGCGGTTTTCAATTCATCGATAGATTTTGGACTGTTTTTTTTTAGACAGTTGCCTTCGCTGCACTCCAGACGAAAAGTCAGGTGGTGTTAGGTCAGGCGGTCGTGGAGGCCAAAGCCCTCTGAAATTATGCGATCACCAAAAACATCGCCAAGCAGTGACAGTGAAACGCGAGCTGTAAGCGCTGTTCCACCATCTTGTTGAAAATAATCGCTCAGTATTTCACTTAACACAAGTTCTCCTATGAATGGGTACAGAATATCACTGCAGTATCGCTGTGCGTTTATTGTTTCGTTGAAAAATAAGGGACGGCACGCGCGGCAAACAATCATAAGGCGCTGCGGAGAGACTTTTTGAACGCCCCGTATAACGTGAGAAGCACGTTGCGTTGCAGCAGCCTTTTTTGGAGGTGCGTTGTCCTGTTGAAAAATCATGTCACCTTCCCGTCGAAGAAATGGCAGCACCCACGGATAAAACCTGTGCAATGTAGCGGGCAAGCACCAAATGTGACCGTGAATTGTAACTGATGCTCCCCACCCCCACCCAACATGAAACCTGGAATGGGACCTGCATGTTGTGGACGAATGCACTCCGCAATAGCCTCACCATGACTGTGCAGTACGCCTGTACGTCCATCACTCGCATACAGACGGAACCTTCTCTCATCACTGACAACAGGGCGCCGTTTCACTCTTCAGTCGGTCCTTTGACGACACCAGGGTGGCCATATGTAATTCGTCGGTAGGGCATGGTTCTACGCTAGAATGAATGTTCCAGAGCCTGTTCACACAGCACGCTTACAACACATTCGCAGTTATCTCACAAATAGCTTGTTTGTGGACCAGTTTTACTTCAATGATTTTGTTTCTATTGTATACACTCCTGGAAATTGAAATAAGAACACCGTGAATTCATTGTCCCAGGAAGGGGAAACTTTATTGACACATTCCTGGGGTCAGATACATCACATGATCACACTGACAGAACCACAGGCACATAGACACAGGCAACAGAGCATGCACAATGTCGGCACTAGTACAGTGTATATCCACCTTTCGCAGCAATGCAGGCTGCTATTCTCCCATGGAGACGATCGTAGAGATGCTGGATGTAGTCCTGTGGAACGGCTTGCTATGCCATTTCCACCTGGCGCCTCAGCTGGACCAGCGTTCGTGCCGGACGTGCAGACCGCGTGAGACGACGCTTCATCCAGTCCCAAACATGCTCAATGGGGGACAGATCCGGAGATCTTGCTGGCCAGGGTAGTTGACTTACACCTTCTAGAGCACGTTGGGTGGCACGGGATACATGCGGACGTGCATTGTCCTGTTGGAAAAGCAAGTTCCCTTGCCGGTCTAGGAATGGTAGAACGATGGGTTCGATGACGGTTTGGATGTACCGTGCACTATTCAGTGTCCCCTCGACGATCACCAGTGGTGTACGGCCAGTGTAGGAGATCGCTCCCCACACCATGATGCCGGGTGTTGGCCCTGTGTGCCTCGGTCGTATGCAGTCCTGATTGTGGCGCTCACCTGCACGGCGCCAAACACGCATACGACCATCATTGGCACCAAGGCAGAAGCGACTCTCATCGCTGAAGACGACACGTCTCCATTCGTCCCTCCATTCACGCCTGTCGCGACACCACTGGAGGCGGGCTGCACGATGTTGGGGCGTGAGCGGAAGACGGCCTAACGGTGTGCGGGACCGTAGCCCAGCTTCATGGAGACGGTTGCGAATGGTCCTCGCCGATACCCCAGGAGCAACAGTGTCCCTAATTTGCTGGGAAGTGGCGGTGCGGTCCCCTACGGCACTGCGTAGGATCCTACGGTCTTGGCGTGCATCCGTGCGTCGCTGCGGTCCGGTCTCAGGTCGACGGGCACGTGCACCTTCCGCCGACCACTGGCGACAACATCGATGTACTGTGGAGACCTCACGCCCCACGTGTTGAGCAATTCGGCGGTACGTCCACCCGGCCTCCCGCATGCCCACTATACGCCCTCGCTCAAAGTCCGTCAACTGCACATACGGTTCACGTCCACGCTGTCGCGGCATGCTACCAGTGTTAAAGACTGCGATGGAGCTCCGTATGCCACGGCAAACTGGCTGACACTGACGGCGGCGGTGCACAAATGCTGCGCAGCTAGCGCCATTCGACGGCCAACACCGCGGTTCCTGGTGTGTCCGCTGTGCCGTGCGTGTGATCATTGCTTGTACAGCCCTCTCGCAGTGTCCGGAGCAAGTATGGTGGGTCTGACACACCGGTGTCAATGTGTTCTTTTTTCCATTTCCAGGAGTGTATATTCATCAATTTCATTTTTCGCTATAAATTATGATACACTGCATATGTTATCGAAAGAAAATAATATGGACATTCCAAGATTTATGACGGAGGAACAGATATCGCACTGTACATTAATTCAGTACTTACGTGTATGTTATGACATGTGCAGGGAAACGTGAATGTCACAAGATTCCATCATAGGCATCTTTTTTGTAGGAAATTATAGCAAAGAAGGGTGACTTGACAACTTTGAAATGGAATTCGCAACAAGAACTTCCCTTTTCACAATTTTCCCGTGCAGGGTGTTCGACTAATCCCCGTACCCGCTAAGAAACGGAACGGATGACGTATGCCGACCCGTTCAGTCATGTGAGCAGTCTCAGCAATATCCATTCGCAAAGTAGCTAGTGAACTTCGACTCGTTTGGTCAACAGTGATTGACCATAATAAAAAAGATCTGACAGTGCCTTAGATAGGTGTTTATGGACAAACTATCTGACAACGACGTGGAGTAGCGAGTTGCAACCTGCCACACTTTGTTGGAACAGTTTCTAAATGGTGTTCTTCATTTTATTATGAAAGCGCCGTATATAGCAATACACCCATACCAACATTGTTTCTTGGACTAAGGAATGCCCGCATCACGTGAAGGACTTAGAAAGGAACCTGTCTCATATAATAATATGGGGTGGGATGTCAGCACAATGCTTGTCCGTTCCTTACACACTGAACAATTTGTTATGGGGAATAAAGAAGTTCACCTGGCTCAGTGTCGGAACAAGACTAATGAAAATTTAAGCAAAAGTGTCAAGTAAGCCTGTTCGGGAATAACTCCAGAGATACTCCATAAGGTGTCAAGTAGGACTTGGATATCAAGAGATCTTTGTGTAAAACACGATGGTGCACTTATAGATTCACTGAAGACTTTTTTTTAACGTTGGTATTAAAATGCACACTATACGGTTTTGAAAGAGGTAGACCTACACCCAAGCTACAGTATATTTCTTATGTCTACTAAGAGAGTCGAGTGTTTGCATTTTAAATCAAATATATGATGGTTCTACCCACCTTTAGACGATCGGTATATATTGTGTTGTAGAAAATGGTGCTAAAAATTACCCAAAGTTTCTCTAGTTGTGATTCCCTGTTAAAAGCATCACCCGTAAATACTAAACATGCTGTTTGTGAAAGAGAGTAAGTGCTGAGGAGAATATACAGCACGCTTACTTGCTTTGTAGCACAGTCATCCTCACAGCAATATGGATGTGACCAGTAAATTCCCATCTCCTACGTAAAACTGAAATCAGTGTTACTGTTGGCTGGACCCTGATTCCTTGCTCATTCTCTCATTAACTCTCCCTCTTTCTTTCTTTCTCTCTCAATCTCTCCCCCCACCTCCGTCACAGACTCGGCATCACTGGAAACAGTTCGCGCTAAACTTTCGCTAATAATAAAGCTGCAGCATTCCCGAGAAAATTCCGATAACAGGAAAAACGCTTGGCGCATTCCGACCGCCGATACTGGAACGCCTGCAGTCTCAGGCATGTTGCCCAGTACTGCTGCTAGCGCTCTCTCTCGCACCGTACCAACACTCTTAACTATTTCTGTTACTAGATAAGTAATTTATATCTGTGGACGCCTTGTTTTGTCCATATTAGGTTAATTGTGGCATAACCACATCACTAAGGACTGAGCAGTTGGGTAGCTGGATGAGTGAAGACGCTATATCTACCCGAATAAAATCGATATAGCCCTAAATGATCTTGCGAGATAAGACTTCATGAAAATTCGAGCTGCCGTTATACAAAACTGGGTCATAATTCACATTTTAACGAGAAAATCTGAGATGTAGTGCTTTCTTAACAAAGACTGAACACTCAATAGTGTTATCGTTTCATTTTTTTTAATATCAGACCACTATTAGCTATACAATAATAAGAGATATTTGCTACTATACAAGAGAACAAAATATATAAAATCACAGTTGCTGCATGGTTCATGAATTCACCGACATGAGTCTTCTGAACCAGACCTAATCACAATGGTAAGAAAAGGGAAGACATATTTTCCATACTATCTGATAATGAGTTGGAACAAACAATTGATGAACAGTATAAGAGCAAATTTTATCTATGCGGTACAGCGTAAGAGTCGAAAAAATTTAACTGCTAAAAACAGTTGATCTTATCCCTTCTGTTGTCAGTTTCCTGTTGGTTTGTTGTAGTCTTTTTATCTTTTTCTAGCTCGTACCAGTCTGTATATCTGCGTCCAGTTACTAATATGTTCAATAATCAGTTTCACATATTTTAAAATGAGGCTGCGTATCCTTCCAGCACTGCTTCTTCCAATGACTACTGTTCCTGGTTGCCACCCGTAGTACACATGATTTCTTCCCTCGTCTACCGTTCACATTCTAATACCCGTTTAGCCTATGCTTTACCTGTCTTCTTTAATTTTAGGTTCGCTTCTGTAGCATCACATTTTTTTTATTAAAAAAAGTTTCTAATTTCTTCTTCTCCATTTTTGTCAGGCCTCGTGTTAGAGTTCAATACATGCCATTTTTCCTTATCTTCGTTTGTTCCTACAGTCTTTCTAACATTTAGATGGGTGAAACTTCCTGGCAGATTTTTACTGTGTGCCGGACCGAGACTCGAACTCGGGACCTTTGCCTTTCGCCGGCAAGTGCTCTAAGAAAAATATTGGCTCCCCACGATTTCGTGGGGAGTCAATATTTTTCTTAATTTATGGCCAATTTTCAGCTTTATGTCCTGCATTACATGTTAATGACATAAACTCAATCACGTGAAAATGGCATAAAAGGCCGAAACCTGGGTCGTTATTAAACAAGCAACAATACAGTCAGAATGAGATTTTCACTCTGCAGCGGAGTGTGCGCTGATATGAAACTTCCTGGCTGATTAAAACTGTGTGCCGGACCGAGACTCGAACTTGGGACCTTTGCCTTTCGTGGGCAAGTGCTAAACAATACAGTCAAATGGCGGTGTCTTCATTTAAAAATTACTGTATGACTGTTGCTCAGCAACATCAAAACGGGATGTATCTAGTTGCTCTGTACGTCCGCAGCTCGTGGTCGTGCGGTAGCGTTCTCGCTTCCCGCGCCCGGATTCCCGGGTTCGATTCCCGGCGGGGTCAGGGATTTTCTCTGCCTCGTGATGACTGGGTGTTGTGTGATGCCCTTAGGTTAGTTAGGTTTAAGTAGTTCTAAGTTCTAGGGGACTGATGACCATAGGTGTTAAGTCCCATAGTGCTCAGAGCCATTTTCGTTCCATACTATATCTGCCATGCTGACAGGACCAGAAATATCTTGTTGCCTCAAGGCCACAAGGCGATGAGCCAGAACGCAACAAACTAAATCTCACTTAAAGTAAGTTGGTAGCGGGAAGAGAAGTTTCATACAAATAAATTCTTGTTAGGAATAGTTTGCGAATGTGTCAGGAGGAACATAACGTGGTTCAATGCAAAAAAAAAAAAAAAAAAAAAAAAATGTTCACAGTTGCTCTCCGTACGTCGGGCGGCGTAATTGCACTTGCGCTTTCAGCAGAGGCGCTGGGAAGAGGAAGCGTGTAAACTTTAATTAATGGAGCTCCCCTGCAGCCCCCGCAACGAGTAATCTGGCGGCTAGCTGGACAGCCGACGAATTCGGTATAAAACAACGCCTCTTCTCCCTCCCTATCTCGCTCGCTCGCTTCCGTCTGCCAGGATGGGCAGAAATTCGCTTTCATTTTGCTGTATGTGCATTGCGCCAATCGACCGGCTATACAGAACGCGGTGAGTGCTCTTCAAGAGTCGGAAAGAGAATTCCAGGGGGGGAAAAAAGTTCGCAGCTGAGTCCTCCTGGCATCTCGAACAAGTTGCGTCGCAGGTGGCCGCAATTTCATTTTACTGGTCCGTACTTCTGTTTAATGACCGACGTTCCTATAGAATTCATACCGCGCCGGCGTACGTCCGCACGAAATAGCGCTTTCCTCTGTACCGCACGCGCTGTAATAATTGCTTTTTGAAGAGTGTGCCGCTCTTTTTCGGTCGAACACAATAGACGTATATTTTCTTTTTAATATTCATGTCGCCTAGTGTTCCGTTAACAGGTTTTCCGCCAGCTGCTCTGCAGTTGCGAAACGGTTGATGGATCAACTTTGTCCTCAGCTTCCAATTTCATCGTTGCTCAAACTCTCTACATTTACGGCTTCCTAGATCATCTCCGTGTTTTGTGTTTCTCCCGTCGTCATAAATAGTTATTTTTTTATTTGTATCCTATTTTATTCCCGTATTGCTCTCTTTCCGTCTGTCTTGCAAGTTGCGTGAAAACTGATTTCCATTTCTGAGCTATTTGCTCATACACCAAGCCAAGCCTCACCTACACACACACACACATCTCTGTATGTTTCGAAACTGTTGTCTATGCTCATGCTTGAATAAAGGTCACTTTACCGTCATTCCTAACTGAACCACATCTGTTACGTATCATTTACATTGCAATATTTAGTCTCCGATAAAACAGTCACAGACGTGCCAACTTGGATTCAGTATTACCGGTTTCCTTCGTCAGACGCAAGTATCAATTAATCATTTCCCTAGTTCTGGGCCTGCCGCTGTGGCCTAGCGGTTCCAGGCACTTCAGTCCGGAACCGCGCGGTCGCTACGGTCGCAGGTTCGAATCCTGCCTCGGGCATGGCTATGTGTGATGTCCTTAGTTAGTTAGGTTTAAGTAGTTCTAAGTTCTAGGGGACTGATGACCTCAGATGTTAAGTCCCATAGTGCTCAGAGCCATTTGAACAAAGTCCTGGCGGCACCCACTTAGGGGTTTAAAGGACCGTTCGGTATCACAGTCAAACGTGATGGTTGGAAAGCAAACAAGCTGGATTTTTGCTCTACTATTTCGTTTATTACGAACCGGTTGTTTACATATTGGGCCGTCCGTAATAAACAAGAACTAACGTCCATTAGACATCGTCAGAAATAAAGATAGCATCAACAAACACATATGGTGAGAAATGTCAAATCGAGCGTTCACTCGTGTTATATACCAAAAAAGTTAAATTAGAATTTACATGACGGCTACATAGTGTGTTCCGGCACATTTCGTTCACATTAAAGCAGAACATCTCGTCGCTAGAATTGACGTCGCCGCTGGTGCCATTGCGGACACGCCAAGAATCTTCGAACGGACACTAGCGTCCATGGTTTGACGACATATTGCGTGAATATTACAGCCCAATGGTCGCGCGTTTTTGCAGTTCCTGTGAACGAAAATATTATAATTAGTATGCTAAACTATCTTCTGTGCAGCCCGTCCGTATCAAATTGCCATCGGGGACCATATGTACTGTAACTAAATATATTTTTTATGTTCTCAACCTCGTCTGTTAATTTGAACGAATAGTTGAGGAACACCATGTATATACAGTTGCCCACTCCTCCCTTCTCACAACACAATATTCCAACCTTCGCTGATTCTTTCACAGGCATATTTCTTTTTCCGCAGTGCAGTTTAATAACTAAAATGACATCGAATCTACAGACGTGTAGCCCACGTACCGCTCTACGCTCTTGTCGCAGAAATAGTTAATTTCGCCTCATTTCGGGAGTAGCTTCATTTTTATCACAAATACTGTGCTGTGGCATCTACAATTCGGGCTGAGTACAAAATACTGCTTCGTCCTTTTTCCTTTATAACTAGGAAGATCAACATACTGATCATGCGAGCACCGATGTGCGTGTCAAACTACCCTGTTTCCTACGGCGTAGAGGCTGGTTGTGTGAAGTCAAAGGACGGGCTAAACATCAACACGCCAGTGCGGAACAAAATACAGCCCTCGAATGCGAAAGATAGAAAACAAACATCAAATTAACTGATGGTAAACAGTAGATGCTATGCAAAACACTAATCTACACTACAGAAATTTCTCGGAACTGGAGTACAGACGAAAAAGAAAAAAAAATCAAAGTGAATTATTCAAATGGCTCTAAGCACTATGGGACTTAACATCTGAGGTCATGAGTCCCCTAGACTTAGAACTACTTAAGCCTAACTGATCTAAGGACATCACACATCCATGCCCGAGGCAGGATTCGAACCTGCGACCGTAGCCGCAGCGCGGTTCCGGATTGAAGCGACTAGAACCGCTGGGCCACAACGGCCGGCAAAGTGAGTTAAGCTTTATAGATTTTCCTATCAAAAATTAAAGTGAGGAAGAATTGCAGGACTTGTTACGTGGAATGAACAGTCTAATGAGTACAGAATATAAGTTGAGAGTAAATGAGAGAAAGATGAAAGTAATTAGAAGTGGCAGAAACGAGAACAGGGAGAAACTTTACATCTGGATTGGGATCACGAAGTAGACGAAGTTAAGGAATTCTGCTGTCTTGGTAGCAAAATAACCCGTGACGGACGGAGCAAGGAGGACATAAAAATAATATTAACACTTGCAAAGAGGATATTACTGGCCAAGAGAAGTTTACGGGCCTTAATGTGAGGAAAACATTTGTGGGAATGTACGTTTGGTGCTCAGCATTTTATGGTAGAAAAACATGGACTGTGGGAAAACCGGAACAGAAGAGAATCGAAGCATCTGAAATGTGGTACTATCAAAAGAATGTCGAAAATTATGTAGACTGATAAGGCAAGGAATGCAGAGGTTCTCCGCGGGATCAGCTAGGAAAGGAATATATAGAAAACGCTGTCAAGAAGAAGAGACAGGACGATAGGACACGTATTAAGACATCAGGAAATAACTTCCGTCGTACTAGAGAGAGCAACAGATGATAAAAACTGTAGGCGAAGACAGAGCTTAAAACATATCCAAAAAATAACTGAGGACGTTAGGTGGAAGTGCACTGCGAGATGAAGAGGTATAGGCAACAGAGAAAGTCGTCACGGACCGCTTGAAGTCAAAAGACTGCTGAAAAAAGGAAAAACCTTCTCAGAGAGAATTTCATATTATGTGAAGCTACTTTTTTCAGATGTTATGGTAAATTTCTCTCTCTCTCTCTCTCTCTCTCTCTCTCTCTGTCTCACAGATGCACCCACAGACGGATATGTGGTCAAAGGTTTTTATGGCCGAATATTGCACTCCTTTTTGTGCTATACTAATGGTGACTGAAGGATGTAGTAAGTAATTTCTCGTTTTAGTATCAAATTTATCAATGGCAGAGTATCTAAGGTTTTTAGAGGGAAACATGTATCACTAGGAAGAAATACGAAAGGGCTTAGCGTTCAGGAGTACATTCTACGTTTCGTTGTGCAAGCCTGCAGTATAGGTTCGTCATGATCAAAAAATACACATCAAGAGAATCATTCTGCGTAGGGTTCTGACACCTGTTTTTGGTTTAAGGAACATTCTCGTATGGCAAAACATTAGAACTTCGAACGTTGAACGAAAACGTAACATTTGCAACTGCAGTGACCGGGAAACCATTTTGTTCTTACAATAGATTACACACTCTGGGAAAAAAAAAAATCAGTCAGCGAACAAGGCGACCACCAATTTTTTCCGGTCGCCCCTTTCGGCTATAATTTCGTTTGGTATTTTCATTCCATTATACGTATTTACCGGCAGGCTTATTTTCATGGCATAAACATATTACGGCGCCATATGGTCGCTCTGAATATGCGTACTTTAGTTTGTACGTCCCGTCTGCGGAGGCAATGAAGGAAAATATAATAATGATTTCTCGTCAGCCACGCAAACTAATTGGAAAGCAACGCAGTAATATATATATATATATATATATATATATATATATATATATATATATATATATATATATATATATATATATATATACACTTTGAGGTAAGTGGGTAAAACTGGGAAGGTGCACGGTTACCATCAAGAATTAAACTGCTTTCTGACTCTCTTATAAAACAGGGACGCGTGTAATCTCGCAAAATTGGCCCGGTGCAGTTCGTTACGCGAGATAGAAAACAAGAGAAATCCTACTTGTGTACTCGTTAAGAGTAACCTAAAAACTAAGCGTTGGAAAATTTTTGCTGGTTCCCAACCGATTATTTTACAGAAGTGGCTCCTAAGACAATAGAAATAAAAATTTAATATGTGAAATTCTGTAATTGATAGATATGTCAAAAGAATGTATTTATTTTTTACTATGTTTTACTTTTTTTTACTGTGTTGAAATAGCGTACGAACTGAATAAGTTACGTGATAAACATGTAAATGTCATTCACGATCTTTGTCTGGGTCGTGACAACCGTGATTATTATCTGCGACAACCTTGCTTTCTTTACTAAGCATGTAGTGAAAGCAAAATTACTTTCAGCTGGAATTTTGTTCATAAAATTTTTCTACACTTACCTTTAACTTATTGTTCACGGTCTCCTTCGAAATACTCTCCTCCACAATTGGTACACCGGTCTCAACGCCGTCTCCACTTCAGGAAGCTATCTTACGTACGCCTCGACTGGATCGCGCGAAGCGAAGCGCCGTGTGCTAATTTCCCTTTTATCTCGTCTGTCGTTGCAAATCTTCGTCCTTTCAACGGGGTTTTCAACTTTGAAAATAAAAAAAAGTCCGCAGCGACCAGGTAAGGAGTGTACGGAGGATGAGGCAGCGCAGTGACTTCGTTCTTTGTGCAACAGTCATGCACCCACACGGATGAATCTGCGGGTGCGTTATCGTGATGCAAGAGCCATGACTTGTCTCGCCACATTTCAGGCCGTTGCCTTCTCACAGGATTTCATGACATGATCCAATTGAAATGCTACATTCTTAGCCGGCCGCTGTGGCCGCTTCAGCCCGGAACCGTGCTGCTGCTGCAGTCTCAGTTTCGAATCCTGCCTCGGGCATGGATGTGTGTGATGTCCTTAGGTTAGTTAGGTTTAAGTAGTTCTAAGACTTAGAGGACTGATGACCTCAGATGTTAAGTACCATAGTGCTTAGAACCATTTTTTTGCTACATTCTTCTGCAACCTCTCGGATAATCAGTCTTCGATTAGCACGCAAAATCTCGTTGACGTTCCTGACATGAGCTTCGTCGGTAGTAGAATTTCAAGCGAAATTTAATGCAGACGCGTTACTCCTCTAACTCCACCATCTCGAAATTCGCAAACGCTGAGAAACAACTTTCTGCTTAATACAGCACTGAACAATAACTGACAGACATACAAGAAATGAAACTTCCGGCAATTACGCATTTAGCACAGGAGCGTGCAGGGATGTGTCAACCCCATTTCTCTCCAACACGGCAATGGCGTGAAATTACGAATGTCCCGGAATTTTTTGAACAGACCTCGTATTTTTAGAAGCAGTGATTTTGCCTGCTAGAGTGGTACGTCGAGCTATATTGGTCGAAAATTCTTACACGCTGCATTTCCTTTCCCCGTTAGCCAATTTTGCCCATACGAGGTGTGGCTAGAAAAAAACCGGACTAGTACTGGTGAAACAAGAAAACGAATGCAATAATGCTGAAAGTCGCGTGGCCTGTCACGTGACTCTCGCTCCGCCTACTGCTCGAGTTTCATCTGCCTCCTGCACTCAGTCTGCCCGTGGCGTCTGTTTTAAGTAGTTGACGTTTTGTCTGTGCGTCGGAAAATGTTGAGTGTACAGAGAGAACAGCGTGTTAACATCAAATTTTGCTTCAAACTAGGAAAATCTGCAAGTGAAACGTTTGTAATGTTACAACAAGTGTACGGCGATGATTGTTTATCGCGAACACAAGAGTTTGAGTGGTTTAAACGATTTAAAGATGGCCGCGAAGACACCAGTGATGACACTCGCACTGGCAGACCATTGTCAGCAAAAACTGATGCAAACATTGAGAAAATCGGTAAACTTGTTCGACAAGATCGCCGTTTAACAATCAGAGCAGTGTCTGAGTTAACAGGAGTTGACAAGGAAAGTGTCGAACAAGTTTACCGATTTTTTCAATGTTTGCATCAGTTTTTGCTGACAATGGTCTGCCAGTGCGAGTGTCATCACTGGTGTCTTCGCGGCCATCTTTAAATCGTTTAAACCACTCACACTTGTGTTCGCGATAAACAATCATCGCCGTACATTTGTTGTAACATTACAAACGTTTCACTTGCAGATTTTCCTAGTTTGAAACAAAATTTGATGTTAACACGCTGTTCTTTCTGTACACTCAACATTTTCCGACGCACAGACAAAACGTCAACTACTTAAAACAGACGCCACGGGCAGACTGAGTGCAGGAGGCAGATGAAACTCGAGCAGTAGGCGGACCGAGAGTCACGTGACAGGCCACGCGACTTTCAGCCTTATTGCATTCGTTTTATTGTTTCACCAGTACTAGTCCGGTTTTTTTCTAGCCACACCTCGTATACAACAGTAGGTGATCAAACAACCATGCCATTCTTTTGTGGTATATGTTATGAAATGAGCTTGTAGCACTTTGTCTATCAGGTGGAATCATACTTTGTTATGTTAGCTGCACACTACGTTTTTCCTGTCTCTTCTTTATCTACATAACCACTATACGCAATATGCACTGTAGAACGTTCTCCATCAGCTAGTCTTTGCTTGCTTGTGTTATTCCTTGTTCTACTGTTCCTTCCAGCTGCCTCACTAACCTGTCCCTTTTCTTCATTAGTCTCCCATGGCCTTATTTCGACACCTACTCTTTTTAGTAGTGCTTTATTTCGTATTTTATATGTCTACTTACCGTAGCACAGAAGGTATCGTGCAATCACTGTCGCAGTCATTCATTGACCTCTGGTCCAGACATTTTATAACACCTTAGAGTAAGGCAATAACACCAGTCATTTCAAGCGCAGTTTTGGTTCCTCACAAAGTCTTCAGTGGATTCTGACGAGTTTCCTTTCCTATTTCGTGACTAACGGCTGTTGCATACTAAGGACTGTTGGTGCATTCGTTCCCTTTCGGAACGTATTCCATACAGCCCCATACTGTCATCTAATGAACAAAATACGAGCTTAATGAGTGTAGGGGATTGGATTCGGGACTCCTTAGCAGGAACAACTCACAAGGATGGGTCACGACGCTGGGATCACAGATTTACTTCCCCATTTGGCAGTTAACCTGGGTAGCGGTGAGACATACGTTGCTAATGTAGCAAGAACGAATAGTGTAGGAGAAAATTTTTTGAATATTACGGAATTTACACTTTTACTACAAAAAATGAAGTTTGAGCGGGAATCGAAGCGTCGCTTCATACACTTTCGTCTTAGAAAGCTCGAACAGTAACCACTTGCCCGTGAACTCTGACGGTCGGCGTCTACGCACAGATACATCACTTACGTAATAGATACGTAAAACTTCTCTTTAGATTTTATCGGAATTGCCAGAGCTGTGTACCTTATTACGTGCACATAATGTTGTTTTAATGGTCCACTAAAGGTGTACAAAAAAAATGTTGAAATGTATGTGAAATCTTATGGGACTTAACTGTTAAGGTCATCAGGCCCTAAGCTTACACACTACTTAACCCAAATTATCCTAAGGACAAACACACACACACCCACGCCCGAGGGAGGACTCGAACCTCCGCCGGGACCAGCCGCACAGTCCATGACTAAACGTGTACAAAATTTATAGTAAATGCGTGACCCTAACGTCATAGCGTCCCCTTGACATGATATTATTCTTACCGGAACGAAATCTACGTATGTAAAGTTACTAATATCTGGCGTTATCAGCAAATGGAAAGAGCGATCTTAAGTATTTACAGGGCATGTTCCCTATAGCTTTCTCCTGTTTTTCTCAGAATCCAAAACTTCCTTTTTTTCTATTTATTAACTCATGCTCTATTTAAGGCGTCATTTGTGTGTGTGCGGGTTTAATAATTCATTATTTTAAGAATTTTTTCATTGTCGAGTGCTTTTTGTCAATCGATTAATTCTATGACTTTGGTTGATTTTTCTAAAGTCTTGCTTCATTATCGAGGTCAATGTCAGAACTGCCTCTCTGGTGAGAATTGTCGTCTCTTACAGATCTTCAGTTTTCTTCTCTCCTACCTTAGATACAGTTTCTTTCTTTACCATCGGTACGGCGGTCCTTTCCTCACAGCGACACGATGTGAGGTAACCGCTAGCCGCGCGTCGCCTTTGTAGGTGCGGCTGCCTACGCAAGACGTTTTATCCGAGGCGGCAGGTAGGAAGAGGCCCAGAGCAGAGGTCGTTACTCGGGCGGGGTTCCGCAGGCTGCGTTTAATTTCGCCGCTGCCATCGCATTTCCCCGCAGGAAGACGCGCCTCTAATCCCGGCGATTCGTTACTGGGACCGCACGCTGCCAATAAAAGGCAGGTTCCAGCCTCAAAGCGGAGCGCCGGCCGCGGAGAGGTAACCCCGGTAACAAGGCGGTACCAGCTACCGTGCGCTGATCGCTTTGAACGCCCGCACGCTACGTCACGTTCCCAGAATCCTTGCTGCCCGGCTCCCAGTGACTTGACAGAGCAATCTAGACCGTTTCTTCACTTGAAGCATTTGGCGATGCAGGGGAAACGGCGTACGTTGTGGATTTCTCTGCTCCAATGCGTGAACAATTGCGAGTAAAAAGGAAATGTGGACGAAAACAATCAACTGCGATGTATAACTGCCCACGTCGTGTTGTGCCGACTCCACTGTAGCTTGAATGGATTTTTAAGTTTGTTTTATATGCCCGACTTCTAATTTCACCAAACAAGTCTCCAGGGTTGAGCAGTTATTGCCCGATGACGACACGCAATACAGGGGTTGAGCAGTTATTGCCCGATTACGACACGCAATACAGTTTGTTAAAGCGGAGTTCGCCGTTATTAATTATGTTTTTAGATTTAATTTTATTACTCGTGCAGAGAGACAACGTTCCTTTGTTTAACAGCGCGTCGTCAAAATAAGTATGAAATGCTAATGTCTTTGCAATACATAATGTCGACTATTGAGTTAAAGTTCGTACCTATTTCGCCATTTTAGAGAAGAGAAACCTTAAGCGCTTCTGCTTCTATAGTCTCAGTATCAAATGTTCACTAATTTCAATTTACTTCCTATCTCAGTTCAGTATTTAACACAAATTATATATCAATGTCATTTCAGAGATATTACGTCGGTTCCACACTAACGGAATAGCACGTAATTGTCATTTAACATCACTTTTATTAATAACCCTTTTTCTTATGACGTAAATGTTAATGAATGATAACTATCTAGGAGG
Organism: Schistocerca nitens; assembly: GCF_023898315.1. NCBI lineage: Eukaryota > Metazoa > Arthropoda > Insecta > Orthoptera > Acrididae > Schistocerca > Schistocerca nitens. The sequence goes on from NC_064620.1 coordinate 449,594,713, forward strand.
AAAGAGGGATTGATCCTAATCATGAGATAATAGCTTTTAATGAGCCCGCAATCGTTAATTAAATAAAAAGTCACGTTCAAGGATGATATGCGAACAACTTTCGTTACGTACGTTTTCACGTATCTGTCAAAACTAGTCCTGTCGCCCACAATTCAAATTAACACTGACGTTAACCCCTTTCGTCGGAACATCGAATCGTAACTATTATGTGAAAGTTTATTCTAGTCCCCGAATTAATTCCTTTCAGATACGCACACGACCCAACAGCAGAACGGAACACAAACGACTTGTTTTAACACCGGAAAACGCAATGACGTTACATTATGACAATGTCCGCCCAATGAACATCTCTTTGACTTTATCTTTTCTACTCTGCTTAGTTAAATTATTCCTAATTACAATTTATTCAGCTATTTAACGAAAACATCTAAGCCGCCCGGAGTGGCCGAGCGGTTAAAGGCGCTACAGTCTGGAACCGCACGACCGCTACGGTCGCAGGTTCGAATCCTGCCTCGGGCATGGATGTGTGTGATGTCCTTAGTTAGGTTTAAGTAGTTCTGAGTTCTAGGGGACTTATGACCACAGCAGTTGAGTCCCATAGTGCTCAGAGCCATTTTTTTGAAAACATCTAACAAAAAATAAAATAAATTTATCCCAACGTAAAAGATCCGTTATAGATGGCGTGGAATGATATTCAGTGAGATGCATAGCTGACGGTTACCTCGCTCGGTAGCTTATCCAAACGGCTGACTTTTTCTGCACTTCACCGTTTAGAGAAAAGTCGTTGTCTTTCCATCCACTATATCGTTATAGTACATTTCACATTACACTGAAGAGCCAAAGGAACTGGTACACCTGCCTAATATCGTGTGGGCCCCCCGCGAGCACGTAGAAGTGTCGCAACACGACATAGCATGGACTCGACTAATGTCTGAAGTAGTGCTGGAGGGAACTGACACCATGAACCACGCAGGACTGTCCATAAATCCTTAAAGAGTACGAGTGGGAGGAGACCTCTTCTGAACAGCACGTTGCCAAGCATCCCAGATATGATCAATAATGTTCATGTCTGGGGTGGCCAGCGGAAGCCACTCTATAGCAATTCACGACGTGTTGACTGTGTAGGGTATATTTATTTCACACGATCTAGATTTCGGCCTTTGGCCGTTTTAAAGTCTCACAACGTCAAAAAAACTTCCGATCTCAAGTCGGTGTTCTTCGACGTTGCGACACTTGAAAATGGCCTAAAGCCAAAATATAGATCGTGAAATAAATCTACTGTATACAGTCAAATGGCGGTAATGTCACGAAAACATGTTTTTTTTTCGTGCAATATGCGGAACGTTAACGTCCAGAACAGCCCTACTTGAGAACTATAGCTGGCACAATGCTTTACACAGAGGAAGTGGCAACGCAGTGGGAGCCGACAATGGCAGCACAGCCGCTATTGTTGAATCCCTGACGGGAACAGTCCATCCCGCTCGCTGTCAAATCCAACTAAATTAATTAGGACTATAGCCGATTGTTGTAGGAGTTTCGAAGGGAGAGCGATATTGATCTCCGTGGAAAGAGGGGCGGGATCCAGGAGACGCTTCACTGGACAACAAACACAATGGTGCAGTGTGCTGTCACTGTTGCTTCCGTGTGCGTCCCGACGCTAACAACATTCGAGGACGCGGTGCCTCAAGTAGGCTGTGACATGGAGGCGCAGAAGAAGCAGGAAGGTAAGCAGACGCGGAGAACAATGGGCCGGGCTAATGAAGTGGGCGCGGCCGTACAGACGGACTGCGCGTCGGCAGGAAGCGGGGCGCACAATGGGGGGATTCCCCCTCCGCGAGCAGACAATGGCGGAGCCGCGGCGGGTAATGAAGCCCCCGGCGCAACGCGCCTCGGAATCGCTCTCAAGCGCAAGGTGGGCACGCCTCGCGCACGAGCTGGACTGCGACCAAGACGCGGCGCACCGCACCACCTGTTGTGGCGGGCAACTAAACAGGCGCCAGTCGCTGGACGGCGTGAAAAAGACTGGCCGACCTTCAGTACTGTTTCACCTTTTCAAACTTGTCATTAAGAAAATTCGAGGAAAAGAAGGGTACAGCTTTTCGTCACTGTTGCTGAACTGCGGCCGTACTAGCCGTCGGCAAACGGACCGTGCATTTGACCGTTGAGCGTCCCGAGTTTCTAACTCCTAGCGCGGAAAAAGCACATTGGGGAATCTCTCCGAACGTGCAAAGCAATATCTAGCATGTCAGATATTCTGAAGGTAACACTGTTGCGATGGAAGAAGAGCAGATACGTCACATGATGCAATCTCTCTTCAGCATGGAGTCTTGAGACGCCATATTGGCTTTCATTTGACGTCTATATGTACCATTTCTAAGCATCAGAGCCGGCCGTGGTGGCCAAGCGGTTAAAGGCGCTACAGTCTGGAACCGCGAGACCGCTACGGTCGCAGGTTCGAATCCTGCCTCGGGCATGGATGTGTGTGATGTCCTTAGGTTACTTAGGTTTAAGTAGTTCTAAGTTCTAGGGGACTGATGACCAAAGATGTTAAGTCCCATAGTGCTCAGAGCCATTTGAACCATTTAAGCATCAGAAAATTGAAGGTCTCTCGAAAACCCGTCGTTAATTGTACAATTTATCGTAATAAAACTTCATATTGGTGGTTAAAAGCATTATTGTAACTTGCGGATTGTGTAAGTATGCCGTTTAAATGGGGACGTCACATTAAGGATCCGCCAAAAACGCGTACAGTTTGCTATAATTAATTTTCAGTTTACGATTAAAGCGTTCAGGAGATGGAAACAAGCAAAGTATGCCGGTGTGTCATTTACTGACGGTGTAGCGTAATGAGTAGAGACGTGGAACTATAAGGCGATAGGTGACGTTTTGCTGGTTTGGGTCTGATTGGCTCAAAATATTTTTTTTTACTAACCTTCACGTTTTTTAATAGATTCTGATACTTTTTTAGTTTAATAGAAGTATATTTTATAATACTCGATGTTGTGTAAATATAAGTGCACTCACTGAGGAATAAGCTTTCTGATTGGCTTTATCTATACGAAACTTGCAGTAAAATATTTTTTACTTCGTTTTAAGTTTTGAATTTCAGATGTTGTATAGATTCTGTTACTGAATAGCAAAAAGAGATTAAGTAATAACTTAAGGTTTTACTAAAAAGCGAGAATGATGAAATAATTTTTGGTATATGGGGAAGTACACTAAATTTTTATCGCACTATTTGTGAGCCGTTGTCATTGGCTGGACATAGTGCTTTCCTTTTTGCCTCATATCGTGTTCCTGGACACTGAAACTTTTGTTTTTGTACCTTACAGACAGAACAATATAACTAGTATATGGACAAGCGAGAAAAAAAAATGGTTCAAATGGCTCTGAGCACTATGGTACTTAACATCTGAGGTCATCAGTCCCCTAGAACTTAGAACTACTTAAACCTAAGTAACCTAAGGACATCACACACATTCACGCCCGAGGCAGGATTCGAACCTGCGACCGTTACGGTCGCGCGGTTCCAGACTGAAGCGCCTAGAACCGCTCGGCCACAAGGCAGGCGGACAAGGGAGAAAATGTGCATTGTAATAGAGCTAAGCTAGGAGACCATGACGTTATTTGTCGCATGTATCTGAATGTATGTTTTCGTCTTTAGTATTTCACCCCTGCAGCCTCTTCTAATAAAATGAATTTAAGAAGTCTTACGGCCTACTGTTCTGTCCCATTTTGTAGTTAATGTTTTCCATACATCCATTTTCTCGCCAATGCTTTGCAGAACATTTTTCTTAATCTATCCAGGCACCACTCAGTTTTCAGCGTCCTTCTGTAACTCACATCTCAAACGCTTCAATCTTGTTATTTTGGTGTCAGCTGCTTTTTTTTTACAAAAAAAAAAAAAAGGCAGAGTGTGCGAATGTGTCATCCAATTGCAGTTTAGTCGGTGGCTCAGTCGATCGTTCATCCTGCAATACGAGCCTAAAATTTGTTTGGCTTTATGGCCAGAGCAAGGCTTGATAAGTATCTTTAGAGTTTGAACTTCGAATTTGTAGTGCAGTTAGCTGTGGTCGTTTGTTTAGGGTACTTCTGGAGGAGGCCGAGTTAATACTAAAACTTACAGATAATGTTAGATCATTTTATTATAACTTGAACAAGATGAAATACTTATTTTTGTAACATTCGATGACCTAAGGAATGTCATGTGCATTTATTGCTGTCGCTGAACACTAATGTATCACTTGATACAGTACTGGATAATAGTCTTTTTCTTTCAAAGTACAATTGACTATAGACTTTGCTACATAGTTCTGGTCTAATACAACTCTCGCAGTGCTGGCTGTGGTGTCACCGCCAGACACCACACTTGCTAGGTGGTAGCCTTTAAATCGGCCGCGGTCCGGTAGTATACGTCGGACCCGCGTGTCGCCACTGTCAGTGATCGCAGACCGAGCGCCACCACACGGCAGGTCTAGAGAGACTTTCTAGCACTCGCCCCAGTTGTACAGCCGAGGAAAGGTTCACTGAGAATTACGCTCTCATTTGCCGAGACGATAGTTAGCATAGCCTTCAGCTAAGTCAATTGCTACGACCTAGCAAGGCGCCATTTCTCCTGTGCTATGTATCTAATGAAGCATGTACAGTAGCAAGACCAATGTTCACCATTTATGGATTAAAGTTAAGTATTCCAGCAGCTACGTACTTTTCTTTATAGCATTCATTAAGTATCCTGTTTCAGACCTCACGCCATCCTGCGTGAGCTTATAGCGTGCATTTCGGCTTCCTCAAACAACACGGTGTTGGCACTTCTGCCGACACATCACTGGCTGCGGTAAGACGAAGTCGTTGTCTTCGGAGATGATAGCACAGTGGGTGCGCAACACTCTCAAGGGTCACGAGAAAGTCCGGCCACGGCGCGCACACCAAAGCACGTGACACTGCGTGTCCTACGTGTGCCAGAGACCGTCTCCAGCGGGGAGTGAGTAACTATTTCAGACGAGATCAATCATTCTTGACCGCGTGTTTAAATGCTTGCATTTTCTCGGTATCACACGACAAAATTAAGACCTTTAGTTGGTAACTTTTCAACTAAACATTGATTTCCTGCGGGACCTGCAGGGATTCAAGCGATCACAAAGTGCGGCGGACAAGCCGTCTAGTGTGACGTCACGATTTCGCTGCAAGGCCCATATACAGGATGTTTCAAAAATGACCGGTATATTTGAAACGGCAATAAAAACTAAACGAGCAGCGATAGAAATACACCGTTTGTTGCAATATGCTTGGGACAACAGTACATTTTCAGGCAGACAAACTTTAGAAATTACAGTAGTTACAATTTTCAACAACAGATGGCGCTGCGGTCTGGGAAACTCTATAGTACGATATTTTCCACATATCCACCATGCGTAGCAATAATATGGCGTAGTCTCTGAATGAAATTACCCGAAACCTTTGACAACGTGTCTGGCGGAATGGCTTCACATGCAGATGAGATGTACTGCTTCAGCTGTTCAATTGTTTCTGGATTCTGGCGGTACACCTGGTCTTTCAAGTGTCCCCACAGAAAGAAGTCACAGGGGTTCATGTCTGGCGAATAGGGAGGCCAATCCACGCCGCCTCCTGTATGTTTCGGATAGCCCAAAGCAATCACACGATCATCGAAATATTCATTCAGGAAATTAAAGACGTCGGCCGTGCGATGTGGCCGGGCACCATCTTGCATAAACCACGAGGTGTTCGCAGTGTCGTCTAAGGCAGTTTGTACCGCCACAAATTCACGAAGAATGTCCAGATAGCGTGATGCAGTAATCGTTTCGGGTCTGAAAAATGGGCCAATGATTCCTTTGGAAGAAATGGCGGCCCAGACCAGTACTTTTTGAGGATGCAGGGACGATGGGACTGCAACATGGGGCTTTTCGGTTCCCCATATGCGCCAGTTCTGTTTATTGACGAAGCCGTCCAGGTAAAAATAAGCTTCGTCAGTAAACCAAATGCTGCCCACATGCATATCGCCGTCATCAATCCTGTGCACTATATCGTTAGCGAATGTCTCTCGTGCAGCAATGGTAGCGGCGCTGAGGGGTTGCCGCGTTTGAATTTTGTATGGATAGAGGTGTAAACTCTGGCGCATGAGACGATACGTGGACGTTGGCGTCATTTGGACCGCAGCTGCTACACGGCGAACGGAAACCCGAGGCCGCTGTTGGATCACCTGCTGCACTAGCTGCGCGTTGCCCTCTGTGGTTGCCGTACGCGGTCGCCCTACCTTTCCAGCACGTTCATCCGTCACGTTCCCAGTCCGTTGAAATTTTTCAAACAGATCCTTTATTGTATCGCTTTTCGGTCCTTTGGTTACATTAAACCTCCGTTGAAAACTTCGTCTTGTTGCAACAACACTGTGTTCTAGGCGGTGGAATTCCAACACCAGAAAAATCCTCTGTTCTAAGGAATAAACCATGTTGTCTACAGCACACTTGCACGTTGTGAACAGCACACGCTTACAGCAGAAAGACGACGTACGGAATGGCGCACCCACAGACTGCGTTGTCTTCTATATCTTTCGCATCACTTGCAGCGCCATCTGTTGTTGAAAATTGTAACTACTGTAATTTCGAAAGTTTGTTCGCCTGAAAATGTACTGTTGTCCCAAGCATATTGCAACAAACGGTGTATTTCTATCGCTGCTCGTTTAGTTTTTATTGCCGTTTCAAATATACCGGTCATTTTTGAAACACCCTGTATCTCGTTGGCCCCGGGCACTCTGCTCTGACGTACGCGTGCTGCAGCGGTGCTGTGTGGAACTCATGAGGGCGTGTTTACGCAGACTTCGCTGATTCGTCGCTCTGTCTGGTAGCGAGTATGCTCATTTGCGGTTACAGCGCGATGTCCCAAACGTACCTTGGGTTCAAATGGTTCAAATGGCTCCGAGCACTATGGGACTTATCATCTGAGGTCACGAGTTCCCTAGAACAGAACTACTTAAACCTTACTAACCTGAGGACATCGCACCCATCCATGCCCGAGGCGGGATTCGAATCTGCGACCGCGGCCCCGTACCTTCGGACTTCGTTCTTCTGACCATATCTGCAATGACATATTACCTTCATTGTTCCTGCGTCTACTCTCTCGCACTCCACGAAATCTGCATTGTGATGTCACGTTATTATGACCGTGTGATGCGAAGATCACGACGTATCTTACACAACATGCGTCGCGCGACATAGCAATCGATACTGATAGCCTGTTAGGCTCAAAAAATTGGCATTTCTGAGAACCTATTCCGTATGCTCTGACCTTTGCCTTACAGTGTGCAGTGTCGCACTGCAGTATTCTGAGCTGAGCGGAAAGCACCGGCGATCAGCGCGAAGGCAGTCAGTCAGTCCCCGAGCATCCGCATAAGGCAGTAGGCATCGGCACTTGCCCCCCACCGGCAGATATGCCCATTAAAACTGAGTAAAGCCGGCTGCTGGAGGCGGTCTAGACAAAAGGACGCAGCCGTAGGAATGAGCAATAGAGGGACGTTAGGCGTCGGCTCGGGGAGTCGCTCGCCGCCCAAGACAATGGGCCAACGCCGCTCCGCGCTCTGCCTTCTTGGGTCGCCCGGCGCGGTTTCGCCGGCGCGCTAAGCCTCGCGTAATGAAGCGGGCGCTTTGGTGAGCCCTCGCGGCACAATGTGCCTAATACCGGCGCGCCCGGATTCGCGCCTATATAGTCGCCTCCAACCCTAATGAAGCCAAGCGCCGCCGGTTTGCAGCGCCCGCTCGCGTCTGGACCTAAACAATTACAATTACTGTCGTCGCCGACTGCCAAGTACCGCTGACCCTCTAGTCTAGCGCGGCTCTTTCCTCGCACTCGTGCTTCATTGTCCTTGGAATCCAATTTAGTGGCCACAGCCACAGCTGACAAGGGGACCATCAGACGTGTTAATCACGGATTCCGGTGTCTCAAGTATATTGTAGAGGGACCTGTCCTGACAAGGGAAAATCACCGTAGCCCTCAGACTTCATGGTAAGATGGCCCAGAAGGTAGCCCGCCGAAAACTGAACGCAGATCAAGCATGAAAACAGAAGGAAGGTGTACTGAACTGTGAAAAAAGAAACGAAATCGAAACAGTGGGCGGTCCAAGTGTAAGATGTGCAACATCGAGCGAATCTCAATAGCCATGCAGGCCGGAGTGGCCGAGTGGTTCTAGGCGCTACAGTCTGGAACCGCGCGACCGCTACGGTCGCAGGTTCGAATCCTGCCTCGGGCATGGATGTGTGTGATGTCCTTAGATTAGTTAGGTTTAAGTAGTTCTAAGCTCTAGGGGACTGATGACCTCAGAAGTTAAGTCGCATAGTGCTCAGAGCCATTTGAACCAATCAATAGCCACGGCGTCGTGGTTATGCGGTGACGGTGTTCTACATCTACATCTACGAGATTACTCTGTTACTCACAATAAAGAGCCTGGCAGAGGCTTCAATGAACCACCTTCAAGCTATCTCTCTGCCGTTCCACTCTCGAACGGCACGCGGGAAAAACGAGCACTGAAATTTTTCCGTGCGAGCCTTGATTTCTCTCATTTTATCGTGATGCTCAATTCTCCCTACGTAGGTGGGTGCCAACAGAATGGTTTCGCAATCGGAAGAGAAAACTGGTGATTGAAATTTCATCAGAAAATCCCATCGCGACGAAAAACGCCTTTGTTTTAATGATTGCCACTCCAATTCGCGTATCATGTCTGGAACACTATCTCCCCTATTTCGCGATAATACAAAACGAGCTCGCGGGTCTAGGCGCGCAGTCCGGAACCGTGCGACTGCTACGGTCGCAGGTTCGAATCCTGCCTCAGGCATGGATGTGTGTGATGTCCTTAGGTTAGTTAGGTTTAAGTAGTTCTAAGTTCTATGGGACTGATGACCACAGCAGTTGCGTCCCATAGTGCTCAGAGCCATTTGAACCATTTTGAACAAAACGAGCTGCCCTTCTTTGTACTTTTTCGATGTCATCCGTCAGTCCCACCTGATGCGGATCCCAAACCGCACAGCAATACTCCAGAATAGGGTGGACAAGTATAGTGTACGCAGTCTGTTTAGTAGACCTGTTGCACCTTTTAAGTGTTGTGCCAATGAATCGCAGTCTTTGGTTTGCTCTACCCACAATATTATCTATGTGATCGTTCCAAATTAGGTTATTTGTAACTGTAATCGCTAAGTATTTTGTTGAATTTACAGCCTTCATATTAGTGTGACTTATTGCGTAATCGAAATTTAGCTGATTTCTTTTAGTACTCATGTGAAGAACTTCACAGTTTTCCTTATTCAGGGTCAATTGCCACTTTTCGCACCATCCAGATATCTTATGTAAATCATTTAGCAAGACTTTTGATCATCTGATGACTTTACAAGACGGTAAATGACAGCATCATCCGCAGACAATCTAAGACGGCTTCTCAGATTGTCTCCTATGTCGTTAATATAAATCAGGAACAATAGAGGGCCTATAACACTTCCTTGGGGAACGCCGGATATTACTTCTGTTTTACTTGATGACTTTCCGTCTGTTACTACGAACTGTGACCTTTCTAACAGGAAATCACGAATCCAGTCGCACAACTGAGACGAAACTCCGTAGGTACGCAGTTTGGTTAGAAGACGCTTGTGAGGAACGGTTTCAAAAGCTTTCTGGAAATGTAAAAATAGGGAATCAATTTGACATCCCCTGTGGATAGCACTTATTACTTCATGAGTATAAATAGCTATTTGTGTTTCACAAGAACGATATTTTCTGAAACCGTGCTGACTACGTGTCAATAAATCGTTTTCTTCGAGGTACTTCATAATGTTCGAATAGAGTATATGTTCCAAAATCCTACTGCATATCGACGTTAGTGATATAGGCCTGTAATTTAGCGGATTACTCCTTCCCTTTTTGGGTACTGGTGTGACTTGAGCAATTTTCCATTCTTTAGGTACGGATCTTTGTGTGAGTGAGTGGTTGTATATAATTGCTAAATATTGATCTATTTTATCAGCATACTCTGAGAGGAACCTGACTGGTACACAATCTAGACCGGAGGCCTTGCCTTTATTAAGTGATTTAAGCTGCTTCGTTACACCGAGGGTATCCACTTCTATGTTTCTCATCTTGGCAGTTGTTCCTGATCGGAATTCAGAAATATTTAATTCTTCTTCTTTGGTGAAGGAGTTTCGGAAAACCGTGTTTAATAACTCTGTTAGAATGTGACCAGGGAGATCCATGTCCAAACCTCCCTTGAGAACCCACTTTTTTTCACAAAATTATGAACTGTTCGTCCGATCAATGAGGAGTCTCTTCGCCGTATTCATATGTGTATGTGTCGCGGTGTAACATCTGTTGGCAACAGCAAGGTGCAAAGAAAGGACATTCAGACGTGCATACCTCCTATTTATTCTACACAAGTACCACGTATTATGACTCTTGCGTTCCCTTTTGGAAGTTTTGCCTCTTGAATTTCTTTGCTGTAACATAGTTCACACCCGTTCGTTTGTTGTTTTCATTTCTGTGAGAGGTCTATGCGGCATCTCGGCTGCTCTCAATATTCATCACATTTACTTGCGACGCTAATACGTTCCTACCACATAACTAGTATGCCGTATCCAATGTATGACAATTGCCAAAACTACAGAACAGACACCTGAATCACCGGACGTGAAGTTCATAATTTTGTGGGAAAAAAATGGAGCACGAGGGAGATTTGAACATGGATCTCCCGCTTTGTGGTCCAACAGCGTGACCACATAACCGCGACGCCATGATTTTCGCAGTTTGCTCGACGTTGCATATCTTGAACTTGGCCAGTTCACTTTTTTTTTGCTTCTTTTTTAATTGTTTTATTGTTCAGTACACCTTCTCGCTGTTTTCATGATTGATCTGTGTTCGTTGTTTGAGAGGCTGTCGATTGGGCCTGAGTACGATTGGGAGTTTTCCTTATTAGTATCTGGCTAGCGGTTTATCATGTGACGGGCCCTCGTTTGCGAGAAAATCGCTTTTCAAGTCGTACACGTACCTCCTGAACTTGTAAAGTTAGTCGTGTTTCGACCACCCGGACGTCTGACAGCAGCCAAGATATACCATTAAATAACGCAAAGTTACTGAAAAACTAGATGCAATTCTGAGCATGTTTAATATCTGCCACGCAAAGTGAGTTATTCTTTGTGCTCTTGACAGTCAAAGCGAATGCAACCCGCACGTGAAACTGCAATCGCTTTAAATGGAATGGCATATTTACATGAACGGCGTGTGAGGAATGAGTGGGTCTTCACCTGTGGCATTCCCTGTGAGGTGGTGCCCTCTATTATGTTCGGCAATAGGTGCTTCAGTCTTGGCACGTTGCATATGTAACAACAGCAACTAATCAATCTAGTGACGTCTGATGGTGCTATCTCCAAGACGGCTATTGCCGCTGTAATTTATTCTCGCCAGCGGAATTACAGTTTACCACAATATATTTCGTTTGTTTGACATTTAACACTTCATTAATTTTTTCATTGTTTCATCTCAGTGCAGAAATTTGAAATAAGTCGGCCAAGAACTTTGAAGTAAATCGCACAAGCACTTTTTGAGATGTTTGGTAATGTTTCTCCTTTATATATTTCATATACTCGTAGATATTTATATATTGTGCATATTAAAAATACATAGCCTACGTCTGGGTTATTATAGAAATTTGAAGTAAATCGGCCTTACACTTTTTGAGATTTTTTTGGTAACAACCTTTCACCTTTACATATTACATGCGTTTCAAGTCAGATTACGAAAATTATGAAGACAGTGATCTTCCTCTCGTCTTGAAGATAAAGTATGCAAAATTTCATCAACCTCAGAATGAAACTGTGTATTTGCATAAATTACAAACAAAGAAACGGACGCTCTGCTTTTTATACTTACAGATAGTCATTTTTGCCGCAGTAATTCAATTAATAAATTAATCAATAAAGCAAATTTTCTTCAGATATGTATTCTCTTTGTTACAGAATAGATGACACAATCGTCTTAGTCGCTATCACAACAACAGAATTCCGGATGGTATTTGTCGCAGAAGTAACCAAATCAAAATTCGTAGAGTATCATGCGCATTTAATCAAAGCTACCGCCCTGCAGGCGCACGGATTTGTCACAAGTGATAGCGGAAATCATTTCGCTTGATTTCGAAAATATTGTTCTTTCTTCGATCAGCTTCCATGCGAACCACGCGTATTTGATCATTCCTCTGGGAGAAGGTGCGCTAAACTCGAACAGAATTAAAGATGTATTTTTATGGAATCTTCACTCCAAACGATTTGTCTACTAGTAAAATGCCACGTGGGAGCATTTTTGAATTTTTTCCATGAAGGTTTTAGCATGCCCGTAAAAATAAACACCATAGATTTGTCAAAGAAAAATATCTTTCGGTGAGATAGTTTTTACGGTCGAGGTGCATGCTCATCTTTCATGTACAAAGATCACATCGTAAAATGCCTGGCCAGTCTGCCTTCCCCACGAATCAAGCAAACGTTTACCAAATATCTGGAATTTTAACTACGAACCGCAAACGGTATAAGTCTTAATTGATTTATTAGTGAAATTACAATGGCGAAAATAACTCTTTTGGATAACATATACTATTTAATAATATTCTGTACTATGAAACTAGAAGCAAAGGAAGAAAGTACACGGGCAGGATTTGAACCTGTATAGCCAGCAGGACAGCAAGGGATTTATCTACTACGCCGCTTCTAGATGCGTAAGTTTAAAGGTATAAAGGTACCCATAAAACTACAATACCGATTTTTTAAAACTAGGGACCGTTGCATTAAAAGCCGCTAGGCAGGTACTGAGAGCAAACCCTCTACAACATACGTAAAACGTAGCGAAATAAGTGATTAACAGGTCTGATGGCCACCATGTAAGAAGCAATTCGGAACGTCGGATAGCTTTGAATACGAACATTTTATCTGAAGCCTAATTGTGGTTTATAATTATCAGGTCGAATTCACGAAAGACTGTAACCAGTCAGTTATATGTCTACATCTACTACTCAGTGTGCTGAGATAAGTCGCAGCATCTCGTAGGCATGCCTGAAAAGGTCAAGCGGAGACTGTTAACAGCCGCAAAATGTTGTTGACTTGCTTAAATTATTTGATGAAGCAACATGTATCGAGATACAAACGTCATATTTAGGCCACAATGGCAGCATAAAAGAACACTAAAGAAAGCACAGGCGGATATTAAAATTCTTCTTCACAATCTTGACATGTGCTGAGCTTTTTCTTCATGCGAAATTACTGACTTCATGTGCTGTTTTCAGTTACATCCATTCCTATAGTCAATGGATCTTGTTAACATCAGTTCATAAACTTGCAACACGTCATCACTAAATCCCGGATTTCCATAGGCGTATATGGATGTCACAAATGGCTCTGAGCACTATGGGACTTAACTTCTGAGGTCATCAGTCCCCTAGAACGTAGACCTACTTAAACCTAACTAACCTAAGGACATCACACACATCCATGCCCGTGGCAGGATTCGAACCTGCGACCGTATCGGTCGCGCGGTTCCAGACTGTAGCGCCTAGAACCGCTCGGCCACTTCGGCCGGCTATGGATGTCACAATTTTTTGGGAGTGAAAAATGTCACTTTCTTGCAGTGTAAAAAGTAACCAGGAATCTGCGAATTCATGATTTCGTATTTTTTAAGAACCAGCTTTCAGTTAACCTCTTTCATGTGGTAATCATTTCCATATTCTTCTTTGCCTAAAGTAGGGCCTAATCATGCGGTTTGATGGTTGTGGGTGTGTAATTATAAAATCAAATGTCGTGTTTCGATCCTCGAAAAGATCTACGATGATTTCTTATTATCAAAGTGACAATACGTGGCAAGAAGGGGAGGTGTTCCTTTCAATCGGCAAGTTCTAAGTTCCGAGGGAGGGAAAGGCATATCACTTTCAGCCTCACCCCCAAGAGGGTTGGAGCACCGGTTAAGACAACAAAGGGGAAAGATTTAAACCACTGTCCATCCAATCTTATTTTCAGTTTTCGATGTGTTCTCCGAATAATAGGAGACGAATGTGGGGACGATATAACATAGCCACAGTCGATTTATTCCCTATTTTAAAGTCCAGTTTTGGATCTGTTCCGCCTTTAGTGCCATCGTCCATCAAGGGATCTGTAATTGTAATGGTAGAGTCATGCCTAGATGAGTAATGTGGTGTTAAAATTCGTATAACCACTACGGATACTCCCCATTGTCAGTGTTGTTAAAAACATATGGATTCGTCCCGCACGATTCGGATCTTCTCCGCTCTTTCTCAATGCCATCGACCTGAAAGCGGCGAAGAAAAAGTACACGGAAAATACGTCTCCCAGTGTTTACATTAATTATTGTAGCTAGTGAATGAAGCGCTTTGTATATTCAGTGAATCCGAGCAAAGAATAATAATATGCTCATCCTCGCCTCACTGTGTAGCAGACACTGTAGTCGATCGGAGGACAAAAACACCTTCCACGAGAATACAATGCGTTCCTTCGATCTGCCGTCTACAGCGTGACAACAGCACTGAAGGCGCCGAGTGTATTGTCATGTCCACCTCGCAATAGCGGGTTTCGATATTCACTGCCACAAAACCTTCCATCTGAACAAATAATTCTTTTGTGGGCCCAAATATCTTTAATAGAATCCGTCATTGGCGGTGGAAGGTTTTACATATATTTATTTTAGCTGCACGTGCTGCTCAAGGAAGATGTACTGCTCAGCATGTGTGGAGTGATAGGCTTAAAGGCAGAGGGTGGGCGACGACACAGACGCAACCGAATCCCAAAAAATGTTCAAATAAGTGTGAAATCTTATGGGACTTAACTGCTAAGGTCATTAGTCCCTAAGCTTACACACTACTTAACCTAAATCATCCTAAGGACAAACACACACACACACACACACACACACACACACACACACACACACACACACACATGCCCGAAGGAGGACTCGAACCTCCGCCAGGACCAGCCGCACAGTCCGTGACTGCAGCGCCTAAGACCGCTCGGCTAATCCCGTGCGGCAACCGAACCCCACACGGATTATCGGACGTACGCATTGCAGATCATCGGTCTCTGTGCTGTTTGCAGGCGGTTTTCCTCACCCACCTCGAGTGGCTACCCAAATCCACCTTCCAAAAAAATTCGTCGTTCCTGTACGATGAAGGATGAGGCTGTATAGACAATGTCTCCAAATACCTTGGTTTACGACCGATGGATCTATGTTACACTTTCATACAGAGTAACAGGTCTTTGAAAGCATTCGATGTCAGCTGTCAGCGAAACCAAACGCTAGAGTAGTAGTCTAGATATGCTCATATTATCATCGTGTGCGGCTTTCTTAACAGATGTACCACACATTATCATAATCCTTCCGGCAAGTCCGAGTCCTCCATTCGTCTTTCCTGCTACTGATTCATTGTGTTTATCCAATTACGTATCTGCTTTTTAATATTACTTCTAGATATTGTATTTAATTGCCACGACAGGGTCCAGTCTTATCATCTGATACTTACAAGGAAACCTCCCCATCGCACCCCCCTCAGATTTAGTTATAAGTTGGTACAGTGAATAGGCCTTGAAAAACTGAACACAGATCACTCGAGAAAACAGGAAGAAGTTGTGTGGAACTATGAAAAAATTAGCAAAATATACAAACTGAGTAGTCCATTGCAAGATATCCAACATCAAGAAGTATTGGGCCTCAGAAGTGCCGTGGTTCCGTGTTTAGCGTGAGCAGCTGCGGAACGAAAGGCCCTCGGTTCAAGCCTTCCCCCCAGTGAAAATTTTAACTTTTTTATTTTCGCAAAGTTATGATCTGTCCGTTCGTTCATTAACGTCTCTGTTCACTGTAATAAGTTTAGTGTCTGTGTTTTGCGACCGCACCGCAAAACAGTGCGATTAGTAGACGAAAGGACGTGCCTCTCCAATGGGAACTGAAAACATTTCATCGCAAGGTCATAGGTCAACCGATTCCTCCACTGGAAAACACGTCTGATATATTCTATGCGACACTGGTGACAGCATGTGCGTCACATGACAGGAATATGTCGACCGACCTAACTTGTACACTTGGCGAATGGGTAAAAAGATTCTTCTACCTTGCCCGATTTAGGTTTTCTTGTGGATGTGATAATCATTCCCAAAAAAGTGATGAAAACATAAGAGTTTGTCACATAAACTGCAACAAATGAATGCAACAGTCTCAGAGTCGCACAGTTTTCCCTGTGCTCTGTCAGAACATATGTTTTTAACGTTTTCAAATTTTTCCGTGTGTAGACCGTCAAATCCTGCATATGTCCAAGCAAATCTGAAAATGTCCTGAAATTTTGGAGAGCGAAGTTGATTATGTGTGAGTGCCTGAACTTTGATAATTGACACACGATCACGTAAACAATACTGCTCTGTGTACCTGTGCAGCTTAGCAAAATAATTGTCTGGAAATAAAAAATTAAACTTGTCACTCGAGGGAAGACTTGAACCAAGGACCTCTCGATCCGCAGCTGCTCACACTAACCACAGGACCACGGCCCTCCTTAGGGCAGATTCTCCTTGATGTTGTCTATCATGCGCATGGACTACTCAGTTTGTATATTTTGCTTATTTTTTTTCATAGTTCCACACAACTTCTTCCTGTTTTCTCGAGTGATCTCTGTTCAGTTTTTCAAGGCCTATCCACTGTGCCAACTTATAACTAAATCTGAGGGGGGTGTGATGGGGAGGTTTCCTTGTTAGGGATATTTCTGCCTCTCGCAAGTATTACATTGAATATCAACAATTAAGAAGGACTGGCATTCAATTCATCACGTGGATGTAATTTCAAAATCGTTCAACCGAGACATGACGTAAAACTCCTATAAGAGGAGCCGATAGCACATAATCCGGCTTGGCCGTCCGAATTTTTCCGTACTTTCAGGAATTAGCTAAGAGAAATACCGGGACGACTTCTTTTAAAAGACGACGGCCGACTTCCTTCCTCCTCATACCAAAATCCGTTCTTGCACTTTCTCACTAACGACCTTGTTGTCAACAGAGCAAACTATAATCTTCTTGCCTTGCTTCCGTCGAAGTATTTCTGCATTTCCTTATCTCTCTAGCGTTTCATCCATTGTGTGGCGTCTGCTGTTTTCTTGTCTTAGCTTGTTCTAATTTTTGTTATTGTAAATTTGTGGTCGAATGCCTTGCATATTGCCACAATCGTCAGTTAACGTAGGGGAGTTAAGACGTTTGAGCCATTTGTCCGTGAATCGTGAAAACTTTTTTTTTTTCATGTATAACGTATTTTCTGAGGCAGAGACTGGGGACCATTCCAACACCTGCGTAAACGGAGAACCACAATGACGCTTACCTCAGATCCACAGCTTTTGATCCGCCGCGGGATTTGATACGTGTCTAGCTCACCTCCCAGTCTCGCTTGCTAGCACGTTACGCAACAGGAGCGGATCGTTTCCTGAAAATTATTTTCTGTAGGTAACAGTGGTTCAAATGGCTCTGAGCACTATGCGACCTAACTTCTCAGGTCATCAGTCGCCTAGAACTTAGAACTACTTAAACCTAACTAACCTAAGGACATCACACACATCCATACCCGAGGCAGCATTCGAACCTGCGATCGTAGTGGTCGCTCAGCTCCAGACTGTAGCGCCTAGAACCGCACGGCCACTCCCGCCGGCAGGTAACAGTGTTGTCGCCAAAAAGTCTGACAGTGTCACTGTTCGTATATGACCGATCGTGTGTATTTACTCAGAGCATCAATACTCCTACGTGATGAAACCTTCTCGGTTTACAGGATGCGTTACTTCGAAACGAACAGGCGAGCTTTCCATGGCCGTTTGCGACATCGTTATCAGGTGTTGAAATCGCGCCGGCACTTCAGTCTGGAACCGCGCTGCTGCTACGGTCGCAGGTTCGAATCCTGCCTCGGGCATGGATGTGTGTGAAGTCCTTAGGTTAGTTAGGTTTGTTCTAAGTTCTAGGGGACTGATGACCTCAGATGATCAGTCCCATAGCGGTCAGAGCCATTTGAACCATTTTGTTAAAATCGACCCTGATAACTATGGCGGAGGCAGCTGTCGAAAGCTCGAGTGTTTTATTCGAAGTGGCGCGGCTTGTAAACTGAGAAGGTTTTAATGTAGCATGCCACCGCGAAAGACTCCGAAGGTACTCCTATTACGCTTCATTCGATTACAACCTTAGTGACTGGTTCCCGTAGAACACTCGCCGTCCATTGTAATGTTATAATGCGTCCACTAGTACGGAACCATCTGCTACTCTATCTACTCTATCATTGTGGACTTCTGTGGTGTAGTTTTGGTTCTGTAAAATAGAAACCTAATCTTGGGATAGCGTCTTTAATAAGTAATAAAAACGTCCTGCTTTCGATCCCAACTTCTTCTCAAATTCCGAATAAAAGTCTTCAGCAGTGGCGGTCGAAGACTTCAGGTGTGAGAAGTGGTCCAGCTTGCGCCAGCGGCATCGTCAAAGAGGGTGGAGGAACGGGCGGAAATAGAGAGACACGTCCTCGCCCGAGGGACGGGAAACTTTCCCTAAAAGGTGGAATAATCAGCAACGACCATGGGCATGAGGGCGCAAAGGCAATGGGAACTACTGTGCTGAAGGCACACACAACACGCAAAGAGGACGTTTCTGGCCAAAGGCCTTAATCTGAGGTTGAAATTTCTGGGAGTGTGCATCTGGAGGACAGCATTGTGTGGTAGTGACACATGGTCGGAGAACCAGAGAGGAACAGAGTCGAAGAGTTTGATATGTGGTGCTACAGGGATGTTGGAAATTCGGTAGACTCAAAAGGTAAGAAAATATGTACATGTACTTGCAAAGTAGGTTAGAAATCAGATTCATATTGTTGCTCACGCAGCATATGTTCGCTTTATCGGGCAACAACAAAGTTATTGACTGTGGTTGGTATCGTCAGAATGGAAATAATGAAGTCACTGTAAAAAAGTCATTAATTTTGGCACTTATCTTAAATGGATTCACACGCAGATTTCGTCGAAGTTGTTATGGCTCATCTTTTTGATTCTAGGGTGATTCCACTTTGACTGCTAGAAGGTCCAGATCTGTATTTTAGCAATATTTGAAGACCTAACAAATGCGTTTTTCAGGAAATTCTTAATGATCAAACAATCCCAGAGCAGAACAATGGTATGGTAGAAATAATTTTTGACTTGGTGTTCATCATCCACATTTTTATTAAACTTCTTGTAAATTCACATATACTTCTTCTTAATTGTCACATCATCAAGAAAACAGTTTTGTATCAATCTTCATACATTTAATTTCCACTTTAACCAAACACAAGACTTGACTGTTCTTTTACAAAGCGAAATAACAACTTAACTTCTGCAAAGTTAAACAAAGACTGCTCTGTGCGCATTCGCGCCAAAACGGTTGCAAGTATGTCAAAGATTATGACAGTCTCACAGAAACGAATTCACACAAGAACCATATCACTGTAATATATCGATACATCGGAGTACCTATACATTAATAAAACCAAATGTGAATATTGTCACAAAAATATGTCTGTTACTTCGTAGAAAAGTAGTACGATATTACTGGTATCGAGAACTGGGGTTGGGGTGCCGTGATGGTAACGTAAATAAAGAACCATTACAGTGTACACACACACGAGTTCGTTACTTATGAAGACACAGAGGAATAGCAGACGTTTCCACAGTCACTAAAACAAAACAAAAGACGGTCGCTTTCTGCGCGTCAAAGCAAAGATGAATGAGAATGCAGATTTACAAAATATTGTGTATCAGAGCAGGGTAGCGTGCTAAAAATCGAATGACTCTATAAAAGAACACACGGGAATAATATAAAAGTCAAAAAATGTAAGCAATAAGATTAATGTGAAACATGAGAACTGTTTGTGGTCTCGCTAATTGTTAGAATGCCGCCTGAAGATGCTTTAAAACAAAACGAAATGCGTTTGATCCAAATAAGAATTTTATTACAGTCTCAAAAGAAGGAAATGAAGTTCTCCGTAGACTCGGCAAAGAGAGAAATCAAGTGCAACTGAGGCTGAACAATATATGAGAGTTATTTGAAATATCAGTACAGTTGCTGTTTCTCTCGAGACGAATACGTCGGCTATAGTGAACTTCTGTGGTCCTCGAGGAAGCTATGACGGGTAAAAATCTGAAGAGTAAGACACATAATTGAGGACGTTGGGTTAATATGCTGCCGTGAGTAGAATAGATTAGCACAGTTGAATTCGTGGCGGGCCGCATCAGATTAGTCAGAAGACTGATGACCCAAATATAAACCACATGTTTGTATATCTGCATTAAAGCCATAATAAAATATCTGCCACGTAATGAATCGCCGTTGTGAAAGGATGAGTGTATTCCCCGCTACAGCTGCAAAAGGTAGCTTCCGCGCTTTTGAAGAAAAAGACAGACAAAAGGGGGGCTGATCGCGGAGCAGCCAGACAAGGTAATCACTGCTGCAGCGCGGCTGGAGCCGACTCAAAATGAAATCCCCGGAGCGTGAAATTAGCGGCATTTCTCGCAAAAGGACCGGCCGCTCCTCTCCGGGCGGCCGTAGCGGGCAAGCGAGCCCCGCTTCTGCGCGTGCGCGGCGCCGCCGTCGGCCCACTGCAGTGTCAACACGCGTCCGCCGACTTATTACTTCCGACGCCGACGCACAAACCCCGCGGATTTATGAAAGGCGTTTTCGCGGCCTGATCCGCCTTGCTCCCAAAGGGGTTTCTGGCCCAGGAAATTGCGGAGCGCATAATTGAAGAGTCCCGTGGGGTGTCGAAGGCGCTTCCGCGATGAATTTTCCCCCCGTTTCCACACCAAGGCTGCCTAAACGGTTGTTATGGTGGTTCACAGGTGTTCCTGCCTACTACTTTCAGCAGCGGCTGTTAGAAATTGCGACTGAGACTTAAGATTAAGTTTTACGATTTTTGACAAGAACTAACAGGGTTCTATATTGAAATTTACAAGAAATAATCGTTCTTGACAGATTAAAACTGTGTGCCGGACCGAGACTCGAACTCGAGACCTTTGCCTTTCGCGGGAAAGTGCTCCCCCAACTGAGCTACCCAAGCACGACTCACGCCCCGTCCTCACAGCTTTAATTCCACTAGTACCTCGTCTCCTACCTTCCGAACTTCACAGAAGCTCTCCTGCGAACCTGGCAGAACTGGCACTCCTAGAAGAAAGTTCTGCAAGGTTCGCAGGAGAGCTTCTGTGAAGTTTGGAAGGTAGGAGACGACGTACTGGCGGAATTAAAGCTGTGAGGACGGGGCATGAGTCGTGCTTGGGTAGCTCAGTTGGTAGAGTACTTGCCCGCGAAAGGCAAAGGTCTCGAGTTAGAGTCTCGGTCCGGCACATAGTTTTAATCTGCCAGGAAGTTTCATATAAGCGCACACTCCGCTGTAGAGTGAAAATTTCATTCTAATCGTTCTTGATAGCAAACATATTTTTAAAAACATTTTATTTTAATGGTAAACAGTTTCAGTCTTGACGATCATCCTCAGAGCTCCTTCGGTGGTGTGCAGAAACGCCCAGCAGAGTATGAGCATACACTGAAGAGCCAAAGAAACTGGTACACCTGCGTAATATCGTGTAGCATCCCCGCGAGCACGCAGAAGTGCCGCAACACGATGTGGCATGGACTCATGTCTCAAGTAGTGCTGGAGGGAACTGACACCATGAATCCTGCAGGACTGCCCATAAATCCGTAAGAGTACGAGGGGATGAAGATCTCAAGATCTCATCTGAACAGCACGGTGCAAGGCATCCCAGATAAGCTCAATAATGTTCATGTCTGGGGAATGTTTAAACTCGGAAGAGTGTTTCTGGAGCCACTCTGTAGCAATTCTGGACGTGTGGGGTGCCGCATTGTCCTGCTGGAATTGCGCAAGTCCGTCGGATTTCTCAATGGACATGAATGGATGCAGGTGATCAAACAGGATGCTTGCTTACGTGTCACCCGTCAGAGTCGTATCAGGGGTCCCGTATCATTTCAACTGCACACGCCCCACACCATTACAGAGCCTCCACCAGCTTGAACAGTCCACTGATGATATGCATCGTCGCCGCGCGGGATTAGCCGAGCGGTCCAAGGCGCTCCAGTCATGGGCTGTGTGGCTCGTTCCGGCGGAGGTTCGAGTCCTCCCTCGGGCATGGGTGTGTATGTTTGTCCTTAGGATAATTTCGGTTAAGTAGTGTGTAAGCTTAGGGACTGGGGAACTAAGCAGTTAAGTCCCACACACATTTGAACATTTTTGAACATGCAGCGTCCATGGATTCATGAGGCTGTCTGCATTCCCGTACACGTCCAAACGCTCGATACAATTTGAAACGAGACTCGTCCGACCAGGCAACATGTTGCCAATGTCGGTGCTGACGGGCCCATGCGACCGAGTAAAGATTTGTCTCGTGCAAGCCGGCCGCTGTGGCCGAGCGTTCTAGACACTTCAGTCCGTAACCGCGCGACTGATACGGTCGCAGGTTCGAATCCTACCTCGGGCATGGATGTGTGTGATGTCCTTAGGTTAGTTAGGTTCTAGGGGACTGATGACCTCAGATGTTAAGTCCCATAGTGCTCACAGCCATTTGTCTCGTGCAGTTATCAAGGGTACACGAGTGGACCTTCGGCTCCGAAGCCCATATCGACGACGTTTCGTTGAATGGTTCCACGCTGAGACTTGTTGATGGCCCAGCATTCAAACCCGCAGCAATTTGCGGAAAGGTTGCACTTCTGTCACATTAAACGATTCTCTTCTGTCTTGCAGGACCTTTTTCCGGCCGCAGTGATGTCGGAGATTTGATGTTTCACCGGATTCCTGATCTTCAGGGTACACTCGTGAAGTAGTCGTACGGGAAAATCCTCAATTCATCGCTACCTCGGAGATGCTGTGTCCCATCACTCGTGCGCCGACTATAACACAACGTTCAAACTCGCTTAAATCTTGATACGCTGCCAGTGTAGCAGCAGTAATCGATCTAACAACTGCGCCAGACACTTGTTGTCTTATATAGGCATTGCCGACAGCAGCGCCGTATTTTGCCTGTTTACATATCTCTGGATTTGAATACGCGTGCCTATACCAGTTTCTTTGGCGCTTCAGTGTATGTCAAGATATGTGGCGTATACGTCACTTGACAGTGTTCGTGCTCCTCTTGGTCTCTCTGTAGACCACCGCAGGAGGCTAGGATGGTCGTCAGTACTGAAACCGCTTACTATTAAAATAACACATTTTAAAAGTATTTTTGCGATGAAGACAGATTATTTCTCGTAAATGTCAAATGTAACACGTCTGTTACAATATTTTACGGGCTGCAGCAAAATTGCCAATAAACACAGTGATCCAAGATGAACAGAACGTCTTTCATTAATACCAGTCAAGATCACAAACAAATTGGTGTCACACTATAGATTTCGTTCATAAGGACCACCTTCAGATCTGTGAGCAAAAGGGAAATCAGATGCAACAAATGTAAATCCATACCAAGTGTAAAAGTGTATGAATGCATGTATGTTCCACATTTGCTCCTAAGCCACAGAACAGATTTTAACCAGACTTGATACCCACACCACTTACTGTCTGGAAAGAATCGCTGTGTGGGTAAGAACTAACTACCTGTCACACGGGTGGGGATGAAAAAGAAATTCCTGAGGCGTCCGAAGAAGACACGGCCACGGAAAAAGCACCTCAGGTGCAAAGATGCGAGTTGGTGCCAGTGCCATAGATACTCGCCACGGGCGGCGCTGAGGATGAAGATACCCACATTGCCTCGGCCTTTTGCCGGCCGAGCACAATCCGCCAATGACCAGACGATAGCGGACAGAAGCCTGATCGGAAGATAAAAGAGCAGCTCTCTCTCACTTAGCTGTAGATCATTGTCCGGGACTGACTTAGACAGGGAACGTCGTTTAGTGAACCCTTACAAGGGAACCTCCCCATCGCACCCCCCTCAGATTTAGTTATAACTTGGCACAGTGGATAGGCCTTGATAAAGTGAACACAGATCAATTGAGATAACAGCAAGAAGTTGTGTGGAACTGTGAAAAAATAAGCAAAATATACAAACTGAGTAGTCCATGGGAAGATAGCCAATATCAAGGACGCAGAGATCACAGGAGCGCCGTGGTGTCGTGGTAACGTGAGCAGCTGCGGAACCAAAGGTCCTTGGTTCAAGTCTTCCCACGACTGAAAATTTTACTTTCTTTATTTTTGCATAGTTATTATCTGTCCGTTCGTTCATTGACGTCTCTGTTCACTGTAATAAGTTTAGTGTCTGTGTTTTGCGACCGCATCGCAAAACCGTGCGATTAGTAGACGAAAGGACGTGCCTCTCCAATCGGAACCGAAAACATTTGATCGCAAGGTCATAGGTCAACCGATTCCTCCACAGGAAAACACATCTGATATATTCTATACGACACTGGTGACGGCATGTGCGTCACATGACAGGAATATGTTGTCGACCCACCTAACTTGTACACTTGGCGAATGGGTAAAAAGATTCTTCTACCTTGCCCGATTTAGATTTTTTTGTGGATGTGATAATCACTCCCAAAAAAGTGATGAAAACATAAGAGTTTGTCACATAAACTGAAAATAAAAAATTAAAGATTTCACTCGATGTAAGATTTGAACCAAGGACCTTACGCTCCGCAACTGCTCACGTTACCACGAGACCACGGCGCTCCTGTGGGCTCTGTGTCCTTGATATTGCATATATTCCCATGAACTACTCAGTTTGTATATTTTGCTTATTTTTTCACGGTTCCACACAACTTCTTCCTGTTTTCTCAATTGATCTGTGTTCGGTTCTTCAAGGCCTATCCACTGTGCCAACTTATAACTAAATCTGAGGGGGGTGCGATGGGGAGGTTCCCTTGTTAGAAGTGAACAGACAGTTGTTGTAAATTACATTTGCTATGTGTTGTGAAGTTTACCCACGGTTATTTCACTTAGCCATTGCGGGCCTTCTTGTGTTACATTACATGCAGTGTTGCAGGCTTCATTATTCAGTAAGTCACAAAGATAAGTAAAACTTTTAACTCATTTGTGTACTTGGTTACTAATTTGTTGGAGTGTTGTAGAACCTTCGTTCTCCTATCCTGTTACCTTACCCTGGGGCACTGTTGTGCAATAGTGGCAGGGGGAAATTGTCTTAGCGGTGTACTGCACCAGAAGCCGTTTCACGAACTCACAAACTCGGCCAACCGTAACAGCAGTGGCAACTCGGCTTCCATAGTAGTAGCGACGAGGCCTTTACGAGTCTGGCGATGAGGATTTACAAAAGAAATGTAGGCCACGACGCGCGGACACGGTAACTTTGTTCATGCAGTATTTGAGAATGAGAGCATTTAGTTACTTCCAACGAACTTCACACACAATTTCAAAACTTTACTACACCTTTTCTCAATTGCAACATCCACAAAACAACGAAAGAACAATAGCTTATCGCTTACTACGTTTTCGGTGTTCATGCAGTAAACCTTCTTTATTAAAAACTGTATTCGCAATACATTTCGCAGACAGTATCCATTTACTGTATTTACAAAATTGTATCACTGAGCCGGCCGGTGTGGCCGAGTGATTCTAGGCGCTACAGTCTGGAACCGCGAGACCGCTACGGTCGCAGGTTCGAATCCTGCCTCGGGCATGGATGTGTGTGATGTCCTTAGGTTAGTTAGGTTTAAGTAGTTGTAAGTCTAGGGGACTGATGACCTCAGATGTTAAGTCCCA
This sequence comes from Schistocerca nitens, assembly GCF_023898315.1. Classification (NCBI taxonomy): domain Eukaryota; kingdom Metazoa; phylum Arthropoda; class Insecta; order Orthoptera; family Acrididae; genus Schistocerca; species Schistocerca nitens. The sequence goes on from NC_064620.1 coordinate 449,620,492, forward strand.
TAGTGCTCAGAGCCATTTCTATCATTGAACTACAAATTGCTCAGGAGATAATAACGTCAAGAACAGTGAGATTTGTGGAAATCTGCCACATCATGCATGACGTGTAGATTTATTACTTTTTTTCTACTGTTGTTGTTGTTATGGTCGTCAGTCCTGAGACTGGTTTGATGCAGCTCTCCATGCTACTCTATCCTGTGGAAGCTTCTTCATCTTCCAGTACTTACTGCAACCTACGTCCTTCTGAATCTGCTTAATGTATTCGTCTCTTGGTGTCCCTCTACGATTTTTACCCTCCACGCTGCCCTCTTATACTAAACTGGTGATCCCTTGATGCCTCAGAACATGTCCTACCAACCGATCCCTTCTTCTAGTCAAGTTATGCCACAAACTTCTCTTCTCCCGAATCCTATTCAACACTTCCTCATTAGTTATGTGAACAGAATTGTGGAGAAGAGGAGTTTGTGGCACAACTTGACAAGAAGAAGGGACCGGTTGGTAGGACATGTTCTGAGGCATCAGGGGATCACAAATTTAGCATTGGAGGGCAGCGTGGAGGGTAAAAATCGTAGAGGGAGACCAAGAGATGAATACACTAAGCAGATTCAGAAGGATGTAGGTTGCAGTAAGTACTGGAAGATGAAGAAGCTTGCACAGGATAGAGTAGCATAGAGAGCTGCATCAAACCAGTCTCAGGACTGAAGACCACAACACCGACACATATCCTCACAATAACTATGTGCTGCTTCTGTTTCTGAGCACTGTCTCCGAAAAGACAGATTGGAGGTTTTTGTTATTCCCTTTACATTATTTACTGTTGATAGCGATCGTATTGGTCATGCTATGTTTGCGTAAGAACGCAGTAAACAATATTTAGACTTGCTTAATCTGACTTCCTCAGAAATATATCTGCTCTGTCTATAACTGTATTGCAAAGGGTGTTCCGAGAGACACCCGTGGAAGTGAATAAGTGCTGCGCGAAAAATTGTTAATAACATGGCGTTTTTCTCGACTTTTCGCTGATCATATTTTTTTTTTTAAATTTTATTCTCATTTCTTTGTGGTAAGTAACCACTGGATTAAAAAAAGTTTTTCTCGAGTTTTAATGTTTTATTAACTTTCAAAATAAAAACGTTTTCAAATGAAGTTCAGTATTATGAAAGTGTTCTGTTAGAGGAAAAGTATTGAACCTCCGACATTTGTATGTCAGGAACTGGACAAATGCTGCAATGTAATCGTTAGAATGACTTAGAAGAATCCCCGGGAAACTCGGATAAAAACTCGCTACAATAGGCGCCAAAAACGAATCCGAAGAAAAACGTGCAGCAAAGGCAAATAATTAACTTGTTTCGGCCGCCAAAGGACGCAAAAAGGGAGTGGATGGAAGACAGCTCGGGGGGGGGGGGGGGGCTGTTCCCCTCTCAGAAGTGCCCCGGCGTTTATTGCCGCAGACATTCCGACGATATTACTAATTCTGGAGAGTTAATTAAACTTCCGGGAGGATCTTGTCGTTTAGGAAATTATAATATGTATATTTCAATTCCGGGGGCCGGGTCGCCTCGGCTCCTATTGATTCGTTTCCCGGGGCTATTTATTTCCGGAGATTATAGCCCGGCTGGCGATAGAGAGGCAGGCAGAGTTGGTGGCGGCGACGAGGGTCCCCATCTGCCGGCGGCGGCTCGCCTATTCGTCAGCCGGTCCGCCCCTTCAACTTTCTCCGCCCCCACGCGAAATAAAAGACAATGGAGGCGCGGCCAGATTTATAAAGCGCCGCCCGCGATATTCGGCGAGTTATGAGGCTGCCGCAGCTGCCGCCGAATGGAAAGTTGGGGGCGCCTTCTGAGGACGATAACAGCTCCGAGGGAGCGAGCGGTAGCAACGGCGAGCTCGTTTCCCAGGTCGCGCTACGTATGTGAACCTTTATAACGCCCCCGCGGGCGGGGCGCCTGCGGAAAAGCTCCGACGGTCGACACGCTCACGCGTTGTCGCTGGAACACCCTGCGCGACGTCTACTGTTTCTTTTATCATTGCCATTATTCCGAAAGGACAAAAAACAAGACTGAGGTGCTACGTGCAACATTCTAGACGAAGTTGGAACGTAGACACTCCAGCTTATACAAACACAAGCGCCGAATAAGGTGCAGAGCGAAAGGGCGATCTTCCTTGCCGTATGCCTCCTGCCAGTTCCAAATGGCCGTGCCCTCTGGCAGAGACGTCTCGGAGACGCCGCCATCCTATCCCTGAACCAGCTCTCGTTTGTTTTCGACGTTGCCGTGTTCAGTTTTCGTTCGTCAATGGCCTCAATGGTGAAGTCCCGTAGTATGGTCTCCAGCTCCGTCCACGGTTTGCCCTACAATTTTTATCTCTCACTTAACTTATTTCATTCCTGGTAATCATTTATTGATATGAAAAATGGAGAGCTGCTCTTGCTGCGGTGCACGTTATTCAAATCTACAGGGTGATTCAAAAAGAAGACCACAACTTTACGAATTTAAAACTCTGCAACGACAAAAGGCAGAGCTAAGCACTAGCTGTCGGCGAATTAATGGAGCTATAAAGTTTCATTTAGTTGTACATTTGTTCGCTTGAGGCGCTGCTGACTAGGCGTCAACGTCAGTTGATGCTAAGATGGCGACCGCTCAACAGAAAGATTTTTGTGTTATTGAATACGGCAGAAGTGAATCGACGACAGTTGTTCAGCGTGCATTTCGAACGAAGTATGGTGTTAAACCTCCTGATAGGTGGTGTATTAAACGTTGGTATAAATAGTTTACAGAGAATGGGTGTTTGTGCAAAGGGAAAAGTTCTGGACGGCCGAGAACGAGTGATGAAAATGTAGCACGCATCCAGCAAGCATTTGTTCGCAGCCCAGGAAAATCGACTCGCAGAGCTAGCAGAGAGCTGCAAATTCCACAATCAACTGTATGGAGAGTCCTACGAAAACTGAACGTCAACTACCCCAGGCGATGGATCGGCCGCCAGGCAGCCCGTGACAGAGCACTTCATCACTGGCCTCCAAGAAGCCCTGATCTTACCCCCTGCGATTTTTTCTTATGGGGGTATGTTAAGGATATGGTGTTTCGGCCACCTCTCCCAGCCACCATTGATGATTTGAAACGAGAAATAACAGCAGCTATCCAAACTGTTACGCCTGATATGCTACAGAGAGTGTGGAACGAGTTGGAGTATCGGGTTGATATTGCTCGTGTGTCTGGAGGGGGCCATATTGAACATCTCTGAACTTGTTTTTGAGTGAAAAAAAACCTTTTTAAATACTCTTTGTAATGATGTATAACAGAAGGTTATATTATGTTTCTTTCATTAAATACACATTTTTAAAGTTGTGGTATTCTTTTTGAATCACCCTGTAGTGGTTTCAAAAATGAAGAAATAAGGATCGAATATTATTTTTGGAAATAATTGTTAAGTAAAGAAGTATTTTCATACGTAAAAGCGGACATTATTCTAAACTAAGGATTTGAAAATTTAAGAAATAAATACAAAATGTTATTTATGTCAATAGTTGTTAAATGAAGAAGATTTGTTAAGTTGTAGAAGTAAATACTAAGCGGTTCTAGGCGCTTCAGCCTGTAACCGCGCGACCGCCACGGTCGCAGGTTCGAATCCTGCATCGGGCATGGATGTGTGTGATGTCCTTAGGTTTGTTAGGTTTAAGTAGTTCTAAGTTCTAGGGGACTGATGACCTCAGATGTTAAGTCCCATAGCGCTAAGAGCCATTTGAAGACTCCACGCTACACAATTGACGAATTACGTTTCGCCAGGTAACAGTATCGCCACTCGAGACTACAACTGCTGCACTCATTTCTGTTCACAGCGTTAAACATTAAACGATGTTCCTTGGCAACACACTAAACACTTCGCATATTTCCCCTCCACGTCAGGCGTTCGCTCGATGGATTTCGTCGTTCGATGTGTATTGATCGTAGCCTGCGCGTTCGATAGGCAATGCTTCTTGGAAATTACCCAAGTCAGGGCTTATTAACGATTATTAGAATCGGGATAATTACGGGGATTTCAGTTAAAGTTCCGTTTTTGTGTGGTTTCTCCCTAATTTGGTGATTACATCTCGAACCTCTCAGGTTTTTCTCAGGACAGTCGGTTGATTAAACACCTGCTCTTAAAGAGCAGGATAGTGGAAACGCAGCACAGTATCGTTCGGAGTTAACATTAAACTGCAGATGCTGCTATAACTGCGTCGGTTACTCGTTTCAAAGATAGGAGGAGGGCGATGGCATGCCTATTAAAGTAAATACGGAAGGCGCATCCTCTAATATTTTTGATTAGTAATTGTTGTGCCTCTACGTTATACACGAAGTTAACACATGTTACTTTCTCAAATGAAAGAGTGAAATTTTCGTAGAAATTTAACAATATACAAGTGATTCTCAACTTTTTTTTTCCATTCACTGTCTTGCGAAACCTGTAGCCTGCAGAAGGTTTCATATACAGACCGATATACACCTTCGCCATTATACAATCGGCGCACTCGTATTTATTGTTTTATGCGCTCGTTTGATATTCATTTCCTCCCGAAAGCAAACAGTTCGCTCACAGGTAATTACAACTGGGATAAAACGTGGATAGCAAGGCCTTTTTATACGGATTTTTTTTTACCACCTGCCTGCCCCGCCCGAATTTCCTAAAAATGAGTGCAGTGCGGGCTTTTTCGCAGCCCGCTTTCGTTGCGTTATAAATGCCGGTTTGCGTCGTCTTCTGGTTTAAAATCACGCTCTGCCTGGATTGATAGTTTGTACACGCATTATTCGCGGTAAACGCAGCCGCGTCCCACGGTGGTGGGAAGTTTGTTACGTATTGCGCAGGACGTGTTCTTCTGTTTTTCTGGGCAATTTCGTTTCTCTGTAAATACAGAGAAGCACTTTACGTTTTCATTCTCCGCGCTAACGGGGATATTTTTCTTTTCTCCTCTTGTATTCCCTAATTTCTTGTATTGCTTAATTTCAGTTTAATTACGAGCGGTCAGAAGAATGAAAGAAAGGTCAGAGTTCAGTTTTCAGTCTAGAGAGAGGTCATCAGAGATGAGCTGGACAAGTAGTGAGGAAGGAATATACAGTGTGTCAAAAAAGGTGCGAGATATTAGACTTTTTTCCTGGCGTATAACTGACGTCAGCGCTGTAACTACGGTGGCATCTTGAACTAACAACTGTAAACAACAGATGTGCATTCGAGCAATCAGTTGTGAGCAGACAGTGTTGAATAGTGGCTGAGTGATCTCAGCGTTGTTGTGTCATTAATCACAATGGATCATCATCTGTAAATCAAGTGTTCAGGTCATTCTCCAGAATGTTTTAAAGAAGATAAAAGTGTGTACAAAAAAAAAAAAAAGACAATGATACGTGGCGCCTGCCGCGACTTGATTGAAATGCGAAACGCGGACAATTCTTTTCTAAAGGGAAACCATCAAGAGTGACGAGACTTGGTGTTATCAATGAGAACTATGAAAATGAAGATCTGAGCGACTCAAGGGCTAATAGTTAGTGAAAAAGAATTATAAAGGCGGAATAAGTAACGTATGATTCCAAGTGATTAAAGCTGAGATTCTGCACGTGGTCTGCCAGCACAGAGGAGTTGAAATGTCAATTTTCCTGAATTAAGGCGAGAGAGTACTAAACTACGTTTTTGTGGGGGCATAGCATTTCCAGTTGCTTTGTGTCTTTTCTTTTAGCAGAAGATCGCGCTCAAATATTAAATATCGGGCACTGCGATCAAATATGACCGAAAATCGGCGATGTGAGTAAATTGAAAATATTTGACCTATCTGGATTTTGCTTCATATATTGCTCTGCATTAATTCGTACTTTTCAGAAAAGTTGTTTGATTCGTGCCAGTTTGATAATAAAAGCTTCGAAATTTGTTTCTGTGAATATTCGCTTAAAATCAAGAGAGACGCTACCAAAAGCCTGCGAAAACACACATTGCCGCATCACGCCACAAGATAAGAGAGACTTGTATGCACATACCTTTGGGCCTCCAAAAACACTGACAGTAACTCTTTGAAGATTATTAATATTCTACATGGGTCTTTGTTGTGTTTACGTAAAATTTAATTTGTGCGTAATGAATACAGTTTTGCCACCGACTTAAGGATAAGTAGCAGGAAGTAAAATAATAAGTGTTATTCAGTTAAATAGTGCTTAGGTCTGGCGCACGGTTTTAATCTGCCGGGAAGTTTCAGATAAAAATGTATTTAAGGGCTTATGAAAGTGATGTTTTTGGACGTAGCCAATTCAGAATGTAAGTAATTTAGCTACACTGTACCAGGTGTGGGCTTTCGAGAAGGAGGAAGATATGGCGTGAGAGAAGAGTACTAACAAGGGAACCTCCCCATCGCAACCCCCCCCCCCCCCCCTTAAGATTTAGTTATAACTTGGCACAGTGGATAGGCCTTGATAAACTGAACACAGATCAGTTGAGAAAACAGGAAGAAGTTGTGTGGAACTGTGAAAAAATAAGCAAAATATACAAACTGAGTAGTTCATGGCAAGATAGGCAATATCAAGGACACAGAGACCACAGGAGCGCCGTGGTGTCGTGGTAACGTGAGCAGCTGCGGAACGAAAGGTCCTTGGTTCAAATCTTACATCGAGTGAAAACTTTAACTTTCTATTTTCAGTTTATGTGACAAACTCTTATGTTTTCATCACTTTTTGGGAGTGATTATCACATCCACAAGAAAACCTAAATCGGCAAGGTAGAAGAATCTTTTTACCCATTCGCCAAGTGTACAAGTTAGGTGGGTCGACAACATATTCCTGTCATGTGACGCACATGCCGTCACCAGTGTCGTATAGAATATATCAGATGTGTTTTCCTGTGGAGGAATCGGTTGACCTATGACCTTGCTATCAAATGTTTTCGGTTCCGATTGGAGAGGCACGTTCTTTCGTCTACTAATCGCACGGTTTTGCGATGCGGTTGCAAAACACAGACACTAAACTTATTACAGTGAACAGAGACGTCAATGAACGAACGGACAGATAATAACCATGCAAAAATAAAGAAAGTAAAATTTTCACTCGTGGGAAGACTTGAACCAATGACCTCTCTTTCTGCAGCTGCTCACGCTACCACGGGACCACGGCACTGCTGAGCTCACTTCCTCCTTTATGTTGCGTATGTGGTCCATGGACTACTCAGTTTGTTTATTTTGCTTATTTTTTCACAGTTCCACACAACTTCTTGCTGTTTTCTCAATTGATCTGTGTTCAGTTTATCAAGGCCTATCCACTGTGCCAAGTTATAACTAAATCTGAGGGGGGTGCGATGGGGAGGTTCCCTTGTAAGTTGTAAAGGGGCATCGGTCCATACAGGACAAACGCAGACAGCGTTCTTGTTGTAGCATGTATGTCGTCCAGTACTTTAAAACGACAGGCTTTTGGAAACGACGTCTTTCCTCAGATTTATCGAGACTGTGGAATAAAAAAAAACAATCTAGAGTTTTCATAGACTGATAAAGGAGTGGATTTTGTGTCGGCGGCTCGTGGTCTTGCGGTAGCGTTCTAGCCTCTCGCGCACGAGGTCCCGGGTTCGATTCCTGCTGGAGTCAGGGATTTTCTCTGCCTCGAGATGAGTGGGTGTTGTGCGTCTTTCATCATCATTTCATCCTCATTCCCTCGCAAGTCGCCGTAGTGGCGTTAAAGAACCGAACCGCCCCGCGAGGGGTCTCCCGACCACCAATGCCCTACGCTCATTAATATTACTGGATTTTGTGTCAACTTCTGTTCTCCGATGTGCCAGTATCAACGCACATCGCATCCCAGATTTCTAACTACTGTTCTCATCGGTTCCACTTCTGTCCGTTTCTCCTTGTGTGAGCCGGAACTTTCGTTTTGCGCCAACCAGGACGGAGTGTGTTGTGCTGGTTAGGGAGGGCCACGGCCAGCGTGTATAATCTGGGCTCGTGATTAGCGAGCAGCGCGAGGCATGTGATGGCTCGCTAAGCCCTGATAGGCGGGCGTGATCCCACGCCAAACACGGGGCATCCCTAGTCCCGGCAAAGCCGATACTCGGAGCGCGCGGACCCCGTAACTTCCTGCCGCGATTCACGGTATTCCGCCAGAACCTCGCCGCGACCAGACACTGTCTCAAATAAAAAGAAATAAAAAGTGCCCCTGCGGCATTCAGAAAAGCTGGGCCGATTACACTGGTACATCGGAGGTACAGCAGTACATCAGTATGAAATACCGGGTGATCAGAAAGTCAATATAAATTTGAAAACACTAAATCACGGAATAATGTAGATAGAGAGGTACAAATTGACACACATGCTTGGAATGACATGGGGTTTTATTAGAACCAAAAAAAATACAAAAGTTCAAAAAATGTCCGACAGACGGCGCTTCATCTGATCAGAATAGCAATAATCAGCATAACAAAGTAAGACAAAGCAAAGATTATGTTCTTTACAGGAAATGCTCAATATGTCCACCATCATTCCTCAACAATAGCTGTAGTCGAGGAATAATGTTGTGAACAGCACTGTAAAGCATGTCCGGAGTTATGGTGAGGCATTGGCGTCGGATGTTGTCTTTCAGCATCCCTAAAGATGTCGGTCGATCACGATACACTTGCGACTTCAGGTAACCCCAAAGCCAATAATCGCAAGGACTGAGGTCTGGGGACCTGGGAGGCCAAGCATGACGAAAGTGGCGGCTGAGCACACGATCATCACCAAACGACGCGCGCAAGAGATCTTTCACGCGTCTAGCAATATAGGGTGGAGCGCCGTCCTGCATAAACATCGTACGTTCCAGCAGGTATTTATCAGCCAGGCTGGGGATGATGCGATTCTGTAACATATGGGCGTACCTCTCACCCGTCACGGTAGCAGTTACAAAACCAGCATCACGCGTTTCCTCGAAGAAAAAAGGCACGATAACGGTAGATGTGGTTCTAATAAAACCCCGTGTCATTCCAAGCATGTGTGTCAATTTTTACCTCTCTATCTAAATTATTCCGTGGTTTATTAAGTTTTCAAATTTATACTGACTTTTTGATCGCCCGGTGGATTACATAATTTTGCCACATCGCATTCTCGAGAGTAGATCAATTTTATCGCTATTGTTATCGAACCACCTCGTTGCCTACGTTCATTTCGATGTACATTGCGGATGCATATTTTTAATTTTTATGCAAGTTGATTGCTATGATTGTGCTTGCCACGTAGCTTGTGCTCACAAGGCGTACGGGAGAACTGGTATACTTAAACCACCATACGCACTAGTTGGTTATAATTAAGGTGCATTAATCATAGAGGTCCGGTGTGGGTCAAACTATCGTATGGCAGCAAAACTTGGGAGATATTCTAACGCGTTAATGCGGAACCAACTTACACTAGAAAAATATGTTCCAGTTTCGGCCACCAGGTGCGAATCTGGCGCTCTGAATGCGAAAAAGACGAATAGAAATGTTTCCATACGTAATGGATTAGGAACGGAACGTGGACAGAAAATACCAGTGAGAAAGGCATAATGTGGATTTTATTATTAAATGCTGCTTACACACTTGATTAATATGGGCTCCGGAGACGTCGACGAGATGCTATACAATGCCAGATTTGCACCTGGTGGCCAAAACTGGAACTAATTTTTTTCCAGCGTAAGTTGGTTCGCACTTGATGTCATACGATGATTACAGCCCTCACTGGACCTCTGTGAGTAGTTGCATTTAATTGTAGCCACCTGGTGCATGGATCAAGCTGCTAGGAACAATGTTTCAGAATGTCACAGCTTACCGTTGAAGGCTGGCCGGTGTGGCCGAGCGGTTCTAGGCGCTTCAGTGTGGAACCGCGCTACCACTACGGTCGCAGGTTCGAATCCTGCCTCGGGCATGGATGCATCCTTAGGTTAGTTAGGTTTAAGTAGTTCTAAGTTCTAGGGGACTGATGACCTCAGATGTTAAGTCCCATAGTGCTCAGAGCCATTTGAACCATTTTACCGTTGAAGAATGGGCTTTACCATCTCACTATGCCTGAAAATAACAAACTTTCGAAACTGCAAAAGGGATAAATATTTGTAGCAGTCGTACGCAGAATGGCTGCATTCAGTAATTACATTAAGACTATTTAACCATCCCTCATCAAAACTTTATATTTGCATCATATTTGGGATACAATCGTAAGGTTGTATCTTTTTTCAATTACGAACCTTTTTCTTTCATCCTTTTATTATTATTATTACGGTAAAACTAGGCAACTCCGTGCACTTTTAGCACTTCCCGTAATATAACCTCATACGAATATGTACCGTGACATTTAACATCTACATATATGGAAATTTAAAAACTTATCCTTAATTTGTGTACTATTAAAGTTTCTACGCCCAATGAGGTCTTCGGAATGTGGAATACTGATTGTCACAAAGTTACCCCCACAAAGTTACTCCCCTACTCAGGACAACGTAGTGACATGACGTCTAAGAGAGGAAAAGTAAATTTATCTGTCAGAAGGATGGGTTGACCTTGTATTTCTTTATGACTTCGTTACATATTTGATCAGTGTTATGAGCTTTGTTTCCATCCACACACAGATGAAATTTTGTCACAAAGTTTGCCAATTTGATAAGATTTATGTTTCTAATTTTCTTAAAATCCAAGTTAATCGTAGTCCTATCCTCGTTGAAACAAAATAAGCATATTAAGCAAGTGGTCATAATGTTCGGCTCTCGAGCGGATATCAAGGTGATGCATAGGATCTCTGCCATCTCCCCTCCACCTCCTAACCAAATGCTGGTCGTGAATAGCGTTCCCACGGGCAGGATTCCAAGCAGCTACTTTCAGGTCGGAAGCCATCGGCGCGGCATGCGTTACCGACCGTGGCTATGGAGTTGAAGGTAACATGTTAACTCAGCCACAAGCGAAAGAGCGACATTAATCTTGCAGCCGGCCGCGGTGGTCTAGCGGTTCTAGGCGCTCAGTCCGGAGCCGCGCAGCTGCTACGGTCGCAGGTTCGAATCCTGCCTCGGGCATGGATGTGTGTGATGTCCTTAGGTTAGTTAGGCTTAAGTAGTTCTAAGTTCTAGGGGACTGATGACCAAAGATGTTAAGTCCCATAGTGCTCAGAGCCATTAATCTTGCATATCTCTAATCTGAGTTAAAATTACGCTGAAAAATCTTTCATCCGAAACGTTCATCGGTGCGCGACAGTGGAGGACATTGGACAGGGGGGGATGTGGGAGGAGACGATCAGTTGGTGTGCTGGAACCGGTGGCTCGGCGAAATTTATTTTTGAGTGCGACTAATAAGTTTCAGTGACAGGTGACGCCGGACATTATCTCTTCCCAGGACGCAATATTAGGTTAATTTGTCTTCTGTGATCTCGCTGTCGGTATGCCGTTAAGCTCTAAGGGAAAAAGAAAGAGAGAGAATTCCAGCCAGCATGCATATCTAGTTGTCTGACTGATCGATATGGGCTATGCGTCTTACTTATTACAAGCTATTGACTATTCTCCTTCGACAGGACCCTGCCCGTGTTCTGCAGCAAAGGATCGAAATGTTCCAGAATACCGGGAAAAACATTATCGTGAATGTATAACGGTGTATTTTTACTACTCCCCAATTAATCTACCATTTATCTATTTCATTACATTCGACATTTCAAGCTTTCTACCTCTGACATAAATTTTTCCCAACCAATACAGAGAATAAAAAATTTAGTCGAGGATTTCTAGCAAAAATTCTTATGCAAGAGTAATAAGATACAGGGTAATTCAGCTCCCCCCACCTTTGTGTTTTATGCTACTCGCAACTCCTTCAAATGTCACGCGCAAGATTTTCGTATTCTCTCTCTCGCTATGCAAAAACTATTAGTCCTACAAAAAAAGAATTTAGAGGACCTGTTCATGTTGCATAAGTTTTCACGAGAGGCAGTAGTTTTCGACTTATTCAGATAAACGTACCAAAGTGACCTTGGAATGCTATGCTCGAAAACTGTGCTCTCCAGCGAAACGTATCCTAGTACAAAATTAAAGTACATTAAATAGTCTACAAAAAGGTGCTCATCATTTTTTCTACAGGACTAATAGTTTTCGCTAGCGAGCGAGGGAATACGAAAATCTCGCATGTGGTTTTCGAAGATATTGCAGGTTGCATAGATCCCATAAATAGGGGCAGCTGAATCACCTTCTATATATATATAGAGTTCGATGATAATGGTTTAGCTGGAGTCGAACTTCGTTTCGACAAAACATTGGACCAGGATTAACAAGCCGGTGTAAAATTATGAGTTACTATCTTAGTTTAATTCCCTAGTCTGAATGTAAATCATAATCTCCCTGTACATGTATAGTGACACTATGTGATAAAATTTTGAAACAGCTGTTGTTGCTGCACAGAAAACGTAACAGACATTCAAATGTTTATAAGGTGTTTATAAATCAATTTCAAGCAAGATAAACAGCATACACTTATGTTAAAAACTGTATTTTGAACTACACAATCTGTAAATGCTGGAAATACGGCTTAGATTTTTAGTGATACCGTTTGTACTCCTCTGTGGTGCTGCCAGAGTGCTACGACATAGAAATGGACCCACTAGGTTGAATGCGTCCCTCCTGGGTCATCACCATGCCTTTTACCAAGAATACGTGTTTCAAAGAGTTTTCCAAAAAGGTGCTTCTCATTGCCACATGTTCATTGGGACGAAAGAGCGAGAAGTTTTCAGGTGGGAAAAAATCTCCATCTCCTCCAGTAAATCCAAAAATCCTTAATAAATCCAAAAATCTATCCTTTTCGCCCCTGTGAAGTAATTTTAATTGTGAAATCAGATCCGGAACGCTGTTCCTGTTGTCTATCAGGTGGGTGTCAAAATTAATCAGCCACGTCCCTTCTTTGAGTGCCATATTTTCACGGAGTCTGGGCTCGAGCCGCCTCCCAGTTTGACCCACGTAAGAGACGTTACTCTCTGAACACACCAATCTGTATGCACCTGATTAGTGAAAGACGTAAGTTTTTTTGTGTGCGAATATTATACAAAAATAAAACACAAAGATTAATCGCTTGTGAGAAACATACAGTAACTTTATATTTCTTAAAAACGGAAGCCATTCTCGTGTTAGCAGTAGGCCTACAATAGTAATGCAACATAAGAAATTCTTTATCCTTATCTTTTACTGTGTTGTTTACATATGGTGTGGTATTTTGTTCCATTTTTCTTGCAGTTTTGTTGTAAATATTGGTTACTCGTGCATAATTTCGTGCAAAATTATTAGGTTTTGCAAATAGTTGGTAACGTCTAACTCCGATTTGCGTTCAGTTTCCGATAGTGGTAATTTAAAGAGGCGATTAATGGAAAAGTTTAAAAAATGCCTTCTTACTTTGGCTTGGGTTGTTTGAGTTAAAATCTAAAACACAATCTGCACAGGTGCCTCTCCGGAAAATATCTATGGCATGTTCCCCATATTCATTCCTACTTTTTAAATCTAGGAAATTTATAGACTTGTTGCCTTTATTCTCTCATGTAAATTATTAAACTGCTTAACAATTTTGTTAATGTCATCTTCATTACCATTCAATAGCACAAGCATATTGTCTCCATACCTGAAGTAATAAACAATTGTAAGTGCCAAGTCGGGATTTCACGAAAAATCTGTTTTCTATGTGGTTAATAAAATTTCTGCTAATAGGCCAGAAATTGAACTATCCATACTTAGGTCCGCTTTTTTCAAATATACTTCCTCACTGAACGCAAATTAATTATTATATTTAAGGATTAAGGAGAAGAGGCCGATAAATTCGTCAATCTCGTCACCAGACAATCTATTCTTTGCAACTAAATTTCTCGTAATGATTTCAACTGTAGCCTCAGCAAGTAAATTTGTGAATAAGTTAACTATATCCAGTGATGTAAATTACATTTCTGTTGTTATTTGTACATCATGAATACTAATGACCAATTCGTAACTGTTTGTGACTGAATACTGGTTATTCTGTTGCTGAAGCTTATTTTATTTTATTGCGTTTATTGACCCGTCTGCTCTTGGTAGAATACTTCGTACATTATGAATGAAACAGAACAATGGTGTCTTAGTCTACAGTATTTATTGTTACAAAAACCGATTTTCGGGTGTCATGCCATTATCAGGTACTTATCTTTATACCTGATGATGGCGTAACAGCCGAAAACCGGTTTGCGTAGCAAATAATAAATATTGTAGAATAATACACCAGTGTTGTGTGTTTTTCATTCACAATATTATTGTATTTGCTAATAAAGGCATTTTAGTGGCTTTGCTAAATGACCCACAACGCCCATCGACAATAGGTCTCACTGGGATTTCTTTCTTGTGAACCTTAAATTCGACCCTAAGCTTGGATAGGCGTGAACTCATTACCCTAAGTTGCTGTATCTCTCTTGGCGAATATTTCATTTCGCGGTTTTAGTTTTTCGTCTGAGAGTGAATGCTCTACTAAAGCGATCGTGGGACTTCGAAGTTCGTTACTTCTACTTTCAAATCGAGCTACCTCTTTCACTATGTCCTCATGGACACGTCTAACACGATGGCTCCTTTCTGTCACTTCTCCGCGTCTACCCATCGTAGTGCCCTGATACCGTACAACTGAATAGCAAATACGTACCACTTCACTGCCACGATTTACGACCCAGAAGATTCATATATCCATCTGGTTCCAGTCCTGCGCCATCTAAACCGCTCCTAAGTGAGAGAGTGGTGTGTTAAGGAAGCGACTGCGATTTTGTAAGTTGCGTTTATTTTTCCCATCCACTGTAAAGCCGCAGCGTGCATATCGGTTTGCTATGCTCCCTCACAGACGGACGATGTCTGCGGGTCTAGCGCAATCCGCCGAGATTGCAGGTGCGCTTATCGGCGTTGTTAATTACCAAGGGAAATAAAGCGAAGTGACAGGAAATAGTTAATTAACGACTAGCGTCAACCGTGGGGCGCCATCAATAACGAATAAGGGAACCGAATCTAAAATTAATAAGCTGATTTATCAAATCCGTGGAAAAACGTCCACGCGTATTAGGCCCAATTAATATTTCATATTTCATTTAACAATTTTTTACGAGGCAGACGAATCGTTGCCACAAAAAAAACGTGGATATGGTTGTTGGCGATAGGTGGAGCCAGGTATGGAGTAACGTAAAAACGTCGCCATATTCTTGGAGGAACGTAGGGAGGAGCTACGTCCCTTTGCTACAGTTCGGCGACAGGTTTCGAAGCGCTCGACGGATCACCAGGTCGGAAGTTTGTTGTTCTGGGCTCGCGTCGACACCTCGATGCTGTTAGTAGACAGACTGCGTCAGGAATATTTGTAGCGAGTGGCGCAATGCGCACCGAACTAATCCCTTCGGTGTCCTTGTGATTTAACACCCGTACGGTGAATAACTGCTGTTTGTTCGACAGCCGAACATAACTTCGATTTAGACCTGGAGCCAGTGCGGAAAAACGTGGTGAATACATTTGACGCCTTCTCTTCCTCTCTCTCTCTCTCACTCTCTCTCTCTCTCTCTCACTCTCACTCTCTATGTGTGTGTGATTGTGTGTGTGTGTGTGTATGTGTGTGTGTGTCTGTGTGCGTTCACTTCTCCCAAAAACACGCTTTGTGATGTCGGGACATTTCATTCCATTCCATTCCATTGCGAACTTAAATTCTGATCATATGCAATGCTAAGGAGCTGCTGATTCTTGGTTGAGGCCAGCCACTGTTGCAACAACATGGCATATTATGTTTTTTATCCATTCCTTATTCCTTATGGTTAATTTGTTCCTTATGGTTAATTTATTCCTTATGGTTAATTTTGCAGAACCAGTACAATTTTCTTTCTACAATGATAATAGTTATATAATGGGTGTAATGAACCGAAAAATTCGTCAATATGACTTTTCACTTTTATTTTGTGAAAATAAGTTTTCAGCTTTCATCCATTTTCAGGTAGCTTTCACGACACCGGATTAGCAGTTCTTGGTGTTGTCGTGGTGTCAATGGTAGAATGGCTAGATTTAAGCGTGATCTTTGTCCTGCTGCAAGCACATACCAGCTGCAACATAAGCCCGGGTTTCATCCGTGGATAATTTTCGACCGGTTACCGCGCCTCATATAATACGTCCATCTTGACCTGCGTCTGTACTGTGCGTCTGTCTAAAAACTGGTCTACAGATGTCTGAAAGAAGCGGCACCACCGATACACTGTGCCCAACAGGTGCAGCAATCCGTCTATACATCCATCCAGCTTCCTGCAGGCCCACGATTCGACGCCGTTCAAATTGCTGAAGCTGTTCGACAGGTATACGTACTCGGATACAGGGTACGTTCGTCGTCCGCCTACATTGATTTCTGTGGTTATTTCACGCATTGTTGCTTGTGTGTCAGCACCGACAGCTCTGTGCAAGTGACGCTGCTCTCGGTCGTTAAGTGAAGACCGTCGCACACTGCGTTTCGAAGTCGAATGTCCCATGAATCTAGCTCCAAGTACCATCCCAGTTCAAAATCTGTTAAATCCCATCGTGCTGCCATAATCACCGCAGTACAAATGGACAGCTCCGCCACGAATGCACTGGTAACGCGATACTACCGTCATCAGTACATGTGCTTATCGCTGTCCCCTGACTTTTGTCACCTCAGTATATAATACGAGGGTTTTTCGGGGAGTGACATCCGATCGGTCGGGAAATCGAAACCACTGCAAAAATAAAAAAAAGTATTATTTGCAACAGTCAGTTACACCCTCCAGCTGTTTCTCTAGATAGTCGCCGCTCCTAGACATTCGTCTTAGCGTTCTACCAACTTTCCATAACCTCGTCATAGAAAGCAGCCGCCTGTGCCTCCCGCCAATTCACTACGCTGGTTCTTTGTCTGTGCCAAAATGTTATCTCCATAGCCAGTGGTCCACGTGAGCGGAGATGACACTCAGGAGGAACTAATTACAGCTGTATTGTGGGTGATGAAACACTTCCCCTCGAAATCCGTGCAGGAGCATCTTCATTTCCCCTACAGAGTGCCGCCGATGTTAGCTTTGTAGGGCGCTCAACTGTGCGGTCATCAGCGCGCATAAAAGTCCCAGTTTTTACACATTCCAATTTTTTCACAATCCAATCTAGTCACTGTCACGAATGATGGTGAAGAAATGATGAGAACAACACAAACAGCCAGTCCCCAGGCAGAGAAAATCTCCAACCCGGCCGGGAACTGAAGCCGGAACCCCGTGATCCATAGGCAGCAACAAATGGTTCAAATGGCTGTAAGCACAATGGGACTTAACCCAATCTAGCCATTTTCATGAATGATGATGATGAAATGATGAGGACAGCACAAACACCCAGTCCCCGGGGCCGAGAAAATCTCCAAACCGGCCGGGAATCGAAGCCGGGACCCCTTGATCCAGAGCCAGCAACAAATGGTTCAAATGGCTCTAAGAACTATGAGACTTATCATCTGAGGTCATCAGTCCCCTAGACTTAGAACTACTTAAACCTAACTAACCTAAGGACATCACACACATCCATGCCCGAGACAGGATTCGAACCTGCGATCGTAGCAGCTGCGTCGTTCCGGACCGAAGCAGAGGCAGCAACGCTAGCTGCGGACAAAGAGTACGGCCGAGAATTGTCCATGAAGAAGGAAACGCATGGCACTTAAGTTATGTGGGCTGTACGACGTCAGGCGAAATATCTCACCAGGAAGTCATGCTTGGCGGGAGGCTCCATTTTCTAGTCATCTTTACGCGCTCACTGAAGTGAAATGATCGTTCTGCATTGTTGACCGGGAGACCCCATGCGGGGTGTTCGGCCGCCGAAATTGCAAGTCCTTTTTAACTGACGCCACTTCGGCAACTTGCGAGTCGATGAAATGATGATGAAAGACACACAACACTCAGTCATCTCGAGGCAGAGAAAATGCCTGACCACGTCCGGAATCGAACCCGGGACCCCGTGCGCGGGAAGCGAGAACGCTACCGCAAGACCACGAGCTGCGGACTACGCGCTCACTGTGCGCCCAGAACTGAAAAGAGTGACATGATGTGATCGACGAGCATACTAGAGACACGGCCCAATATTCATCGGATTGTCGCTGTGGTTTCCATTTCGCAACTGACCTTACCTGACTTTCCGAATAGCCCTCGTACAAACGTTTTCCTCTACTTAACTCGCGTATAACGGTCAACGATATAACGCCCAACGAGATCCGTTTTCTGCCTGAAACACGTGTACGCACCTAGTGTCTTGCATACCACGGAACGCGGCGAGTTTGCGTGAGATAGGGCGACCTCATTTGCTTCCACCCAAGCACCGCCGTAGTCGACACCAACACATTTTTTTTCTGCCCACACTAAAAGCCGCGCGCGCTTCGTCGCGAAATTAGCCCGCAGGCTCGTTAATTAGATCGCGCTCCGCTGGGCGGACACAGTGGGCTTGGTAAGCCGCCCCTGAATGCCCGCTAACGAGCTGACATTCGCCGCCAGGTAGCGGCCGACTCGCGCGCCCGTGCGCCAGCACCGGCCAAAATGTGACTTCGCCGTCATCTGTAGCGGTGGCCGACGCTGATGGCTCGCTGGGTCACCAAAGTCAACTGGCCGCGCGTCTTACTCCGCTATACTTCGTACCTAAGAAAAATCGATCTTTGCACTACCAACACAATTCTAACTTTGCTTACAGAGTGTATCGGAAGGTATGTTACGATGCGTGATGGTTGGTAAATGGATACCACGTGAGCACATTGTGCCATGTGACAAAATGCGCTACGTAACATGTTCCAAAACACCGTGCATAAAAACGTGACTTTTCCTGGGCTCATACCTCAGGTTTCATTGATGATACAGAAGGCGCTTGGGCCAGGGACCATTTGCATACCCTATAGAATGCCTTACTGTAAATCATACGTTACAGTGTCAAAGTTTGAATATTACACACATCCTCCAACTTAGGCAAATGGAGCAAAATGATTTGTTCCTTTTGCATTATATGTGGTCTTAGGCGCGCCTTAAGATGCTTATGGAGGCACAGTTTGGTTCATGGGCAGTTCCTGAGGAAACCCCAAAAAAACATTATTTTTTGGGGACCAAAACCGAGACGCGGATTCCAAGGCAGTGACTGTGAGACAGAATATTGTGGCAATTTGAGACACACAAAGAGATAATGGAAATGAGTCCGGCTGAGTGACAATCAGCGAGTGAGAGTGGATGGGTACGAGCGACTTACAGCGATGGAGTAGTGGATGTGAGCGAGATATAGTTAGCGGAGCTTGTGGGAGTGATACGTGAGTTGCACGTTAAAAAGAGCACGAATATGTTCGCATGCCAAAATTTCTGGATAATTTTCTAAAGGTGCTGAGGAAGGTAGAATGAGGCTACTGGTACACCATTTCTCAGTCGGAACCTTTTAAAACAGGAGCATATTAGCCATTTATGTGCTCCGCTGGTCAACATGTGTTTGGAAATACTTCCTTTGCGAGCTAGCGTCTCTGACGTGGGCAGTTTGGACCACACGTGCTAGACGAAGGCCGCGCGGTTAGAGGCGCCATGTCACTAATCGTGCGGCCCCTCCCACCGGAGGTTCGAGTCCTCCCTCGGGCGTGGGTGTGAGTGTTGTCCTTACCGTTAAGTTAGTTTAAGTAGTGTGTAAGTCTAGGGTCCGATGACCTCAGCACTTTGGTCCCTTAGGAATTCACACGCATTTGAATTTGCTAGACGAAGGATACAGGAAACAGTGTGCATTGCTATCAGTAAACAACAATTTAATTCACTTGCAGAAAGTGCTCTGTATGACGATCACTAACTTCGATACAGTTTGGTGTATCGCCTGAGGAAATCTTGCCGAAACCTGGAAAAGAGTCCCGTCATATCACGGATGGTGTCACAAGATCTTGTGGTGAATCCACGGGCGTCTCATACGCCAGTTTTCATGTACCACAAAAATGAAAACCGAATCCTGTTAGATCTGGTGAGCGAGAGGCCCCAAGCGTTCGTTAAGACATCACCGAGGCGATACACAAAATGTATCGAAGACGGCGGCGGTCGTATTGTGCACCTTCTGTAAGTGAATTAAACTTGTGTTTACTGACAATAATGTACATTGTATCTTTTACTCCTTGCCTAGCTTATGTGGTCTAAAAAAATGGCTCTGAGCACTATGGGACTCAACTGCTGAGGTCATTAGTCCCCTAGAACTTAGAACTAGTTAAACCTAACTAACCTAAGGACATCACAAACATCCATGCCCGAGGCAGGATTCGAACCTGCGACCGTAGCGGTCTTGCGGTTCCAGACTGCAGCGCCTTTAACCGCACGGCCACTTCGGCCGGCTATGTGGTCTAAACTCCCTGCGTCCTCCCTCGCGTTTAAGAGACGGTGGCACGCAAACGAAACGTTTTCGAAATAAGTTTATTATCAAGATGTGGTCACAGCGTACTACTCTTATAACCATCACGCCTTTTACACAACTTTTGACACATCTTGTGTATCCACTGCATATACAGGATGTTTCAAACTCTTTGCGTCAAAAGTGTAGGAATGATAATTCACGTCATGAGGAACCACTTTTGTTAGAGAGAAAAAAAATGGTTCAAATGAGTCTGAGCACTATGGGACATAACTGCTGTGGTCATCAGTCCCCTAGAACTTAGAACTACTTAACCCTAACCAACCTAAAGACATCACACACATCCATGCCCGAGGCAGGATTCGAACCTGTGACCGTAGCGGTCGCGCGGCTCCAGACTGTAGCGCCTTGAACCGCTCGGCCACTCCGGCCGGCATTAAGAAAAGGAAGGAGGGATAAGGTCATGACTGTCACGGACGCTTCCCCCCCCCCCCCCCAAAAAAAAAATAGTTTTAGTTTAAAGCACTAATGTCCAACGACTTGTCCAGTTTAAATCCTGGTTTCTATTCTGTTAAACTTAGCTTTGTGCTTTTGAATCCACGCGACGTAGCTGAACATCCTAGCATAGTAACGATCCGATCTTGATAAAACCACAATATCGGAGAAACGAATTTGGTGGTTCCGTAGACCCAGTACATGATCTGCTACTGCTGATTTATCGGTATTTCTCAGACAACGATTGCTCTTGTGTCCCTGAAGCCAGGTGCCAAAGATCTCATGTTTTCCTTGTTTATAGAACTTGTAATGGGATCGTGTTTCTCAAACAAGTTGTGCTTTTACCAGATCACACATCTGGACACATGGTGCGTTAATATCTCCTCTCTGATCTAAATGTAGAGTAAGTGCTGGAATCTTCGTCTTGTGGTACAAGCTTAAAAGCATAAACGCCTTTGCTTTAGCTCGTGGCGGAATCTGCGCACGCCTTTCCTTTCTCACTTGGATAGCGATCGTTAGCGTTCGCTCTCATCCGATCCCTCCGACTTCCGCGAACCCTTGTCTGACCTTGAGCGAAAATGACATCTTCTGACACTTAAGATTTATCTCATATTTTCCTGTCCAGAATATTCCACATTTATATACCCGTAATACGTTGCTTGGAAAACGAGTGATGTAGACGTGCAGATGTTATTCCAGCCTTAAAGCGCAAGTTCCGTTGGATGCTCATTCGTGGAAGTGTATCTTTTTCCTTCTCAAACAATGACTGCATGTTGTTTCAGCAGCGGCAGTATTGTTCAACAGTCGGAAAAAGCAGCGTTATAGCAGAATGCTGTCGCTTATTTACTTTTGCAAACTGCGTTTCACAAAAAAGCAGAGCTCCGTGCTATTCGCCGTTCTGGAAAGTGCGTAAGCGCTGGTCCCGTATCAACAGCTTCCAATTTGCTTTACGAGACCAAAGCATTAATGCAAAGCTGGCGGTTAAAAGCGTCTAAATATCAAAAGGGCAACAGTGCCATGAAATGACCTCGGTCCTCTCCGAGTCCTTGAACTACTTTAGCCTTGCAGTAGAAACAGAGGCTCAAACCTACTGTATGAGAAAAAAACTTGTACTTCACTGGTTGTAGTAGCCCACAAAGAGATGAATCTTTGCTCGTAAACAACTAGGTAAAACTAACTACTGTGAAGCTAGGACGTTTAAGTACCTTACCTATTAAGGCAGCGTTTGCTTACACATAACTGTACACCGTAGACAGACGGGAAGAGGAAAATACCTAGCAGCTGGAAAGATAATCATGGTGCAAAAAGGTAAGGTTTCAGAACTAAAACTGTTTATCTTGTAATCATAACACAGAGATACTGGATACTGTCCTTTTTTTAGTGTCTTGCGTGTTCTGAAGACTCCAGCTTTTATATATTAACGTTCCATGCTCTCATGATCCAGCTTGGAGACACATACTGTAGCATTGAAGAATTATAAACTTTAAATTTTGCTGACAGTGAGAAAAGAGTACAGATGAGTTTGTTGGAAGAAACTCACAACAAACGGCAGTGCATCTTGAATGAGCAATTTGAGCCAAGAAACCAAATATACCTGCAATATGCCATCCAACTTCTATAATGTACTGACAGAGGGAATACGTATAACACCCTAGGTAGTTCAATTTATCAAAAAGAAAAAAAAAATAATAATAATTTACTGAAAGAAAGAACCCACCCCTCATTGGAAGCTGCCACTATTTTTTAAAAGTTAAATAACCATTTAGGTTAACAACAAGAAGTTTTGCAATAATAAACATCATAGCTTTGGAAGTATTCCATTACTTTGATTTTATCCATGAAAGATACGAGGTTGTGGTTGTTAAAATCAACGTCAAAATCTAGGCTTAAACACGTGTCACAATTCAAAAGCACTAAAATTTACGCATTTCGAAGGAGCAAGCATTTACCATCTGAATTATTATACAAGAATCGTTAAAAGCGATAAAGATAAAAACATAAATAAAAATATTAAAATTTTGTCGCCACACTGTTACAGGGGATGTGACTAAGAAATTTTAATATTTTCATTGATATTCTTATCTTTATCGCTTTTAACGATTCTTGTATAATAATTCTAATGACGAAGGCTTGCCGTTTCTTTATTGTCAATGCCTTTGCATCGCGGAAGGTGGTTGAGCTTTCATTTTAGGATTTGTGCCATTAGTGTACCACTTTGTTCTTTGGTATAGCCAATCAAATCACTAACTGACGTGATGTCAGATGTAAAAATTTGTGTACACCATGTTGTCTTTAGCTCTTGCTCACCAAGTCACATAACAGTGACGCAGAGTCCTGTGCTGTAACGTATAAAGGCCCGCATCTCGTGGTCGTGCGGTAGCGTTCTCGCGTCCCACGCCCGGGTTCCCGGGTTCGATTCCCGGCGGGGTCAGGGATTTTCTCTGCCTCGTGATGGCTGGGTGTTGTGTGATGTCCTTAGGTTAGTTATGTTTAAGTAGTTCTAAGTTCTAGGGGACTGATGACCATAGCTGTTAAGTCCCATAGTGCTCAGAGCCATTTGAACTATTTAACGTATAAAGCAAAACCTTTCCTCAAATAAGTAAAATGAAAAGACTTTCATATAATGTTAAAGCTTTCGCAAACAAGATAATCATGAGTATTGTATTATAGCACAAAAACGCGAGATTTTGTACGACAAATTCTTGCTGTCGTCTGACAATTGGCCCACGCCCGGAACCAGTTACGGTAAAGTAGATCAAGCATTCAAAAAGTGTGGCGGTTACAATTTTTATGTAGTAATATTCACAAAAACAACCAGGCTGCTCACAAATCATCGCGGATAAAATAATATTTTGACTTCTAGGTGTTTTGTTAGCTGCTTAATTTTTTTCCTTTGTTTGTGCAGTCAACTGTCAAAGGGGACTTGATTACACCGATTGGATCCTCATATGCTGCGTTATACGTTATTCTTCCTGGCAGACGAAACTGGATATCTTCATCGTTTCTTTAATTGGTATTTACAACCAATACAATCGTCTAATTATGCGTGATTTTTCACTGCTGTATGTGTTTCGCCTTGTTCGTGGCTTCTTGTCTCTTGATGTTTGTTCTGCATACTGTATAGTTGTGCCAAGGTAGTTGACTGATGATACCGATATTTTTCAGTTGCTTAACTACCTCGAGGACTGAATATGAAAACTTCAGTGCAAAATCTTTTTCTGTGCTATATGCTTACATCCACTGTCCATCTCTGGCGCTGATTCTGTGGTGTTGGAACGTTTTTATAATTAGATACGTCGCTCACCACGAGGTGGTTCCAAACACTACTGTTAAGTTGAACTGTTGCTCTGTATAGTTGCATTTTTGTTCTTACTTTCATTTCCCTGCCAGTGATAAAGGGAATTAGCAATCGAGTCATTTTGTGCATAACCTTTCCCTTTTCTTGAATGAATGCGAATTTTTTTTTCACTTAGACTATTATTTATTTGTCTTCATACCGGTTTCAGAATATGAAGTCATTGTCCAGTATACATCTGTACACTAAAACACAATTATGGTACCTACATGAAATAAGAACACAGTGGTAGAAGGTAAATTAACGAAAAAATAGTTTTCTTTTAAATTAGCCTTATGTCTAAATTGGCAGCGTTTTCGCACTCTCATTTAGTATTGTTTACAAACTATTTTGACAGTTTTGATACTTATTTTATGCACAAATTTAATGTTGACCAAAGAATAAAATGTTGACTAAAGAATAAAAGTGTGGGGCGTCTAATGTTCTGGAGGTATAGTAAGGAGAGTTGTCATTATGTCTCAAACTTGAAGCCGACTTCCGGCATGTTAATTGCTCCAGACAAAAGCTTGTGGAGGAAGTGCCAGCTTCCGTCATTTACGCGTTATAGTCTCGTTATAGTGTCAAGTGTAATGGAATCACATTTCATTCGTAAGTGGATCCGTTCAAGTAATTTTTTTTCTATGCATGAATTTTGGTTGCGCTGTAATTTTGCTGTAAATAGTGGTTTTATTTCTGCCCTTTAACTTTAGATTTCCTGTCAGTCCAACTCGAAAATCTGTCTGGGTGAAGGCTATGAGAAGGAAAGACTGGAAACCTACTAAACATAACAAAATATGTTCAAAGCATTTTCAGGGTGAGGACATATACCGAACGTCTGTTTCATCAGTCCGAGTTAAGGAAATTACTGGATTACGACAGCAGCCTCTTCATAGCACATAGATATCTTCTTGGTTACTCGAACCGTACAACAAAAGGAAAGTTACATGAACTAGGCAAAATGCGTCGTATTACTGGGTCAAATACGCACTTAAGACCAGAAAAGCGTCTGAAAATGTTGAGTGCACACGACGGAAATTGAGAACAAGAAGTAATCGCCTACTAATGTTTTGGGGCATCTAACATGGCGGCGCCGGTTCCAAAGCAACGCACATCGTACGTCTGTACGGCCATTTCCCTTATTATACCTCCATGGTGTAAACAATGACCTCTGTAATACCTGGATGTAGATCTCTGACATCAAAGCAGATTCTTGTCATCCGCACAGGCTGCCATGTTGTAATTAGGCTAAAACAGTTTCACCGATCTGTACATGATAAAGAATTCCTTACTTAAATCTGGTTTCGAGCTTTGTGTCAACACGCGATGAATAGGCTGATGTGGGGAAGAATCAAAAAGTATTTTCACTTTGCATTCTCGTGATATTTCGTGGTACTCATGTTGTAGTTAGGCGGGAAACGAAATACGAGCATCTTTGACCGGCACTTTCAAAAAGCTTGAACTCGAGATCTAGGTGAGAGGACTGTGTGTAAATGTTACCGGGTTATCAATAAAGCGCTCATAAATACTTAGCTTTGCTGGACCATGGTATCTCTTACAGTTGGCTTCGTTAAATGAGTTTGTCTTAAATTATGAAAAATACATTTAACGGTTTCGTTGCATTATCCGTTTTTATTACTTTTCTTGGTCCCTCAGTCCCATAGCGCTTTCTTCCATTTTGCATATCTGTAGCTAGCTTATCTTCAAACAACGGGAGAATTCTAAATCTTTACGTGCATATAATCCGTTGCATAGATACAGCTAAGCTCTGACATTTATAAAGGGCAACTGGCAGCGCTTAACGTGACGAAATGCCTAAGTGCCATTTAGACGTAGCCGCGTTTAGGGAGTACCGCCAGACAGCAGCTGCGTTTCGGGATGTGCCGGCATTTACCCTCACAGCTGCGTGGAAAACCTCTCACAAGACAAGAAGTCCTGGACCTGTCACTGTCGATCAAAGTGTCACAGAATTCCACACATGACATTCAAATCTATATTTTAATGAAACTTGCTGACAGATTACAACTACGATGGAATGGATGGTGCTCGAAAATAAAGGGCGTTCCACATAATTTGTCATTTACATTTCACTGTCTTGGGACGTCAAGGAAAGCCACTGCATTGATACAGGCGATCGTGTGTGGCATCATACAATATATATAAATGACCTAGTAGATAGTGTCGGAAGTTCCATGCGGCTTTTCGCGGATGATGCTGTAGTATACAGAGAAGTTGCAGCATTAGAAAATTGTAGCGAAATGCAGGAAGATCTGCAGCGGATAGGCACTTGGTTCAGGGAGTGGCAACTGTCCCTTAACATAGACAAATGTAGTGTATTGCGAATTCATAGAAAGAAGGATCCTTTATTGTATGATTATATGATAGCGGAACAAACACTGGTAGCAGTTACTTTTGTAAAATATCTGGGAGTATGCGTGCGGAACGATTTGAAGTGGAATGATCATATAAAATTAATTGTTGGTAAGGCGGGTACCAGGTTGAGATTCATTGGGAGAGTGCTTAGAAAATGTAGTCCATCAACAAAGGAGGTGGCTTACAAAACACTCGTTCGACCTATACTTGAGTATTGCTCATCAGTGTGGGATCCGTACCAGATCGGGTTGACGGAGGAGATAGAGAAGATCCAAGGAAGAGCGGCGCGTTTCGTCACAGGGTTATTTGGTAACCGTGATAGCGTTACGGAGATGTTTAATAAACTCAAGTGGCAGACTCTGCAAGAGAGGCGCTCTGCATCGCGGTGTAGCTTGCTCGCCAGGTTTCGAGAGGGTGCGTTTCTGGATGAGGTATCGAGTATATTGCTTCCCCCTACTTATACCTCCCGAGGAGATCACGAATGTAAAATTAGAGAGATTAGAGCGCGCACGGAGGCTTTCAGACAGTCGTTCTTCCCGCGAACCATACGCGACTGGAACAGGAAAGGGAGGTAATGACAGTGGCACGTAAAGTGCCCTCCGCCACACACCGTTGGGTGGCTTGCGGAGTATGAATGTAGATGTAGATGTAGATCATCAAACGAGATTACTTCAAGAAGATGGTGTCGTTTCAGCTGATGGTACTCTCCCTGTCAGATTCGGTAAAGAATTTGTGACTAATTTTGCCCCTCTTTCACGTATAACGTACCGTAGTTACATCTAACAAAAAACTGTGCTCAGTAGTTGGAAGAAAGCGCAGATCACACCCATGTACAAGAAGCGTAGTTAGTAGAAACGATCCACAAAACTACGGTCCAGTATCTTTGACATACATCTGTCGTAGAATCCTAGAACATACCCTGAGCTAAAATGTAATTGACGTAAGTCCAACAGAATGTGAAACCCATTATTGACTTTCGAAAAGCATTTGTCTCTGTAACACACCAACAGCCATTAATGAAGCAACGGCCTTATCGGATATCAGCTGAAATTTGTGACTGGATTGAGGTAGGAAAGGCGCAGCGTGTTACCTCGAGTAGAGAGTCATCGACAGATGTAGAAGCAGCTTCAGGCGTATCCCAGGGAGTGTGTCCGAACTATTGCTGTTCGTGTCGTGTATTATTGACCTTGCAGACAAAATTGATGAGTGTTCAAAGTAGGGGAAATACCAGCAACTTCCTTTAAATGCACAGAAATGTAAAACAGCTCACTTCACAAAACGAAATAACGAAGTATCCTGCAACTACAATGTTGAAAACATCGAGTGGATTTAACAGTTTGTGGGGATATGAGACGGAATAATCACGGAGGCTCAATTGAAGATCATTCCTGCTTCTTTACAGTGATATCGGGTGACGAAGTAAATTATTCAATCTTTATCACCTTAGTACTTCTAGAAGTGCTCCTGGAAGTAAAGAGTGCAAATTCAACATCCAGTTCTCAACATAAATACAATGATTATGATAAACTACGTATCTCATACTGTTCTCTATTACTGGGAACATCACAATTATGTTAATAATGACTTAGTCCAGAAACGGCTCCGTCTTATTTTACAGATTCCAAGCGCGTGAATGTTTAACAAGTTTTCTCTTGTCCCCATCACGTTATAGGCGTTATCACGGTCTCTCGTTGTCTGCGGTGCGCACCTTATCTTCGAGACAAGATCCGACGACACGAAATAAACCTCCAGATCAGCAGGTAACACGAATGTGTTATGGTGTTTATCGTCGACGCGGCTCGCAGATACACTGCATCCATCTATTTCATGATATGTGCGCATAAATTATACATACATCCAAACAGCAGATTATCTAAAACATTGGGAAAATAAACTTTTTATAGTGGCCATCATCAAAAATGGTTCAAATGAATCTAAGCACTATGGGAGTTAACATCTGAGGTCATCAGTCCCCTAGACTTAGAACCACCTAAACCTAACTAACCTGAAGACATCACACACATCTATGCCCGAGGCAGGATTCGAACCTGCGACCATAACAGCAGCGCGGTTCGGGACTGAAGCGCCTAGAACTGCTCGGCCACAGCGGCCGGCAGCAGCCATCATCATTCGTCGGTTTGAAAAATGCTTGTGCAACACTTCATTTCACCAAAGTGATATGTTACACTACAAGGTAAAGCAGCTGGCAGACTTCGGTTCATTGGTAGGAACAATGCAGGTTACTAAACACGTGCGATCAGTCCTAGAATATGGCTTGGTACTTCATATGACTAACAGGGGATATTGAACCCATACAAAGCAAAGGAACACGAATTGTCACAAGTTTGTTTGGCTCACAGGTCACCGTCTCGTAAATGTTGAAATATCTGAACCATCAGAGGCTTGAAGAAAAATACCGACTATCGTCGAGAGCCTATTTACGAAGCTTCAAGAACCAAGGAATCTATGAATGTACCGCTGTCGTCTACGGATAGCTTAAGTAGTGACAACGAAGACAAGATTAGACTAAATACAGTGCGAACGGAGCCACTTAAGCAATCATTCTTCCCACGCACCCACCCAAATGGAATGGGGAATAGCCCCAATTAAGTGTTACAGATTAAAGTACCCTCTGCCACGCACTTCACAGTGATTAATAGAGGATAGCTGTAGATGTAAGATTTTGTGGTTTGTGTACATTAAAGCCAGTTCACGGCACCGTTACGTCCCTTGCCCGCCACGTTACGACACGTCAGTTTGTCACGTGATCTCAGCTCGCATGGCTATCTTCAACTGTTTTCAATCTATTACAAACAGCAACAAAAAAGAACGAATAACAATCACATAAAATAATAACTATAGACCACGCATATCAACACCTAACAAAAGAACGACGAGGATGAAAGCATGTAGTAATATGTGTTTACGGTTTTGTTTCAGGTGGGTGGACGTAAGCAAGTGCAGCGCTTCGCATAGGCCGTTACCGGTGAGTTGCGGCGCATACTTACCCGCGCAGTACTCGGCGCAGTGCAGCTGTGTGCTCTTGCCCTCAGGCAGCCAGTGACGTCAGAGCTCTCCGTTCCGGCCGCTAGCGACGTTGCCTTCTACACAGATTGGCACTTCGCAACGGTCGCTGGCGGGTCGCACTCAAATGGGAATCGCAGTGGCGCGTCTCGCTGCCGCGGTGTCGGCCGCGCATTTTAAACGCGGGGGCGCTATTCCAGCCCGGAGAGCACGTCCGCTGGTCAACTTGGCTGTGGTGCCCAAATAGCGTTGCCACCTGTCCCGATTTTACAGGACTTGGCCCTATTTTTCTCTAAATGTCCGAGTGTCCCTACATCAGTACGACGGGACACATCCAAACCCCCACTTCTTTTGTTTACTTTTACAGTTTATTTATTTAACCTGACCGGACTATGGCAATTATGCCCTCTCTTGCATTGGACCAGTGTTTTGCACTTCCACACAGATACTTTTTTTTTTTTTACATCATAGTTAATGGTTCAAATGGCTCTGAGCACTACGGGACTTAACATCTGTGGTCATCAGTCCCCTAGAACTTAGAACTACTTAAACCTAACTAACCTAGGGACATCACACACATCCATGCCCGAGGCAGGATTCGAACCTTCGGCCGTAGCGGTCGCGCGGTTCCAGACTGTAGCGCCTAGAACCGCTCGGCCATCACAGTTACCTAAGAAATAACAGTTTTAATACGACAAGTGAATGTCTATAGAGACAGCGTGAGTAAATAAAACTGACCAAGAACTAATGAAGTTAATATACTGATACTACTGCTGCCACTACTTATGATGGAAATGGAAATGAAGTCCCATGCTTCTTGACAGAGCGTAGGGGAACGATGCGGGAGACCCAAACCGCCGTACTAGGCAGGGACCTAATGGAAGTGGTTTGCCGTTGCGTTCCTCCGACCGTAATGGGGATGAATTATGGTGATGAAGACGATCAATAACACTCAGTCATCTCGGGGCAGATAAAAATCCATTACCCCTTCGGGAATCGAAACCGGGACCGTCCTTATGATTTTACTTATTCATATATGAATATAGTAACTGTTCTCGAAAGAACAGATACCATTGATGACCGTGCAGCTTCTCTAGAATAAATAATAATTAATTGAAACCCTCAGCTGCCGACAGGTGTTGTTGATATATCTCGATGGGGGCAGTTGAAAATGTGTGGTCCGGCCGGAACTCTAACCCGGGATCTCCTGCTTTTACATGGCAGACGCTCTAGCCATCTGAGCCACCGTGAAGGAATGTGGGTCTCATGGGAATCGTGTAAGGGATAAGTCCCTGCAGTCGCGCTATTCATCTGTGTCCTCGGTGGCTCAGATGGGAGCCGGCACGGTAACTTAGCGTGTTCGGTCAGAGGGCTGTGTGTTCTCTGTAGTAAAAAAAACTGAGTCAAGGAATCAACTTGAACAGATGTCTTGTGACGTCCGCCGAGACCAAACGCAACGAACTTTATCGAACAAAATGAGAGAGAGAGAGAGAGAGAGAAAGACGGCTAGGGCGTTTGCCATGTAAGCAGGAGATCCCGGGTTCGAGTCCCGGTCGGGGCACACATTTTCATCTGTCCCCATCGAGATATATCAACAACCCCTGTCGGCAGCTGAGGGTTTCAATTAATTATCATTTTATTTATTTATTGGCAATATAAGGACGGCTGTATGCATTTTATTTTCTCACAAGTTTTGGATGAGTTCATGTTTATATTCTGTGCCCATTTTGATAGTCACACATGCCGGTATTGCGATTCTCGATAGCTGACTTCATGTTTATTGGTTTAGCGCCTAGATACAAATGGAGATCATGAGTGTACATGTCGTATTTGCAGTAGAACAAAACTGATGATAGTCATTAGTATAGGACCTAATACCGAACCCTAGGGGACGCCTAGTACTACCTGCCTTCATTATGACTTTCTGGTGCTGGACATGACGCATTGCTGGCGAGACGCCAGATATGAGCCAAACCACTGCACTGCACTTGGCGAGAAATTAACATGCAAAGTATGGCCAATAAAACGTCAACGTGACAATGTCAAAGGCTTAGCTGAAGTCTGAGAAGCACGTGATAGTCGCCTTTGGTGTATCCGTTACTACTTTTATATCATATTGCACGATTTTTAATCTCATTTTCCTAAGTTTAAGATCTTATTCTTGTTAGCCAAAGTCAATACGTGGTTTGAGATAAAAACTAACGAACATTAGTAAGAATCGCACATTTATATATTAATTGCTGCCTTTTGTCTGAAATATGCCGACTTCTGACTTGCCAAAGATAGCAGTGTCCCGACTTTAGACTTGCCAAAGGTGGTAACCCTATTTCCAAAAAGCCAATGTTTCACTTTGCAGCCGAGGGTGCGCATTTATGAAACTCCATGCCACGTTAAAGCCCTTCCCACACTAGCGAATATCTTGTCCCAATCGAATATTCCTTGCAGGTCAGTCTGCTGCACGGCTCATGGCTTTTTAATCGTGTACTGTGTTGTGGCTGTGCCCTCCTGTAATGTTTTGTGGTTACTTCCTGGCTGGATGAGGAGATTGTGGTATGAAAGGTGTGTGGCCGGTTTCCTCTCACTACAACACAAAATGCACACGTGGTTAAAATACACTTTATTAAGGGAACCAATTGAGTACTTAACTTTTCAGTGATATCCAGTCTGATGTGCTGTGGTTAACAGCAACAAAGGAACATGTACTAATTCTTGAATCTTGTGTGTGTGTCGATATCGTAACTATACACAACGACTAACGTTCCTTTACGACTAGCTAAGGTACAAGGCGACGACTTCTCTATGGAAGACTAGCGCACAGTGCGACGTACTTAGATGCAATGCCAACTGAGTCCCGATGCGACGTACTGAGGTACTGAGAGTGAGTGACTGAGACGGCTCGGGCGCGGCGGCGGCCTATATGCACGCTGCCCAGGGGGCGTTATCAGTGCATAGCTTGGGAGAGTGTCTTATCGCAAAGCGAAAAAAGTGGTTCAACTAAAACATTTATATTTCATTATGTACTACACAATATGTAATAAAAGGGTTCCTATTTTAAAAAACGCAGTTGATATCCGTTTGACCTATGGCAGCGCCATCTAGCGGGCCAACCATACCCCCATCTGGTTTGCCCCTTCAAGCTAGAAGAGTTTCGTTCTTTGTAGTTCTTTCGTTTGATGCTTATTTCGTGAGATATTTGGTCCGGTCACTATCAATGGACCACCCTGTATAAGAACTGTGCTTTGCCATTTTGTCTCAATAACGTTAAAGAATTGTACGTTACTAGAGTCGAGGGATATGAAAGGGACGCAGTGGTTGGGAAGGGAGTGAGACAGGGTTGTAGCCTCTCCCCGATGCTATTCAATCTGTATATTGAGCAAGCAGTAAAGGAAACAAAAGAAAAGTTCAGAGTAGGTATTAAAATCCATGGAGAAGAAATAAAAACTTTGAGGTTCGCCGATGACATTGTAATTCTGTCAGAGACAGCAAAGGACTTGGGAGAGCAGTTGAACGGAATGGACGTGTCTTGAAAGGAGTGTATAAGATGAACATCAACAAAAGCAAAACGAGGATAATGGAATGTAGTCGAATTAAATCGGGTGATGCTGAGGGAATTAGATTAGGTAATGAGAGACTTAAAGTAGTAAAGGAGTTTTGTTATTTGGGGAGCAAAATAACTGATGATGGTCGAAGTAGAGAGGATACAAACTGTAGACTGGCAATGGCAAGGAAAGCGCTTCTGAAGAAGAGAAATTTGTTAACATCGAGTATTGATTTGTCAGGAAGTTGTTTCTGAAAGTATTTGTATGGAGTGTAGCCATGAATGGAAGTGAAACAGAGAATAGAAGCTTTCGAAATGTGGTGCTACAGAAGAATGCTGAAGATTAAGGTGGGTAGATCACATAACGAATGAGGAGGTACTGAATAGAATTGGGGAGAAGAGGAGTTTGTGGCACAACTTGACTAGAAGAAGGGATCGGTTGGTAGGACATGTTCTGAGGCATCAAGGGATCACCAATTTGGTACTGGAGGGCAGCGTGGAGGGTAAAAATCGTAGAGGGAGACCAAGAGATGAATACACTAAGCAGATTCAGAAGGATGTAGGCTGCAGTAGGTACTGGGAGATGAAGAAGCTTGCACAGGATAGAGTAGCATGGAGAGCTGCATCAAACCAGTCTCAGGACTGAAGACCACAACAACAACAACACGTTACTATAATGTGAGGCGCTAGTACTAATTTGTTGCAATAACCAGGTTTCTGTAAAAAAATTGGAAAATTGTCCCGGGAAAGCGGCTATCTATTTAGTAAACAGAGTCGTGGTCGAATGTAAGTCGTTAAATTTGTTTTTAGATGACCAGTTACGATCTTTTAAGGCGATCACTGCTCAGAAGTGCTCCCCAATCCAGCACGGACGGGCCTGCTCCACGCCAGCTATTCCTGCTGTCGATGGTGTTGGGTCAGCAACCAGCCACAAATTTACTCTCAGTTCCTTTATTCAAAGGATACCGTTACCGGTTTGGAATCGTTGCGATTCATCCTCAGACGGTTTACACGCTTTCTTTGTGATATGTGGTGTGTTTTTTTACAGATTAATTGTCCTAAAATATAAATAATACATAGTTATAAACACGCTACACGCAGATGGTTCCGTTACAGATTTTCGTTACATGTGACTTACGTGAAAGGATGCAGTGGGAATGCATTTACATCTGTTGGACGAATGTTATGAAAACAAACACTCGAAACCGACGTTTCACGTAAGTCACATGCAACGGAAATCTGTAACGCAACCATCTGTGTGTAGCGTGTTTATAATTATGTATTATTTATATTTTAGGACAATTAATCTGTAAAAAAAAAACACCACATATCATAAAGAAAGCGTGTAAACCGTCTGAGGATGAATCGCAACGATTCGAAACCAGTAACGGTATCCTTTGAATAAAAGAACTGAAAGTAAATTTGTGGCTGGTTGCTGTCCTAACACCATCAACATTTGTCTTCAAACAACAGCCACGGTCTCCATCATGTCATCATATGACAAAATTGCATATTCCTACTGTCACCCAGAAATGTAGATCTCTTTACAACATCGAAACCGGTCATCTAAACATAAAAAAATAATAACTTACATGCGACAACTACTGTGTTTACCGAATAACTTTATACCACTTGTGTCATGAGGAGCTGGCTGCCAGGCAAGCACGCTATTCGCCGACAACTGGCAACTGGTATGCGGAAAAGGGCAGCAGTAGCGAAGTGGCAGAGGAGTGGACGCCGGACGGCAGCTGGGAGTAGGCTCGACCCATCAGCGCACCACTCCCAGGAATTTCCAAACGAGCTGGCCGACGCATGCGCACTCCGAGGAACCGGTTTGAGCCTCGCAGCGTCGCGTACCCCAGGCGCCGCCGAGTCGCGTCGCCGCTCACCACCCGGGCAGACGGCACATGTGTGCTCTCCGCCTCTTTACGAGGGGGCCGTACCAACTTCCTCCCACCGAGTTGATTCATACCGACTGGATGTACAGGTCACGACTGGGATTTGAACAAATGTAAACAGCGACGCGTAACTCTCAATCGATTTAGAGAAAATCGTGTTTGTAAAATCTGAGGCGGCTTTATACAGGGTGTTACAAAAAGGTACGGCCAAACTTTCAGGAAACATTCGTCACACACAAATAAAGAAAAGATGTTATGTGGACATGTGTCCGGAAACGCTTAATTTCCATGTTAGAGCTCATTTTAGTTTCGTCAGTATGTACCGTACTTCCTCGATTCACCGCCAGTTGGCCCAGTTGAAGGAAGGTAATGTTGACTTCGGTGCTTGTTTTGACATGCGACTCATTGCTCTACAGTACTAGCATCAAGCACATCAGTACGTAGCATCAACAGGTTAGTGTTCATCACGAACGTGGTTTTGCAGTCAGTGCAATGTTTACAAATGCGGAGTTGGCAGATGCCCATTTGATGTATGGATTAGCAAGGGGTAATAGCCGTGGCGCGGTACGTTTGTATCGAGACAGATTTCCAGAACGAAGGTGTCCCGACAGGAAGACGTTCGAAGCAATTGATCGGCGTCTTAGGGAGCACGGAACATTCCAGCCTATGACTCGCGACTGGGGAAGACCTAGAACGACGAGGACACCTGCAATGGACGAGGCAATTCTTCGTGCAGTTGACGATAACCCTAATGTAGGCGTCAGAGAAGTTGCTGCTGTACAAGGTGACGTTGACCACGTCACTGTATGGAGAGTGCTACGGGAGAACCAGTTGTTTCCGTACCATGTACAGCGTGTGCAGGCACTATCAGCAGCTGATTGGCCTCCACGGGTACACTTCTGCGAATGGTTCATCCAACAATGTGTCATCCTCATTTCAGTGCAAATGTTCTCTTTACGGGTGAGGCTTCATTCCAACGAGATCAAATTGTAAATTTTCACAATCGACATGTGTGGGCTGACGAGAATCCGCACGCAATTGTGCAATCACGTCATCATCACAGACTTTCTGTGAACGTTTGGACAGGCATTGTTGGTAATGTCTTGGTTGGGCCCCATGTTCTTCCACCTATTCACTGTACTTGTGCTGCTAGAACATGTGCCTTTACAAGTACGACACAACATATGCTTCATGCACGATGGAGCTCCTGCACATATCAGTCGAAGTGTTCGTACGCTTCTCAACAACAGATTCGGTGACCGATGGATTGGTAGAGGCGGACCAATTCCATGGCCTCCACGCTCTCCTGACCTCAACCCTCTTGACTTTCATTTATGGGGGCATTTGAAAGCTCTTGTCTACGCAACCCCGGTACCAAATGTAGACACTCTTCGTGCGCTCGTATTGTGGACGGCTGTGATACAATACGCCATTCTCCAGGGCTGCATCAGCGCATCAGGGATTCCATGCGACGGAGGGTGGATGCATGTATCCTCGCTAACGGAGGACATTTTGACCATTTCCTGTAACAAAGTGTTTGAAGTCACGCTGGTACGTTCTGTTGCTGTGTGTTTCCATTCCATGATTAATGTGATTTGAAGAGAAGTAATAAAACGAGCTCTAACATGGAAAATAAGCGTTTCCGGACACATGTCCACATAACATATTTTCTTTCTTTGTGTGTGAGGAATGTTTCCTGAAAGTTTCGCCGTGCCTTTTTGTAACACCCTGTATACTTGGAATGGTAGATAGCAGCGAAATGCTGGAAGATCTGCAGCGGATAGGCAGTTGGTGCAGGGAGTGGCAACTGATCCTTAATATACACAAATGTAATGTATTTCGAATACATAGAAAGAAGGATCCTTCATTGTCTGATTATATGATAGCGGAACAAACACTGGTAGCAGTTACTTCCGTAAAATGTCTGGGAGTATGCGTACGGAACGATTTGAAGTGGAATGATCATATAAAATTAATTCTTGGTAAGGCGGGTGCCAGGTTGAGATTCATTGGGAGAGTCCTTAGAAAATGTAGTCCATCAACAAAGGAAGTGGCTTACAAAACACTCGTTCGACCTATACTTGAGTATTGCTCATCAGTGTGGGATCCGTACCAGGTCGGGTTGACAGAGAAGATAGAGAAGATCCAAAGAAGAGCGGTGCGATTCGTCACAGGGCTATTTGGTAAGCGTGATAGCGTTACGGAGATCTTTAGCAAACTCAAGTGGCAGACTCTGCAAGAGAGGCGCTCTGCATCGCGGTGTAGCTTGCTGTCCAGGTTTCGAGAGGGTGCGTTTCTGGATGAGGTATCGAATATATTGTTTCCCCCTTTGTATACCTCCCGAGGAGTTCACGAATGTAAAATCAGAGAGATTCGAGCACGCACGGAGGCTTTCCGGCAGTCGTTTTTCCCGCGAACCATACGCGACTGGAACAGGAAAGGGAGGTAATGATAGTGGCACGTAAAGTGCCCTCCGCCACACACCGTTGGGTGGCTTGCGGACTATAAATGTAGATGTAGATGAAGCGGCCATACCCGGCCGAGTAAGCGCTTAGTTTCGTAGACTCCAGGTCTCCGCCTGTACTTACATTTTTTCATTCCCACGTAATTCTAACTTCAGGTTTACTCTGAGTCTGCAGATTATCAGTATTTAATTATTCATTTATTATTTTCTTAATCTCTATCCCGAAAAAGGCGAAAAAATTTTGAAAACGAGGTTCAAATGGTTCAAATGGCTATAAGCACTACGAGACTTATCATCTGAGGTCATCAGTCCTCTAGACTTAGAACTACCTAAACCGAACTAACCTAAGGACATCACACACATCCATGCCCGAGGCAGGATTCGAACCTGCGACCATAGCAGCCGCGTGGTTACGGACTGAAACGCCTAGAACCGCTCGGCCACCGCGGCCGGCGCTAGCGATAGCCACAGCATGTAGATAAATGTAAATGTCGTGTGACTAGGGCCTCCCGTCGGGTACACCGTTCGCCGGGTACAAGTCTTTCGATTTGAAGCCACTTCGGCGACTTGCGCATCGATGGGGATGAAATGATGATGATTTGGAGAACACAGCACCCAGTGCCTGAGCAGAGAAAATCTCCGACCCAGCCGCGAATCGAACGCGGGCCCTTAGGATTGACATTCTATCGCGCTGACCACTCATCTGCCGCGGGCGGGCAACACACATAAATGACTGAACTGTAAAAGAAATATCAGATATTGAAAGTTACAGTGTGACAGTCAACTTTTTTGGGCAAGCAGGCGAGGACACCAAAATGCAGGTTGATGAAAATGACTACGAGAATGTATAGCAAGACCGCCGTAGTAGATTAGTTGAGAAAGAAAGTGCACGAAAAACTGAGAGGAAAAAGCTGTTGCAGCCTGTTGATCATAAACACACTCGTAGGAACTATTTTCTGTGTTCACCTCTTAACACACCTGTACCGCGTAATATTCCGTCGAATTTTCCTATCTGTGCAAACTCCCGCGATGTGGTCATAATGCACTCGCTAAACATTCTATTGACGAAAGATTATACCCTGTGAAATACACCAAAAAAATAGCCCATAATTCATTTCGTATCCCGCTAATTCGCCTGAGTTGGTTCTCAATTCAGATTAACGTCGCAACATTGCCGAACTCTACGCGGACGCGCACACTACTGAGGTGCATGCGGGAGCACTTGCTTTAAAATTACATGACCTGAAACGAGTTAATTAACCAACGTACAGAATGTTTTATGTCCATTGCCGGGGTTCGTTTTCACACGTGCGTTTGAGAGCCGTAATCCGCATTACCCGGCCCCCTCGACACAGGCTGGCACGGGGCGTGGCCCATCAGCGGTGGGCGTGAGGCGCTTTATTCAGCGATGTTTAAACCGCTGGCCGGGCTTGTTTACCGCTCCTATGGCTGCACAAAGAGCGCGCATGCGCAGATGTGAGCGCACTTGTACTGTGTGTGTCGGACGGGAGACTGTGGTGTCTGTATTTGCGGGAAGATGAAGGAGAGAAGGCGGGGGTGGGGGGGGGGATGGGGCGGGAGAAGTAGATAACAGTTTCAAGCGTGTGTGTTTCTTTTATGGCGCATTTTTGTCCAGCGATCAGTCTGCCGACTCTTTTGAAGTTGTCAGTTCCTTCAGTTTACGGATCTGTTCATCTCTGCACAACGACCACACACACAGCGTCTTCCATCATCTGCGCTATGTGTTACAGTCCTATAATCCTATAATTTGTATTTCATTATCGTCCTCTAATATTGTATCCTTCTCATGCGCACTTGGATACTGTAGCATGTCTTTTGATGCGTTTCTCACAGCTATTCAGTGCTCAAGCTTCCTTTCACATTTTATGTCCTTAGTTAATTTCTAGCAATCTCCTGCAGCGTCCCATTTCGAATGACGCAGGACGCTCTTTTCCGTTTGGCCCACTGTCTAAGTCTGATTTCCGTGAGCACTAGGATCAAGCAGCCCACTTTCAACAATTCGTGTAACACATGTTTTAAAAGACATCACGGTCGCCTTTGACTACAAAATTGTTTATTTATATAACCCGCTATTGAGTTTCGGACATGTGCGCATCATCACGTGCAATACTGAAAATTGTACACACAGAGCTGCCGTTGGCAGCGGTCAATGTGCTCTTGCTTCTGTGAATGTGTGTGTGTGTGTGTTTTCTTTGCTGAAGAAGGCTGTGGCCGAAAGTCATAATGCGTAACAGTCTTTTCCGTGCGCTGTTTGCAACTCGGCGATTTATGGTTGGTTCTGAGCACTATGGGACTTAAGAGCGGAGGTCATCAGTCCCCTAGAACTTAGAACTACTTAAACCTAACTAACCTAAGGACATCACACACATCCATGCCCGAGGCAGGACTCGAACCTGCGACCGCAGCGGTCGCGCGGTTCCAGACTGAAGCGCCTAGAGCCGCTCGGCCACAACGGCCGGCTCAGCGGTTTATGTTTACGGTGAGTAGCAATCTATCCCTTTCCTTATGTTAGCATTTTCAGTTTTTAAATTCGGTCAATGATTGTGCGAAATATTGAAAACAAAATTTTTGTTATCCTGCAACAGGTTCAGGTTCTGAGTAGGTCTGTTGATACAGTATCGATAGCCGGCCGAAGTGGCCGTGCGGTTAAAGGCGCTGCAGTCTGGAACCGCAAGACCGCTACGGTCGCAGGTTCGAATCCTGCCTTGGGCATGGTTGTTTGTGATGTCCTTAGGTTAGTTAGGTTTAACTAGTTCTAAGTTCTAGGGGACTAATGACCTCAGCAGTTGAGTCCCATAGTGCTCAGAGCCATTTGAACCATTTGAACAGTATCGATATTTCTTTCAAAACATATCGACATAAACCGCCGATATTTCTTCCACCGGTATATCAATATCAAAACGGCAATATCGAGTGCCGATATATATTTTTATTTGTTTTACAATTTTCGGAAAATACTTGTTCTTTTGAAATTGTTGTAGGGTATAATTTTACTTTCACTGTGTGAAGGAGTCTTACTACTTTTTCGGCTTTCATCACGTCCAATTTTGCTCTTTGACCATGTGGAGCAAGTAAATGTGTCACAAAAGAACACCGATTGCACTGGGGGTGGTAGTGTGAATGGAATAACAAGATTTCCGATGTGAAGAAACAGCACGCCAATTGCGTTGAAAACCATTTTTAACGCAACTACTGTGCTATTTCTTCACATGGCCATTCTTTAAAAACAGTTACTGAAAATGATGAATAACAATGTAAATGACAAAATTGGTCGCTGCGGTGGGCGGAGACGAGTGAAGGGAAACGTTGCCGGCCGCTGTGGCCGAGCGGCTGTAGGCGCTTCAGTCCGAAACCGCGCTGCTGCTGCGGTCGCAGGTTCGAATCCTGCCTCGGGCATGGATGTGTGTGATGTCCTTAGGTTAGTTAGGTTTAAGTAGTTCTATGTCTAGGGGGCTGATGACCTCAGATGTTAAGTCCTATAGTGCTCAGAGCCATTTGAATTTTTTGAAGGGAAACGCTGACGTAAACGGTACTCGGGGCTACCAACAGAAACTGAAACTTCTAGCTTCCCCACGGAGTTTTGACCCAACTGGTAGGTCGCTAGCGTTTGCAGAAATGAAGAAAAAAAGGAAAGAATCGGGGAAGCTCACATCAAGTGTTCCGAACAATTCCGATATGTGACGAAACCGAACAGTGGACCCATCAGACGTCTTTTATTGTGCTACCTACTTGCGGTTATCATTTTTAGCAAAGTGGTTATCGCGAAGCGTGAACGTGCCTCGTTTTCCTTTCAGTTATTGCTCTAAGGTGGATAGGCAGGGTACTAGCTTTTTAATTTACAGAATATCTAATAATAAATCAATACTTACATATACAGCTCTAAAACCAGCAGTATATTCACAATGTACAGCCAATATATTTATAGGTATGTCGCTATTTTTTCACCGATACATCGATATTTCGATATGATGAGAGCCTGTAATGATATTTTTTTGTAAATATCGGTATATCTGATTCGCGATATTCTTAAAAATATCAACAGTCTCAGTTCTGAGACAGTTGGCTTAGTAATGTTAGCGATGCTGTTTAAATAATAATAGTCATACACATAACTTTCTCGCAGCGATTGTCCAGGCTTTCGAAAAACAACGCGTGAGGGCGCGCGCAAGCCGACGCCTGCATACAATGTGCTGATGCTGAGCCACAAAAGACTGGCGGTAACAGGTGGCAGGCAAGCAGGGCTGCGCTCTGAGTGGGGGACTGGCGTCACGTTACGCCGCGGCCAAGGGTCCGGTTACAGCAGCTTACAGCCACAGGCCCGTTGGCTGGTCCCGCCGCGCGACAACGTGGAGCGGACACTCGCAACCGCCGTCAAAAACTGTATCAGTTCAAGAGCTGCGCTCTACCAAAACTACGATTCGGTTGTTTTCGTACTCTACCTAAGTGATGCATTAAATGGTAGGATTACCAGTTTTATTGGTAGCATTGGTATGCTCAGTGTGGTGTCACCGCCAGACATCACACTTGCTAGGTGGTAGCCTTTAAATTGGCCGCGGTCCGTTAGTATACGTCGGACCTGCGTGTCGCCACTATCAGTGATTGCAGACCGAGCGCCGCCACACGGCAGGTCTAATCTAGAGAGACTCCCTAGCACTCGCCCCAGTTGGACAGCCGACTTTGGTTCAAAAAAAAAAAATGGTTCACTGTATACATACGCTCTCATTTGCAGAGACGACAGTTTAGCATAGCCTTCAGCTACGTCATTTGCTACGAGCTAGCAAGGCGCCATATTCAGTTACTATAACTTCTATCTTCAAGGATGTATTCTGAACATATAATATTGTGAATCATGTACCGTCAAGAGCGACGTTCATCATTAATGGATTAAAGTTAAGTATAAAACTGATTACGTCCGCTTTATGAATTCTAATTCCTTGTCATGTTCCAGACCTCACGTCAGTATAGTTCTTCCCTCCTCACGCTAGCCTGCGTGAGCTAAAACGCGTGCATTTCGGCCTCCAGTAGTAACACGGTGTTGGCTCTTCTGGCAACACAACACTCTGTTCATCGTAAGAATGAACCTGATGTAAACAAACATAAAGGCGAATATAATTGCGTAGACTTCCGCGGCCAGAGTCAGTCGACATAAAAGTTTTCTGGGTATAGTACCGCGTCATAATGTAAATGTTACATTATGACGCGGTACTATACCCAGAAAACTTTTATGTATAAAGGCGAATGATCGGTCAGAAGCTGTAGCACACGCACGCTGGCGTTGTTACGCTCCTGGAAGAAGATCCTATTTATTTATTAGATATATCGTTACTAAGTTGTGTTAAATGAAACTTTTAAGTTATTCTGAGGTATTAACAGCCATCAAAGGTTTTCTTAATCAGCTTAAGCTATGTAGTTTTTATTTAACAGTCGTGTACAGTAAGTCTCTGTATCGTCATGCTCTGATTCTCGCACTGTTAATACGCAGTAAGAAAGTGGCTGAGGCTGCTTACTGTGCCATAGTGAAACATGAGAATGGAACACGATTAAAAAATGCCGAGAAATAGGTTGTCCATAATGTTTTTCATAAATTTATAGAAAAAAATTGGCTTTGAAGTTTTCCAAGGGACTGTATTTGATACAGTTGAGATAGCGTAGTAGACTAATTTCTGTGCTTATTTCACGCACTGACTGTCAGCACTGACAGGCTAGCAATACTGCATGAAATAAGCACAGAAACCAGTCTGGGACGTACGAAGAATGTATCTGTTAGGACAGTATCGTAAAATTTAGCGTTAATAGGCTATGGCAGCAGACGATCGACAAGGCGAGTGTCCGGCTAACGGCACGACATCTCATCTGTTGGCTTTTGTTGTGTCGGCAGACTTGCCAACACTACGCACACTAATTGAAAGAGGCGGCCAAGATGCACGCGCTAATTCACGAAGGATGGAGTGAGGTCTGAAACAGGAGACTTAATAAATGCTATAAAGAAAATACGTAACTTCTGGACTACTTAACTTTTAATCCTTCCTTTGTATACATCGTTCTTGATGAGACATCGGGAGATTGTGGCGATACAAGTGAGACTCTTTTGATACAAGCTATCTAAGGCTAATGGCGCCTTGCTAGGTCGT
This sequence comes from Schistocerca nitens, assembly GCF_023898315.1. NCBI lineage: Eukaryota > Metazoa > Arthropoda > Insecta > Orthoptera > Acrididae > Schistocerca > Schistocerca nitens. The sequence goes on from NC_064620.1 coordinate 449,664,073, forward strand.
AGACATGAACTTAGCTGAAGGCTATTCTGTCTCTCGGCAAATGAGAGCAAAGGCTTCGTCCGTATAGTCGCTAGCAACGGCGTCGTACAACTGGGACGAGTTCTCGTACGTCTCTCGAGACCTGCCGTGTGGTGGCGCTCGGTCTGCGATCACACAGTGGCGACACGCGGGTCCGACATGTACTAATGGACCGCGGCCGATTTAAAGCTACCACCTAGCAAGTGTGGTGTCTGGCAGTGACACCACAGCTTTTAGGGCCACCTTGGTTGGATCCCAGACGACTGGAAAACCGTGACCTGGTCACGATTTCAGTTGGTAAGAGCTGTTGGTAGTAGTCGAGCGTGGCGCAGACCCCACGATCCCATGGGCCCAAGTTGTCATCAAGCCACTGGGCAAGCTGGTGGTGGCTCCCCAATGGTGTGGGCTGTGTGTACATGGAATGGACTGGGTCCTCTGGTCCAACTGAACCGATCATTGACTGGAAATGGTTCTGTTCGGTTTCTTGGAGACCATGTGCAGCCATTCTTGGCCTTCATGCCTCCAAATAAATCACCGTGCCACACCTTGTTCGCGATTGGCTTGAAGGAAAAATGGTTCAAATGGCTCTAAGCACTATGGGACTTAACATCTGAGGTCATCAGTCCCCTAGACTTTGAACTACTTAAACCTAACTAACATAAGGACATCACACACATCGATGTCCGAGGCAGGATTCGAACCTGCGACCGTAGCAGCAGCGCGGTTCCGGACTGAAGCGCCTACAACTGCCCGTCCGCTCGGCCACAGCGACCGGCGGCTCGAAGAACATTCTGGACAATTCGAGCGAATGACTTGGCCGCTCAGATCGCCCGACATCAATCCCATCGACCATTTACGGGACATAATTCAGAGGTTAGTTCGTGCACAAATCATGCGCCGGCGACACTTTCGGAGTTATGGAGGGATAGCTTAATATTTCTGCATGGGGCATCCAACAACTTATTGAGATCGTGTCTCTTGGAGCTGCTGCACTACCCCAGGCAAAAGGTGGTCCGACACGATATTAGGGGGAAATGGTCATCTTAGTGTATATATGGAATACATTTGATTTGTCATTGCGCGGGAGAAGCCACGACTGGAAAGATAATTCCAAACACACAGAACGATTTCAACCAAATTTGTTACACATTCTAGTTACGTACGCTCTGTAAAGAAATACTGCGGGGGTAAGAAACACTAACCTCTTATTGGGGTGTGACGTGATAACGTGGAGAGGGAAGAAAAATGGTTCAAATGGCTCTGAGCACTGTAGGACTTAACTTCTGAGGTCATCAATCCCCTAGAACTTAGAACTACTTAAACCTAACTAACATAAGGACATCACACACATCCATGCCCGAGGCAGGATTCGAACCTGCGACCGTAGCGGTCGCTCGGTTCCAGACTGTAGCGCCTAGAACCGCTCGGCCACCTCGGCCGGCAGAGAGAAGAAAGAGAGAGGAGCAAAGAAGATGGACAGGGATAAGGGAGAGGAAGAGATGGACAGAGAGGGAGGGAGGGGGACATGGTCAGAGAGAAGTGAGAGGAGTAGCTAGACAGAGAAAGGGAAGATGAGGAGGTAGACAAGGGAGGAAGAGAAGGGCATAGGGAGGCAGAGGAAGAGTTGGACAGGGAGAATGTGAGGAGGAGATGGACAGAGAAAGGTAAGAGGAGGAAGCAGGAGATGCATTAATAGAGGATTGCAATAAAAACATACCTGCACATCGCCGGGAACTCTTCTAGTAGTAAATAATTAGTACGTAGCTTAAAAGTATTATTCAAAAAAATAAAAAAACCGTTTATCCGGAATACAGAATCTGCAGTGGGCGATCGATGCAAAATGCTATGCAGATGTTTCTTTGCGCTTCTGCGTGTCCTGTAGTTTTCATATTCATGCGTTAACGGCCAATGCGACTTTCAAGCGGCTGTACAAGTGCTCGGCGCACTTCGAGAACGGTGAGCGTAATTTACATTTGCTGCTTTACATAAATGGCGAGCTCGCGCTGGTGATTTTTTGATTACGCTCGCGACGTCTGCCGGTGGAAGGAGACCACTATATAGCGAGCGCGTCGGGGGGATGATCGATACTTATACCTCCCGCTCGAGGATTTGGGCGGAGCGTTTGCTGCAGGATCAGGGTCTGCTGCCGTCCGCACATGGGAGAGAACGCAGCGCGCGCGCCTGCGCCGGGCTGGGGGGGATTGAAGGCGATTAACAGCCGGCGAGGCGCAGCGGCACAGCTCTCGGATTTATTTATTTTCTTTTTTTTTTGCGTCGTTGCTGTCCCCGATTCGTAACAAAAGCGTCCGGTTCAAAAAGAGTACACGCACGGGCCGAAAACTGAGCCGACCTGAGCCTGCCGACCGCCGGAAATCGTCGCCGGATCAGTTTGTTTTCGAAAATCTAGCTAGAGCTATTACGAAGGCTGTTTCGAAAAGATTCATTCGATTTCGCAGGACTGTACCTCCTACAAATATGTAGAAACTTGCATTAATTAACTTCAAGTATCTACACGGTGGTCCATTGATCGTGACCGGGCCAAATATCTCACGAAATAAGCGTCAAACGAAAAAACTACAAAGAACGAAACTTGTCTAGCTTGAAGGGGGAAACCAGATGGCGCTATGGTTGGCCCGCTAGGTGGCGCTGCCATAGGTCAGACGGATATCAACTGCGTTTTTTAAAATAGGAACCCCCATTTTTTATTACATATTCGTGTAGTACGTAAAGAAATATGAATGTTTTAGTTGGACCACTTTTTTCGCTTTTGATAGATGGCGCTGTAATAGTCACAAACGTATAAGTACGTGGTGTCACGTAACATTGCGCCAGTGCGGACGGTATTTGCTACGTGCTACATTACTCGTGTTAAAATGGGCCTTTTACCAATTACGGGAAAGGTCGATATCGCGTTGATGTGTGGCTATTGTGATCAAAATGCCCAACGGGCGTGTGCTATGTATCCTGCTCGGTATCCTGAACAATATCATCCAAGTGTCCGGACCGTTCGCCGGATAGTTACGTTATTTAAGGAAAGAGAAAGTGTTCAGCCACATGTGAAACGTGAAACACGACCTGCAACAAATGATGATGCCCAAGTAGGTGTTTTAGCTGCTGTCGCGGCTACTCCGCACATCAGTAGCAGATAAATTGCGCGAGAATCGGGAATCTCAAAAACGTCTGAGTTGAGGATGCTACATCAACATCGATTGCACCCGTACCATATTTCTATGCACCAGGAATTGCATGGCGACGACTTTGAACGTCGTGTACAGTTCTGCAACTGGGCACAAGACAAATTACGGGACGAACCGTCATTCACCAACAGCAGTAACGTAAACCGGCATAATATGCACTATTGGGCAACGGAAAATCCACGATGACTGCGACAAGTGAAACATCAGCGACTTTCGTGGGTTAATGTATGGTGCGGCATTATGGGAGAAAGGATAACTGGCACCTATTTTCTCGATGGCAATCTAAATGGTGCAATGTATGCTGATTTCCTACGTAATGCTCTACCGATGTTACTACAAGATGTTTCACTGCATGACAGAATGGCGATGTACTTTCAACATGATGGATGTCCGGCGCATAGCTCGCGTGCGGTTGAAGCGGTATTGAATAGCATATTTCATGACATGTGGATTGGTCGTCGAAGCACAATACCATGGCCCGCACGTTCACCGGATCTGACGTCCACGGATTTCTTTGTGGGGGAAGTTGAAGGATATTTGCCATCGTGATCCACCGACAACGCCTGACAACATGCGTCAGCGCATTGTCAATGCATGTGCGAACATTGCGGAAGGCGAACTACACGCTGTTGAGAGGAATGTCGCTACACGTATTGCCAAATGCATTGAGGTTGACGGACATAATTTTGAGCATTTATTGTTATTGATGTGGTATTTACAGGTAATCACGCTGTAACAGCATGCGTTCTCAGAAATAAGTTCATAAAGATACATGTATCACATTGCAACAACCGAAATAAAATGTTCAAACGTACCTACGTTCTGTAGTTTAATATGAAAAACCTACCTCTTACCAACTGTTAGTCTAAAATTGTGAGACATATCTTTAGGACTATTACAGCGCCATCTATCACAATGCGAGAAAAGTGGTCCAGCTAAAACATTCATATTTCTTTATGTACTACACGAATATGAATTAAAAAATGGGGGTTCCTATTTTAAAAAACGCAGTTGATATCCGTCTGACCTATGGCAGCGCCATCTAGCGGGCCAGCCATAGCGCCATCTGGTTTCCCCCTTCAAGCTAGACAAGTTTCGTTCTTTGTAGTTTTTTATTTGACGCTTATTTCGTGAGATATTGGCCCGGTCACGATCAATGGACCACCCTGTATATTACTAAATGGCTAGTCCGGTGCACGGTTCCAGTTGCAGGCTGCCTAAGGACGTACCCTGGCAATAAATGATTTTTAATGTGTCCTACAGTTACTGACCTATATTAAAAATTTTGAATGGTATCAGAATCTACTCATTAACAGCTATGATCTTATGGTAAAGTCAGGCATTACATTTAGCTACTGTACATAATGTGGCAAAACTTTTTATCAGAAATGCAGAAAATGTTGTTTACGGTATAACTGTATAGTTAAATGGCTCTGAGCACTATGGGACTTAACTTCTAAGGTCATCAGTCCCCTAGAACTTAGAATTACTTAAACCTAAGTAACCTAAGGACATCACACACATCCATGCCCTAGGCAGGATTCGAACCTGCGACCGTAGCGGTCACGCGGCTCCAGACTGTAGCGCCTAGAACCGCTCGGCCACCCCGGCCGGCAACTGTGTAGTTATCCGTTTTTTTGAGTCATCACTCTTCTGACTGGTTTGATGCGGCCTACCGCGAATTCTTCTCCGGTGCCAACCTCGACACTTGCAACCCACGTCCGCAGCTCGTGGTCGTGCGGGTTCCCGGGTTCGATTCCCGGCGGGGTCAGGGATTTTCTCTGCCTCGTGATGACTTGGTGTTGTGTGATGTCCTTAGGTTAGTTAGGTTTAAGTAGTTCTAAGTTCTCGGGGACTGATGACCTCAGATGTTAAGTCCCATAGTGCTCAGAGCCATTTGAACCATTGAACTTGCAACCCATGTCCTCTGTTATTTCCTCTACAGTTTTTGCCCTCTACAGCTCCCTCTAGTGCAATGGAAGTTATTGCCTCATGTCTTCACAGATGTCCTTTCGCCCTGTCGCTTCTTCTTGTCGTCGTTTTTCATAGATTCCTTTCCTCACCAATTCTCCGGAGAGCCTCCGAGGTTGAAACATAACGCTCTTTCAAACACAAACCCACTGTCGTCAGATTTGCGCTTTATGAGCTGCTAGAAACTTTCGGCACAACCCTGGTTTTGTATATCTTGCGGCAGCTTTATTCCTGGCGCGCATGTTATCCACACTGTTTTCGTCCAGTATTTGGCTCTAACGGCTCAAATCACTATGGGACTTAACATCTGAGGTCATAAGTCCCCTAGACTTAGAACTACTTAAACCTAACTAACCTAAGGACATCACACATAAAATTATCACTTTTCGCTCTAAAATTGCAACACCGGCATGATGACTTAGTACTAATTTTATTTGTAAAACATTTTGCCGACAATATTCACATATACCACAGGATGTATCAGCAAAATTGTACCATTATGCGACACATAGTTCGAGGGCCATGACGTTTTACACATGGGAGTTTAATTCTTAAAGGGGTGTACCGATCTAAAGCAGATGTTTACCTAGGCGCCAGTTGTACGTTACAGGTTCACTTGCTTGCCAGTAGCGATCTCCCCGCTACGACAGTTCCAAAGCACTGGTCATTAATGTAAGGAGAAATCCACAAGCGAGACAAATTAATTTTCTATTAGTCATCGCACATTTCAGGCACGATCAAGAATGAGCTCCTGAAAACTGCTTCACAGAACTCTGACAAAACGACTTCTTGGAAAGAAGTTACTGGAAATAAATGTTGAAGGAGTGGTTGAGAAAAAAAAATACTAGTTTATGACTCCTGGCGATTAGTAACAGACGTTCATGAAAAAAGAAGGCATTAGGGCAGGTGAAGTACAGTAGAAACTTGTTTAAAAAATTTATGACCAGCGTGGCGTGCAGTTACGACTGCCACGCACGCAGAGACCAAAGTCGAATACGACGCTTATTGCACAACGAGTTTCTGTCGCAACGTCATAAAGCGGTACGTGGAAATATCTGACAAAACGCAGCAGTGACGACATTTTCTTGGCCAGACTCAGAGAAATGGCGTTTCTCTGGCGAATCATAATGAAATCCCTTCCACTTTGTGACCACCACAAAAAATGTTTAAAAAAATCATAATTGTAATTGAAGTTACACTGCAATTTAATTGGTTCGGTAAGTCAGTTCAAGGGTCGGAAAAGGCAAGTGCGTTTCATATCCAATAGACCCATGCCCTGTGGCGTTGAAATCAAGTATTGCTTGATGACAGCTTTACTTTATACACTGAAATTATCAACATTTTGTACTTTTCTTTGCTTTGAATATTTACACTTTTCGCCCGAATGCACTTACTGCGATTACAATGTTATCATTTATCAAAACCAAGTTTGAGCCTCTATGACATAGCGCGTGCACCTCTGCGAGTGTTAGCTGTGAGCAAAGAAGGGGCACATGAAAGTAGAAAACGAAAACTTTAAATATGGCACGTTGTACAGCCTCAGTATTCAAAATGCAGTTAAAAGGAACGGTAGAAAATCAGTCTATACCTGTATCTATACTCCGCAAGCCAGAAGTCTCATACAGCTGTATTGCATAAACTTAAGAATAACTGAAATCCAAACCGGAAGCAAACGTGTATGGAAGTAGGTGATAATTTATTTGTGGAGGGCGTTTCAAAACTCATGTTGCACACGTCTAGAGGTTGCACAGGGGACTTGGTAGATCAAGTTTTACACAGAAACCCATGTCAGGAAAAGTCGTCCAAAGCTACAAAGCGCCAAAGTTTAGGGCTGGGCCTGTAATTGTGTGTATAGTATACGATTTTATTGACTTTCACGGATGGATAGTTGTATCAATTTGACGTAAGGGTCCCTGGTTCGGAAACGAGCGAATTGGAAGTTATATACGAACATCATTCTAACACCTGTTAACAGTGGGATTCATGTACCACTATTGTTGTTGCTAAGATTGTAGGGTACAGAGCTTTCTGAGATGGTAGTATGGACCATAGAAAGAAAAAAAAGTCTAGTAAACGTGTTCTTTAAAACGCATACGCTAAGAACTATGAGCACATATTCAATACAGGAGCCGGCCGCTGTGACCGAGCGGTTCTAGGCGCTTCAGTCTGGAACCGCGCGACCGCTGCGGTCGCAGGTTCGAATCCTGCCTCGGGCATGGATGTGTGTGACGTCCTTAGGTTAGTTAGGTTTAAGTAGTTCTAGGGGACTGATGACCTCAGATGTTAAGTCCCATTGTGCTCAGAGCCATTTGAACCATTTTTGATTATTATAGTTGCAGTGGTCAGGTACGAAGTATCGGCAGCCTGAAGTCATCCACTCTGTCATTTCAATAGCAAGGAGTCCAGCAATCAAGTGATTTACAGACGAACCTGTTTTAACTAGGATGATTTTAAATGGGGATGCAGGCTATGAGGGAAGCTAGTGCCACTAGGGAGAAGATTGGTACAGAGGAATCATATTTTTCAACGTCTACTCTCAATGTGCATAACCAGCTTCCTTTTCTGAGAAGGAGCGATAGGTAGCACTCTTGATGCACTGTGAATTGCTGCTGACTCATCAGCTCATGGTTTGATTAAAAAAAAAAACTCACAAAAATTAAATATCATTTAGCCTTCGTCATTTTAAAAATAAAAGTGTTCAAATATTTTTTTTTATTCTGAAGTTTAGTTAGGCTTAATGTTGATGATGGTGGGGGGATTCCATTGAGGAGTAATGGTCCTAGAAAGGTTGGGACTCACTGATCTATCGCATCTCATCTAGCATATGTAAAACAATCAAACGCAAGTGTTTTATTATTTTTTGCTACATCTGCTATGTGTCACTTAGGAGACTTCATCAGTGCGGAGGACAGGGTCCCGAACGAGAAGGCGTGAAGTCCGAGAGTTGCATTCCTGCACGACCGGAAGCTGGGCTCTGTACGCGCGTCCGTGGCTCGCACAGAAAGTGCCTGCTCAAGCGAACACGTCGCTAGGCGCCGCGACGCGAAACACGAATACTATCGCCGTGGTCAGTTCGCCGTATCCGCTGTCTTCTCCAGGAATGGAGCACCAGTATAGATGCACTCACTGTGTACTGCCTCGGCGATGCTGGCTTCGTGATTAGCTCCACACCGGCTGTCAGAAACTTGGATCAGTCATTTAGGTTACCGTGAACAAGACCCAGGATTTTTATCTCAGCACTCTCGGCGAGCAAGCTTTGCCCATTTTTCCACGTCATTATAATTAGTATGCTGCAGATAGTCGCTTCTCCCAAGACGATGACAGCCGTGTTGTCAGGGCTACAAGCATACCGTCCTAGTTTGACAAACTCTGAGACCCTATGCCACATCGACTGGTGCCGGCCGGCCGGAGTGGCCAAGCGGTTCTAGGCGCTACAGTGTGGAACCACGCGACCGCTACGGTCGCAGGTTCGAATCCTACCTCAGGCATGGATGTGTGCGATGTCTCCACGTTAGTTAGGTTTAAATAGTTCCCCACGTTAGTTAGGTTTAAGTAGTTCTCTAAGAACTATGGGACTGATGACCTCAGAAGTTAAGTCCCATAGTGCTCAGAGCCATTTGAACCATTTTGAAATACTTTATCGTCCACTCATCAACTACAAGCTGGATTCGAGAGATCCAGAATGATTTATACACGGTGCAGTCACATTAATGGGGTCACCGCCTATATTCGACGTCAGTAGCCACTCACAGACAGGAGGTTGTAGCACTAGCAGTGGAGCATAAAAAATGGTTCAAATGGCTCTGAGCACTATCCGACTTAACTTCTGAGGTCATCAGTCGCCTTGAACTTAGAACTAATTAAACCTAACTAACCTAAGGACATCACACACATCCATTCCCGAGGCAGGATTCGAACCTGCGTCCGTAGCTGTCGGTCGGTTCCAGACTGTAGTGCCCAGAACCGCACGGCCACTCCGGCCAGCATTGGAGCATATACAGAGAGTGTCGGGGGACGCTGAAAACAGTGCAGCCGTTGTCGTAATGAGGGAACGGAGCGATTTGTCTGACATCCAAACGAGCATCGTTATTAGCTTTCGGGCCAAGGGAGGAGGCATATCCGAAACGGCTAAGTTTGTAAACTGTTGGTGTACCGCCGTGATTAAAGAACAAGGCGCATGGCAAAATGGCGCTGTCCGAAGCCAGCCCCAAGGCAACTTTGGTGCACCACGTAACACAGATAAAAGGGGTGATCGACGGCTGCGTCTCGTCTGTGGGCGAATAGACGAGCAACTGTTGAGCAACCGACTGCCCAAAGGAATCAAGGGGCTACCGACAGTGTCTCCTCAAGGATAGTTCGGCGAACGTTGTTGCGTTTAAGCTGGCTCCTGGTTCACGTACCCGTGCTGATGGCTGTTTATCGGCGGGCAAGGCTGGAATTTGCACGCCAGAACCGCAAATGGGCGTCCGCTGTGTGACGACAGCTGGCCTTTTGAAATGTATCACGTTTTATGCGCCTTTAGACAGATGGCCCCGGTGTTGCCGAGCGGTTCTAGGCGTTTCAGTCTGGAACCGCGCGACCGCTACGGTCGCAGGTTCGAATCCTGCCTCGGACATGGATGTGTGTGATGTCCTTAGGTTAGTTAGGTTTAAGTAGTTCTAAGTCCTAAGGGACTGATGACCTCAGATGTTAAGTCCCGTCGTGCTCAGAGCCATTTGAACCACTTGAACGGATGGCCGTTGGCATGTACAGTGTGGAACATTCGAAAGTCATGACCCTGCACCAATCATCGGAAGGGTCAGAAAGTGCAAATTGAGATTAACGAAAACGTAAGCCCGAATGAAACATGTGGGAAATGAGAGGCTGTAGCGATTTATGACGTATCTGAGGAAGCTGTGGACTCTTTTCTGCACCGAACTGTGACGGTATTGCACAATATTGGCGTCATGACTCCCAGGAGTTACTATTTTTGTCCTATGTTTAAGCAGGCGTTGACAGATATGAAAATTACCGAACTGTTAGTTTAATAAGTCACGGCTGCAAAATAATAACGCGAATTCTGTACAGACGAATGGAAAAAGTGTGTAGAACCCGACCTCGGGGAAGATCAGTTTGGATTCCGTAGAAATATGGGAACACGTGAGGCAATACTGACCCTACGACTTATCTTAGAAGCTAGATTAAGAAAAGGCAAACCTACGTTTCTAGCACTTGTAGACTTGGAGAAAGCTTTTGACAATGTTGACAGGAATAATCTCTTTCAAATTCTGAAGGTGGCAGGGGTAAAATACAGGGAGCGAAAGGCTATTTACAATTTGTACAGAAACCAGATGTCAGTTACATGAGTCGAGGCACACGAAAGGGAAGCAGTGGTTGGGAAGGGAGTGAGGCAGGGTTGTAGCCTCTCCCCGATGTTATTCAATCTGTATATTGAGCAAGCAGTAAAGGAAACAAAAGAAAAATTCGGAGTAGGTATTAAAATCCCTGGAGAAGAAATAAAAATTTTAAGGTTCGCCGATGACATTGTAATTCTGTCAGAGACAGCAAAGGACTTGGAAGAGCAGTTGAACGGAATGGTCTTGAAGGGAGGATATAAGATGAACATCAACAAAAGCAAAACGATGATAATGGAATGTAGTCGAATTAAGTCAGGCGATGCTGAGGGAATTAGATTAGGAAATGAGACACTTAAAGTAGTAAATGAGTTTTGTTATTTAGGTTGGTTGGTTTTGGGGAAGGAGACCAGACAGCGTGGTCATCGGTCTCATCGGATTAGGGAAGGATGGGGAAGGAAGTCGGCCGTGCCCTTTCAGAGGAACCATCCCGGCATTTGCCTGGAGTGATTTAGGGAAATCACGGGAAACCTAAGTCACGATGGCCGGACGCGGGATTGAACCGTCGTCCTCCCGAATGCGAGTCCAGTGTCTTACCTGTTATTTTGGGAGCAAAGTAACTGATGATGGTCGAAGTAGAGAGGATATAAAATGTAGACTGGCAATGGCAAGGAAAGCGTTTCTGAAGAAGAAATATTTGTTAACATCAAGTATAGATTTAAGTGTTAGGAAGTCGTTTCTGAAAGTATTTGTATGGAGTGTAGTCATCTATGGAAGTGAAACATGGACGATAAATAGTTTAGACAAGAAGAGAATAGAAGCCCTTGAAATGTGGTGCTACAGAAGAATGCTGAAGATTAGATGGGTAGATCACGTAACTAATGAGGAAGTATTGAATAGGATTGGGGAGAAGAGGAGTTTGTGGCACAACTTCACAAGAAGAAGGGATCGGTTGGTAGGAAATGTTCTGAGGCATAAAGGGATCACCAATTTAGTATTGGAGGGCAGCGTGGAGGGTAAAAATCGTAGAGGGAGACCAAGAGATGAATACACTAAGCAGATTCAGAAGGATGTAGGCTACAGTACGTATTGGGAGATGAAAAAGCTTGCACAGGATAGAGTAGCATGGAGAGCTGCATCAAACCAGTCTCAGTACTGGAGACCACAACAACAACAACAACAACAACAACAACATGTTTTTGTCGTTTACCGTCTGGGGCTCGGAGTGTATACAGATGATCGCGGAAGGGTCTGACGGACCTGCGTAATGGCGGGAAAGCTCGCCTGCGGTGCCTTCTTGCGCCAGCCGCGGCAACGCGCGTCCTAGTTACCCGTCCTGTGGTGTGCAAGTTGTTTCATCTGAAGCGCCGCTGATGATGGAGGCCGCGCGACAGCCGACACGCCGGGAAGCAGAAGAAGGCGCTCAAGAATTCATAGCGGCGCGCCGAGCGGCAAAAAGGCACTCAGCACGTGTGGAGGCGCACACGTGTCTCCGGCCTCTCGTCCTTAATAATTCCCGCCCAAGTGCGGACAGCGGGCGGCGCTCAATAGTACCGAGTAGCCGGCTTTAAAGCGAGGCGCCACGCGTCTTAGAAAGCGAAACGCGTGCGCTGCGAGTAGTTGTGTACAGCCTTCCTCGTAGCTTGCGTGACCTTTCAGCCGGGAAAAGAGACTGGTGTACCTTCCTGAGATAAAGTGGTCGATTGTGGTAAAGTTCGAAATGAAAGTTAACAACGGCGTCTATAATCACTGGAGCAAAACCAAGGCACTTTTTGATAGAAGAGTGAAACACTCCTTTAGGAAAAAACTATTAAGAAAACTGTATCGCGCACTGAGGGTTCCGTACAAACTTATAGACAGCTCATCCGTTCTGGGAATCGACAATCCCGGCGACTTCTGTCTTGTTGTTGACATTGATACTGTCTCTTTCAAATTGTAAAGGTGGCAGGGGTAAAATACAGGGAGCGAAAGGCTATTTACAATTTGTACAGAAACCAGATGGCAGTTATAAGAGTCGAGGGGTATGAAAGGGAAGCAGTGGTTGGGAAGGGAGTGAGACAGGGTTGTAGCCTATCCACGATGTTATTCTATCTGTATATTGAGCAAGCAGTAAGGAAAACAAAAGAAAAATTCGGAGTACGTTTTAAAATCCATGGAGAAGAAATAAAAACTTATAGGTTTGCCGATGACATTGTAATCCTGTCAGAGACAGCAAAGGACTTGGAAGAGCAGTTGAACGGAATGGATAGTGTCTTGAAAGGAGGATATAATATGAAGATCAACAAAAGCTAAACGAGGATAATGGAACATAGTCGAATTAAATCATTAAATCAGGTGATTGTGAGGGAATTAGATTAGGAAATGAGATAATTAATGTAGTAGATGAGTTTTGATGATGGTCGAAGCAGAGAGGATAAAAATGTAGACTGGCAATGGCAAGGAAAGCGTTTCTGAAGAAGAGGAATTTGTTAACATCGAGTATAGTCGTTTCTGAAAGTATTTGTATGGAGTGTAGCCATGTATGAAAGTGAAACTTGGACGATAAATAGTTTAGACAAGAATAGAATAGAAGCTTTGGAAATGTGGTGCTACAGAAGGATACTGAAGATTAGATAGGTACATCACATAACTAATGAGGAGGTATTGAATAGGATTGGGGAGGAGTTTGTGGCACAACTTGACTAGAAGAAGGGATCGGTTGGTAGGACATGTTCTGAGGCAAGCGTAGAGGGTAAAAATCATAGAGGGAGACCAAGAGATGAATTCAATAAGCAGATTAAGAAGGATGTAGGCTGCAGTAGGCACTGGGAGATGGAGAAGCTTGCACAGGATAGAGTAGCATGGAGAGTTGCATCAAACCAGTGTCAGAACTGAAGACCACAACAGCACTGGCAAGATGTCGGTCCCAGTGATTCCAAGACTTTCGACAATATTTTAATTTCAAGTTTGCAGACGGATAACAAATAACAAAATTAATTTTTCTTTGTGTGAGATAATTACAAATTAACAGTTTTCTGATTTTTTTCGTTTGTTTGTACCGTGAAACCTTTCTTCGTGATTCTGTGTCAAGAGGAATTATCCTGTAAGTGTCCGCCTGCATTGCTGGGTGTTAACGTGCTTGCCTCCCACGCAAGTGGTCCCGGGTTCGATTCCCGGCCAGGTTGGAGATTTTCGCCTCACGGGGACTGAGTGTTGTCCTCATCATCACTTCATCCTCATCGCCGATGTGTAAGTCGCCCAATATGGCGTCGACTGAAATAAGACTTGCAGCTGGCGAACGATGCCATACGCTATTTTCCATTTTTATCCTGTAGGTTTTAATGAGTGAGATTGTATCAAACTATGTGACATCAATGGCCGTATATTTTGATTGAAATGACTTGGAAGCTTCATTTTTTACATCGCCAAGGGTCCATAGACCTTACAATGGTACATAAATTTCAGCTTGATACGCCCACCCATTCCTCAGAAGAAGGAGTCTTAACTGACGGACGGACAGACAGCATAATAGAAGAAGAAAAATAATGTGTAGTAAACGTGGTCTCTAAAATGCATACCTTAAGATTGTGAGCAGATGTTCTCCTTCGCTACTGTGAAACACATCTCTTCTACTGAAAAAGAGCTCATTCCTCTTAAGGTATGCATTCTAGAGGTCATGTTTACTGGGATTTTTTTCCCTCTTTTGATCCATACTACCCCCTCCCAAAATAGGGAAAACAAAGATCTTGCAAGAGAAGATATTTGTTTCACAATATTAAAATGAACAAGTGGTCATAGGTATTACGGTATGCATTTTACTACACGTTTACTAGAGTGAATGGCAGCAGTAAAAACTATTTGTAAACGAACCCTTTGATAAAATTATAAAAAACCGCATGAGTTGTCAATAAAATTCTCAGTTTTTTCCACGACCGGTTTCGAAGCTTAAAGTTGTCGCGCTGTCCAGGCGGGCGGCGTGGTTGCCGGTCCTTCGCTCCCATGCGTTTGTTTGACGCGGGTGTGATTCCCCATGACTGACTGGCCGACCGCCACACATTTACGTTCCCATAATTATTTGGTGGCACCTGAAGATGAAGCTTTAAGCTCCGAAACCGGTCGTGGAACAAATGAAGAAAATTACTAGCAACTGAAATAGATTTTATTCTCTAAAAATGTTCCTCTGTTCACCCGATCAAATATTCCAAACGCCTTTCTGTTACTTTCGGCAGTTTCTTAAGATCCACGTTAAGCAGCATTTTATTGCTCGTTCCGCGTTTTATATCAGCGCGACAGGTGACCGACAACGCGGCGAATAAGCCAGCTTCGCTGTGTGTTGATTTTGGTAGGATGCTTTGCGCCAACACAGCAGCGGAGCTCGCGTTGATACGCCTGGAGGAAACGGGGCGCCTGCCTTCACGCCGAGCGCAGCCCAGACGCAATTATCCGCGCCCCTTCCCCCCCCCCCCCCCCCCCTCCGCCAGCCATTCCCGCCGCGGTGCACGATGAAAGAATGGCTCCCGTCTTCCAGGCCCGCGCTGTGCCTTCCTCCACGCTGCCCGCGCCCTGATTACTTTCGCTGCGCAAACAAACCGCCCTGCAAACCCCTTCCCAAATATTTGCTGATGTAAACGGGGAAGCACGTGGCGCCGAGATAATAAATATCAGATATCGACGTCGTAGGCCGGCCGGCCGGCAAATAAACAGCCGTGTCGGAACGCGCAGCGGGGTGGCACGCCGTGTGGTGGGGGCAATAGGAATGCCTTGATAGGCGACGAACCTCGCTACGACCGAAGGGGCGAAAGCTTACTGCACTTGACTATACATCAGGTGGGCGACAAGTGATGCCTACGACCAAGGGGCAAAAGCTTACTCCATTCGACTATTCGTCAGTTGGGGCGATATGTGTTGGCTACGAGCAAGCACTGCCATCTTACTCCACTGGACCATCCGTCAGCTGGGCGACGAGTGTTGGGTACGATCAAGGGACGAAACGTTACTCCCACTGTAGTATGTGCCAGGTGACCGACAAATGTTGACTACGACCAAAGGACGAAAGTAACTCTGCTGGACTATTCGTCAGGTGGGCCACAAGTGTTGGCTGCGACCAAAGATCAAAAGCTTATTCGACTGGATTGTATGTCAGGGTGGACGACAATGTTGTCCAAGTCTTGGCTACGACAAAGGGGGGAAAGCTTACTCCTGTGGACTTTATGTCAGGTGGGCGACAAATGTTGGCCATGACCAAAGGGAGAAAGCTTATTCCACTGGACTGTAATCAGGAGAACGACAGGTGTCGGCTATGAACAAGGGGCGATAGCTTACACCTCTAGACTACACGGCAAGTGGGTGGCAAGCGTTGGCTGTGATCAAGGAGCGGAAGTTTACTGCACTGGACTATATGCGAGCTGAGCGGCAAGTGTCGGCTACGACCAAGGATCGAAAACTTATTCCCCTGGACTATGTATCAGGTGGGTGACAAGTGCTGGTTACGAGCACGGGGCGAAAGCTAACTCTCACTGAACTGTACACCATGTGGACGAAATGTGTAAGCTGCCTCACCATGATGTTTGTGCCTCAGCACTTCTGTGCTGTCATAATTCCTTTTCATCAACAGTGACGTCATCCAGTATTGATTATCACATAGCTAATCGATCTCACTTCGATACACAACTATAGGGCGAACAAGAACTTGGTATGGACCAAAAATGTCTAGTAAAAGTGGGTACAAATATGCATACTTTAACAGCTACGAGCACCTGCTCATCTCTGATTCTGTGAAATACTGCAGCCTTCTTGCCCTCCATGTTTTGGGAGGAGCTAGTATGTACCAAAACAAGACAAAACTCCAGTGAAAGTTGGCTTTCAAGGGCGTACTCTCAAGAGCTACACACACCTGTTCATCTTCGCTAATGTGAAACACATCTCTTTTACTGAACAACGGTTCATCGCCCGTTAGGTATACATCTTACAGGCCATGTTTATTCGACATATTCTTTCTTTTTATTTTGGTCCACACAACCACCTCTGAAAGTTTGTAGATAGAATTCCAGTTCACCATGTATATCTGCCCCATTCTCATTAATGCGCTACAAAGCTTTCCCTTCTTCTTGTTCTCATCCTTCTCCTCTAAATGTTCAAATGTGTGTGAATTCCTAAGGGACCAAACTGCTGAGGTCATCGCTACCTAGACGTATACACTACTTAAACTAACTTATCCTAACTTTCTCTAAGGACAACACATGCACCCATGCCCGAGGGAGGACTCGAATCTCCGGCGGGAGGATCCTTCTCCCCGTCTCCTGTTTCGGTCATCGTGTTCCTCTTTTACCTTTTTGCACATTACTTTTGCCTTCACAGAGATACATCCGCAAGGAAACGGCATCCTAAAGACGCGTTCCAACTGCCGTTCCCTAGTTACACCACTAACCGTGATCAAATAAATGTCTTACAAAAAAATCAGACGGCGACCGGATTTCTGTAATGTTTTATGTTTATGGTACGTGATGTTAGGAATTCAAATGTCAATCTACCGAACAATGTCCATTAATTATAAAAATTCTCGATAAAATCGACTATGAAAATTTCCGAGCGTCTTTAATACGCTAACGGAAGATCGATATTTTTGAGAGACCTTGTCGCTCAGTGGTAGAATTCAACCCTGCTATATAGCGCTCATCGGTTCGAGCACCGGCTGATGCAAATTTTTGAAGAGGTGCAAATTTTACAAGCATTTGTGTGAAGCGTAAAATACATAATAGTGAAAAACAATCAGGAGTTCTCAAGACTGGAATATGCTGACTCAAGTCTCGTTTTGGTCATCATTCTTTCGTTTTTATGCCCAGTTCGAATATCTACATCATTTATATATATAACCGTCAAATATATACAAATAAACGCATATCTAACTGCCATTTTCGTGAAAAATTCACGTTTTTCTCTTAATTACATATTGGACACAAAAACCTAGTTTTTATTATAAAAATAAATTCTTATTTACCGATCTTTTACAAAAGACCATTGCAGTTAAACAAATATTACAAATTAAATTGATTTTGTACTTTATGCAGTTCACGCTTCACAAAAATGCTCGTGGAACATGCATCTTTTTTTTCTAGTTTTACCATGGCCATGAATTGCGCGCAGAGCACCCACATCGTAGGTGAGCTTTCTACCACAGAGCCAAGGAGCCTATTGGAAAGAAGACTTTCCTTTAGGGTACTGAAGACGCTGCGAAAACTTGAAACTCGATTTTCTAGACAATTTTTTAGAGTTACATTGAGCTGCATTGGTAGATTGATATTTCAGTTGTGAACTCCCCCTCTCGTAAATAAGAGGGCTATTCGGAAAGGAAGGAATGATCGGTCGCAAAATGTAAACCACTGTGAAAATCAAAACTGTTTTATCTGCTACACCTTTCAGCTACTATACTACATGTGTCGTAACGTTGTACCAAGTTACTCATGCTATCGACATAGAAGGCAGTCTCTTGTGCTTCCGAAAATTTTCGATGCTGGACTAGAGCTAGTTTTCTGTGCCAAAATGATGTCTTCACAGCCAGCGGTTCATTTGTGCAGATATGAAACTGAGAGGGAGCCAAATTCTGGTACTTTGGTGGGTGATCAAACGTTTTCCATCGAAAACAACGCAGGAGCGCCCTCTTTGCCCTGCAGTGTGCGGCCGAGAACCGTTATGAAAAAGGAACTGCATGACAGTTACGTAATGTTGGGTTGCATGAAATCAGGCGAAATCTCTCCGCAGGCACCTACACTATTTTCTGGCCATTTTTACGCTCTCACTGCGCGCTCAGAACTGAGAAGAACGTGGCGCTATCTACGGGAGTATTAGAGACACTGTCCAACACATCTGTGCAAGGCTTCATCGAATTTTCACTGTGGTATCCATTTCGAGACCTGTCGTTCCTTACTTTTCGAATAGCCCTCGTACAAAAAAGTACAAAACTACATTGCCGTGTAGTTTCCTTGTTACTGAAACTCAACGCATAGTTCCCATCTACAGAGGTAGCTTAAATGACAGTGTTATTCACAGCATGGCTCGGTACAGACACAGTGGTTGTGAATCGGACCTTCATAGAATCTTCAGCCTTTACTGAAGATAACCTGTGTAGATGGTACTTCTATATATTCATTAGACTAGGGTAGAATAGGCCGGAGTATTTTAATAACTGTGCCAATTCTGGATGACCGAACACGGTCCTCCCCCAATGCAGGTTTCTGGCAGCTGACTGCCGACCGTTGGCTGCAGGTGCAGGGCAGGGGTAGCAGGAAGACGGTGGGTGCGCCGGGAGCGGGCAGTAGTCGCCAGTCAAACGGCCGGTAGCGGCGGCGTCTGCAGCTGGTGAACACGTGTTGTCGCCAGACCGCGCGCTTTTTGTTCCTGTCGCTAGCGAGCGCATGCGCCGGTCTCCGGGTCTGAGGAGGATGCTGGGACCTCCCGAGGATTCGGTGCGCTAGCTACCAGATCCGGATTCAGCGCGCTCCCAGCTGCCAACACCAGCTGCCGTCTCCATCAGTCACACAGTAGGCAAACCTCTCCCAAGTGGTGTCGGTGGGGTTGCCTAACCCTGAGGTGCTAGAGCAGCCGCCATGGTGAACCATTGTCGACATATCTGATAGGCAAATTTGTACGGTGCATAAGTAGCACCGGGCAATTTCCGAACTGGATGTCTTAGTGGGATCCTCTGTCTTTATTCAAGCACATGTTACTATTGCACTCCCGAGTTACCACGCGAGGGCGAAAAGCGGGAGGGCAGAAAAAGCATAAGTTCAGGTTTCTTTGAATGATAAGCATAAGTTCAGGTTTCTTTGAATGATTTTGAACAATTCCAAGTGGTACCAACCTGGACACAACAACCTAAATAGCGCTCGCGCTGCACTTCTAAGGGGTGCGATCACGTTTAACGGGAATGTCCGTAGGGAAAGGTTCAAACGTCCGAAGGCATAAGCAGTGTCAAAGGTCGTCAAGAACATCTTCTTTTTGCTCATTGCGCTGCGACTTGTTTCCGACTGCGAAGTGTGTTGGAATCAACGCTCCAGACAAAGGGATGTTTTCATTGATGCCCTTTATGCCACCCTCTTAGGCCTTTTCGTGTGAATTCTAAGCGAGGATGTGTCTGATATGTTTTCCTCCGTCACCCATAAGAAAACGAGGTGATTTTAACGTTGGGTGTAGCAGTTCAGATCTCCGTCGCGGAGACGTCAAAAGAAGGGGTGAAATGTGGGTAAGGGCTGTGACGACCATCTCATCCCTCAACATTTGCACGGTGACGATGAGCAGAATTTTTGTGAAATTTGGTGTCAATGTGACATCATTAAGTCACATGAACTTCCGAGTTGAGATCTTATCTTTGCATGTATCAACACCTTTCTGTTTGAAGCGTCGCCGAGCCAGAGGGTGGCATCGCAGGGTGCCAAGCTTTTTCACCTTTGACCCAAATTTCATACTTACGCTTCGCAGTGGGAGACACGGTGTTTCGAAAAAGTGACCATGTAATTCTGTTGCGCACAGTAGAGATGCTGAAAATCTAGAGTACTGGTGGGTTATGAGGAGGTCTTCCACCCAGTCGGCGAGGAAAAAAATATGTTGAAAACTCTGACTAGAAGAACGGACAGAATAGCACGAAATAACTTCTATGGTCTTAGGGGCGCTGTACAGGGTAAAATCTGATAGGTAAGACAGGTTCGACAATATCCAACAAGGATCAGAAGATGGTTTATGAGAGGAAGTCTTGGTGGACCGTGTCAAATGAATCAGAAGACGGATCCCCTCCTCCCCCTTCTCCCTCCTCCGCCGCTCACCCTCACCTCCCCTCACTTTCACCCTCCAAAAAATTTTCGTCTTCAGTTCTTATCCAAATCGTACCCTAAGACTGCGCTTCAAAATGGTTCCAATGGCTCTGAGCACTATGGGACATAACTTCTAAGGTCATCAGTCCCCTAGAACTTAGAACTACTTAAACCTAACTAACCTAAGGATATCACACACATCCATACCCGAGGCAGGATTCGAACCTGCGACCGTAGCGGTCGCACGGTTCCAGACTGTAGCGCCCAGAACCGCTCGGCCACCCCGGCCGGCTCTGCGCTTCACATATGTCATTTGTGAAGCAGGACAGTCTGAGGTGTCATTTAAACATTCGTCCGCCGCTCGTGGTCTAGTGGCTGTCGGCACGGTAGCTCAGCGTGTTCGGTCAGAGAACTGCCGTGTCTCTGTAATAAAAAAACTGAGTGAAAAGATCAATAACGAACTTCAATGGATGTCATGTGACGTCCACTTCGACAAAAAAAAAAAAAAAAGTGGCTAGCGTTGCCGACTGTAGATCACGGGATCCCGAGTTCGATTCCCGGCGGGGTTGGGGATTTTTTCTGCCCGGTGACTCGGTGTTTGTGTTGTCCTCATCATTTCATCATCATCATTATTCGTGACAGTGGCTAGGTTGGACTGTGTAAAAATTGGGACTTTGTACGGGCGCTCATGACCGCGCAGTTGAGCGCCCCACAAACCAATCATCATCATTATTTAGACATTCAGATCGTTGAGAAATCGTACTTTCCTTGATAACACAGACTTTAGACAGCGAAGGTATATAGCTGATAGCTGCTGCAGTTGATTGTCTTCTGCTTTATCACTGGGTGCCCCTCCCCCTGCCCCCCCCCCCCCCCCACATCACCGCCACCAAAAAAGGGTCCTCCACGTCTTGCGGTTCACAACTGATGGTGTCTGTTGTGTAAAAATCTTCTTCAAACAGCCATGATTAAGCTTCAGCTGAGTAATTATTTCATATAATGTCCTTGTAACACTCATCTTGCTGAATCAGTGTTTTATAGGTTGTTTCACATGTTACCGGCTATAATCTCTCCTTGGAATTAGCACGTTTACCACTCTTCACTGTATCTCATACACTGTTGCCTTTCCAGTACAGCGATCAGGTTGTAATATCAGATCACATCAGGGTATCCGGCGCAATAGCCGCAGTTTCTCCTCACACACGCGTTTGTAATGGATTATTGCATGTCTTCTAATTGGACCCACGTGCTAATATTCTGTATTGAGGATAGTGATGCAAATAACTTTCGGAGCAATACTGCCGGAAGGTTTCAATTTCTTTTATTCTTTTAAACCGTATGAGCTGCAGAAAAATAGTTATCAAGTGGCCTTAGTCGACATTTCTCTTTCGCGAGGTTAGCTTTATACTGCCAGTAACGGTGCTTTTTATCCGGATAATGGCCAGTTCTTTGCCCCTATTTCCCTAAGTAGTAAATGAAATCTCTTGGAGAGCACCGGCAGAGGAAGTTGCGCAGGAAATGAGATCCGCCTCGTAGCGATATAACATGGTTACGGTAATTATCTGAAACAGTGTTCTGGACTTGGTATTCGAATATCCTGACCAGCGCCCTTTTAACTTGATATAAGCTGCCCGTAGTGTAGATTTTAAAAGATTTCGTATGCAACTGATGCTCCTATCTGCTTATCTTCTATCCTTATTTACCCTGTAAGAGGTGCTTGCACATATCTGGTGTCTACTAAGAGTCAGAGATGTTGCCTCGTTCCATTAAGAACAATGACGGCAAGTGTAACTATGTAGTCTTGCATTAAGTTACCATTTTCTGTGAATTCTGGGTCGAACTGTAATTTCTTTTGACGCCATAAACGCAACGATAATTTTTTTAGTTCAAGTATTCCTCGTGTACAGTTACAACTGGACTCCTGTCATGTTTAGATTTTCCGTAAATGCTGTTTAGCTAAGAGTTGCAGCTGATCCTAACAGCTCTGTCCCAGTTGTTGATCAAGTTCTACATAGATCAGCCACGATAGAATACCTGCGCTAATTCCTCCTGGTTTTTGAAGAGGACAGCTTGTCCAACAACTGAAGAATGGGAGTTTAATGTTGCATGACAACAGGGAGACGAAGTACAAGGTCTTTTAGGACACGTTTGGCGAAGGTAATCATTCATCATCTTTTAAAGCAACGCACCGACATTCGCCTGCATCGCTTTAGGGAACATCAGAACACCAATGTTGGTGCAATCGAATAATGAAACCAACAGCGTTACTATCATTCAAACCTCGTTTATTCAGAAAATGTAACCAATTTTCGTACGAACCTCAATGTAAAGACCAAAGAAGTTTTCAAATGGAAACAGTACAGCTTATTAAGCATGTGACGCCAGCATGTGCAACCGACAAAGTCGAGTGCAGCGGGGCCAAAATCAACTGGAATTTATAACTTCCAGGCTCAATCCCACCAATGGTCTGACCATTAGTTATTAACATAATTCTTGTCCGCCGTGGACGTATAGGAACGCTGCAGCTGGTGAAACTGAAGATAATGCATAATGAACTAACTGCGACTAGCTTCTTTTATAGGATTTTATTTTTCCACGACAACATTTCAGGATGCCTGGCATCCCACCTTAAGATGTTAACATTTGTTTACGTGTCGTGAACAGCGTTTATTTGTTACAGGCGTAGCAGAATTTTGCAATGGAAAATTTTAAGACAGCTATTGTAAAACGTAGTAAGTATACAAATAAATGTGATCACTTGACGTTTGGTGAAGGGCAAAATGAATGTGTTCTCAAAAAGACATGTTTTGATGCTCAACTTTTTGCCGTTGCATTTCGAGAAAGGGGTGCCATTCGTATCGGTATGTTACCTCATAAACATTAACGTCACGGATGCTGCAGTTTTGACTTATGCGCTAGGAGCACTGTTGTATCACGTGACGAAGCGGCCGGCCAGGTGAAGCAAAGGGGATAGGCGAAATAATGTGAACAGTGGTAGTAATGGGATGGTTGTGTTTGACGATTAACAACGCAGCTAAGGCAGGTGCCGCGCTGGACTGTGCGTGTTCAGTACGGACCAGGCATTAGTGCAAGGTGTTTACGAGTAATGCACACCTCGTATTTGCATTCAGAGGCCGAGATCGACGTGCAATGAAGGACCTAACAGTTCCAAAGAGGGCAGCTTGTGGGGCTCCAGTTTTCTGGAGCATCAGTAACCAAGGCAGCCAGCTTAATTGAATGTTTCAAGAGCAACTGTTTCAGCCTACAAAAAACATGGAAAAACATCATCGTGTAAACGAAATAGTGGTCGAAAAACAAAACTACAGATGTCGTCGTACGCTAACACGAATTGTGTCAAAACAACACAAAACTACGGCGGCTAAAGTGACTGCAGAGCTCAATAGCCATCTTTGAAACCCGGTTTCTAACGACACTGTCCGCCGAGAACTACATAAAGCGAATATTCGTGGACGAGCTGCTATAGCGAAACCTTTAGTGATGACAACCAACGCAAAGGAACGTACAACATGGTGTGAGGAGCATAAATCCTGGATGGATGATCAATGGGAACGCTACACATGGACCGACAAGTCAACGTTTTCGTTATTTCCAACATCGGACCGGGTTTACGTCTAGAAAACGCCGAAAGAAGCCAAGAATCCTGATTGCTTGATTCCAACGGTTAAGCATGGAAGTGTGATGGTATGGGTAGCCATGTAATGGTATTCTGCTGGTCCCATCATTAATCTCAAAGACCTAGTTACAACCAACGATTATGTGAACATTTTAGGTGATCAAGTGCAGCCCGATTCATATGTTGTCCCCCAACAATGACGCCATATTTCAGGAGGATAATGCACCTATTCACACAGCCAGGATAATACAATCGTGCTATGAGGAGCGTGGAAATGAACTGCAGTATCTTCCCTGGCCATCACGGTCCCTGGACTTGAATATTAACGAACCCTTGTGGACGGTCTTGGAGCGCAGACTACGGAGCATATTTCCGCCTCCCTCGTCACTACTGCAGCTAGATTCTAATCGAGGAGTGGCATAACATTCCAATGGGGACCATACAATCATTATTTGCCAGTATTCGAAGAACAATCGCAGCTGTATTAAGGGCAAATGGGGCCCAGCCCCTTATTGGCTCTGAGCACTATGGGACGTAACATCCATGGTCATCAGTCCCCTAGAACTTAGAACTACTTAAACCTAACTAAGGACATCACACAACACCCAGCCATCACGAGGCAGAGAAAATCCCTGACCCCGCCGGGAATCGAACCCGGGAACCCGGGCGTGGGAAGCGAGAACGCTACCGCCAGCCCCTTATTAATAAACCATTCCCAAGTAAGTACAGGTATCACATTTTCAAATAACTTCCGGGAATTCAGCCAGGTAACACTTTCAACGACCGCCGATATTTCGGCGGGAGAACACCCCGAGGCAAACTGCAACGGACAGCCGACGTACATGCAAATTTAAAATCTCGGTTCTCGAACTGAAGCAGGAAAGATAACACACACACTGAACACTAGTGCCACCAAAGATGACCAAAGTCAGAGCTATCGATAGTGAGACTACGAATTCGCAAGTGAGGTAGCATTGACTCCGTCCCTCTGGTTTTTGACAAGGGAGAGAGCCGGATTCAAAAATGGTTCAAATGGCTCTGAGCACTATGCGACTTAACTTCTGGGGTCATCAGTCGCCTACAACTTAGAACTAATTAAACCTAACTAACCTAAGGACATCACACACATCCATGCCCGAGGCAGGATTCGAACCTGCGACCGTAGCGGTCGCTCGGCTCCAGAATGCAGCGCCTAGAACTGCACGGCCACTCCGGCCGGCGAGCCGGATTCCAAACAGAGTTTAAACAGAAACCTCCGTCCCTGTTAACGAGGTTGCTCGCTAATTTAATCTCAACTGCCTCCTTAAAAACACTGTCCTAATAGCTGCACGTGCATGCCAATATCTCTGTGTTATCATATAACATGGGGTGACCAGTATCCAAGGAATGTTCGACAACAGCAGATCTACTTGGCTACTGTAATCGTGTGTGCCGCTTATGCTCAGTACATCGGTCCTCCGCGGCCCTGATAGTTTGACCAATATATGCCATGCCGCAGCTACAAGGAATACTATATACACCCGCCTTACGCAGACCAAGATCATCCTTAACAGAGCTCAAAAGCGCTCTAACTTTAGATGGAGGGTGGAAAACACATTTCACATCGTATTTCCGTAAAATACGACCGATCTTGTTGGAAGTGTTTCCTACGTAAGGCAAAAAGGCAGTAGACTTAGGTGTTGACTCAGAATTATCATCAATCACCTGATAAACAGTTGGTCGATAGCGCAACGCACATTCGATCTGTCTACCACTATAACCATTTTGACGAAATGTACTTCAAGATGGGACAGCTCAGCTGGCAAAGTCTCAGCGTCAGAAACGACATGTGCCCTGTGTACCAAGGTACGAAGTACCCCTTAACGCTGAGCCGCATGGTGACAACTATTAGCCCGTAAGTACAAGTCGGTGTGAGTACGTTTCCTGTAGACTGCATGTCCCAATGATCCATCGTCCTTCCTCCTAACCAACACGCCAAGAAAGGAAAGGCAATCATCCTCTTCTACCTCCACCGTAAAACGTATGTTCGGATGGATCGAGTTCAGGTGTTCTAGAAAGACATTCCAATTCTGATACTAAAATGTAGACTTTCACGGCCGGAAATATCATGTCCATTATAATTATCCGGGCTGTTATGCCGTGGTCGGTTGATGAATTCTGTGTCAATTCCCAACGTTTCGTCTCCGACTGCGGGAGACATCTTCAAGGGGGTCCGTAGCTCGACGGAAGGTCCAACACACCCACTGGCTCGCTACTGACAGTCAGTACGTCGAGCTACGGACCCCCTTGAAGATGTCTCCCGCAGTCGGAGACGAAACGTTGGGAATTGACACAGAATTCATCAACCGACCACGGCATAACAGCCCGGTTAATTATAATGGACATTCCAATTCTCCCTACCATGAGGCCAAACAACAAATGTATCGTCAACATATCTAAAGAATTTCCATGTACGTCACCTGTCCGTTCCAGTTTGCCTTGAAAATGGCGGGGTGTTCTCCCGCCGAAATATCGGCGGTCGCTGAAAGTGTTACCTGGCTGAATTCCCTGAAGTTATTTGAAAGTTGTATACGTCAGGAGAAACTCAGGTCTCAGGTATTCACATTATTTTGCCTATCTCTTGTGTGTGAATCAAACCGGCGGGTTACCAAAGGCTGCCCACGCCTGCTTCAAACACACACGTACGCACGCATGCACGCACTGCGTGGTCGCCGATAGCGCAGCTGGCTTTTAGTGGAGCTGGCCGAGCAGCCTGAAATTCCTGGGCGGCGGCAGTAGCAGCGGACACTTGGTCCTCTAGGTCTGGCCGGCTTGTGGCGACCACGGAGGACCAAGTTGCAGAGCCGGCGCCGCGTCACGGCCGAGTTGGCCGCTGCGAGGCTGTTCTCCGGAAGTTGGCGCCAGCCAAGTGGCCGTTGCTCCCGCTCACTGGCGCCAGCTCTTACTTGCCCGTCAGTTAATGCAGCACCGCTCCGCGTTCCCCGCGCCTATACGAGCTTTTAGCTACTTCATAGCCGTGTACAAGCGCTGCACGTAGGCCGTTAATAGAACAGCCCAACTCTGGAACAACAGGCCTCGCGGCAAAGCACAAAGGGAAGGACGTAGAGTTAATGGAGAGGAGAAAATCGACCTTACTGAAGCAATTATCTACACATTCAGGGTGATTCGCGAAGATATGCAAATTTTTTAACCCTAGGACGCCTAAGGGGGGGGGGGTTCGTTGAACCCATAATTTTTTATGTCCCCTGCTTTTGCCCAAGTAACATTCATACTACATATTCCCTTTGAGTTATTGTTTGTTGGCTATTTTATGAAACGTTAGTGTCAATATATTTTATAGAAAATTCCTGCTTTGGAAGAAAAAATAAATAAACTTATTATGGGTCCAACAAACCCCCCCTGCCCCCCTTAGGCTTCCATACTATAGAAAATTTCCCTTAGTAGGATTTCGTATTTCTCATCTCTACAACAATGCAAGTTAGATTCTTGTTGGTTGGTATTCTTGATATTCACAACAATCGGTTTACTTTCAGAGGAAGTGATTGTTGATGTCAGTCAGTTGTTATTTATCTTGTAAACTTGCAGTGAGTTATTGCAGTTTCCAACACGTAGGCCTCCAGTAACTTTGGTGTCCTACACAGCAAAAACGAAACCAAGTAAAAACTTACTGATGTTGTCAACAATGCACCAAGATAAAGGCACTGTTGAAGGAGAGAAGAATAAAACCGAGATAAATGCATATTATAATTCCACTAAAGGTGGAATTGATACCATTGATCAAATGGTACACCTGCAAGAGAGGAACAAAGAGGTGGCCTCTATTTGTATTTTACTCTCTCATCGACATTTGTGCTATCGATGCAACCACCATATTCATCCAGCAACATCCAAGATGGAATGAGAAGAATCACAACAAACGGAAACTTTATCTTCTGCAAGCTGGGACGGAAGTAGTGAAATTGCAGGTAGAAAAAGGTGCCAATGCAAGAGGGTTATCTAACC
This sequence comes from Schistocerca nitens, assembly GCF_023898315.1. Lineage (NCBI taxonomy): Eukaryota > Metazoa > Arthropoda > Insecta > Orthoptera > Acrididae > Schistocerca > Schistocerca nitens. The sequence continues at coordinate 449,692,010 of NC_064620.1, forward strand.
AAATTGTTCAATCAGCTGAGACTATTCTACAAAAGAAAGTCAAAGAAGTGACAATAGAAGCATGTCAAGTTCCTGCAGGAAAATGTCGATGCCAAATTTGTGTAAGAAAAGCTAAAACAAAGAATCAGAAGTACAACAATCTAAGTAAACCAAAACAGTATTGTGGACAGTGTCAAACAGGTGTGTAACACACATTCAGAAAAAATTGTGAAGTGTGTCTCTTGCCTTGAAGTTGAGGACTCAGAGTAGTCTATTGTATATGAACACATCTGTATTTTGTATTGTAATATGTCAATTTTTTATTCACTCAATCCAAAATTTACAACAATTAACTACATTATTAAACCGATGCCTTAATTAAAATACATAAACCATTTTGAAAGTTGTAATTTTTCGTCAGTAAACTTATTTAATACCTGTGGACTCGCCGAACACCCCCCCCCCCCTTAGGCATCCAAGTTAGAAAAAAGGCTTGGGCGTCCTAGGGTTAATATGTTATTCTACAAGTAAAACTGAATAAAAAAGTTTATATAAATATATGTCAGCAAATGTTTAGTTACGGAGTTATGGCTGGTAAAAGATTTTACCTAAAATTTAGCAACTTCGCTAATATGAAGCCATCGCAAAACTGTACAAGGCTAAATTAAAGCACGATTTCCATTTATTTTGTTGTCCTTCGTCTGACGAATCTAATAAAACATGTCCCAGACGTGTATCTGCAGTAGTTTTCCAGAATATCCAGAGAAGCAAAGATTATTACACAAGTAAAATTGTGTACTTCACACTAAGAATATAGAAACGTTTATGTCATTGTTGGCAACCGTTAGTGAGTTGTTTCGGTCGTTTCCTAACCTTGATGGCAATGATGCAAGAACCAATATAATGAAAAGTAATAAAAAGCAAAGTAGCTAAGACCAAGCGGGACAGAAAGATATAGGGCCGCGTTTGTTTTTTAATAAATATAACAGAACATGTAACACATTATTGAGCTCTCTACCTTCAGTTATCGCGATCGGGCTAGTCGATGAAAAAGTGGTACGCGACTGCGAAATTCGTTAAGGAGATTATTTAAAGACTCTTCAAGCACGTTTAAAATACATTACGTGTGACGAAGTGATCAGAGACGTTTACTGTCGGGTGAAGTGAAAATGATTCCGACAACATAATTCGAACTTTGTGTTAGCTGTGAAAAATACTCTTGGGAACTATTATGGTTGTGGAACCCACGAAAGTTGTACGCAACGGAAAGCTATAGTTAACGTAATTCTGCATTTTTTAAAATTGTGAAACGCGTGTGCGCGGAACATTAAGAGAGTCTTATCCTTGGACGGTTGCGGGGGTAACTGATACAAACAACGCGCCAGCATAAAAATAGTTCGCTTATTAACTACCAGATATTAAATAACGAGGACCTAAAATACTAAAAACAGTACATACACCGTTAAAGACAATCACATCGAACATTTCGAGCGCGAAGAATAGACATTTAAGTGCCGAATTGATAGCCTGTGTCATGTCGATATCTGGACATTATATGACACGCGTTATTCAGAACACGATATCGACCATTTTAGTACCGGAAAGAAGGATAGGATCATCACCCCCAACCCCGATTCATATTTCATATTTATTTAGTGAGAAGAAAAGTGATAATAAACAAACTACATTTCAATTTTATCCACGATTTTGCCTTCATTACGTAGTCTTGACTACATGATAAACAATATCTGTGGAAGTTGTATGCAACGTATCGTCATAATATTTAGCCAACCAATATTGTGGGACGCCAAAAATGTAAATGCATGAAATTGTTCTTACAGCGGATGTATAATGTGTGAGTGCGACGAACTATATTGAGAAACTGAACATCCATTCGTACTTGCATGTTTATCTGCGAAAATAGTCCTTGTCGGTACATCAGCACAGAGTTCATTTACATCTACATCTACATCTACATGATTACTCTGCAATTCACATTTAAGTGCTTGGCAGAGAGTTCATCGAACCACAATCATACTATCTCTCTACCATTCCACTCCCGAACAGCGCACGGGAAAAACGAACACCTAAACCTTTCTGTTCGAGCTCTGATTTCTCTTATTTTATTTTGATGATCGTTCCTACCTGTGTAGGTTGGGCTCAATAAAATATTTTCGCATTCGGAAGAGAAAGTTGGTGACTAAAATTTCGTAAATAGATCTCGCCGCGACGAAAAACGTCTTTGCTTTGATGACTTCCATCCCAACTCGCGTATCATATCTGCCACACTCTCTGCCCTATTACGTGATAATACAAAACGAGCTGCCCTTTTTTGCACCCTTTCGATGTCTTCCGTCAATCCCACCTGGTAAGGATCCCACACCGCGCAGCAATATTCTAACAGAGGACGAACGAGTGTAGTGTAAGCTGTCTCTTTAGTGGACTTGTTGCATCTTCTAACTGTCCTGCCAATGAAACGCAACCTTTGGCTCGCCTTCCGCACAATATTATCGATGTGGTCTTTCCAACTGAAGTTGTTCGTAATTTTAACACCCAGGTACTTAGTTGAATTGACAGCCTTGAGAATTGTACTATTTATCGAGTAATCGAATTCCAATGGATTTCTTTTGGAACTCATGTGTATCACCTCACGCTTTTCGTTATTTAGCGTCAACTGCCACCTGCCACACCATACAGCAATCTTTTCTAAATCGTTTTGCAACTGATACTGGTCTTCGGATGACCTTACTAGACGGTAAATTACAGCATCATCTGCGAACAACCTAAGAGAACTGCTCAGATTGTCACCCAGGTCATTTATATAGATCAGGAACAGCAGAGGTCCCAGGACGCTTCCCTGGGGAACACCTGACATCACTTCAGTTTTACTCAATGATTCGCCGTCTATTACTACGAACTGCGACCTTCCTGACAGGAAATCACGAATCCAGTCGCACAACTGAGACGATACCCCATAGGCCCGCAGCTTGATTAGAAGTCGCTTGTGAGGAACGGTGTCAAAAGCTTTCCGGAAAAATAGAAATACGGAATCAACTTGAGATCCCCCGTCGATAGCGGCCAATACTTCGTGCGAATAAAGAGCTAGCTGCGTTGCACAAGAACGATGTTTTCTGAAACCATGCTGATTACGTATCAATAGAGCGTTCCCTTCGAAGTGATTCATAATGTTTGAATACAGTATATGCTCGAAAACCCTACTGCAAACCGACGTCAATGATATAGGGCTGTAGTTCGATGGATTACTCCTACTACCCTTCTTAAACACTGGTGCGATCTGCGAAATTTTCCAATCTGTAGGTATAGATCTATCGGTGAGCGAGCGGTTGTATATGATTGCTAAGTAGGGAGCTATTGTATCAGCGTAATCTGAAAGGAACCTAATCGGTATACAATCTGGACCTGAAGACTTGCCCGTATCAATAGAATAGTTCGAATAGAATCGCTGGAACATTTCAAACCATTCAGATTAATCGAACATCTAAATACGCATAATGCTGGTATCACCAGGATGTGTTCTTTCTCCTCACTCCCGTGGCAGTAATTGAATTAAGAGTCAGCCGGGAATAACATTTAAATCAATTGACGACCATTGAGCTAGCATCACGAATTTTCAAACGTCCACTGCCATGTATGAAGGCGAGTGACACCACGAGTGTTAACGTCGATCGAGGCGTGCCGTCGTCATCGTATTGAATGACACTGAGCGGTCACAATGGCTTTACAAAACTGGCGACGAGGGCTTACAAAACTGACGACGAGGGTTTACAAAATCAAGAGAAGACTGTTGTGATGTAGACTAGTAAGGCGGGAGCTGCTGGTTCCCTTGAAAGACGCTCAGCAGCGCGCAGATCGCTAGGCGGCCGGTTGGCATAGGGGTCTGTGGGCGGCGGGCGGCGGTTGCGCCGGCCACGCCCTGCTGAATGCAAATCGCCGGCACCGCCGCCGCAGCCGCCGCCTCTCCCGTCTCACGCTGGCCAACCTTCGCGACGGGCGCTGGCCTTGAGCAGTTAAAGAGAAGCCTTCACCTCCACATCACACGCTCCTGCTGTCTGCACACACTGTAGACACACGCACAAGGGGACACTAACCGATATGATTCGTGTTGACAGGGTATGTAGAACGCGATCAGGACCTCAACACAACGAGAAGACTCAGCCCTCAACAAAAAATGGCTATGAGCACTATGGGCCTCAACATCTGAGGTCATCAGTCCCCTAGAACTTAGAACTACTTAAACCTAACTAACCTAAGGACATCATACACATCCATGCCCGAGGCAGGATTCGAACCTGCGACCGTAGCGGTCGCTCAGCCCTCAACAGTTGCCGATGATACAAATATAGCTATCACACCCAACAGACAAGAATTAACTGATGAAATAGTAAACGATGTTTTTCAGAAAATCATTAAGTGTGAAACGTCCCCTTAGAAAAATTATAAATGACTGTGCTTAAACTGACACACAATATTTTTAGCGCAACGCAATCTGACTTTCATAAATCCCTACAAAAGAATGGCCCTGACTAACAATAACCTATACCTTTCATGAATCACTTACCTCACAAAAATCTTCGTTACTCAAACTACTGCAATACATCGAGCGCCACTACTGCCAGCTGAATAAAAGATTCTAACTACTGAAGGCACTAACTACTGATAGGCATAGTTAGCAAATGAAAGATTTTGATGAAGAACAAACAATGTATTTACCTTAATAGTGTTCAAAAGTCATAATATATATATATATATATATATATATATATATATATATATATATATATATATATGTCAGTTCATGATATCCAGTCTTACAAATTTACTGTCTCTGATGGACACACATCCAGATCATCCGCTCTCAAAACTCCGCCACCTCTCTCCTCACATCCACCACTGCTGGCGACTCACCTCCAACTGCGCAACGCTACACGCTGTTCACATCCAACTGCCCAACACTACAATAGCGACTACTTCAACAATGCCAACCAGCCATAGACTTCACACAGCACAGTCAGTGATTTTCATATAGAGCGCTATGTGGCGTCATCAACATAAAACCCTAAACAGCCTACTTACAAGTGGTTCTCTGCAAATGGGCTCTCATTAAACTTTGACAAAACAAAGTTTATACAGTCGCACACAGTAAATGGAATGACACCATTCATAAATATAGAATTTGATCAGAAATCGGTAGCTATGGTAGAATATTCAACATTTCAAGGTGTATGCATTGATGAGGGGTGGAACTGGAAAAATAACACAGAAGATCTGTTGAAACGTTTGAGGTCAGCTACTTAGGCTATTAGAGTCATTGCAAATTTTGGCGATATACGTCTCAGTAAATTAGCTTACCACGTCTACTTTCATTCTCTGCTTTCGTATGGCATCATATTCTGGGGTAACTCATCATTGAGTAAAAGAGTGTTCATTGCACAAAAGCGTGTAATCAGAATAATTGCTGGAGCTCATCCAAGATAATCCTGCAGACACAGGTAGGGATCTTCACTGTAGCGTCGTAATATATATATATATATATATATATATATATATATATATATATATATATATATATTCACTTATTAAATTTGTTATTAACAATCCGAAAGAATTCAAAAGTAATAGCAGTGTACATGGCTACAGCACTAGGAAAAGGATGACCTTCACTACTCAAGGTTAAATCTAACTTTGGCTCAGAACGGGGTAAATTATGCTGCCACAAAAGTCTTTGGTCACTTACCTAATAGCATCAAAAGTCTGACAGATAGCCATTAGCATTTAAAAGGAAATTAAAAGTATTTCTGAATGGCAACTCCTTCTACTCATTACATGAATTTTTGGATATGGTAGGTGGGTATTTTCCCCACCCCCAGACCCAAAAAATATTAAGTGCCATGTAATATTTTGTGTAATGTAATATCTTGTATAGACACCTTTTATTAACCTGACACGTTCCATATCATTACGAAGTGTCGTATTCATGATCTATGGAACAAGTACTAATCTAATGTAATCTAGAAAACCGTGTCCGAAAATTTTAGGCATCCTTTCATACGCTCTAAAACATAAGAAACGGTGCACCACGAAGGAATTATCCGAATGGTACGGAAATCGATAGATGTGATGTACATGCACAGACAAACAAATGATTACAGTTCCAGAAAAATTGGATGATTTATTCGAGAAAGAGCTTCAGAAACTGAGCGAGTCAATAACGCGCTGGTCCACCTCTGGCCCTTGTGCAAGCAGTTATTCGGTTTGGCAGTGACTGACAGAGTTCTTGGATGTCCTGCCGATGCGATGGACAGTCAAAATCCTGAGCTGATTGGAGGGCTTCCCATAATTCCGGCGACCTTATTGGCCAACGTAGCGTTTGGCAAGCACGAAGTCAAGCGGCAGAAACTCTCGTCGTTCTGCGGATGACAACCAAAATGGTTCTGCTGCGAAAACAAATGGCACCCCAGATCATCACGACTGATTGTCTGGTCGTAAAGCAGGCGACAGTCGGGTTTGTATACCACAGCAGTCCAGGGTCGTCTCCAGATATGTCTGCGGCATGGAATCTCAGTGTCACGCTTCGAACTGTGCCTTGATGACCATAGAGGGCGTGTCTGGGGACGAAAATAGTGAATGAAGCATTAAATACCAACAATACGCACAGATATAATAAATCTGTTGTTAGATTTACGTGGGAATGAATAAAAAAAAAGGTACTGGCAGCGAGAAACGATCCAGAGACCTAGCTGTTATGAAACTTACTCGCTAGGCTGATAACTCTTTTTTTTTTCTTTGAGTATTGGTGAACGTGCAAAATATATAAGCACGCCTAATATTTTCACTCTCTATTTTCTTGGGAACGGTTGAAGTTGCACCTTCCTGTTCATGTGAGTTGAGGTCCTGGTCGTTCCTACACACCGTGTCAGTAGTCATCGCATTGGTGAGGCGAGGCCGGCCGCTGTGACTGAGCGGTTCTAGGCGCTTCAGTCTGGAACCGCGCGACCGCTACGGTCGCAGGTTCGCATCCTGCCTCGGGCATGGATGTGTGTGATGTCCTTAGGTTAGTTAGGTTTAAGTAGTTCTAAGTTCTGGAGGACTTACGACCTCAGATGTTAAGTCCCATAGTGCTCAGAGCCATTTGAACCATTTTTTGGTGAGGGGAAGTTCGTGCGGTCACCTTGCGAGTCGATTACGTACCTGCAGGAGCACAACAATCTGTAAAAGTCATTTGTCGCAAATATACTCCTAGTACCTGGTTGAGGAAGTATCTTTCTCACTTACTTTGCGATCACAGTGACGCAGTAACTATTTGTGAAGGATAACAGCTTTCTGTCGTCGTGCTACTGAACATATTTGTTCACGACGATCGCGGATTCGATCCATTATGCTATTCTCCAGTGCTTGTAAACAATCTCATGCGTCCATGCATACCGCAGCTTTTGACGGGATAGTGTCCCGGTGTCAGTGATGTTTACATGTTCTGCTGTATGTACATCTGTTGCAATTTTGGCAGGGGCCTCATTCGTCCTTACTAACACACCATGTTGTTAAATGAATAACTGGTAACTATAATATGTTTGCAGTAGTGGTACTACAGCTCTAGAAGATATGACTGTGCAAGGCAAACCTATGTTTATAGCGTTTGTAGATTTAGAAAAAGCTTTTGGCAACGTTGACTAGATCATACGCTCTGAAATTCTGAAGGTAGCAGAGATAAAATACCGGGAGTGAAAGGCTATAAGTTGTACAGAAACCAGATTGTAGTTATAAGAATCGAAGGACATAAAAAGAAGGAGTGGTTGAGGAGCAAGGGCTGCAGCCCATCCCCCGTGTTATCCAATCTGTGCATTGATGGAGCATTAAAGGAAACCAAAGAAAAATTTCGAGAAGAAATTACAGCCCGAGAAAAATAAGAACTTTGAGGTTTGCCATTAATATTGTAATTCTGTCAGGCGCAGCACAGGTCGTGGTAGAGCTGTTGAAGATGGGCATCAACAACAGCAAAACAGCGGTAATGGAATGTAGTCGAATTAAATCAAGCGATGCTGAGAGAATTAGATTAGGAAATGAAATACTAGAAGATGTAGATGAGTTTTACTATTCGCGCAGCAGAAAAACTGATGATGAGGCGAGGTACAGAGGATATAAAATGCAGACCGGCTATACAACAGAAAACATTTCTGAAATACATCTAATAGATATTTCTTTTCTGAAACTATTTGTCTGGAGTTCATCCTTGAACAGAATGGCGACATGGACGGTAAGTAGTCAGACAAGAAAATGGAGGCTTCTGAAATGTCATGCTGTAGAAGAATACTGAATATTAGATGGGTAGATCATGTTACCGATGAGGAGGTACGGAATCGAATTGGGAAAAGCAGTTGATGGCATAGCGTGACTAAAACAAGATATCAGTTGATTAGACACATTCTGAGACGTCAAGGAACTGTCAGTGTGGTATTGAATTGAACTGATTGTAGGTGCTGGGACGGGGGTGAGGTGTAAAAAACTACAGAGGGAGACCTAGTGATGAATGTAATAAGCAAGTAAGTTGCAATAGTTATTCGGAGATGGAGAGACCCACAGGACAGACTAACGCGCATAGATTCGGGATGAAAAAAAATGGCTCTGAGCACTATGGAACTCAACTGCTGTGGTCATAAGTCCCCTAGAACTTAGAACTACTTAAACCGAACTAACCTAAGGACAGCACACAACACCCAGCCATCACGAGGCAGAGAAAATCCCTGACCCCGCCGGGAATCGAACCCGGGAACCCGGGCGTGGGAAGCGAGAACGCTACCGCACGACCACGAGATGCGGGCGATCACACACAACAACCATGTAAGAAATTGTAAGAAACTTATTCCTTGTTTAATGTTGTTGTTTCAGTTGGCAACTTCGTCAGTAAAATATCGTTTGAAGCATTTAGCCCAGTATTTTTCCCGTATTATCCGAATTAGAAGACTAACATTCATTTGTTTTCTTCATATGTAAGTAGATTTCTCTGTCCTAGTTGCTGTTTGATGTGTGTCGCACTACCAGCAAAGGCAATTGTGTAATGAAATTCTCCAAGTATCGGTTCCGAAGATAGTCGATGTAGGACGCAACGGGAATCGCCTGCTGTGACGTCCGTCCGGTGTTATCGGAACCAACGGTCGAGCCGCGAGTCCGTTACGACGAATGCTCGTCTGGAAGGCTGCGTTTGTGAAATTTCGTCTGACGTACGGGAAAGAACATTTCTCCAAGGCCGCTGGTGGTCTGTTATAGAAACAGGAGAAAGCTGAACGGCATTCAAGCGCTCTGCGGCCGTGAAATGAAGGGGAGGGGGGGGGGGGGGGAGGCGGCAGGCCGCATACCGCCTTGTAAACAGCGCGGCACTTCCCGCCGGCACTGCGCAAACGGAAGGAGGAAGGCCCGTTCCACATCTGTATCCATAGTTGTAACTCCACCAATCATTTGCCGATGGAGGGCAGACAGAGCTTTGTACAGAATCCACTTGCTGTCATGCATATATGCAGACCGAAGCGGCGAATGAAAATTTATTGCGTTCATATAGAAAATAAAAATAATGAGGCTCTTCATTTAAACTAAGATGGCAGAAAGAACCTGGTTACAAAAATAGCCAGTTGTGCATCGCGGAGAGATTTACTACTCAAATTCCGAGAGACTATGCTCTGGAACGAGTCGACAAATGCACTCCTGGCCATTAAAATGAAGAAGAAATGCAGATGATAAACGAGTATTCATTGTACAAATATACTGTACTAGAACATTATATTTTCACGCAGTTTGGGTGCATAGATCCTGAGAAATCAATACCCAGAACAACCACCTCTGACCGTAATAACGGCCTTGATACGCCTGGGCATTGAGTCAAACAGAGCTTGCATGACGTGTACAGGTACAGCTGCCCAAGCAGCTTCAACACGGTACCACAGTTCATCAAGAGTAGTGACTGGCGTATTGTGACGAGCCACCATGGACCAGACGTTTTCAATTGGTGAGAGATCAGGAGAATGTGCTTGCCAGGGCAGCAGTCGAACATTTTCTGTATCCAGAAAGGCCCTTACAGGATCTGCAATATGCGGTCGTGCATTATCCTGCTGAAATGTAGGGTTTCGCAGGGATCGAATGAAGGGTAGAGCCACGGGTCGTAACACATCTGAAATGTAACGTCCACTGTTCAAAGTGCAGTCAATGCGAACAAGAGGTGACCGAGACGTGTAACCAATGGCACCCCATACCATCACGCCGGGTGATACGCCAGTATGGCGATGACGAATACACACTTCCAATGTGCGTTCACCACGATGTCGCCAAACACGGATGCGACCATCATGATGCTGTAAACAGAACCTGGAGTCATCTGAAAAAATGACGTTTTGCCATTCGTGCACCCAGGTTCGTCGTTGAGTACACCATCGCAGGCACTCCTTTCTGTGATGCAGCGTCAAGGCTAACCGCAGCCATGGTCTCCGAGGTGATAGTTCATGCTGCTGCAGACGTCGTCGAACTGTTCGTGCAGATGGTTCAAAAATGGCTCTGAGCACTATGGGACTCAACTGCTGTGGTTATCAGTCCCCTAGAACTTAGAACTACTTAAACCTAACTAACCTAAGGACATCACACACATCCATGCCCGAGGCAGGATTCGAACCTGCGACCGTAGCAGTCGCACGGTTCCGGGCTGCGCGCCTAGAACCGCGAGCGTGCAGATGGTTGTTGTCTTGCAAACGTCCCCATCTGTTGACTCAGGGATCGAGACGTGGCTGCACGATCCGTTACAGCCATGAAAATGGAACTGCATGACAGTTGGGTTGCATGAAATCAGGCGAAATCTCTCCGCAGGCACCTATACTTAGCCGGAGATACTATTTTGGGCATCTTTACGCTCTCACTGTGCACTCAGAACTGAGAAGAACGACGTGGCATATTAGAGACACTGTCCAACACATCTGTGCGAGGCTTCATCGAATTTTCACTGTGTTATCCATTTCGAGACCAATAGTTCCTTACTTTTCGAATAGCCCTCGTACAAAAAAGTACAAAACTACATTGCCATATGGATGAGATGCCTGTCATCTCGACTGCTATTGATATGAGGCCGATGGGATCCAGCACGGCGTTCCGTATTACCCTCGTGCACCCACCGATTCCATATTCTGCTAACAGTCGTTGGATCTCGACCAACGCGAGCAACAATGTGGCGATACGATAAACCGCAATCGCGATAGGCTACAATCCGAGTCGGAAACGTGATGGTACGCATTTCTCCTCCTTACACGAGGCATCACAACAACGTTTCACCAGGCAACGCTGGTCAACTGCTGTTTTTGTATGAGAAATCGGTTGGAAACTTTCCTCACGTTGTAGGTGTCGCCACCGGCGCCAGCCTTGTGTGAATGCTCTGAAAAACTAATCATTTGCGTATCACAGCATCTTCTTCCTGTCGGTTAAATTTCGCGTCTGTAGCACGTCATTTTCGTGGTGTAGCAATTTTAATGGCCACTAGTGTATTATTTCTTCTCACATGTGCACTTCTCTCGAAATGACCACAACGAAAAATGGTATTACTTCTTACACGGAGGTTTGCCGACAAGCACTCTTCCCGTATGCCATTCGCGTATGGAAGAGAGGCAGGCGATAACGTACCTTCCCATGACTTTTGAATGAAACTGAGTGGAACAGTTTGCTAGTGCTTCTTCCTGCCCCCGCCCTCCTCTCTCTCTCTCTCTCTCTCTCTCTCTATCTATCTATCTAGCTCTCTCTCTTACACACCACACACGCAGAATGAGGTATCGTCAGTGTATTTCAGACACCGCTTGGAAGGCACGCGCGGCCCGCCGCAGCGCAGTGCAGTGGGCCGTTGGCCCTTGCCGTCGCGGCCACACTAGTAATAATTGTCGTTCGCCTTCCTGAACGACAGCCGTTCTGCGGCCGGGTGGCTTCCGGCCACTATCGGTGTTCGCTTCCGGCTCTGAACGTATCGCGGCGCGCACCCGGCGTCCCGGCGCGCCTGTTCCCTCCTCCCTTCCCCCTGCTCCCCCCTCTCCCAAAGATCACAGCCGCTCAGCCAGTAATCCTGCATAAAAACCCACCGTCCTTTTCTCTTCATGACACTTTCTAGGCTTCCGTACCTTAATCGGTGAAAGTCGATCCCTTATGGGGTCATTTTGTTGCCCGTCTTTGCGACCCCTTTCTCTCAAGAATGGGAAGACATGTCAAGTTGAAATTTATGTCAGATGTTAAGTGTGGCACCGCCCAGGCATCGCGGTGCCACACCAAGTTGGCAACGTACTTCGGAACCACAGGCATTGGCGGTGTCTCGCTGCAGTCTGCAACGGCAAATAGGAGAGACTGAAGAGGACACGCCCTGTCTCTCAGCACGACAGCGCCCTCGCACGGAGGTCAATATACAGTGATGCTGTGTCCCATCACTCATGCGCCAACTATAGCATCACGTCCAGACTCCCTTAAATATTGATAACATACCATTGTAGCAGCAGTAAGCGATCTAACATCTAGTCTGAATTAAACTGAGTGGAACTGTTTGCTAGAGTTCTTCCTACCCCCGCCCTCCTCTCTCTCTCTCTCTCTCTCTCTCTCTCTCTCTCGTACACACCACACACGCAGAATGAGGTATCGGTAGCTATACTGTGTAAGTAGGCTGTTTAGGTTTTTATATTGGTAACGCCACGTAGCGCTCTGTATGAAAATCACTGGATGTGCTATGTGCAGTCTGCGGCTGGTTGGCATTGTTGGAATTGGCTATTGTAGTGTTGGGCAGTTGGCTGTTAAGAGCGCATAGCGTTGCACAGTTGGAGGTGAGCCGCCAGCAGTAGTGGATGTGGGGAGAAAGATGGCGGAGTTTTGAGAGCGGATGATCTGGACGTGTGTCCATCAGAGACAGTAAATTTGTAAGACGGGATGTCATGAAGTTCAGAAGTCATATATATAATGACTTTTGAACACTATTAAGGTAAATACATTGTTTGTTCTTTATCAAAATCTTTCATTTGCTAAGTATGCCTATCAGTAGTTAGTGCCTTCAGTAGTTAGAATCTTTTATTCAGCTGGCAGTAGTGGCGCTCGATGTATTGCAGTATTTCGAGTAACGAAGATTTTTGTGAGGTAAGTGATTCATGAAAGGTAAAGGTTATTGTTAGTCAGGGCCATTCTTTTGTAGGGATTTATGAAAGTGAGATTGCGTTGCGCTAAAAATATTGTGTGTCAGTTTATGCACAGTCATTTATAATTTTTCTAAGAGGACGTTTCACACTTAATGATTTTCTGAAAAACATCGTTTACTATTTCATCAATTAATTCTTGTCTGTTGGGTGTGATAGCTATATTTGTATCACCGGCAACTCTTGAGGGCTGAGCGACCGCTACGGTCGCAGGTTCGAATCCTGCCTCGGGCATGGATGTGTGTGATGTCCTTAGGTTAGTTAGGTTTAAGTAGTTCTAAGTTCTAGGGGACTGATGACCTCAGATGTTGAGTCCCATAGTGCTCATAGCCATTTTTTGTTGAGGGCTGAGTCTTCTCGTTGTGTTGAGGTCCTGATCGCGTTCTACATATCCTGTCAACACGAATCAAATCGGTTAGTGTCCCCTTGTGCGTGTGTCTACAGTGTGTGCAGACAGCAGGGCCATTCTTTTGTAGGGATTTTTGAAAGTCAGACTGCGTTGCGCTAAAAATATTGTGTGTCATTTCAGTGTTGATTTGAATAAGTAAAGTGCGAAATGTCTGAGTACGTTCAGTTATGCTCAGCTGTTTGAAAATCAAATAACGTAAGGGGTTTACCAGCACAAAAAAATGGCTCTGAGCACTATGGGACTCAACTGCTGAGGTCATTAGTCCCCTAGAACTTAGAACTAGTTAAACCTAACTAACCTAAGGACATCACAAACATCCATGCCCGAGGCAGGATTCGAACCTACGATAGTAGCGGTCCTGCGGTTCCAGACTGTAGCGCTTAGAACCGCTTTGCCACTCCGGCCGGCTACTGGACCTCCAGCACTACTTCAGACATTAGTCAAGTCCACGCCACGTCTTGCTGCGACACTTCTGCGTGCCGCGGGGACCCTAAACGATATTAGACAGGTGTACCAGTTTCTTTGGCTCTTCAGTGTAGAACCGAGCACAGTTCGTGACTTCACCTGAAGCAGTAAACATCATACACTAGGACTAAAGAGTTATTCAGGTAAGCAGGTTGCCGACTCTTTCCAGAGCGCAGTAGGAAATTTCTCTGTGACGCACAATCGACTATTTTTGTAACCAAGTTCTTTCTGCCATCTTAGTTTAAATGAGAGCCGGATTATTTTTATTTTCTATATGAACGCAACAGTTGGAGGACTCCTAATGATGAAAATTACAGGCCGGTCAGAGTTGCCGTGCGGTTCTAGGCGTTACAGTCGGGAACCGCGCGACCGCTACGGTCGCAGGTTCGAATCCCGCCTCGGGCATGGATGTGTGTGATGTCCTTAGGTTAGTTAGGTTCAATTAGTTCTAAGTTCTAGGGGACTGATGACCACAGGAGTCCCATAGTGCTCAGAGCCAGCCATGAAAATTACATGTACTTGCTCTAGCAAGAAACTGGTGTACGCATGCGTATTCAAATAGAGATATAGGAACAGGCAGAAAACGGCGCTGCGGTCGGCAACGCCTATATTGGTCAACAAGTGTCTGGCGCATATGTTAGATCGCTTACTGCTGCTACAATGGTATGTTATCAATATTTAAGGGAGTTTGAACGTGATGCTATAGTTGGCGCATGAGCGATGGGATACAGCATCTCCGAGGTAGCGATGAAGTGGGTACTGATGAACATTTTGCCCTACGACCATATCACGAATGTGCCGCGAATATCAAGAATCTGGTAAAACATCAAATCTCCGACACCGCTGTGGCCGGAGAAAGATCTTGCAGGAACGGTACCAACAACGACTGGAGAGAGTCGTTCAACGTGACAGAAGTGCAACCCTTCCGCAAATTGTTGCAGATGCCAATGCTGGGCCATCTACAAGTGTCAACGTGCGAACCATTCAACGAAACATCATGGATATGGGCTTACGTAGCCGAAAGCTCACTCGTGTACCCTTGATAACTGCAAGACACAAAGCTTTAAGCCTCGCCTGGGCCCGTCAGCACCGACATCGGACTGTTGATGAGTGGAAACATATTGCCTGGTTGGACGAGTCTCGTTTCAGATTGTATCGAGAGGATGGACGTGCACGGCTGTAGAGACAAACTCATGAATCCATGGACCCTGTATGTCAGCAGGGGACTGTTCAAATTGGTGAAGGCTCTGTAATCGTGTGAGGCGTGTGCAGTGGAAGTGATACATCTAGAAACGACTCTGAGAGGTGCCACGTACGTAAGCATCCTGTCTGATCACCTGTGTGCATTCATCTCCATTGTGCATTCCGAAGGACTTGTGCGATTCCAGCAGGACAACGCGTCAGCCCACACGTCCAGAATTGCTACAGAGTGGCTCCAGGAACACTCTTCTGAGCTTAAACACTTCCGCTGGCAGCCAAACTACCCAGACATGAACATATGTGGGATGCCTTGCAACGTGCTGTTCAGAAGAAATCTCCATCCCCTCATGCTATTGCTGGTTTATGGAAGGCGTACCAGTTTCTTTGGCTCTTCAGTGTAAGCACAGTTCGTGACTTCAGCTGAAGCAGTACACATCATAGACTAGGACTAAAGAGTTATTCAGGTAACAGAAGGAAATGTTATTTTTAAATGTTGAACATTGCACTTCAAGAGATTCTATGCACCTAAGGATGCTTTAGTAGTCAATGACAGTTCTCCTGCGGCAAAGGATTTATCAAGTTACGTAAATCTTTTTATTCATTCCTGTAATAAAGTGGACTAATATTTCATAAGTTGTAGTTCCAGTGAGGCGTCTTCTAGAGCAGTCAAAGGACACACAGTTATGGCTGGACGATTGTAGTTTCGTCTACGGTCCATTGGCGGTATAAAAATATTTAAGCTTCTGCGTCAATACAGTCAAAAGATATAGCAACTTAGGTAACATATTTTGATGCAAACTCACTCATCAAAACGTATAGATGAACTTTTTATTTACGTAAGTTTGTACGAAACTCCCCGGAGCGCAAGTCGCGCTCGCGCTTGTCCAGTTTCTTGTTATTTCACTCCCCTCACCGTACACGGGGATGGGGATCTGTCCGCATTAAGAAGAATAACCTATAGTGTCTCACACTGAAACGCGAAGGCATGATTTCTTTGCCTGATTTGATTTAATCCAGGAAGACAAAACAACAGTGGTCCTAACCCGAGTGTACTGCGCAGTATCTCTCTCCGTCATTCCAGACAAGGAGGATAGGTAGGACTGTGGAAATTACAGAGCCGTAAGTGTGATGCCATCAGTAGCAAGATCATACAGGAGAACCTTAAAACAATTGTTCACAATTAAGGCGGCAACAATATCCGTCACTCACCTGAAGATGGCTGGAAGGCTGCCAGCCGAAATATTGTGGCAAGAAGTCAACATGATCCGGCTGCGATCCCGAAACCTCATAGAACACCCAATACAGTTGTGCAAATTTATTGACTGAAGCCTTTGATGTCAGAGAGAATTCCACACTGAGTGTTCGATCTAAAGTGCCACGTGCGGCAGATGTGTTACCTTGTAAGTTGATTTTGACTTGGACACTTCGATTTACCATTTACAGATACACCTGAAGATGGAGCGGCAGAGTTCCTGAAACCTTTTAGTGAATGATTTCAGTCAATACATAACAGTACAGCTGAAACAGATGTTTCAATCATGAACATTACATATAATAGTTATGGATGTCCCACCACCGAAAAGATGGAGATTCAGTATCTGAAGAACAGAATGATTTTAGACAAGGGCGCTCATGTATTGAGGGGATATTCACATTACGGAATGTAAAAGAGAAAATTGCCAGAGGGATAGACCCCCATTCAGACTTCGTGGACTTGCAGAAGGCATATTATATTGTACTGCAAAACCACCTGTGGACAAGTATGAAGAATGGTGGCGTGTCAACTACTTACATCAAAGCAGTTAAACAGTTACTGAAGGGCTACCCCAGGAATGTGTCATAAACTAACTTTATTTAAAATCGGCATGGAGGCCCGGAGGAGCAAACGGGTAGGAGGCATGGTTTCAGCCCGGCCCAAGGAAGAAATTCATGGCAGAAAGAGATAGAGGCACTGCAGAATTTTGCAGCAGAAGATTTGAAGACAGTAGGAAAGTAAAGAATACTATTCATGACACATAAATAAATGTAAATACTCGAAGATACGGTCAATGTAAGATGAATGTACTCTCAAATACGAGTGTTTTGAGGCGTTATTTGCTGGCTTAGCGTGTCAGTAAAGGGGCACCACTTTTATCGGTGTATTACCACATAAACATTAAAGTCATGGACGCTGTAGTTATGACTAAATGCACTAAGAGCGCTGCTTTAGCGTCACGTGACGTGCCGAGGTAGCCCGCGAGCTAAGTACGCGAATCAGGTCCGCGGATCAGCAAAGCTTGCCCTTGCCAGATTTAGTACTACGCAAGTATGTGGCAATGTCGTACGGTTTGACATCGCCAGATGTATAACATTTTTCTGTAGCTCCTGTACATTTCTGCCCAATCACGCAATGTCATGAAGCTTTCCTCTTTTGCCTGGCCTTTATTCAGCATGACAAAGCCAGACAACACACAAGCGATAAGACATTTGCAACAATGCGACGCATTTGGTTCGCTATCCTCGATCATCCTGCATACAGTCTCGACCCGCACCATTCGACTTCGACCTGTTTCTAAACCTTGAGGAACATCTTCGAGGACTTCGCTATGTGATAGTGATGAAGCGGTGCAAGCAGTGTTTGCTCCGTCAACAGAGTCAAAAATTCTACAGTGACGGTATTAACGAACTGGTCTGTTGCGGAGGGAGAACTGTGCTCATCGCCAGGGCTACTGTGTTGAGAATTAAATATATAGACATGAAGAATTAAGGCGTACGGGGTAGGCGAGAAGTGCCTCCCTACTTTTAAATTATTTAATTTTTTTATTAATGAAAAATTAGGCACAGAGCAAGTTGTAGTTGTTTCTCAGGGCCATGTGAATGTGTACGACTACAACTCCACATGTGCGTTGTCGACCAATCGACGTAAACGTGTAGGAATGTCATCAACTGATTTCTGCAGGAAAGTCACAAGTACATTTTCAAGGACAACTATGATCGTCTACGCTAATTTGTCTAGAGTGCGTGTGTTTTAACGGTACGTCTTTTCTTTAGCCCAACCCCAGAAGCAGAAGTCACAAGGGGTGAGGTCGGGACTTCTCGAAGGCCATTCATGGGGTCCCCGCCGTCGCAGCCAACGTCCTGGAAAGTGTTCGTCCAGCCAGTCACGAACGATGTTGGCAAAATGATTATCCAAAACATGGTCTCATTGTGATATTAGTGGCCACACGAACTCATTAGCATCTGGCGATAGCGGTCGCTGTGCATCGTGTCTCACAATACGAGCGGACCAATGAGACGATAACGGTCAAATCGAATCAGACTGTCAATTTTGGCCGACTTCGCGATTTTCCAGTTGTCGTTCCTGGATTTGTTCCCGCGCAGTAATGGCAGTAGTGTCGAGTGATGAATTTCCCACGGGAAACACTGCCTCATTGCTCCGAATAATGTTATTGTATTGAATAAATCCGGCCAATCTTTATGCCACGACATCATGATTTCCTGGTATTCCATCCGCTTGTCACAGTCCTCCATCGGTAACTCCTGAACATAATGTGTTTTCCAGATCAGGTCCTTCTTTAACACAAAACGTACCGTGTGCCTGCTGATTCCAGTCTCACGAGCTGCCTCGCGTGTTGTTTTATCAGGACTACACGTGAAGATGTCCCTCACTAGGACATCTAGAGATCGCACCACCGAAGTTCGCCCACGTGGTTTATCCACAACTTACTCAGCTGTCATTAGCTTGGTCTGACAATTCCTAATGGTTTTAGCATCAAGTGTGGCATGAGGGCCATGAACATCTCACTACCATCACTGAGCAAGGGCTACAGATCGCCAGACTTCAATCCGCGAAGCGACCTGGGCTCTGTCTTGTAAAGTCAACTTTCCTGCTACCTCGTCGTTCACCGTAAGAGGGAACCCTGTAACAAAACACAAGAACGTTCATTAATAATAATAATTACAAAAGTTATGGACATTAAAAACAAGGGAGAGACTTCTCACCCACCCTATAGAATGTTAATGTTATTTAAAAAGTTTTAAGAGTTTTCACACAAAAGATTCAAAAGCATTAATTTTTAGCACGCCCTCGTATGTAAGCAAAGGTCCAAGGATTAAGCCCTGAGGTACACCCTGTATTACTGTTTAACTTGCGGAACGAAAGGTTACAATTTTATAATCTACAGTAGTTTATATGTCGGTTTAGTGCACCGCTCACGACTCAGCAGATATGTGGCTAGGAGATCTATGGATAGTTCCATGATCATGAAATATTTTATGGTTTACCGTGTCGAATGCTTCTGTCAGGTCTAAAAATACACCTGCAGCCTGCATCCTCTAGTCCAGCTGACAGTACACTTCACGGAACGCCTTGCAACTGCTGTGGTCGTGCTGAGCTTACACCTGAAACTTTATCCATTACCTGATATCTCCGTACTGCTAGTCTCAGAGAATTCCTTCTTTGACTTTTCTATATACAAATTAATAATGGAGGGAAGCTAGATCACAGCCTTTCTCCGTTTACTGTTTTAGCTTGTGTTCAGAATAAGACTGGCCATTATTCTGAAATGACCGTTTCAGATGCCGGCCACCAAAGGCAGAGAAGCAGCAGCAGCAGCAGAAGGGAAGCCGGCAGGATGTTTGTGAGAGCCCACTGCGTGCGTATTTCAGCAGTGTAGGTTGGCTGCCCTTCGGCGGAGCGCCGGACGCCGCCGCCAGGGCCTGGGCAGTCGATAACATTGGTCGACAAAGGCTGCCTTGTAGCGACCGCTCGGCCGCTGTTGTTACCGCCAACAATCCCTCGCCCGCTGCCACAGGCGACCGCTAGGGGCGCGCGTGTAGTCCACGGCTCTGCGCTCCCTGCGCCCAACCTTACGAGCGCTGCCCTCTCGCCGGCGTGTATTTTCTCCTAACATCGTGTTCTACGAGCGAGGCGAACCTCTGGCCTGCGAGTTTCTCCCATCGGCGACCACATTTAGTGTCCGGCGCGCACATTGCCATTGTTCGCCGCTTATCCACCTCGTTGACCTTTCCCCAACTGCTACGACATGTCTGCCCTCTCCTAGTCGGCGAAGGGTCGCTCGGTAGCTTTGGGTTCAGCAGGAACAGTTAACACAGCAGTCCGCACTTTTCGTCTATGTACCGTAGTATTCTCTGTTCTCAGCAGACACACGCTGACATGTTAAAAGACGCCACTATTATGCCGTGGTTGTATTTACATTCTACCTGCCTGAATAACACCGACCAATAAATATGTTGTCCGTGGTGAATTGCCTGTTAAGGGCTGCGACTGATTAGATAGAAACAGCCTTTGCTATACTGCTGCAGTCTCCTTTACTTTTATTTTAAATACCGCTACGCATTTCGACGATCATACAATCAACTTTACCAACGGGGGTTGGAAAAATGTGGAAATACCGCACGGAGTGCGTGCTTGAACATAAATGCAGATTAGTAAAGCCTGACATCCTCAGGGAGAAGACGGATGTCTTAATATAGTTTATTAAATTAAAAAATTCTGAGGTAAAAAGCTTTTAATGCCTGGACCGCAATTTTCCTGTTACAATGTGTGAGGTCCTGCCCTCTTGTCTCTTATAGGGTGCCTAGGAAGCTGTTCTCGCATAGCTAGACAACATACAAACAATTCATATTATGGGGACATTGTATGTCCTATGCCGCCAAAGTTAAATTATCGAATTTTGTGATCCATTATCTTAGAAACTTTTTAAGATACCAACTTACAATTTTCCATAATTATTGAATGCACCTTTCTGCATATTGTTACTAAAATTGTATTGTGGAGCATGTTATCTTTTTTTCCCAAACATTCAATTTTTGACAGAATTTTGTAAATAAATGAACATAAAAACAAAACAACTAAGGATATTTTGATCATTCTAGTTCCATATGTGTAGAATCTCACACTTGGTATGCTGTGAAAATTGCATGTCTCTACCATTAGCACTTTTTTAGAAAACAGGTCATTCATTGCAAAAAATTGCAATTTCTTTAATTCATTGCAAGTGTCAGTTGTGGTCAGAACAGTGTGGCTGGGAGCGCATTATGTCGGGAATATGTGAATCGTATGATGAGGGCTACCGTGACCAAGGTAGATAAAGTCTTTGGTGTTTCGAGAGTTACCTTATCGAAGATTTATATCGAATACAGGGAAAGCGGGCAAAAATCATTCGCAAATTCACATTGTAGACGAAAGTGTGTGCTGAGCGATCGTGACAGTCGATTCAAGAAAATAGTGATAAAAAATGAGGAATGAGGGACGACAGCTGTAGACGTCACTACACAACTGAATTTCGCACCCTGTCAGCACCAACACCGTGAAGGGAGCACCAGAAGTAGGGAATGCAAGGCGAGCTGCAATTCCAAAACTAATGAAATGCCCGTCACAGGAAAACGTGGCGCTGAATCCGTAAAACCTGGAGCAATGGAAGGACATAATTTGGTTGGATGAGTCTTTTTGTACATTGTTTGAAACTTCTGACCTAGTGTACGTCGCAGGAGTGAAACAGGTGCGGGGGTTCGCTGATGATTTGGGTAGCCGTGTCGTGATATTCCATGGGCCCCATAGTTATTTTTCAAGATTGTGTTACTGCTAAGGATTATGTGACCATGTGTTTGCTGTGTTCCACGAGAGCGAGGCCCCTCTTCACACAGCTCGCGTTGTCTAGGACTGATCTTGTGGACTCTAGGATGAACAGTCGCATCTCCCCCGGGTCCACAATCACCGGATTCAGTCTTTACGATCTCTCTTTGGAGAGAACGGTTCGTGATCGCTATCCACCTCCATTTTTACCTGAAATTGCCACTGTTTTGCAGGAACGGTTAACGTATTCCTGAGACACCAGAAATTCGAGTTTCAGCATTTCATATAATTAATGAGCCAGTTTAAAAACTTCAAAAGTTGTCATAATCTATTCATTAAGAGGCATGATCTTACTTTAAAAGTTTACCACAATGAGTCAGGTATTAAAGTTATAAATGCAGCGTAACTCACAGCGCGGAAGCTACCCAGACTGTATTTATCCAGTATTTGAGAATGAGATCACTCTGTGACTTACAATAAACTTTACACACGCAGGGTCCGTTAATTTGAAACCTTTTCGAATCCTTTTCTCGCTGATATTCCCGTCCTCCAACCCCCTCAAAATAACGAAAGGAAAAAAGTTTATCGTTTAGTACATTTTCGCTCTTCATGCAGTAAAGCTGCCGCATCAGACATGGCGATTTAATTTATTACTTCTTTACTACTAACTCTAGGCAACGGCCTTGCTACAGTGGCTACACCGGTTCCCGTGAGATCACCGAATTTAAGCCATCCAGGCCGCCATGCGCTGTTGCCATTTTTCAGGGTGCACTCAGCCTCGTGATGCCAATTGAGGAGCTACTCGACCGAATAGTAGCGGCTTCGATCAAGAATACCATCATAACGACCGGGAGAGCGGTGTGCTGACGCCACGCCCCTCCTATCCGCATCCTCCAATGAGGATGACACGGCGGTCGGATGGTCCCGGTAGGCCACTCGTGGCCTGAAGACGGAGTGTTTTACTACTAACTCTATTATCCACATGTAATACAGAATGTATCTGTAAAACTATAGAGCTGCTTGAAAAGGAACCCACAGAGCGAAACTCGCTGGAAATGCAGATGAAATATACGTGAAAATATGTGAAATATGGTACATATATGTGAAATATATGTGACTTGCGCGTATGCGGCAAAGCCTCGGGTAAATCCCTCCTAAACGCGTGGACCGATTTCAGCCAAATCTTACTTTTTACTCTCTGTAAAGAGATACTACGGGAACTACTATTGAGGTGGGGGCGATACTTTGGAGGACAGACAGAGACGGGTAAGGGGGAGGTGGACACAGATATGGGGGAGGGAGAGATGGTACAGAGGGAGGATAGAGGAGATGGGCAGAGAGATGAGTGAGAAGAATGGTCAGAGAGAGGGGGGCGACGGACGAGGAGACAGGGAGGAGAAAGTAACAGACATAGGCGGAGGTGGGCAAAGAGGAGGAGTAGGAAGTAGAAGGGGAAGGATCAGAATGACAGAGTCAGCGGGGAGTAGCAGATGAACAGAGAGAGGAGGATGAGGAGATAGACAGAGAATGGGAGGTGTAGGAGAGGGGGGAGGAGGGGGAGAAGGAGACAGACAGAGAAATGGACTAATAGAATTGTCACAAACACAAATGCGGGAAACGCCAGGTACTCGTCTAGTTGGCAACACTGTAAGACGGTGAGATGAATTTGAGGTACTGATTTTCTTGGCGGCCGCTACAGTGCAATTAAAAGCATGAAAGCTGCTGCCGATGAAGTGTCGTTTCTAATGCGGTTACGGCGCTATTTTTGTCAATAAACAGCGTTGTTTACAGTGGCTGGTTGATGATGCTGCTTTTTCAGCACAGCTACAATTTCAGCGTATCAGTTTTCGACAAAATTTCTAACAGTTCGACACACGAAAGAAGATTCCGAGGTCGATAGCTATCGTGGAATAATCCCCTTTTTATTTTCAAAATGGTTCAAATGGCTCTGAGCACTATGGGACTCAACTGCTGAGGTCATTAGTCCCCTAGAACTTAGAGCTAGTTAAACCTAACTAACCTAAGGACATCACAAACATCCATGCCCGAGGCAGGATTCGAACCTGCGACCGTAGCGGTCTTGCGGTTCCAGACTGCAGCGCCTTTAACCGCACGGCCACTTCGGCCGGCTTTTTATTTTCATTTCATTGATACATACGTCGCCTTTAAGTAAGTGTGCTCTGTGTTTTATAGGTTTAACACATTTCTAGCCAGGACACCTATTATATGCAAAACGCGGTCTCCTCGAAACAAAATTCATTTGACCAAAGGTGGAACTGCGTCAATAAAAAATACGCGCGCAACGTTGTGGAGTTACCAGCGGAAACGGGTTTGTCGGTGCCGATATGAGAGTTGGCTTGAAAAGTCGGCGCTCTGATGCTGAAACGCACTCTGTAGGGATCCAAGTCAAGGAGAGGGCAGCTGCAGTAACGGGACAAAGGAAAAGGATTTCAGCGCCACGGCTCAAGGATTTTAAGGCGAACCGACTGCGCGGTCCCATTCCTTCTGAGAGTATCCATTAAATCAGTCAGCTCTATCCGAAGAAAGCCATTTCTCTTGTCTCATTTGCGACGCAGGCTGGGGCGGGCTTCCGAGAAGGGAAGCCTGATCGCATGTTGGGAAAGAAACGGAATCGCTTCCACGACGTAAATACATTCCCGCAAATCCTGGTTTTCTGCGGCCCTCGGGAGTTCTCTGCACTTAGCCGTGTAGGCTTACTTGCCATTTCAAGTCGGGTGAAGGTAGACCGGAGCCCGCCTAGTTACCCAACGGCCTAGCGAACTAGAGCACGTCCCCCCGGCGCTGATTTCTCCGCTGCGGCTACTGCTCTTATCCTCTCGGTCCATGGCAGGTAATCTGTGAACGTACTCCCTACACACTGCACACTGTCAGTACCAGGCTTGTGATTGGCGATAGAAACGAGTAGAGGCGACAATCTTAGGTGTTTTTCTGATATGCATATATAGGATGTTTGAAAATGACGTTTTAAAAATTTGGGGGCAGCTTTCTTACACCAAAACAAGAAAAGAGGTCCAGTAAATATGTGCTATGAAATGCGTGTCTTAAGAACTATGAACACGTCTTCATCTTCGATAGTGTGAACCACATTTCTTTCACAGCAAGTTCTTTGCTCTTCATATATTCCGAGGAGATACTATGAACCGAAACAAAATAAAGTCCAGTAAACATGGGCCATAAATGCATACTTTGAGAGCCACGAGTTTTTTTTTTTTTCAGTACAAGTGATGATTCACTGTAGCAAGATGCACAAGTGGTTGTAACTCTTATTAAAGTATGCATTTTAGAGCCCATGTTTACTTCACTTTTTTTCATGTTTTGGTGTAAGGAACCTGCTCCTTAATACTTCATCCTGAAACAACCTGTACACGCTAGTCTCTTCAATAAAAAAGAAGCAGATCAAGTATTTCTAGCAAATGACAAATTTACTAAAGTCAACCTCAACGATACAATAAATGTATATTAATGTTGAAAATACCAACTGCAGTAAGATTGTCACCTTACTTCCAAGAATCTCGGTCCGTCTTCCGTCACTTGCAGCATCAACGGCCGTCAAAAGCCTGAAGATGGTCTGAGGAAAGTTCCGAAACCGGTTGCTAACAAATAAAAAATCTAAAAACGTGGTCGAGACGGTTTTTTTATTTGATTTTTGGTATTTTATATCGATCGTGTGCTCCAGAATGCTTACTGAAATTCTAAGTCAATGCAGTCAATGATACGACCATTTATGTCACACATTTCGATACTGGCAGACTCACTCATCACAATCTATACATGAGCTATCTGTGCTTTATACATAATTAAGTTTGAACAGTACCTCGGAGTGTGAGTCCCACTTGCACTTGTCCAGTTTTTTTTATGTTGCAAGTTACTTGGTTGGCAGTGTGCTTTGTGAAAGTATTTTCACCTTACACTGTAGGTTTCCTAATGATACAAGATTATGTTGACAGTTCTTCGTTTCCCGTTTCGTGTTGAAAAGCAATGTGAAGAAATCTATGGTACACTTATATCGATCCTTTATATCTAATGCGTAGATCGCGTAACTAATGAGGAGGTACTGAATAGAATTGGGAAAAAAAAAGAAATTGCGACACAACCTTACTAGTAGAAAAAAAAAATTGTACAGGGAGACCAGGAGACGAATCCTGTAAGCAGATTCAGAAGAAAGTAAGTTGTAGTAGTTATTCGGAGATAAAGAGGCTTGCACAATATAGAGAAGCATGGAGAGCTAGACTCTAGAGTAAACCAGTCTTCGAACTGAAGGCCACATCAAGAAACGATGTCGATGCAGTCTTTTTTCAGTTATGTAATGCACTGGTGACTACGGCATTACCGAAGACGTCGACTGCCGGAGACTGCAGGACAGTTTGGGAGGACGCACCCAAAGTTGCCTCGGCTGTGTTAACGTCGCGGGCGGGCAAGGAATCCCCTCCGCCCGCAGGTTTCAGGTGGCTCGCTTCCGCCCCAGCCGTTCCCACCCCTAAGGTTACCACCCGTTAAATGGGGCCCTAACCACACACGTTCCTTGTGCACAGTCTTGCCCACACATGTGGCTGCGAGTCTAAAATAAAATTTAAAAAAAAGAGCTCCAAAAATGTGACTTGTGTGCAGTCTCCGCAAGGTCCCAGGAAGCGCAGGTAAAGACTTCACCCATCTGTTGTTCCTATGCAGAAAGAATATTTCGGAGGTTGTTCAGGATAATTTCTGGGTATTTTGGTGTAAGAGACCCGTGTTTTCCGGCGACTTATTGTGGAGTAAAAATGTAATTACATTTATTCATCTTGCTGGGATTGCAAGCTCTTTTGGAATTTTTCCGTCTTTGCGAGTTGGATATGACGTTCAAAAACTATGAAATTCTAAGACTCCTACAAGACACAGTGTTTTTTCTTTTGTTTTCCCAGTCATGTTTCGACACTAACGAACACTGGTGAGCCAAAACATTATGGCCACTTACCTGCTTAATAGTTTATTTGTCCGTCTTTGGCACAAAATACATCACTGATTCTGCGGATCAGGGATGCGACAGTTCGTTGGTAGGTTTGTGGAGGTATGTAGTATTAGATGTCTACGCACAGGTCATGTAATTGGGTAAATAACGGTACGCGCTGATGGCGCCCGATAGCGACCCTGATGGCTTCCATACGATCTGCATCAGGCGAATTAGGGCTTCGAGACATCAGCGTGAGTTCACTATAATGCCCCTCAAACCACTGTAGCACGGTTCTGGTTCCGCGACACGGAGAATTATATTTCTGAAAGACGACATCGCTGTCGGGAAAGGCATCAAGCATGAAGGGATGTAAGTGGTTCGCAGCTGTCAGCGTGCCTTTGATTACTACCAAAGGACCCGTGGAAGCGCAGGAGAATGTTCCCCATAGCATAATACTGGTCCCACCGGCCAACGTCCGCGACATGCTGCACGTTTCCAACCGCAGATGACCCCGGGCGGCGTTTGTGGAGACGACCATCGACATAGTGCAGCAAAGATGTGATTCAACCTAAGAGCCGACACGTTTCCATTGATCGATGGTCGGATACCTATGGTACCGTGCCCACTGCAATCGTGATTGACGATGTCGTTGGGGCAACATGTGAACACGTAGAGGTGGTCTGCTGGGCAGCTCCATGTTCAACAATGTACGATGAATAGTGAGCACCGAAACACTTGTGCGTGAACCAGCATTGTGCTCTTTTGGCAGAGATGCCACAGATTACATCTATTCTACTTTACAGAGCAGACAAGCCTCCGAACCCCAAGTGAAGCGTCATGGACGTCCAACCATTTAGCGACTTGGGGTAATTTCACTGTCCTACCTCTCTACGCAGATGTTCACGACAGTGACAAGTGAACATTCGACCATCTTCGCCGTTTTGGAGGTACTCGTTCACAGACTCTGCGTAATAATAATCTGCCCGTAGTCAAAGTCGTTTATCTCAATGCATTTCCCCACTTACGGCCTACCTCTTCGCTAAGGTAATCCCCCGTTCAAAAAATGGTTCAAATGGCTCTGAGCACTATGCGACTTAACTTCTGAGGTCATCAGTCGCCTAGAACTTAGAACTAATTAAACCTTACTAACCTAAGGACATCACACACATCCATGCCCGAGGCAGGATTCGAACCTGCGACCGGAGCGGTCGCTCGGCTCCAGACTGTAGCGCCCAGAACCGCACGGCCACTCCGGCCGGTTAATCCCCCGTCCGTTCTGCTCCGCATACATACTTTTGTTACCCCGTCGCGGTGGGCAGTGATCATAATGTTCTGTCAGTGTATAATCTTCATTATACAATTCCATCTTCACAATTAATGCAGTTCCCGGTGAGCGGAAAATAAAAAAAGGTTAACAATAAAATATAAATACACTGTGTTTTGCAGAACACGAGCGATTGAAAAACTCAAATTCATTTCGTTAACGAGGAGTGAACATCAACAGGAGCTGACTCCAACAAGACGAGTAGATTCTAATTACACTTTTACTCCCTAACGACCCACCCTTGAACCAAAGTACTCGAAAGCTATCCCCAAATAACCCCCGAAATTTTGCTGCTGGAGTTCGGGTTCACTTCGTATAAGAGAGAAGAAGGCGCGGGAAATTATTTTCAAAATATCGAAAGCGCAGCGCTAACTCCGAGAAAGAATCAAATGAGTCGTGTCTCACAAGTAAGGGACTATTGACTAGAAAAGAAAATGTGCACATCTGAAATTTATTGTCTCTCTCTCTCTCTCTCCCATATATATATATATATATATATATATATATATATATATATATATATATATATATATATATATATATATATATGGTTCAGCGCCACACACACACACACACATATATATATATATATATATATATATATATATATATATATATATGGGAGAGAGAGAGAGAGACAATAAATTTCAGATGTGCACATTTATATATTTATATATATATATATATATATATATATATATATATATATATATACGCATTTGGCTCGTTTTCTTCTCAGCTCTTAGCACTTTTCGCACTGGATGAGCCTTTCAAAGTCATGCGCTCTGTCACTCGTTCCCCCATCCTAGCCAGAACTGAGGTTTGATCACTGTACTAACTTCAGAACGTTGAAGCAATTCATTTTATGGGTCGTAGGAGGAGTACAGAGTCACTTATTAAAAATAGTTCGTCAATTTTGGTTGCAGCAGCAGTTACATGAAAATAAGCTGATCCCGCTGGATTGGTTGGTCGATTTGGTGTAAGAGACCAAACAGTGAGGTCATAGGTCTCATCGGATTAGGAACTGGTGGGGAAGGAAGTCGGCCGTGACCTTTCAGAGGAACCATCCCGGCATTTTCCTGAAGCGATTTAGGGAAACGACGGAAAACCTAAATCAGGATGGTCGGACGCGGGACTGAACCGTCGTCCTCCCGGATGCGAGTCCAGTGTGCTAGCCACTGCACCACCTCGCTCGGTCCCGCTGCATTGAAAACCGTCATGGCACTATTCTAAAACCCACATTATTTCAGTCACGGCTGCTTTCTGGATTGAGGTTCCTTACCAACCGCCAATAATGTATTTAATACGAGCAGATACATATAAAACTGCCTTCAGAAATCATGCTAAATCGAGACTTATGAAGTGAGCATTCTTACAAAAGGGTGTACTTTGGCAAAGCAATGTAAAATAAACACCTACATGTAAAAATTTAGATATACTAAGATAGAAAAAGCAATTTTTCATGTCATATACAAGACCTACGCTTTTGTTACCATGTACACATCTGACCGCTCAAGCACGTTCTAATTTTTCAGGTGAGCATTTGGTATCAGAGGTACTGGCTTTAGTCGTTTCGTGAATGTGAGGAACTGTGTCTTTCTGATTAATGTATGCACGTTTGTGCAGGAAAATGTTTCCGCTTTCGCCTTCAGAAAGAAATTTTAATCATGTGCTTCCATTAAAAGGTGTTGTAAAACCGTCGAGCCGGCCGTTGGGGCCGAGCGGTTCTAGGCGCTTCAGTCCGGAACCGCGCGCCTGCTACGGTCGCAAGTTCGAATCCTGCCTCGCGCATGGAAGTGTGTGATGTCCTTAGGTTGGTTAGGTTTACGTAGTTCTAAGTTCTAGGGGACTGATGACCTCAGATGTTAAGTCCCATAGTGCTTAAAGCCATTTGAACCATTTTTTTGTACAACCGTCGCCTTACTTCCCTGGCCCGTGAAACATACCAAGAGCACGTTTTATTGGTGCTGTTTATTTACATCGTGGAAGGTTTCGGACACCCATGCCCCGCTTCAGATAATTTTCTGTCCTGTTAAACAGAACAAGATGTTATTATCACGTCATCTGTTGCTGATGTGTGTGAGAAATATTTTTGCAGTTCGTGACTCTTTGATTGGACAGCAGTGGATAAAATCAATTAGAAACCAAGAGAAAGGTGCAGGTGAGGTTAATATGTGGCAGGTGAGATAACACATATGCTGAAATACATTCACTTCGTTCTGTCTTGTCGTTCCTATTTTGTCAAATGCGGCACCGAGCAGCAGTTACGAGAAAGGTATGACCTTACACAAGCGACATTTCCTCAACATATACGCCTGCGGAAGTAACACTGTATATCTCAATGGCGTTGCTAGTACACAGGAAGAACAGCTGTGGTATCAGTGAACCGCGCGACTGCTACGGTCGCAGGTTCGAATCCTGCCTCGGGCATGGATGTGTGTGATGTCCTTAGGTTAGTTAGGTTTAGGTAGTTCCAAGTTCTAGGGGACTGATGACCACAGATGTTAAGTCCCATAGTGCTCAGAACCATTTGAACCATTTTTTGTGGTATCAGTTGCAAATCAGTCGTTAAGTTGGAGAACGGAAGGAATAGAGAAGCAGGCTGCATTACGGCACAGTTACGTAGCGAAAAGGAAGGATGTGGTGAATATTTGTCATAATTAATGTTATGCCGCAAGTATGCGCTATGCACGTTCCCTGCATTTCTCAGCGTGTGGAACAATTACTGTGCAACCTCGCATAAGCGAAAGCAGCGTTAAACTGTGACAAACACTGGCACCTCAAAGGCACCACCAGATCTGTGTGTTTTAATCTTATTAGGGGTTTCATGATTTCATGAATTACACGCCGCTCCAGGAATAAATAGAAGCTTCGCTGGCAACTTGTTATTAGTCAAAATGGAGCTTACACTAGCCAACGTATTTCTGTTGCAGCCGTTAATCTGACTGAATACATTTATTTGTCCAACGCCACACGTACGCAACATGCCCGTATCTAATAGAGTGTTCTTGAACGTCGCAGTACATCTAATTTTTTTGAACGTCCATGTAAGTCTAATTTTCTTGAGATGAGTTATTGATACGCTCTTCTTTAAGTGGAATAGCTATTTGCTGAATGCAAGACAGAGACGATCTCTTAATGTGTGCTATAAAGCAATGATAATTAACTCCATATAGTATTTTCAAGACCAAGAGGAAAACTTTTATGGAGGCAAATTACTTATCTTTAGGGGTACCTACTTAGCGGAGATTCTTGTTACTTTAACTTGATGAAACTATCTGAATATAGATATTGTTGTGCATACAGTGAGAATTATGACTGTTACCACGTCCAGCCAACTTGATTTTGGTTTTCCGAAATAACCATTCATATCAGGCGACTTTAATATCAGGTGCGATGTCGAAAGATAGATAAACGCGTGAGGTATTGCTACACAGGTTGGTTGAAAGAAGACAAATTCTGGGGTCAAAAGGAGGATAAGTAATTGGGTAGAACTTTGGATGAGAACGCGTAATAAAGAATGCATCAGAGGGGATTGTGACTAAAAAGAGGACCAGAGAAAGAACGTAACAGATAATTGACGACATCAAGATAAATGTACCATTCGCAGCTACGAAAAGCATAGCGGAAAACCGGGAGGATATGAGCCCGCTGAACTTGTATGTATGGACCTGCATTACGGGCAGAAACATAATCATCAATGTCTGTGTAATTGACGGAAAGTCATCCAGTAAAACAGAAGTGTTTTCTGGCGTTCCGTAAGTTAGTGCTATAAGCCCTTTGCTGTTCCTTATCTATATAAACGATTTGGGAGACAATCTGAGCAGCCGTCTTCCGTTGTTTGCAGATGATGCTGTCGTTTATCGACTAATAAAGTCATCAGAAGATCATAAGAAACTGCAAAATGATTTAGAAAAGGTATCTGAATGGTGCGAATAGTGGCAGTTGACCCTAAATAACGAAAAGTGTGAGTTCATCCACGTGAGTGCTCAAAGGAACTCGTTAAACTTCGGTTCCACGATAAATCAGTCTAATCTAAAAGCCGTAAATGCAACTAAATACCTAGGTATTACAATTACGAACAACTTAAGTTGGAAGGAACACACAGAAAAGTTGTGGGGAAGGCTAACCAAAGACTGCATTTTACTGGCAGGACACTTAGAAAATGTAACAGACCTACTAAGGAGACTGCCTACACTACGCTTGTCCGTCCTCTTTTAGAATACTGCTGCGTGGTGTGGGCTCCTTACCATATAGGACTGACGGAGTACATCGAAAAAGTTCAAAGAAAGGCAGCAAGTTTTGTATTATCGCGAAATATGGGAGAGAGTGTCACAGAAATGATACAGGATTTGTGCTGGACATCATTAAAAGAAAGGCGTTTTTCGTTGCTACGGAATCTTCTCACTAAATTCCAATCACCAACTTTCTCCTCCGAATGCGAAAATATTTTCTTGACACCGACTTACATAGGGAGGAACGATCACCACGAAAAAATAAGGGAAATCAGAGCTCGTACGGAAAGATATATGTGTTCATTCTTTCCGCGCGATATACGAGATTGGAACAATAGAGAGTTGTGAAGGTGGTTCGATGAACCCTCTGCCAGGCACTTGAATGTGATTTGCAGAGTATCCATGTAGATGTAAATGTAGATGTGTGAAGTGAACGTCCTTTATCTTCTCGTGTTAGCCACTCCAGACCCTCGTCCCATTCTCTGGTTGCTAAACACGTCACTTGGCGAGGAATATTACTTTACAAACAAATAGTTCCCTTTTATCGTAGTGTGCAGAAGATGACAGACACGGTGAAACAGTTGCGACTACAGTATGTACAGAAGAAAATACCGGCGTACCTGTACATAGCTAATGCACCCAAAGTAATAATTTTTTTCTGCCCCAATAGTTTTATTCCTGCAGCCATGTCTACAGTCGGCCTTCGTAGGTAAGAGGTCAGCGTAGATGGCTTACATGCGAAGGACGCGGATTCAATTGCCGTTACTGACGTGGAGTGCCGGCCGTGGTGGCCGAGCGGTTCTAGGCGCTCCGGTCCGGAACCGCGTGACTGCTACGGTCGCAGGTTCGAATCCTGCCTCGGGCATGGATGTGTGCGATGTCCTTATGTTAGCTAGTTTAAGTAGTTCTAACAAGGGAACCTCCCATCGCTCCCCCCTCAGATTCAGTTGTAAGTTGGCACAGTGGATAGGCCTTGAAAAACTGAACACAGATCAATCGAGAAAACAGGAAGAAGTTGTGTGGAACTATGAAAAAATAAGCAAAATATACAAACTGAGTAGTCCATGCGCAAGATAGGCAATATCAAGGATAATGTGAGCTTAGGAGCGGCCGTGGTCCCGTGGTTTGCGTGAGTAGCTGCGGAACGAGAGGTCCTTGGTTGAAATCTTCCCTCGAGTGAGAAGTTTACTTTCTTTATTTTCGCAAAGTTATGATCTGTCCGTTCGTTCATTGACGTCTCTGTTCACTGTAATAAGTTTAGTGTCTGTGTTTTGTGACCGCACTGCAAAACCGTGCGATTAGTAGACGAAAGGACGTGCCTCTCCAATGGGAACTGAAAACATTTGATCGCAAGGTCATAGGTCAACCGATTCCTTCACAGGAAAACACGTC
Source organism: Schistocerca nitens (assembly GCF_023898315.1). Taxonomy (NCBI): domain Eukaryota; kingdom Metazoa; phylum Arthropoda; class Insecta; order Orthoptera; family Acrididae; genus Schistocerca; species Schistocerca nitens. Next base: position 449,725,741 of record NC_064620.1, read on the forward strand.
TGATATATTCTATACGACACTGGTGACAGCATGTGCGTCACATGACAGGAATATGTTGTCGACCCACCTAACTTGTACACTTGGCGAATGGGTAAAAAGATTCTTCTAGGCGCTTCAGTCTGGAACCGCGTGACCGCTCCGGTCGCAGGTTCGAATCCTGCCTCGGGCATGGATGTGTGTGATGTCCTTAGGTTAGTTAGGTTTAAGTAGTTCTAAGTTCTAGGGGACTGATGACCACAGATGTTAAGTCCCATAGTGCTCAGAGCCATTTGAACCATTTTTTTTTTTTTTTTTTTTGATTCTTCTACCTTGCCCGATTTAGGTTTTCTTGTGGATGTGATAATCACTCCCAAAACAGTGATGAAAACATAAGAGTTTGGCACATAAACTGAAAATTAAAAATCAAACTTTTCACTCGAGGGAAGCCTTGAACCAAAGACCTCTCGTTCCACAGCTGCTCACGCTAACCACAGTACCACGGCGCTCCTGAGCTCACATTGCCCTTGATGTTGAATATCATACACATGGACTGCTCAGTTTGTATATTTTGCTTATTTTTTGATAGTTCCGCACAACTTCTTCTTCTTCTCTCGATTGATCTGTGTTCAGTTTTTCAAGGCCAACTGTGCCAACTTACAACTAAATCTGAGGGGGGTACGATGGGGAGGTTCCCTTGTAAGTTCAAATGGCTCTGAGCACTATGGGACTAAACATCTATGGTCATCAGTCCCCTAGAACTTAGAACTACTTAAACCTAACTAACCTAAGGACATCACACAACACCCAGTCATCACGAGGCAGAGAAAATCCCTGACCCCGCCGGGAATCGAACCCGGGAACCCGGGCGTGGGAAGTGTGAACGCTACCGCACGACCACGAGCTGCGGACCCTTGTAAGTTCTAGGAGACTGATGACCTCAGATATTCAGTCCGATAGCGCTCAGAGCCATTTGAACCATTTGAACTTTCCCATTCGCATAATTACTTGTGGTTTATCTTTTTTTTGTCTTAGAGTAGTACCTCTGCGGAGCTGATCAAATGTGAGGAGGACGGAAACAGAGCGTCTTCTTGGAGACGAAAGTCTTTGTTTATTTTCGCGCTCATCACGATCAATAAAGTTTAATTCAGCGCAGGTTGTAATACTCCACTGATGTAACCACCGGCTGGGGGTTTCCCCTAGCGGAAGACGACCGGCAGTATCCGATCAGCGACGATTTCCTCGTCGCGTGCGGTGACAAACCGGTGTGGAAAGGCAGGAGGAGGCGTGGGGAAGATAAATGCTCAGCGGAGACGGAGTTCTCGCGTAGGAGGGTTCGCGGTCGGGAACGGCAGGAGGAATAAGGGGTGGAGTAAAGGGGTGGGGGAGAGGGTGGCATCGCGACGCCGGGCGTCGTCGTATCGATCATCAAATATCGCACGCGACTGCACCGACTTAACTAAACGAGCTGCCATTGTCCCGGGCCGCACGGGCGCTCGCATACACTTGCGCAGCCAGAAGGGAGATTAGTAACGTTGCCGAGTTCCCACATAAACGGTCAATCATGGACCCTTAGCTGGAAACCCGATCCGCTGCGGCCCCCTCTCCCTCTCTCCTTGCAGGCTTGCCGACTCAATGTTTCTCCAGCCCATCTGCGGTTGGCGGGGTGTTGATTCCAATCCGCCGTTAATCCCGTTTAGAGCCGCTGCCGGCGTATAAATTACTCCCCCACGGCGCCGCCTTCAGCGGGTGCATTGTCGCGCCTACGGCAGTGCGTTGAGTCACGCGCGCATCTGGCGACCCTCTGTTTCTGCGCGGCTGGCGACTTTCCCACACGCATTTTTTTTTATCCGGCGCTGCAACTGCTGTATTCTCAGAGGACATCAGCGTTGGTGCTGTGTGTTGAGAGGAACTTTACAACCTCGCTTCCCGTTCCATTAAAGCAAGGTGTGTGATACGCATTGGGTCGAAACGCAGAGTCCATTAACACACACCTTCTAGTACAGACGACTACATGTCAGCGGTAAGTCTGATTAAGACTGGCTAAAATGCCGAACTAGTGGCGCTTTCCAGAATAAGATTTTCACTCTGTAGCGGAGTGTGCACTGATATGAAACTTCCTGGCAGATTAAAACTGTGTGCCGGACCGAGACTCGATCTCGGGACCTTTGCCTTTCGCGGGCAAGTGCTCTGAAGTTTGGAAGGTAGGAGACGAGATACTGGCAGGAGTGAAGCTGTGAGGACGGGGCGTGAGTCGTGCTTGGGTAGCTCAGATGTTGGAGCACCTGCCCGCGAAAGGCAAAGGTTCCGAGTTCGAGTCTCGGTCCGGCACACAGTTTTAATCTGCCAGGAAGTTTCATATCAGCGCACACTCCGCTGCACAATGAAAATCTCATTCTGGAAACTTCCCCCAGGCTGTGACCTAGCCATGTCTCCGCAGTACCCTTTCTTTCAGGAGTGCAAGTTCTGCAAGGTTCGCAGGAGAGCTTCTGTAAAGTTTGGAAGGCAGGAGACGAGGTACTGGCAGAAGTAAAGCTGTGAGGACGGGGCGAGAGTTGTGCTTGGGTAGCTCAGATGTTAGAGCACTTGCCCGCGAAAGGCAAAGGTCCCGAGTTCGAGTCTCGGTCATGCACCCAGTTTTAATCTGCCAGGAAGTTTTATACTAGCGCTTTGATGTAGCAGTTCACCCGTAATATAGCAGTGGCGTTTTGTCCTTTTACCCGTTAGGAATCACTAACATAATTTAACAATTGCTTCTTGCGCATGATGACGACAGCGTCTGCTGCCGAAACGACGTGTAATTAGCAAGACGCCTCCCGTATCCAAAGCAGGAGGAACCGTGCGAGGTGGCGGAGGTTCAAGTACCTGCCGGTCACCCACAGTCAGGTTTTCAGTGGTTTCTCTAAACCGCTGAAGGCAAATGCAGAGACACGTAGCGTCCGTTAATGTAGTCCTCCACCGAGCGAGGCGGCGCGGTGGCTAGCACAGTGGACTCGCATTAGGGAGGACGACGGTTCAGACACGTGTCCGACCATCCTGATGTAGGTTTTCCGTGATTTCCCTAAATCGCTTCAGGCAAATGCCGGGATGATTCCTTTGAAAGGGCACTGCTGAGTTCCTTCCTCATCTTCCCCTAATCCGATAGGACCGATGACCTCGCTATTTAGTCCTCTCCCCCAAATCAACCAATCAACCGTACACCTCCTAACAATGGTCCCTACAGTCTCCGACACAGAAACTCAAAGCCTTGCAGGAACTTTTGCATGATCTTTTTATTAAAAATGCAACTCTTCCAGCTGTACTTAAGATTTTTTTATTTACTTTGCTACTAGTTTCGACATTGCGTCAACGCCATCTTCAGGCCCGTACACTTGGCTGAAACCAGTTGTGTGTGGCACAGACTAGAAGTCCGCGGTGAGATCAACACATGCTCCACATGGATGGCGGGCAGTAACTGAGCCACACACAACTGATTTCAGCAAAGTGTACGGGCCTGAAGATGGCGTTGACGCAATGCCGAAACTAGTAGCGAAGTAAATAAAAACTCTTAAGTACAGATGGAGGAGTTGCATTTTAATAAAAATTATACCAGCTGTGTCCCACCTTCATCCAGTTTATATATGAATGTACGAAGATTTCGCATGATCTGTCACTGCCAGGTAACATACCTCGATGAAACTTGGGCGATACATACAAATAACTGCTTTAGTATAGTACAAAAGATAGCTGGAGGAAATACGCAATGAGAAGAACAGAAAAGACACTTTTATTCACAGACAATAATTACACCGAAGTCACCGGAATTTATGATGGTCCCCTGGACACTGCAAACGCCGTTGTACGGTTCTTAATAGGATGTGTGATCAACATGGAAGGCAGTGCATGCTCTGGAACCTGCTTCCATGCTGACCACTAGTTTCCTAAGCAGTTTTGTTGTAGGGCCTTCCATTCTTCCAGCAGCGCGGTTGACAAATGCTTCATGGTAACTGGTGCATGTGGACGTTCTGCTCGATGCGATGTAAGTCGGAAGAACGGGGTGGCCAGTCCATTCGCCAAATATTCCAAGAGCTTCACCTGCGGAATTCGACGCGGTCGCACTTTGTCATCCGTAAAAATGAAGTGAGAGTCGATATGGCGCACGTGAGGAAGGAAGGAGTACAATGGCACAATAACGTTGAGTGTACAGTGTTCAAAGATAAGGTTGCGTTGCAGTCATGGACTGTGCGGCTGGTCCCGGCAGAGGTTCGAGTCCTCCCTCGGGCATGGGCGTGTCTGTTTGTCCTTAGGATAATTTAGGTTAAGTAGTGTGTAAGCTTAGGGACTGATGACCTTAGCTGTTAAGTCCCGTAAGATTTCACACACACACATAAGGCTATCAGTACGCCCTTGCAACATTATGCTTCCTCACGCTGTAACACCAGGACCGCCAAAACTATCATGTTTCCACAATGTTCCTGTGCGCGTTACATGTTCCCTCCTCCCGCCATATAAGAGACATGACCGTATTGCTGCGCGCTATGGGATCCTTACCAGACGGGATTGACGGAGGACGCCGAAAAATTTCAAATAAGAGCAGTTCGCTTTGTATTATCACGGAGAAGGGGAGATAGTATTGTGGATATGATATGCGAGTGGGAGTGGAAACTATTAAAACAAAGGTAATTTTTAATTTCTTTTGGTCCATTACGGCCAGGGGACATCGGCTGGTACCTACTTTTCAATTCAATAAACTTTACCAACACCCGTACAATTTAAGAAATTTTATTTTATTCTGAAAGCAACCAGTTTCGGCAATTCATTTTGCCGTCTTCAGGCACCATAGGCTTTCATATACAGCTGTCACGCTTTCGTATGAATTAACTGCACAACGATTGGAATTCACGATATCCAGTTTTATGGCTCCATACGATAATCTCGTTGATTTCAAAAAACCATATGGGGCCTGAAGATGGCAAAAGGAATTGCCGAAACTGGTTGCTTTCAGAATAAAATAAAATATCTTGAAGTGTACAGCTGTTGGTAAAGTTTATTGAATTGAAAAGGCATTTTTAGCTGCCGCGAGGTCTTTTCTTTTCACGAAATTTCAATCACCAATTTTCACTGGCGAATGTGGAAATATTCTGTTAAGTCCTACCTAGAATGAAGAAATGAGCATCTTAATAAAATAAGAGACGTCAGAACTCTCACGGAAAGATTTTGGTGTTTCTGTTTCCCTTGAGTGATACGGTCAAGATACAGACTCCCGGTGGTTCTTTGAACCCTCTGTCAAGCTCTTACGTGTGAATTGCTGAATAGTCATTTAAATGTAGATGTTGCCTACGTGTTTCATTGTTTCGCTTTACACTATCGTTGTCAGCAACTCAAATTTTACGCTGTAGTCGTAAAACAATCCTTGAGGTTCCCAAAGAAAAAAATCTATTTCGACTTTATGTGCATCTTCATGTTTCCGCGGCGTGAAGACGCTTCCGTAAAAATTACGGGCGCGCAGACGCATAAATTCAGCTTCTTCTTCTTCTAATGCGTATGCAGTGGTTCGGTCCTCGAATTTAAAAGGAGGGAGAAAGTGCTGGAGCGTCAGTCACCTCGGCTCACTCTGAAGATGGCTGGACGGTATTCAGCCGAAATATTAGAAGAACAAGCTGAATTTATGCGGCTGCACGCCCGAAATTTTATGGAACGATATTTCGACTTTACTTGTATTTCCCATTCCTTCGTTTATCGTTAGTTGGATCATTGTGATTCACAACTCCTAGGAAACCACACGATAACTGCGTCTGAATACTTGCAGAATGCGGGGGATACGGTACACTTATAACATAACCTGGAGTTCCGACTATTCCATCTGGAAGCCAATCGTGTGCGTGATACGCCAATAAAGTGTCAGACACAGGTACTTTTTGATCAGTTCAGTCTTCAAGAACTTTAGCATTGACTGGTAAAACGACAAGGACTCGTTCACAGGACAAGCTAGAATATTTATCGTTTTATTTTTCCTGGTTTGCGAACAACGATTTGTCTGTTGATGTATTGTTAATTCACGGCTCAAAGTTCTGTTCGTGATTGTAATCGCAATGCCGAGAGATCGACCGATACAGAAACGGGATGATTTCTTCCACTGCTGATCTCGTTTTTAGCATTTGCAGGATTTAGCAAATATTTAGTCACTGACTATGCTGTTCTAGATGTTAAATTGGCAACAACAGACCGAAAATAAGTTGCTTTTGGGATCTGTTTGTGCTGATAACTAAGGTAATCACTTCATTCTGAATATATAAAACAATTTTTCATCTCTAGTTTACTATTCTCAGAAAATTACAGACAATAACATTTTCGGTATTGAGAGGAATGCTTTCCATTTCCCCTGGCGCTTCAAACGCTAAAAACTGAAGTGTGCGGTCTGGTTCTTAATATCACTACTTTTTCGAATTGCAGCAACAATACCTACCGCGGTTGCTTTGATGATCAAAACTTCCTGTGGAAGTGTAATTGGCGTTAAACATGTAGGCGGTCGACCAAGTCAGTGGAAACCGCACAGCCATGTTATGCAGTCTGCAACACGCTGCGGCAGCGTGTAATTAATGAATAAATTAATTGTTAATTACTGCAACGTTTGAAAGTGAAACAATTATTTCTGTGTAGATGGTTCCATCAATTTAAAGTGCATTTTGTAACCGCTGGCCGCAAGCAAAATTTAGATTTACATGTCACGCTACGAGCAAACACGTAAACACAAACAGCGCAATATTGGAGAATGCGTTGTTGTAAAATATAACGCTCTCATAAAACTTCGTGCAGGGCACAAGTGTTTCTCGGCAGTCGTCCCCGTTATTGTGTTGGTTTATCTTCTAGCACTAGTCACTCAGGTAACAACAGCCCTGCAGAGAAAATAGCCATTAACAATCCCTCTAGTCGGTGGCAGTATACAGTTTGTTTTCGAGGTACATCGTCTAGGAAGCTTTTAAGAGTTTTCGTGTCAGGCGTAGCTCGATGAATAGAAGGTTCTAAGCTGAAATGTCGTAGCAGCTGGGAAAAACTATTGGCGTTTATACTTTATCAGTATCAGACCGTAATAATCCATTATTGTTTGGATGTCATTTCACTGGTAAAATTTGTGAACATTTTCACCTTCAAACGTCTTCTGCTTGCTGCATTTACATGCTCGACGCGTTTCGCCTTTTATATTAAAGGCATCTTCTGTGGATGCCAGAATCTCCATTTCCTCTGATTTGGTCATAAGTTACAAGTTGCAATGATACTTCATTTACCGAAAATCGAAGCATATTCACATCGAAAAAATTAGGTTTTATAGTTTTCATACTTCGTTTTTTGTTAGATAATTGCTACGGACACATTTCAGCACTATTGTGGCAAGAACTGCAGTTTTAACTTACGAACACTATGAACGATTTTTGTAGTAACACCATCTGGTGTCTCGTGGTTACATTCCATGGTATAGAGTGCTCTGCATTATTCGTGGTTTCTTCTGCCAATTCAACTGTCCAGTCGTGAATTCTCTGCTTAAAAATTTTCTTGTCTTGTTTATGAACTTGTGTTGTTCCTGCTTCTTTCTCGGTAGTTCCAGCTTTTTGCCTTACTGCGCAGCAACAGTCCACAATTTGTCTAGTTCATCTGGTTGGTTTCATTCTTTTAATATGCTTGTAAAATTTTAGTCTGTGCTTTATGATTTACGAATAAATGTTGGTATGCTTTTCAATTTCTTTATTTGCTCTTGCAAGCAAAAGGTCACAAAAGGCCAATGATTTTTACGTCATTCGACGCCCCACATTTTGTCTACTACGCAACCGCAGTATTAGCTGTTTATGGCTGGAGGTACCCAATGGTGATCACAGCATAAGAGTGCTGGGCGTAGTTGAACTTCTTAGTCGACGAGTAACTCACAACAGTGCTACAGTGCTAGCAGCGTTGATACAAAGCAGAGCAATGGCAACGATAAATAAAGCAAACATTGCATTGTACCAACAACAACAGTTACCAAGTTGACATTTCAGCAAATATAAGATAACATAACCGGATTTCGCGGAATATATCTCAGTACGTGTTATGTATTTACGTGAGATCCGATATTTGACGACACCGCTCACCAGATATGAAACTTTAAATAGCGACCTTGGCTGATGAAGATTTTTACTTCTGTATTTCACGTTACTGCAGATCGCGCCCACACTTGATCAATGCCAAGCAGATATGTCTATTTTCGGTTTAAATCTTATATTGTTTTTCAGTTTTTGTTTCCCTTTCGTTTTGCAGATAGTCACGGTTATTTCTAGTTCTTCCACGTCCTCGCTAATTTGCTTGATACATCCTATTTATTGTTTCAGCTATAGAGTTTCTCAACAATTCTTCTTGTTCATCTGGTTTTTAGTGTCCTCATGATATTTTATTTAAACAGGGCGGTCAGAAACAATCCGAAAAGGGTTGTAAGGGTGTTGCAGGGTGGATGTGCTAACAAATAACTGATAAGAAAAAAATTCGATACCTTCCCCCGCTTCCGAGTTAACTAGCAATGATGTTTTCGCGCAAATTCAGGCTGCCCGCCAGAGACAGTGTCACCAAACCAGTTCTTCGTTTGGATTCCTAAAACCGCAGAAGAGAGAGGTACAAAAACTGGACATGGGATGGTAGTAAGGATCGAACACGAGAGCCAAACACTGAGCTCTTCCCGTGCGCTGTCAACTACACTACGACAACAGCTAACACTAATCGTATCTGAATTTGCCCTCGCAACCGCCTGATTAGCTAACTTCAATGCTAATTAAGTCAGAGACGACGCAGCTTATAGAATATTTTTCTTAAAAATTATTTCTCAGCTCAACACCCTTACAAGCTTTTCAATCTGTTGCCTAACATAACTGGTTCTGTTCATGTTACTCACAAGATAGTTCAAGATTCGCCGGCCGGAGTGGCCGAGCGGTTCTAGGCGCTTCAGTCTGGAACAGCGCGACCGCTACGGTCGCAGGTTCGAATCCTACCTCTGTCATGGATGAGTGTGATGTCCTTAGGTTAGATAGGTTTAAGTAGTTCTAAGTTCTAGGGGACTGATGACCTCAGATGTTATGTCCCATAGTGCTCAGAGCCATTTCTTTTTTTAGTTCAAGATTCGGCTCTATAAAACCTCGATATAACGCGTGGTACTGCATGGCTGTGAGACGTGGAGCATCCGAAAGCAGGACTTTATAGACGTCTCGTATTTGAAATTGCTGCGGAGAATCTCTTGTCCGGTGCTGAACGCAAACACGGGTAAGTGTAGAATCGGACACAGCCATGACCTAAATGAACTGTGCTGAAGTAGCATTACAGTAGGAGTCATCAGATGCAGTGGGCTGGACATGTGGCTCGGATGGAAGAAGACAGGTGGCCACAGAAGATCCTGGATTCCATCCCGTCAGGTAGGAGACCCGGGAAGACCAAGGAAGAGGTGGACGGATGGGCTCTACGAAGACCTGCAACAGTCAGCGATAGATGGACAGATGGCAACGATGGTTAGAAGTCAGTGGAGAAGGAAGCTTGTAACAACGAGTACAAGCAAGCAAAAGCAGTAGCTGCAGATCTTCATTGGTCGTACGCTCTGCAGTTATACCATGTATTATAAAACATTTTGAACAATAGGTATCAAGTAGTGAAACCTTCTTGTTGGCTTTGCTGCGTGGATGACACTTTTGTTATATGGCCACACAGCGAAGAAGAGCTTATGAGTTCCAAAATTTCTAAAATGGAATTCACCCAAAATCAGTTTTACCTTGGAGGTTGAGAGTGAGTTCGACGACAACACTCAAGGACACAGTCTACAGAAAGCCTACTAAAACAAAACTATATTTAGACGCACTTCGCACTACCACCCAGTCCAGTAGCAGACAGTTCTCACTCAGCTCTCTGTCATCGCGTGCCTTCCGTATCAGCTTGGAATCGGAGTCGGTTTTTTTAAATAAAACAATGAAAATCAATGGCTATGACAGTTTGTCCACAGGCAGGGCTTTTAAGCGAAATATTAATTATGCTGATAGGAATGACGAGGAACGACCTTCTTACTCTGTTAAGTTACTGTTTGTTTCTGGGGTCGTTGACTGCATAAGCGGAATTCTAAGGAAAAATGGTATTCAGAACACTTTCTTCAGCGAGTGAGGTGGCGCAGTGGTTAGCACACTGGACTTACATTCGGGAGAACGACGGTTCAAATCTGCTTCCGGCCATCATGTTTTAGACTTTCCGTGATGACCTCGCTGTTTGCTCTCCATCCCCCCCCCCCCCCCCCCCAAATGAACCAACCAACCACGTTTTTCACTAGAAACAAGACAAAAGAAAACGGTTGCGCCTGATTGCCACCACGCTGTGGGCGTTTATGAAATGGCATATGGCTGCGGCAAAGCGCATATAGGCGAAACGGGGATGACAGTTAAAGAACATATTATGGAACACGAACGCCAGACGCGGCTAAAACAAAGTATAAAATTGGCAGTAGTGGAACGTTATGATAGCTGTGCCGTTGACACCGATTTCAATAACGTACGTGTGCCGGCTAAGGAAACCAACATTTATAGAAGAAAGATCGGAGAAGCGATTGAAATTTCAAAAAATGCGTGTAAATTCAATAGGGGGGGGGGGGGGTCTGTAGGCTTCCGACATTGCGGTCGCCGCCATCAAGGAAGTGAATACGCGGCCACGGCGTGCGAGCGAGCTACCTCTGCGGATAATAACATTTTGAATAAATATTTCCCCTCATATTCTGCACGTTTCGCTTCTAGCCAATGGCCGGCCGCGGTGACCGAGCGTTTCTAGGCGCTTCAGTCCGGAACCACGCGGCTACTACGGTCGCAGGTTCGAATCCTGCCTCGGGCATGGTTGTGTGTGATGACTTTAGGTTAGTTAGGTTTAAGTAGTTCTAAGCCTTGGGGACTGATGACCTCAGATGTTAAATGCCATAGGGCCTAGAGACATTTTTCTAGCCAATGATAATCACCCACCAATAGCAGCAGGAGGAATTTTAACCAATAATTCTCCTCCAGCATTAGTGCGGGATACTTTCCTTTCCAAACAATGATGTTCACCCACCATTGGTAGCCACAAGAGATTTAGCCAATAGCACCCTTCTTCGGCACTGGAGCGGGAATATTTCGCTTACTACTTAAAGACGGTGGCCCACCAATGGTAGCCACATTATTTTTAGCCAATAATCCCACTCCTACACCACAAGCATGGGAAAACTCCCCTTTATTAGAGAACGCGGTACTGATAGTGCTCGATCTACAGGGGGCACCACAGCACACTGAAGAAGATCCCAGCCGAGAGATCAAACGTCGATCGTTTAGAAGACATATGACGTGGCCTAAAACCGCAGAAGATTTTAATCTCACACATTCCTATACCCTGCGTGAATCAGGAAGGGTGACAAGTTCTGTGACGAAATCTGTGTTCTCCCGCTTACCACACCGGCCGCTGAACGTGCTGTTCCGGCCTGCTAGTTTCACGAGAACAGGTGTCTGACTCCAGACGGAAGAGAACCCGGGCAGTTTTTCACGGCGCCCGGCGCGTTGCGCCGATTCGGCGACGGGCGACGTCTGATTGATAGCGTCCCGGCCGCCGGCAACGCCGCAGGATAAATACCCGGCAAGTAATACCCGGGTGCGCTGCGACGCCGTATTTTTGGCGCCGCTGACAGCAGTCGACGGCCACCAGAGCGGCGCCACTGACGCGTCGTAACTCACGCGCCGCAATGCTCGCTGTCAACGCTTCATTCGGACCCCCCAACAGATCAGCGGGGGTCGGCGCGCGTGTTTCGTTATGGCTGTCGGCTGCGTACGTCATGCGGAACAGTCAGGTGCAGTTACGCGCACGTCGCCTCGAACAACTCGTGTTAACGCCGTGCCAGTACTGGCCTGACGTACGTTGCCGAGTCTAATTACAACAGACCGCCTCCTAGATGTGACGTCGAAAACGTGTCACTCTTGACGAATGACACGCGATGCGAAGTAGCTATAGTACACTGGGGCTGACAGGTTGCCTGTGCGCAATTTGCCCACTGACGTCAAAGGTAAAAGAGGCAATTTATCTACACTGACGGAGAAAAAATCGCGACACCAAGAAGTTGTCCGACATCAGCTGAAGTTGGTAGGCGTGTTTCTACATCTGAAAGATGACGTCTGTTCAAATTTTGCGCCAGTCGCATAAGAGTGGCGCTAGTAGCTCCAACATGAAGATGCGTTTCAGGTTAGCTTTAAATTCACGATGAAACCGTTTTCATTTGATTGGTTCTCCTGTGTAGTACTCATGCAGGCGTTGGAACTCAAAGAATAAAACAAACATCTATTTGTTGGCTTTTACATTCTTACCTAACAAAAGAGACACTTATCAGGCTCTTTCGCAGTGTCATCGATATTACGCCACAACGGAATCTTTAGAAAAAATTAATTTTGTTTTTATATTTCCCATTGTAGTGTTTCAAGGCAAGACAAAAAAATTTAGAATTGCATCACAAAGAAAATGAAATAATTTATGATCACTTCTGATTCTACAAGTTTTGGCATTACAGTTCTTTCAAGTTTGTTGACATTCTCACCCAGGAGATTTTGTGTAAATTTTTAGCTTATGTTAGGGACTGAAAAACCATGAAGTCAAGATCGCACATGAAAACACCCTTATTTGGATGGATACTAGTTTCGGCTAACAATCTAGCCATCTTCAGATCACAAAATATTCCCGATTAGTGCTGATGCCATTAAGGTTTCACAGATCGTTACAATCTTTCTTAAAATGACGACATCCATACATGACATGGTTAGAAACAGCTTTTCATCGTTCGTGGGCTGTGTAATTGAACGATGGCCATAAAACAAATGCGTTATGCTCTTAAAATTTAGTAAAAGTTTTAACCGCATAATGCCTTTGCTTTATGATCATCGTTCAAATAATTCGCCACGAGCGATGAAACGCTACTTTTTACCATGTCATGTAAGGACGTTGTCATTTTAAGAAAGATTTTAACAATATGTGAAGCCACATTAGCACCAATACTAATCAAGAATGTGTTATGATCTGAAGATGGCTAGATTATAAGCCGAAACTAGCAGTCCACCAAAGGAATAAACGTTCCAAGGCGATCTTGATTTCATGGTTTTTCAATCCCTAACATAAACAAAACAAGTACAGTTCTTGCTCGACCATTTCCGGTTCTCTTCACCTGTAGTTAATACACGGTACAACAGCACGTTAAAACCCTCGGCTGTTCTACTCGCTGGGGAAGTTGCAGAATTCGGACAAGCGGATCGGTGGACCTTTCGTCGATCTTTTCTGGGTACAAATTTCATTGGACGCAGTTTATAGGACACCATATCTCTGTGTGTGTGTGTGTGTGTGTGTGTGTGTGTGTGTTTGTGGTTTGTGGATGAGGGCGCAGACATTCGTGTCCGTGCGATTCGCTTCCTCTATGGAAAGACTTGCTGTCATACCGGCAGAACAAATCTGCCCATCCGAGGCCAAATGTTTATTGGCACTCGTGATGCCTCCGGAAGCTGCAGAGTTCAACAGCTCAACCGCAATCGGTGGCAACGGCAGCGGACGCGTCTGTGCCACTCTGTCGCCGACAGAACCCTACCGGCCCGGTCTCCTCGCGTAACGTGCGCCGAGCGGACGCGCTGTTAAAACGGACGGCGCGCGCACTTTGGCATTCGCGAAAGCGATTACCTGACTCCGGCGCGCGGCAATAAACGCGGGTCAGCCACATTAAACAGATTACGCGGCGCCGCGGTGAACCCGCCGCCACTTCCGCCCACTCCCGTCCACCTCTCGCTGCCAGTATACGGAATCGCGGTTGCCGCTTTGACCCGCTGATTTATTTCCCAAGGGCAAGGTTAGGTCATCGCGGTAGCCGTAATGCTGAATATCTGCGTCTCTTCCGTCATGCAGTAGATATTACTCTTATAATCAGCCCGAAAAACAATGACAGCCAAAAACATCGACTTTCAGCGTAATGCCGGCCACGGTGACCGAGTGGTTCTAAGCGCTACAGTCTGGAACCGCGAGACCGCTACGGTCGCAGGTTCTAATCCTGCCTCGGGCATGGATGTGTGTGATGTCGTTAGGTTAGTTAGGTTTAAGTAGTTCTAAGTTCTAGGGGACTGATGACCTAAGATGTTAAGTCCCGTAGTGCTCAGAGCCATTTTTTTTTTCAGCGTAATATTAAGTAATCGCTCCTACAGATACAACTGATAACTGCTTAAGACACACTGGTTCGATGAACAAGAACGATTTATTGTGTTGGTGCACAGGTTCGTAGCGTTTTTCCGTAAGTTTAATAAACACGACACGTACACTTAACAGAGACTTAAGTCATCAATAACAAACTCTCCTTTGCTATTTACAACAGTATGCGAACGCTGCGGAACTTTCCGATTCCGCGACTGTAATAATCACGTGATTTTTTGGCGAATAACTCGTCGAGACATGTTCGGAGAGTATTTTCACCCGGAAAGGCTGTTCTTGAAAGATGTTCGATAGAGAGGAGAAAAGGTCAAAATCTGAGGTCGCAATATCAGATGAATAAAGTAAGTGCGAAGTGACATCCCAACCCAACTCTTCTTTCTTTGTCAGTCTGGCAGAATGAGAGAGGGCATTATCGTGGAGTAGCATCACTTCACGTCGTCTTCCTGGTCGTCGTTCTTGGATTGAGTTTGCGAGTTGTCTCAGGTGTTGACAATAAATATCAGCAGTGATGGTTACACCTCGGGGAAATACACCACACCTTCGCTGTTCCACAAGATGCATAACATTATACTTTTTGATTGCGCGCAGCTCTTCGTAGGGGAATAGCTGCTTTGTTTGGGCTCAACCATTGTTTTGCTTTCCTTGCTTGAGCATAAAGACACAATTTCTCGTCACCAATAACGATACTGGAGAAGAAAGGTCGGTGTTGTCCAAGAGCCATTGATGACGAGCAAGCAGAGATACACTTATGGGCTACTTGCTGATTTTTGTGATTGTGGCTTGGAGTATGCGGTACCCATACGCCCACATTTGAACCTTCACCTGGCTGAGTGGTTCTAGGCGCTCCAGTCTGGAACCGCGAGACCGCTACGGTCGCAGGTTCGAATCCTGCCTCGGGCATGGATGTGTGTGATGTCCTTAGGTTATTTAGGTTTAATAGTTCTGACCTCAGATGTTAAGTCCCATAGTGCTCAGAGTCATTTGAACCATTTTTGAACCTTCACCACCGCATGTCGTCCGATGGTGGAATGATAGCAGTTCATCACATTTTCCGGTTTTCGAGTATAGACGTGGGTCTTTGTGGATTAATGCGTTGAAACGATCTTCATCAATCCCCGAAGGTCTTCCTGAATGTGGAGAGTCCCTGATGTCGTAACAGTCCTCCTTAGGAACCCATTTCTTGCCGTGCTCTGTCTGATGGGCAACGGCATTGCCGCAGTGGATACACCGGTTCCCGTCAGATCACCGAAGTTAAGCGCTGTCGGGCGTGGTCGGCACTTGGATGGGTGACCATCCGGGCCGACATGAGCCGTTGCCATTTTTCGGGGTACACTCAGCCTCGTGATGCCAATTGAGGAGCTACTCGACCGAATAGTAGCGGCTCCGGTCACAGAAAACCACCATAACGACTGGGAGAGCGGTCTGCTGACGACACGCCCCTCCTATCCGCATCCTCAAATGAGGATGACACGGCGGTCGGATGGTCCCGGTAGGCCACATGTGGCCTGATGACGGAGTGCTTCTGTCTGATGGCATTATCCCCATAAACGGCGCCAATGTTTCTGGCTTTCTCCTCTGCTGTCACCCCTCTATTGAATTCGAACAGCAGAATATATCGGAAATGTTTCGATTTCTCTACTTGGCACTCCAGTATCTAACGTCCACAGCTCCACTCACTATCATCAAATAACAAAATGGCAATATGTACACTCAAACAACAACAGTGCACTACAAACAAAAAATGACAGTTGACAAATAAACCCATAGCATCCGTAACACCACCATGCAAAACAAAAACTCTACGAACGTAATATTGTCGCGAGCTCGCACCTTCATTATCTCGGAATGCTTGTGAAACAATGAATCCTCGTATATTACGTCAGTGTCGCTACGAACTTGCGGCGGGAACGCGCGAGAGAGTTGTATTCGCCAACCACCATGGATGCAGCCATTTTGAACATGGAATTTGTTTATCAGAGGCAAGAGTATATTCAGGAGTGCCCAGGGCAGTGCGATAGGACTGCTGATGTTTACTATCTATCTAAATGATCTGGCGGAGAGGGTAAGCAGCAGTCTGCGGGATACAAGATGACTTCGACAAAATTCGTAGTTTGTGTAATGATTGGCAGCAACATCTAAATGGGAAAAATGTTAGGTAATGTAGATGAGTAGGAAAAACAAACCAATAACGTTAGAATACAGTATTCGTAGTATGCTGCTTGACACGGTAGCGTTGATTAAAAATCTAGGCGTAACGTCGCAAAGCAGTATGAAATGAAATGAGCACGTAAGGATTCTAATATAGAAGGTGAATGGTCGACTTAGGTTTATAGGGATAATTTTAAGAAAGTGTGGTGCGTCTGTAAAGAAGACCGTACACAGGACACTAGTACGACCCATTGTTGAGTAATGTTCGAGTGAAACTTCCTGGCAAATTAAAACTGTGTACCGGGCGGAGACTCGAACTCGGGACCTTTGCCTTTCGAGGGCAAGTGCTCTACCAAAAATGGCTCTGAGCACTATGGGACTGAACATCCATGGTCATCAGTCCCCTAGAACTTAGAACTACTTAAACCTAATTAACCTAAGGACAGCACACAACACCCAGTCATCACGAGGCAGAGAAAATCCCTGACCCCGCCGGGAATCGAACCCGGGAACCCGGGCGTGGGAAGCGAGAACGCTACCGCACGACCACGAGCTGCGGACAAGTGCTCTACCATCTGAGCTACCCAAGCACAGCTTCAATTCTGCCAATACCAGAGTTTTAATTTGCCAGGAAGTTTCGTATCAGCGCACACTCCGCTGCAGAGTGAAAATCTCATTCTGGAAACATTCCCGAGGCTGTGGCTAAGCCATGTCTCCGCAATAGCCTTTCTTCCAGGAGTGATAGTTCTGCAAAGTATGCAGAACAGCTTCTGTGAAGTTTGGAAGGTAGGAAACGAGGTACTGGCAGAATTGATGCTGTGAGGACGGGTCGTGAGTCGTGCTTGGGTAGCTGATATGGTAGAGCACTTGCCCGCAAAGGCAAAGGTCCCGCCTTCGAGTCTTGGCCCGGCACACAGTTTTAACTTGCCAGGAAGTTTCATATCAGTGCACACTCCGCTGCAGAGTGAAAATCTCATTCTGGGAATGTTCGAGCGTTTGATACCCGCACCAGGTCTGATTAAAGGAAGACATCGAAGCAATTCAGAGGCGCGCCGGTAGATTCGAACAATAGGTAAGTACTGTGCAGATTCAGTGGGAACTCAAATTGGATCACTGGAGGGAAGGCGACGTTCTTTCCGAGGAGCACTATTGAGAACATTTAGAGAACCGACATTTGAGGTTGACTGCAGAACGATTCTACTGCCGGGAACTTAACATTACGCGTAAGGACCATGAAGAAAATGTTACAGAAATTATGGCTCGTACTGAGGCATTTAGACAGTTCTTTATCCCTCGCTCTATTTGCTAGTGGAATAAAATAGGAAACGACTAGGAGTGGTACAGGGTCCCTCCCGCCACGCATCATACGGTGGCTCGCGGAGTGAGTACTTACATGTGGATGTATATGTAGATGGAGATGAAGAAATATCCTGAAATATGGGATGCGTCGCTCAAGGATTAGAACAGAGGTGCACAGTTTCAACTGTGCGAATGAACAGTTTTGTGATGATTTTCCTGCGGACCGAGATCAACAGAAAAAAGATGTATATATCATTGTTAAAAAGAATTTTGTTTGCTTTCTAGTGGTGGCGTTTTTGCTCTAATGTGGTCATTCAAAACTTTAAATAGCGCTAAGGAGCAATGCTTTGCTCCCTGGCGTGATCCCATTCAGCTGAATGAGCAAATCTACAGTTAATAACAGTTTAAAATAAATTTCTTTCGAAACTTCAGTGTAATCTACGCTTTATTATATAGCAGCTATAAAACGCGAAATTACATGTATTTATGAACTGAATTAAATTAAACAGTCATTCAGGCTAGGCGATAAATTGATTCACTACGATTGTAACCGACTACATTTACATGGATTTGTCTTGCCATGGTACTTTTCCAACATTGTCTATAAAGCAATCAGTGAAAATATTACTTCCATTGCTAAGTGAACATCTGCCTTGAGTTGATGAGATTTCATTGTCCAGATTACACAGCCTCTGTATACTTGAAGTATCTCCAAAGTTAAAACCATCTCTGAAAAGGCAGTAGCAATACTGGATAATGCTAACAGTAAATCCAGCTTAACACTGATTATGCCTGTGAAACAGTCTCCATTTATTCGTTAGAATTCCAAATGCGCACTCCACAGACCTTCCGACACGACTTGGGTAGTTAAAGCTCCGTTTCTTGTAGGAAAGGAAAGTTCCGGCATACTGTCTTACGACAAAACAAGAACAGATTAGGCGGTACTGTAAGCCTCATCGCATAGGCTTTGGTTTTTATGGGTGACTGCAGCCGTGAACTAACCAGTTGTTGCGTTTCTTAATGTATTTGCAAACGAAATAATCAAACACTGCACGCTTTCTTTTGCCTACCTGCATACCAGTCTAGTCGCCGTATTGTTCTAAATAAATATATATATATATATATATATATATATATATATATATATATATATATATGCGGAATTTTTTGAACTGACCTCGTACATTCGTTTAGAATGTGTACATTCAAAACAAATGTACGAGGTCAGTTAAAAAAATTCCGGATGATTCGTCATTTCGTGCCAATGGTGTGTTGAAGCGAAATGCGGCTGGTATCTATGTGCACTCCTGTGTTTAATATGTAACTGCTGGAAGTTTCATTGTTCTATGTCTGTTTGTTATTCTTCAGTGCTGTATTGAGTAGAAGGATGTGTCGGACTGTTCGTAAATTTCGGGATGGCAGTATTAAAGGAGCAGCGCGTCTGCATTAAATTTCGAGCGAAAAAAATGGTTCAAATGGCTCTGAGCACTATGGGACTTAACTTCTGAGGTCATCAGTCCCCTAGAACTTAGAACTACTTAAACCTAACTAACCTAAGGACATCACACACATCCACGCCCGAGGCAGGATTCGAACCTGCGACCGTAGCGATCGCGCGGTTCCAGACTGTAGCGCCTAGATCCGCTCGGCCACTCTGGCCGGCTATGTCCAACGAGCCGGCCGCGGTGGTCTCGCGGTTCTAGGCGCGCAGCCCGGAACCGCGCGACTGTTAACGGTCGCAGGTTCGAATCCTGCCTCGGGCATGGATGTGTGTGCTGTCCTTAGGTTAGTTAGGTTTAAGTAGTTCTAAGTTCTAGGGGACTGATGACCACAGATGTTAAGTCCCATAGTGCTCAGAGCCATTTGAACCATGTCCAACGAAACCCAAGAAAACCTTTACAGAGACACACCAAATGATGCAGGAAGCCTACGGCGATGAGTGCTTAAGTCATACTAAGTGTTACGAATGGTTCACATAGTTTAAAAATGGCCGGAAGTTGAAGATGACCCTCGTTCAAGACGCCCTTTGGCGTCTACTGACGACGCTCTTATCAAGAAGGTCAATGAAATTGTGCGTACCAATCGAAGACTGACTGTCCGAGACATTGCAGAATGCAAACTTTCAGCTGGATTATGTCATGAAATCCTGACAGAGCATCGCGTTGCCTCCAAGTTCGTCCCAGGGTCCACGAGTCAAGGCCAGAAAGATCTCCGCCCCGCACTCTGTAATGAGCTTTTGGACCGCACACGTGAGAACGAGGTGTTTCTTAAGAGAATCATAACTGGTGATGAGACGTGGATCTACGGTTATGATGTTGAGACCAAGGTTTAATCCTCATGATGGGTCGGGAAAGGTTCTCCAAGACCGAAAAAAGCTCGCGAGCTCAGGTAAAATGACAAAGCCATGCTGGTGGTTTTCATTGACTTTGCAGGATTAGTTCGGGAATCCGTGGGACAGGGACAAACTGTTAATCGATGGTACTGTCGTGATGAGTTGCGACGCCCGCGAGAAAATGTGAGGGTACGGTCGCAGGTTCGAATCCTGCCTCGGGCATGGATGCGTGTGACGTCCTTAGGTTAGTTAGGTTTAAGTAGTTCTAAGTTATAGGGGACTGATCACCTTAGAAGTTAAGTCCCATAGTGCTCAGAGCCATTTTGAAAATGTGAGAAGGAAACGGCCTGAAATTTGGCGAGACAGTTCATGGCTCTTGCACCACGATAACGCACCCGCGTGATACGAGACTATTACACAAAAAATGAAATCACTGTGCTGCCTCATCCTACGTACTCTCCAGACCTGGCCCCTGCAGATTTTTTTTTTTAATTTCCAAAGTTCAAACTCCCGTTGAAAGGACAGATTAGCAACGACAGACGAGATAAAGAAAAATCGCAGACGGCGCTCCGCATGATCCAGCAAGACGCATACGAAGACTGCTTCCGGAAGTGGAAACAGTGTTGGGAGCGGTTTATCAACTGTGGAGGAGAGTACTTCGGAAACCATGCACAATAAGTAGAAGATAACCAGAGAAAAATTTTGTGGAGCTACTTCTGGAATTTTTAACAGGTTTCGTAAATCCATGCTTCAGAGAGTTTTTTGTTTCCTGTGGCATGAATTTCGAAATCAACAAACTTTTGTTGGTGCGTGTTTTTGCTGTGAGATGTCGATAATTGTTTAGCAAATCCCCGTGGTAGTGTCTTGTGACATGCTGTGCCCGGTATACGGACTGCTTGGTACAAAACAATAGAAAATCACGCTGTGTTGCGGACACAGTGCGCGGCAGTAAGGGCGTGGTACTCGGAGCGCGTGACGTCACGGGCCTCGCCTTTCTCTTGGCGCGGCACGACCGCCACGGCGCCTTGCAGCCGCCTGCGCCGTTGCGCATAGAGTCCGCGGAGCTCCACACAACTGCGTGTTCCGCTGTTACGACAGCTAGCAGAAGGGAGTGACGTAGCACAGTGTCATTTGACCAGTGTGCGGGAGAAGCTCGGTTCAGCTACCTACCCATCCATCCTTCATTTCAGTTCCAGCTGGTTTCAATATATCATGTTATCGTGTGACATTTGGATGGTTCATACAACAGGCCACGGAAGATTACTTTCTCTACGTTTATCCGACTGAGAGTAATCTACACCTGGATTGGTCTGTGTCACCAATGAAGTATGCACTCTGCGGGAAGCAGTATGTAGATGGGGGAGGTTCATCTACATCTACATTTATACTCTGTAAGCCACCCAACGGTGTGTGGCGGAGGGCACTTTACGTGCCACTGTCATTACCTCCCTTTCCTGTTCCAGTCGTGTATGGTTCGCGGGAAGAACGACAGCCGGAAAGCCTCCGTGCGCGCTCGAATCTCTCTAATTTTACATTCGTGATCTCCTCGGGAGGTATAAGTAGGGGGAAGCAATATATTCGATACCTCATCCAGAAACGCACGCTCTCGAAACCTGGACAGCAAGCTACACCTCATTGCAGAGTGCCTCTCTTGCAGAGTCTGCTAAACATCTCCGTAACGCTGTCACGCTTACCAAATAACCCTGTAACGAAACGCGCCACTCTTCTTTGGAACTTCTCTATCTCCTCTGTCAACCCGACCTGATGAGCAATACTCAAGTATAGGTCGAACGAGTGTTTTGTAAGCCATCTCCTTTGTTGATGGACTACATTTTCTAAGGACTCTCCCAATGAATCTCAACCTGGCACCCGCCTTGCCAACAATTAATTTTATATGATCATTCCACTTCAAATCGTTCCGTACGCATACTCCCAGATATTTTACAGAAGTAACTGCTACCAGTGTTTGTTCCGCTATCATATAATCATACAATAAAGGATCCTTCTTTATATGTATTCGCAACACATTACATTTGTCTATGTTAAGGGTCAGTTGCCATTCCCTGCACCAAGTGCGTATCTGCTGCAGATCTTCCTGCATTTCGCTGCAATTTTCTAATGCTGCAACTTCTCTGTATACTACAGCATCATCCGCGAAAAGCCGCATGGAACTTCCGACACTATCTACTTGGTCATTTACATGTATTGTGAAAAGCAATGGTCCCATAACACTCCCCTGTGGCACGCCAGAGGCTACTTTAACGTCTGTAGACGTCTCTCCATTGAGAACAACATGCTGTGTTCTGTTTGCTAAGAACTCTTCAATCCAGCCACATAGCTGGTCTGATATTCCGTAGGTTCTTACTTTGTTTATAAGGCGACAGTGAGGAACTGTATCGAACGCCTTCCGGAAGTCAAGGAAAATGGCATCTACCTGGGAGCCTGTATCTAATATTTTCTGCGTCTCATGAACAAATAAAGCGAGTTGGGTCTCACATGATCGCTGTTTCCGGAATCCATTTTGATTCCTACGGAGTAGATTCTGGGTTTCCAGAAATGACACGATACGCGAGCAAAAAACATGTTCTAAAATTCTACAACAGATCGATGTCAGAGATATAGGCCTATAGTTTTGCGCATCTGCTCGACGACCCTTCTTGAAAACTGGAACTACCTGTGCTCTTTTCCAATCATTTGGAACCCTCCGTTCCTCTAGAGACTTGCGGCACACGGCTGTTAGAAGGGGGCAAGTTCTTTCTTAATAACGCAGCTAAACATTGGCTCCGACGTCGACAAGTAGAATGGAAAAAAACTGGAAATTTGTGGTAAGGTCCTCGGTCCCTAAGCGTACGTACTACTCAACCTAACTTAAACTAACTTACGCTAAGGACAACACAAACACCCATGCCCGAGGCAGGACACGAAACTCCGACTGGGACAACCGTTCGGGCCGTGACAAGGCGTCTCAGACCGCATGGCTACCAAGTAGGTTGGTACCATGCGGGCATGAAGCTCGGAATCTTCCCGTAAGGTGCCGGGAGACAATCGCAATGAACGCAATTTACGTTGAAAAATAGGATCTTCTAGCCAAAATGGGGAACAGTATGGCGTGTCGGAATCCCGAGTAAAACCAACCTGCTTTCGGAAATAGAGAGTGTTGCAGTGCTTATTGGTGCCCCTCGTATTAGTCGTGGTGACAGAACAATGTCAAGAGCATCTGGGATCTAGGGTTCTGGTTAGGTTAGAACGTGGACAGTCTGGTTGTGAGTTGCCGCCGTAACTGCTTAATCTGCAGCATAACCCCAGGCCAACGTTCGTGCTTTGGGAACATTTACTCTGTATTTAAAACTCGTCATTATGACGATATGCCTACCCAGCTTTGTGACTGGTTCAGTCATCATTAATTTCGATATAAACCAGTCGTAGCTAAAGTTTGTTCCATATTTGAAGCACCTTTTTTGGAATAGATATTGCAAGGTAAATTTGGAAACTGTATTTCTTTCTTTCATCCTGACTAAATGTTGGTAGTGAGCCATTCTAGCCACACAGCCTCTTAATCGTAATGTACGTTCGGCCCACGTAAGTAGTTTTGAGTCTGTGCACTGTCACCCACACCCCGCTAACTAGGAAGCGGACCATTTGCGATTCTTGTCGCGTGTGAGAGGCTTCTTTTGCAACGTCCTGACAACATTTACAGAGCGAATGGCGCACTAGTTAGCACACTGCACTCGCTTTCGGAAGGTCGACGGATCAAATCCGCGCACGGTTATCCGGATCTGTGTTTTCTGTGGTTTTCCTAATCTGTCCAGGCAAATTCCGTGATGGTTCCTCTGAATTCCTTGACGCAATTCGAGCTCGTCCTCCGTCTCTAATGACCTCGATGTCGACGGGACGTTAAACTCAAACTTCCTTCCTTTTCCTTGCGATAACATGTAAAATAAGGGAGTCGACTCGAAAAAATATATTTTGAGTAGATTGAAGAAAGGGAAATACGGAGGAATAAGAAAAAAGTGCTTGGATTGGACAGGGATGTGATCTTTCGTCCCTACAGTTGAACCTGTACGTGGAAGAAGCAACGACAAAATTACAGGAAAGGTTCACGAGTGGGATTAAAATTCAAAATGAAACTATATCGATAAGATGTCCTGATGACTTTGCTATCTCCAGTGAAAATAAGGAAGAATTGCAAGACCTTTCAAAAGGAATGAACAGTCGAATGAACACACACTATGGGTTGAGGGTAAACAGAAGAAATAATGAGAAGCAGCAGAACAAATATTAATGGTAAACTCATCATGAAAATTGAGGACCGCTGGCCAGTGTGGCCGAGCGGTTCTAGGCGCTTCAGTCTGGAACCGTGCGACCGCTACGGTCGCAGGTTCGAATCCTGCCTCGGGCATGGATGTGTGTTATGTCCTTAGGTTAATTAGGTTTAAGTAGTTCTAAGTCTAGGGCACTGTGATGGTCCAAATGGCTCTGAGCACTATGGGACTTAACATCTGACATCATCAGTTCCCTAGAACTTAGAACTACTTAAACCTAACTAAGGAAATCACACACATCCATGCCCGAGGCAGGATTCGAACCTGCAACCGTAGCAGTCAAGCGAAGCGTGCTGCAGGACTATGTTGAAAATTTGGTAGATTGATATTACATGACGCAATCTGAAAAAAAGAGTCTGGATTTACGGCGAAGGAATTCACAGTTTATGCACCACGACAGGTGCAGCATAGATCACATATGATGCAAAAACAACCAACCGATTTGCTCCATTTGCCTAAGATGAAGTATCTGTGTAATATTCGGACTTTGACCCTATACTGTAGCATAGTTACAGTAAGACGATCCCTCGGTTGGGTCTACAAATCGTCCGTAGTCCAAGGACTGTGCAAAACACATGCTGTGGCATGGGTACCGATAACTGAGGACTTCCGAGTCCAACTGCTACACTTAGAAAAAGAGATTAGCAAGGGAGAGAAATTTGTGACGAGCTGCATCAAACCAGTCAGAAGGCTGGTTTCACAAGACAAGTGCTTGCTTTGTACATTAAATGTGAAAAATGCAAGGGTATGTTCGGAGGCATGGCTAGAGGACAAATATAAGGATGTAGAGGCTTATCTCACTAGGGGTAAGATAGATACTGCCTACAGGAAAATTAAACAGACCTTTGGAGAAAAAAGAACCACTTGTATGAATATCAAGAGCTCAGATGGAAACTCAGTTCTACGCAAAGAAGGTAAAGCAGAAATGTGGAAGGAGTATATAGAGGGTCTATACAAGGGCGATGTACTTGAGGGCAGTGTTATAGAAATGGAAGAGGATGTAGATGAAGATGAAGTGGGAGATTTGATACTGCATGAAGAGTTTGATAGAGCACTGAAAGACCTACGTCGAAACAAGGCCCCGGGAGTAGACAACATTCCATTAGAACTACTCACAGCTTTGGGAGAGCCAGTCCTGACAAAACTCTACCATCTGGTGAGCAAAATGTATGAGACAGGCGAGATACCCTCAGACTTCAAGGAAAATATAATAATTCAATCCCAAAGAAAGTAGGCGTTGACAGATGTGAAAATACCGAACTATCAGTTTAATAAGTCACAGCTGAAAAATACTAACCCGAATTCTTTAGAGACGAATGGAGAAACTGGTAGAAGCCGACCTCGGGGAAGATCAGTTTGGATTCCGTAGAAATATGGGAACACGTGAGACAATACTGACCCTACGACTTACATTAGAAGCTAGATTAAGAAAAGGCAAACCTACGTTTATAGCATTGTAGACTTAGAGAAAGCTTTTGACAATGTTGACTGGAATACTCTCTTTCAAATTCTGAAGTTGGCAGGGGTAAAATACACGGAGCGAAAGGCCATTTACAATTTGTACAGAAACCAGATTGCAATTATAAGAGTCGAGGGGCATGAATGGGAAGCAGTGGTTGGGAAGGGAGTGAGACAGGGTTGTAGCCTCTCACCGATGTTGTTCAATCTGTATATGAGCAAGCAGTAAAGGAAACAAAAGAAAAATTCGGAGTAAGTATTAAAATCCACGGAGAAGAAATAAAAACTTTAAGGTTCGCCGATGACATGGTAATTCTGTCAGAGACAGCAAAGGACTTGGAAGAGCCGTTGAACGGAATTGACAGTGTCTTGAAAGGAGGATATAAGATGAACATCAACAAAAACGAAACGAGGATAATGGAATGTAGTCGAATTAAGTCGGGTGATGCTGAGGGAATTAGATTAGGAAATGAGACACTTAAAGTAGTAAAGGAGTTTTGCTATTTGGAGAGCTACATAACTGATGATGGACGAAGTAGGGAGGATATAAAAAGTAAACTGGCAATGGCAAGGGAAGCGTTTCTGAAGAACAGAAATTTGTTAACATCGAGTATAGATTTAAGTGTCAGGAAGTCGTTTCTGAAAGTATTTGTATGGAGTGTAGCCATGTATGGAAGTGAAACGTGGACGATAAATAGTTTGGACAAGAAGAGAATAGAAGCTTTCGAAATGTGGTGCTACAGAAGAATGCTGAAGATTAGATGGGTAGATCACATAACTAATGAGGAGGTATTGAATAGGATTGGGGAGAAGAGGAGTTTGTGGCACAACTTGACTAGAAGAAGGGATCGGTTGGCAGGACTTGTTCTGAGGCATCAAGGGATCACCAATTTAGTATTGGAGGGCTGCGTGGAGGGTAAAAATCGTAGAGGGAGACCAAGAGTTGAATACACTAAGCAGATTTAGAAGGATGTTGGCTGCAGTAGGTACTGGGAGATGAAGAAGCTTGCACAGGATAGAGTAGCATCAAACCAGTCTCAGGACTGAAAACCACAACAACAACAACAACATGTTCGGAGAGGGGAGACTCTATGTAACTTTTCTCCTTATTGTATTCCAATTTCGTGCTGTACACCACACCTTCAATTGCTCGGAATATTCCGGTCTGTCGGCGATGCCGTGGGTCTTCCACGAAGCGGGAAGCATGCTACCGCCGCGGACGGGCACATTTGTGTGAACACGACGAGAGCGGAGGTCGGGCGGCACGCCTCGCTGGGACGTGACACGCGCTTTGTCTGCTGCGGCCGCTGGCCCACGGGAGCGCCGCGGCTTTCGCCTCCAGTCCGCTCCGCCGTGACTCACGCCAGCTCGTTAAACACGCCCCGTGTGTTCACACTACGAATTCGCGCCGTCATCGAGCGGCCCGTCCGCAAAACCCGTTCCCTACCGGGCGGCGCGGGCGACGGCCGCGCGCGTCGCATTCGCAAAGGTTTGTCACGCGAAATGGTTCCCGAAACGATAAATTACCCGCGTGGAAAATTGGATTTCCGGCCCCATGAATTAAACATTTTGATCCCCGCGGGCGGTGCGTCGGCTGTCCCTGAAAGGTGCTACTGTTCGGGACGCGGAGAACCAACGCAAACAGGCTGCTGTATGGGACACACACACACCCGCGCGCGTACTCACTCACTCACACGGAGGAAAGTAGTGCGTGGCGTTTGTGCGGTCCACCACACTCGCCTTGCAATATTGACCACACGACTGGCCGTTAATGAACATCGTCTTGTCGGGCCTCGATTACCTATGAATAAGCCGCCGTCCCACGGTCAAGTTGTGCTCGCGATCGATGCCAACTAATTGGTGTGTCCGATGATAAATTGATGGGAGGCGGTGAGCACGTTAACAAAGGCCCGCATGCCGCCCACTGAAGAGTCGCTGTTAATTATTGTCGACGGTCGTCCCTCCGGTGGCACAAGCAGCGCCCATTAGGGCGTCCGTTCGCCTCCGCGCCGGAGCGAATTTCCACTGGCGACAGCGCCGGTACGTCATACGGACCTCGAACGGCTACCCTAACTGAGCACCGTGTGATCTCTCAATCGTAACCGCGTACCGCATTCCGTGTGTTTCTGTCGGCGTCCTGTACAATCAACAAGCCAAACGTGGCAGTGATGACATGGGACCCGAATAAAGTCTTCTGTGTTAGACCTGTTTCACACATGTGCGGTTCCATTCGTTACGGCTTCTTGTCGGTTGCAACCGAAAAGGGATGAAACCCTTTCACATATGCGCGGTTCTCACACGGTTCATGGATGGTTTTGTTTTCTTCCATACTGTGGTGTGCGTACTGTAAGACCTTCGGTACACACACCATCAGATTGTTTGACTTGTCGCTTTAACGAAGTAGGCGAGTGTCAGCAATGTGTCTCGTGGTCTTATCGTGGCGTGTTTATTTTCTGCCGTTAGGTCAGACGATAGAAATGCCACTTGCACGCTTAGAGTAGCAGATTGACTTTAAACAGAACTTGATTAATTTTCACACACATTTATTAAAATAATAACAAGCATAAAAATTACTTAACTTGGTTCTGGATGCTATTTACAATTGACAATCTGAAGTTCCTTTTGCTATTGGTACGTTAATCTTATTCTCACATATATCTCTGATACTTGACAAAAGTGTCTATACATTTATCTTCATGGCTATGTACAAGAATATGGTAATCTTACTAGGCGCAGACTGAAACTTGACTATAGACTGGTACAGACAAATGTAGAACTCGTACAGACTGGTAAAGACTGATGCAGACTGACTAATCGGAGGTCTGTACACTCGTTATAATACCTCGCGCGTTTATGTATCACTGCGCGAGGGTGATCCGCGAGGAGAAAAGGTTCTACGTAAGCAGCAATCTCATTGGCTGCGTTACATATTAATACGCGGATCGGCGGAAGCAGAATTTGGTGCGTCTCTATGGCAGCGCCATCTCCTAGTGCGGAGACGGACGAGCGCTGCGCCTGCGCTGTTGTGCTTTGCGGAGCGCGCTCTAGTGGGAAAGTTGTGTACGCGCTGACTACGCAGAACTATGTACACAACACATACACAGGTTCAGTAGTTGAAATTTTAGTTCATGCCTGTAGTGGGTTCACTGAATTGGCAATTTTCTAAAATCTGATTTACATTAATATTTATCACAGAAAATGCTTATTCACTGAAGCGCCAAAGAAAGTGGTACACCTGCCTAATATCGTTGAGAGCCCCCGCGAGCACTCAGAAGTGCTGTAACACGACGTGGCAGGGCTATCCATAAATCCGTAAGAGTAAGAGGGTGGAGTCCTATTCTGGATAGCGCTTTGCAAGGCATTCCAGATATGCTCAATAACATTCATGTCCGGGCAGTTTGGTGGTCAGCGGAAGTGTTCAAACTCAGATGAGTTTTCCTGGAGCGACTCTGTAACAATTCTGGACGTGTGAGGTGTGGCATTGTCCTCAAAAATTGTGGTAAGTTCCTGTGGGACCAAACTGCTGAGGTCATCGGTCCCTAGGCTGCTTAACCTAACTTACACTAAGGACAACACATACGCCCATGCCCGAGGGAGAACTCGAACCTCCGACGGGGTGAGCCGCGTGAACCCGGGCAAGACGTTCATGACGACGCGGTTACCTCGCGCGGCGCATTGTCCTGCTGGAATTGCCAAAGTCCGTCGGAATGCACAGTGGACATGAATGGATGCAGGTTATCCGACAGGATGCTTACTTATGTGTCACCTGCCAGAGTCTTATCTAGACGTATCAGGGGGTCCCATGTCATTCCAACATCACAATCTCCATGAGGTTTCCATTCGCTAGATACATACAAACGAGACTTGTCCGACCAGGCAACATGTTTCCAGTCATCAGCAGTCCAAGCCGGTGTTGACGGTCCAAGGCGAGACGTAAAGCTTTGTGTCGCGCAGTCATCAAGGGTACACGAGTTGGCCTTCGGCTCCGAAAACCCATATCGATGATGTTTCGTTGAATGATTCGCACGCTGACACTTGTTGATGGCCCAGCACTGAAGTCTGCAGCAACCCGCGGAAGGGTTGCACTCCGTCACGTTGAACGATTCTCTTCAGTCGTCGTTAATCCCGTCCTTGCAGGATTTTTTCCGGCCGCAGCGATGTCGGACATTTGATGTTTCGCCGAATTCCTGATATTCACGGTACACTCTTGAAATGGTCGCACGGGAAAACCCCCACTTCATTGCAACCTCGGAGATGCTGTGTCCCATCGCTCGTGCGCCGATAAATATGTGGCCCAAGGAGAAGACACATGGGCTGGTCGCATCAAACCAGAATGACGGAAAAAAAGATTCCTGATATGAGAAGCATTTCGTGCTTCACTCGTACTGTTTCGTTACAGAACTACACACTGTCCGTCCAAAAAGTTCCAAGGCCGATTTTATTCTTGGCGTGCAAGCGATGTCAGCACATTTAGTATGGTGGCAGCTTGAACTGACAACTGTAAACAATAGAAGTGCATTCGTCCAGTCAGTTCTGAGCAGGCTATGTAAAGTGATTGACGTCGTCCATAGTGTGTCAACCTCGTTATGCCACTAATGTCAGTGGAGTGACAGCTCTAAATCAAGTGTTGAAGACATTCTCCAGAATGTTTTGAAGAAAAGAAAAGTGTGTGCAAAGTCTGTCGGGCGGGCCTAGACCCTCGAACGAAAACAACGGCGAATGGACGCGCGCCGCAACTGGAGGAAATGCAAAACGCGGACTGCTATTTTCTGGAAAAAATTTTCACGGGTGATGCATCTTGGTGTTACATCACGTAATCATAAATTTTCCAGAAAGATAGATAGACAGTAATGATCACGTTTCTCGGCCACCAAAGTATCTGAATCTTACACCTATAGAGTTTGTTTAACACATTCTGAGAATATTTGTGAGGATTATACTCTTACAGCTGCATCTCTGTAACCAATAAATTTGGATATATGTTATACGAAACCTTTTATTCGAATAAGTCTTTGCTACCACCTTGTAAAACATGTACTATTCCTTGTGAGTATTCCCCCTATCGTCGTGTCCCTTGTTCTAGTTAGTGTTTTTTGCACATACTCCGCTCTAAGTCGATGGCGCAGAGGATCTTATTTGCTACCATTCACTGAATCTCTTAACAAGCATCCCCTTCTTGCAGAGGACTGACGAATGCTGCAGGTTGTGGCACTAGATCTGGCGGTAAATAAGCCGGCCGCTGTGGCCGAGCGGTTGTAGGCGCTTCAGTCTGCAACCGCGCGACCGCTACAGTCGCAGGTTCGAATCCTGTCTCGGGCATGGATGTGTGTGATGTCCTTAGGTTAGTTAGGTTTAAGTAGTTCTAAGTTCTAGGTGGTTGATGACCTCAGATGTTAAGTCCCATACTGCTCAGAGCCATTTGAACCATTTTTTTGGCCGTAAATAAAATGTAACATACCGCATATACATAGAAAAAGAATTCTACTACCGTAAAACTACACTACTGATGACAAATTGCTGGGAACAGTATCCATCGTAAAATATCTAGCAGTAAACTATCCAGAGCAACCTTAAGTGGAATAACCACATAAAAGAAATAGTAGGAAAAGCAGGTGCCAAACTAAGATTCATAAAGGAAACATAACTAATCCGCAAAGGAAGGTGCTTACAAGGCGCTTGTTCGGCCGATTCTTGATTATTGTTCGTCAGTCTGAGATCCTTACCAGGTAGAACTGATACAAGAGAGAGAAGATCCAACGAAGAACTGCGCGTTTCGCCACTGGATCGTTTAGTCGACGTGACAGCGTTCCAGAGATGCTCCACAAACTCCAGTGGCAGAAGCTACAAGGGAGGCGTCGTGCACCGCAGAGATTCTAGGAAGAGTCGGACAACATATTACCTCCTCCCACATACATCCCACGAAATGATCAGACAAGCCGGCCGCTGTGGTCGAGCAGTTGTAGTCGCTTCAGTCCGGAATCACGCGGCTGCTACGGTCGCAGGTTCGAATCCCGCCTTAGGTTAGTTAGGTTTAAGTAGTTCTAAGTCTAGGGGACTGATGACCTCAGATGTTAAGTCCCATAGTGCTTAGAGCCATTTAAACCATTTTGACCAGACGAGAAAATTCAAGAATGATTTTATGTACATAGACTGAAGGTGCGAGGGAAATTTGTACGAAGGCTGGGAATCGAACCTGCTCACTAGGCGCTCGCATTAACCACTAAGCCACCTTGGCCCGGTCTGTACACGTGAAATCATATCTGTATGAGACCAATTAAGTCTCTGAAACATGTATGAAATTCAAGAAATTATAGCCGATACAAATAATACCGACGATAATTCTTCCTATGCGCCATTCGCGAATGCAACAGGAAAAGGGGGGTATCAGTTAGTGGTACTAGAAGTGCCCCCGCACACATCGGTACGTGGCTTGTGGAGTATGATCTAGATCAGGGCTTCCCATCCTTTTCAGCTGGTGGACCCCTTCTTCAGTCGAAAATCCATGGCGGACGCCTAGTCTGTTCCCAATGCCCCCCCCCCCCCCAAGTATCAACAGTCTTTGGTTTAGAGACGAATGAAAACATCTTGAAGGTCAAAAATCGACTTATGAAATAGGTAGTACACTGACAAAGCAAGTTTAACATTTAATGATGCCTGGGGCCGCATACGTGCCAGCGAGTGCTGTGATTGGTCGACAAAGCTCGCTCCGCGCATGCGTAAAAGGTTTCAGCGCATCTACCGCCGTGAGCCGGCGCACAAACGACCCCCGTATTGTTGCGAAACAGTCGATTAGGGAAGCCGCATTCTCCGACACTAAACTGTTTATGCGTTCTCAGTTAGGAACCGCAAAGGCTGCTTGGGAATACGACCTGAAGTAAAAGTACACATTTTTTTCGCACACAAAAAAATTGTGATGAATTTGATTTTCACATTTTTACTCATTATTTTACACGATTTTGTGAAGGGTGGCCGCCTACCCCCTAGAAAGAGCTGGCGGACCCCTAAGGGGTCCGCGGACCACACGTTGGGAAGCCC
Source organism: Schistocerca nitens (assembly GCF_023898315.1). NCBI lineage: Eukaryota > Metazoa > Arthropoda > Insecta > Orthoptera > Acrididae > Schistocerca > Schistocerca nitens. The sequence continues at coordinate 449,758,525 of NC_064620.1, forward strand.
TGATCTAGATTATCAAGCCTCATAAACCTGAAGACAGACGCAGTGCACCGTAGCTTTAAAACCACTGCACAGGTGCACAGCGTCAGCAGATGCAAAACAGAACGCGGGGCCGCCTAGCCAGCAGACACCTGCGAGGTTGGCAGCAGTGCGGCAGGTGCAAACGAGAAAGCCACTCGGGCGCGCAGCGTCTCGTCGGAGTCTCGGAAGGAGGCCAACGGGGCACCGTTAGCGCAGCGGGACGCGGCAGGACCCAAGTTCACCGCTGCCTTCGGGGCAGCCTGCGACCTCCACGCACCTGCGTCGCCGCTGCGTTATTCTGCTTCAGCCGCAGCCTTTCTATAAGAGCTCCACACCCGCTCAAGGCACGCCCGAAGCGACGCGTTAACGCACTGGAAATGTTCCGTGGGCTTCATCTTCTTCTTCTGATGGCAGTTGCACCTGTTTGCCTCATGCCGTGGATGTGGACCAACTGCAGTACCGTCTCCAGAGTGATCTTTCCCCTTGTGGTCGTCCACGTTGAAAAATTTTAACGAGTGTTAGGGGGGGGGGGGGGCTACCTTTCCAGCTGATCCAATTTCTTGCCCCTGTCTTCATCCATTTATTTATACGCTGTATTCCGCATCGTTCCCTTATCCATACGTTTGTTCTTTTTTTTCACATGGTTACCCTTGTATCTTAGTACCTTCATTTCGACAGCCATAAACGTTTGCTTTAACTTTTTCATGTCTTTCCTTGTTTCTCTTGGATATGTCATAACAGGGCGCACCATTCTCTTATATATTTTTTATTTTGCGCACGGTTTTCATAAATTTGTTTCTCCATGCGGTATTTTGCAGGCATCTGGCTACCCCTTCTGTCTTTCTCACTTGGTTTTTCACTCCCTTGTCTTTATAGCTGGTGAAAACAGTCCCTAGACAATTAAAGCTTACCACTTGTTAAACTGATATAATCTGTATCTGATTTATATCTTACATGTGCTTTTCATAGTACCTCGTCCCTTTTTTAAATGATATTTCCTTGTTATATTGCTTAGCCGTTTTATTAAATCGGTGAAGTAACCTTCGTAAATTAAATTCGTTATTTTCTATCAGTAGAGCATCATCAACATAAAATATTACAAAATGGCTCTGAGCACTATGGGACTTAACTTCTGAGGTCATCTTAGAACTACTTAAACTTAACTAACCTAAGGACATCACATACATCCATGCCCGAGGCAGGATTCGAACCTGCGACCGTAGCGGTTGCGCGGTTCCAGACTGAAGCGCCTGGAACCGCTCGGCCACCCCGGCCGGCTATTACATTTATCACTTTACGCTGATCAGCCAGAACTTTATGACCACCGACACAGACCCGTCCAGGCGATAGCGGAATCACCTGACGATGAATGACTGCTAGTCACGGTGCAGGTAGTATCAGTGAGATGGGAAAGGCGCGCGATCTACCTGAGTTTGACCGAGGGCAGATTGTGGTGGCTCGGAGGCTCGGCACGAGCATTTCGGAAACTGTACGACTTGTTGGGTGTTCGGGGAATGCTGAGATGAATGCTTCCTACACGTGGTGAAACCACGCCCAGACGTGGTGGGGTTGAGTGACCACCCCTCATTACAGATGTCGGACGTCGTAGGCTGGGCAGACTATTAAAATAGGACAGGTGGCGAATTGTGGCGGAACTAACATCAGACTTCAATGCTGTGCAAAGTACAAGTGTGTCTGAACACACAGTGCACCGAACACTGCTAACGAAGGGCCTCCGCATTCGACGACGCACGCATGAGCCAGTGGTAGAACCACGACATCGGCAGCTACCGCTGAAATTGGCATGTGAACCTCGGCACTGGACGTTGGCCCAGTGGCAGAGCATTGAGTGGTTTGATGAATCCCGATACCTTATTCATCATGCCGATGGGAGAGTAAGAATCGGTCGTCTTCCAGAAGAAGAGCTCTCCTTGACACCTGTATTGCCGGAAGGAGGTAAGCTGGCGGCGGCTTTATTATGCTCTGGGGAACATTCACTGGACGTCCATGAGTGCAGTGGAGCCCGTTCAAGGCACCATGACGGCCAAGAAGTATCGTACTCTGATTGCAGATCACGTACACCTCTTCATGGCGACGGCAGTGGCATTTTTCAGAAGATAGTGGCCATATCACAAGGTCAGTAGTGAGATGAAGTGGGTCGATTAACACGGTGACGAGTTCCGATTGATGTGCTTGTCCCCCCCCCCCCCCCCCCCCAATTCACCAGATCTCTACTCGATCGAACACATCTGGGATGTGCTTGAACGTGGCGTCATAGCTCATCGCCCCCTTCCCCGGAATTTACGGGAATTAGGCCTCGTTGTTTCTGTGTCACGACACGGCGCCACTGTTGTCCGTGACAAAGTTGGACATACCGACCAATAGGTAGATGGTCGTAATGTTCTGGCTGATCAGTGTATTTCCCATTTTGTTACCTGCTTTCTTCCTTATGTCATCAATAATGGGTCCATTATTGAGCTGAACAGTAGTGGGCTTAACAAGGCTCCTTGTATAATCATTTTATCTGTCATAATTTCATCTGTGGGTAAAATACAGGGAGCGAAAGGCTATTTACAATTTGTACAGAAACCAGATGGCAGTTATAAGAGTCGAGGGGCATGAAAGGGAAGCAGTGGTTGAGAAAGGAGTGAGACAGGGTTGTAGCCTCTCCCCGATGTTATTCAATCTGTATATTGAGCAAGCAGTAAAGGAAACAAAAGAAAAATTCGGAGTAGGTATTAAAATTCATGGAGAAGAAGTAAAAACTTTGAGGTTCGCCGATGACATTGTAATTCTGTCAGAGACAGCAAAGGACTTGGAAGAGCAGTTGAACGGAATGGACAGTGTCTTGAAAGGAGGATATAAGATGAACATCAACAAAAGCAAAACGAGGATAATGGAATGTAGTCAAATTAAATCGGGTGATGCTGAGGGGATTAGATTAGGAAATGAGACACTTAGTAGTAAAGGAGTTTTGCTATTTAGGGAGTAAAATAACTGATGATGGTCGAAGTAGAGAGGATATAAAATGTAGACTGGCAATGGCAAGGAAATCGTTTCTGAAGAAGAGAAATTTGTTAACATCGAGTATAGATTTAAGTGTCAGGAAGTCATTTCTGAAAGTATTTGTATGGAGTGTAGCCATGTATGGAAGCGAAACATGGACGATAAATAGTTTAGACAAGAAGAGAATAGAAGCTTTCGAAATGTGGTGCTACAGAAGAATGCTGAAGATAAGGTGGGTAGTTCACGTAACTAATGAGGAGGTATTGAATAGGATTGGGGAGAAGAGAAGTTTGTGGCACAACTTGACTAGAAGAAGGGATCGGTATTAGGACATGTTTTGAGGCATCAAGGCATCACAAATTTAGCATTGGAGGGCAGCGTGGAGGGTAAAAATCGTAGAGGGAGACCAAGAGATGAATACACTAAGCAGATTCAGAAGGATGTAGGTTGCAGTAGGTACTGGGAGATGAAGAAGCTTGCACAGGATAGAGTAGCATGGAGAGCTGCATCAAACCAGTCTCACGACTGAAGACCACAACAACAACAACAATTTCATCTGTAAATCCTCCATGTGCTTTAATTCTCTATCACTACACTCGTGCTGTCTTGTCGTTTAAGATTTGAATTATATCACTTTTTTTCTAATCCTGTCATAGGCTTTTGACAAGTCAACGAAACATAGCTAGGTTGGGTTATTAAACACTGTGGATTTGTCGAAAGTTTGTATTAGAGCGAAAATAACATCCATTGTGCTCCCGTTTATCTTGAATTATTGCTGTTCTTCTGGCCTTCTATGTCATTCTGAATTCTGTCTCTAATTACTAATGTACTTAGGTCATTATATCATACTAAATGTAAATGTCGTTTGACTAGGGTCTCCCGAGGGAGACCGTTCGCCGGGTGCAAGTCTTTCGATTTGACGCCACTTCAGCGACTTGCGCGTCGATGGGGATGAAATGATGAGGATCAGGGCAACACAACACCCAGTCTCTGAGCGGAGAAAATATCCGACCCAGCTGGGAATCGGACCCGGGCCCTTAGGATTGGCATTCTGTCGCGCTGACCACTCAGCTACCCTACTGGTCGACTATAATTCTACAGTGTGCGGAATTTCGCCAAGGTATATTATTCTGAAATCGCTACACATCTTGCTTCGGACCGACTCCATAATAACGCAAACATTGCAGCAACTCTCTAGAACAAATCGTACTGCCTTTTACGCGGTTTCGATGATAGACGTGCTACATTTTTAAGAAATATTCCCAAAAAATCTGCCTCTCCAGTTCACAGTTATAATAACACTGAAACCCTGACGTCTGGCAGGTGATAAAGTCTCTCGTACTGAGGAAGAAGTTCATAACACGTATCTCGATAGTATAGTTTCAGCTATTTCGTTACGTATATAGAACACCTGCATGCTAACCAGACAGTTCACATAAAATAAAGAGCACAACATTATTTTGTAGCTATGCAGGAATTGCATTCCAATCCACCCAACTATTCTGAGAGTCATGTGGTCAGCTGCGTGTCCACAAACTGGGCAAGACCTGCACTGTCTACAGACCGGATGAAGGCGTAAGTGGGCGGACGTAGCTGGCTGCCGGTAGAGGCCTTATAAAGGGGGTCATGACCCGACTTCCTCAGAACAGCGGCGGTGTCCTTTCCAGTGGACACTGTTCCGCAACTCTGCCTCACTGGCAATGTTTGGGAAGAATAAGTAGGCAGCGATGTTCGTGACACACTTCAAATGCCCTTAACAGATGTGGTGGTGGTGATTTGCTGATGCCAGTAGATTCGCCTGTGACGAGAAAATATTTTTCGAGGTGAGATTATTGGATAAATGTTTCTCGGTTTTCTTGCCGCGTCAGATTTGTTTATTATCCAAGCCTTCAGCCATTTTCCCAGTCGCATTGTCTGGATAATAGACCGCGTGTTAGCTTCAGATTTAGGTGGCCGAATTATGTTCTGCTCTCTGATACCAATTATATCCGTGTTTGTCATACAGGAACATTAGTAGCGATACTGTTCCGTCAGATATTACGACGGCGTTCTGAAAAGTAAAGCCTCTGAATTTTTTTGTGTGCAAACTCTTAAAACATTGCAAATAAAACAAACGTTATTAACAGTCTACATCTTTATTTTTCATGTCTACACATTTGCAGTCGTCTGCCCCTAGAGGGCTCCGAATTGTAGCATGTTACATGGCGGTGTGTAATGCAACTATATCGGCGCGTGGGAAACAGCGTACTGTAATCGAGTTTCGATTTCTAAGAGTTTGTCCATACATGAAGCACCCTTTCCTTCACCGTGACAAAGCCAGACCACACACGACATCTGCAAGAATCCGACGCCGTTAGTTTCATCGATCGTCCTACATACAGCCCGACTTCGCCCCATCCGATTTTCATATGTTTCCAGAACTTAAAAGAACGCCTTCAAGGATTCCGCTTTGATAGCGATAAAGCGGTGGAAGAAGAGTTGACTTTGTGACCCTGTCAAGAAAAAAAATTCTAAAGTGGCTGTACAAACAAACTTGTCTCTCACTGGGAGAAATATGTTCGTCGTCAGGGAAACAAATATGTAGACATGAAGAATAAAGATGTAGAATTATAATAACCTTTGTTTTACGCAAAAAGTTCTAGGAGTTTTCACGTAAGAAATTCGGAGATATTACTTTATCGTACGCCGTCGTAGATAGCTTATTTCCCCATGCCGTTGACCAATGCCTTTGAGTATCGAGCGCTAGTTTCTGTGTCTCACTTTCTGTCTCGTAATTCACATTTCGCGAGTACATTTAATAAGTACTTTCTAAATGTAGCAGCAGAAATAGAATAGATAAAGAGAATATTTTAAAAATTTGGATTGGAATCATCATCGCTACTGATCTTTCTCCATCAGAGACATAATCTCTGGTAATATGTGAAACTTACGTGACTTCGTTACGGCTTCGTCGCATATTTGGGACAACTACATACTAAAGTACCACACGGCTTTATAGTACGACATAGATGACGATGGATAATTCGTTGAAAGCTTGACTAGACAAACGAATCCGAGGCGGCACGAAAATCGAGAAACAGTTTATTCTTCATAGACCCTGTGAAAGAAAGTCTACTGGCTCTTTGACCACTAAATTAAAAAAGTTATTGCATTTGCATTTTGTTGCTGTTCTAGAAAGCATATCAATGAAGGGTAATACGCAGAGGCAGTTCATCGTATAAAAATAACAATTATCTGTATCAACATAAATTCAGAGTTATGAGAGTGTTGTGCATAGTATGTCAGTTGAGGGAAATGATCATTTACTTGCTACGCTTTACAAAACACATACACCTCAAAAAGTGTACATAGCGTTCATTATGTGCTTGAATACAATTTCGTCTTAGCGCCGCAATGTGCTGCGAAGACGCGTGAATGCAACTACAATACACAGTTGACTGTGGTCAGCATATTGCACTCTCATTCGATAGAAGAGCTTTTCAAATCCCCGACCAAACGTACAGATTTTCCCATGTTTTCCTACATCATTTTAATGTGAATGACGTGGCGGTTCCTTCGAAAACATCGAGGCCGAAATCCTGTCTTGTCCAACCTGAGCTGTGAGGACTGCGAGACTATAAAACCCCAACAGTCTTTCTGTAGAGCACACGTGGCATAATTTGTGCCGGTCCTCTTGTTTCTGTAAAAGGACGCAAAACTTAGCAACATGACATCTTCCTTTTTTCGAATCATCGTCCTTCTATAGGTTGCAGGTATTTTTGGGGACTTACTTTCGGAAAATGAATGTGGCGTAGCTTTCTTAACCCTCAGAGTCCCGACATTATGAAAATAAACATATTTTTTTACAAATGTAACTCTTACTATAATAGTAAGCAACGAATATAACAAGAAACTGGCAAAAAGTAAGCCTTCAAAACATTGTATAGGAAATAGTTTCACTCTGGAATATAATTCAAAAATTTTTCACAAAATTAGTCGTTATCATAGTAAGCAACGAATACATGAAGCAATTGGCAAAAAGAAAAGAATCAATTTTTTTAAGAAGGTGGTGTCAATTTGGAACTACCAGGACATACAGATTTCAACCATCCATCATTCAATGTGATATATTCGAAAGCAAATTCGTATTTTTCCTAGACACGATAATCACAAAAAATGGTTCAAATGGCTCTGAGCACTATGGGACTCAACTGCTGTGGTCATCAGTCCCCTAGAACTTAGAACTACTTAAACCTAACTAACCTAAGGACATCACACACATCCATGCCCGAGGCAGGATTCGAACCTGCGACCGTAGCAGTCGCACGGTTCCGGACTGCGCGCCTAGAACCGCGAGACCACCGCGGCCGGCACGATAATCACACACCTCGAAACTTCCATGAACTTATAACACCTAAAACAAATTATAATCATAATTAACAAGCAAAAATGGGTGTCAGTTTTGATAATTTTTTTATCAAAATTGCCTACTGTCCAAGTGGTTTCATTTCGAAGCTACTCATAAACGCAGTTGTAATACAAACTGAAATTTACCTTACAATAACTTAAGGTGTATTTACAATTACTGTCAGTGATCTCCTCAATACCCGCTATAAAAAAAAGAAAAAAAACGAATGTGAGAGTCTCTTACAATCACGTAGCACAATCTATTCGCCGGCTTTTGCTTTGCTGTTTGATTGCTACAATGCATTACATTCGTAGAAGTGCCTCAGTGTACCACTAGATGTCTCTGTCTTGCAACAGCATTGCATTGTAAGGTTTCACGCTTTTAAGGCACAGGCACTTAAAAAAATTAGTAAATCGGTGATTTCAGGCAGAAACCACTGATACTCAAACGGTTAACAATCTCGTGATTCGCTTGCAATGTTGGAATTAAGTTGCGCCTGACATTCGTGAGCAAAGGCAATCACGCACATTTTGTCGATCATAAGATTAAAACTTCTGAATATTATCGTCCACAGTTAATTCTCGTCCAGCATTACCGTGAAGCTCCTGACAAAATCGTTTCCGAATCAAAATTAGTCCCATCAACAGATTCTCGGTATTGCTGCCAATTTGATACTGGCGTAAAAATATGATGGAGCCCTTATATCACGAAACTGCCACGATTTCTTGAAAATTGAAATTGCCACTTTTTTCTTTTTTAAGCCGATGTTAAGTAGTCGCATGAAAGAGCATTGGTTCCATGGATTCGTATAAAGGTTTGTTCTCTTTTTTCACCTTTCTCGTATTTTCCGAGACATTTTATACAAATATTGTGGTACCGGACATTGTTATCGACTTCGCCTTTTCCGATTCGTTCTTAGAAGAGCAAGCAGTTTGTTTCTTACAAAGCTGTACTACAGAAACGGGAAATCCGCTGCAATTTCCGAACGAACATCATTCAAATCAATAACAGGCGGCCCTTTGTCAGAGGTAGCCATTCAGCAGCTGTTTGGGCCAATGGGCGGCTTTTCACGAGCTTCCGGGCTTCCACCTCGTGGGAGGTCATTCGCGGTGCGGCGCTGTGGTTTAACACGTCATCGTAGAGTACATTAGTTGTCGCAGTAACATACTATATCGCCTGCGGTGTGAGTTCCGTGAATGGCGTATCGTCGAATTCCGTCGAAGACTTCTCTGCCAATTATTTATGTAGTGCTGGTTGATTTAAGCGCAGTCTCCACTGGTTTCGTCTACCGCCACCACTTTCGCTAGATGTCTCGTCGGTCGTAAATATATTGCCCTTGAGGTTATGCTATGTCAAATAATACGTACGTTCACGTCAACGAGGAAATGTGACACTATGCTACGTCTGTTATTTCACAATGCCCACATTGACCGGTTTCTCTACTAAAGTGGTGTCATAAGGTTATCAGTAAATGGTCAGTGTGAAATAAACCACGTTCTGTAACAATATTGAACACTTATAATGATAAGAGATCGAAGCTTCAACTGCATCTTTGTATAAAATACTAGACATGCCTTGCTGTGGCTGTCTGCCTAAATGGCAAAGAAAGGAAAGAGAAAGCATCCGTTTGAAATATACAGGGACTGTTCGTAAAGTACGCCTTAGATAAGTTCGTACCGACTAAGGTCCAAAGCGAGGGGAAAGATCCACCGTGGTATAACAATCATGTACGAAAGGTACTACGGAAACAAAGAAAGCTTCATCATAGGTTTAAGAGTAGTCGAATCATAGCTGATAAGGAAAAGCTGAACGAAGCGAAAAAGAGCGTAAAGAGAGCAATGAGAGCAGCATTCAACGAATTCGAACATAAAACATTGGCAAACAATCTAAACAAGAACCCTAAAAAGTTTTGGTCATATGTAAAATCGGTAAGCGGATCTAAATCCCCTATTCAGTCACTCGTTGACCACGATGGCACCGAAACAGAGGACGACCGAAGAAAGGCAGAAATACTGAATTCAGTGTTCCGAAACTGTTTCACTGCGGAAAATCGTAACACGGTCCCTGACTTCAGCCGTCGCACGGACGCCAAAATGGAAAATATTGAAATAAACGATATCGGAATTGAAAAACAACTGCTATCACTTAGTAGCGGAAAAGCATCCGGACCAGACGAGATACCCTTAAGATTCTACAGTGATTATGCTAAAGAACTTGCCCCCTTTCTATCAGCAATTTATCGTAGATCTCTGGAAGAACGTAAAGTACCTAGCGACTGGAAGAAAGCGCAGGTCGTTCCCATTTTCAAGAAGGGTCATAAATCAGATGCGAATAATTATAGGCCTATTTCGCTTACGTCAATCTGCTGTAGAATAATGGAACATGTTTTGTGCTCTCGTATTATGACGTTCTTAGATAATACAAATCTCCTTCATCATAACCAACATGGATTCCGCAAACAGAGATCATGTGAAACTCAGCTCGCCCTATTTGCCCAAGAAATTCACAGTGCCGTAGACACTGGCGAGCAGATTGATGCCGTATTCCTGGACTTCAGGAAGGCATTTGATACGGTTCCGCACTTACGTTTAGTGAAAAAAATACGAGCTTACGGAATATCGGACCAGGTTTGTGATTTGATTCAGGATTTCCTAGAAGAAAGAACACAACATGTCATTCTTAATGGTTCAAAATCTGCAGATGTAGAGGTAATTTCGGGAGTACCGCAAGGAAGCGTGATAGGACCTTTATTGTTTACAATATACATAAATGACTTAGTTGACAACATCGGTAGCTCCGTGAGGCTATTTGCAGATGACACGGTTGTCTACAAGAAAGTAGCAACATCAGAAGACTCGTACGTACTCCAGGAAGACCTGCAGAGGATTAATGAATGGTGCGACAGCTGGCAGCTTTCCCTAAACGTAGATAAATGTAATATAATGCGCATACATAGGGGCAGAAATCCATTCCAGTACGATTATGCCATAGGTGGTAAATCATTGGAAGCGGTAACGACCGTAAAATACTTAGGAGTTACTATCCGGAGCGATCTGAAGTGGAATGATCACATAAAACAAATAGTGGGAAAAGCAGGCGCCAGGTTGAGATTCATAGGAAGAATTCTAAGAAAATGTGACTCATCGACGAAAGAAGTAGCTTACAAAACGCTTGTTCGTCCGATTCTTGAGTATTGCTCATCAGTATGGGACCCTTACCAGGTTGGATTAATAGAAGAGATAGACATGATCCAGCGAAAAGCAGCGCGATTCGTCATGGGGACATTTAGTCAGCGCGAGAGCGTTACGGAGATGCTGAACAAGCTCCAGTGGCGGACACTTCAAGAAAGGCGTTACGCAATACGGAGAGGTTTATTATCGAAATTACGAGAGAGCACATTCCGGGAAGAGATGGGCAACATATTACTACCGCCCACATATATCTCGCGTAATGATCACAACGAAAAGATCCGAGAAATTAGAGCAAATACGGAGACTTACAAGCAGTCGTTCTTCCCACGCACAATTCGTGAATGGAACAGGGAAGGGGGGATCAGATAGTGGTACAATAAGTACCCTCCGCCACACACCGTAAGGTGGCTCGCGGAGTATAGATGTAGATAGATGTAGATAGTAGATAGTATGGCCCGTTCGGTCGTGAAATGGAAACTGCTGTGAAAATCAAAAACGTATTATTTGCAACAGTTAGCTCCAGCTTCCAGTTACTTCTCTGAGTAGTCGCCACTCCGACTTACAGACCTGTCGTAGCGTTGTACCAACTTTCAAATACCCTTGTCATAGAAGGCAGCCGCTAGTGCTTTCTGCTAATTCTCTACACTGGTCCACAGCTCGTTGTCTGTGCCAATATGTTGTCTTCACAGCCAGCTGTTCATGTTAGCAGAGATGATGCTCAGAGGTAGCCAATTAGGGGCTACGTTGTGGGAGATCAAACATTCCCATCGAAAACGGCTAATTAGGGCTGTACTGTGGGAGATCAAACATTCCCATTGAAAACGCTGCAGGAGCTTCTTCAGTGCCCTTGCAGATTGCGACCGAGAATTGTCATGAAGAAGGAAATGCATGGAAGTTGTGTTATGTGGGCTGCATAAGATTAGGCGAAAACTCTCAGCCGCGCAGGATTAGCCGAGCGGTCTAAGGCGCTGCAGTCATGGATTGTGCGGCTGATCCCGGCGGAGGTTCGAGTCCTCCCTCGAGCACGGATGTGTGTGTTTTTCCTTAGCGTAATTTCGGTTAAATAGTGTGTAAGCTTAGTAACTGATGACCTTCGCAGTTAAGTCCCATAAGATTTCATACACATTTTTTTGCAAACTCTCACCAGGCCCTCATACTTGGCGGGTGACACTGCTTTACCTGCTCACTGTGCGCTCAAAACTAAGATACATTAGAGACACGATCAGGATTTTAATTGTGGTTTCCATTTTGTGCCCGATCAGACCTTACTTTCCGAATAGCCCTCGAACATGGGAATCCGATATACATGCTCGTGTCCTTCTCTGCCCTTTCTTTGTTATCTTCTCCTTTCCCTCCTTACCGTTTCCTCCTGATCCTGTCAATTTCCTCCCATCCTTCTCTCCATCTCATTTCCCCCCCCCCCCTCTGATATTGATAATTCTTTATTGTTATTTTTCATAAGCCGATAAGTCAGAAATGCATCTTCCAAGTCTTCTGTGAAAACCTGCGCGTAAGAAAACAAAACACCACATTCTTACGTATACAATGTAGTTTAAAATACACTGAGCGAAAAAAATGCAGCACCAGGAAGGAGTTGTGCGACATGAACGAAAGTTGATAGGCTTGTTTCTATGTCTACTCAAATTTCGCGCCAGTCGCGAAAGAGTGGCGCTAATAGCTCAATTATGAGGATGCAGATCATATTTGCTTTAAATAAACTCTATAACGGTCGTGAGCGTTAGATACCTTTGAAGCTGGAGCTGGTGAGTTGATGTTAATCAAGGATGCCTTTAAGGCGACGAAGATGCCATTATCAACACCTCAGTATGTTTGAATGGAGTCGTGCAATAGGTCTCCGAGAATCTGGATGTTCCTCCTACGATACTGCACGAAGGAATGTAGCCACTGTACTTGACTGTTGGTTATGGTGGTCACGAGAACGTACGTCGCAAGAAGAAAGAATGGTTCAAATGGCTCTGAGCACTATGGGATTAAACTTCTAAGGTCATCAGTCCCCTAGAACTTAGAACTACTTAAACCTAACTAACCTAAGGGCATCACACACATCCATGCCCGAGGCAGAACTCGAACCTGCGACCGCAGCGGTCCCGCGGTTCCAGACTGTAGCGCCTAGAACCGCTCGGCCACTCCGGCAGGCTCGCAAGAAGACCAGGTTCCCGACGGCCACTTGGTACTACCGGGAGGAGAGATTATCGTGTTCGGCATATGGCTATGGCGCATCGTATGGCATCTGCATCACCAATCTGAGCAACAGTTGGTGACAGGAAGAACTGTTATAAATCGGTTACTTCAACGACAGCTCCGTCCAGACGCCTTTTAGCGTGCACTCCACTGACGCCAAATCACCACCGTTGTTGCGACTTCAGTGGTGTCAAACGAGAGCTTACTGGACGGCAGGGTGGAGGTCTGTTGTGTGTTCTAATGAAAGCTTGTTCTGCCTGTGTGCCAGTGATGACTGTGCGTTGGTTAGACGAATCCCCATTAAGTGCCTGAAGCCAAAAAAATGGTTCAAATGGCTCTGAGCACTACGGGACTCAACTGCTGAGGTCATCAGTCCCATAGAACTTAGAACTACTTAAACCTAACTAACCTAAGGCCATCACAGGCAGGATTCGAACCTGCGACCGTAGCGGTCACGCGGTTCCAAACTGACGCGCTTAGAACCGCACGGCCACACCGGCCGGCTGCCTGAAGCCAATCTACCTGCATGCTATACACTCTGGACCTCCACATGGGGCTACGATCTGGGCTGCGAATTCGTATTACAGCAGGAATACTCTCGTGGTTAGCCCACGCACCCTGGCTGCAAATTCATACGTTCATTTGGTGATACGACCTGCTGTGCTGCCATTCATCAACAGCATTCCCGGGGGGTGTTTTCCAACAGGATAGCGTTCACCCACATGTCACTGTTGTAGTCCGGTATGCTCTACAGTGTGCCGACATGTTGCCTTGGCGTGCTCCATCATCAGGTTTGTCTCCAATGGAGCACATACAGGTCACCATCGGACGACTTCAGCGGTATCCACAAACAGCATAGACCGACCAAGTGCAACTGGCAAGGAATTCCATCCACAAACTGCTTTTCTTGCTATATCCAGTCCGCATGTTATCTCCTCTCTGCTTCGGTCATCGTTAGCTATTTTATTGTTCAAAAAACCTTCCATCCTATATTCTTTTACATTTGTAGAGTGGTAGAATAGAACGCTCTACATGCCTCGATGGGAGAACTGCGAACTTTCTTGCAATCGCCTTGAAAACTGTGAGAGAGATGGTAACGTAACTTCAATAGTGTAGAACAGAATTTCGCAGAGAACTATGCATTCAGCGTATATGGCTTCATTATATTGTCTCTGTTCGAAGTATTAAGGATTCCGTAAAGCGCAACGACAAAAGTACTCGAAAATGGTTTTCGGGAAGGCTCGTCGTGCAGCGTCGCTATCACAGACTTTATTTCACCAGAGCTGTTTCCATTGAACGGTTGCTCATACGCTCGCACTCATTTGCATTTTAATCACTCACTTTACATCGCTGTGCTTTCTGGCCAAACTTTTCCGTCTTTTGAGGAAACAGTTTGACTAACGATCGAGAGCACGGCGTTACTGGAAATCACCCGTACTATAGCAGCTGACTCATTGACAAAGATTTATAATGTTTTTATGTTTCTTTGCCATATATACGACTTTGAACGTCGGTTGAGCAATGAAATACTTCTTCTGCTATGACTTCTTACCTTGTCGCTACACAATTCACCAGTTCACATTTTCTTTGAAGTGTCACTGAATGTTGTATGTTATTTAAGATGTGATGGGCGTAATTTCAGTCCTTCAGATAATATAATGAGATGAAGAACTAGAATTTCAAAACAGTTATTAACGATCTGCGGGTCTGAAAATTGTTCAAGAGCTTTCTGTCAAACTACTTTTATCTACAGAATATTAAGTGCAGTGTTGCCTGCTTCCTTGTAATTCCTTAATTATAAGTTACGAACCAAGCCAGTATGCTCTTATCTCATACACATTTATGAATTATCCAGAGCACGACTCTGGATTCTTAGCTGTGTCATATTTGTTGCTGTTTTCCGTGCCTTGTTCTGAGCTAAATGTTTGCATTTCTTTTTTGCAGGTAAGACGTCAAAATGGCCCCTTCGCTCTGCGATGAAAACTACAAACTTATTCCATCTGTGACGCGTAAGTAAGTAAGAACTTCGTATTGCCTCTAGCGAATAATCAATTCTGCACACTTTTCTCATCTATAACCGTTAAATGGTGTATCTTAACGCGAGCAAAAGAGATATAAATTCGAATAACTGTTTCATTGGATAGTTATGTCTGTCGTTTGGATTGTCGTAAGTGCAGTTTGCAGAGCTCCTCAATTTCTTCGATTGTCTTGAAAAACACGTTTCTGTCTTTTCTTGTCTTTAATTACCAGTGTGATTCTCTGGTTGGACTTGTGACATAAGCATATGATAATTATACTTCATGAATAACGCTGTAGTCAATCTTTCGGATACTTCATTTACTACATAGCTTATGTTGTAGAGATAGTTAAGAATATCTGCTGAAAACATTTTTAAAAAACCCTTCATATCGCGTTTATTCCTTGTGCTGTAACTTCTATTCTGAGTGTAGCCCCCCGTGGCCTATAAATGCACTGTGGTCCGTACAGTGCATCCGCTGCAGCACTTGTTTTCACTTAAACAAAAAACCTTTTTTCATGCACAGAAAACAAAATATGGACTGCAAATAAACGGTTAACCGCTGCGCTAAATCGGGTTTCATTTCGATTGGAGACCACAATTATGCTTTTGGAACCACTGCAATCGGGTGTTTGCAGCGAACAGAATATGCGCTTTAATCGGGTGCTGCGGCTGCATCCCCCCCTCCCCCCCTTGCTGGCTCTACGCGACGCGCCACAGACAGCAACCGCTGAATCCGTTCGCCCTCCGGTTTACACCACGCCACACACAGCGAGCTGCTCAGAGTACTTCGTTAGGGAACGCTTGCCGGCCTCAAATTGTGGAAGAAGTGTTCTTAGGGATAAAGTCGAAGGGAAACGATCCTTCTCACTGCGGTCTCATATACTGATAAGGAGCCTGTAACACTGAAGTCTATTGCCACAGATAAGTCGTATATGCAGTACAGCCATCCCTTAGTAATAGTTATTAAATCCACTTGGTGAAAGAGATTTAATCCGCTGAAACAAATAGTCGAAATAATAATGTGGTTACAGTAGCTCATAGTAGTTCCAATAGATATTCATAGTGAACATGCTAAAAGCACTCCGTCTTCATGCCACAAGTGGCCCATCGGGATCATCCGACCGCCGTGTCATCCTCAGTAGAGGATGCGGATAGGAGGGACGTGTGGTCAGCACACCGCTCTCCCAGTCGTTATGATGATTTTCGTTGACCGTTGCCACTACCATTCGGTCGAGTAGCTCCTCAATTGGCATCACGAGGCTGAGTGCACCCGGAAAAATGGTCACCCATCCAAGTGCCGGCCACGCCCGACAGGGCTTAACTTCGCTGATCTCACGGGAACCGGTGTATCCATTGCGGCAAGGCCGTTGCCGAACATGTTAAAGCATAACCTAAATAGTTCACATTTAAAGTTCACTTCTTTTTTTGGAAACACGATTTTTTTTGGTGCGGTTATTTTCTCGCTTCTATATATTTGTCCTCAGATATATTGATCTGCTTTAAATATGTTCGTTAAACAACAATGTTTTATTTGGTCGATATTTTGGAATGGTTTAGCTTTTAGTATGTCTGTCCGTTAACATTATTTCCATGCGTGCAAAAAAAAAAAAAAAAAGAAAAAGAAAAAAGACGTGTTCCCGAATTCCGCGCTAGAGTTCTAGAGTTTGGCAGCAGCGCTCGACATTTGTAGCCTAGCCCGACAGCGATTAACTTCGGTGATCTGACGGGAACCGATGTTACCACTGCGGCAAGGCCGTTGGCGTCATATGTAAATCTACCTGATGTTGGAAGTTTAATCCTACGAAACGCGTCATGGATACGAATAAACAGTGACTGGTAAAAGTAATCTTGTTGTTTCATTGGACATCAACAACAGTATTAGCCGAGCGGTCTGGGGCGCTACAGTCATGGATTGGCTCAAATGGCTCTGAGCACTATGGGACTCAACTGCTGAGGTCATTAGTCCCCTAGAACTTAGAACTAGTTAAACCTAACTAACCTAAGGACATCACAAACATCCATGCCCGAGGCAGGATTCGAACCTGCGACCGTAGCGGTCTTGCGGTTCCAGACTGCAGCGCCTTTAACCGCACGGCCACTTCGGCCGGCTCAGTCATGGATTGTGCGGCTGGTCCCGGCTGAGGTTCGAGTCCTCCCTCGGGCATGGGTGTGTGTGTTTGTCCTTAGGATAATTTAGGTTAAGTAGTGTGTAAGCTTAGGGACTGATGACCTTAGCAGTTAAGTCCCATAAGATTTCACACACATTTTTTTGAACAGTCGCGCTGAAACCTAACCCAAAATGTTCACATTTAAAACTAAATTGGTATACCGTACAGAATGCGGATCTGATTTCATCGCAGACGTATTCTATGTTCAGTTGCAGGCATAATTTTTCGAGTAATGTCAGCGCACGGGAATAATGATTTTGTAGAGGTGTGCGGTGTCGCGGTTCCCACAGCCGCCGGCGGTGTTCTCCTTGCTACTGGAATTTTTCCCGGCGCCCGCAGGTAGCAAAAGGTGACCCTGCCAGGACGAAAACAGCCGCCCCTGCCTCCTCCTAACCCCACAGCACGGCAGGTGGTGGGTGCTCCGGGCACATAGCCGTGGGCTTCAATGCCTGGCGCCGACAATGGGGACCGGGCCCGCGGCCGCTCGCCTGGAAACTCCGTGGCTTTCTGGGCCGTGCCGAATTTTTCCGAGGATCCGGACGCTCTATTGAGCAGCGGAGCTCACCTTAAATGGGAGCCATTCGTTAGCGCGCGCGCGCGCGGAGGGCTCTTTATACGACGCACCACGAGATCCACACAGTGACGTGCGGCGCTCGAACAAGGTATTTGTCATCCGAGCGTGAACTTGGAGCGACTAGGAGCTCGAGACGGCAAAGAAAGACGCTGAAATCACCTTCCCCACCACCCACTTCTCTCCATGTATTCGCTATTGTCGCGTGCTATACTGGGGCGCTTCGGAGTTACTGTGGGAATCAGGTGTACACTTCACGTCAAAAATTTTTGACTGCTGCTCCGTTTCCACTACCAATGGATGCCGAAAGTGGCACATGATATTTTCAATGTAATTAATTATTATTCAGTAAAGTTTTTAAGAAAGGATACTGTAATGATGTATAGCTTGGAACAGTCTGCAAACGCGATCATACTGTGGACCGCATTTTTGTCACTACATAAGTACGTGACAGTTTGCACTGTTGTTATATGGTATGTAACTGTGTGGTGCTTATCTTTACACTTACGCGACGCGCTGTCAGCTATCTTATAATTGTCGTGATGCTCCTGTTTTATAATGTTTATCACCGAAGATTATGTAATAACTGAAACCTAGATCTGCTGTAATAAAACGACGAATTTCGCCATCGATTGCTGTTCTTTTCCCCACTGTCTATATTCAGTGGCCGCTGCGCACAACGGGATCATGTGGAGTCCATTTCGATGAATTCTTTTTCCGTATATGAGCGTGTAGTAGGGGGCCTACAGTGTGAAATAAAACTATTAACATTTCGCCTGCCATTGCAAACACTGTCCATCAGGCACATTGATAATCTTACTATATACTGTGTTAAACAGTCATATACCTACAAAGATGTAAGGGAAAAAAAAACGATTTTCTGCATGTTGCCTGTTAACTTTCTGTGAATAGGACGATACTCGTCGAAAGAAGTATACTAATATCAAACATTGGTTTTAATTTGAGGAAGAAGTATCTGAAAATGAACGTTTGAAGCACAGCATTTGTGGAGGTCAATCACGAACTTTGGGAAAACCGGAGAAGAATAGAATCGAAGCGCGTGGGATGTGGCGTTATACGAGGATGACGAAAATAAGGTGAACTGATGAAGCAACAAATTAAGTACTCCGCAGAATCGGCGAGGTGAGTGTCACGGAGAAAATATTGACAAGAAGAAGGGACGGGATCATAGCACAAACGTTAAGACATCAAAGAGTAGCTTCTACGGTACATGAGGAAACTGAGAAGATAAAAACTGTAAGGGAAGACAGAGATTAGAGTACATTCAACAAGTAATTGATGTCGTTTGGATGCAAGTGCCACTCTGTGGTGAAGAGGTTGGCACAGGAGAGGAAGTCGTGTCAGGTCAATGCCGTCAGAAGGCTGACGACTCAGTAAAATAAAATAAATAAAAAAATTCCGACCTTTTATCTTTTGGTTCTCAGGAAGCACTTCGCATGGCTCCACCGGGTTTCAATCTGACTTCAACATGTGAGATATTTCTGATACTTTATATCCCATATAAGTTAGTACATTTAAGAAAACTATTATCGAGTGAAATATAATTAACTTAAACAACAAACAATAACTGTTAGCACCTGCACACTGTTTTAATATTTTATCCATCTTCAGTAAGTGTATTTCTGTTTGTTGGAAATATCAGCAAGTAGTTGCATAAAAGAAATCGTATTCCTTTAGCGGTTTCAGGCATCTAGTGCCCTTCTTCAGAAGATTATAATTATCGTATTACTAGCGAGCATAAAAAATAGACAATTGTATAATGGCATATTACTGTAGTCACGTGGATCATAGTACTAAAAAAATGATATAAGGAAACGAAACAACTTGTTGTTCGCATACGGGACACGCATTCGGCAGGAAGACGGTTCAAATCCCCGTCCGACCATCTAGATTTAAGTTTTCCGTGAGTTCACTAAATCTCTTCAGACAAATAAAAAAAAAAACTCTTCCCGAACAGGCCATGAAGGCCCAACGGTACCGACCGGCCGCCGTGTCATCCTCAGCCCATAGGCGTCACTGGATGCGGATATGAAGGGGCATGTGGTCAGCACACCGCTCTCCCGGCCATATGTCCGTTTCCGAGACCGGACTTCAGACAAATGGTTCCTTTGAAAAGCGCAAGACCGATTTCCTTTCCATCCGTTAGTAATCGGAGCTGCTCCTCCGCCTTTAATGACCATGCTATCGACGGGACGCTGAACTCTAATCTTTCTTTCCTTTCGAAGAAATATTGAAGGCGACGGCGTTAGTTTTCTTCGCAGACTATAACAGATCTTTTACGTTGGGATAAATGAATTTTATTTTTTGTTACATGTTTTCGTTAAATAGCTGAATAAATTGTAATTAGGAATAATTTAATCAAGCAGAGTAGAGAAGATAAAGTCAAAGAGATGTTCATTGGGCGGACATTGTCGTAATGTAACGTTACTGCGTTGTTCGGATGTTAAAACAAGTCGTTTGTGTTCCGTTCTGCTGTTGGGTCGTGTGCATATCTGAAAGGAATTAATTCGGGGACTAGAATAAACTTTCACATCATAGTTACGATTGGATGTTCCGACGAAAGGGGTTAACGCCAGTGTTAATTTGAATTGTGGGCGACAGGACTAGTTTTGACAGATACGTGAAAACGCACGTAACGAAAGTTGTTCGCATATCATCCTTGAACGTGACTTTTTATTTAATTAACGATTGCGGGCTCATTAAAAGCTATTATCTCATGATTAGGATCAATCCCTCTTTCCTCCTAGATAGTGACCATTCATTAACATTTACGTCATAAGAAAAAGGATTATTAATAAAAGTGATGTTAAATGACAATTACGTGCTATTCCGTTAGTGTGGAACCGACGTAATATCTCTGAAATGACATTGATATATAATTTGTGTTAAATACTGAACTGAGATAGGAAGTAAATTGAAATTAGTGAACATTTGATACTGAGACTATATATAGAAGCAGAAGCGCTTAAGATTTCTCTTCTCTAAAATGGCAAAATAGGTACGAACTTTAACTCAATAGTCGACATTATGTATTGCAAAGACTTTAGCATTTCATACTTATTTTGAAGACGCGCTGTTAAACAAAGGAACGTTGAGTCTCTGTACGAGTAATAAAATTAAATCTAAAAACATAATTTTAACGGCGACCTCCGATTTAACAAACTGTATTGCGTGTCGTCATCGGGCAATAGCTGCTCAACCCTGGAGACTTGCGTGGTGAAATTAGAAGTCGGGCATATAAAACAAACTTAAAAATCCATTCAAGCTACAGTGGAGTCGGCACAACACGACGTGGGCGGTTATAAGACTCACTATGCGTATTCGGTGCTGGATGTTGGCACCTCGATCAGTAACATTGCCGAAGATATTTTTTTCGAAATCCGCTAAGGTTGCAGTGTTCCCATTAGCGTAGGCTCGACATGTTGGCACACACAGTTCCCACAGCGAGGCGGGCGTGACATGTGGCCGTTATTGCCCGTGCGTGGCTGCCGACATTAACGCGACGCAACTGTACTGTCCCGGCACTTTTATTGGCACCCTCTACGGCACGCCGCGCTGTGGCCATCGACAGCGAATGTTCGGTTCATCGCCGTGAAATTTCGCTGCTGTCGTTTGCTCCTACTCGATTTCGACGTTTTTATGGATTTGGAAAATGTAGGTAATTCGTTCCCCGAAGATGGCCCGTTTTAGGCGATCTCCGTCGGTCCCACGTCTCACCAGTTCTCGCTTCACATCGAGAGACGCAGCTGTGAAACGTCCGTGGCAATCCAGTAAATCGTAATTCACATAAAACGTTTATTAGCGTGGCCATTTCCTATAGCAATGAACTCAGTTCAGTGGACAGAGAAATACCGAACCTTTTTTTATTATAGAAAGCAAAATAGATTTTCATCTTTCCCTCCAGCGCCACATGCACTGAGCTGACAAAAGTCGTGGAATAGCGACAAGCACATATACAGACTGCGAGAGTATCGTGTACACAAGGTATAAAAGGGCAGTGCATTGTCTAAGCTGTCATTTGTACTTAGGTGATTCACGTGGAACGATTTCCGAAGTGATTACGGCCGCACGACGGCAGTTAAGACTTACGCGGAATGGTTGTCGGAGCTAGACACATGGGACATTCTATTTCGGAAATCGATACCAAATTCAGTATTCCGACATCCACAGTGTCAAGAGCGTGCGAGAATACCAAATATGAGGCATTATCTCTCACCACGGACAGCGCAGTTTCCTAAGGCCTTCACTAAACCATCGAGCGTTCTCAGTGCTAACAGACAAGCAACGCTGCGTGAAACGTATCCGTTAAGTCAGGCGGTGAAATCTGCCGTTAATGGGCTATGGCAGCAGACGTCTATGCTAACAGCACTCTGGACGACTGAAAAACCGTTGCAGATGCCTGTACTAACAGCAATGTAAACGACTGAAAAACCGTTGTCTGATCAAATGAGTCCCGATTTCAGTTGGTAAGAGCTGTCAGAAATATTCATCATCACTAATGTGATCAGTTAAAAATAAATTATTTGTCACAGGACAGAAATGATCAGAAGACGAATGTGGAGATGTTAAATATACATACAACATTTGGTAAGAGCGGCAAATTGTGATGTTTTAAGTACGCCGTCAGTAACAGGATATCTTCCACAAAATTAAGAGACTGTTTACAGCATATACTCAAACAGATCTCTTTGCGTCTCCAAACATTTACCAGCTTTCCACATTGTTGGCGGATTAGAATAAACGTAACAAGAGTTTGAAAATTACTCGTGAAGCGGTTGCCTGACCTACTAACGCCCGAAAAAATTTAGTGGACTTTAAAGTAGTAAGCATGATGCATGAGAATAATCAAGATAACCGAGGAGGGTATTATGGAAACGAAGCTCGAATATAGTAGAAGTAGCGCAAAGCCAAGACGTGGTTGCAGGATAACTACCTAGGATAAAAGATGCAAAAATAGACCAAGAAACAGAGGTGTGCAGTCGGTACTTCTTTTTTACTTCTGGGGAAGGGACATCGCTGAAGAAATGGGTAGCAATACTGACAGTGGTCCGTAAACCGTGGAGTGCTGTAATGCATGGAAGTGAGTAGAGTCAACGTTTGAAGCCGAAGTACAGCTCTGAAATTGGAATAATGAAAAAAACTGTGTTACTCTCTCTATGTGTGCATTAAATAATTTCACGGGTTATTATAAGAACCTGATGCAGCTGATGTATAACGAATAAGAAGCCAGGTACGATGTATCGCAGCCTAAGATTATAAACTGAAAGAAAATTACACTTACACCCGAAATATAACTCTTAAACTCGAGTATTTTAACGTAAAAGTCTACCCACCTCCATGATCAGCAGCACAACGGAAGAGAATTGAATGAAAAGACTTGTCGTAGCCTACATGTGATTCCAGTGTTATCAAATTCCCTTTCTTTGACCTCATTTTCTACCGAAAAACATGCGAGGGAATCAATTTTGTTACTGTTAGTATGCAAGGAATCGCGCTGTTGCTTATTGTGATTCATCTTATATATGGTCAAATGGCTCTGAGCACTATGGGACGTAACTTCTGAGGTCATCAGTCCCCTAGAACTTAGAACTACTTAAACCTAACTAACCTAAGGACATCACACACATCCATGCCCGAGGCAGGATTCGAACCTACGACTTTAGCGGTCGCGTGGCTCCAGACTGTAGCGCCTAGAACCGCTCGGCCACTCCGGCCTGCTCTATATATATATATATATATATATATATATATATATATATATATATATATGTTGTTGTGGTCTTGAGTCCTGAGACTGGTTTGATGCAGCTCTCCATGGTACTCTATCCTGTGCAAGCTTCTTCATCTCCCAGTACCTACTGCAACCTACATCCTTCTGAATCTGCTTAGTGTATTGATCTCTTGGTCTCCGATTTTTACCCTCCACGCTGCCCTCCAATGCTAAATTTGTGATCCCTTGATGCCTCAAAACATGTCCTACCAACCGATCCCTTCTTCTAGTCAAGTTGTGCCACAAACTTCTCTTCTCCCCAATCCTATTCAATACCTCCTCATTAGTTACGGGATCTACCCACCTTATCTTCAGCATTCTTCTGTAGCACCACATTTCGAAAGCTTCTATTCTCTTCTTGTCCAAACTGGTTATCGTCCATGTTTCACTTCCATACATGGCTACACTCCATACAAATACTTTCAGAAACGACTTCCTGACACTTAAATCTATACTCGATGTTAACAAATTTCTCTTCTTCAGAAACGATTTCCTTGCCATTGCCAGTCTACATTTTATATCCTCTCTACTTCGACCATCATCAGTTATTTTACTCCCTAAATAGCAAAACTCCTTTACTACTTTAAGTGTCTCATTTCCTAATCTAATCCCCTCAGCATCACCCGATTTAATTTGACTACATTCCATTATCCTCGTTTTGCTTTTGTTGATGTTCATCTTATATCCTCCTTTCAAGACACTGTCCATTCCGTTCAACTGCTCTTCCAAGTCCTTTGCTGTCTCTGACAGAATTACAATGTCATCGGCGAACCTCAAAGTTTTTATTTCTTCTCCATGGATTTTAATACCTACTCCAAATTTTTCTTATGTTTCCTTTACTGCTTGCTCAATATACAGATTGAATAACATGGGGGAAAGGCTACAACCCTGTCTCACTCCCTTCCCAACCACTGCTTGCCTTTCATACTCCTCGACTCTCATAACTGCCATCTGGTTTCTGTACAAATTGTAAATAGCCTTTTGCTCCCTGTATTTTACCCCTGCCACCTTCAGAATTTGAAAGAGAGTATTCCAGTTAACGTTGTCAAAAGCTTTCTCTAAGTCTACAAATGCTAGAAACGTAGGTTTGCCTTTTCTTAATCTTTCTTCTAAGATAAGTCGTAAGGTTAGTATTGCCTCACGTGTTCCAACATTTCTACGGGATCCAAACTGATCTTCCCCGAGGTCCGCTTCTACCAGTTTTTCCATTCGTCTGTAAAGAATTCGCGTTAGTATTTTGCAGCTGTGACTTATTAAACTGATTGTTCGGTAATTTTCACATCTGTCAACACCTGCTTTCTTTGGTATTGGAATTATTATATTCTTCTTGAAGTCTGTGGGTATTTCACCTGTCTCATACATCTTGCTCACCAGATGGTAGAGTTTTGTCATGACTGGCTCTCCCAAGGCCATCAGTAGTTCTAATGGAATGTTGTCAACTCCCGGGGCCTTGTTTCGACTCAGGTCGTTCAGTGCTCTGTCAAACTCTTCACGCAGTATCTTATCTCCCATTTCATCTTCATCTACATCCTCTTCCATTTCCATAATACTGTCCTCAAGTACATCGCCCTTGAATAAACCCTCTATATACTCCTTCCACCTTTCTGCCTTCCCTTCTTTGCTTAGAACTGGGTTGCCATCTGAACTCTTGATATTCATACAAGTGGTTCTCTTCTCTCCAAAGGTCTCATTAATTTTCCTGTAGGCAGTATCTATCTTACCCCTAGTGAGACAAGCCTCTACATCCTTACATTTGTCCTCTAGCCATCCCTGCTTAGCCATTTTGCACTTCCTGTCGATCTCATTTTTGAGACGTTTGTATTCCCTTTAGCCTGCTTCATTTACTGCATTTTTATATTTTCTCCTTTCATCAATTAAATTCAATATTTCTTCTGCTACCCAAGGATTTCTATTAGCCCTCGTCTTTTTACCTACTTGATCCTCTGCTGCCTTCACTACTTCATCCCTCAGAGCTACCCATTCTTCTTCTACTGTATTTCTTTCCCCCATTCCTGTCAATTGTTCCCTTATGCTCTCCCTGAAACTCTCTACAACCTCTGGTTCTTTCAGTTTGTCCAGGTCCCATCTCCTTAAATTCCCACCTTTTTGCAGTTTCTTCAGTTTCAATCTGCAGTTCATAACCAATAGATTGTGGTCAGAATCCACATCTGCCCCTGGAAATGTCTTACAATTTAAAACCTGGTTCCTAAATCTCTGTCTTACCATTATATAATCTATCTGATACCTATTAGTATCTCCAGGATTCTTCCAGGTATACAACCTTCTTTTATGATTCTTGAACCAAGTGTTAGCTATGATTAAGTTATGCTCTGTGCAAAATTCTACAAGGCGGCTTCCTCTTTCATTTCTTCCCCCCAATCCATATTCACCTACTATGTTTCCTTCTCTCCCTTTTCCTACTGACGAATTCCAGTCACCCATGACTATGAAATTTTCGTCTCCCTTCACTACCTGAATAATTTCTTTTATCTCGTCATACATTTCATCAATTTCTTCATCATCTGCAGAGCTAGTTGGCATATAAACTTGTACTACTGTAGTAGGCATGGGCTTTGTGTCTATCTTGGCCACAATAATACGTTCACTATGCTGTTTGTTGTAGCTAACCCGCACTCCTATTTTTTTATTCATTATTAAACCTACTCCTGCATTACCCCTATTTGATTTTGTATTTATAACCCTGTAATCACCTGACCAAAAGTCTTCTTCCTCCTGCCACCGAACTTCACTAATTCCCACTATATCTAACTTTAACCTATCCATTTCCCTTTTTAAATTTTCTAACCTACCTGCCCGATTAAGGGATCTGACATTCCACGCTCCGATCCGTAGAATGCCAGTTTTCTTTCTCCTGATAACGACGTCCTTTTAAGTAGTCCCCGCCAGGGGATCCGAATGGGGGACTATTTTACCTCCGGAATATTTTACCCAGGAGGACGCCATCATCATTTAATCATACAGTAAAGCTGCATGTCCTCGGGAAAAATTACGGCTTTCGTTTCCCCTTGCTTTCAGCCGTTCGCAGTACCAGCACAGCAAGGCCGTTTTGGTTAATGTTACAAGGCCAGATCAGTCAATAATCCAGACTGTTGCCCCTGCAACTACTGAAAAGGCTGCTGCCCCTCTTCAGGAACCACATGTTTGTCTGGCCTCTCAACAGATACCCCTCCGTTGTGGTTGCACCTACGGTACGGCCATCTGTATCGCTGAGGCACGCAAGCCTCCCCACCAACGGCAAGATATATATATATATATATATATATATATATATATATATATATATATATATATATATATATGAGGTGTGTGAGAAACGTAATGAGACTGACAACACAGCGAGCCATGTGGCAATGCTGCGTTGTTCTACTTGTGTAGACCGACGTGTTCATCCCTTCCAGTCAGAGTTTCAGCTCCGTACAGCTGTCACGTGATTTTTAAGGGCGTCATCAGTGAAATGTCTTTGTTGTGTGTTACGAAAATGGAACAGCGGAATTTAGAGCAACGCTATGCCACCAAGTTTTGTGTTTAACTTGGGGAATCTAAGAGTGTGACCTCTGAGAGGTTGGAACAGGCCTATGGGGAACATTCCTTATCAAGAGCACAAGTGTTTCGCTGGCACAAATCATTTTTGGAAGGCCGAGAATACGTTGATGGTGGACCTCGCTCAATTAGACCCTCAGCTTCAAAAACAGACGAAAACGTCGAACGTATGCGTGCTGTTGCGAGATCAGATGGACGTTTAACAATAAGGATGATGGATGACCTGTTAAACACTTCCACCGTACATCTAATTTTGACGGGAGCGTTGCACATGCGAAAGGTCTGCGCAATAATTGTGCATAAAAACCTCATAAGTGAGCAGAAGGACAATCGAAGAAACGTGTGCTACAGTCTTCTTGAAAGGACTGCCAATGATCACGAATGATTCAGCTCTGTGATCACAGATCCCGAGACAAAGCGGCGAAGTGAGGAGTGGCACACTTGAGACATCTGCCCGACAGTAAACAGCTCGAATCAGCAAATCAAAACAACACTGATTTGCTTTTTTGACTGTAGGGGTATCGTGCGTAAAGAATTATTTCCTCCAGGAAAAACTGTCAACCAAGTGTTTTACAAAGACGTTCTCGAAAGACTCAGGATGATTCGAGGCTCCGTAAATCCATCTTTGTACAGATGGCTGCGGGACCTTGGCTGTTCAGTATAAAATGTCGAATCAAAACACATTCAGTCCTCTAAATTTCCAATTGTTATTTTACTTGTGCAACCAGTTTCAGTGCTTCGTTAAACCATCTTCAGGCGCCTAGACTGGTCCAGTTAAATAAGGGAACATAATTCAGTAACTGGTATTCGTAGAGTTCAACACAGCGATCCATTCGGTCATCCCTTGCGGACTGTTCACACTCGCCAATTGACGATCGGAGGTATCGATGAGTTAAGAAGAAATCTATGGATGTCAGTCATTTAATACTGGCACTTATTTTGTCTGGGCTACAGGTGGGATGCTTCCTAGACGTGGGACAGGGGCCAGAAGATGGCGTAACAGAGCGCTGAAGCTGGTTACACAAATAAAATAACAAGTGGAAATTTAGACAGCTGAAGGTGTTTTGATTCGAAATTTTTTTATAAGGACAAGTGGATTCTGCATGATGACAACGTTCCACGTCACACGGTCAATTCCATCAAGGAATTTTTGACCTCAAATGGCATTCCTGTAGCTCCACAGCACCCCTATTCACATGAGCTTGTGACTTGTTTTCTTACCCGAAATTAAAAGGACTTCATTTTGAAACTCTGAAGAACACTAAGAAGAATGTGACCGACACGATGAAGGCTCTACTAGTCGAAGCCTTTCAGCGCTGCTATCAAGATTGGGAATAAGAACTTCGCCGGTATATAGCTGCCGTACGGAAGTACACTACTGTCCATTAAAATTGCTAAACCACGAAGATGACGTGCTACAGACGCGAAATTTAACCGACAGGAAGAAGATGCTGTGATATGCAAATGATTAGCTTTTTAGAGCATTCACACAGGGTTGGCGCAAGTGGCGGCACCTACAACGTGCTGACATGAGGAAAGTTTCCAACCGATTTCTCATACACAAACAGCAGTTGACGGGCGTTGCCTGGTAAAACGTTGTTGTGATGCCTCGTGTAAGGAGGATAAATGCGTACCATCACGTTTCCGACTTTGATAAAGGTAGGATTGCAGCCTATCGCGATTGCGGTTTATCGTATTGCGACATTGCTGCTCGCGTTGGTCGAGGTCCAATGACTGTTAGCAGAATATGGAATTGGTGGGTCCAGGAGGGTAATTGTGAACGCCGTGCTGGATCCCAACGGCCACGTGTCACTAGCAGCCGAGATGACAGGCATCTAATCCGCATGGCTGTAACGGATAGTGCAGCCACGTCTCGGTCCCTGAGTCAACAGATGGGGACTTTTGCTAGACAACAACCATCTGCACGAACAGTTCGACGACGTTTGCAGCAGCATGGACTATCAGCTCGGAGACCATGGCTGCGGTTACCCTTGACGCTGCATCACAGACTAGAGCGCCTGCGGTGGTGTACTCAACGACGAACCTGGGTGCACGAATGGCAAAACGTCATTTTTTCGGATGAATCCAGGTTCTGTTTACAGCATCATGATGGTCGCATCCGTGTTTGGCGACATCGCGGTTAACGCACATTGGAAGTGTGTATTCGTCATCGCCATACTGTCATACCACCCGGCGTGATGGAATGGGGTGCCATTGGTTACACGTCTCGCTCATTTCTTGTTCGCATTGACGGCACTTTGAACAGTGGACGTTACATTTCAGATGTGTTACGACCCGTGGCTCTACCCTTCATTGGATCCCTGCGAAACCCTACATTTCAGCAGGATAATGCACGCCCATATGTTGCAGGTCCTGTACGGGCCTTCCTGGATACAGAAAATGTTCTACCGCTGCCCTGGCCAGCACATTCTCCAGATCTTACCAACTGAAAACGTCTGGTCAATGGTGGCCGAGCAACTGGCTCGTCACAATACACCAGTCACTACTCTTGATGAACTGTGGTATCGTGTTGAAGCTGCATGGGCAGCTGTACCTGTACACGCCATCCGAACTCTGTGTGACTTAATGTCCAGGCGTATCAAGGCCGTTATTACGGCCTGAGATGGTTGTTCTGGGTAGTGATTTCTCAGGATCTATGCACCCAAATTGCGTAAAAATGTAATCACATGTCAGTTCTAGTATAATATATTTGTCCAATGAATACCCGTTTATCAACTGCATTTCTTCTTGGTGTAGCAATTTTAATGGCGAGTAGTGTACTTTGGAACGAACAATATTCTTCATAAAAAAATAACAGCATTGTCAGATAAAAAATTAGTCTCGTTACTTTTCTCACACATCTCGTATATAGGCAGTCATAGCAACTGAATAGTCGCGTAGTTTCGCGAGTCGCAAAAGATGGCTGCCGGGCGAATGTTTAAAATAAAGCCACCACCGATATTTCCTGCTCATCTTTGCGAATGGGGCCAGAAGTCTGTTCTAATGATCTCAACGGCCAAGTCATATTCTCCTTTCCAGTACAATCTCTGAAAGTTTGTCGGCACAATTCATTCCACGCCGCATTTGTAGCTCTGTAGGGAACAGTGCGTCTCTCACGGGCGCGTACCTCTGTAACGCCCGCAGCCGTTCGACGCATCTTTGCAGGGGTGACAACATGCGTGTTCGTACACTTCCGTTGGGTTGACAACGGTGCAGCAAGGGCGCGCGTAGGAGGAGCAGTGCGGCCGGCGGGACAATCGAAGGGCTTCGCTGGTGCGCTAACTTCCCATTGCCCGCGGCGCAAAAGCGACGCCTGCGATCCCAATTTGTTGGCGGGCCGCGAACCGCGCACATTTCCGCGAGGCTGGCTTAATTCGTCCCGGCATGCACCGCGATTACACGCGTCGCTCCGGTAATACCCACCTCTTCGCGACCAGCCAACTGATCCACGATCCCTCTCTCTGGATACGAATGTTCGTGCTCGGGCGGACGGTTTCGACGCTGCGGTAAACCCGCGTACCTCAGCTCGACGCATAATGATGACCGCCGCTGCAGAATATTCACTAATTAACGTCGACTTTGCAGTCGAAAGAGCTCCTGCGCGTTAGCTCCTGTTTTGGGAGGTTTTTGGCGAAAGGAGTCCCGTGTGGCTGTTTCGGTATTTGCACGTAGTAGTCCTACAGGAACGGGATTATAGCTGCCAGAACTGAACGGCACTTTTTTGCAGATTTACTGAACGAGACCGTCATTCATTTATTTGTTGGAATTAATGACCAGTTCAGACTGGAACCTTAATGCTTTATGTTACAGCCTCCTATACTACTCCCTAGAGAGATCAACTATTCCAAGGCATCCGCCGCAGTTACATCGCCAGAGTGTATCACTACACGAGGTGAAATTATACGTTAGAAGCAAAACCGTTCCAGTAAGCGAAGGGCTTTCGTGAAGCACTGTCTTTCCACTGCAGAGACGCAAAAGCGTCTCCTGTTTCCGAGGTAACTAGTTACGAGCCGCTGCTGTCTGAAGAAGATGAAATGAAGGAATTCTGCTAGCTAGGCAGCAAAATAATCCATCGTGGAAGGAGCATGGAGAACACAAAAAGCAGATTAGCACAGGAAAAAAGAGCATTCCTGCCCAAGAGAAGTCCGCTAGTATCAAAATTAGGCACGGCGTTGTGTGGCAGTGAGATGTGGACCGTGGGAAAACCGAAACAGAAGAGGGATGAAGCATTTGAGATGTGGTGCTACACAAGAATATTGAAAATTGGGTGGACTGATAAGGTGAGGTATGAGAAGGTTCTATGTAGAATCGGCGATGAACGGAATATATGGGAAACACTGAAAAGAAGGGGCAAGATGTTAAGACATGTGTTAAGACATCAGGGGACAACTTCCATGGTACTAGAGGGAGCTGTAGAGGGCAAAAACTGTAGAGGAAGACAGAGATTGAATACATCCAGCAAATAACTGAGGACATAGGTTCCAAGTGCTACTCTGAGAACGTTGGCTCATCTAACCGGTCAGGAGACTGGTGACGACAAAGAAAATGGAAGTGAAGTATCTAGAAGATTGGGGGGAAACGAAACCTCACAGTTCGAAAGTGCATGAGATGTTATTTTAGTGATTACAAAGAACTTGGTCCACTTATCACTACAACGTTGCATCCTTGCAGGCCTGGATTTGGTTAGATAGGGTGCCATAGAGCCTTTCTATTCTCTCTGGTGCAAGCTGCCTCAAAACTGTTTTACGTGGTCCGTCATATCCTGGATACAGGCTCTGGGATGGAACTGACCTCCGAGCTGGTTCCAAACATATTCGATCCTGGACAGAGCTAGGGATCTTGCTGAACACGAGAGTACCTAAGGATCACGCAGACAGTTCGTATAGACACGTGCCATGTGTCGACGAGCATTGTCCTGTTGTAGAATGGCGCTACAGTACTGTTGAGATGAGAGGTAAAACATGAGGACGTAGGATGTTCGACGTAGTGTGGTGCTGTCAGACCTCTCTGAATTACTGCGAGCCTCGACTCGAAATCGTATCTTCAGCCAGGTGTAACATCGTTGTGCCCGTCCAAAACTTTGGATGAATGGGACTACTCGCTAGGTCACCGTCATACTCTCCGACGATGGTGCCGGATAGAGCACAACCGTGGTTCATCGCTGAACACAATGCGACGACTTTCATCAGCCGTCAGTGATTCTCAGTCACAGCACGCAGCACGGCAGTCTACGCTTCGGATGATAATTCTCTAATCCAGCTGACCAATAGTGCAGGATGTTTCAGGGAGTCCATTTCGTGTTCTTGGATGGCAGGCACAGATGTGAAGAGGTTACAATGCACAGTATCGCGAATCTCCCATGTGGTGGTCAAACGTTATAGACCAGAATCTTGACTACTCCAAGACACCTTTCAAACTGGCAGGCTCTGAGCACTATGGAACTTAACTTCTAAGGTCATAAGTCCCCTAGAACTTAGAACTACTTAAACCTAACTAACCTAAGGACATCACACACATCCATGCCCGAGGCAGGATTCGAACCTGCGACCGCAGCGGTCGCGCGGTTCGAGACTGAAGCGCCTAGAACCGCTAGGCCACACCGGCCGGTCTCCTTTCAAACCCTTTCGGATGCTGATAACGCTGTCTCAGACGAGTACGCGGCAACTTTGTGGCCTTCGCAGTCACCACTCAACACCTGACACTGTTCACGCCGCCTGTATACCCTACCAGGGCTGGTAACAACACTGCAGCACGAGCATCGTCAGTGGCATCTAGTGGCTGTTCTAGTTTTCAGAGTTGACTCCAACTCTATAATCACTTACTTAACCACCGATGGTGTGTACGTGTATCCGATCATGCTTTCTGGTGCTTTTTCTTTTCGTTAGTCAGTGAACCATGTTAAATACTGTCCTACATATACATATGTATTTAAAATGTAAAGTTTTCCATTACGCCTCCAATTGGATTCATTACTTCTTAATTAGTTATCCGATCTACCCATCTAATCTTAAGCATTATTCTGAAGCACCACATGTCAGAAGCTTCTTGCCTGTTCTTGTCTAAACTCCTTATCGTCCATGTGTCACTTTCTTACAACCCTACAATCAAAGACAAATATATTCAGGAAGGACATTTAAATTTACATTACTCACTTCTTTCAAATGGTTCAAATGGCTCTGAGCACTATGGGACTTAACTGCTGAGGTCGTCAGTCCGCTACAACTTAGAACTACTTAAACCTAACTAACCTAAGGCCTTCACACACATCCATGCCCGAGGCAGGATTCGAACCTGCGTCCGTAGTGGTCGCGCGGTTCCAGACTGTAGCGCCTAGAACCGCTCGGCCACACTTCCGGCTAATCACTTCTTTCTGGAATGCTTTTATTGCTGTTACCAATCTTCATTTTACATCCCTTATACTTCTGCCGTCGTCTATTCTACTAGATTCCATTATCCCTGGTTTCGCCGCGTGGGTTTAGCCGAGCGGTCTAAGGCGTTGCAGTCATGGACTGTGCGGCTGGTCCCGGCGAGGTTCGAGTCCTCCCTCGGGCATGGGTGTGTGTGTTTGTCCTTAGGATAATTTAGGTTAAGTAGTGTGTAAGCTTAGGGACTGATGACCTTAGCAGGAACGTTTTGAACATCCCTGGTTTAATCTTATTGGTGTTCATCTTACAAGCTCTTTTCAAGACACTGTTCCGTTCAAATGATCTTCCTGATCTCCAACAGTCTCGTGACAGAATCACAATATAGTCGGCAAACCTCAAAGTTTTTATTACCTCTTCCAGAAGTTAAATTCCCTTTCCAAATATTTATTTGTTTTTCTTTTCGGTTTGCACAGTTAGATAATATGGGGATTAGGCCACATCACTGCACACTTACTTCTCAGCTACTGCGTCCCTTTTATGCCCTCTGACTGTGAAAAGATATTTTGTACAAATTGCAAATAAATTTTCAAAAATGATACAAATGGCTCTGAGCACTATGGGACTTAACATCTGAGGTCATCAGTCCCCCAGAACTTAGAACTACTTAAACCTAACTAACCTAAGGACATCACACACATCCATGCCCGAGGCAGGATTCAAACCTGCAACCGTAGCGGACGCGCGGTTCCAGACTGAAGCGCCTAGAACCGCTCATCCACTGCGGCCGGCAATAACTTTTCACTCGCTGTATTTTATCCCCGCAACCTTCCAGACTATCCCTGTTCATAAATCGAGGAATGAAAGTAGCTTTGCTTATTTTAATAGGCTTGTTTATAAAAATAACTTTTCTTTTTGTTTCCAGCTTGACACGTTTCGGGTCGTGATTCTCATTATACAATTTAGTTTTTTTCGTGGATTACGACATTTATGCGCAATGTTTTCGAACTGTGAGGTGTTGCATTATTATTTGTTCTTAGGTTTTTCTTGTAAGTAACTAATACAGAAATTCATACATATTAAACTTCACTCTCACAACTTAAGTGCACAGTATACGTTGAGAACAGCAAAATACAATAAAAGTATTTGAAATGTCATTTTGACTGTTTTTTATTGCACGTTAACTGTTTTCTATGTGTGCTGTATACTGTAAATTGTGTGAGTGATGTTTAATATGTGTGAGTTTGTGCGTCATTGGGCTACAAAAAACCTAAAGGCAACAGAATAATTCAGCACCTCACGCATCGGAAACAAAAGACATAAATGCCATAACACACGAAAAGACACACTTGAAAATAGACTCATTTCCCGAAACGTGTCGTGCAAGAAATAAACGTGATTGGCAGGAGCAAAGTTTGTTTTATAAACAAACCCGGTGTTTGTCAGTCGCAGGCTTTCTCCTGCATATCTAATGGATAAACGCAAAGCTGCATATTTTAGGTTTATCTTCTAAGATACTCGGCAGATGTCGTTTACTTAGGGGTGTCACAGAGAGCTGCCGACTCCCCAGGGGCCGCAGCAACGCCGGGCTGCCGACGCTGAATCTTTATTGATGTCGTAATTCCAGGTAGCGCCCGCTCGCTACTGCCCCTAAAAAGGCTCGTTCTGTCCGTATCGACGCCCGCCGGCCGATACCATCAAACTGATTTCCCCTAAAATATAACGGCCCCCAGCCGACGCGCGCCATCCCTCCGCGCCGTTGCCCGACGTCGCCCCGCTCGCAACTGTGTGGTGATAACGAGGACCTCTGCGCCTAAGGGTGCCACAAACGTCTTCTGCCTGCAGAGGGACGCGGAGGGAGCCGATAGCGTCTGGCTGAAATGTCGCGCTCTTCATCCTAACGTGACAGTCAGCTGTTTCGAAATATTTCGCGGGGACCTGTAAGAGGTTGCTTGCCATCCGATGTTTCAGCAGCAGAGTCGCCGAGTCCTCCCCCCCCCCCTTCCCCTCCCTTGTATTGCTCTTACCTACCCTACCTTCTTATCAAAAACTTTCTCTTGCCATCTTCTTCAACGCAGTTTCGATTGCAGTTCCTGTTAAAGTGCAGCGCCTCTGGCGGTTGTTTCTTACTAACTTCACTTGTTTCCTCCGCCGTAGCTGCTAACGATCGATACACGGTTGGAGTTCTTATCAAAGAACAAATTTTAATGACCATTAACTGACCATCTGTCTGACGGCGTACCGTTCGCCAGTGGTCTGTGACCCTCAAACCACCACGAAGTTTCTCGTAGGACATGCGACACTGCACAAAGTGATCCGTGGATCTGATGGAGAATTTAACTCTGTGACCACGACGATAGACCAAGAGTTCCTGATGAAGAAGTAAATTTTCATGCCCATTAAATGTCTAACAAGGAGGTTGCATACAATTTACCAGCACTTGCAACCTACATCCTCTATTACTTGGTATACGCATTCCAGTCTGTGTCTTACTCGCCGGCCGCGGTGGACGAGCGGTTCTAGGCGCTTCAGTTCGGAACCGCGCGACTGCTACGGTCGCAGGTTCGAATCCTGCCTCGGGCATGGATGTGTATTGTGTCCTTAGGTTAGTTAGGTTTAAGTAGTTCTAAGTTCTAGGGGACTGATGACCTCAGATGTTAAGTCTCATAGTGCTCAGAGCCATTTGAACCATTTTTTGTGTCTTCCTCTACAGCTTTTACCGTCAACAGCACCCTCTAGTACCATAGAAGTTATTCCCTGTTGTCCTCCCATCATGTCCCTCCTTCTTGTCAGTGTTTTCCATACATTCCTTTCCACAACGATTCTCCTCATTCCTTATCAGCCCACCTAATTTTCAACGTTCTTCTGTAGCACTACATCTCAAAAACTTTTATTCTCTTCTGTTCCTCTTTTCCTACAGTCAGTGTTTCTCTACCATACTACACTGTGCTCCAAACGTACATTCTCAAAAATATCTTCCTCAAATTAAGACATGTTAGATACTGGTAGACTTCTCTTGGCGAGAAATGCCCATTTTGACAGTGCCATTCTGCTTTTTATGTCCTCTTTGCTGCGCCCGTCATGAGTTATTTTGTTGCCTAGGGAGCAGAATTCCTTAACTTCACCTATTTCGTGATCACAATCCTGATAAGATTCTCTCTGTTCTCATTTTTGCTACTTACCATTACTTTCGTTTTATTTATTTATTTATTTTTTTCGATGTACTTTCAATGCATATTCGGTAAATTAGACTGTTCATTCCACGCAGCAGCTCCTGTAATTCTTCTTCACTTTTATTGAAGATAGCAGTGCCATTAGCGAATCTTTTCATTGATATCCTTTCAACTTGAATTTTTAATTCCACTCTTTAACCTTTCTCTTATTTCCGTCATTGTTTCTTCGACGTACAGATTGAACAGCAGGAGCGAAAGACTTCAGTCCTGTCTTGCACCCTTCGTAAGTCGTGCACCTCTTGTTCTTCCACTCTTATTGGTCCCTCTTCGTTCTTCCATATATTGTACATTACCCGTCTTTCCCAATAGCTTCCCCCTATTTTTTTTGCCATATTGTATTGTCGAACGCTTTTTCAAAGTCGACAAATCGTATGAACGGTTCTTGATTTTTCTTCAGACATGCTTCCATTATCAGCCACTACGTCAGGACTGCCTCCCTTGTGTCTTTACCTTTCCTAAAGCAGGACCTCGTATACTGTTCGTAGTGATCCGATAGTCAAGAGGTCGTTGCGGTCGGTGGTCGCAACGGAATCGAGTCCTGATACGGGAACAATTTCCGTGACGAATAATTGGCCAACTAGCAGGTAGCGTCCTAGTTACGCTCACCAGGTTGTGCATCGGTGATCAAATTTGATACCCAAAAGTCCCCGTAGTTTATCGTAGTGTGAGGACGTGTGCGTCGTTCACAGCGTTCAACCCATCAGATAGAGTCAGGGAGAGAGGATGCTGAGCTCGGTGGCCCTCTTGTTCCTGTTAAGAAGGAGGAAACTATATTGCGGCACCGGATTTCACCATCTCTCATCCTTTCATTCTAACCTTAGGCGTAATGAAATTATATCAGGGAAAAACGAATCGTTTCCGGGTAACAAGCATCTTTAGTGTTTTTGTGTAAACTACAGGTTTACTGCTGTGAGGGATATTTACACCAGTAAACGTTTTATGTCCTGTTGCGAACTTTTGGGCCATCAGATGAGTGTCTTGGATCCAGCTTTGCAACTCCCACACCAATGGTCGTGGACTTACATGTGGAAAATTTCCATTGCTGAAAGCAGAAACTGGCAGTCTGGTAATACTCCGGCCCATCTGTCGTTCGTGACGAATCTGCACATCGTAGACAGGTGACAAATAGTGCGGGATAAGGATTCGATCTCCTGATCTTTCAGTTACCAGCCATGTGCTAAAGCTCTGGTCCACCTACACCAACTTCTCTTATATTTAGTAAACCGCGGATAACACAATATCCGAGGCCTCGAAAAATTGATTAAGAAGGGTCTTTATCAGGTACGTTTTGCGAAACTATATGTGAGTGTGTGGTAATTACTGGGAGGAGGTATTATCTACTTTCACGGGAGAGATCGAGGTGGGGCGGTGTGGTATTCGGAACGACAGCGGTTTCCTTGAACAGCTTAAAGCAAATACCGGACTGGTTTCTCTCAAAACAACACTAACCGATTTCCTCCATTCTCCTTCGCCAATCCCAGCTCGTGCTCTGCCTCTAATCACGTCGTTGGCAGCGGGACTTCAAAACTCCAATCTTCCTGCCTTCCCTGGACATAGGCACGATATAAACGAGAAACAGTTTTGAATTAAAATATCCAAATTAATTGGCAATAGTCTATAGTCACACATCCAGCAGCTAACCTGTAATCTACAGGCATCTTGGCAGTGGTGTTTAAGGAGACTGTGACAGTTGTGGGGAGCAACACTCGTGCGGAGTTCGAATGTGTTGACATTTCTGCGGAGCCCTTGACAATGAGGCAGTTTTTAAAAATTCTTTCCTTTCGCTGACTCACGACCAACCACTCATATTCCAGCCTAATCCAAACCTCGCGCTAAACTACTTTTCGGTGTGTTGCCACAACCAAGTTTTATCCTATTACATTGTTCGCTTCACCAATTCACAACCGAACTGTCACATACAAGCCTAGTCCATACATCGCGCTAAGCTACAGATAATCATGATGACGATAGTTTCTCCCCTATGTAGGCTGGGCGTCAACAAAATATTTTCGCATTTGGAGGAGAAAGTTGGTGAGTGACGTTTCGTGAGAAGATCCCGCCGCAACGAGAAGCGCCTTTGTTTTAATGATGTCCACCCCTAATCCTGTATCATGTGCGTGACCCTCTGTCCCCTATTTCTCGGTAATACAAAACGTGCAGCCCTTCTTTGAGCCTTCTCGATGTACTCCTTTAATCCTGTCAGGTAAGGATCCCACACCATGCAGCAGTACTCCTAAAGAAGACGGACAAGCGTAATGCAGGCAGTCATTTTAGTAGATCTGTTGCATCTTCTAAGTGTTCTGCCGAATAAACGCAGTCTTTGATTCGTTTTACCCACAACATTTTCTATGTGTTCTTTCCAATTTCGCAGTTGTAATTCCTAGGTATTTAGTTCAATTTGTGGCCTTTGGATTTGACTGATTTATTGTGTAACCGAAGTTTAACGGATTCTCTTTAGCACTCCTGTAGATGACTTCACACTTTTCATTATTTAGGATCAGTTTCACTCAGGTCTAGAACTCGGCCTATTACAGATCAGTCTGTCATCATAGGCATCTGCAACACGCCACTCATCACAGCAAGGCCCTTGGGTTTCACGGAAACGTCTCATCGCAGTGGTACCACTCCGCAGAAATAGCACTCCGAAGAAGTATTCCAACCTCATATTTGAGTGACTAAAGAGAGGACGAGGTGACAGAACATGTGTTGAGATGCAAAACTTCCATGGTACAAGAGGGAGTCATAGAAGACAGACGTTGGAACATATCTAATAAATAACTGAAGTTATTGGGTGTGTGTGCTACTCTGAGATGAAGAGATTGGTCCAGGGAGAAAGTTGTAGTGCCGCATGCAACCAGTCAGAAGCGAGACACACCTCCCCTCCAAAAAAATATGTTGTAGTGGCAACACTGTCCCCTTTCCCGGATGATTCAAATCTCCTACGACATAATAAATTCAGAACGGAAAATTCTGGCGGAGGGTATTGGTTCAAATGGTTCAAATGGCTCTGAGCACTATGGGACTCAACTGCTGAGGTCATAAGTCCCCTAGAACTTAGAACTACTTAAACCTAACTAACCTAAGGACAACACACACATCCATGCCCGAGGCAGGATTCGAACCTGCGACCGTAGCGGTCGCGCGGTTCCAGACTGTAGCGCCAGAACCGCTCGACCACCAGCGGCCGGCTGGAGGGTATTGGCAACAGAAATATTTGCCCTGTCCTTAACAGGTCCTGCAACTGATCTGCAGCAGTACGCTCATCGAGGTAGCATGTGAATGTGTGAAAATTGCTTTGCCTGGCGACATCCTCCCTTTCCCTGGACGACGGAACCGCGAGCTGAGGAATCTGGCCGTGGCCTCCCTTCGGCATGCGGAATGCTTCGGAGGCGCCTAAATTTACGTGAGCGTCGGGCGGCCGGGAAGGCGCCATTCACGTCGCAGTCGGGGTGGCAGGGGTGACTTTTGTGGAGGGTAGCGCTGCGTTCCAGCCGCGGCCAAAAAAAAATGCACCCCCTCCCCCTATCGGGCTACTGGCTGACGTATCTCTCCCTGAGAAGGCGTCCCGTGTCTGCGGGGACCGAGCCGTGGCGTATGCTGGATATTTATACTTCCTTGTTTCCGTCCCCTGCCTGCCTGCGAAGATTTACCTACGTCCCAACGCCACAATGGGACATCACGTCCAACTCTGTGAGTGAGCAGGAAATTATTTCTCTTCGCCAGCGCCGTGTCATTAGCGACAAAAAAACCTACAACAACTCCAACTTCTGTACAGAACAGAGAATAGAAGTGCCCTCAGAATTTCAGCTCAAAATAGAGCGAGTTAATAAATTTAAATATCGGAGAAACCAGTAGAATGGACTACAAACTTGCTCTATTTGTAAGAGTTGATAAAGGAGAATAAGCATACGGTTTAACAAAAAATACCAACAACAGGAAATCGATATCTAGAAGTACAAAACTAAAACGTTAGACCACAGTGATAACACTTGGATGTTTATATGTGATGAAATATAAGCTGGACAGATTAGAAACACGAATCATAAGGAAAATAATGGCTGCAATACAAACTACAAACGTAAAATGAGAAGTATGAGGAAATCTACCAAAAAATGCAGAAAAATCAGGCAATAAGTTAAATCACTACAAGAAATAGCACAAGAAATAGGCCTCAGAATATCATTTGGAACAACAGAGGTAATGTGAACTGACCCACTATTTGCAAACAAAATTACAATGGTAGAACAAGAAACGAAAATTGTTTGATAAATTTAAATATTTAGGTGACATCGTGACTTACGGTCTAAATGAGAAACCTCGTGACAAAATGGAATAAAAAACTGCACAAAGTAAATTACTTTACCTAAAATACGTACAACAAAGAAATTTATCCATAGATGCAAAACTAGGACATTATGAACAGGTACGCACCGAGAAATAACTTACGCAGCTGAACCATTTTCAGAATAACTAATGCAGCAGAAATTGACAAAATAGTGAAGATAAAAAGAAGAATAATTAGGAGATGCATAAATAAACAGCATCAATGAAATGGGCACTGGAGAATAGCTTCACATGATACAGTATACCAGAAAATAATAATGAGCACGATCGGGAAGAAACTTACCTCGATCTTTGCACATATGAGGAGAGCGCCAGAAAACAGAACTAGTAGTGGAATAACAGAAAAAAATTGTGGAACGGTAAGAACAACATTAAATGGATCACAGAAATTAAGGAAGGTATGAAAGAACTCTAAATTACAGATGATGATCTACAAAACAAAACAGAGAAAACTAAGAATGCTGCAAGATGCACAAACCAGACTGCGAACGAAGATCAGTACAAGGGCTACAGCAAGAGTGATCTCCGACGAAGACAGAAAACAGCTGAAACAACGAAGACGTGCTGGGCAGACAGAACAGCAAAACACCCTCCATATAATGATAAATTGTAATAATCCTTATATAATCACTGTACTATTGAATTGTCTTATTGAATTATTATTGAACTTTATTTTATTATGGAATAACAACAACTTGTATAAACTTTTGTATAATTAACTACAGTGGTCCAATGCAGGCCAAGAAACGAAGTATAGAAAATGTCAGAAGTAATCTCAAAGC
Source organism: Schistocerca nitens (assembly GCF_023898315.1). Lineage (NCBI taxonomy): Eukaryota > Metazoa > Arthropoda > Insecta > Orthoptera > Acrididae > Schistocerca > Schistocerca nitens. The sequence goes on from NC_064620.1 coordinate 449,800,161, forward strand.
GAAAATTAATCTCGTTTTGGCACCTGCGCCTACTGAATGAGAACAGGCTAACGAAAAAATATTTAAACATCTTTTGCAGTCATTATTAGCACATATATATTTTAAGAAATGCAAAATACAAATGCTGACTTGATTTTTATTCGCTGACCGCATTCAGAGGCCATGCTTACGGCACTGAACGATATACAAAACAAACATCAAATAAAATGCAATCACAAACATGATGTGCAATGTTAAAAATTAGAATGTAACATTCGTAAGAAGATACTTACGTCAAAATGCTGTTACAAATCCAACGCTTACATCTTATGAAAACGCAAGATATAGTTGATTTCGGACAGTACAGATCCAATACACAGTGATTGTATGAGAAGCAGGCACTAATCACTTCAGATAAAAACCATAGACTGGCTCGGGTGAGCCAAAAACAGAAGCTCGCCTGTTCACTAACATTATGGTAAAAAATCATGGAACACAATCATGTTACAAACGTGGAAGATACAGGAAGAATCAAAGATTACGCAGTCCTCCGGTAAATCACGTGCATTTAAAAATTTTTACAAAATAATGCAATGTACCGCATATAAAATAAATGACAGACTAATGGTGAAAACGTGTTTTTTGTTATAAAATAATGGATGTGTCTTTGTAACTCTGAACCAGATTTATATAATTATTACCACTTGGCCTTGACGTATAAAGTATGAGTCGGCCGCTGTGGCCGAGCGGCTCTAGGCGCTTCAGTCCGGAACAGCGCTGCTGCTACGGTCGCAGGTTCGAATCCTGCCTTGGGCATGGATGTGTGAGATGTCCTTAGGTTAGCTAGGTTTAAGGAATTCTAAGTTCTAGGGGACTGATGACCTCAGAAGTTAAGTCTCATAGTTCTCAGAGCCACTTGAACCATAGTGCTTAGAGCCATTTGAACCATTTATAAAGCATGGCAAACAAATACAACAGCAGAAGTTTTAAGTGCTACAGGGACCGGCTACGTAATGAACATATTCCAGTCAAGAGAATTTTTGTAGCCAGTCGGCAGTGAGACAGGTAACGTAAAACCTACATGTTGGAGGAGACATACTGTAGCCCGAATGGTCGGGCTAGTTGACATACCGAGGCCAGATGTGCCTAAGGAGAATCTAATGAAAAAGTACTAAAAGAGATTAGAGAGATAAGGACAGTGATTAAAATGATACAGAGAAGAAAAATGAAATTATTTGTACAACAAATCGATATAACAGCTTTAGAAAAATATCTAGAGAGAGAAGGACAGTGACTAAAATGATACAGACATGAAAAACTAAATTATTTGGACACGAAATTAGATATAGCAGTTTCAGAAAAAATATCTTTATAGCAATCAAGAGGCAGGCCCAGAACATCCGTATTACAAGACGTAATTAGTGGAATGAACTGCAGCAATTACAATCAAATGGTACAGATGGCGAGGGAGAGAGAAGGATGGTTGCAGTAACAAGGCAGTGTATTTTTTATGACGATAAGGATTCCAGCTAACAAAGTCATTAGAGACGAAAACAATGTACGCCAATAAATGTCAAAGAAGTCTATATCAACTTTGCCTTTCTCTTGTTTTATTGATAACAGAAAACTTGTTTATGCGCTAACGGAACAGCCATCTATTGTGCATAAGGAAAACTCACGGGTGGAGTTTGGTTAACTGAATCACGTGTCGGGGCGGAATGCATAATTAATTCCGGTACCTCTGGAAGCTGCATGATTGATTTAAATTGTTTGCAATGACGGCGTATTCCGTAAATAACTTGGCAATGCTTTTAGACGCGATACAATATTTAAAGATAAAAAAATGCGGCCGGTCTGTTTGCATTATTAACACGGGGACGCCCATTCGGGGCGCGGCCCTCTGGCAGTGCTGAAACCTTAATGACGGCGGTGGAAGTCTCGCGGTAGCGACCACGTTTCCATTTGCAGAGACGGAGCCTCTGGAGACCGGGCGACAGATACTGGGTGAGGGTACTGACCGTGTCCACTGTCGAAACTGCGTCGGCCTCTCGCGTATTTGGATCACCGAATCCATCACAGTGGAACTGTAAATAGTTAAACTAGATTACGCTTTGTAGGGGTCGCTCATTGCTGGGCTGGAAACCCCTACTGTTCTGCCAGGATGCGGATCGAGGACCTGTGTGGCTTCGTTAGACGCAATAAAACAGTATTAAAGACTATTCCACTTATTACTCAGAACACAAATCGTTGTTGTGTCCTCTGTGACGGGTGGTGGCTACGTAATCCGGAGAGGAATCCACTGAACCAAACAGTGGACTCGCGCCTGCCGAGGACAAATGCCGGACATTTGCCACGCCGGACATTTGCCACACTTGCCCCTTCGCCAGGTAGCGATCCCTCAGGTAAGGGACGCCCTTCCTCGTACCTCTTCTGTCCGCTTTCAAACCGTCGTCTCCACATCCTACTCAAGCAACCAGTACGTAAGGGACCTTCTTCTTCGACATCTTGGCGAAATGCAGAGCTTCTTTTCCGAAATCGAAATATTTATAGCTTTTGGGAAACGAAAGCAATACCGACGATTATGTCAAAGCCTTAACAATTTTGTAGTATGTAATTAGTTCTGCCAAGGATAAATATAGATCCCTCTGTCTGTACGGTAGCTTCCTTTCACGCTTCCTGATTGCGATAGAAACAGTCCATCGGCAGGGGAGCAACAAGAAAGGAACGATGTAAAGAGAATGCGGATGTACGCTAATCATTTCTTTTTGATCACTGCATTTGTGCCTACTTTAATTACTACAACTGCATGCCTAAAAGACAATAAGGAAAGAAGAAATGGGAATGGGAATGTTTGAAAAGAAGAACGACATACTCCATATTAATTTTCTCTCTAAAATCCGATACCCCTTGCGATGAAACATTAGTTAGTAAAGTGTAGCGGGACAATGTTCAAAACATGACTAAAAATATGTTCACTAAACAGAGACAAGAACATCTATGATTGACATGTCATCTAAAGTCGACGTAAAATTTTAAAATGTTAGAAATAAGGAAATGAAGTAATACAGAATGCTATGCTTGTAACGTACGTTGTTGTTCTACATTGTTTAGCTGTGGTATTTACAGGGTCACAGAGAAAGCATCCTAGGTTTTGGAGGGAAAAGCCGTAATTGTAATGATCTGCACTACAACAGGAACAAGAAGCACAACTTAAGGAAAAATAATGTAATATGTGTTTCAACTCACAAGCGACATTGAAGCAGATAGTTACTGTGACTTAGTATGGGCAGAGATTATGTTCGACAACCGGATAAATTAATAACTGGCTCCTTTTACCGACCCCCGGTCTCAGATGAAACAGTTGCTGAACAGTTCAAAGAAAACTTGAGACTCGTCACAAATAGGTACGCTACTCATACAATTATAGTTGGCAGTGACTTCAATCTACCTTCCGTATGTTGACAAAAATACATTTTCAGACCCTATTGTAGATGGAAAAGAACTTCCGTAATTGTTATAAATATTTTTTAATTATTTTGAAGAATTAGTTCACGAGGCCATTCAAATTGGAAATGGTTACGAAAATACACTTGACCTCTTAGCCACAAATAATCCTAAGCATCACGGCGGATACAGGGATTAGTGAACACACAGTCGAGCGAGGCTCAATTCCGTAACAAAGAAATGCACCAAAACTAAACACGAAGTATATCTATTTATAAAAGCAGCTAAAAATTCGGTTGACGTCTTTCTAAGAGACGGTCTCCAATCCTTCCAAACTTTTTTGTAAGTGACGAGCATATGTGGCTTAAGTTCATAGAAATAGTATCAACAGCACTCGAGAGATTCATACCAAATAAATTAGTAAGAGACGGAACTGATCCCCCATAGTACACAAAACACGACAGAAAGCTGCTGCAGGAGCATCGAAAAAGGCAAGTATAATTTAGAGGAATGCAAAATCTCCAAGACTGTCGAAGTTTTACTGAGGCTCGAAATTTGGTGCGGATTTCAATGCTAGATGCATTTAATAGTTTCCACAACGAAAGTCTCTCCAGAAATGTGGCGGAAAATCCGAAGAGATTCTGGTCCTATGTTAAGTAAACCAGCGGAAATGCTCAGTAAGTACCTTTACTGCGCGACAGCGAGGAGGAGGAGGGTGGGGAGACAAGCGACCCAACCCTTCGGAGCAGGTAAAATCGTGGCAAATGTCCGGCGTGGCAAATGTCCGCACACCGCCGAGGACACCGTGTCAGCTCGGAGCGACACCTTCTTGAGGCGGTTTGCCGCCTCCTGGCGAAGTAGGCGCATATCGTCGATAGCCATGCTTGGAGATGGTGGCGACCGCAACGCGTTTCTTTGATTCACATGTAGTTTCGGTGAGTACCTCGATCCCTCCCAGATTAGTGATCACATTGTGCAATCAGGTGGACCGCTATGTCGGATGCCGTGATGGGCCTGAATGCTGAACCTGGTCCGCCGGTACAGTAGGTTATCAGACATGCGACGCTGGAGATATAGGGCATCCTCTGCTCTGAACCGGAGCTGTGTTGGTAGACCCTTCGACTACCCATCAGTGCTGGTTGCTGTGCTGACTTCAGTGGTAGATGCTGGACTTCATTACCCGTGGCTGCGTGGCTACGAAGTGCTGATCTTGTCGTAAGGCAGCAAGTATAAGACCAATCCTAGAACAGCCTCACACAAAACATATTACAATACCATAAATAGAGAATTGAGTGCAGACGACAGGAACGACATCGATCCTACTGATCGAGTGCTCTAGGCTAGTAGGCGTGGAGTAAGTACAGGGTGTATCAAAAAGAATCATCCGATTTGGCACGTCTATATTTCTGTAAGTAATAAACATATACAATAAATTTAATTTTTTTATGAACGGGAAGCTCAGAAAGTTTTTTTTTTCATACTTTGTCATGTTGTTGGTGTGGTCTTCAGTCCAGAGACTGGTTTGATGCAGCTCTCTATGCTACTCTATCCTGTGCAGGCTTCTACATCTCCCAGTACCTACTGCAACCTACATCCTTCTGAATCTGCTTAATGTATTGATCTCTTGGTCTCCCTCTACGATTTTTAGCCTCCACCACCCTAACCCTCCAACCCTCCACTCTCCAACACTAAATTGGTGATCCCTTGATGCCTCAGAATATATCCTACCAACCGATCCCTTCTTCTAGTCAAGTTGTGCCACAAACTCCTCCCCAATTCTGTTCAGTACCTCCTCATTAGTTATCTGATCTACCCATCTAATCTTCAGCATTCTTCTGTAGCACCATATTTCGAAAGCTTCTATTCTCTTCTTGTCCAAACTATTTATCGTCCATGTTTCACTTCCATACATGGCTACACTCCATACAAATTCTTTCAGAAACGACTTCCTGACACTTAAATCCATATCGATGTTAACAAATTTCTTTTCTTCAGAAACGCTTTCCTTGCCATTGCGAGTCTACATTTTATATCCTCTCTACTTCGACCATCCTCAGCTATTTTGCTCCCCCAATAGCAAGCCTCCTTTACTACTTTAAGTGTCTCATTTCCTAATCTAATTCCCTGAGCATCGCCCGACTTAATTAGACTACATTCCATTATCCTAGGTGTTCAATATGCCCCCCTCCCCCCCCCCCCCCCCCCCCCCCCGTTTGAGATACACGGCATGTGTCAGTGGTCAGTGCCGTATTCATTTTGTTCCCACACTGCAGCGAACATACCTAGAGCTACAACTTCCACAGCTGCTCTTATACAATGTCTCAGTTCGTTCATTGTTGTTGGTAAGGGAGGCACATAAACAGTCATATGTTACGCAATGTCTCAGTTCGTTCATTGTTGTTGGTAAGGGAGGCACATAAACAGTCTTTTATAAACCCCCAGAAGAAATAATCACATACAGTCAGGTCTGGTGACCTTGGAGGCCAGTAATGTAAGGCTGAATCATTTGGTCCAGAGCGACCGGTACATCGTTTGGAAGATGCAGGTTTGGGACATGCCGTCAGGAAGCAACGCCGAGTCTTTGATGCTTACCAGAATAGAGCTGCACCTATCGACCTCGCACACCTGGCAGGCTCCAACTGCGAGGCGGGTTGGAAAAAATACTTCCTAAGTAGTTAGCAGAAGTTGTCTCATTATGTGTTGTCGTGTTAGCAAAAACGTCCAAAACTCAGTCACGTTCTTGGGTTCATTTCTGACAAGATAAAGGACGGCCATACCCCTTATTCAGGCGACCACATGCGTCTTTGATGGTGGGAAATACTTGTGCGTATAGATCAGCGTATTGGGAACTATCGTGTGTGTTGGTGACCGAAGATAAAAGGGCCAGTATCTGCTGGAGAAGTCTGTCGCCGCAGCGCAGACGAGACGGTGTGCGTCCGTGTAGTCCACATCACACCTCAGGCAGAGGGGGGCGATGGCATCGAGTTTAATGTCGCGTCGGGTATTTACCGGTGAAGTATGGTTGGTGAACTGCGCGCCACACCGCCGGCGACCTAATCATTCGGCTACAGAAATGGTTAATTTCACGTATCTCCGCTTCCTACTTAATTTAATAAAAAAAATGGCTCTAAGCACTTTGGGACTTATCATCTGAGGTCATCAGTCCCCTAGAATTAGAACTGCTTAAACCTAACCAACCTAAGGACATCACACACATCCACGCCCGAGGGAGGATTCGAACCTGTGGCCGTAGCGGTCGGGGGGTTCCGGACTGAAGCGCCTAGAACTGCTCGGCCACATAATTTAAGTTTCCGAGTATTTAAAGCTCTAACATTGTTAAAACTTTCTTACAATATTGAGAAATGAAATAAGCTTCATGTCTGTACAGGTACAATTCGATGTTGCGCAATCACAACCAGTCTTAATCACCAGGTCATAGGTCATTAGTAAACGACAGGCAATAAAATAAAATGAAATCATGAAATAAAATAATCTCTACATCTTTGCGTCGTATATTCGGAAGAAAACAGACACAAGCAGTTTAGTACTGCAAACACACTTCTGAGTACGTAATGTGTTTATACCGCAACTGTTTCTAACGTAAAAAAAAGCTTCGAGTAATCTCTCTAATTAATTACCACGGACTCTAGCTGAGTAAGCAAAATCGGGCAGGTAAGTGCACGGCCAGTGTGAAGAAATAAAGCTGTCTGAATCCGACAAAGCGACTCGCAGGCGGGCGCTTCAGCGCATGCGCGATGCGGCGCTTCCTGCAAGGCGGATTACGCCTGTGCCCTGTGCGGACCGAGGCTTTGAAGCGCTCATCCGCTGTCCGCCGCGGATTTATATTTAAAGCGAAGCAGACGCAGGCAGGCGGCCGCTCGCTGCTGGCGCCACTACCGCTGCGTTCAGAAGGTGGCTTGCGAGAGTAAACAGTCTGCACTGGTCCCACACTGGCTGGCCTTCATGCGGCTACCGTGCCTGGTCTGTCCCGCGTCTCTCACGTTTAACAGATCCGACTCCTTACAGTTCTGACGGGTTGGTTTCCTACCGCCTTAATCTACGCTGTTGCCTTTACTGGCCGTTCTCTGTTACTAACATGCTATCTTCATTCCAACAACCGTATCTACACTCATGCTCATAAATTAAGGATAATTGCAGAGTGTGGTGTCACACGACGTGACACTACACAAGACTGGCGCTAATAGCATAGGCACATAGGGAACACACACGACACAGATAAGTCAACGGTATTGGTGATAAGTTGAGAAAAACCGTCCCAAAACACACGTGCTACAAAACGCCACTGTTTCTGCGCATGTACCCCGACAATATGAGATATGATCACCATGCACACGTACGCAGGCCGCATAACATGTTGGCATACTCTGAATCAGGTGGTCGAGCAGCTGCTTGGGTATAGCCTCCCATTCTTGCACCAGTGCCTGTCGGAGCTCCTGAAGTGTCCTAGGGGTTTGAAGACGTGCAGCGATACGTCGACCGACAGCATCCCAGATGTGCTCGATGGGGCTTAGGTCAGGAGAACAGGCAGGCCATTCCATTCGCCTGATACCTTCTGTTTCAAGGTACTCCTCCACGATGGCAGCTCGGTGGGGCCGTGCGTTATCATCCATCAGGAGGAAGGTGGGGCCACCGCACCCCTGAAAAGGCGGACATTCTGGTGCAAAATGAGGTCCCGATACACCTGACCTGGTACAGTTCCTCTGTCAAAGATATGCAGGGGTGTACGTGCACCAATTATGATCCCACCACACACCATCAAACCACGACCTCCATACAGGTCCTTTTCAAAGACATTAAGGGCTTGGTATCAGGTTCCTGGTTCACGCCACGTACACAGGCCGCACAACGGGTTGGCATACTCTGGATCAGGTGGTCGAGCAGCTGCTTTGGTATAGCCTCCCATTCTTGCACCAGTGCCTGTCGGAGCTCACTGAAGTGTCCTAGGGGTTTGAAGAAGTGCAGCGATACGTCGACCAAGAGCATCCCAGATGTGCTCGATGGGGTTTAGGTCTGGAGAACAGGCAGGCCATTCAATTCGCCTAATACCTTCTGTTTCAAGGTACTCCTCCACGATGGCAGCTCGGTGGGGCCGTGCGTTATCATCCATCAGGAGGAAGGTGGGGCCACCGCACCCCTGAAAAGGCGGACATTCTGGTGCAAAATGAGGTCCCGATACACCTGACCTATTACAGTTCCTCTGTCAAAGATATACAGGGGTGTACGTGCACCAATCATAATCCCACTCCATACCATCAAACCACGACCTCTATACAGGTCCCTTTCAAGGACATTAAGGGGTTGGTATCATGTTCCTGGTTCACGCCAGATGAAAACCCAGCGAGAATCACTGTTCAGACCATACCTGGACTCGTCCGTGAACATAACCTGAGACCACTGTTCCAATGACCATGTACTGTGTTCTTGACACCAGGCTTTACGGACTCTCCTGTGACCAGGGACAGTGGAATGCACCGCTCAGGTCTCCAGGCGAATAAACCATGTCTGTTCAGTCGTCTGTAGACTGTGTGTCTGGAGACAACTGTTCCAGTGGCCACGGTAAGGTCCCGAGCAAGGCTACCTGCAGCACTCCGTGGCTGTCTGCGGGCACTGATGGTGAGATATCGGTCTTCTTGTGGTGTTGTACACTGTGGACGTCCCGTACTGTAGCGCTTGGACACGTTTGCTGTCTTCTGGAATAGTTGCCGTAATCTTGAGATCACACTTTGTGGCACAAGGTGGACCCATGCTACGACCTGCTGTGTTTGACCAGCCTCCAGTCGCCTTAGTATTCTACCCCTCATAGCATCATCAATATGTGTTCTCTGAGCCATTTTCCACACAGTCACCATTAGCACGATGAAAACGTCTGAACACTTACTCGCTGCACCGCACTCTTACATGCACCAACACACCTCTGCGTATGTGGACTGCTTCCAGCGCCACCGTGCGACGACCGCAGGTCAAATACACCTCACTGTCATACCCTGATATGATTTAAATCCGCAAACCGCCCACCAGAGCGTTGTTTCACCATGCATCAGCATTATCCTAATTTATGAGCATGAGCGTAGTTAAACAGCACGCTAAAATATCTCGAACTAACACTTGATCGTTAACTAATACGGAAACCCCATCTTCAAACCATCCAACGGATGTACCACAATAGACCTCATCATCATCCTCCATACATACAAAGTCTCGACCCGATCTATCCTCTCCTCCACAAATGTCACCTGCGCATTCAAATTCTTGAACACGGCGCACTTCTCATCACTTTCCCAATCTGCTTGTCCTTCCCTAGAAGAACCCTTTACGAACGCAGCTGTTTTCTCCAACTCCTCTCCTACAATGAAAACCCCCGTATATGCCCCAACCACAAATACTGTTGTGCTACTGCGCCTATATCAAGACAGCCCACTCCACACTTTACACTTATACACTGTCCATATCCTCTACATATCCTCTCCCAGCACACACTCACTCCCTGACAACAAAATCCGCCCTGTCATCTATCCGCTCCCTATCTTTAACCCTCTTCACCCTACCCTTTACGATTTTAGGGCTCCCCATCCTCCTTTTTTTCCTCCAGCTTCCATCATCTGGTGTAGTGGGGCTTCTTCAGCATGGAGGTTTGTTTTCAGGGCATGCTGTGCTGGATTAAAGGGATAGCCCTCTTTTAAAGCATGGAAAATACGGCGCTTTTTGTGATTTTTTAAGTAAAAGAAAATGTAATGCCCCATCTGACGATATAGCTTTATTCCCTACACTTTTGTTTTTAAGAAGTGCAAATAAAGTAATTTAAAAGAGAACCTCGTGGAATCACGTCACTTTTCAACTTCAAGAAATTTTTGTGTCGACATCGGACGCTCCCTGTAACCGCTGCACCACATGGGAGGACCCCCTCGCAGCCAAAGACTTAGGTCATCCGCGGGAGTTGCCTCATACTGGGCCAGTAACAGAATATAGTAATTTTCATTTTATTTCTATCGACCTACATAGAATATTTCAAAGCTAATAAAATAACAAACTGGTGACATGTTGAAACGAAACTCATATTCTTAGCCCACAAAGTGGAGACAAAAGCTTGCGCCGAAAATCCACTATTGAAGATAACGCAAAACGGCTACGCATGCTGATGGAGCATTCAATTTAAAATGCCACCATCAAATTCCGGTCAAAATCTTTTAAGTGTAGTCAAAAGCTCTTTTAAAAGAATTTGTCGCTTTTAGCTGCTAAACTTAATTTATTGTGACATCAAGGTACAATCGGTTTCGCGATAATCAATCGCATCTTCATGTTAATTTTGCTGTATTGCATTAAGCTATTAAACCAAATACAATCTCCCAATAGCTTAATATAATCCAGCCAAATTAACCTGAACAGGCAATTCATTATGGCGAAACCAATTATACAAGGTACGTTGATTTCATAATAAATGATGTTTAGCAACTACAAGCGGATTCTACAATTTTTAGAAGATTCTTGCCACAAAAGTTTTTAAAAGACCTTTCAACTATGTGTGGATTAAACTGCAGTTCCCCACAAAAAAAAAAAAAAAAACTAATAAAATCGTATGTGTCGTTCTCAAGTTGTGTCCAGCCACTTTGAAAATACGGTTGACGCATTTAAAGTTTTGGGTTACGTTACTTGTAGCTCTAGTCAGCGATCCCTGAACCATACGGCAATCCTTCCAGATCCAAAGTGAGGTCCTGCGGGCCTCTCTGGCGGCTTCTGTCATTCACTGCTCTGTTCGCTCGATACGCTTTTCGTCCGCTTTTGTGCAAAAGTTGTAACAGGTCGATCCGATCTCAAGTTCGAGCACGTTCATTATTTCCATAATGCCCGATAGTCCATTAAGATAAAATGTCGACTACTTTTTTCCCGCTGTCAATGGCTTTCGGAGACATTTTTGACAGAAATCGCCTTGTAACTCGATAACGGAGTTCTTGACGAACTTGGGATAAAGGCTACAGTGAAGTATATATCCCAGAAAACATATGAAGCCGAAGAAGAAAAAATCGATCTCTTGAAATTTTCAAAGAGAACTTCCCCCTGGGTTAGTGACTTTCACTGGAAGCCAGGTACTTTTCACCATGTTTTGAAAATAAATTTCCGAAAAGTACTAACAGGACCATTTATTGATCAATTCACATAACAGTAAACAATATTTAATAAATGTGAAACATTTTAGCACTAAATAAGTTACACGTTTTCGAGTAAAAACAAAAGGGATAACTTAGGAGGATCTTGTTTAAGCTTACTTTCAAATTTGGCGTTGCGACCTGTTGACGGTTAATATCATTGGGTAAGTCATAATTTTGGCAACAGCATTACTCACAGTTTTTTGAGATAAAGTCAGTTTTAATGCAGAGTAATCAACGCCGGGGAATTCCGAGAAGATTCGAGCATCTACCAGAGAGAAGAATATACACTCCTGGAAATGGAAAAAAGAACACATTGACACCGGTGTGTCAGACCCACCATACTTGCTCCGGACACTGCGAGAGGGCTGTACAAGCAATGATCACACGCACGGCACACCGGACACACCAGGAACCGCGGTGTTGGCCGTCGAATGGCGCTAGCTGCGCAGCATTTGTGCACGGCCGCCGTCAGTGTCAGCCAGTTTGCCGTGGCATACGGAGCTCCATCGCAGTCTTTAACACTGGTAGCATGCCGCGACAGCGTGGACGTGAACCGTATGTGCAGTTGACGGACTTTGAGCGAGGGCGTATAGTGGGCATGCGGGAGGCCGGGTGGACGTACCGCCGAATTGCTCAACACGTGGGGCGTGAGGTCTCCACAGTACATCGATGTTGTCGCCAGTGGTCGGCGGAAGGTGCACGTGCCCGTCGACCTGGGACTGGCCCGCAGCGACGCACGGATGCACGCCAAGACCGTAGGATCCTACGCAGTGCCGTAGGGGACTGCACCGCCACTTCCCAGCAAATTAGGGACACTGTTGCTCCTGGGGTATCGGCGAGGACCATTCGCAACCGTCTCCATGAAGCTGGGCTACGGTCCCGCACACCGTTAGGCCGTCTTCCGCTCACGCCCCAACATCGTGCAGCCCGCCTCCAGAGGTGTCGCGACAGGCGTGAATGGAGGGACGAATGGAGACGTGTCGTCTTCAGCGATGAGAGTCGCTTCTGCCTTGGTGCCAATGATGGTCGTATGCGTGTTTGGCGCCGTGCAGGTGAGCGCCACAATCAGGACTGCATACGACCAAGGCACACAGGGCCAACACCCGGCATCATGGTGTGGGGAGCGATCTCCTACACTGGCCGTACACCACTGGTGATCGTCGAGAGGACACTGAATAGTGCACGGTACATCCAAACCGTCATCGAACCCATCGTTCTACCATTCCTAGACCGGCAAGGGAACTTGCTGTTCCAACAGGACAATGCACGTCCGCATGTATCCCGTGCCACCCAACGTGCTCTAGAAGGTGTAAGTCAACTACCCTGGCCAGCAAGATCTCCGGGTCTGTCCCCCATTGAGCATGTTTGGGACTGGATGAAGCGTCGTCTCACGCGGTCTGCACGTCCAGCACGAACGCTGGTCCAACTGAGGCGCCAGGTGGAAATGGCATGGCAAGCCGTTCCACAGGACTACATCCAGCATCTCTACGATCGTCTCCATGGGAGAATAGCAGCCTGCATTGCTGCGAATGGTGGATATACACTGTACTAGTGCCGACATTGTGCATGCTCTGTTGCCTGTGTCTATGTGCCTGTGGTTCTGTCAGTGCGATCATGTGATGTATCTGACCCCAGGAATGTGTCAATAAAGTTTCCCCTTCCTGGGTCAATGAATTCACGGTGTTCTTATTTCAATTTCCAGGAGTGTAGAAAATGTCCACATCAATTAAAAACGCTCGGGCTATTACCCCCCATCGCCGGTTTTAGTGGTGCAAACGTCGAATACCTGCAAATTTTGTACCGGCCGCGGTGGCCGAGCCGTTCTAGGCGCTTCAGTCCGGAACCACGCGACTGCTACGGTCGCAGGTTCGAAGACTGCCTCGGGCATGGATGTGTGTGATGTCCTTAGGTTAGTTAGGTTTAAGTAGTTTCGAAGTCTAGGGGACTGATGACCTCAGATGTTAAGTCCAATAGTGCTCATAGCCATCTGAACCATATCCCGATGTAAGTTGTGCACAGCTTTACTCACAGCATTCCTTTGAGCCATGTTCGGACACTATTCAAAAAGCACTAACGTACATCCCAGTTAATGACCACAGAGCTAAAATTAGAGAATTCTACACTATCTCCTCCGGAGTACCAACGATAGGTACAACTGGAAAGGAAGATGATGAGTGAGAGAATGATACGTGACACTACGTAACCTTAGCAACACGACCTACACTACTTTGTTTAGATTTAACACCCAAGCGAACGGCTTCCGTAGAACGATTACAGCGTTGAATTTACCGAAAGTTTCACTCTGGCGCCTGTCATTCCACGTCCGCCCCAAATTTGTGTCGAGAAATGTAAATTTGTGAATGCAGCGAACTCATACTTTACGCAACACTGGTGTGTACTTTCCACGCGTGTCTTCTCGGCGAACAAAGTGCGATGCTTATCAAATGGAAGGCCGTCTCGTTATAGCTGAACCGAAATATCTCCGAATACAATGCGAGATGATTCATGGGGCCTCTTTTATCCCCCGTCTCGCCAATGAAGGCTTTGGACTGAAAGAGGAGATCTGCGTCAACATGTGGAGCGGCAGACGAGAATAGGGCTGCTTCATTAAGGGAAAAGGGAAGACTTCCAGACAAGGTGGGGTAGTGTGGAGAAAATGGCGGAGTACCCTTTGAAGCCGGCGGAGCGTACGGCCAAATATAAAACAGTGAAAATAACACGTAGCAGCGGTGCTACGCTCTTTATAATAATTCCGTAGTACTTACTGTGCGTTGCCGCGTAAACTGTCAGTAGTGATAGTGCGACACAAGTATGAGACGAAAATCACGGGTTAGCACGATGTTTTAATTACTTTTACGTAACTGGTTCATATTTACTATGATACATTACAAATTTTAAAATAAATATGATAGTATAATTATTCTTCCAAAAAATGGCGAGATGGGTTATTGAGCAGTTTATTCCTCTTGAGCTTCCAAAATTTCTTCCTCACCCTAGAAACATGACATATTTGCAGCAAAATTACAGCAAACTATAAAACCTAACGAGTGCTTGCGCGAAATTACGCCAGTACGATCATATCGCCGTTCCAGAAGGACAATGACGTTGTCAAAGTAAAAAGTTTACAGGAGGCGCAGAAGACTAAACGACTTTGTTTAAAAACTTCATCGAACAACAGTAAAACTATCAATGGGACTGAAAGTCAGCCTAATCGTGACACTCGTGTTCCCTAGAAGGTACAACAATTATTTCTGCTGCATTGCACCCTATTCACCATTCTGACAAATATTTCATTGTTCATCTGATATTATTAACCAAAATAACAAATACCGACAAAGAACGTGTATGGGAGAAACTTAAATAAATATCTAAATTATTATTTTTAGGTCATTCTTACAGTATTCATTGTTCTATCATCGTTTTTATTATATGCGTCTTATCAATAAAATAAAATAATTCACTGAGCTACAGAAAGTACTTCCAAACAAATTATATAAGAGCAATAAATTACATTTATGTGGAAAGAGAGGTATAGAAACCCTTTTAACATTTAGGGATGACGTTGCTGTTAACCAAACTATGTAAACCTCGAATTTTATTTTCTAAGAGTGTCATTTTCGTAGTATAAGCATGTTCCAAATTATTAAGCATATTCCAATTCCAAATAAATTTCCTTTATATTCCCTGTTAAATGCCTCTTACTGCCTTTAAAGTGAACTTGTCGCCACTCGAACTCATATTAAAAGACTTCACGTCCGTTTTCATATCGAAATAATTTAATTTCAGACACTTTGAATATATTCCCGTCAACGGCCACGTAAGGAGCCATCTAATCGTACAAAACTTTAATTCCTTTAACTCTGAAAATCTTATTTCTCTCATTTTTGCCCATATAAAACAAAAATGGAATTTACTTAAGTGTATTCAAGTCATTTTACTCACATCAGTAATGACGCTAAGAGCAGTTATGACACAGAAGTTATTTAAAAGTTGAGAAAACAATGACAGTAAAAACGATTATGACGCAGAAGTTGCTCAAACGTCAGGAAAACAGCGACCCAGGGCACGCTTACGTCGTTATCGCACAGAGGATTTCAGTTGAAATGATTCTCAATTCGCATTGTTCAACACTTAACGTCGTTGTTTCACTGGATACGTTACTTCACTGATCAAACGGAACATCACAACTGACAATTCTGATGACGTTCTTCCCGACCTAAGTCACAACGGTCGATATTTCCATAAAGGCACAACTACCCTCTGGCGGCGCTACGTATAATAGCACTTCTGATGACGTCTCGCTGTATGTGCTACCTATTTCTGAGATGACTAAGCAATATAATCGATTTTTCGAACTTTGCAGTTGCGTCATTGTTCTTCAGGAGCGGCGATATTGGCCAGTCATTCGAGACAACAGCTATTACGTTTTGTATTATTCCTCTCGAAATAATTTTAAAAATTTACAACAGAAGGCAGTGACAGTCAAGAGGCAGGTACCTAGACGTCCGCACATTGTTATCATACCCAGTGAGTCCAGTTTTCGGGGGACAGATGGCTCGCGTATCGAGAAAATCGTGGCCCGACCTGTACCTGCACTAAGACTGTTGATACTTTTAAAAACACCGGGAATCCGATATATCAATATTTAGAAAACCATAAACGGCCATCGATGTATCGAAGAACGTATCGATATGCCGACGGTGGAAATGTTGACCTACCGGCCTATAAAAGTAAAGGCTAAACATTGTAAATATACTGCCGCTTTTAGAGCGGTTTATGTAAGTATTGGTTGATTATTGAATATTCTGTATATCAACAAGCTAGGAGCCAGCTTATCCCTCTTAGAGCAAGAACTGAAAGGAAAACGATGCACGTTCATGCCTGGCAATAACCACTTTGCTAACTGCGTGTTAGTGGCACAATAAAAATCGTGCGATGGGTCGGTCGTTCGGATTCGTCACATACTGGATTTCTAGAGAACACTTTTGTCGGCTGACCTGTTTTTTCATTTCTGTAAACGCTAGCAAACTAGTAGTTGTAGTGTTAAAATTGCGTGGTGAAGTTAAACGTTGCAATACCTGTTGGTAGCATCGAGCGCCAATTATGTTCAAATGGTTCAGATGGCTCTGAGCACTATGGGACTTAACATCTGAGGTCATCAGTCCCCTAGACTTAGAACTACTTAAACCTAACTAACCTAAGGACATCACACACATCCATGCCCGAGGCAGGATTCGAACCTGCGACCGTAGCAGCAGCGCGGTTTCGGATGCCAATTATGTCAGCGTCTCCCCTTACACATTTCCGCCCGTCTCAAAGATGAATCTTTTCATTTACATTTTTGTTCACCTTTTTCAGCAACTGTTTCGAAGAATGCCGATGTGCAGAAGTAGCACACTAGTAGCGTTAAAAATTGTTTTTTATCGCAAATGGCGCGTTCTTCACGTGGAAATCTTGTTATTCCATTCACCCCCCCCCCCCCCCCCAGTGCAATCGGACTTCTTAGTGCCACCTTTACTTGCTTCACACGGCCGAAGAGAAAGACCGGACGTGATGAAAGCTCGAAAAGTAGTAAGACTCCTTCACACAGTGAAAGTAAAATTATGTTCTGCTAGTATTTCAAAAGAACACTTCCAAATATTTGGCAAAAATGGCGAAAAAAAACAATAAAAATATCGTTTCTCGATAGTGTCATTTCCATATCGATGTATCGAAATAACGCAGAATAAACGTCGCCCGTTATATCGATATTTTTCGTGACAGATGCATATACAGTGGAAACTCGATTAACCGTCATCTTCGGGACCGTGGTCGTGACGGTTGAGCGAATAGACAGATAGCAGAAACACTGTATTCCTCCGAAACATGACCTCAGTCAATTATTTTATGTATAGACACATATCACTCTCGCAGTAATATAATAATATTTCGGAGCGAAAACAAATTAAACACAATTGTAATAGCAAATAAAACTCTTTATTACATGATAAAAACATCCGTACAGTAGCTACAAAAGTTGCAAAATACGTAATGTACTGTACTGTACTATAAAATTACAGGTGAAATAGTTTATCTACCTTGGAAACAGTCAGTCAATTTCTTCTGCCTTTTTTATGTTCGAGCTTTCACCGCGGCAATATTTCGTATTTTTCGGTGCCTGCGTTGCATTAGCCTCTTCTTGACTTTCAAACCATTGACTTTCAACAGCATTGTTTCGGCCTCTGAATGGCTAATTGTTTTTCTTCATGGTTTGAACACTCGTCTTCATCAGCCTCTTCTTCTTCTTCTGTGGTGGCTCTTACGCTGGCAACAATTTCGTCATCACTCAAAATTTGAAAACTCCCATCCACTTTGTCACACTCTAATCACTCTGATACTTCTTCTGACGTCAATTTTGTGCTGATTTGTAAATTATTGCACAAATTGACCATCTCGTCAACTGTCACACACTCAGGTTCCTCCGATTCTTCACCTCTAGGTTGAGGCCAAAGTTTATTCCAGCCATTCTTGAGATTTGACACTGACAAATCACTCCATGCACTGGCAACATTGAAAATGGCATCTTTAATACTGTAAGACCTACAAAACTGTTTTACAGATGTTGATTCATCAGATGAGAGCAAACTTTCTATAAATGTTTTTCTATAACGACGTTTCATGTTTTCGATGATTCCCTGATCTATGGGCTGTATAAGTGAAGTTGTGTTTGCTGGAAGGAAGAGACATGTTATGTTGCCGTCATCACTTTTCATTTCACAAGTAGGGTGCGTTGGGGCATTGTCTAATAGCAATAGCGCTTTCTGTGGCAACTTTTTTTCAGCCAAATGTGCCCTAACTTGAGGTACAAATTGTTTGTGAAACCAGTCAGAAAAAATTGATTGATCCATCCAAGCACTGTTCTGGGCGTAGTGCAGGGAGAGCATTCAATTTCAAATTCTTGAATGCACGAGATTTTCTTGATTCCCCAATCACAAGTAGGGGTAGCCTATGATTGCCGGTCGCATTTGCACAAACCATAGCAGTGATGCGATCTTTTTGTACTTTGAAACCTGGAGCAGCTTTTTCAGAGAGTGATGCTAATGTCTTTTGTGGTAAAGCCTTCCAATGAAGCCCAGTTTCATCACAATTGTAAACTTGCTCCCTAACAAGATTCAATTCAGCCATTTTTTCTTTAAACTGTTCTCGGAACTCAGCAATTACAGAGCTATCCGCGCTGACTTTTTCTCCACTGATATCAAGTTGGCGAATGCCATGACGAAATTTAAACTTGTCGAGCCATCCGATACTTGCTTTAAAAGACGAGTCACCATCATGTTTGTTGTTCATTTCAACAGCCTTGGCCATTATTATAGGCCCTGAAAGTGGAATCCCCTGACTTCTTGTTTGTATAAACCATCGGTACATTGCAGTGTCCAATTCATCATACTTTGCAGGTTTCATTGTCTTTCTTGTTCGCACATCTCCATCCTTGCTCTGCATTGTTGACACATGTTCTATTTTATCAGCATCACGTTTTATATCGTTAACTGTTGTTCTTCCAATACCATAAATCAGCGCTACACTTGTCGCAGTTTCGCCCTTTCTTAAGCGTTTTATAATTTCAAGTTTTTGATTAAGTCCTAAAACAACACGTTTACGTTTTTCAGACAATTTATCAAGTCACTGTATCACACACACCTGCACTAAATACGGTAGTGTAAAATATTAGTCAATAAAGCTTATTCAAATGGAAAACACGTAACACGGCACAGCCCGCTAGATACACTGCGACAATTACAGTCTTCTCGCCACAACTGGAAACCGATCCAGTGGTGATTGTTGACTCACAAGTGAGACAAAGACAAGAAAAGGGGGAGATGTTTTAGCACGTCAACTGAAGATCATATTTTATGTACCATTCTACCGCGGGCGGGTACATTCACTTTCCACTAAAACAGAGTAAATAAACAAAGCGAACGCGTCACTGCACTTTAGAGCATTCGGTTATTACAGTATTATTATGCTGTTACAGCAGTGACGGTTAACAGAAACTGACGGTTTAAAGAGTGACGGTTAATCGAGTTTTTACTGTATATCGTTTTTTTTTATCAGCAGCCGTAACCTGTACTCGATGTTTTCAACGGAATGTTGTTGCCCGATCTACGGTCGGGCTTGGTCTACAATGTGCTAGAGAATCGGCAGGCACAATGGTAGCAAAAGTAGCAACACAGTGTTATGCCATTACAGCACCCATCGGTGCGCGATGGTGGGAGCAAGCCATGCCACTCGCCGTCAAATGCCAGCAGTTTAAATAGGACCGTGGCTAACTCTGCCGTGTCTCTCGGCAGGCTGACGGTCTGTCTGTGCTACGCCACGGCTGTGACGGCCCGCTCGGCCGCTCTGACCGCGATCCGGACCGGTTGGGGCCCTCTGGAATTACATACCGGCAGGCGGCCGGCGCGGCGCGCCCACCGAGGAGCAGGCCCGCCTGCTTTCTGTCGGATCGGCTGCCCGGGCCCCTTCCGGCCCGAGGCGTAGCCCCAGGCAGAGAAAAACCAAACCGACTCCTGCTGCTGCCGCGCGCTAACCTCGATTCCCATACGCAACGCGGCCTGCGCCAGAAACAATACGATTCTGGCCTTCACTTGTTTACGAAAATGGTTTCTCGCTAAACCTGAAGCACCTAAAACCGTAGGGGTTTCTTAAATTCGCTGTAATAGAAAAGACCCTCCCGCCGGAGGTTCGAGTCCTCCCTCGGACATGGCTGTATGTGTTGGTCTTGACGTAAGTTAGTTTAAGTAGTGTGTAAGTCTAGCGGCTGATGACTTGAGCAGTTTTGTCCCATAGGAATTCACACACTTTCGAACATTTTTTACGGAAAAGATTTTTAAGGGGGGTGTTTGACAAATGCGACGAAGTTCAGTAGTAAAACTATTTCCCCAGGCTCCATTACCGTTCATTTAATTACTCCTTGACGCTGCAGCACATGAACGGCATTGGGTCTTATGATCTTCTGCTCATTTGCTCCATCTTCTTACTCCCATTTTTCTCGAGTCATTCTCCGCATTATCTAGCCATCGTTTTTGTCGCCTCCCTTTGCGCCTTTTGCCACTTAGGTTTCCTCTGTAGTGGCCCAACCACCTTGATGTGTTGCACTTGATTTCCGAAACATCGTTAGCGTAGCCCTACAATTCTTCCAGGTCCCTGTTTTCTTTTTTCTCTGCTGCCCTGCCTCACTCATTACTGCAAATATCTTTCTTAACATATTCCTCTCACTAAGGACTCCTACCATTGTCTATATTTCTGAGCCATATATTACCACCGGCCTTCGTTAACCTCAGGCATTGTTGGCCTGATGTACTCGAGGACGCCCTTTAGCTTCACTGTCCAAAGGATCGTCCTAAGAAATACCAAATTAAGATCAGCCTGAAGATGCCTAAATAAGGTGAAACGCATAGTTTATAAATAAAAAAAATAAAAAAAACTAAAATAGGGCCGGCCGGTGTGGCCGAGCGGTTCTAGGCGCTACAGTCTGGGCAGGTTCGAATCCTGCCTCGGGCATGGATGTGTATGATGTCCTTAGGTTAGTTAGGTTCAAAATGGTTCAAATGGCTCTGAGCACTATGGGACTCAACTGCTGTGGTTATCAGTCCCCTGGAACTTAGAACTACTTAAACCTAACTAACCTAAGGACATCACACACATCCATGCCCGAGGCAGGATTCGAACCTGCGACCGTAGCAGTCTCACGGTTCCGGACTGCGCGCCTAGAAACGCGAGACCACCGCGGCCGGCTTAGTTAGGTTCAAGTAGTTCTAAGTTCTAGGGGACTGATGACCTTAGAAGTTAAGCCCCATAGTGCTCAGAGCCATTTTTTGAACTAAAATTGCAACCAAGACTGTTTTTAACTAATACTATTAAACGCTGGTTTGCTGATTCATGCCACAGATCGATTATAAGAATTTCTTGGGTAAGACAAGTTCGTAAGCTCCAAAGGGGACATCAAATGATACCACACGTGACCTCCAGCCCCCGCACCCTTTGGTGCGGCGGGGGGCAACTTTTAAATCTTAAATGGAAACACGCATTTTTTATTGCAGATTCGGATTCTCCATAAAAAAGTAATCAAGTTTTGTCTGAAACATTTTTTAAACTATTGACAGATGGCGCTGAAATAGAGAAAAAGTAAAATTGGGGAAGAACTCTGATTTATTTAGAATTATCCGATAGAGACGCATCAAATCGGTAAAAAATGTGCACCAATTTTTTAGTTACGCCAAATTAACCTATTTTTGTACAAAATGTACTTTTAGCGTTACCCAGGAACAACGACATGGACGTAGTAGAATGATGTTCCCATGGGGTGCTTCATTAATGTGAATCCCACAGTTCCAGTCATTGTCTCCAGATGGCAAAATGACAATATGTAAACTCAAACAGCAACAGTGAACTAGAAATAAAAAATGACAATCGATCAATAAACCCATAGCAACCGGAATACTGTACTAACATGCAAAACATAGGGGTGTCTGGATATTTCTGCTCAGATAGTGTAGGTGCACCTTGAATACCCCACATGAAGCGGTAACTTGCGACTGGACCCAGTCTCGATGCTTAAGTTCAAAGTTAGCCATAATTTCTGTAGTCATTACTGTGGAAAGTATACAGGGTGTTACAAAAAGGTACGGCCAAACTTTCAGGAAACATTCCTCACACACAAATAAAGAAAAGATGTAATGTGGACATGTGACCGGAAACGCTTAATTTCCATGTTAGAGCTCATTTTAGTTCCGTCAGTGTCTACTGCACTTCCTCGATTCACCGCCATGATTTCATACGGGATACTCTACCTGTGCTGCTAGAACATGTGCCTTTACAAGTAAGACACAACATGTGGTTCATGCACGATGGAGCTCCTGCACATTTCAGTCGAAGTGTTCGTACGCTTCCCAACAACAGATTCGGTGACCGATGGATTGGTAGAGGGGGACCAGTACCATGGCCTCCAAGCTCTCCTGACCTCAACCCTCTTGACTTTCATTTATGGGGGCATTTGAAAGCTCTTTTCTACGCAACCCCGGTACCAAATGTAGAGATTCTTCGTGCTCGTATTGTGGACGGCTGTGATACAATACGCCATTCTCCAGGGCTGCATGAGCGCATCAGGGATTCCATGCGACAGAGGGTGGATGCATGTATCCTCGCTAACGGAGGACATTTTGAACATTTCCTGTAACTAAGTGTTTGAAGTCACGCTGGTACGTTTTGTTGCTGTGTGTTTCTATTCCATGATTAATGTGATTTGAAGAGAAGTAATAAAATGAGCTCTAACATGGAAAGTAAGCGTTTCCGGACACATGTCCACATAACATATTTTCTTTCTTTGTGTGTGAGGAATGTTTCGTGAAAGTTTGGCCGTACCTTTTTGTAACACCCTGTAGTCTTGTCATTTCGGATCAGTCTTTTTGAAGTACCCTGTATACTAGCTGTAATAGTGACGTAATTATCCTTTACAGCGTTGCAATAAACGATAAAGAAAAAAGTTAGCCTCTATGCAGAAATGTGACACGATGAACACGGGTCGACGTCGACTTGTTACAGCAACGCTGGTTAGCTTGTTGCCTTGAAGGCAGACATACACCGAGCATTTGTTGTTTAGGCATATGCAATTGCTGTGTGTGTTCTAGCGGGTTCCGTGCGTAGTAGCCCCCGGGTGCTCGCAAACAGTGGCATTTGAGCCCCTCCCCCCCTGCGGATTGATTGCGTGCGCTCGATTGCTGCGCTGTAACGTCAATTGGCCCGCTGCAGACCACAACAGTAACGGGAGAATGGCAGCCCCATAGCCGGTGGCCGGCCGAACCTGATGCCAGGGACACCCTGCCCGAGAGCAGTAAAGCTTCGCGCCTCGGCGTTTCACACTGCTGCCGACGCCGTTCACAAACGATACATTTATTTCCACTGTCAGCCGTGCTAGGTCAACGGGCACGTGATGTTCATTAATCGACCTCGTCCCGTTAGACATATTTCGCATACTTGTACAGGGAGAGAGACACTAGCAGTCCAATACACCGATGGAAAAAAAAAAAATTGCAACACCAAGTCGGAGTTACGAGACATCAAAGAAAGTTGGTAGGCGTGCTCCTACATCTCAAAGATGACGTCTATTCTCATTTCAAGCCAGTCACATAAGAGTTTGAGGACGCCTATCAGGATTGCTTTAAATGCATGTTGTAACGATCGAGAGCGTTACTTATACCTGATTTGATGTTAGTCAAGAATGCGTATAAGGAGGAGCAGGACGTCAAACGGGCCGACTTGGAACAGGAGAGGCACCCCAGGACTTTTACAAATTCATAAAACTTTGTCAGCAGGACCAGCAAGGATTCAGGATCCACGGTAATAGCAGTGGAAGTTCAAAAACATAACAAAATAAATCATCATCATCATCGGCGTTTTGTCTGGAGCATAGTCCCCCTTATAAAATACCTCGTGATCCCCTATTCAGTGCTAACATTGGTGCCTCTTCTGATGTTAAGCCTATTACTTCAAAATCATTCTTAACCGAATCCAGGTACCTTCTCCTTGGTCTACTCCGACTCCTCCTACCCTCTGCTGATGAACCCATGAGTCTTTTGGGTAACCTTGCTTCTCCCATGCGTGTAACATGTCCCCACCTCCTAAGCCTGTTCACCCTAACTGCTACATCTATAGAGTTCATTCCCAGTTTTTCTTTGATTTCCTCATTGTAGACACCCTCCTGCCATTGTTCCCATCTACTAGTAACTGCAATCATCCTAGCTACTTTCATATCCCTAACCTCAACCTTATTGATAAGGTAACCTGATTCCACCCAGCTTTCGCTCCCATACAACAAAGTTGGTCGAAAGATTTAACGCTGCACTTAGTCTTGATACTGACTTCCTTCTTGCAGAAGAGAGTAGATCGTAGCTGAGCGCTCACTGCATTAGCTTTGCTACACCTCGCTTCCCGTTCTTTCACTATGTTGCTATCCTGTGAGAATATGCATCCTAAGTACTTGAAGCCGTCCACCTGTTCTAATTTTGTTCCTCCTATTTGGCACTCAATCCGTTTATATCTCTTTCCCACTGACATTACTTTCGTTTTGGAGATGCTAATCTTCACATCACAGTCCTTACATTTCTGATCTAGCTCTGAAATATTACTCTGCAAACTTTCAATCGAATCTGCCATCACAACTAAGTCATCCGCCTATGCGAGGCTGCTTATTTTGTGTTCACATATCTTAATCTCACCCAGTCAGTCTATTGGTTTCAACATATGATCCATAAATAATATGAACAACAGCGGAGACAGGTTGCAGCCTTGTCTTACCCCTGAAACTACTCTGAACCATGAACTCAATTTACCGTCAACTCTAACTGCTGCCTGATTACATAGATAAATACCTTTAATTGCTTGCAAAAGTTTGTCTCCTATTCTATAATCTCTTTCATTATTTTTTCACTTACTAATGGCTGCATTTGTTGCTATAGGTACACTTTTCTTCATAAGTAAGACAGATTATTCGATGAATTTTGCACAGCATACAAACCATATTTGGTCTAGAATTTTCCAAGTCTATTAAAAACTCTGCTAAAAATTGAGGCAATTAACTACAAAATTGGAATTTTCTCTAAACATGAAGTTTAAAATGTAACAGCTCATTCATTTTTTTCGTAAATTAAATACATTCTAGAGTTTCAAACACCTGTAAGTGTGGTTCGTACGCTGTGCCACGGAGTCTCCTACAGATGGCGCACAACGCTGTCAGTGATATTAATGCAGTCTAAAGCGCTGCCAACATACAAACATATTAACAGGCTACTTACAAGTTGACCCAATGTACGGAGTCGACGTTAACATTTGGTCGACCATGTGTTGTTGTTGTGGTCTTCAGCCCTGAGACTGGTTTGATGCAGCTCTCCATGCTACTCTATCCTGTGCAAGCTGCTTTATCTCCCAGCACGTACTGCAGCCTACATCCTTCTGAATCTGCTTAGTGTATTCATCTCTGGGTCTCCCTCTACGATTTTTAGCCTCCACGCTGCCCTCCAATACTAAATTGGTGATCCCTTGATGCCTCAGAACATGTCCTACCAACCGATCCCTTCTTCTAGTCAAGTTGTGCCACAAATTCCTCTTCTCCCCAATTCTATTCAATACCACCTCACTAGTTATGTGATCTACCCATCTAATCTTCAGCATTCTTCTGTAGCACCACATTTTGAAAGCTTCTATTCTCTTCTTGTCCAAACTATTTATCGTCCGTGTTTCACTTCCATACATGGCTACACTCCATACAAATACTTTCAGAAACGACTTCCTGACTCTTAAATCTATACTCGATGTTAACAAATTTCTGTTCTTCAGAAACGCTTTCCTTGCCATTGCCAGTCTACATTTTATATCCTCTCTACTTCGACCATCATCAGTTATTTTGCTCCCCAAATAGCAAAACTCCTTTACTACTTTAAGTGTCTCATTTCCTAATCTAATTCCCTCAGCGTCACCCGATTTAATTCGACTACATTCCATTATCCTCGTTTTGCTTTTGTTGATGTTAACTAACCGATTAACTAAAATAAGGGTATGCCATGTTCAAATTTTGAATTGAAGGTAGTCTTCCTTATGACGTAAGTAATTACGCGATCAAGATTTAGCGAATTAGGGAATAGAATGGTGGTGCTTTATGAAAACGTAAACGCCGCTTTGGTGTGCCCACCAGTACCGACCGATCGTCGTGTCTTCCTCTGCTAATGGTGTCATTAAATACGGTATGGGGAGTCGTGGTGCCAGCACACGCTCTCACGGCCTTTGTCGGTTTTCATGACCTGGAGTCGCTACCACTAGGTCATGCAGCTCCTGGAATAGCATCATAAGGCTGAGTGCACCCCGTATACCAGTCCTCTCAAGGAGGAAAAATCCCTGACAATACCGGGAATCGAACCCGGGTCCTTCGCAAGGCAGTCAGCCGCGCTAACCACGCAGCTGCGAAGCCAAATAGGTTTTTTTTATATGAACGACTAAAATTTCCCTTTCGTCCCACCCTTCAAGATTGGGCAAAGCTTCGTGGGTGACGGTTCATGATTAAAAGTAAACAACAATAGCGTACCTTCTCGTGTAAACGCCCGAGCGTTAGCTTAGGAGACTATAAAGTAATCCTCGAGGAGGATTATTGAACACTGATTTCGTACAAGCCTAGTGTGGTTTATAGGCGGTTTTCCATGCTCGTTTAGACGAAGTGCTGTTTCGCAATCTCCACCTCGGAAATACGACACAAATACTCTTAAAATACAATACCAAATGGTGCAACGTTTACATGATTCACATACAGGTCGGACGCGCGATTTACTTCCCTTGGGTTCACCAAAGAATACGAAGGAAGTATTCCAAAATTCGAATCAAAAACTGCTTTTAACATGAGTAACCTAGAAGTAGACATCGTCCGGGTGGCAAAGCAGATGAACCACTTGATAAAGGCAAGCCCTGTGATCCAAAATGTATACCATTTAGATACCCTTCAGAGTAAGCTGATGTAATAGCTCGGACTTAACCATCGTATACAACTGCTCGCTCGACTAAAGATCCGCACAGGTCACACCAATTCTCAAGAAAGGAAGCACGAGTAATAGACCCACATCACTGACGTCGGTTTGCAGTAGAATTTTGAAACATTTACAGTTTTCGAATATTAACAAGTACCTCCAAGAAAACGATCTAGTGACAAACAGTCAGAACGGATTTAGAAAATATCGTTTTCGAGAAACACAACTATATCTTTATTCTGATGTAATGAGTGCTATCGACAGGGGATCTCAGACACATTCCATATTTCTAGATTTCCGAAAGACGTGTCATACTGCTCGTCACAAGTGGATTACAATCAGATTTCGTGCCTGTGGAGTATCGCCTGCGTTGTGAGACTGTAGTCGTAACTTCCTGTCAGAAAGATTCGCAGTTCGTAGTAACTGACGGAAAATCAAAGAGTAAAGCAAAGGTACTGTACGGCACTGTCATTTATCGTCAAATAAAGTCATCAGAACATAAAAAACCAATTTCAAAATGATGTAAACAAGGTACCGGTACTGTGCAACTCACCATAAATAATGGAAAGTGTGAGATCATCCACATGAGTACTAAAGGGTATCCGTTAAACTTCGGTTACGTAATGAATCACACAAATCTAATGGCTATCGTCTCAACTAAATACCAAAGAATTACAATTACGAACAGCTTGAACTAGAACGATCACGTACATAACTTTGTGGGGAAGGCAAGCCAAAGACTGTGTTTTATGGGCAGTAACTTACAACCTGTAACAGGTCTATTAAACAGACTGCGGACATTCCGCTTGCCCGTTCTCTGCTACTGTACAGTTGTGCAGCTTGTGATCCTTATCCGATCAGGTTGACGGAGGATATCAAAAAAGTTCGAAGGGGGGCAGTTCGTTTCGCATTAGCGTGAAATAGAGGAGAGAGTGTCACGGTTATGATAAAAGAGTTTGGGTGGCAATCACTAAAACAAAGGCGTTTTTAGAATGAGATCTTCACTCTGCAGCGGACTTTGTGGCAGATTAAAAATGTGTGCCTGACCGAGACTGGAACTCTGGACATCGAGTCTCGGTCCGGCACACAGTTTTAATCTGCTCGGAAGTTTCAAAGACGTTTTTCGTTGCGGCGAGTTCTTGTTACGAAATTTCAGTCTCCGAAGTTCTCCTCCGAATTCTAAAATATATTGTTAATGCTTACATGCACAAGGAGAAATGGCCATTGCAATAAAATAGGAGAAATCAGAGCTGGCACGGAAAGATTTAGGTATTCGTTTTTAACACATAGTATTGGATAGTGGAACGGTACAGAATCCGCTGCTAGGCATTAAGTGTGAATTGCAGGTTAGTTATGTGTAGGGTGGGCCAAATAAATGAGACCCGGAGAAGAGAGTTCTTGCGTACAAAGAAATACAACAGAGGGAAGGAAATACAGTCCTAATGCGAATAAAGCAGTTGTTGAAAGTGACCACCATTCACCTGACACTTTTAGGCCCTAGTCAGCAAATTGCTGAAGGTGGGTCGAAGGCTCGACTGCTGGAATTGCTGCAGTCTCATCCGAATTGTTCTGCTGCAGCTCGTCAAGACTATGTTGTTTGTTGCGATACACCTTAGACTTGAGGGCTTTCCACACAAAGTAATCGCACAGTCAAATCAGGTGACCTGCGTAAGGAAGTAGGCCGTGAGCAGACTCACGTCTGCCACCAACTCGGTGAGGCGTGAAGGTTGTGTAAATGTACTGCAAGGTTCCGTCGGCTATGTGGGCATTGCTCCATCCTGCTAGAAGTAGCTGTAGGTGTTTCCTCCTCCGTGAATGCTACCACAAATGGTTTAAAAATGTTGGCAATGTAACGCGCCATGTTTCCGTCCCATGCACACTACTGGCCATTAAAATTGCTACACCACTAAGATGACGTGCTACAGACGCGAAGTTTAACCGACAGGAAGAAGATGCTGTGATATGCAAATGATTAGCTTTTCAGAGAATTCACACAAGGTTGGCGTCGGTGGCGACACCTACAACGTGCTGACATGAGGAAAGTTTCCAACCTATTCTCATAAACAAACAGCAGTTGACCGGCGTTGCCTGCTGAAACGTTGTTGTGATGCCTCGTGTAAGGAGGAGAAATGCGTACCCTCACGTTTCCGACTTTGATAAAGGTCGGATTGTAGCCTATCACGATTGCGGTTTATCGTATCGCCACATTGCTGCTCGCGTTGGTCGAGATCCAATGACTGTTAGCAGAATATGGAATTGGTGGGTTCAGGAGGGTAATTGTGAACGCCGTGCTGGATCCCAACGGCCACGTGTCACTAGCAGCCGAGATGACAGGCATCTTATCCGCATGGCTGTAACGGATAGTGCAGCCACGTCTCGGTCCCTGAGTCAACAGATCGGAACTTTTGCTAGACAACAACCATCTGCATGAATAATTCGACGACGTTTGCAGCAGCATGGACTATCAGCTCGGAGACCATGGCTGCGGTTTCCCTTGACGCTGTATCACAGACAGGAGCGCCTGCGATGGTGTACCCAATGACGAACCTGTGTGCGCGAAGGGCAAAACGTCATTTTTCCGGATGAATCCAGGTTCTGTTTACAGCATCATGATGGTCTCATCCATGTTTGACGACATCGCGGTGAACGCACATCGGAAGCGTGTATTCGTCATCGCCATGCTGGCGTATCACCCGACGTGATGGTATGGGGGTCCGTAGCTCGTGGTCGTGCGGTAGCGTTCTCGTTTCCGACGCCCGGGTTCCCGGGTTCGAGCCTCGGCGGGGTCAGGGGTTTTATCTGCCTCGTGATGACTGGGTGTTGTGTGATGTCCTTAGGTTAGTTATGTTTAAGTAGTTCTAAGTTCTAGGGGACTGATGACCATAGATGTTAAGTCCCATAGTGCTCAGAGCCATTTGAACCATTTTTTTTTTTATGGTATGGGGTGCCATTGGTTACACGTCTCGGTCACCTCTTGTTCGCATTGACGGCACTTTGAACAGTGGACCTTACATTTCAGATGTGTTACAACCCGTGGCTCTACCCTTCATTCGATTCCTGCGAAACCCTACAGTTCAGCAGGATAATACACGACCGCATGTTGCAGATCCTGTACGGGCCTTTAAGGATACAGAAAATGTTCGACTGCTGCCCTGGCCAGCACATTCTCCAGATCTCTCACCAATTGAAAACGTCTGGTCAATGGTGGCCGAGCAGCTGGCTCGTCACAATACGCCAGTCACTACTCTTGATGAAGTGTGGTATCGTGTTGAAGCTGCATGGACAGCTGTACCTGTACACGCCATCCAAGCTCTGTTTGACTCAATGCCCAGGCGTATCAAGGCCGTTATTGTTTTCTCAGGATCTATGCACCCAAATTGCGTGAAAATATAATCAAATGGTTCAAATGGCTCTGAGCACTATGGGACTCAACTTCTGTGGTCATTAGTCCCCTAGAACTTAGAACTAGTTAAACCTAACTAACCTAAGGACATCACAAACATCCATGCCCGAGGCAGGATTCGAACCTGCGACCGTAAATATAATCACATGTCAGTTCTAGTGTAATATATGCGTCCAATGAATACCCGTTTATCATCTGCATTTCTTCTTGGTGAAGCCATTTTAATGGCCAGTAGTGTAGTAAATGACTAGTGTGGCACAGGTAGGGCATTCGGCCACAAAATTAAAATTAATTTGCCGAACCGTGAAAACAGGAGAAAAACGCTAGGAAAGAGAAAGAACAATATAATAAAAGGTATCACGTTTCCATTGTGTGCGTAATAAGAATTATGATGTGAGCCTAAGTACATACATTTCAAAAAGTGGGATGGAAAACACGACATCTGATGTACTGCGAATTTCCACGATACTCCGTCATGTTATACTGTGAGTAATCGAACTGTGAAGTCTCAACTGTGGAAGTCTATGCGGGACAATAGAACACACTATTTGCTTGTGCAGTGGGAAGAAACATCCGCTGCTCGTAAATCAAGCAGGAGACTGCAAACGCTGACAAAACACGTCATTAAACTCCCCCGCAGCACAACGGACTGTTTCGACACAGTCTATACAAAACACGCAGTTAGGGAAAGGAGGAAATTAGTCTGACTTCGTGATAGTCTCAGCCCGATAGATTTCATTTGAATGAGGCAACGACAAGAGCGAGGCACTGAGATTCTCCGTAAAATCATTATATTATGGCTGTGCTTTGGGGCAACTAAGTAAATGTGTCAGTTGTCCTCTCTTCAGGGCCGTCTGATTTCTGCGTAACCAATTCTGTTTTTTTGTTTAGTTTCCGTAAACCTGAGGATTCCACAGAAATTGTAGGTGGGCTCTGAATACTGGTTGGGTTGAACAGTACACTGTGTGAAGATTTATTTCAATGCCTTTCTATAATTTTGCCAATACGCAGGCCGTCCGTTCTTGTTTGTGGGAAACATGAAGTCCTCAATGAAATTCTGAACACGACACTTAGAGCTCTGATACACTTAAACAATAAAAATCGTAAAATGAAATTGACTTTGTTTTTATGAAACAGATCTGATGATGGTCATTAAAGACCGAAACCGGTAATCTGTTAAACAGAACAGATTGTGACCATAGACGTAAATTAAAGGAAACTTATTACATATACGGGTAACTGTGTTTTTTCGCGGCGATGTCGCAGCTTGTGAAATTGACCTTCCTCGTTTAGAACATCACTTTCGTGACTGCCGAGCGAGGTGACACAGTAGTTAGACCTTACATCGGGAGGGACAAGGTTCAAATCTTCATTCGATCATCAAAATTAAGAATTTTTTTCATTATGCGGGGTCACAGTCATAATATATTTCTTTAAAGTCAGTACCGCCATTAGACTTGTTTATTTGCAGTGTTACACTTACAATTACACAATTATGATTTCGGTTTCAAAGTGCCATTATCAATTGTTTTAAGTGTTATACAGTGAGTCAAGATGGTGTACTCAGTGATGAAACAAAGCAGTAGGCTCTGCCAGAAATATCGACTCTTAGACAATGTGTCTAATAGTGTATTTTAAATACGCTAGTATGCCATCTTAGGCACTGTATAACACTTAAAACACTTGATAATGGCACTTTGAAGCCCAAATCATGACTGTGTAAGTGTAAATGTAACACTGTAAATAAACAACAGTCTAATGGCGGTACTGACTTTAAAGAAATCCAAATTAAGGTCTTCCAAAGCTCAAAAATGGTTCAAATGGCTCTGAGCACTATGGGACTTAACAGCTGTCATCAGTCCCCTAGAACTTAGAACTACTTAGACCTAGCTAACCTAAGTGAAGGACATGTTAATTTTTCCTCTTCATCCTTGTCCAGAACGAGCTTATTGTGGTCGATGGGAAGTTCCGCTTTAACCTTCCTTATTTTGCTCCCAGTCTCGCTGCAGCGTAACATACCGTTTATAACGAGTTTTCGGAAGCTAAATTCGAACCCAGTTTCTGGCACCACTTTTGAGAGGTAACCATCTCTGGCGCTATTGAATGAATCACAACTGTCGGGGGAGAGATCGGAAGGGGGTCGAACTGATTTTTCCGTATCATCAGTTCAGCGTTTTACAGGCGTACTTTCTTACTGTAATTTAAAAATACGGGAGATTAGAGTTTAACGTCTCGTCGATATCGAGGTCATTAGGGACGGAAATTGAAAACCCCCTCGTATCGACTACGAGTTTTAGCCCGCACAGCAGTTCGTTCGGCATACTGCTGTTGAGGGAAAAGCTGATGTTCTTCTGAAAAGCAAAGCACCATAGCTCGAACAACTGAAACGGGACGAAAATTATTTTAAAATACGGATACGTGTCTGTTCTACCACCCATCAAGGTCATCTGTAGCACCTTGCATTTGTGTAAAACTGATGTTTGAAAATTAACACGCCGAAAGACTACGGAAGCAAGAGTCCCTGAATAAACAATACTGTGTAACCGACGGGATCATGGATTCGATAACAGTTATTGCATGACGTGCTAAGTTCTTCTATATAAATAACGAAGCACATGTGCAATATGCAAACATATATGACGCGAGGTCAGTGTCATTTTGAAGGGATCTATTGACACACTTAATAGTGAACTATCACTTGAACATGGCGTAATGTGCCGAAATTGCGATTGTGCTGAATAAATACTTTGAATAACTGGCCAGGCGGAAAATAGACTTTTTGAGGTACGGGAAAAGTAGGGAATCTTTATTGTTTCATCACTACAAAGGCAATTTTATTACGACGGCAAACATATTTACAAGAATAGACACAATGAAGTGTAGAGATTTCGTATGGAAAATAGCATTAGGCAGTTGGACAATAATTGTGCATCGACAGCGACGAGCTACTGAAATCGCACCGTCAGTAACTTTCTACAAAGTTGTGGTCTCTCAGGCTTTCTCGGCAGATTGATTAAGAGCGTGTTTCCGGATGTGCTGCTGAATTGTTTCTGTGCGAATGTGGCATGACTTACGTGGGGCATACTATCGGAAAAGCCGAGGAGAGAAGCCAGGAACATCAGAAACATACCCATCTAAAACAACCAAGCATGTCAGCATTCGCTGAACACTGCCTCGAATACAATCAGTGAAATGAAATACGAAGACATCAGTACCGTGGTTTCTGGAAAAAGACAATTGAGGAGTCTATCGGAATAAAGATGTCACAGAACCTAATAAACAGGGGTGGTATTTTAAATTTAAATAACGCTTGGATTCCGGCATTCAGTTTATTAAAATCACGCCGGCTTTCAATCCACCAGCGTTCTGGAAAACGCTCAGAGAATTAGCATTTTACGAAATATTAGTGCGAACTCTGAAAAATAAAACGGTATCAAGGGGCGTAGTGCGCGTCGGGAGTCGAACTCGGCTATAAATAGCGGATTGGTAGATGATATCCACTTGTGCGATATGGGTGAGTAATCTTAGGATAGAAACCGACCTGGCTCACGCTGGTCTGAACTCAAACCATGTAAGAATCTGAAGGTCGAACAGACCTAATTAGAGCTTACTTCCCGCATCTGTAACTGCTTCCTTCCTTCCTTTACATACTTCAGGAGGATTAAAACCTCTGGCGACCGTGCCAGGAGAATCACGCACGTTAGGATTTCGTGATTTTAGCCTTTTAAGATTTAAAATTGGCAGTTCCCTATGCGTGGTAGACTGGGATTCGTGGTGATCTTATTGAAATCGCTCATAATAACGGTAGACCTGCTCAAATAACGTGGCATAATAGCTGTTAATGGTGGAAGCCAATGAACTGGGGTAGATCTGGTGGCGCCAGATATTAAGCGCGTGATAGTATTCAGTTGGGTGCCAACAAGCTTTGTGTGATGCCTGTTCATTCAGAGAGAAGCGCAATAGTTAGCGCTTGAGTACACCAGTCCCAAGCCTGAAGAATTTTGGAACACGTATTATGTTCGAGTATAATTACTTTTCTGGAGACTAGAAATCTA
Organism: Schistocerca nitens; assembly: GCF_023898315.1. Lineage (NCBI taxonomy): Eukaryota > Metazoa > Arthropoda > Insecta > Orthoptera > Acrididae > Schistocerca > Schistocerca nitens. The sequence goes on from NC_064620.1 coordinate 449,834,752, forward strand.
TTCTGTAGGAATCAGCATGGGTTTCGAAAAAGACGATCGTGTGAAACCCAGCTCGCGCTAGTCGTCCACGAGACTCAGAGGGCCACAGACACGGGTTCCCAGGTAGATGCCGTGTTTCTTGACTTCCGCAAGGCGTTCGATACAGTTCCCCACAGTCGTTTAAAAATGGTTCAAATGGCTCTGAGCACTATGGGACTCAACTGCTGAGGTCATTAGTCCCCTAGAACTTAGAACTAGTTAAACCTAACTAACCTAAGGACATCACAAACATCCATGCCCGAGGCAGGATTCGAACCTGCGACCGTAGAGGTTTTCCGGTTCCAGACTGCAGCGCCTTTACCCGCACGGCCACTTCGGCCGGCACAGTCGTTTAATGAACAAAGTAAGAGCATATGGACTATCAGACTAATTGTGTGATTGGATTGAAGAGTTCCTAGATAACAGAACGCAGCATGTCAGTCTCAATGGAGAGAAGTTTTCCGAAGTAAGAGTGATTTCAGGTGTGGCGCAGGGGAGTGTCGTAGGGCCGTTGCTATTCACAATATACATAAATGACCTTGTGGATGACATCGGAAGCTCACTGAGGCTTTTTGCGGATGATGCTGTGGTATATCGAGAGGTTGTAACAATGGAAAATTGTACTGAAATGCAGGAGGATCTGCAGCGAATTGACGCATGGTGCAGGGAATGGCAATTGAATCTCAAGGTAGACAAGTGTAACGTGCTGCGAATACATAGAAAGAAAGATCCCTTACCATTTAGCTACAATATAGCAGGTCAGCAACTGGAAGCAGTTAATTCCATAAATTATCTGGGAGTGCGCATTAGGAATGATTTAAAATGGAATGATCATATAATGTTGATCGTCGGTAAAGCAGATGCCAGACTGAGATTAATTGGAAGAATCCTAAGGAAATGCAATCCGAAAACAAAGGAATAGGTTACAGCACGCTTGTTCGGCCACTGCTTGAATACTGCTCAGCAGTGTGGGATCCGTACCAGATAGGGTTGATAGAAGAGATAGAGAAGATCCAACGGAGAGCAGCGCGCTTCGTTACAGGATCATTTAGTAATCGCGAAAGCGTTACGGAGATGATAGATAAACTCCAGTGGAAGACTCTGCAGGAGAGACACTCAGTAGCTCGGTACGGGCTTTTGTTGAAGTTTCGAGAACATACCTTCACCGAGGAGTCAAGCAGTATATTGCTCCCTCCTACGTATATCTCGCGAAGAGACCATGAGGATAAAATCAGAGAGATAAGAGCCCACACAGAGGCATACCGACAATCCTTCTTTCCACGAACAATACGAGACTGGAATAGAAGGGAGAACCGATAGAGGTACTCAAGGTACCCTCCGCCACACACCGTCAGGTGGTTTGCGGAGTATGGATGTAGATGTAGTTGTAGAACGCAGAATGGTCAGGATGGTAGCTGATGATCCCTAGGTAGCCCCACATAACGCTTGGGAAATGTTGTTACGAGTCTTCAATCTCTGAACTAGTGTCAGAAGTTGGTGCCAAAAATGACGCTAGATATTATGGGTTCAGTTATGATGAAGAACTCTGCCTCTAGCACCTACGTTCAGTTTCACGTTCGCCAGATGATTATTCAGTCCTTAGCTTTGACATCACTAATGATGAAAGACTGTTGGAAACATCATCTGTCGTGAAGTGTCAGGAGTAACTAACCAGGGCAGACCACATGAAACAAATTCTAGAAAAAGCAGATACCAGACGGAGATTCGTAGGAGGAATCTTAAGGAAATGTAACTCATTCACAAAGGAAGAGGCTTACAAGGCACTTGTTCGACCGATGCTTGAGTACTCCTCATCGATAGGGAATCTTTGTCCGATAGAAGCTCTCCGCCATCCACTCCAATTTGTCCTCCAAAGGGGATGACGAATATTTTTCCGGTGAGCACATTTACCATTATAAGTTCTTTCCATCCTTCGGTGTGCGTCCCGTTCGCAAATGTTTGTCACCTTTAACAGTCGTAATGAGAGCTGCGCCCTTTCCTCCTCTTCATTTACCGCTCCAGCCGTTCCCTCGCTCCGCAGCTGGACCCGGCCGTTGCGTACGAAACACGATCGTCCGCTGTTGTGTGTCTCGCATCGCATCTGTGAGAAAGGCGAGAACTATGCGGGTCGTCCGACCCCGCGTTGCCGGATGCGGGTGCTTTGCCGGTCTCGAGGCGCCTCCCGAAACTACGCCGTCATCCTCATTAACGGCGCCAAACAACAGGTTCTCTGGCGTCATTGACTTCGATGAATAAGTCGTTTGTTCGCAAATTAATGTGCTGTACAGCATTCTTAAGAAGCATTATTGGGAAAGTAATCATTTGGGACCAGAACGACAGGAATTGTCAAGACGTTCGCTCAAACTAAAAAAAAAACTTAGCTGAAATATTTTGATGACGGAGTTGTAATGGCTGGATAGTACTTTACCCGAGCTTTACATTTTTCCATTGTCCCTCTGCTCCCCCAAATAAATCACTTATAAATGGCACACCAGCTTCCACTGCTTCATAATGGTTTTGTTGTAACGTTATCTTCCAAAGCAGGGTAACAAAAATATGAAATATTAGCCGTCTAGAAGCACCCACTTTCAAAGTCTGTTCTTCCAGTAATACACACATCAAAAAAAGTTTGGCATCACCCCGGTTCCCAAAACTCCTTAAATAAGACGTTGACTGTGGATATTGCACCACAGACACAGTCCATTTGACTGTTCAGAGATGTGTCTAAACCCGCCCAACCGTATCTAAAGCCGCCAACCGTTCATGAGCAGCGCCTGTTAGACGGAGGGGTTCCGAAAGCCGTTCAGTTCTAGTCATTCCACCAGGAAGGAGGTACACGGCCTCGTGTTGTCTGTAGTTCAACCATGCTTAGACGGTCAATACCGCAGTTCAATCGCGTCCGCATTGTTATTTTGTATCAAGAAGGGCTCCCAACAAGGGAAGTGTCTAGGCGTCTCGGAGTGAACCAAAGCGATGTTGTTCGGACGTGGAGGAGATACAGAGAGACAGGAACTGTCGCTGACATGCCTCGCTCAGGCCGCCCAAGGGGTACTATTGCAGTGGATGACCGATACCTACGGATTATGGCTCGGAGGAACCCTGATAGCAACACCACCATGTTGAATAAGGCTTTTCGTGCAGCCACAGGACGTCGTGTTACGAGTCCAACTGTGCGCAATAGGCTGCATGATGCGCAACTTCACTCCCGACGTCTATGGTGAGATCCATCTTTGCAACCAGGACACCGTGCAGCGCGGTACAGATGGGCCCAGCAACATGCCGAATGGACCGCTCAGGATTGGCATCACGTTCTTTCACCGATGAGTGGCACATGTGCCTTCAACCAGACAACCGTCGCTGACGTGTTTTAAGGCAACCCGGTCAGGCTGAACGTCTTAGACGCACTGTCCAGCGAGTGCTGCAAGGTGGAGGTTCCCTGCTGTTTTGGGGTGGCATTATGTGGGGCCGGCGTACGCCGCCGGTGGTCATGGGAGGCGCCATAACGTCTGTACGAAACGTGAATGCCATCCTCCGACTGATAATGCAACCATATCAGCAGCATGTTGGCGAGGCATTCGTCTTCATGGTCGACAATTCGCGCTCCCATCGTGCACATCTTGAGAATGACTTCCTTCAGGAAAACGACATCGTTCGACTAGAGTGGCCAGCATGTTCTCCAGACATGAACCCTTTCGAACATGCCTGGGATGGATTGAAAAGGGCTGTTTATGCGTACTTAACTCACCAACCACTCTGAGGGATCTACGCCGAATCGCAGTTGAGGAGTGGGACAATCTGGACCAACAGTGCCTTGATGAACTTGTGGACAGTATGCTTCGACGAATACAGGAATGCGTCAATACAAGAGGACGTGCTACTGGGTATTAAAGGTACCGGTGTGTACAGCAATCTGGACCACCACCTCTGAAGGTCTCGCTGTATGGTGGTACAACATGCAAGATGTGGTTTTCATGAGCAATGAAAAGGGCGGAAATGATATTTTTGTTGATCTCTACTCCAATTTTCTGTACAAGTTCCGGAACTCTCGGAACGGAGGTGATGCAAAACATTTTTCGGTGTGTGTATCTTTACAAAAATTTCATAATCTATGTAGGGTGTCCCTCCAAGGAGTCGTCGCGTGCATTTTCTTTGTGTTTCGGCAGATATTTTCAGTTTCGTTTATGCAATGTGTGGCAGGAATTTTGTGATGCAAAGTATGGCCGCGCGGGATTAGCCGAGCGGTCTGGGCGCTTCAGTCATGGACTCTGCGGCTAGTCCCGGCGGAGGTTCGAGTCCTCCCTCGAGAATGGGTGTGTGTGTTTGTCCTTAGGATAATTTAGGTTAAGTAGTGTGTAAGCTTAGGAACTGATGATGGTTCAAATGGCTCTCAGCACTATGGGACTTAACATCTATGGTCATCAGTCCCCTAGAACTTAGAACTACTTAAACCTAACTAACCTAAGGACATCACACAACACCCAGTCATCACGAGGCAGAGAAAATCCCTGACCCCGCCGGGACTGATGACCTTAGCAGTTAAGTTCCATAAGATTTCACACTTTTTTTTTGCAAAATATGTATCGAGAGTAAACCGAAAAAGACAAAAATAATCAGAAAATAGGGAGAGCCTTTGACTAACGTTAGTCCGTGCAGCTGTGTTAGCCACAGTGATGTAGTAGATGACATCCCTGCCTAGTAAGCAGCAGACCCAGGTTCAAGTTCCGGCCTTGGCATAACTTTTAATTCATCACCTTGAAACGTCCCCTTTTGAACAATTATACATGACTGTGCTTAAACTGACACAATATTTTTAGCGCAACGCAATCTGACTCTCAATAATCCCTACAAAAGAATGGCCCTGACTAACATTAACCTATACCTTTCACAAATCACTTACCTCACAAAAATCTTCGTTACTCGAACTACTGCAATACAGCGAGCGCCACTACTGCCAGCTAAATAAAAGATTCAAACTACGGAAGGCACTAACTACTGACAGGCATTGTTAGCAAATGAAAGATTTTAATAGAGAACAAACAATGTATTTACCTTAATAGTGTTGAAAACTCGTAACATACATAGCAGGTCATGACATCCAGTCTTACAAATTTCAAAACTCCGCCATCTCTTTCCCCACATCCACCACTACTGGCGGCTCACCTCCAACTGCGCAACGCTACGCTGCCGCTGCCCAACACTACAATGGCAGACAACAATGCAAACTAGCCACAGACTGCACACAGCACAGCCAGTGATTTTCATACAGAGCGCTACGTAACGTTGCCAATAAGAAAACATAAACAGCCTACTTACAACCTCAGCTTCTGTCCTTACCGAAGACAAAGCTGGGACTCAGTATGTCTCCAGGAAATTGCAGTTACATCGTACCAATAGAAATAAGACTACCGGGAAACAAAACATCAAAACTGGTGAATATGAAGTACAAGAAGTTCAGGAATTCTGCTACCTTTTAAGCAAACCAACCCATGACGAACGAAGGAAGGAGCACATAAAAAGCAGACCAGCACAGGCAAAGAGAGAATTACAATCCAAGAGAAGGCTAAGGTAACAAATATTGACCGTAATTTGAGGAAGAGATTTCTGTGAATATACCTTTGGAGCGAAGCAATTATGTCAGTGAATCATGTACAGTGGGAAAACTGGAACAGGAGAGAGTGGAAGCGTTTGAGATGTGGTGCTACAGAAGAATGTTGAAAAATTAGACGGACTGATAAGGAGGAGGTTCTCAGCAGAATGGACAAAGAAAGGAACACATGGAAAATATTGACAAGTAGAAGGGACAGGACGATAGGATATTTGTTAAGGCGTCATCGAATAACCTCCATGTTACTACAGGGAGCTGTGGAGGCTAAAAACTGTAGGGGAAGACAGATACTGGACTACACCCGAGAAATAATTGAGGACTAGGGTGCAAGTGCTGCTCTCTAATGAAGAGGTTAGCGCAGAAGAAAAATTCATAGCGGGCTACACCAACCCAGTCAGAAAACTGCTGACTAAAACAACGGGAGAAGTCAGCCCGAAAATTACTGCTTAACACGTTTTCATGCGACGCGCAGTGCCAACGGAAAGAGTCTCTTTGTTTCACGTTACAAACAAAATGATTTTAAACCCGAATTTCCCGTGCTCATTCGATAGAACGGTTCCAAATTAGTCTAGTGCGATATTAGTTTTATCGATATGCATGAACAGGGAAAGCAAAGTACGAAGAATAACGATTACTCCAACAGCGACAGTACCGCCCAGGCCCTTGCTCACTGCTACCATAGCTCAATTGTTGTTGGAGTACTAATTATTCTTCGTGTTTTGCTGTCTCTCTTAATAAATATCGATAAACCAGACATCGCACTAATCTAATTTGAGAGCGTTCAATCGAATGGGCACGGGAAACCACTCTTTAAAAATAATTTTGTTTTTAACGGGAAACAAATCGACGCTTCCCGCCGACACGGGGTGTCGCATGAAACACATGATGACCAGTATTTGTTTGGGCTGACTCCAGCAAGACGTTGCAAAAAAGAAATAGCAAATATATGGCGAAACAGCAGAGAAAATGCACCTGACGACACCTGGGAGGCACACCTGGTATAAGTCCTGGATTAATCAGTAATATACCCGACGGCAAGTATTTGTACACGAAATCTTGCCAACTGTACGTTCTGTTTGAAAACGTAGCGACTATTGGATTGCAGATAACTGCCACACTTCTAACGAAAACAAGCGCACAAGTGTGGCATGTTTCAAAGATATGTAGAGAGAATCTGTGGCAAGTTTCAAAGGATATACAATTGGAATCGATGGCAAGGCTTCCCATTTTGTGCCCCAGGCGGTTGTCACTCTACACCTTTGTACGTCGGAAACATTCGTTCGTTCTGTGGCGTAAGATGCATCGTGTATGAGTCATTTTCTCCTTTCCTCATCCATTCAAGGAATGTCCGAATATCTCTTTTTTTTTTTCTTGTGAACATTACGCAAGATATTAGTGAATGCACTAGGACATGTCTTAAGACATCAGGGAATAATTTCCGTGCTACTAGAAGGAGCTCAATAGGGTAAAAACGGTAGAGTAAGACAGTGATTGGAGTATTCCCAATAAATATATAAGGACATTGAGTGTAAATGCTATTTGGAAATGAAGAGCATGGCACAGGAGGAAAAGTCGTGGCGGGTCGCGTCAAACCATTCAGAAGACTGATGACTCAAAAAATATTAATAACATTATAGTTATGTTTGATGCAAACATTTTTTATCACACAATCATAACCGGTTTCGACCCACAATGACCATCTTCAGCCGCTATCAGTGGCATGTAGTGAAGAAATATTCATGCGTTGTCAAAACTGCAGTTTTTCTTGAACGAAGTGTAGGTTTTTTTTTTTTTTTCAAAAATATTAACCGGAGGGTGCAGTAGAGTGAAGCGAATGGCGATTGCCGTAGTAGTATCTTTGAAAACGTCACTGTTTCCTTCCCTACATTCGCCCTACATTGCGCCGTTTCTAATGATATCCGTCATATTTCTTCCTTTTTGTGTAATTCCTACCCCACCGCCCTCGTCTCTAGATGTAACAAAGATTACAAAAGATGTAGTCTCATTATGAGCGTTATCCATGTGGTGTTTTGGATTCAGTAAGATATCCTGCTACTTCACGTCATGATTTCCAAAGTTCTTCACACCTTTCCGTTTACAGATGCTGCAAAACGAGTAGGAGACGCTGTCCGTTGCCGTATTTGTATAACATTATTTGTATTTAACGAGAGCTCCACCTGAAGCAGTCCTCAAGGACCTGTTCTCCCCCCGTTACTTTTGAAGTCCGTTGCGCCTACTTTAACCTGCGTACAAAGAGAAACACCTGGCGTAGCGGCCATTCTCAGCCGTGTCTTTGGAAGATACTGACAATGAGAGCTTAAATCACGAAGCCAGCGAGGCTTTAACAACGGGTGCCACAGCACAGCGGACAAAGAGCACGTAGGAGGGACGGACCGCCACCACGCGACTGCGGGGTGTTCCGTCTTCACAAAAGTTTTCCCGCCCTGACGCTACAAAAGCCGGTCACGTGAGATGCGTCGTGGAAAACCCGAAACCCCTCAAACCCCCCCCCCCCCTCGTGCACCTACTGCATCCCCCCCCCCTTGCCCCTCGCTCAAACTTCTCCACATCCACCACCCGTAACAAACATTCCAGATCCCAAAGTTTTCATCCGTTGTCAAATGGTTCAAATGGCTCTAAGCACTATGGGACTTAACATCTGAGCTCATCAGTCCCCTAGAACTTAGAACTACTTAAACCTTACTAACCTAAGGACATCACACACATCCGTGCCCGAGGCAGGATTCGAACCTGCGACCGTAGCGGTCGCGCGGTTCCAGACTGTAGCGCCTAGAACCGCTCGGGCACCCCGGCCGGCCTTCCGTTGTCATCCTTCATTTTGAGATGATGTGACTATAACGATTCATCAGCATTTACATTTGCTAACAGACCTTCAGCGTATGGCGGACGGAACAATGAACATGCAGACTGCGTTCGCGGCTCACATTCCCGTAGGTATTTGACAGGAGTGCGGCGGATATCACAGGGGCCGGCAAAAGGACTGCCGTATTTGGAGAGGCCGGTGTGTGAGTTGTGGTGGGGTTACTGATGTAGAGGAGTTATCGATGCATAGCAGTTTACGTGCCATTTCCAGATGGCGCACTGGCTTGGCAAGGTAAAATGGTTCAAATGGCTCTGAGCACAATGGGACTTACATCTATGGTCATCAGTCCCCTATAACTTAGAACTACTTAAACCTAATTAACCTAAGGACATCACACAACACCCAGTCATTTGGCAAGGTAAGCATCGTGCGTTTGTTGCCGAGGAGTATAATCGTGATGGTGGTTCCGCGATTACAGCTCAGCGAGCATTTCGCTTTCATACTTGTTTACATACGCGTTTCGCCTTCTCCTGTTCTAAGGCATCATCAGTGGGATCTATAACGATACAGTTTTGTTAGTTATAGATTATCAAACAGTTCACTTCGCGATTTTTTGTAAAAAAAATAATTGCTTACGATTTGCTGATCTGCGTTTCCTCACATCTGGTCTGGAGGTCGCACTACCTCTTTTATCGCTGCCATATAATAACATAGTTGTGTTCTCGCCTTCCACACACTGTTCACCATGTTTCTCACTCTGTTTAGTGGTGGACCATCTTTTGTCACTCGATACAATTATTTCGTCGTACACTTCTTTTCACAGCGTAAATATTGCGACTCCATTACGTGTTTCATCGTATGGGATAAATAAAGTAATTAGCACCAGGAAAAGAGAGTTTTATTTACAAAACAAGTATTTATATGCTTGCTGAGGAAGATGGCCACACAAACAAACTTGTTATTTCGCTTTCAGTTCGAACTTGGCCGACACCATTTCAGAAGAAGATGGCGTAACAGTAAAGGTTAATTCAAATTACTACTGTCACGTGAGAGAGAGACCTAAATTAAAAGCCGGCCGCGGTGGTCTCGCGGTTCTAGGCGCGCAGTCCGGAACCGTGGGACCGCTACGGTCGCAGGTTCGAATCCTGCCTCGGGCATGGATGTGTGTGATGTCCTTAGGTTAGTTAGGTTTAAGTAGTTCTAAGATCTAGGGGACTGATGACCACAGCAGTTGAGTCCCATAGTGCTCAGAGCCATTTGAACCATTTGAACCTAAATTAAACCAGTTTATTTGGGGGCCGTGAAGACGAAGAAATCTGATTCCAAGCAGACGGTACCACAACTCACACTTGTCGGCGTTCTCTAGAAATTTTGAAAGAGTTGTTTCCTCAACGTCTTTTCTTGTCGTTAGGAGATATGGTCTGCCTTCTAAGGTCACCCGACTTTCACCTTCTGATATTTTTTTTTGGGGGGGGGGGCGTAAAGGTTCAAATGCACGTGAGGAGGTAATTACCCAAGAAGTGGCGGTCATTCTATTAGAAATGACACTAAGAACTATGGCCAATTTCCGGGAAAGGTTTCGTTAATGTGTCAACAACGGAGGACGCCATTTACCAGACGTATTTTTTTTTTAAATCAGCTAATGTAAAATGTGATAGTTTTGTAGTTCACAAATAAAAGTATGTTCTCTGTACTTGTTTGCAACTGCCTTTTGAAATATGGGAGGTCTCTTACCGTTATTTTTCATCCTCGTTTACGTTGCGAACGCGAATAGAGACTGTAGGCGTCGTGCGGTAGCGTTCTCGCTTCCCACGCCCGGGTTCCCGGGTTCGATTCCCGGCGGGGTCAGGGATTTTCTCTGCCTCGTGATGGCTGGGTGTTGTGTGCTGTCCTTAGGTTAGTTAGGTTTAAGTAGTTCTAAGTTCTAGGGGACTGATGACCATAGATGTTAAGTCTCATAGTGCTCAGAGCCATTAGAACCATCATTAGAGACTGTAGGCAGTGCCTCCCTTGCCCAGTACGAATAGTCAATATCCAGGGATATGACAGGGACGATCATTCGAAGCAAATAAGTCTAGTAAACATGGGCTCTAAAATTCGTATCTGAGGGCCTATGAGCACTTGTTCATCTTCGCTACTGTGAAACATACCTCTTCTGCTGAAATAAAAAAGTGCTCTTGGCTCTTAAGCTATGCGTTTTGGAGCCCATGATTATGGTACATTTTTTCCCTTGTTTTGGTCCCCTCGCAAAATGTGGAAAGCAAAGAGCTTGCAGTAAAAGAGATTTATTTCACAGTATCTATATCTCATCTAGAACTACATGATTCTCTGCAGTTCACATTTAAGTGCTTGGCACAGAATTCATCGAACCACTTCAAGCTATTTTTCTGCCCTTCCACTCTCGAACAGCGCGCGGGAGAAACGAACAGTCAAGTCTTCCCGTGCGAGCTCAGATTCCTCTGATTTTATTGTACGTGGGCGCCAATGAAATTTCATGAGGAAATCCTGCCGTAACGAAAAAGTCTTTGTTTTAATGACTGCCACCCCAATTAATGTATCATATGTGCGGCACTCTCTCCCCTATTTCGTAATAAATCAAAACGAGCTGGTCTTCTTTTAACTTCTTCTATGTCCTCCGTCAATCCTGTCTGACGCGGATCCAACACGGCGCAACAATATTCCAGAATAAGACGGACAAGTGTAGTGTAGACCTGTTGCATTTCCTAATTGCAGTTTTTATTTCGATTTTCTCATAACGTTATCTGTGTGATCGTTCCAATGTAGCTTATTCGTAACTGCAATCCCCATGTACTCAGTTGAATTCACAGCCTTTAGATCTGTGTGATTAGCGGATTCCTGTAAGTAAGGATGACTCCACACTGTTCGTTATTGAGAGTCAGTTGCCACTTTTCACACTATACAGATATCTTTCCTTGTCCATCGAAGGTAACATACTCGTACCTCCTTAGATATTCATTTTAGTGCCCAAGGTCATTAAAATGTTTTTGCTTGAATGACCGTTGCTGTCATGTCTGCGAATATTGACCATTTCTCCTGAGACGTCCTGTATATTGTCTACTACGTTCTGAATTCCTTTAGCTTCAGAACGTGGAGTCTATAGTTCCTGTAATGAGAAAAAAATACCATGCCTTTCGTCAGAGGCTTTTTTCTGTGTAGATTCTATCACGTCCTGACATTTCACAGCTACTGTCATGCAACTGGAACAGTGTGTCTCTTTGGTTAACTAAGCTAGACTATAGACAGCAAATGCAAAGCTCTTGGGTTCGATCCTCGAATTGTCCCGCAATTTTTTAGCACTTACCGTTTCTTTCACCTCTCGCCATGATTTGTGAACATCGTTCTGATTGTACAAATCCTTCTGTACCTCGATGGGTATGTCGGAGAAAGACGAGAGGAAGTCACTTGCTGTAGTAATATAATACTGTAGCGTTCAATGTCGTTGTGTAAACTGCGCTCAGTGACATTTGCGTCCACAAAAGATCAAGGCGAGGTCCACTGTTCATTTCCGAACTCCACGAGTCGCCTGGCAGATACATCTTAGGGCTACTACGAGGTTTACTGATGAAGGGGCCTGGAGATGTCCGAACCAAGAACTGTAAAGCCGTAGTTTCACAATCAGAGGTGATATTTATTTGTTTTCTGTCAGACGCAATCAAAAAAATCTTTGGAAACTAGATTGGAAAATAATTACAACACGGAATCTAAACATTGTTTCTCTTCTATTTGAGAAAGCAATACTTTTAAGTAATACGGCCCAGACCGAAGGATCAGTATGTACGAGGCCTGTTCAGAAAGTAAGCTCCGATTGATTGCCAAATTGAAACCACAGTGAACATCAGAAATGTTTTACTTGTAACAATTAGCTACACCTTTCAGCTACTTCTCTACGTAGTCGCCGTTCTGACTTAGACTTTTGTCATAGCGTTGTACCAACTTTTCAATAGCCTCATCATAGAAGACAGCCGCCAGTGCTTTCCGCCAATTCTCCACGCTGGCCTACACCTCGTTGTCTGTGTCAAAATGTTGTCTTCAAAGACAGCGGTTCATGTGACCAGAGATGAAACTCAGGGGGAGACAATTGCGGACTGTATTGTGGGTAATCTCACATTTCCATTTGAAAACGATGCAGGAGCATCTTCATTGCCCCTGCAGAATGCGGCTGAGAATTGTCTTGAAGAAGAAACAGCACGACATTATGTAATGTTAGCTGCATAGCTTCAGGCGAAATTTCTCACCAGGCCCTCGTACTTGGCGGCAGACACTATTTACTAGACATCTTTACGCACTCACTGCGAGCTCAGAAATGAGAAGAGCGACGTGATGCTAACTGGGGTTATACTAGAGACACTACCCAACACGTCTGTGCAAAGCTTTATCGGATTTTCATAGTCGTTTCCAATTCGCGACCGATCGGAGCTTACTTTCTGAACGCCCCTCGTAGTTCATGTAATGTACATAATATGCGTTACAATGTCCACAAATGCAATTTCGACCTTAGGTCACCTTGAAGTGGTTACAGGTGCTGAAAACACAGCAGTAGTCAATAAATGGAGTAAAAGTGACGTGAGCCTCTATGGCTCATGTCGAACTTTCGCAGATACACCACCGGTATGTGAGGGATAGGATAAAACCTCATGAAAATAAACTCGTGTTCACTGTGCGTGTCAGTAACGAACACAGTACTGGTTAAAAACACAAGGGTGAATACTGAGTGTGATTATTTCAAACACATACACAGAATGATGTGTGTGTTCCATACGAAGTGAAAGCCATTTTTGAGTCAAAGTTAGTTGATCTTTGCTCTGGGGAGGAGGAATGCGAGTAGCAACACACCTACTGAGAGCATCTCAGACATGCCGTTTGATACTAAGTGAGAAGATCAAGCATAACGCTATCACCTCTGCAGGCGTCACAGCCACAGTTACTCGTGGAAAGAGGGAAGGGGGGGAAGGGAGAGGGAAAGGAGGATGGTAAGGGGGTGAGGAGAGGGGGAGAGATAGACAGAGAGACGTCCGCCTCTGTAACTACGAGTTCAGCGTGGCATATTCCCAGTGGGCGATTTGTGCTTTTATCAGTGAGGGGGGGGGGGATGTCTTAGGGGTTAGTATAATTATATATGTTACTAGCTTGGACCGTGGTGTTACCCATGGTTAAACAGTTATTTATAAATAGATGTTAATGCCGAAACTCACTATTCACGCGTATGCACTATCAGAAAAGCCATCCCTTGTTATATCTTTAAAAGTAAATTATAGGTAAAGCTTATTTAGAAAATCATCTACATACAGGTATATGAGGGAAATTCAAAAAGTAAAGGCACATTTGTGAAAAGCTGTACTTATTCTGATGACAGAAAACTGAAACATGCGTTATTTTTCTACGTAACCTCCTTGGACTTCAATGCAGTTTTCCCGACGTTTTACAAGTTTTTTTATTTTTTATTTCATCACAAAATACGTTTTTTCGGTTGCATCTGTAACCAATTTTGCACCGCAGTAATGATGTCTTCATCACTTTCAAAGCTTCTTCCCTGTAGTGCTTCCGTTAAGGGTCCAAACATGTGAAAATCGCTTGGAGCCAGGTCTGGACTGTATGGTGGATGTTCCAGCACCTCGAATCTCAACGAAAGCAACAATGACAACATGAGAATGATTTAGTTCTAAATGTTTTGAAATGCTTAACTACTACATAACACGTTTTAAAAATTAATAAGCAAACCTATTAATAGTATTAATAGTAAGACTGTATTAAAAACTTTGTTCGGCTCCACAAATTTAAATTATATGTAAAGTTTTACTCCAGTGCGTGGGAAATAAACATCCCAGGTTGGGATGCATAAACTAAAGCCCCCCCCCCCATCCCCCCCTGCAAATCGCACACTGCATATTGCTAACCGGAAAGGGCCGGGTCCCTTTTCCTGGCGGATCGGAGATTTTCTCCGCTCGGGGACTGGGTGTTGTATAGCCCTTACGTTCGTATCATCATTACTGACACGAGAGTCATCTCTAACACACTGTCGTACTGTCTTTCCACTATTGGGTCGGCTGCATGGACGCGAACCGAAAGGCAATTAAAAAGAAAAAAAAGAGAGAAAGACCGTGTGAACACTGACAAGGGAACCTCCCCATCGCACCCCCCTCAGATTTAGTTATAAGTTGGCACAGTGGATAGGCCTTGAAAAACTGAACACAGATCAATCGAGAAAACAGGAAGAAATTGTGTGGAACTATGAAAAAAAAGCACAATATACAAACTGAGTAGTCCATGTGCAAGATAAGCAACAACAAGGAGCATATGAGCTTAGGAGCGCACTGGTCCCGTGGTTAGCGTGAGTAGCTGCGGAACGAGAGGTCAAGTGTTTCCCTGACTGAAAATTTTACTTACTTTATTTTCGCAAAGTTAGGATCTGTCCGTTCGTTCATTGACGTCTCTGTTCACTGTAATAAGTTTAGTGTCTGTGTTTTGCAACCGCACCGCAAAACCGTGCGATTAGTAGACGAAAGGACGTGCCTCTCCAATGGGAACCGAAAACATTTGATCGCAAGGTCATATTTCAACCGATTCCTCCACCGGAAAACACGTCTGATATATTCTACACGACACTGGTGAAGGCATGTGCGTCACATGACAGGAATATGTTGTCGACCCACCTAACTTGTACACTTAGCGAATGGGTAAAAAGATTCTTCTACCTTGCCCGATTTAGGTTTTCTTGAGGATGTGATAATCACTCCCAAAAAAGCGATGAAAATATAAGAGTTTGTCACATAAACTGAAAATAAAAAATTAAAATTTTCTCCGGAGGGAAGACTTGAACCTAGGATCTCTCGTTCTGTAGCTGCTCTCGCTAACCACGGGACCACGGCGCTCCTAAATACTTATTGTCAATGATCTTGCATATCTTCGCATGGACTACTCAGTTTGTATATTTTGCTTATTTTTTTCATAGTTCCACACAACTTCTTCCTGTTTTCTCGATTGATCTGTGTTCAGTTTTTCAAGGCCTATCCACTGTGCCAACTTATACCTAAATCTGAGGGGGGTGCGATGGGGAGGTTTCCTTGTGAGTATGTGTACGTGTACGTATCTTGTTCGGCTTGCGTAATTGACAGTGCGATACTAAGTATAACGATTACTCTTCTGTGTTCACGGTGATGCGTGTAGCTTACTCCGTGTCCAGCCGCGAGAATTACACGACAGTCGTCAAACTTTGTTCTCCAGTTGATGGACTGTGCTGGCGCGGCAAGCTAAATGCTTCTGTCGATAGCACTTTACCCCTTTCGTTTCCACGGAGGCAGGTGCGGGTTTTGCTGTATTGTGCGACACCTAGTAATTTCTCGTCTCCACTGATGCATACCGGACAGTTTGTATCGATTTCTCGCTCGCGTTACCACTTAGGAAATGAAGTTAACGATCAAGATACGAGACAGCTGCTACTGGAAAACATTACTTCTCCCTTGGAGATGTAGGATAACAACTATTTGTCGATAAAATTAGCTTATCAGAGATGAGTAGACGAGTCTTTTCTTATCACTGTTTTTAATCTACGTTAATTCTAAACAAACATGGAATAGAGGTCGCCCCGTGGCATAAACGTTGTGGTGGAAGCTAAAAGCTTTTCCAGTCTGGTACCTAATAGCGGGCAGTCTTGCTACAGAGCAAGCCCCGCCGAGTGTAGAAACAGTGTTTGCAATGCATTTTGCTAAATGTCTCGTATTCACACTTATGACAAGAAAGAGGACGATGCCAGGGCTCCGTTTGGTTGACGTAGATTAACTCTACAAGTGCACTTTCCCCTTATGGGACGTAAAGGACAGTAAAATAAATTTGCGTGTTGACTGCCTACACACGAAAAGGTGGAACCTGATTGTGATAGTAGGCTTGTATTAACATTTGACGTAGGATGGCTTTTATGATATTTGCCGCTACAATAGGGGGGGGGGGGGGGGGAAGAAGTTCACCCTGAAGTCCCCACTGGTGAGCTGCTCCACTCCCGAATGTGATGGTGCTTTGTCAGAACAATATAGCTTTCGGCGGAAGACTCTCTCGTTCCAAATATATTCTATGACTTGGAACAAAATCATCATGACACCAGCTTTTAAGAATGCCACTGTTCAAGCAAACCCTCTGACCAAACACGCTGAGCTACCATGCAGGCTACCTCTCGTTCCTCAGCTGCTCACGCTAACCACGGGACCACGGCGCTCCTGAGCTCACAGTATCCTTGATGTTTCCTATCTTACGCATGGACTACTCAGTTTGTAGATTTTGCTAATTTTTTCATAGTTCCACACAACTTCTTCCTGTTTTCTCGATTGATCTTTGTTCAGTTTTTCAAGGCCTATCCACTGCGCCAACTTATAACTAAATCTGAGAGGGGTGCGATGGAGAGGTTCCCGTGTAAGTACAGATGCCCCAAAGGGATTGCAGCGGCCATGTTTTAAACGCGGTAGAGTCGTGTGGACCATTACGGTTATGACAACACCCATTTTTTTGTCACCTCCGCTCCCTTGCCCTCCCCTCTCGCTACCCCGCGATTTCTTCCTACCTTCTTTATGGAAAACCCCCCGTGAACCATGGACCTTGCCGTTGGTGGGGAGGCTTGCGTGCCTCAGCGATTCAGATAGCCGTACCGTAGGTGAAACCACAACGGAGGGGTATCTGTTGAGAGGCCAGACAAATGCGTGGTTCCTGAAGAGGGGCAGCGGCCTTTTCAGTAGGTGCAGGGGCAACAGTCTGGATGATTGACTGATCTGGCCTTGTAACACTAACCAAAACGGCCTTGCTGTGCTGGTACTGCGAACGGCTGAAAGCAAGGGGAAGCTACAGCCGTAATTTTTCCCGAGGGCATGCAGCTTTACTGTATGGTTAAATGATGATGGCGTCCTCTTGGGTAAAATATTCCGGAGGCAAAATAGTCCCCCATTCGGATTCCCGGGCGGGAACTACTCAAGAGGACGTCGTTACCAGGAGAAAGAAAACTGGCATTCTACGGATCGGAGCGTGGAATGTCAGATCCCTTAATCGGGCTGGTAGGTTAGAAAATTTAAAACGGGATATGGATAGGTTAAAGTTAGATATAGTGGGAATTAGTGAAGTTCGGTGGCAGGAGGAACAAGACTTTTGGCCAGGTTCTAATGCAAAATCAAATAGGGGTAATGCAGGAGTAGCTTTAATAATGAATAGGAAAATAGTAGTGCGGGTAAGCTACTACAAACAGCATAGTGAACGCATTATTGTGGCCAAGATAAACACGAAGCCCACACCTACTACAGTAGTACAAGTTTATATGCCAACAGGATAGAGTAGCATCGAGAGATGCATCAAACCAGTCTCAGGACTGAAGACCACAACAACAATTTATGGAAACCAGAGGGATGTGGATGCGGAGAAGGAAATGGGCCCAGTTGGTTCTCCGCTGGTTGAGGATGCAGGGAGTGTGGTATAGAGCTGTCAGCAGCGGCTTATTGCTGCGGACACGACGCCGAAGCCAGCGGCAGCTGCGGGGCGGCCGGCCGTTCCTTGACCTTTCAGCTCGCGCCGCCCCCCCCCCTCTACCTGCCCCCACCCCACCCGGCACCCATGCTACCTACAGCCTAGCCACGAGGGAGCCCACCTCTGCTGAGGTACCGGCCGCGCGCCGCCAGCGCCATCTCGGCGCGGCTCCGTGCGGGCCGATCGCTGCGCCCTGCACTCCACAGGTGCCCGCTCGGCCGGGCAGCTGTTCCCTATGTTAATGCCCCGCCTTTCTTTGTGCTCCCCTCCGGGTTTCTTGTCAGGGCAGATGGGATTCGTTAACACCCACGGATCAGTTCAGGCTCAGTCTGGGGCGGCGTTCCCGCCAAGAGTCTCTCCACTTGTGCAGTGCTCCGGTTTATTAGTGCATCGACAGACACACTCGGTGACACCGTGGTGAAAATGTGGGATTATCCTTATCACTTGCATAGTAAGTTCCTGTAGTGGTGTGTGTACAATCTCGCATTTCTTGGCATGGGAAATGAGACAGATCGACAGCCGACGGCACACGGACCGTGCATCAGAGCGTTGAGCGTGCCAAGTGTCTGACGTCATAGCGTGGAATACGAGGCCTACGAGAAAGACAGGCCGCGGCGCGTACGTCACGAAGGTAGTCCTGCGCTCGCTCGCTCGCTCAAATCAGCAGACAAACTACGTTTCCACACCTGTTAACTCGTAACTAGGCATGTCCGTAGAAACGAAAACTGAATCTTCTACTGAAAACCCGCTATTATGGAATTTTACTGTTATTAGTCCTATAATGATGGGAAGTTCATGGGCCTACTTATAATTTGTTACAGCTGTACTCGCGTACAATAAAATCAAATCATGCTAAAATGATTATCAGTTGCATAAGACACCACTTCCAGCATGTAATGAGTAATGTTAAGCGGGAGAGACTGCATGCTATAAACAAGCCGTTATACCATTTATATCGAGTATTGATCTTATATTAAATTTTGCTGTAGTACTGTTAATCAGTAAGACTTTATAATAGATTCCAGTGGAAGATGTAATTCTCCTTAGTACTTACACGACCAACTGCGAGTTAACAGGTTTAGAAACGCATTTTGTCTGCTGTGCTGAGCTTGTGACGTACGCGCCGCGGCCTGTCTTTCTCGTGGGCCTCGGTGGAATAGCACGTTCGGGGGGTCTTTCCGAACGTGCAGAGCAGTATCTGGCATGTCAGATATTACAA
The DNA here is from genome assembly GCF_023898315.1 of Schistocerca nitens. NCBI lineage: Eukaryota > Metazoa > Arthropoda > Insecta > Orthoptera > Acrididae > Schistocerca > Schistocerca nitens. Next base: position 449,853,934 of record NC_064620.1, read on the forward strand.
GCGTGCGTCTGAGCGTTGACCAATGAGATGGGACAACGCTACATACGTCACACGCACGCCGTCTCCCTTCAGTACAGAGTTGTGAGGCGCCATATTGGCATTCATTTCAAGCCTATATGTTTATATGCCGTTTCTGAGCACCAGAAAATTGAGAATCACTGGAAAACCCGTTGTTAGTTGTGTGATTCGTTGCAATAAAATAATGAGAAACATCACATTCGTGGCAAAAGAATTATTGTAGCTTGGGTATTACGAGAGTATGCTATTTGAAGGCAGCGACACACTGAAGATCCACCCAAAACGCATTGTTCTTGGTACAATTATAATTTAATTTCAATTAGTAAATTATCTACGATTAACGTTTTTAGCAACGGGTAACACAATATGGCTAAGCATAGCGAACGAGTTGTTGGTTTAGCGTAATGAGTACCGTCTCTTTCCACTATTGAGTTTAGATTGGGGCGGTGGTTCGCGTCGTGACACTTCCAAATTTTTTTTCGTAATATTCGCGTTTTTATTAGGTTCTCATACTTTATTATTATTATTGTCCGCCCCCGGTAGCTGAGTGGTCTGCGTCACGGAATGTCAATCCAAAGGGCCCGGGTTCGATTCCCGGCTGGGTCGGAGATTTTCTCCGCTCAGGGATTGGGTGTTGTATTGTCCTAATCATCATCATTTCATCCCCTTCGACGCGCAGGTCGCCGAAGTGGCGTCAACTCAAAAGACCTGCACCAGGCGAACGGTCTACCCGACGGGAGGCCCTAGCCACACGACATTTCATTTCATTATTAGTTTAATATATGTTATAATATTTGATGTTATGTAAATATAAGCTCACCTTTCTTTGAGGGGTGACTTTGTTCAATTGCCTTAATCTACAGGACAGCTTGCGCTACTTGTATAAAGATATTTTGCTCCTTTTTCTTTTACGCTTCGTAATTGACATGTTGCAAAGATTCTACTACTGGGCAGGAACAGTGATCAAGTAAGACTGACCTTGGGGTTTTACTAAAATGTGCTAATGATGAAATAACGTTTATCTTATGCGGAGAAGTATTCCAAATTTGTACCGCACTGTTTGTAACGGAACTTTTATAAGCCTGTGTCCTTATTGATTGGACATGGTACTTTCCTTTTCTCGGACGATGAAGGAAATGTGCATTTTAATAGAGCTAACGTGGAAATTTTACGCGTGCCTGTTGAGTAAACAGTGTGATTTACGAACTAGAAACATCCCTCAACGGCCTCTGGAGTGCGTTGCGATCGCGTATACCACGTTGGGGGCCACGCACCGTATGCACAAGTCGCATCGTTCCTGAGCGCTCAGCAGCACGTTGAACTTGGCACGCTCAACGTTGACGTTCGACAGCTCGGTCCGTGTGCCGACGGCTTAAGGCATTCGACCAGCACTGACTCGCTGTCAACCCACTCACATCAATGGCAGTCAGCACTGATTTCACCGTACCGTCTGCTTTTGTATACGGAAGGAGACGTCACAAGCGGAATTAGCGGCCCACGATGTCAAACTCGGCACAGCGAAAACACAGAGAATAGCGCGACAGTGTTCTCTGTATTCTGTGCCGCTCTAAGGTTCGTAGAGACTCGCAGCGAGTGGCTAGCGCTCCAGCCTCTCGCGGCTTCTGTCGATTCTTTGCATGTCCATCCTTTCGACAGGAGGTCTTTGGGGACCACTGTCGTTCACTATTGTAAGAAAATGAAACGCCTACAGCCGTCCTTACGATCCTACTAATTGTGTAGCCACCAGTTTCGGCTCTTCATTGCACCATCTTCAGGCGTTGGTTGATGCTGAAGAGGCTATCACGATCCATATATACGCTGCATCAGTGGCCACTGAGTTGGCAGTTGATGGTTGGAGTGCTGACATCGCAGTTACAGATACTCTGCGTAAATCAGTTACGTTGGCCACTGATGCAGCGTATGTACGGATCGCGATAATCGCTTCAGCATCAACTAAGGCCTGAAGATGGCGAATTGAAGTGCCGAAACTGGTAGCTAAACAATAAATAAGATCATAAGGACGGCTGTAGGCGTTTCCGTTTCTTACCAAATGGGCTCTGAGCACTATGGGACTTAACATCTGTGGTCTTCAGTCCCCTATAACTTAGAACTACTTAAACCTAACTAACCTAAGGACATCACACACATCCATGCCCGAGGCAGGATTCGAACCAGTGACCGTAGTGGTCGCGCGGTTCCGGACTGAGCGCCTAGAACCGCTAGACCACCACGGCCGGCATTTCTTAAAATTCCACCGATTCCCATTAACTACGGCGCCGAGTGCGATTGTTGTGTTCGGAGGCGGACGGAGGGAAATACACAGTGGCAGAAGTGTGTACCACGTGATGATGCAGCCAATGGCGTCGTTTTTCCGATTCTGTTTTTCGACTGCAATGGATTACCTGCGATAGTTTCGTTGTAAATCTCCTTACTCAACAACAAGGAATTGCGCATTTTTATCGCTGTACGCCTTTTATTACTATAAAATATCAGCAGTAGTCCTTTCAAAAAGAAAAAAGTCGCACCTGCAAAATAATGATTACTTAATTACGCGTTTCGCCCTTTTGGGGCATCAAAAGATTATGTAGTATTCTGCAAATAAGCATTCGTCAAAAAAAAGTGCGACATAGAACGTTAAACACCAGCATCCACATACGTAGAAGCGCAGAAGTAGGACCTCGCTGTTTCGAAGTAACCACTGCTGTGTTTACAGATGATGTCGCATTTGTGGAGATTTGTAAGCGTGGTACTATTTCTGCTTCTGCGGATGCTGGTGTGGTTAACGTCGACATCCTTTATCGCACGCTTTTGACGAACGCTTATTTGCGGAATACTACATAATCTGATGATGCTCAAAACGGATGTAACCAAATCTGTTTTCTTTTTGAAATAATTCGTAACGGTGACACTACCAGCCAGCCAATGGAGAGGAAAAGATTTTACATCAACATTAGTGGTATTCTGCGTCCAGTGTTTCGCTTACATCGGGAAGCTTCGTCTGCTTACACAGTTGTGAGACACTTGCAATGATGTATTTTCCCCAGTGATTCATTTGTAGCACTCCATATTTCTTGATTAAAGACAACACAATATACCACAACTGCTGTTCGTTCGCACAAAGACAATTTTAGCCAGAAGGTTGAAAACAAACACCATTGGTGCTATATTGTATTTCACAAAAAAGTGTAAAGAGATGTGGAGTGCTGCAATCCGAAGTGAGATTGGGCAAAAATAGCAGAGCTAAACGAAGCCTGTAGCTCAAAAGCAGACAACACTTCCTGAAGTAAGCAGAAACTGGATGCAAAATACCACTACTCCTAAAGTTTCATATGAATAAAACGAAACGCGCATGGTGATAGAAAAATGCACTTTCTTGCAACTGCACAGACGGATTTTAAATGTCTTTTATTCTTTGTAACAGCGTACGTACCAATATTAAAACTGACGTAAAATAACATAGAAGTAGAAAGGCAGAATGATTTTTACGTAATTTGGCGCCACAGTTTTAATATCGCCGAAAATCTCTTCTAAATTACTCGTGAAACTGGTTGTGTAAACAGGAATTTGATCAGCATCTCTTGGCTATGTAAAAATTACGTAAAGTTCGGCCTAATTAACGTGATCTGCTAGTCACGTAGTGAGGAAAGTTACTACTTCTTCGTCAATAACTCAACTATAGCTCCTCACACATCGTAATTTGTGTTTTTGTGCTATGATTTGTGAATAGTATCTGGCTAGAAGAAGTAGATGGCTGTGGAATTCCGATGCTCCAGCAACAAGCAGAGATCAGCGCTTCTCTTCGTTACCCCTGTTGGACATGGAATTGTGGCGACTTTGACAGATGTTTAATCACCGTAAATCAATTAATGTCGCAATCAGCCATGTTTTCTCACCCTTAATTATTCAAATATGATGCGTATGGAGAAGATCTATACTCGCCTCCAGGTGGATAAATTCACATTCAGCTTTCCGATTTCTCGTTTCGGTTCTGTTATTGAATCTGAAACTAAGTACTACGTTACTGCCTGTGTTATCTGATATAACAATGAGGTACATCGGCGAAATTTACGTTACAGTCAGGAAGTTCCGTAAATTCACTTCATCATTCAAATCTGTTTGCAATCACGTCAGTTATTAGCAAATGTGTTACATACACAGATTAATCATCTCCTATGACAGTATGTGTATGTACGGTTAGATAATAAATCTGAAAATCATTTTTCATATTTGAAGATTGGCTGTTCAGTTTTGAACAGTGGACATGTAAACATCGCACCGGATGATGGACGCAAGATGGAAATTCGTGGTAGAGACGTTAAATTATAGCCTGTATCAGGAAATGTCAGTTAATCATTTGTAATAAGCTTGAATATTTTGATACGTGGCAACGTAGATTTTGGAAGACTATTTTTTCACTTCAGAATGGTACGGAGCCGTACTTATAATGTGCTTTTCGCAAATGGAAATTATGGTTGGAGTCGGATGATGGTTTGATAAAGGCAGAACATTTGTAATGTGTCAGGTCTGATACAGGCTTTGAGTTTGCAGCTCTTTTGATTTATTAGTTATTTGTGTGTGTGTGTGTTTGTGTATGTGTGTGTGTGTGTGTGTGTGTGTGTAACAGCCACAGTTTAGAGGATATCTTCCGGAATGTCTGTAGTAACAGTGCGTGGAGTGAATGCCATCCATTTACGAGTAGTACATTAGACCTCCTGTAATTGTTACACATTCGCGTGACGAGCTCTTACTTGCTGCCCGTGACCACGGCGTTTCGACCTTCTGTCCATCTGCTGTGGCCCACAGGTGGCCCTTTGTGCCTTGTCGGTAAATTGACGCAGTTGCGTTTCTCATCTTCAGTTGAGCGATGCTTACCAGCGCAACTGTTGCTGCGGTGTATAATTACACTCATTATTCCACGTAAAAGCTCTGCTGGTGCTTGCTTAAACATAGGTTTTCTGTTGCGAATATACAAGGTAACTGCATCACGATGTCAGTAAGGAGATTAAGACGCACTAATTTTCCAGATGTGTGATTTATTTAATTATGAACACTGCAGACAGAGTGTGCCTGTGTGAAAAGATTTCTAAGAGGGTGTTAAGCACAACAAAAAATTAACAATAGCACGTTACCTGTAAAATGCAGAATCTGGTATATGTTTGTCAATGCATTTCTACAGTATGCATGTTTCTGACTGTGCATAATACTTGATTATATTGGACAACTGATGTGCCATAGTCTCCATACTGACAACAGGTTTTATTTGTAATTGAAAGACTCACAACTTGCGCGATGTGAGTCTTATTTTGAGCATTTCACTGTAGATAGTATACTCGTGGAGCAAAAAGGTAATCCATACTACACTGTATTATGGTAATGAGATGCCATATTTCGTTTATAACGATGGCTTACTATGAAAGTAACGTACTGTAGCCCAGTGCAAGCAGTGCAGACTGAATGTTGTATTTTCAAACATGGAAATGGCTCTGAGCACTATGGGACTCAACTGCTGTGGTCATAAGTCCCCTAGAACTTAGAACTACTTAAACCTAACTAACCTAAGGACAGCACACAACACCCAGCCATCACGAGGCAGAGAAAATCCCTGACCCCGCCGGGAATCGAACCCGGGAACCAAACATGGAAATGTCGTATGCTGTACGAACTAGCCGTTCGCGTAAAATTCGTAGCAGTGCGTTGCTAGGATCTGCCAAAATACATGAATATATCTCAAAAATGTCTAAAACTAGGGCTACATTACAAGACTTCCTGAAATTACATAGATCCAGAAAACAAAATAATACGTGTCAAAAAAATCAAAATTATACCGAATTAAACAGTTATTATCGGTAGTGAGCTGGATCATATTGAAGACGGGATTTGTTGTAAATGTGATTTACAGTCTTGCCCTTTCATTTGACGACGCTACTTATCATGAAAAACTGAACTTTTTGGCAAACTGATTTTTTCTGTGTGTCGAGGGCACCATTTGATTTTTCGCTTTGACCCCCGACGTGTTATCAATTTCCAAATATGTAACTTACCTCTATGGAGGGGGGGGGGGGTGGATGAGTGTAACTAGTGATTGTGTTGTGTATTGTTGTGTTGTTATCATGTCCGTTTTCCGTTAAAATTAACACAACATAACGGACACACATTTCTCTAAGAAAAGTTGGGTAATGTTGCCTTGTTATCACTTGAATCTATCACTCATATTAGAATGCTAAAACTAAAAGAATAATTAATTCATGTCCATATAGGGTAATTCCTGAGATATTTAAATGCATTTAGTGGAAGTAGAAAAATCTGGACCTGTTGAATTGTTCTCGGTTCCATAAAAATCTGTTAAACTGAACGACAAGAATGAAAATATAAAATACATATTGCAATTTTAGGTTAATAATACACTTTTCACACAGTGGATCTGAGTTCGATTGTTGGTAACACCACCAGTTTTAACCAACATGGCCGTCACTGAAAAGTTGTCGGATGAAAATATTATGTTTTGTAATCTTTGTTAAGGTAGGCCGACCGTGAAATTGGAGCGCAGTTAGTTAGGGACTCAATCGAAAAACTTTCGTTCCAAATACATTTATACGAAGGCGTGCCGAAAAGTAATGCCTCCGAATGTATTACATTTCATGCGTTTTACGCTGGTTGCAACCCTTTGCCGCTACAGGAGTCGTGTGACATAGCAGTGGGTAACGTAACTATGTCGGTGCTTGAGAAAGAACGTGCTGTTACCGAGTTTCTGAAAGCACGAATTCCAAGAGTTTGTCCACATATGGAGCGTCTTCACTTCAGCACGACAGTACCAGACCACACACGACTGCTGCGATATCTGGAACAGTCCGACGCCTTGCGTTGACTGTCACCGATCGTCCTCCACGCACTCCTGACATGGCCGCATCCGATTTTCGTCTGTTTCCAAAACTCAAAGCAGACCTTCGATGACTTCAGTTTGATAGCGATGAAGCGGTGCTAACAGAGGTGAGTCTATGGTTCCGTCAACAAAGTGAAACATTCTACAGGGTGTTACAAAAAGGTACGGCCAAACTTTCAGGAAACATTCCTCACACACAAATAAAGAAAAGATGTTATGTGGACATGTGTCCGGAAACGCTTAATTTCCATGTTAGAGCTCATTTTAGTTTCGTCCACCTACGCTCAATGGAGCACGTTATCATGATTTCATACGGGGTACTCTACCTGTGCTGCTAGAACATGTGCCTTTACAAGTACGACACAACATGTGGTTGATGCACGATGGAGCTCCTGTCATTTCAGTCGAAGTGTTCGTATGCTTCTCAACAACAGATTCGGTGACCGATGGATTGGTAGAGGCGGACCAGTTCCATGGTACCCACGCTCTCCTGACCTCAACCCTCTTGACTTTCATTTATGGGGGCATTTGAAAGCTCTTGTCTACGCAACCCCGGTACCAAATGTAGAGACTCTTCGTGCTCGTATTGTGGACGGCTGTGATATAATACGCAATTCTCCAGGGCTGCATCAGCGCATCAGGGATTCCATGCGACTGAGGGTGGATGCATGTATCCTCGCTAACGGATGACATTTTGAACATTTTCTGTAACAAAGTGTTTGAAGTCACGCTGGTACGTTCTGTTGCTGTGTGTTTCCATTCCATGATTAATGTGATTTGAAGAGAAGTAATAGTTCTAGCAGCACAGGTAGAGTACCCCGTATGAATTCATGATAACGTGCTCCATTGAGCGTAGGTGGACGAAACTAAAATGAGCTCTCACATGGAAAGTAAGCGTTTCCGGACACATGTCCACATAACATATTTTCTTTCTTTGTGTGTGAGGAATGTTTCCTGAAAGTTTGGCCGTACCTTTTTGTAACACCCTGTATAGTGACGGTGTCCACAAACTGGTGTCTCGTTGAGAAAAATATGTTCGTCGCCAGGGTGACTTGTTGAGAAATAAATATGCAGACACGAAGATTAATGATGTAGAATATTAATGAAGTTCGTTTTATTCAAAAAGCTTTAAGAGTTTTCACATAAAAAATTGGGGGGGCATTAGTTTTCAGCACGTCCTCTTCCTAACTAGGACAACATTTGCTACTGAAATCAGTCGAGACTCGCAATCTTTCACCTGTCTAAGTTTTCATTTCTAATTATGTTTTATACAAATTTTACACTCTTACCCTAGCGCCCCAAGCGTCCTGGTTGTTATGATTGCTAGGAATGCAGAGAATGAAACACGAAAACCAACAACAGATAATATTTTTAAACAGTGCTCACTTGAATCAAGATATAATCGTAATGTTATTGCATTGTGGTTGTAGTTAGACGCTGCGCAAACGTTAGTCATGATTTAGAGTTAAATTCGGAAGTAGAACACTTACTATTCCTCTTCAGAACAACTACAGAATTTTGCAGTAATGTTTGTCTGTCACAAGAGGGTGGCAGCACTTTGCTGCAAAGTCTTTGTAGAGACAAGTAATGCAGCTCTCCTGTTTATCGAAGTATGCTTTTGTACAATGTGAAATAAACGAAATGTTCAGTGCAGTAGTTAAAACTTTCAACTTAAAACGAGTAAATATAACAAGAATGACTTCCGAAAATATGGTGCATAATAGTACAGCGTGCCACCGCAAGGGGCGCTAAATAACGTGCTACAACCTACGTACACTTAGCCTAGTCTTCTCGATCACCACCAAACTTACCGATCCCGACCGAAGAACGGATAATCTACTCTTTGCCGGATGTCCACAGCTGTTTCTAAAATTTTTCATAATGAATAAATCCGCTCCAGTTGTACTTGACAAATTCTGTATTTGGATATAATCGTACACAAGAACCGGATTTTGGGATGTACATGCTATCTTCAGGCGCTTAAAAAAAAGGAAACTAAGAGGGATTCTTCATAAAATTAATTAACATTAAAAGATCCCATACAAATGTGAATATCGGGTTCTATCTTGTACCTCGATTACGTACGAGAAAGTCGTATGTCATGTAAAAAAATTCAGCAAATTTATCAAGTAGCATGCGCGATCCCGTGCGGGTGAGGCTTGAATTGGTACTCTTGAGTCAACCAGTACTACATTGGCGTGACGAAAAGAGAAAAAAAAAACAAATAATATACACTACTGGCCATTAAAATTGCTACACCACGAAGATTACGTGCTACAGACGCGAAATTTAACCGACACGAAGTAGATGCTGCGATATGCAAATGATTAGCTTTTCAGAGCATTCACACAAGGTTGGCGCCGGTGGCGACACCTACAACGTGCTGACATGAGAAAAGTTTCCAACCGATTTCTCATACATAAACAGCAGTTGACCGCCGTTGCCTGGCGAAACGTTGTTGTGATGCCTCGTGTAAGGAGGAGAAATGCGTACCATCACGTTTCCGACTTTGATAAATGTCGGATTGTAGCCTATCGCGATTGCGGTTTATCGTATTGCAACATTGCTGCTAGAGTTCGTCAAGATCCAATGACTGTTAGCGGAATATGGAATCGGTGGGTTCAGGAGGGTAATACGGAACGCCGTGCTTGATCCCAACGGCCTCGTATCACTAGCAGTCGAGATGACAGGCATCTTATCCGCATGGCTGTAACGGATCGTGCAGCCACGTCTCGATCCCTGAGTCAACAGATGGGGACGTTTGCAAGACAACAACCATCTGCACGAACAGTTCGATGACGTTTGCAGCTGCATGGACTATCAGCTCGGGGACTATGGCTGCGGTTACCCGTGGCGCTGCATCATAGACAGGAGCGCCTGCGATGGTGTACTCAACGACGAACCTGGGTGCACGAATTTTTTCGGATGAATCCAGGTTCTGTTTACAGCATCATGATGGTCGCATCCGTGTTTGGCGACATCGCAGTTAATGCACATTGGAAGCGTGTATTCGTCATCGCCATACTGGCGTATCACCCGGCGCGATGGTACGAGGTGCCATTGGTTAAACCTCTTGTTCGCATTGACGGCACTTTGAACAGTGGACGTTACATTTCAGATGTGTTACGACCCGTGGCTCTACCCTTCATTCGATCCCTGCGAAAACCTACATTTCAGCAGGATCATGCACGACCGCATGTTGCAGGTCCTTTACGGGCCTTTCTGGATACAGAAAATGTTCGACTGCTGCCCTGACCAGCACATTCTCCAGATCTCTCACCAATTGAAAACGTCTGGTCAATGGTGGCCGAGCAACTGGCTCGTCACAATACGCCAGTCACTACTCTTGATGAATTGTGTGGTCTCGTGTTGAAGCTGCATGGGCAGCTGTACCTCTACACGCCATCCAAGCTCTGTATGACTCAATGCCTAGGCGAATCAAGGTCGTTATTACGGCCTGAGACGGTTGTTCAGGGTACTGATTTCTCAGGATCTATGCACCCAAATTGCGTGAAAATGTAATCACATGTCAGTTTTAGTATAATATATTTGTCCAATGAATACCCGTTTATCATCTGCATTTCTTGTTGGTGTAGTAATTTTAATGGCCAACAGTGTAACAGCAGATAAGGACACATTGCCAGCCTATTGGAGCTTATGAACCAACTGTGAACGATTAGACATGGTGTGGGGACTTCTGTGGTAAGCTGCTTTTGAGGTTCACGCATTGGCGGTCTATGGCTTGTGTGTTCATTTTAATTTCTTAAGCCCGCTGCCAACTGCTCAACAGTAAATTTGTCTCTGACAAACACTAATGTCCATTAAGTGCACAGACGTTGGTGCCTCGTGCCTTTAGGGAGCAGTGCGCCGTGGGGTGGTGACGGCGCCGCTGGTGAGGGTGTGTACTGCGGACAGCTGGTGATCGGTGCCAGAGGCGGCGGAGGCAGAGAGCCGGAGGCGGCTGGCGGCCGGCTGACCTCGGCTGGCGCGGCTGCGGCCACGCGGCAACACCGCCTCTCCTCCTCCTCCTCCTCTTTCTCTTTCTCTTCCTCAGCCACAGCCACGCGGCTGCCGCCGGTTTTTTAAATCTGGCCGCTCCTCCGGCGCTGCCTGCGCCGTGTCGTGGCGCCCACACGTGGGCGCTGGCTGGTCTGCGCCGCAAGCAATCACACTACACACTCCACCGCGCCCCACCACTATCCACCGTGCGGGGTGGCCGCGCCAGCGCCCGAGAGGTCGGAACCCTTCGCTTAGAAGCGAACTGGACATTTATCTCTTTATGTATACCATCTCATCAGGAGCATGCTGACACGAATTAAATAGCAATCGAGTTCCATCGTTGTGGCCGTGAGGGCCATTCGAGACCGACCGCCAACCGTGTCATCCTCTGCCAGTGGCAAAAACAGTAATATCAGAAATTGAGTCCGCCTTGGTGCAAAACGCCTTATTATTCGTTTATTTCTTTATTATCCCAAACTAGTTTCGGCGACAAATATCACCATCATCAGTAGGGTTTTTTAATCTAAAACATGAGAGCTCTAAAACGTGACAGCACACATTCAACTTTTGCAGAACATCTAATGAACAAAAATCGTAACCTCACTAATATCGAAAACGATCTACGCATTCTGAGAAACACCAACAATCTATACCGACAACTAACAATAGAAGAAAATTACTACATACAAAAGGCTATAGTCGAAGGGGAAAATGTAATAAACGAAAACACAACACTCTGCAACAACACACTCTTTACCGCTCTGAGAGAACTGACCGAGGACACAGAACAGAAAGCACACATACGCAAAAGTACCACTTCCCCATCACACACAAAGACATAAATAATGAACAGAAGTCGTCGTAATTCGCGCTACAGTGTTTCATAGCCTTTCTCGCCACATGCGATACGCCTCTCGCGACGCACGCGAACAGCTAGATGGCATAATATTCTGGATCAGAAACAAAGTGCAAAAGTTTTGTTTTTCTGTGTATAAAAGCAGCCACATACCATCCAACGAACGTGAGTACACGAATAGCTAAGCAACAGCTCAATACACACCAAATTACTGGTTTCGACAACACTACCACAACCCCAAGTATATACTGCTGCCATACGAAGTTCACCTTTAGTATTTGTTTACTAACAGCCGCTCACATGGTTGCAGATGACATGATGTTCGCTAAGTAAAAAGACAGCAACAGAAAAAAACAGCACAGAAAATATGTTGCAAACAGCGCCAATACTTGCTTAAAGCATGCTGTAACATACAATAAATAAGGCAGTATGAAAGTATCAATAGAAAACTATATTTCAAAAGACGAATTTTAAAAATGTAATAATGTCTTACTGTGTTTGTACAACCATGCCATTTTCTGCATGTTTTAGATTTAAAAAACCCACTGATGATGGTGATGTTTGTCGCCGAAACTAGTTTGGGATAATAAAGAAATAAACGAATAACAAGGTGTTTTGCCCTTAGGTGGACTCAATTTCTGATATTACTGTTTTTCTATGCAAATACGGACCGAATGGAATAATTCAAGATAATATTATCTGCCAGCGGCGTCATTAGATGTGGTACGGAGGGGCGTAGGGTCAGAACATCTCTATCCCCGGTCTTGTACGCTTCCTTGACCAAGGAGCCGCTACTACGCGGTCAAATAGCCCCTAAAATGGCATCGCGAGGCTGAGTGCACCCCATTCCAAACCTCCCACCAAGGAAAATCCATGGCAGTACTGCGAATGGAAACCAGATCTTCCACATAGTAGCCAGACACTCTGACAGCCAAACTACGGAAGCGGGCGACACCAATTGTTGAGTATTAATATAAGCTTACCTTCTCCTTGAACTCTGGTGTACTTCCAGCGAGGGTGTCCGAATGTCTGTGGAGAAATGCCAGCCTGTTCTTCCTCAAGAGACAAAGGTGGAGAAGGTAGTTACGCTGGACGATGAGGTCTGGAGCGAAGCAACTCATCACAAAGGTGTTCCATTGAGTTCAGATCAGGACACTGGGCAGGTCAGTCCATTTCAGGAATGTAAATGTCCACCAACCATTGCATCACAAATGCTGCTTCACGACAGGATGCTTTGCCATGCTGACACAATCAAGGTCTCCGAACTGTTCCTCTGCTATACGCGGAACACCATCCTTTAACACGTGCTCATCTCCCTCCGCATTTAGCGTTTTCTTAAACGCATTAAGGGAACCACACCCTAACCACGAAAACACCACCATACCGTAACACCATCTCCCTTGTACTTCATTGTTTAGCACTACACATAATGGCAGGTAACCTTCTCCAGACATACCCCAAACCCAAACACTTCCATCGGATTTCCACAGGACGTAGCTTGATTCATAACTCCAAGTCACTCGTTTCCAGTCATCAAACCGTCATCTCAACCGTCGTTCAGCAATAACTACAGAAATTTGTGGCTAATGTGGAGCCGCCCGATCATTGTACCCCATTCCTTTGATCTCCCTACGCGCAGTCGTAGAGCTAGATGGATTGCTGGTAGCACTTTGGGACTCACGAGAGATTCCTTCCGCTGATTTCATCCGATTTTTTAAAAACCCCTCCAGAGTGATCGACTGTCTCTGTCCGTCAGTAAATTAGGTCTGCGTGTTCTCGGTTCAGCTGTTGTTGTTCCTTAGTGTTTCCACTTCAGAATCACATCACAAGCAGTCGAGTTTGGTTGATGTAAAAGAGCTGCAATGCCCCACATGGATTTCTTACTCACGTGACATCCAATGTCTGGTCCACTGCTCGCTGCTGACCGACGCATTCCGCTCTTACTGCTTCTACAATGGCTGTACTCCCCGCCTCCTTTTGTACGTATCATTTTCTTGAGGCAACAGTCTGCAGCGGTCAAGTACTTGATATAAGGTATTGCAAACCTTCAGCTTGATTATTACGGAGTACTGACTTGAGAAATAACATTGCAAACAAAACAACGGCACAGATTCCCTACCGAGATGCACGTCTTCAATGGGAATGAATAAGGCTTGGTCAGCATGTTCAGAGGGCTTACGAACCTCCTAGGCCCTCAAAGTACGCCTGGATGAGAACGAATAAAGAGATCCCTCATATCTCCATCTGATAAATTCAAGTCAGGCTCGGCATCGGCTAAGCTACTGTAGTACCCAACCACGTAACTTCAAAAGAACGCCATGAGAGAGGATGCATTATTCTTTTATTTTTACCGTTATTTTGTCGAAAATTAACATGATGAGACTGTGGATGGGTAAAAATACAAGGAAGCAGTCAGGCACTTTATTACGGCTCTTTATTACTCGTAAGAACAAATAGCTTCCTTAGCAGTATCAAATCGAAAATGCAAAGTTCCTTTTTAGGGAAGTTCCTTGGCGCGATGGTACCGTACAGCACAAAACGGGTTAAGAAAAAGGACTCCTTTACTGTAACTGGGCATATGAATGCGTTATGACTACTTTGTAAGACAACGGCTAAGTTAGTTTTGTGTTCCTTAAAACGAAAATGCTGCTTAATTTTTGACTGCTTTTGAAGAGCTTCGCAGATTAAAAAAACATGATTCCACACTTTTCTGAAATTTGAAAATACTGGCAGTGCTGAGTACCACACACCTAAATGTTCCGACCATGCGGCTATTTGTTTAGAAATAACGATTTACAAAGACAAATCTGTGCGAAAGAATTGATCTGTCAGAGGAGTTACAACAAGTACTTAAATGTTACAACAAGAAGTTCGTAAAGCATAAATGTAAGTAACACAAAATCAACTCATTTCTTGATTGTTTCGTAACGTAGCTGCAGATGCTAAGTTCCTAGGAGTAGAGGTCGATGCCTTGGATGAGCTATCAAATGCTTCCGGACTACAAGACGGGGAAGCGTCAGCATTGTGAGAAGGGAGGTGATGGCGTACATGTGGCGAGAGGGTAGGTTGGTGTACGTTAGGCTGGAGGAGGGAGGTGGTGCACGTGATAGGTGACTGGCACCTCTAGGCTACGTGTCCAGGTGCAGGTAAGCACTGCGCCAAGATGGCGGCACGATGCTCGGCTGTTTTCTGGCGACAAGTTATAATGGGCGGCGCTGTGGTGGATGGTGGGGGGCAGAAGACACAACGACAGCTTTGCCTGTATTGCAGCGGGATGAGTAGGGGAGAGGTGTTGAGGAAGGGGGCGGGAGGGGCAGGCGGCAGTGACTAGCTTGCACCTGACACCTGCCTGCACCTGCCTTCTCTTCTCTCTCCAAGCTGATGCTGCTCAGAGCAAAGCGCTGAGAGTACACTCACCGCTTAATCAACTGGTTCCTGTACAGCCTACGTCCGAACCGGAGTAGCGACGTAGAAAAGTGGGGACACGGACACACACAAACACACACACACACACATAAGCACAGGTATTTAATTTTGTTAAAATCTGCCGATCCTCAGCTGAATATTATATTTTTTATTTTCAGGTTAGGACATTTCATGTACAACTGAATAAAGGCAACACTTGTTTTTCCAGAAAGGTTTCGCTTCAATTTCTCAAGCCCTCGTAACTGACCTGAAATACATATTCATTTTCGTTTGTCTGCAGCACTTTCAGTGTATATATCTGCTGTTGTAAATGTTAGTTATAAAAAAACAGTTCTGACCTGCACACATTTTGCTCAGTATATGTTTTATTACTTCCTGTCTTAGTTGTCAAATGTCTTTCAGTTCATCTGAGGTCGTCTATACTGCGTTATCGTCGCAGGTCAAGTGTTGATGACTTCTTGTGTTATACATTGTCGCATTCTGAAGATTGTTGTCTTTTTACTGTTATTTCGGTAGATAAAACCGCTCTTCTGCGAAAGGTTTTACATATTAGACAGAAGTTTTAAAATAAATGCTTTTTTTAAAATGTGCTTCGGTGGACAGTTATTATGATTTTTGAAACTTTTCAGATGATTTTATATTGCAGGTAAAATATATACACAGATGACAGAAAGGTGCTGTGATATGATGGTGGTACTTAGATTACATTCTTCTGGTGGGCCCTACAGCCTCAATAAATTTTTTCCACCCACTCATGCACATGTGATAGTTACGTGAGCAAGAGTATGTGGTGTGATTTGTGATAAACATTACAAGAGGATGCCCGTTGACGACATTGCCAAGCAGAAATATGATTGGATCCGGAGGTGCTCCAAGAAGAGAGGAAGATTTGGGAAGTGAGTGAATTGGGATGCTAGTTAGGGAAGGTAGGTTCATGCAGAGGGTGAGGCAGAGTATATTTCTTTGCAGGATTTCAAGAGATTTGTAGGACTTAGGAAAGGCAGAGATCAAGGCGATATTGACATATAATAGGATGTAGTGGATGAGGGATTTACAGGCGAAGTTATGGTAGAAGTATGTAGACCCCGAATGTGGCCTATTAGTAGTTCTAGTCGATGTCGGGGTTTGTGTTAGAGGCACGGGCTCGTTATAGGTGGAGACGCGGAAATGTGGACGACGGAAACGCTGAGTGTTACGACGAAACATGGTGGCTTTTCTGTGGATTTACTTATTCGGCCAGGGGATCCAATTGGCGTTGGAGGGAGGCACTGGAAAGTTGTGATGGGTAGCAAGGTAGGCGGTGCCGTCAGCATATTGCAGGATTTAGGTGAAAGGGGGGATGAGAAATGGTTTGTGAATGCCTACCATCTACAGTACGTAAAGGAGGGGGATAGAACAGAGCTTCGAGGTGCACCCGCAATGGGGTGAAATATACTGGGGCAGGTGTGCTTGATTGTGACATACGTAGGACGTTGGTGAAAGAAGGATGCTGTAAGGCGGATTTAATTAACTGAGAGGCTTAGGTTTGTAGCTTGGATACCAGTCCAGAGAGCCATACCCGATCAGAGACTTTTTGGCTATCGGGGGAGGCAAATAATTCGAATTTCCGTGTATTTAGTTGAACGAGATATGGCGGGTAAGGCGCTGGCCGTCGATGGAGTATTTTGGGCGAAAGCCACACAGGGTGTTGCGGATGGGCAGATGTTGTTACAAGGCGTTGATGGATTAGTTGGGTAAGGATTGTTTCAAGGATTTTGCTGAAAACTGACAGTAAGGCTGATCATTCTGAAGGATACTGTCCCACTGCAATAGTCGTGTAACAACTGTAGTTGTAACAAAGTACTGAAAGTCTGTCTGAGAAGAAGAAAAAAAAATAACCGAATGAATTATAGCAGTGCCAACAGAATTACCGTTCTTTGTTTCTGTATCTGTTTGTGTGCGTAAAAAGAGAAGGAAGATGAGAAGAGTTGGTTTGTAATGAAAACCGATCCGGGATCCCATGTTTATTTCCAACGATCGTCTGCCGCGAGCCCCTGCAGTGGCACAGCTATACCTCCCGCGTGGCACAGAAGCTTCCGTTACGTTCTACGAGTACCTTTTGAACGTCGCCCTACCTCCCATTTCGCAGCGCCAGGGGCGAAAGGCGTAACCGGTTTGCATTACGGAAAATGTCAGGCGCCGGAAACAGGCAGGCGAGTGCTGTCGGATATTCAAACAAACGGCATTTCTTCCAGGCTGACTCAGGTCGCTTATGATGTGCGTTGTTGTAGTTCATACTCCTCATGGCAGACCACACGCTTCTGTTAAGAATTCAGGGGCTATACATGTATCACTTCAGACCACTCTCTTTCCTGATTTCCTTGTGTCAGCACGCGACTGGCACTTGTCTGTCAACGGTTTCAGTCTTGTTCCTCATTTCAGAGGCTGCTTTTTTAAAAAAAATTTATGCGGCGCGCTGCGAATTCCTGTTCTGTGCCAACTTCTTCGTCTCAGAGTTGCACTTGAACCCATCGTCTTCAATTACTTGTTGGATATATTCCAATCGGTGTTCCCCTACTGTTTTATCCTCAACCGCTCCTTCAAATATCATGGAACTTATTCCCTCATTTCTTAACATAAGTTCTCTACGCTCTCTTTGTCATTGTTTTCCGTTCTCATCGATTCTGCAGAGAACCTACTGGTTTCTTATATGCATAATTCTCAACATCCGTCTGTAACACATCATCTCAGACACTTCGATTCTCTTCTTTTCCAGTTTCCTCGTAGTCCATATGTCATTTCACATAATGCTGTGTTCCAAACGTGCATTTTCAGGAATTTCTTCATCAAATTAATGCCATTGTTTGATACTATCAGACTTATTTTGGCCAGTAATCCCCTCTTTACATGTGCTATGTCTTTCTTGCTTCATCCCTCATGCATTATTTTGCTTCCAAAGTAGCAGAAGTCCTTAACTTCGTCTATTTCGTAGTCCTAAATTTCGGTATTAAGCTTATCATTTTTGCTACTCTTCATAACCTTCATCTTCCTTCGCTTTACTCTGAGGTCATAGATTGTGTTTTTAGACAATCAGGCCGTTCGTCTAAGGCACTTTAATCTGTGGAAGTGGCTGGGAAATGAAACCGAAAACAGTATCTACATACCAATTTCAATTGGAGACTTCCAAAAATGAAAAGAACTATTTTTGTGCTATGGTTGTATGAATCTAAAACCACTTTTTTGTCTTAGCCGAGATGAATTTAAAGTTACTCGCTTCAACTTCAAATTGTTTCCTCCGATATTGGGTGCAGATGTTATTAAAGCATTACGTAAACTAAAGACTCAGCTGTGTAAAATGCTCATTGTGAGCATCACTGCCTATTTTCGTATAATTGTATTGTCGTTGGTCTCCAGATTTCGTAGTATGAGTAAATGTATTTTGCTTCGATTTACGCGCAGAGAGAGAACATGGTCGGACTGTTGTATGATCACGATTCATAAGTTCACAGCATTAGTATAAGGAAATGCATACTTCACACGAAGCTTAAAAACATTTGTTTATTGACTCATTATTTACATCATCAATGTTTATTTATATAACAGATTTTTACAGGTCTATAACTACCACAGCCTTCACTGTTCACGTTGGCACTGATGTCAGCTGTTGGCACTTCTGTTGAGAAATGCAAGACAGCGTATTTTGTCAATGTTTTCGGGAAATTCATTGCTTATGGACATGGCTGTTGATTCTGATCACACATTCTTTTGCAAATCATTCTGGGTCGTTGAATTAACTCATTAAAGGTGAGGATTTATTGTTATTTAAACCCTGTTCAAAACGAATAGTATCTGGCACTTGACCAGTCGACGAGAATTAATATCTAATTAGCTAACATTTCAATCAGTAAAGCGGATACGGGGTGTGTTAAAAAAAATAACGGTTTTTTGAATTTTGGAATGAGTTGTATTTATTTGTCTACATCAGTGTTATCTCTTTCAAAGTAGTCCTCATTACTTATTATACAATTATGTCAGCTCTTACTCCCAACCCCCAAAACACTTATGGAACTTGACTTTGTCAAAGCTTCAGGCTCTTTCAGCGATGCATTTTTAATCTCACCTGTGTTTGTAAAACTATGGCCCTCCATTTTGGAAACAGGAAAAAGTCATATGGGGTCATGACTGGCGAATTTGGAGCTTGGAGCATCATTACTGTATTGTTTCTGGACAAAAATTCATCATCAAACAATAAAGTGTGAACAGGTGCCATGGACTGAATCGCCACGGATCGTTTTCTCCGGACTGTGCCAACCAAATGGCGCCAAACTTACAAGTAGAACTCTTTATTTATGTTCGACCTTGTGGTAAGAGCTCATGCTGCAGAATGCCGTTAAAATCGAAGTACATTTAGGTTTCACAGCTCTTATTGAACTTTTTTCGGTCTTGGCGATCCCGAGTGTTTCCACTGGAACGACTGACCCATAGTTTCGACGTCATATTCGTAGGCCCATGTTTCGCCTGTTATGAGACGTTTCAATAGTACTGCATCGTAGATAACTCCATCTGGCAATCTTGAGCAACTCGGGTTCGTAGCAATTTTTGTTTGAAATTCAACAGTTTTTGGAAGAAATCTTGCTGTCAAGCGTTTCGTATCCAAAACAGCTGAAAAAGTTGCCAACATCATCAGCAACATTTCTGGTTGTATTCGTTGGTTTTCCATAATCATTTCTTTAAGTTTTCCACGATTTCAAGGGTTCACGGTCTTCTTCAAAACTCTTACACCACGCATAAAGCATTTTGTTTACTCGTATCAGACTCAGAAAAACCAATATTTAACATTTCTAAAACTTTGATACAATTTATTACGTTCTTAAAGCAAAATCCTCTGGTCTGTTTTTATACAAAATAAGTAATCGTCGATACTACCAAAACACATGTAACGTCTTTGAAAACTGACAACAAAATTAAATATCCTATGTGGTTAACGCTGTTCAGATACGTTTCAGACATTGTTACCAACAAAACGAAAAAATCGTGCGGATCGCTCTAATACATCACCCGGAGCCACGGAAATCCCGTTATTTGTTTGGCTGTTGGTGGAAGGATGGGCAAAATTTTAAATCCCGTCGATTAAGCTTTGCCGGATAGAGCACTTGCTTTATTGGACACAGAGAAGTAAAGACCTATTCAAGGGAACTATTCCCGTTACTCGCCTTGTAATATTTTTTTTTTAAAAAAAAAAAAAGAAGAGTGAAAAACCTATATACAGATAATCGGAAGCGGTTTTGAACCCCATTCGTCGCGAATACTAGACTACGACAACTCATGTATGGCGACCTCTATAAATTATCAAAATTCTCGGCAAAACATAGCCATCACCGGTGACAAAGCTGTAGAAGCACGTCTGCATAAATCCCTCGATTGCATGGTGGTGTGCAACTTGCATAGGACATCAGACTGGCCGATATCTACGGACTGTGTTGGTGCGTTACTTATATTCATAGCGGCCGCCGCTGCGAACCGCTCTAATTTCTCTTCCCTTTGTTAACAGTTGGAACTAATCAACGTGTCGGCGAAATAAATTCGGTGATGTCCACGGCTGTTACGTGCAAAACCTGTTTGTTCGCAGCGTAGGCGAAACATGATTTTGAATGAAAGCGACACACAAAAGAGATTCCCGTATTTCAAAGGTCCGTTGCCGCCCGCATTCGAAGTGAATGGCGAGCAGTAATCCCGGTTGAGTGCGACACGTGACGATAAGCTCTCGCGCACTGAAGACAATTACAAGCAGCGTACATAAACTGCGTTACGCTTCGATGCCGTTTGCGCTGCTCGGCAATTGATGCCGCTCTGGTAATTCGCTTAGAAAAATGCGGGGATTTGAATGTCTGCGAGAGCGGCATTACTTACTTGATTGGCAGGTGCGACCCAGTAACGATGGGAACAGCGCCCGCCAAACAGCCTAGTCCGCAGCTCGTGGTCGTGCGGTAGCGTTCTCGCTTCCCACGCCCGGGATCCCGGGTTCGATTCCCGGCGGGGTCAGGGATTTTCTCTGCCTCGTGATGGCTGGGTGTTGTGTGCTGTCCTTCGGTTAGTTAGGTTTAAGTAGTTCTAAGTTCTAGGGGACTGATGACCATAGCTGTTAAGTCCCATAGTGCTCAGAGCCATTTGAACCATTTTTAGTTCTAAGTTCTAGGGGACTGATGACCATAGATGTTAAGTCACATAGTGCTCAGAGCCATTTTTTGAGCCAAACAGCATCCGCTCATGCTGGGATATTACACACACTTCTGCGCCTGTGTCCCGTCGCAAATCATATTCCGCCGGTTACAGTGGATGGTCTCCATCGTAGACCTGCGTTGGACTGCCTTAGCTACCACACAACATTATATCTGTTGTACGCTGAAAGTGCTATGATGGTACACTCTAAGACAAAAAACCGACACACCACGAAGGAATTATCGGAATGGAACGGAAATCGGTAGATGTATTTTATATGAACAGACAAATAAATGATTACAGTTTCAGACAAGTCGGCAGAGTTATTCAAGCCGGCCGTTGTGGCCGAGCGGTTCTAGGCGCTTCAGTCCGGAACCGTGCTGCTGCTACGGTCGCAAGTTCGAATCCTGCCTCGGGCATGGATGTGTGTGATGTCCTTAGGTTAGTTAGGTTTAAGTAGTTCTAAGTTTCTAGGGGACTGATGACCTCAGATGTTAAGTTCCATAGTGCTCAGAGCCATTTGAACCATTTTATTCAAGAGAAAGGGTTTCACAAATTGAGCAAGTCGATAACGTGTTGGTCCACCTCTGACCCTTACGCAGGCTGTATTCGGCTTGGCATTGATTGTTGGATGTCTTCTTGAGGGATATCGTGCCAAATTCTCTCCAATTGGTGCGATGGATAGTCAAAATCCGGAGCTGGTTGGAGGGTGATGTCCATAATGCTCCAAACGGTCTCAATTGGGAAGTGATTCGATGATCTTGTTGGCAAGGTAGGGTTTGGCAACCACAAAGACAACCATCAGAATTTTTTGCCATATGCATGCGGGCATTATCTTGCTGGAATTGAAGCTCAGGGCGGCTTGCCATTAAGGCCAACAAAACTGGGCGTATAATAAAGTCCACGTACCTCTGTGCTGCAAGACAGCCGCAGATGACAACCAAAGGGGTCCTGCTATGAAGTGACATGACACCCTAGAGTCCAGACCATCACACCTGGTTGTGGGGCTGCATTGCGGGTCGCAGTCCGGTTGGTATCCCAGCTGTCCGAGCCGCCTCCAGACACGTCTGCGGCCTGGAATCTCACTGATTGGAGTATAATTGTCTTCAGTGACGAGTCCCGCTTCGAAATGAGACCCGATAACCAACGAAGACATGGAGTTAGATATTTAGTAAATGTTTTAAGTGTCGTTTGTGTTCTATCAATTAAACTGTATTAATTTAAGTTCATATTCATAGTTGTCCGTAGCACTCTCTCTCCTATTTCGCGACAATACAGAACGATCTGCCCTCCTTTGGACTTTTTGATGTCTTCCGTCAGTCGTGTCCGATGCGGATCCCACACGGCACAGCAATACTCCAAAAGAAGACGGACAAGCGTAGTGTAGGCAGTGCCTTTAGCAGACCTGTTGCAGTTTCAAAGTGTTTCTGCTAATAAATCCCAGTTTTTGGTTAGCTGTGCCGGAAACATGATCTATATGATCGTTCCAATTTAAGTTATTCGCAGTTCTGATCCCCAAGTATGTAGTTGAATTCTCAGCCTTTGAATTTGTGTGATTTATTGCGTAACCGATATTTAGTGGACTCCTATCGGTATTCATGTGGATGACTTCACACTTATCATTATTTAGAGTCAACTACCACTTTTCGCACCGTGCACGTATCTCATCTAAATCATTTTGAAATTTGTTGCATCCCATGACTTTACAAGAGGGTAAATGACAACATCATCTGCAAACAGAGGGCTGCACAAATTGTCTTCTAAGTCGTTTATATGGAGCAGAAACAACAGGGGGCCTGTAACACTTCCTTGGGGAACGCCAGATATTACTTCTCTTTCGCTCGATAACTTCTCGTCAGTGACTACTAACTGTGACGTTCCTGACAGAAAATCACGAATCCAGTCGCACAACTGACACGATACACCGTAGGGACGCAGTTTGATTAGGAATCGCTTGGATGAAAGAGTGTCTAAAACGTTTTGGAAGTCTAGAAATGTGAAATCAATCTGAGATCCCCTGTCGATAGCACTGACTACTTCGTGAGAGTAAAGAGCTAGTTACGTTTCTCAAGAACGAAATTTTCTGAATCCGTGTTGGCTCGCCGCGCGGAGTGGCCGCGTGGTTCGAGGCGCCATGTCACGGATTGCGCGGCCCCTCCCACCGGATGCTCGAGTCCTCCCTCGGGCATGGGTCTGTGTGTTGTTCTTAGCATAAGGTATTTTGAGTAGTATGTAAGTCTAGGGACCGATGACCTCAGCAATTCGGTCCCTTAGGAGTTCACAGACATCTGAACATTTTTCGTGCTGGCTGTTTGCCAATAAATCGTTTTCTGCGACGTAATTCATAATGTTTGAACACAGTGTACGTTCCAAATTCCTACTGTATATCGACGTTAGTGATGTGGGTCTGTAATTTACCGCATTACCCCTGTTTCTTTTCTTGAGTACTGGTGTGACCTGTGCAAATTTCCAGTCTTTAGGTTCGGATTTTGGCACGAGCAAGCGGTTGTAAACGATTGCGAAGTATGCAGCTATTGTATCAGCATACTCTAAAAGGAACATAAGTGGCCGGACGTGAGTGTGTTGTTGTTTTCGTGTGGTGATGAAGTATTTCTTAAAGAAAGGTACGAAAGGACAGGAAATTCACTACTTTTTTCGAAACACTCTGGGAGACTCTGCTACTTCGTATGCAACTGACACCTAGTGGACAAACGAGCTCAAATTTGGTAGGGGCAGCTTAAATGGCGATTTGCGCAGCTGTTGTCCAAGATGCGCCACGATCCCAGAAATAATTGCAGAAGTGCGTAAAATGTCCACCGATCAACGCCGACGGAAAGTGCACGAAATTGCTGAAGTTATAGAATTGGATGGGGTTATCACATTTTAACAGCGTAATTGGATAGAAGAAAATTATCTGCTAGACAGGTGCCGCGACTGTTAACGGGGAGTCAGAAACACACCAGAATGGAAATGTCCGAAACCCCTTGAGTGAAGTTTCTCATAATAAGAAATAAGAAGCAACGATCTTTATGTACTTCAAATAAATCCCTCATAGCGTTCAAAACATTTATGTAATTTCGCTTTTGACAAACCTGTATGGGTGCGAAATATACTCTCCACTAAAATGTAACACGTCGTGAGTAATGAAAGCACAGTGGAACATGACATACAATGAAAAAAGTCTTTAAAGATCAGTCTTATCTGTCAAAACTGGTCAATAAAAAAGAGTTATGAACGCGTTCTGGCGGGCCAGAGTGGCTCTAGGCGCTACAGTCTGGAACCGCGCGATCGCTACGGTCGCAGGTCCGGATCCTGCCTCAGGCATTGGATGTGTGTCATGTCCTTAGGTTATTTAGGTTTAAGTAGTTCTAAGTTCTAGGGGACTGATGACCTCAGAAGTGCTCAGAGTCCCATAGTGCTCAGAGCCATTTGAACCATTTGAACGCGTTCTTCTACCCATTCATCTGTATTAATTCAAGTTCATATTCATTGCTACAAATAAGCAACACATTTGAAGACAATTTAATGCATGTGTCCTATTTTTAATCTCTGTTGCCGATTTTTCTAATGAGTCCAAAAAAAAAATCCATGTTGGATACCGGAAGCCGTACCGAAGCTCTTTAGTCGAAATTAAACCATGAACTATTATTATTTCACCATTCTGGCCGTTGTCAAGTGATTCAGTATTGTCCTTTGGAAATTAGTTTCATTGAATGTCCTAGTCTATGTCTAGAATGTCAATTTATTTTGACCATGCAGGGGTCGTCATGCCAGTAACATGTAGACTGAGAGGTATCATGTAGCTTTTCAACGATTTTACAGAAGCCGAAATTGCAATATTGTATTCAGAAGTAAAAAGTCAAGTAGCAAAAGCATCGTCATTTAGACGATCTTGGAACTCTTCGCGAGTTATACTGTGACTGTTTATGAGGTTGTGTAGCCAGTATGGAAATTGCGATACGAAAAAGAAGCTAAAGAAGATGGTGAACGAGTGATTCCTGTACCCGTAGCCGAAACACGTCGCAATAGAAATTGACCGAACTTCGTAACAAAGGCACCGAAACGTGGATGTCGTACCGCGAGGGTAGCGCAGAAAAAAAGCACGGGCGCTTCACAGCCGGCAGGCAGATAGCACATACACCCGTGCTGCTAGAACATTACCTCGTTCTCGCTGGAACCGAGACTGCGCCCCAAACGATGCCACGGCGTTGCCGTACGTACCACGTCCTTACTATCGAAATTTTCCTCCGGCGAGATCGGAAATAATTTGGCACAGCGACGTACCAGTCCAGATATCGAGCCACACACGGCCCACACAAAAAAAAAAAAAAATGCGATCCGCACTGGCCGGCTGTGCAGGAGAGGTCGCGGCCTGAGAGTCGGAAAAAAAAGGAAAAAGAGGAGAAAGGAAAAGGGTAAAGAGGGTGGAGGGTAGGGGGAGGACGCCCCACTACTTGTGCATGCCCTGTTGCCAGAGGCAGGCGCCGCCGGCTATTGATGAGATATTGGGTGCAGTTTGGCGGCTTACCAGTGGCGCTGGCGAGCGGCCGTTCACTTTTATATTTCGGCGCGGAGCTCCGCCTACCCTGCCGGAAGCCAGCGATCCGCCTTCCGGTTCGCAGCGCCATCTCTGTGACAGTTAAAACAAAAACGCAGCGCGGGCCGTCGGCTGCCACAGGAAGCGGCGCGTGCCGACGGACTCACTCCAAGGACGGCGATGCGGTGTCGTTCAGTGAGGGCGGCAGGACGCGCGCGCGCCCGGCGGCAGTTTTATCTCTGGGATTACTGGGGATAGCGATCCCGAGGCGCTTCCGCCGTCCGCGACTGCGTGCTGCGGCCCGGAAAAACTCTTGTCTCTCGCGCTGTTTAATTCCACAGTAAGCGGCGCTTATAAGGCTCTCTCGGTCACGTAACTCTAAATAAATAACCCTTTCCTCGGGCAACCTTCGCAGTTGGTTGCGGTCCGAATTGCAGTAGCGATCGATACTTCGGGAAGTACTAATAAAGCGTCTTTCATTAAGAGTGATAATTTTGAAAATTTGAAAAAAATTAACCACTCAGTCTATCAGAGTAAATTGTGTTTTAGTATGAAGTTACGTGATTCCAGTTATGTTCTAAATAAAATATCGTTCAAATGTCCTTCACCATGCCTTTGAACACGCTGACGCAAGGAGGGCGCCACCGAGCGAGGTGGCGCAGTGGTTAGCACACTGGACTCGCACTCGGGAGGACGACGCTTTAATCCCTCGTGCGGACATCCTGATTTAAGTTTTACGTGATTTCCCTAAATCGCTACAGGCAAATGCTGGGATGGTTCCTTTGAAAGGGCACGGCCGACTTCCTTCTCCAACCTTCCGTAATCCGATGAGACCGATGACCTCGCTGTCTGGTCTCCTCCCCCAAAACAACTCAACCCTTATACTAATACTGAGATGCAGTGAACTTATTATGAATGGTGATCATACAGTAGCCCGACCATGTTCTCTCTCTGCGCGTAAATCGAAGCAAAATACATTTACTCATACTACGAATACTGGAGACCGATGACAATACAATAATACGAAAATTGGCAGTGATGCTCACAATGAGCGTTTTACACAGCTGAGTCTTTAGTTTACGTAATGCTTTAATAACTTCTGCACCCAATATCGGAGGAAACAATTTGAACTTCAAGCGAGTAACATTAAATTCATCTCGTCTAGATTCATACAAACATAATTCAAAAACAGTTCTTTTCATTTTTGGAAATCTCCAGTTGAAATGGATGGAGATACTGTTTTCGGTTTCATTTCCCAGCCACTTCCACGGATTAAAGTGCGTTAGACGAACGGCCTGATTGTCTAAACGCACATTCTATGACTTCAGAGGAAATCGAAGAAAGATGAAGGATATGAAGAGTAGCAAAAATGAGGTAAGTCATACGCTTAATACCGAAACTGAGGACTACGAAATAGACGAAGGAGTTCTGCTACCTTGGAAGCAAAATAATGCATGGGGAACGAAGCAAGAAAGAAATAGCACATGCAAGGAGGGAATTACTGGCCAAAATAAGTCTCCCCCCCCCCCCCAAAAAAAAACAAACAACCCAACAACAACCCAAAGAGGGCGCCAACTGTTAATCACTCTGTTCACCATTAGTGTTGTTAAGCCTGCGGTAGCCTAACGAATGTTCGACTCCAAATGTTCAGACGTCAGTATAGACCTGAGCTTTGATGTAGACCCCCCTCCCTTCCCAAAAAAAAAAAAAAAATAAAAAAATCCGTAAGTGTTAAATCACACGACGTTGGGGGCCAGTTCGCAGATCCACGTTTTGAGATGATCTGGTGATCAGCCTTCTCCCTCAGCAAATCGAGCGTAGCGTCAGTTGTGTGGCACGTAGCGCCTTTCTGCTAGAACCATTTGTTTTCAATATCTACGGTCTAGAGCTCTGGCCACAGAAATTCGCGTAACATCGATCTGCAGCCGTTGCCGTTGATGGTAACAGTTCTTCTCTCATCATCTCGAAAGAAATAAGGTCCAGTGTCTTCGCAACGCCATTAACGGTGGTACAGTGAGTTTTTTCTGAATGCAATGGCACCACGTAGACCACTTGTGGGTCTTTCTCGTCCCAATAACGACAATTTTGCGTATTGACGAAGCTATTAAGACAAAGATGTGCCTTGTCTGAGAAGATGATTATTCCACTGAAATCAGGAACAACATCCAACTG
The DNA here is from genome assembly GCF_023898315.1 of Schistocerca nitens. Lineage (NCBI taxonomy): Eukaryota > Metazoa > Arthropoda > Insecta > Orthoptera > Acrididae > Schistocerca > Schistocerca nitens. The sequence goes on from NC_064620.1 coordinate 449,882,020, forward strand.
CTGTATGGCCCAGTCAGCCAACTCACGACGCAATCTGTGGCCGTTTGCATTCAACTCTTTGAGCCGATACAGTATTGTATGGATGCAGAACCGTTGAGATGTTGAAATTGACACATTCGGCTCCTCTTCAATACTGGCCGCTACTACTACAATATTGTCCTCACTTCGCGCTTTCCGGTTTCTTTTTGGTGGCTTCTCATCGTGGCCACAGTGCGGCATATAGCCTGGATAGAAAAAGAGTGATGGCGACCCAATTCCCTGGTCAGCAAACGGTTAGCACCCACAACTGATCTGCCACGTTGATGAAAATTTTTAATGATATCAAAACGCTCAGTAAGCGTGATGAAACTGCAAATTCTACAAGATATCTTCACACGTGCAAGGACATTAAAGGTACACTGAAGAGGCAAAGAAATTGGTACACCAACCTAATATCGTGTGAGGCCCCTGCGAGCACGCAGAAGTGCCGCAGCACGAAGTGGCATGGACTCGACTAACGTCTGAAGTAGTGTTGGAGTGAACTGACACCATGAATCCTGAAGGGCAGTCCATAAAACTGTAAGAGTACGAGGGGGTGGAGATCTCTTCTGAACAGCACGTTGCAAGGCATCCCAGATATGCTCAATAATGTTCATGTCTGGGGAGTTTGGTGGCCAGCGGAAGTTTTTAAACTTAGAAGAGTGTTCCTGGAGCCACTCTGTAGCAACACCGGACGTGTGGATTTCGCATTGTCCTGCTGTAATTGCCCAAGTCCGTCGAAATGCACAACAGGATGCAGGTGATCAGACAGGATGCTTATAGAATGAGATTTTCACTCTGCAGCGGAGTGTGCGCTGATATGAAACTTCCTGGCAGATTAAAACTGTGTGCCCGACCGAGACTCGAACTCGGGACCTTTGCCTTTCGCGGGCAAGTGCTCTACCAACTGAGCTACCGAAGCACGACTCACGCCCGGTACTCACAGCTTTACTTCTGCCAGTACCTCGTCTCCTACCTTCCAAACTTTACAGAAGCTCTCCTGCGAAACAGTTTGGAAGGTAGGAGACGAGGTACTGGCAGAAGTAAAGCTGTGAGTACCGGGCGTGAGTCGTGCTTCGGTAGCTCAGTTGGTAGAGCACTTGCCCGCGAAAGGCAAAGGTCCCGAGTTCGAGTCTCGGTCGGGCACACAGTTTTAATCTGCCAGGAAGTTTCATATCAGCGCACACTCCGCTGCAGAGTGAAAATCTCATTCTGGAAACATCCCCCAGGCTGTGGCTAAGCCATGTCTCCGCAATATCCTTTCTTTCAGGAGTGCTAGTTCTGCAAGTTTCGCAGGAGAGCTTCTGTAAAGTTTGGAAGGTAGGAGACGAGGTACTGGCAGAAGTAAAGCTGTGAGTACCGGGCGTGAGTCGTGCTTCGGTAGCTCAGTTGGTAGAGCACTTGCCCGCGAAAGGCAAAGGTCCCGAGTTCGAGTCTCGGTCGGGCACACAGTTTTAATCTGCCAGGAAGTTTCAGGATGCTTATGTACGTGTCACCTGTCAGAGTTGTATTTAGACTTATCAGGGGTCCCATATCACTACAACTGAACACGCCTCACACCATTTCAGAGCCTCCACCAGCTTGAACAGTCCCCTATTGACAAGCAGGGTCCATGGATTCATGAGGCTGTCTGCATTCCCGTACACGTCCATCCGCTCGATACAATCTGAAACGAGACTTGTCCGAGCAAGCAACATGTTTCCAGTCATCAACAGTCCAATGTCGGTGTTGACGGGCGACGCGTAAAGCTTTGTGCCATGCAGTCATCGGCTCCGAAAGCCTTTATCGATGATGTTTCGTTGACTGGTTCTCACGGAGACACTTGCTGATGGCGCAGCATTGAAATCTGCAGCAATTCCGTGGTTTCCTAAACCGTTCCAGGCAAATTTCAGTATGTTTTCATCCGATCCTTGACGAGGTTCCTAGACATTCTAGTCATCAGGTGATACGTATCTAAACCTAACTTTCCTGGGAAGATGGGTGAGCAGAAATAGTCACGTTTCGTGGCCATTAAGGTCCTTGGATCTTAAGATTATGGAGTTTTTCCAGTGCGGAAACTTGAAACACGAAGCCTACAAACTCTTATCCGTCACGTTCCAGAATGCGAAACCATCGTGCTAACCATTTCGCCCCCTCGCTCGGTAAGAAATCCTAGATAAGTGGGTAACACAAGAGGCCCAATCAAACATTGTCTGTCATACATCATGGATACTCAGGTCATCAAATTGAGCATGCGATGCAGGCCAAATTACGAACACCTGTGAAAGAAGTTGAGATTGTGACGGAGGAAGCCAAAAATCGTGTTATGCCGGCCCAATATCCGGAAAGATCACTAGACTCCAAAAGAAACATGGCGTCGAGTGTATTTTACTCTCTTCGGCTAAAATAAAAATTATTCTTTGAAATGTTAAAGATGATTTATGTCTCTGAAAGCCGGGTATGTATCGCATTCGACGCAAATGTGGCATATTTTACGTGAGGTAGACTATCAGAACAGCCAAATAAAGCAGCTGTCACCGACCACTGCTCAATTATAACGAGTGAAACGAAATACGATGAGACTAGTATCGTGATACAAACACTAAGGATAATTAAAGCATCTGTTCAAATGGTTCAAATGGCTCTGAGCACTATGGGACTCAACTGCTGTGGTTATCAGTCCCCTAGAACTTAGAACTACTTAAACCTAACTAACCTAAGGACATCACACACATCCATGCCCGAGGCAGGATTCGAACCTGCGACCGTAGCAGTCGCACGGCTCCGGACTGCGCGCCTAGAACCGCGAGACCACCGCGGCCGGCGCATCTGTTCAAATAAAGATGCCAGAAAAAAGCTAGTAAAAGGGATGGCGGTTTCATTTTAAACAACGCTTGGTGTCTGGCAGTTATTCATTAAACGCTGAGAGAGTTTGCGTTTCACGGTATTAGTCGACCACAATATTATTGTACTTGGGAGTGAGTGCGCTTCCGTCGGTTTACCGTGGCTTTTTATCGTGACGTTGAACGGAGACACGCTGAACCACTTGATAGTATATGCACAACTGTCTTGAAATCATTGACAGTGAGATGCGCTTTCCTCAGTCGCCGCCGTACTTGTGTACAGTGTCGTCACCGAGTGTTTCTGGAGGCCAAGTGCAGTAATATCGTGGTCAGGTAGTATACCAGTGCGGACTCTGAGAAAACAGAATAACATCGAAGGGCGTAGTGGGCGTCGGGAGTCGAACTCGCCTATAAATAGCAGCACGAGACCAACAATAACTCAGTCTGGTTGGAGTGCACTTAACAGCCCCCGAAGAAGACTACTGCTTCTGACATAGAAATACTGTGCATAAAATGTCAACAAAAATCTCGGCAGAACACCTGGAAGCGCACTATTAATACCACATTCACACATATACAGGGAAGCGTTTTGGGAAATGTGTGTCCTCAGAGGCAAGTGGGTTTTCGTCGGGTCACCGATGTGAGAGCTACGAGTGTTATTGGTACCGTCCCGGGCAAAAGTGGCCTCATCATTAAACAGAATTAATGGAATTACTCTGTGATAAAGCAGTTACCCAACGACCAAATTCCAATCGTCTACTTTTATCTCTTTCTCGAATGTGCCGAACCCGCTGTAATTGTTCAGCCCGGAATAGGGACGCAGAATTCTTTACTCTGCAGTTCTCTTTGTAAGTTCGATCGGTCGCCTGCTACAGCCAGTTGTATATTTTCTTCAGGAACGTTTAAAAATGGCCTGAGGCGGAATGCTTCTTACCTTCTCAACATTCACTGTCCTTGAGACCACCACGACACATTATATTCACCTGTCAGCAATGTGACCCAAGGTCGTTTATTCTTGCTTTACAACTGTAATGTTCTTCTTCAGCTGTTAAAGTAACCGAGGGCAGCATAACGGAAAACAGCAGAAGTACGCAGACGAACAGAAAAACTGTCTGCTTTTTGTGGTACGTTTCAGATGCGTTTCCGATCGAGTTACGTCCGCACTCAGTAGCGATCTTATACATCTTTCTTTAACGAACACGTTGCTCGCCCTCGTTTATTGTGAATATATGCAAAAGAAAATGAAAATGGAATTGGAGAGCCATAATAACGCGTAGTTTTGGAAAGTACAGTGTGGAAATGTTTGAGTCGTTGTTTTGAAACAAAACCACTCGGTACTTGCAGAGAGAAAAACCTGATACCCTCTCTTTAAGAAGAGTAGAGAGCGCCGGTTCTATTCCACAAAGGAGCTGATACGTAAGACGTCCCCAGAGGAAATTCGATCGGATGTTACATAAGGCGAAAGAACTATACCGTGAAAGCTGATGAATTTTTAAGAGCAGCTCATTGCTCGGCATATGCGTCAGGCGTCCTGGCCCCCTCATCCCCCCCCCCCCCCCCCCACACTATATTTTTTTCCCTTTGTCGTTCCGTGAAATCGTTGTATAACATGCATTGGTCGGTAAGAAATGTCTTTATTCGCTGCCGCTGTCACAAAAAGCGTTAGTGGAGACCAAAGCAGTGGCGAAAGCGTGAGTCCCCTTGCTCTTAAATAACAACATAGGTATCACACGTTTACGTTAGTTACCTGTTAGCAAAAAACGAAATATTCAGTTGCAATTTTTTTCTTACAGTCTTTTGTCTTCGTTAGCTTATGGTGCTGAAGGACAAAATATATTCGGAAATCAACCTTAGTTTAATTTCCTCCGGTCCGGAAGCAATCTGTTGTTCGTCCTTTTAATCGCTATACGGCATTTCTACTTGTATAAGGATTTGTACGTCGCTAGGATTGAAAAAATCGGCAGGCAAGATATTTGGCGGTGGGGGGTGGGGGGGTGAAGGAGAAGGAGTCACTGATCACATTATCGTGGCTTACATTTTAAGGATAATTTACCAGATGTCCTTCACTTTAGTGCACACAAACTACTCAGCACGAAGTTTGGCTTGAAGATGATCATCCTAGACCAAAATGAATTACGTGGGGCGATCAGAAATAATTGGCACTACAGGTTTTTTTTTTTTTTTCTTGCGTTTACAGGAACCATTTTCTGAGCAAACAGGTATTCCCCGCCAATGACTGTGCACTTTTGCCATTATTCCGACAACTTCCATATTTGCATAGCAAACCGTTCTTGGAGAGTATCAAGGCGCCACTGGTGGAAAACTACATGAAGTACGTTATTGGTGGCGAACGTCTCACCTCGCATGACCTTCATTGCGTCGAGTGGGGCATGGGCGTTAGAAGCCAGATTCGGCGACAATGGAGGATGTGGCTCAAAGGAACAACGCTGGATTTGCATTATGCTGTTGCACCAACTGTTGACTCATCTCCACGCACTCGTGTTTCTGCGCAGTGCAAGGGAATGGGTCACCCATTGTGCACACACCACCTTCATTTTCAAATCCTCATGGATGATAGTGTGGATGGTTACCTGCGACAGACATCTCGCTTTCTTTAGTTTATCAAACGTGATTCGCCTTTGCCCCATTATCAAGTCAAGGCATTGTTTGGTTTACGTTAAATTGCTGGAACAACAGTGGTTTTACGTTTTTCAACATAGTCCTTTCCGCCTCTGAACTCTGATATCCATATTACCCAAGGAATCACTTATGTAGAATTTGGTGCTGTTCCCACACATACGTCTTCTAACGTCTTGTGGATGTCTGAAGCAGTCATTCCTTCCCTCCAGAAAACCACACTGCCCACCGTTGCCCCTGCTTCCATTTTGTCTTACCGATGCCCGCCAGCGTACTTGCGATACTCATGGGAAGCAGCAAAACCATCTGGCGGCGGTAGGCAACACTATAAAGGGTGATTCTTATTAACGCAAGTCGCGCAACTGACGCCAGAGTGAACCCAACCAGCGCTCAGTACCGCGCAATGGTTACAACATATTGTGTTGTAATTGCATTTATGAGCGAAAACAAGGTTTTTTCGGTAGTGTGAATTTTTATTAGTGACCCGATTGAGTGCACAGTGACGCCGTAATTATCAGTGCATTCAGGAACTTTTTAGAGTGAGTTTTTAAGCAAAAATAATGGTTTGCTGCGAGATCACTAGTGGTATTGACCATAGCAGACGAGTGAGTAAGTTAGAAAATACGTTTCATATACTCCAAAAAGCAATAAGATGAAACGAAAATGAATAAATGCTCGTAAATGTGGAGATTTGTTTTCAGCTAAAAATGGTCTCGTCTGCTCAGTACAGTTTACTACTCGAGATTATGAAAGGGATTTGAAAAGTGAACTGTTGAAAATTCCTTCTAAACGCAAGCTGAAGACTGATGCTGGTCCAGCTGTCCTCCATTGTTGATTTAGGGCGTAGTAATGAGCTTAATAATGAGAGAAATACTAGGGCACATGAATTAAGTTAACGTAAATAAGATGTTTTTCAGGTGAATGTATTACCAACCAATGAAGACATTACGACTAGACAGAACATTAACCACAAAAACAAACACTGCTCTGAATGCGACAGTGCCCGCTTATGTCAACAATTGGAATATATGGAAACACAAATAAAAGACCTTAAGTGAAAGAACGCAGAGTTACAAGATCGTCTCTCTCACTGTAGTACTCATATAGTTCAAGGGTTTAAAATGACAGTGTAGGGGGTTTCTCTGTAATACAGGTCTATGCGGTTTAAGCCTGTGTTAGCCTCTTCCCCCAGAAAAGATGGTCAGAGACGTTGACTTCCTTTGGACGTTTTACACTAGCATTTCACCGACAATAGAAAACAATAGTCTCATTAATATAAAGCTTAATAATAATAAAGATAATAATAATATACTGAAACACGGAAAATCTCGCCGGCCGGTGTGGCCGTGCGGTACTAGGCGCTTCAGTTTGGAACCGCGTGACCGCTATGGTCGCAGGTTCGAATCCTGCCTCGAGCATGGATGTGTGTGATGTCCTTAGGTTAGTTAGGTTTAAGTAGTTCTAAGTTCTAGGGGACTGATGACCACAGATGTTAAGTCCCATAGTGCTCAGAGCCATTTGAACCATTTTTTGAACGGAAAATCTCGATTAAATTCATACCTGCATAGAGTTAGACATGTGTGCGTGCCCTGTAGTTTACCTTCACGCATACGTCGACACACGTTTCTAACTGCTAGTTACCAGGAGTTATAGGGGGAGTGTCAATAAATACTTGGCGAACTAAATACTTGTGTTAAAAACCATTCAACAGCGAAGATCCTATAAAATAATATTCTATTCAAGACTACCGGTTTCGACAGACTATGCTATCGTCTCCAGGTCTTAAACTGTTGTGTTGTAAAACATGTTCATTTTACGCTGACCTCACGCGCAATATGTCAAGTGGATAAAAATAGCACATTATAAAATGTTCGTTATGTGCTATTTTCATTCACTCCACATCTTGTGCGCGCGTCAGCGTAAAATGAACACGTTTTACAACAAAAGATTTTGACGACCTGAAGATGACATCATAGTCCGTTTAAACTGGTTGTCTTCAATAAAAAAAATGCTTTATGCGATCTCGGCTGTTGAATGGTTTTTAACAATTAAACAGATCTACCTTCAGTTCTGGCGAAATGAGAAAATCCAATTAAATACTTGTGGTATAAGATCATGGTCCGAGCCGCCAGGTTAACCGAGCGCGCTAACGCGCTGCTACCTGAACTCGGGTTGGCGCGCCGGCCCCGGATCGAATCCGCCCGGCGGATTAACGACGAGGTCCAGTGTGCCGGGCAGCCTGGATGTGGTTTTTAGGCGGTTTTCCACATCCCCCTAGGTGAATACTGGGCTCGTCCCCACGTCAGTTACACGGCGCGCAGACATTTGAACACTTCCGCACTGTTACATTGATTACACTAGTCGCAGACAGTTGGGGTACACTAATTCCTTCCCGGTGGGTACGGGGTGACCGCACTAAGGGCATCCGGCCACCCCTTCAACTAACATTGCCACATCTCCAGAATGAGATTTTCACTCTGCAGCGGAGTGTGCGCTGATATGAAACTTCCTGGCAGATTAAAACTGTTTGCCGGACCGAGATTCGAACTCGGGACCTTTGCCTTTCGTGGGCAAGTGCTCTATCAACTGAGCTACCCAAGCACGACTCACGCCCCGTCCTCACAGCTTCACTTCTGCCAGTACCTCGTCTCCTACCTTCCAAACTTAACAGAAGCTCTCCTGCGGAACTTGCAGAACTAGCGCTCCTGAAAGAAAGGATATTGCGGAGACATGGCTTAGCCTGGTGGATGTTTCCAGAATGAGATTTTCACTCTGCAGCGGAGTGTGCGCTGATATGAAACTTCCTGGCAGATTAAAACTGTGTGCAGTCTCGGTCCGGCACACAGTTTTAATCTGCCAGGAAGTTTCATTGCCACATCTGATTAACCATGCCGACCCTGCGTATCCGCGGGAAAAACGGCAAAAGCAAAAGAAAGAAAGAAAGAAAGTCCGTGACTGCAGGATGGTCGAATGGTGATTGGAAACGCGGTGCTTCCTAATACGAGTCCAGAGGCTTACCAAATCGGTATCGATCAATTGTTTACTATCATCGATAGACGAACTGGTGAACCAACTTACGGCGACGTACTGATCAGAGCATGCAGTCTGGCCTAATGCGATGTTCAACGTACAACCCCTTCGCCACCGACGATGTTCTTTCGCCATATGAACGTACTCCCGCAAAAAGCCCTTGTTCGCGTATTCGCTTCCGGCGAGTACCTCTCTTCCGCCAGTGGCCCGTTCCGAATTATGCGCGCTGCGGCCGAAGTTGATTGATCAGTCGGCGCCGGCGCGGCAAAAAGTGTCGCCGTTCGCTCCACCCTTAACCCTGCTGTTCTGTTCACTTTTACTTGACATATATACTGTTCGGGTCAATATGACCCGACATATCAAAATGCTTTAGAAACATAAATTTTGGTACAGTTTTAGCTATCGACATTGTTGTTCTATTCCAGTACCTTGTTAGTAATAATAATAATAATAATAATAATAATAATAATGGTAATAATAATAATAATAACAATGCATACAACTTTATTGAGGGATATTTTTCATTTAAATATGCACATAAATTTGAAACAACAGACAGTTTCCATTACAGGCATTCAACTTAGAAAGCACTACAGTTTTTCCATACTTCTATTCTTATTGTTGACAGTTTAGACGTAAGTATTGACATTTTCTAACAACAGACAGTTGTCATTACAGATATTCATCTTAGAGCACACTACAGTACAGAACACACTACAGTTTTTTTATTACATTCCAACATAGAAAGCACTACAACTTTAGAATCCTCTCTTCTTACTGATTGTAGTTTAGGCACAAGTATTCACATAAATTTGAAACAACAGAATTTTCAATACAATCATCTTATAAAATACTACAGTTCTTTTCTTACTGCTTGCACTGTGGACACAAGTAGGTTACATGTTTCTTGCAAATATGTTTACTACATTTTCCACACACCATGTTTGTTTTATTGTCATTACTTGATGGACAGAACTTACAGCGTGCACGTTTTGTAGATTTTCTTGTTGTTACCGATTCTGACACACCACCCACATCATTCGGGTTTTGGATGCTTGTGACCATTCTCAAAGAATCTTCTGTTCTTGGGAAATGCGTTCTTGATGCAATATGTTCTTTTATCAGTGACTTTCCAAGTTCCTCCAAGAATATTCTCCTTCTAGTCAATTTGCTTGCATTCCAATTAGGGTCAACCGAAATCCACAAAACGTATGCATTATAAGCAGAAACATCAAGAATATTGTAGAAAACTATCATTGGCCACCTATTACTTTTTCGTTTGCATGTATATGTACCTAATAACTGATCAAGCGTGTCTACAGCACCTTTGGTTGAATTATAGTCCAAAATCATTTTTGGCTTCTTATCAGCCCTGTCACTGATTTCCGCATCATGGTGGAGAGTGCTCATAAGTACAACATTCTTGTGTCTCTTAGGAATATAATTAACCACAGTAGTGTCATTTGTGAAGTAAAATGAAGAGCTGTGTACCTCCTTGTTGGTCATTTTGTGTGGAAGCTCCGGCTTATTTTTCCGTATAGTTCCCAACATAGTCAATTTCCTTTTCAGAAGCAGCTGCCCCAAATTGTACGACGTAAAAAAGTTGTCACACGTGATATTCTGACCACGTAACTCAGAAGTGAGATCAGATACCACCCTCATTCCCTGATTTCTTTCTGGTGCCGCTCCACTCACCTTTCCTGTATAAATTTGGGCTTTCAGTACGTATGAAGTTTTGCTGTCACACATGGTCCATATTTTGATCCCATATTTTGCCGGTTTACTTGGGATATACTGCTTGAATGGACAGCGACCTCTAAATGCTACTAACTGCTCGTCAACAGTAACATTTTCTCCTGGATTATACAGTTTAGGAAGGACCTCTACCCACTTCTCCCAAATACTACGAATTGCGGCAAGTTTGTCAGTACGTCGTCTTTCCTCTCTAGTAGATTTCTTGTCAAATCGCAGGACACGTGATATCTTACAGAATGTTTCATGAGACATGGTTGCTCGAAATATGTTTCGCCCAGTATCTTTATCCCACAAACTTTTTGTAGACTCCCCATGAGATCGATATACACCCGCTAGGAGTAAGAGTCCTAAGTATGCATGGAAAACAGAACCATCAATATCTGTCCACTGTTCACCATAAACTCGCTGCCCTTCAATATTTGTCATCTCTATTATTTCATTTTGAAGCGCTGTGTGAAATACTGCTTCAAATGAACATTTTACATCAGATATTCTGCTGACTGCATACCTGGTAACTCCTGGGGTACTCTTGATGATGTTCGAAGCTGGTAGGCGACCATGTTGTGCTGGTGGATGCAACTGCCATTCTATATTCCCATTTTTAGAAAGAAAAGTCTCTACACTATTTTGTATGGGCTGTGGACTGTCGTAACTGTCATCGGAACACTCGCTTTCAGATGCATTGCTGATGTGATCTTCAAACTCAGAAAGTGATCCTTCATCTGGTGAGGCATTTACTATTTCTTCCAACTCACGATCATTCAATGGTCTCATCGCCATGGTGTCACAAGTCAAACTGGGCAGAAACAAAGCATTCCAATTATTGAGAACTGCCAATTATTATTTCCTGGGGAAAGCAACAAACAAGCCCATTGTTGTGAACGCATGGAGCTTTAGGTGATTGTTGAGAGTAAGTTGGAATGATGCAGTCACTATTCCCACACAACACAACAAAAATAATTTTCGCCATTTCCAGATTTTAGAAATAAATACGAGTTACACTAAACATATTTGTGTCGGGTCATTATGACCCGAACATTACATATGCAACTATTACAGTTGAAGCCCAAACTTCTTAAACTTTTTTAAAACCTTTTAAAACACATGCTGCTCATCCATTTTCAGACAAAGTCACAAAGTTTCATAAATATATATTGGTATTTACATAATGTAAAATAACGTTCATATTCGTTTCGGGTCATATAGACCCGAACAGAACAGCAGGGTTAATCCCGCAAAACTGTCACAAGCGCCGCGCGTCGCGCCGCGTCCCCAATAAATCTAACGAGGCCGTTTCAGACGCTAGTTGACAAAACACCCGGACACGAGTGATAAATTGGCGGTTTAAATTAATTTGCATCGCTAATCCGCCGCTTCGCAACATTGCCGAATTTGAACGGACGCGCCGTAGAGCGTATCGGCGTGCAGTAAATACTTGGCACCGGTCGCTGCGACCCCGCTGCGCCGGTCCGCGACGCTCCACCCCGCTTTAATTGAAATCCCGAAACGCGCTTTAAACGCGGAACGCAAAATCTGGGTCGCCGGTGGCTATTCTGTTCATCCAAACGGGAATTTTAATTCAGACTTGACGGGTACCACACGGTAATGAGTTCGTTCCCTTAAGCGACAAATCTTTCCGCTCTCGCTACAGAGAACTTCATGTAATGCTTAGAGGTATCCTCAGATGTTTTCTTACGAGGCTAGTTTGAATAGTTCGGGAATCACCACCAGATTTCAGCGCGAGCGCGAGATGCCCCCAGCTAATGTAGAACATCCTTTCTGAGTACACAGATCACGCGTCAGTGCTCTGGGTAGATATATGTTGTCTACACCTACATGATTATCTTGCAATTCAAATTACTCAGATGTTTGTGAAATCTTATGGGACTTAACTGCTAAGGTCACCAGTGCCTAAGCGTACACACTACTTAACCTAAATTATGCTAAGGACAAACACACACACACCCATGCCCGAGGGAGGACTCGAACCTCCGCCGGGACCAGCCGCACAGTCCATGACTGCAGTGCCTTAGACCGCACGGCTCAAATTACACAGAGGATTCATCGGACTACCCGCAACATGTTTATCTACCGGTCCACTTAATAAGAGCGCTCGAGATAAACGAACACTTAAATATTTGTTTTGCAAATCAAACTGCCTTTTCCTGCTGCTAGTTACTTTATTTATCCCATACGCGTTTCGCCTTGGCCTGTTCTAAGGCATCATCAGTGGGGTCTATAACGTTACAGTTTTGTTAGTTGTAGATTATCAAACAGTTCACTTCGCGATTTTTTGTAAAGAAAGTAAGTACTTACGATTTGCTGATTTGCGTTTCCTCACATCTGGTCTGGAGGTCGCAATACCACTTTTATCACTGTCATATATTCTCATCTTTGTGTTCTCGCCAACCACACACTGTTCACCAGGGAACACTTCTTACGTGTGAACTCTGATTTCTTTATTTTATTGTAATGATTACTGCTTCCTATGTTGGTATGCGCCAACAAAATATTTTCGCATTCTGAGGCGAAATTTGTTGTCGCAACGAAAAACGCCTTTGTTATAATGATTGCCACTCGATTTCGCGCTCACCCTCCTATTTCGCGATAGTACAAAACGAGCTGCCCTTCTTTAAACTTTTTAGATGTCCTCTGTCAATCCTATCTGATGTGAATGCCTCACGGCGCAACAATACTCTAAAGAAGACGGACAAACGTATTGTAGGCAGTCTCTTTAGTACCCCTGTTGCATTTTCTAAGTGTTCTGCTACTAAATCGCAGTCCTTGGTTCGCTTTGCCCAAACGTTATCTATATGATCGTTCTAGTTTAAGTTATTCGTAATTGTGATCCATAATTATGTAGTTGAATTTTCAGCCTTTATATTTGTGTGATTTATTGCGTAATCGAAATTTACCGGATTCCTTTCGGTACTCGTGTGGATAACTTCACACTTATCTTTATTTAGAGTCAATTGCCACTTTTCGCACCATACAGATACCTTATCTAAATCATTTTGCAGATTTTTTTTATCTCATGACTTTACAAGACGTTAAATGACAGCATTATCTACAAACAATCTAAGAGGGCTGCTCAGACTGTCTCCTGCGTCGTTTATGTGGATCTGAACAGCAGAGGTCGTGTAACACTTCCTTGGGGAACGCCAGATATCACTTCCCTTGCGCTCGATAACTCTCCGTCAGTCACTACGAGCTGTTACCTTTCTGACAAGAAATCGCGAATCCAGTCCCACAACTGAGATGATACTCCGTAGGCACGGAATTTGGTTTAGAAATCGCTTTAAGAAACAGTCTCAGAAACGTTCTGGAAACCTAGAAGTATGGAATCAATTTGGGATCCACTGCTGACAGCACTGATTCGTAAGAATAAAGAGCTAGTTATGTTACTCAAGAACGATATTTTCTGAATCCGTGTTGGCTGTTTGTCAATAAATCGTTTTCTTCGGCGTAATTCATAAAGTTTGAACACAGTGAATGTCCCAAAATCCTACTGCAAACGACGTTAGTGATACGGGTCTGTAATTCAGAGCATTACTCCAGTCTCTTTTCTTGAGTACTGGTGTGACCTGTGCAAATTTCCAGTCTTTAGGTACAGATTTTTGGACAAGCGAGCAGTTGTAGGTGATCGCTAAGTATGCAGCTATTGTATCTGCATACTCTGAAAGGAACATAAGTGACCGGACGTCTGTGTGTTGTTTTCGTGTGGTGATGAAGTGCTTCTTAAAGAAAGATACGAAAGCACAGGACATTCACTTCTATTTTCGGAAAACTCTGGGAGAGACTGCTACTTCATATCCAACTGATAACTAGTGGACAGATGATTTCAAATTTGGTCGGGGCAGGTTAGATAACGATACGCGTAGCGGTTGACCAAGATGTGCCACTACCCCAGAAATGATTGCAAAAGTGCGTAAAATGTCCGTGGATCATCTCCGGCTCAAAGTGCACGAAATTGCCGAAGCTACAGAATTCTCATCTGGACGGACATACCACATTTGAACAGTGGAATTGGATATCAGAAAATTATCTGCTACACAGGTGCCGCTACTCTTTATGAAGAATCGGAATCGCGTCAGAATGGAAATGTTGGAACAACACTGTTTGACCCTTGACTGAACTTTCTCATAATGATAAATGCAAGTAGCGATCTGTATGTACTTAAAATAAATCTTTTATATCCAAGAACGCGATCAACAATTATTGTAATTTCATTTTTGACAAATATGTGTGGAATGTGAAGTATACTCTCCACTAAAATGTTAACACGGCATGAGTAATGAAAGCACAAGGGAACATTACGTATCACCAAAAACATTTTTACAGATAGCGGAGATAACCTTATTACCTGTCAAAACTGATCAATAAACGAAGTTTTGAACACGATCTTGGCTATAAAAAGTTTCTTTAAAGTGTTTGACCCATTTTCAAAGCAACGAATAAGACTTTTTGCTCCGCTTTGTGACCACAGATGAAACTTGCGTCCACTACACCACAGAAAAACCAACAGCCAAACGAAACGATTCACCACCATCGCCGCCCCCGCCAATACCGCAGCAACCATCACCACCACTACCACTACCACCACTACACCAACGAAAACAAAGGCAATGCGTTCGGATGGAAAGGTCATGGCGTCAGGTTTTAGGGATGCGAAAGGCTTTCTGCTAATGGATTATCTTCCCACTGATCAAATACCAGGGTTGCCCAGAAAGTAATGCACTGCATTTTTTGTCTTCAACAATTGTTTACTGAACAGAATGAAAACTACACACACGAAGGAATGGTATTTTATGTAGACACCGTATTTTTCCACATAATCACCATCCCGTTCTATGGCCTTCCTCCAGCACGAAACAAAGGCATGTATGCCCTGGTGGTTCCAATCCTTGTGCTGGTGGCGGAGCCAGTGCTTCACTGTGTGAATCGCCTCCTCTTCGTCCTCAAAATGTCTTCCACGAATGGCATCCGTTGCTGGCTCATACAAGTGGAAGTCCGAGGGAGCTAGATGTCAGGTGTGACAGCCGTGGATGGTCTCCCCGACAGCTGCAAATCGTGGAGCTCCGCCGAACAGCCATCTGATGACCTAAACCACCGTGCCCAGCGACTAACTGTACTTCTGTCGACAGCAGATGCCCCATAGACTTTGTACAAGCGTTTGTGAATATTCCCCACAGTTTCTTTCTCTGCAGTGAGAAATTCAATGACGGCACGTTGCTTCTAACGTACATCATCTACACCCCCATTTTTAAATTGTCCTGCAGCTGCACTATCCGTGGGAAGAGACCGAAACGTGGCATGCTCACTCAGGAGATTTCAGGTAATATATACGTAACGTTTCGCATTCGTAGAACTGATTTCGGCTGAGAAAAAAAAATGCGGTGCATTACTTTCAGGGTAACCATAATAATTGTGGGGCAGTTCTACGCTAACCTCCTCGATCAACTACAGCAAAAGCTGCGCGAGAAAGACCACGTTCGGCGAGAGAGATAGTAGTCTTTCATTAGGACTATGCGAGTGTCATTGCCACAGCAAAAATACATGGACTAAGATACCAATTCAAGTAAGTTACGGGACTGCAAAAAAAAAAAAAAAAATGGCCCTGAGCACAGAGTGTGGGACTTAACATCTGAGGTCATCAGTCCCCTAGAACTTAGAACTACTTAAACCCAACTAACCTAAGGACATCACACACATCCATGCCCGAGGCAGGATTCGAACCTGCGACCGTAGCGGTAGCGCGGTTCCAGACTGGAGCGCCTAGAACCGCTCGGCCACACAGGCCGGCTGCGAGACTGCAACCGGCAATATTTCGACAGGTGCACACACTGCCATTTTCAATGCAAAACTGCAGCAAATAAGGGAATTTAAAACTTCGGTTTGGAGAGCAATTCCGGAAAAGTAACACACACACGCACACACACACACACACACACACACACACATATGCGAGAGCAGAAATTGAACAAAAACTTTCATTTGTATCTGTAATGTTACTCGCTAATTTAATTTAAACTGCTTCCTTGGTAACATCATCTCATTGCATGCCAGGATCTTCGTATTTTTATATTCCACAAGGTGATCGGGGCCAAGACAGTGTTCTGCAACAACAGATTTACTCGGCTGTTGTGAGCGTGTCAAGAACCCCAGGAGACTGGAAGGTAGTTCGTTTGGCTCGCAGTCAAGGCATACCTGTGGAAGGACATATAGCATTCACCAATAACCGCACTTGATTATTTATTTATTGAGCTGGACACGTTTCGGGCATTACAATTTCTCACATGGGACACACCATTACGAGTGTGTATCACGGGATCTCAGATACGGTCAACTCATAGTTTCTCAGGAAGTGTGGAACGCCGGCCGGGGAGGCCGAGCGGTTCTAGGCGCGTCAGTCTGGAACCGCGCGACCGATACGGTCGCAGGCTTGAATCCTGCCTCGGGCATGGATGTGTGTGATGTCCTTAGGTTAGTTAGGTTTAAGTAGGTCTAAGTTGTAGGGGACTGATGAGCTCAGATGTTAAGTCCCATAGTGCTCAGAGCCAATAGATTTTTTTTTTTTAAGTGTGGAACAAACGAAGCACAATTTCTTACAAAACGAGAATCAAAACTGTTGCGAACTGAGTTAATCGCTGAACTTACTAACGCTACCGCTATATAACACGTACCAACTACACAGAATGTATTTAACTTGGAGAGTAAAGTTTGTGCCGCGCGGGATTAGCCGAGCGGTCTCAGGCGCTGCAGTCATGGACTGTGCGGCTGGTCCCGGTGGAGGTTCGAGTCCACCCTCGGGCATGGGTGTGTGTGTTTGTCCTTAGGATAATTTAGGTTAAGTAGTGTGTAAGCTTAGGGACTGATGACGTCAGCAGTTAAGTCCCATAAGATTTCACATACATTTGAACATTTGAGTAAAGTTTGTGTGCATTTCGTACGTATTCCTGTCAAAAAGGAGATGTTTGGATACATGTGAATTCAAACGTTTTCGTTTTGGTAGATGCTGACATTGGCTGGTAACCGAGCAGAAAACGTCGCGACCCGAATTACTGGCAGCTTTTAGAAAGATGTAACTGCAAGAGGTGGATGTACCCTGTCGTGTCACTGGTTATGATCGTAGATGACAGTTGTTCGCCCTGGGGCAGGTCAAACCCTCACTGCACATCTGAGCGCCGTAGGGGTAGCAAAAAGTACGATGCAAACTGCGAAAAACACCACACCTCTACAGTTTTACGTTGCGTGGAAAAGCTGATCGTCTCAGTGTACTACAAGCATACGAATCAAGAACTCTGCTTTGCCAGCACTTTGTTCCGTTGCGTAACCGAAACTGTTTCGTCATCAGGTCGCTTGATGGTTCTTTTGAAGTGTATTTCCGTTGCTTTCCGAAGTAACTCGAGGTCGGTTCTTTAATAAAGCAGCGATTGTTGAAAACATAGACGCTGTCCGCAGCGAAAGGATAGTCCGGCTCCTCGCGTGACCCGACTCTCGTCTGAGGAACCGCGCATTAAGTCGCCGGCTCGGTCGCCTTGCGCCGCGTCTGCATTCTTGATGGCGGATGAATAATTAGTGTGTGAACTATCAAGTAAAGCGCCATTACGTAGGCCTCTAGATTCCATTCATAATCCGACCGTCGATACATCGGCTTCCCATTTTGTTACAAGGCACTTATCGGCGGACGAAGGGAAAAGCAGGGCATGGAATATCGACGGTGCCCGTCTATAGAATTCGCCATCCGATAAAAAATCAGTCAGGTCTACGAAGGAAGCACTTTAGCTACGAATTCACGACATCCAGAACCAAATGGCCCCAGTATGCTAATATCGACTATTTTTGAGAAGTGCTTAAGGGGCCTGAAGATGGCATAACAAACTGCCGAAAGTGGTAGCGGAAATAGAATAGAATAACATCTACGTCTACGTGCTATTTTTTTTAGCATACTCTGAGAGGAACCTGAGTGGTATACAATCTGGAACGGAGGCCTTGCTTTTATTAAGTGATTTAAGCCGCTTCGTTACACCGAGGATATCTACTACGTTTCTCATCTTGGCAGTTGTTCTTGACTGGAATTCAGGAATATTTACTTCGTCTTCTTTGGCAAAATGGTTCAAATGGCTCTGAGCACTATGGGACTCAACTGCTGAGGTCATTAGTCCCCTAGAACTTAGAACTAGTTAAACCTAACTAACCTAAGGACATCACAAACATCCATGCCCGAGGCAGGATTCGAACCTGCGACCGTAGCGGTCTTGCGGTTCCAGACTGCAGCGCCTTTAACTGCACGGCCACTTCGGCCGGCCTCGTCTTCTTTGGTGAAGGAGCTTCGGAAAACCGTGTTTAATAACTGTGCTTTAGTGGCACTGTCACCAGTGACTGCACCGTTGTTATCGCGCAGTGACGGTATCGATTGCGTCTTGCCACTGGTGTGCTTTATGTATGACCAGAATCTTTGGGGTTTCTGCCAGATTTCGAGGCAGAATTTCGTTGTGGAAATCATTAAAAGCATCTCGCATTGAAGTACGCGCCGTATTTCGAACTTATGTAAAACTTCGCCAATCTTGGGGATTTTGCGTTGTTTTAAATTTGGCATGCTTTCTTCGTCGCTTCTGCAACAACAATCTGACCCGTTTTGTGCACCATGGGGGATCAGTACCATCACTTATTAATTTATGTGCTATGTATCTCTCAATTGCTGTCGATACTATCTCTTTGAAAACATTCCACAACTTTTCTACACTTACATGATCAGATCGGAAGGAGTGAAGACTGTCTCTTAAAATGGTGTTAGAGCATTTTTATCAGCTTTTTTAAATAGATATACTTTGCGTTTTTTTATGGTTGTAGGTGTTACGGTATTCAGCCTAGCAGCAACTGCCTTGTGGTCGCTAATCCCTGTATTCGTCACAATACTCACTATTTGTCCAGGATTTTTTGTTGCTAAAAGGTCAAGTATGCTTTCGCAACCATTTTACGCTTCGAGTGGGCTCATGAAGTAATTGTTCAAAATAATTTTCTGAAAAAGCATTCAGTACAATTTCGGATGACGTTTTATGCCTGCCGCCGGCTTTAAACGTATAAGTTTTCCAGCATATTTAGGGTAGGTTGAAGTCACCACCGACTATAGTTGTATGAGCGGGGTACCAGGGTACTTATTTCAAATGAGACTCAAGTTTTCTTTGAACTGTTCAGCAAATATATTTTCTGACTCGGGGAGGGGGGGGGGGGTCGGTAAAATGATCCAATTAATAGTTTTGTCCGATTGTCAGGTATAACCTCTACCCATAACATTTCACACGAACAATCTAACAATCTGCTTCAATTTCGCTACAAGGCGCTACGGAAACCCACCACCCGCTGGCGCAAGTCAAGGAATCTGTAGCCTACACGGTCACAGAACCGCCTGAGCCTCTGATTCAGACCCTTCACTCTGCTCTGCATCAAAGGACCACAGTCGGTTCTATCGACGATGCTGCATATGGTGAGCTCCGACTTAATCTCAATTGCACGGCTGTTTGGCTAATTTCTTTGTTAGATATTTGACCAGCCGCTGTCCCACGTCCACAATGGATCAACAGTGACCAAAAGTAAGGGGGTCTTCAAATCTGTCTGGAAAATTCTGGGAACTTCTGCTCAGAGCCATATTGCTTACTTTCTTTCGACCTGTTCTCTGGAGTCCTTTAGCTTCAGTCATCTATAAAATGGATTTCAACAGCCCGTTTTCCTTATTTTCCCCAGCCATGCCCCCAATACTCTGTTATCGTATCTCTTAATTACAGTTTTTTGTTCTGTTACAAATTTTCGTAGCTTACCTGGTACTGGTGGTGAGCATACAGATGACCACATCACCTACGAATACAAGTAAAATTATTCTTATCTTATTTATTTCGCACTGTAAGCAGTTCACAGATTGTACCCTGTCCACCCATCCCTTCATTATTCGTCGCTGCCTTGGCCCGAAAAGTTTCAGCTTGTTTTGACGTCGATGGCGATACTTTGACCGGGTCTTGTCGTTGGTTATTCGAAAGTTTTTGTGCCGCTTTGCAGCTGCTGCCAACTTTTGTTGTCCACCAGTATGTGGCGCTGCCGTATAGTCTTCACGGTTTACGTCTACATCTACATCTGCTCTGCAAACCACTCCAGTTCCTTCAGTATTCCTGTGGCACTCTCCCAAGGGTCAAGCAAACATATGACCATTCGTGCTTCCCTCCTCTGTATACATTCAATATCCCCTGTTAGTCCTATTTGGTACTGGTCCCACACAATTGAGCAGTATTCTAGAATTACTCGCACGAGTGATTTGCAAGTAATGTTGTTTACTGTTGTTATTCCCGAATTGTAGAGTTTTGGCGTTATGTTAAATGGCGTCGTGATACGAAAAAGCTTTGGTCTGGAACCGGAGCTGATTCTTGACTACTGACGGAGTACATCGAAAAAGTTCAAAGAAAGGCAGCACGTTTTGTATTATCGCGAAATATGGGAGAGAGTGTCACAGAAATGATACAGGATTTGGGCTAGAAATCATTAAAAGAAAGGCGTTTTTCGTTGCGACGGAATCTTATCACGAAATTCCAATCACCAACCTTCTCCTCTGGATGCGTAAATATTTTGTTGACACCGACCTACATACGGAGGAATGATCACCACGATAAAATAACGGAAATCAGAGCTCGTACGGAAAGATACAGGTGTTCATTCTTTCCACGCGCTATATGAGATTGGAATAATAGAGAATTGTGAAGGTGATTCGATGAACCCTCTGCCAGGCACTTGAATGTGATTTGCAGAGTATCCATGTAGATGTAGATGTAGAAGTAATTATGATGTGAAGTTTAACATGATTGAAACTTCCTGGCAGATTAAAACTGTGCGCCCGACCGAGACTCGAACTCGGGACCTTTGCCTTTCGCGGGCAAGTGCTCTACCATCTGAGCTACCGAAGCACGACTCACGCCCGGTACTCACAGCTTTACTTCTGCCAGTATCTCGTCTCCTACCTTCCAAACTTTACAGAAGCTCTTCTGCGAACCTTGCAGAACTAGCACTCCTGAAAGAAAGGATATAGCGGAGACATGGCTTAGCCGCAGCCTGGGGGATGTTTCCAGAATGAGATTTTCACTCTGCAGCGGAGTGTGCGCTGATATGAAACTTCCTGGCAGATTAAAACTGTGTGTCCGACCGCGACTCGAACTCGGGACCTTTGCCTTTCGCGGGCAAGTGCTCTACCATCTGAGCTACCGAAGCACGACTCACGCCCGGTACTCACAGCTTTACTTCTGCCAGTATCTCGTCTCCTACCTTCCAAACTTTACAGAAGCTCTTCTGCGAACCTTGCAGAACTAGCATTCCTGAAAGAAAGGATATAGCGGAGACATGGCTTAGCCACAGCCTGGGGGATGTTTCCAGAATGAGATTTTCACTCTGCAGCGGAGTGTGAGTACCGGGCGTGAGTCGTGCTTCGGTAGCTCAGATGGTAGAGCACTTGCCCGCGAAAGGCAAAGGTCCCGAGTTCGAGTTCGGTCGGGCACACAGTTTTAATCTGCCAGGAAGTTTCATATCAGCGCACACTCCGCTGCAGAGTGAAAATCTCATTCTAGAAAAAAAAAAAAAATGTCTTTAGTTACTGACTTGCCGTCGTAGTTATTACTTACTACGCAAATGAGTTGTTTCTCGTCAAGTAGCGGCCGTGTGACTCGCCTTCCGCCACAGGGCACGGTCTAGGGCTCGCAGCTCGTGAATGTGGGCGCAGATGGTCTTCTGCTCCGAGGCATGCAGAACCGCCGCAGCGGCCCAGCCGCGCCAGCTTCCGGGAATAATCGGCAGTCCCGTTCTTAATACGACAGCGGCGCTCCAGAAATAATGAGCGCCTGGAATGTCGATCGTCCTCTCGGAACTGGTCTGGCGGACGGCCGAGAAGACGACGCTTAGCCGGCCAGCGCTCGGAGCAGCACAGCGGCATCCAAACTACTACTGCACACTCGCTCTGCTGCCGTGTTTTCCCCAGGGGGCGTCGTGTCGCACTGGAATCCTAATCGTTAGGGAAGAGGGGGAGGAATTTTTTTAGCAACATAACACAGCATCTTGTTCTCAATGGAGAGACGTCTACAGACGTTAAAGTAACCTCTGGCGTGCCACAGGGGAGTGTTATGGGACCATTACTTTTCACAATATATGTAAATGACCA
Organism: Schistocerca nitens; assembly: GCF_023898315.1. Lineage (NCBI taxonomy): Eukaryota > Metazoa > Arthropoda > Insecta > Orthoptera > Acrididae > Schistocerca > Schistocerca nitens. The sequence goes on from NC_064620.1 coordinate 449,904,472, forward strand.
AGTAGATAGTGTCGGAAGTTCCATGCGTCTTTTCGCGGATGATGCTGTAGTATACAGAGAAGTTGCAGCATTAGAAAATTGCAGCGAAATGCAGGAAGATCTGCAACGGATAGGCACTTGGTGCAGGGAGTGGCAGCTGACACTTAACATAGACAAATGCAATGTATTGCGAATACATAGAAAGAAGGATCCTTTATTGTATGATTATATGATAGCGGAACAAACACTGGTAGCAGTTACTTCTGTAAAATATCTGGGAGTATGCGAACGGAACGATCTGAAGTGGAATAATCATATGAAATTAATTGCTGGTAAGGCGCGTGCCAGGTTGAGAGTCCTTAGAAAATGTAGTCCATCAACAAAGGAGGTGGCTTACAAAACACTCGTTCGACCTATACTTGAGTATTGCTCATCAGTGTGGGATCCGTACCAGGTCGGGTTGACGGAGGAGATAGAGAAGATCCAAAGAAGAGCGGCGCGTTTCGTCACAGGGTTATTTGGTAAGCGTGATAGCGTTACGGAGATGTTTAGCAAACTCAAGTGACAGACTCTGCAAGAGAGGCGCTCTGCATCGCGGTGTAACTGGCTGTCCGGGTTTCGAGAGGGTGCGTTTCTGGATGAGGTATCGAATATATTGCTTCTGTTGTGTCGATTCCCTAAGGTCTCGACACAATGAGTGGCTAGGTGCACGCGAAACTAACGCAGACGGGCGTAAATTCTGAAACAGGAGACTGGATGAAAAACTATAAAGAAAAGAACGTATTGGGTAGATTACTTAACTTTTAATGATGTTCTTCTTGTTGAAATACATCTCTTGCATAGTAGTAAGCAATTAGCAATGATACACATGGCGCCTTGCTAGGTAGTAGCGATGGACTAGCTGAAGGCTATTTAATCTGTCTCTCGGCAAATGAGAGGAATACTAGGTAGGTCTAGTCGCAAGCTATGTCGTCCGTACAACTGGGGCGAGGTCAAGTCCGTGTCTTGTGACCTGCCCTGTGGTGGCGCTACGTTTGCGAATACACAGTGGCGACACGCGGGTCCGACATGTACTACAGGACCGCGGCCGATTTAAGTTACCACCTAGCAAGTGTGGTGTCTAGCGGTGACACCACATTCCTCCCCCGCAAATCGGCGAACGGTCGTGAGATAAGGCTTCCGCCCGCCGTGGGGAGGACCCCATGTTGACGTATGCGATGAGGTGGGGAGCCTAACAACAGGCGAGGCTGTGCCACCCGCACCCGGCCATTCGGTCCGAGGGGAGCTAGGAAACGCCTGCAAACCTAGTCCAGGGTGCACGTCAACATGAGGTGTATGCGCACGTAATGAGACAGAAGGGTCGACCTCCATGTGGTCGGAGCACCCGACGGGCGAAGACGACATCTGGTCCGGAGCGGGCAAGAGGTCCATGGCGGAGGACGGCTGGTCACGGGAAGCGAGCGGCGGCGCGGGACCCAGGGAGGCGCGTGGCGGCTGCAGCGAAGCGTCCGCTGCTGGCGGCGCCGGCGGCGGCTGCGGCGGCGCGACGCCATGAGGCAAAATGGAAGGCATCGTCGGTAACACCTGGGGATGAGGCGAGCCAGTAGATGGGTCCCCAAGGCGCTGACCTGACGGCTCCGTCGCTGAAAGCAGACGGGGAGCGGCAGAACCCAGGCGACGACAGAGGCGCAGCTGATTGAGATGCCGACGCACCTCACCAGAGGCCCCCAAAACCAAATACATCGCGCGGCCGAGGCAGCGAAGAATGCGCCCTGCGAGCCAACGCCGTGAACCGCGATAGTTGCGATAATAGACAACGTCGCCAGGAGCAAAAGCAGGAGACTGCCGCTGCACAGGAACCGGATGTGGCGGATGCAGCAAAGACATCAGGTTGCGATGAGGACGACCGTGGAGCAACTCAGCCGGCGAGCGACCATCGCGAGGCTGAGAGCGATATGAAGACAAAAAGAGCAACAAAGCGTCCTCCCGAGAATGCGACTCTTTCAACTTCAACATCTGTGACTTGAAAGTCCGGACCAATCGTTCAGCGGCACCGTTTGACTGAGGCGAAAACGGCGCGGATGTCAGATGTTGAATACCATTGGCCTTGCAGAACGACTGAAATTCTGCGGACATGAATTGTGGGCCATTGTCGGAAACAATAGTCTGCGGAAGACCTTCAAGGCAAAAGATAGCAGACAAGGCTAGGATTGTGGCAGAAGACGTCGTGGAAGACATCCGGACAACAAAAGGAAAATTACTAAAAGCATCGACCACAACCAACCATCGAGCATTCCAGAATGGACCAGCAAAATCGATGTGCAAGCGTTGCCAAGGGGAAGTGGCTTTCGGCCATGCAAAGAATTTCCGCGGCGGTGCAGATTGTTGTTCGGCACACGCCACGCAAGAGGAGCACATAGTCGTAATCGCAGCATCGATTCCGAACCAAGTACAGTGCTGTCGAGCAAGTTGTTTCGTTCGCACTATACCCCAATGTCCTTGGTGAAGAAGCCGTAAGACAGAGGACTGTAACGAACGTGGGACTACGACTCGGGATTGATCATTATCGGAACGCAACAACAAAACACCACGTCGTACAAAAAGTCTCTCCTTGTGAGCAAAAAAACGGCGAACCAAAGGATCCTCGATCCGTGACTTTGACAAGGGCCATTGCGTAGCAACAAAACGCAAAACGGGAGCAAGGACAGGGTCAGCAGCTGTGGCTGTAGCTACACGACGAAAATCAATCGGAAACGATGCGACCACGTCATCGGCTTCCGAATCAATGAACATGCAAGCAAGTTCGGAAGAATCGAATGCCTTATCCTCAGCAACAGGCAAACGGGACAACGCATCAGCGTTTCCGTGCTTAGCAGTGGACCGATACAAGATATCGTAGCGGTACTGCGAGAGGAAAAGAGACCAGCGAATGAATTTCTGCGCTGTACGTGGAGGTACAGGCTTGGTCGGATGAAAAAGTGATGTCAACGGTTTGTGGTCCGTGATGATGGTAAAGTGACGACCATACAAGAAATCGTGAAACTTTGTTACACCAAACACAAGAGCCAAAGCTTCCTTCTCTATTTGTGAATAATTGCTTTGCGCAGATGAGAGCAATTTGGACGCAAAGGCAATAGGGCGATCATGCGAGCCATCCTTGTGCGCAAGCACAGCACCGATCCCGAAATCCGAGGCATCTACCATCAACAAAAGGGGTTTTCGGGGATCGAATGGCGTAAGGCAAGTATTTGAAAGTAACGCCGATTTCAACTGGCGAAAGGCGCGTTCGCATTCCGTCGTCCAGACGAACGGAACACCTTTACGGCGTAAGCGATGAAGCGGAGCTGAAATGGAAGAAGCATTGCGCACAAACCTATGATAATAATTTACCTTACCCAGCACACTCTGTAGCTGTTTTAAGTTCTGCGGTGACGGCAAGTCCTGAATGGCACGAAGGTGCTCTGGACTCGGATGTATACCTTGGGCATTTATGACATGCCCCAGGTACGGTAAGTCACGAGCAAAAAACACACATTTGTCCTTCCTCAAGCGAAGACCATTCTGACGCAAGACCTGAAATAAGGTCCGGAGATTCTGCAAATGTTCGGCTTCTGTCTTTCCTGAGATCACAATATCGTCCAGATAGTTCGCAGCAGTAGGGACCGACGCACAAATAGTTTGTAAATATTGCTGAAATAAAGCAGGGGCGGATGCACACCCGAATGGCAGTCTTTTGAAGCGATACAAGCCAAGATGCGTGTTAACCACTAAGACGCGCTGGGATTCTGCGTCCACAGGTAGTTGCAAGTACGCATCTGCTAGGTCCAATTTTGAAAAATAGTTTCCCGGGCACAGTTTGTCAAAAAGATCTTCCGGGCGGGGCAAAGGAAAAGTAGCAGTCACTAGTTGTGGATTCACAGTTGCCTTGAAGTCCACGCAAAGTCTCAGTTTTCCGGAAGGTTTTGGCAAAATGACTAAGGGTGAGGCCCAGAGAGAAGCCTGCACACGTTCAAGTACACCTTGAGATTCTAATTCGGCTAATGTTTTTGCGACCTCATCACGCAATGCGTGGGGAACATTGCGCGCTCTGAAAAATTTTGGTTGCGCGTTGTCTTTCAGTTCCAAATGCGCTTCATAGTTCTTAGCGCAACCAAGGCCCGGTGCAAAAATGTCTGCAAATTCTTCACAAAGACTAGAAACACTGGCGGAAGGCACAGTCGGATGCACTGATAGGACCCGATTTACAATAGACATATTAAATAATTGAAACAAATCTAAACCAAACAAGTTCACTGCACTAGAGGAACGAAGAACATAAAATGACACAAGTTTTGTCTGTCCCTTGTATGTGGCAAGAAGGCTGCACTGTCCTAACACAGGTATATGCTGTCCTGAGTAACTAGTTAACGTAACATTTGCGGCACGCAACGGCGGGGCGCCCAGTTGTTTGTACGTGTCGTGATTGAGCAAGGAAACTGCAGCTCCGGTATCGAGCTGGAATGGTATCACTTTTCCTGCAAAGTCTACGTCCACAAAAAGTTTATTGTCTTGTTGACGACAAGAGCGACTGTCTCGTGCAATTTGAACTGATACAGGTCCAGAAGCACTTGCAACTTTACGGGATTTCCGGCGACGTCGACGCACACGTTGGGTGGGACGAACACAGTCACTGTTAGCTAAAGTGTCACTGGACGGGTGGGCATGAACTACATGAATGTCCATGGGCGAAGGTCCACGAGCCTGATTGTCCTGGATTCGATTCCGGCGCGAATCAAAAGGCCTGGAATTATTGCGATTGTCTGATCTAAGCTTTTTCTGGCAAACACTTTGTACATGTCCTTTCTTTTGACAGTAAAAGCAAATAGCTTGGCGTGACGGGCAATTTTCACGCGAATGTCTAGTTGCACACCGCGGGCAAGATTTCACTGCATTTGCTTGCTTACGCGGCGCACGTGGTTGCAAGCTAGGCGGCCGCTGTGAAGTCGGGCGCGAGGGCCGCTTAGCGTCCCGTGCAGCGGGCCGATTAATGTGACACACTGCTGGCGAAGTTTCAAATGATTCCTGAGCAAAGTCAAGTGTGTCTTGCCTGTCCAAAATGTCTATCACTTGTTGCAGGGAGGGATTAACGAGTTTCAAAATCTGTTCCCTTATGCGAACATCAGAAACGTTCTGTGCAATTGCATCACGCACCATAGTATCTGAATATGGGAGGCCACATTCACAGGCAAACGCACAGTCTCTAGTAAGTCCTTGCAAAGTTGCTACCCACTCCCTGTTAGTCTGACCGGCCGTACGTTTTGTACGAAAAAACGTATACCGTTTGGCAACTACATTTACTGTTTCTTTGAAATAGGCATCTAAAGCAGACAAAATTTCTTCGTAGGTCAGAGTTGCTACGTCGCGTCGGGGAAACAATTTCACTATCACCCGGTAGGTAGACACACCGACACAAGAAAGCAAAAACGGCTGCCGCTCTTTACCTTGAATTCCATAAGCAGTGAGGTGGAAGTTGAACTGATCGGCCCACTCAGTCCAGCTTTCGGTTGTGGCCTCAAAGGGCCTAAATGGCGGTGCGACAGCGTTGTGTGGCTGCGGTAGCGATGAAGCGGCGGGTGCCGCATCGGTTTGCAGCGCACGTTGACCCTGGACGAGCTGTCCAAGGGCTTCCAATAACGCCTGCGTCTGCTGATTCTGCAAGCGAAAAAATTCGGACAGTACATCTGGAGAATGCGGCGAAGCCATGACACAAGCAAATTAGAGCAAGTATAACACAAAGACTGCAACGTGGGCGCGGCATCCCATCCTCGTCGCCAAAATATTGTTGTGTCGATTCCCTAAGGTCTCGACACAATGAGTGGCTAGGTGCACGCGAAACTAACGCAGACGGGCGTAAATTCTGAAACAGGAGACTGGATGAAAAACTATAAAGAAAAGAACGTATTGGGTAGATTACTTAACTTTTAATGATGTTCTTCTTGTTGAAATACATCTCTTGCATAGTAGTAAGCAATTAGCAATGATACACATGGCGCCTTGCTAGGTAGTAGCGATGGACTAGCTGAAGGCTATTTAATCTGTCTCTCGGCAAATGAGAGGAATACTAGGTAGGTCTAGTCGCAAGCTATGTCGTCCGTACAACTGGGGCGAGGTCAAGTCCGTGTCTTGTGACCTGCCCTGTGGTGGCGCTACGTTTGCGAATACACAGTGGCGACACGCGGGTCCGACATGTACTACAGGACCGCGGCCGATTTAAGTTACCACCTAGCAAGTGTGGTGTCTAGCGGTGACACCACAGCTTCCCCCTACATTTACCTCCCGAGGAGATCACGAACGTAAAATCAGAGAGACTCGAGTGCGCACGGAGGCTTTCCGGCAGTCGTTCTTCCCGCGAACTATACGCGACTGGATCAGGAAAGGGAGGTAGTGACAGTGACACGTAAAGTGCCCTCCGCCACACACCGTTGGTTGGCTTGCGGAGTATAAATGTAGATGTAGGTGTAGAATTGTTCGGAACACCATTGATTTTAGGGATTCAGTTCCTCTGCTTTTCACGCATATCACTGTAGGCTAATGTGAAGAGGGTCTCTTCAGAAACGCAGATGCTGTTTTCCAGCCCAAACCCTCTCCTCCGTCTCTAATGCTGCCGTCGATAGGATGTAAACCCCAATTTTTCCTCTTCTTCCTTGTGAGCGGCACGCGCCGCGTGCATGTTTAAATGCTGTCCATGAATCCTTGTTTGCTTTTCCTTTATATGCATGAGGCGGTGGCCTGACTTGTTTCTGTGCTTAGCGATTCATCTCCTTGTGTTGGAGACATACTCAAAGGGCTACAAAGGCGTAGTTCACTTTCAGAGTAAAACAACCTCAATACCCCGAAGTGTCTACACCTGGTGGTTATAATTATACTACCGCGCGGGCTGTATACAACGCAGGACGCTGAAACATCGTAGGCTGCGCTCGTAGAGCATGGTGAAAAAATAATGCTTTCACTCTCTGCTAATAGGTAAAAATATGGTGCTGTAGGCAGTCACAGTGTGAAGTGGGTGTAGGAAAAAGGGGAGGAACAATTAAATACATGAGAGCGGGAGTTCTGGAACGTTTATTAGGATATTGTCACAATTTTCAACATGTGTTCAGTATAGTCTACCGACTCAGCAACGTGCTGCATCTGCAACATGGCATGGTCAGTTGTTGCTCGCAGCATATCCTGTGTAATCAGAGCAATATGTCGTCGTATACTATCCACCAGATCAGGAAGATTCCGGGTACATCCCGATAGACATGATCTTTCAATCGTCACAACCAGAAGTCGCACGGATTTAGGTCGGTGGAAGACCATATATCTTGAAATTGTTTAGGTGTGATGCGCTCGGTACCGAAAGGGTGTCGAAGCTAATCTTTCACCTGGCAAGCGACATGTGGTATCACCCTATCTTGGATTAATATAGTGTTGTGGATACCGTTGCGTTCTTGCAAAGTTGGAAATACGTGTTGCTCAAGGAGGTCCTTATAACGTGTAGATGGCCACTGTACACCAAATAGGCGCGCGAGATGTCATCTCCTCGGCGAAAAACGCACCGAGAATGAAGAAGTTTGTGAAATCACACCACACAATCATATAATGTGAATGCAGTGGATATTCGTCCACAACATGTGAGGCAGTGGAACCGCATATGCGACAGTTCTGTGGATTCACGGCACCCGGCAGAGTAAAATGTGCCTCCTCCGTCCAAAGAATATTCCCTGGCCACATGTCATCCATTTCCGAGCACGCCAAAAGGCTAAGGACGAAGGCAGTGCTTGGTAGCCTATCCTGGAGTTCATTTGGTGCATATTCTGAATCTTGTAGGGATACTAGTGTAAAATGCACCGCGATACCTTTTGAACTGCTGACCGGGGGAGAGAATTCGCGTGACACTGGTCGAACACTGGTTACAGAATTTTAGGCATGTGTTGCACAGTCGGCTATAGCTACAGCAACTCCATCAACAACTGCACCACCTAATTAACCAGTTCCATCGAATTTCTTATTCGTATTTTCTAGTCCACTTATTGACATGGGGGCATGTTGCAGCTATTCCTGTTGACGGTATTTCCGCAATGCAGCGCAGCTATTGCTGCCGTTCTGATAAAACAATTTTACCGTCAGTGCACGGTCTTTCTTCTCAATAGCCATTGCGTTTCGTACGGAAAACCTCAACCTTCTTAACCATTTAGACCAACAGTCACTTCGCGAAAGGAATCTACTCACGCCACCGAGCGATAAACAACATAAACGACGTCAAACCAGGAAACATTTCATATTCTGACTTCTTACATGGGAATATTTTTACCTGGTTGTGGAAAGTAGAACTATTACTATTTTAGAACTATTATTATTTCAGCATACTCCGCGAGCACACCGATTAATGAACATACCTACGACGTTTCAGCGTCCTGCAGTGTATACAGCCCGCACTGTAACACTCGGAACAGCGCGTTTCATTACAACAGCCCATACTTAGCCGATCGGGTCGTGACGTCATACGACACCTTCCATAGATCGCAGAGTCGCGCCGACGTGCGTTATGGAGGTTGGAAGTAGGTGGTACTGTTTTGTTTAGCACTGAAGGCCACAACTTTCCTGTTCAAGTAACTTTCGTGTTTTTCAGTATCTAGGCCTATGTCAGTTGCTTGGTTTCATATAAAAAGTTTGGCTTACTGAGACTGTTTATTTCTGTAATTTAACTATATCTGTATAGTCTCTGATAATGTCGAAAACATTAGGAGCCGAAACGTTAAGCGCAGACCGTCAAACAGAAATCGAAAAAATATGTGCATACGGCAGCGAAAGCCTATGTTGTATAACCGTCCATGAATTTGCACAGGGTCATAAACTAAGTACGTTCGCACAGACAGCGTTATCCTTATAGCAGCAACTCGTTGCAGCTGTTCCAAGTACCGATCGTCAGCCTCGCTGCATCCCATTACAGCATAATCCGCTAACAGAACTGACGTCTATATATGGACCCATTGCTAAAGATATTGTTTATGACAACATTGTTTGTAACTGCTGCTGCACCAGAATTCTCCATGCTGCATTCTTCGAAGTGTGCATTTGACGAACGAATTGATGAATCTTCTCCCACACGATCTAACATCATCTCATATTCTGCAAGTAGTTAAAAAAAAAGTTTAGGATTTTGCTTTTTATGTTGTAAGTAAACAGAGTGGTTTAGAAAGGTGACTGACATTTCCAAAAATAAAAAAATAGAAGTGCCAGCGTAGTCGGTGTCTGGCTGAATAGCCCAATGCCATTAAAAAACTAAATAAATGGAAATATACTTCGCCTACTTCTGACAAGATTTATAGTAAACATACAGAGTCTGTTATATTCTTAAAATATCTAGGACTTTTTTCTCTTTTTTTTAATTTGCTGGATTTCGGGACGTGCCCATATAGCCACAAAAGGTAAAGAAATTTTCGGAAAAAGGTAAAAGTGGAAACGAAACTGCCAGCCGAGGTGTCGCTGAATTTTTAACGTATAGTGTCCAAAAATAACTTCGGGTGACTCATAAGGAAGTACAATATGCCCACATACTTTCTCAATATACCTAAGGAATTGTTCAAATTTTATCATATTTTTGCTGAAAATTTCTTGTCTTCGGGAAAGAATCATCGCCGAATGACGGGAAGGAATTTTTGAACGGCTTGAACATTATTTTCATTTGTTGTAAGGAATGGTAGCTCCCTTTGAATAAAAAATGCAAGCTAGTGCTTAAATCAAAATGAAAGAACTCGATAGCTGTCTTCTGACGAGATCTATGATAAACATCCGGAGTCTATCGTATTCTTCAGAGATCTATGATTTTTTATTTCTTTTATTTTTTTACGTTACTGGCTTTGGGGACGTGCCCATATAGTAATCTCAACAGTATAATGTCATTTATGGCGATACGACACAAAAGCCAGTCCCCGAGGGGAAAAGATGTTGCGAATGGAAACGGAAGGCCCTCATTTGGACAATTTTGGGAATGTACAGAGCACTTTTAAAGGAGAACGTACAGCATTCAGAGACGCCGCTGCTGTGACAGTAAAAGCCAGTAAGCTGCTTACTTTCCAATACGGTAACTTAATTCCACAGTCCGCAGTTGCTTCCAGGATAATGCTATGTAAAGGTCGCTAACACGCACAAAATTCTTATTTAAAACGTAGCGGAAGTTAACAACAAGTAATGAAATCTTGCACGATTCACAAAGTCCACTACTTTCACAAAATCTGTTTGAAACGTGAAGTAAAATCTGATTAAACACGATTACCTACGAAACTTTCTCGCATGTGTTAAGCAATAAATTAACTGTTAAGACTGCACTGTTACCCTGAATCTTTCATGGAATGAAGAGAGAAAATTCTCAGCGAAAGGCTATTTTTTCCCCTTATTTTTGGATATACGTTTATTATACTGTAGAGTCCACCATTTACGCTGCGTGCTATCCCAGGCTCACGCTTTGCTTGTTCGTGTGACCCATCGTAATGCAATATATGATCCGAATCACCCAAGTTCTCTGAGGTATCTGCAAATATTGTGTCTGCACCACTGAAGATCGTCCTGTCCGACTTTCGCCCTCTTCCCTGGCGTTTCCGTGTGCCAGTGCCTTTCATCCTTTAACAAGCACTTGCTATTGCTGCATTTTACAGGTATCTGGAAGCAGTTGCAGGAGTAATGTGGCGGATCCCCTTTAACATGACAAGGCAGACTGGCGTGTAGGCGGACAGCTGCCTATCTTGTAGCGTTCCACATTAAAGTAAGGGTATTGGGGGCGGCAACCTGTGATGTTATCGGGGTCCAACATCGTTTGCAACCCCCCCCCCCCTCCCTTTCCCCCCCGACAGCCGGCACAACCGCTATAGAAATAATTAGACAGGGGGAAATCCTGACCTATTGTACGTACGTATAAGAGAATCCCTATTCCGGGGACGAACCACTACTCTAGCCAGTCGGTTCTGATGCTCTAGTGGTAAAATGCGCACCGGGAAACAGAAAAGTCGCAGAGCTGAACCTCGGTTGGAACACGAAATACGTAAGTCCGTTTAGCTTAACCTTCACCGCTCAAAGATATAAAGATTCTGCTGTCATAGGTCATTGAGTCTTGAATGAACTGTGACAGGAGTTCGAACAACAGGAGAGTGACGTACTAGGACACACTGTGTTGCTGAGTAAGTCTTTGCACATAATTTGAGTAACCTGAATCTCACAGTATGCAAAAGATTTTAAAAGCGTAAAATGCTATTGATTAAAATTAAATTTTATCACAAATGAAATGTTCGTACTACAGTTTTGGCAGTTCGACTCCCTAGGAAAGTCTTTTTATTTGACGCCACACGCGCATCGATAATGATGAAATGATGATGAGGACACACACACCGGAGAAAATTCCCGACCCGGTCGAGAATCGAACCTGGGGCTCCATAATCGAGAGTTAGCAACGCTAAGCACAAGACCACGAGCAATTAAATAAAGAGTGAGTTTATTAGCACCTTTAGCTATTTATGGAACCAATCATTTATCGCTTAAAATTTCCCTGTTGACTGAAATATACTAAGGTTAAGCGCCTATATAAGAATAGGAATAAAGAAATACTATCAAACTTCTGACGACATTCTCGTAAATTTTCAAAAACGCTGCCTAGCACAGCCATTTATTATAGGTCTAACATACCGGCTCCGTAAATGTTAATTTCATCGAGTAGTGCGCATTTCGCGAAATCTACATTGCCTAACTCTGACACCAAGTCTTTTGTAAATATGTATGTATTTTTTTTTAATTTTTGGCTGGCCGCTGTGGCCGAGCGTTCTAGGCGCTTCAGTCTGGAAGCTACGGTCGCAGTTTCGAATCCTGCCTCGGGCATGGATGTGTGTGATGTCCTTAGGTTAGTTAGGTTTAAGTAGTTCTAAGTTCTAGGGGACTGCTGACCTCAGATGTTAAGTCCCATAGTGCTCAGAGCCGTTGGAACCTTTTTTTTTAAATTTTTACGCGCTACAGGAAATAAGACGCTGAGGGCCAATACTGTTCTTTCCCTCCATTAAAATTGATACCAGCTCTATAGAAATATTAAGGAGCTAAAGGCAGAAAATGGCACACAATAGTGACAGAAGAACGGCTGAAAGCAAGGGGAAACTACAGCCGTAATTTTTCCCGAGGGCATGCAGCTTTACTGAATGATTAAATGATGATGGCGTCCTCTTGGGTAAAATATTCCGGAGGTAAAATAGTCCCCCATTCGGATCTCCGGGCGGGGACTACTCAAGAGGACGTCCTTATCAGGAGAAAGAAAACTGGCATTCTACGGATCGGAGCGTGGAATGTCAGATCCCTTAATCGGGCAGGAAGGTTAGAAAATTTAAAAAGGGAAATGGATAGGTTAAAGTTAGATATAGTGGGAATTAGTGAAGTTCGGTGGCAGGAGGAACAAGACTTTTGGTCAGGTGATTACAGGGTTATAAATACAAAATCAAATAGGGGTAATGCAGGAGTAGGTTTAATAATGAATAAAAAAATAGGAGTGCGGGTTAGCTACTACAAACAGCATAGTGAACGCATTATTGTGGCCAAGATAGACACAAAGCCCATGCCTACTACAGTAGTACAAGTTTATATGCCAACTAGCTCTGCAGATGATGAAGAAATTGATGAAATGTATGACGAGATAAAAGAAATTATTCAGGTAGTGAAGGGTGACTGGAATTCGTCAGTAGGAAAAGGGAGAGAAGGAAACATAGTAGGTGAATATGGATTGGGGGGAAGAAATGAAAGAGGAAGCCGCCTCGTAGAATTTTGCACAGAGCATAACTTAATCATAGCTAACACTTGGTTCAAGAATCATAAAAGAAGGTTGTATACATGGAAGAACCCTGGAGATACTAGAAGGTTTCAGATAGATTATATAATGGTAAGACAGAGATTTAGGAACCAGGTTTTAAATTGTAAGACATTTCCAGGGGCAGATGTGGACTCTGACCACAATCTATTGGTTATGAACTGCAGATTGAAACTGAAGAAACTGCAAAAAGGTGGGAATTTAAGGAGATGGGACCTGGATAAACTGAAAGAACCAGAGGTTGTAGAGAGTTTCAGGGAGAGCATAAGGGAACAATTGACAGGAATGGGAGAAAGAAATACAGTAGAAGAACCATGGGTAGCTCTGAGGGATGAAGTAGTGAAGGCAGCAGAGGATCAAGTAGGTAAAAAGACGAGGGCTAATAGAAATCCTTGGGTAACAGAAGAAATATTGAATGTAATTGATGAAAGGAGAAAATATAAAAATGCAGTAAATGAAGCAGGCAAAAGGGAATACAAACGTCTTAAAAATGAGATCGACAGAAAGTGCAAAATGGCTAAGCAGGGATGGCTAGAGGACAAATGTAAGGATGTAGAGGCTTGTCTCACTAGGGGTAAGATAGATACTGCCTACAGGAAAATTAAAGAGACCTTTGGAGAGAAGAGAACCACTTGTATGAATATCAAGAGCGCAGATGGCAACCCAGTTCTAAGCAAAGAAGGGAAGGCAGAAAGGTGGATGGAGTATATAGAGGGTTTATACAAGGGCGATGTACTTGAGGACAATATTATGGAAATGGAAGAGGATGTAGATGAAGATGAAATGAGAGATAAGATACTGCGTGAAGAGTTTGACAGAGCACTGAAAGACCTGAGTCGAAACAAGGCCCCGGGAGTAGACAACATTCCATTAGAACTACTGATGGCCTTGGGAGAGCCAGTCATGACAAAACTCTACCATCTGGTGAGCAAGATGTATGAGACAGGCGAAATACCCACAGACTTCAAGAAGAATATAATAATTCCAATACCAAAGAAAGCAGGTGTTGACAGATGTGAAAATTACCGAACTATCAGTTTAATAAGTCACAGCTGCAAAATACTAACGCGAATTCTTTACAGACGAATGGAAAAACTGGTAGAAGCGGACCTCGGGGAAGATCAGTTTGGATTCCGTAGAAATGTTGGAACACGTGAGGCAATACTAACCTTACGACTTATCTTAGAAGAAAGATTAAGAAAAGGCAAACCTACGTTTCTAGCATTTGTAGACTTAGAGAAAGCTTTTGACAACGTTAACTGGAATACTCTCTTTCAAATTCTGAAGGTGGCAGGGGTAAAATACAGGGAGCGAAAGGCTATTTACAATTTGTACAGAAACCAGATGGCAGTTATAAGAGTCGAGGGGCATGAAAGGGAAGCAGTGGTTGGGAAAGGAGTGAGACAGGGTTGTAGCCTCTCCCCGATGTTATTCAATCTGTATATTGAGCAAGCAGTAAAGGAAACAAAAGAAAAATTCGGAGTAGGTATTAAAATTCATGGAGAAGAAGTAAAAACTTTGAGGTTCGCCGATGACACTGTAATTCTGTCAGAGACAGCAAAGGACTTGGAAGAGCAGTTGAACGGAATGGACAGTGTCTTGAAAGGGGGATATAAGATGAACATCAACAAAAGCAAAACGAGGATAATGGAATGTAGTCAAATTAAATCGGGTGATGCTGAGGGGATTAAACTAGGAAATGAGACACTTAAAGTAGTAAAGGAGTTTTGCTATTTAGGGAGTAAAATAACTAATGATGGTCGAAGTAGAGAGGATATAAAATGTAGACTGGCAATGGCAAGGAAAGCGTTTCTCAAGAAGAGAAATTTGTTAACATCAAGTATAGATTTAAGTGTCAGGAAGTCATTTCTGAAAGTATTTGTATGGAGTGTAGCCATGTATGGAAGTGAAACATGGACGATAACTAGTTTGGACAAGAAGAGAATAGAAGCTTTCGAAATGTGGTGCTACAGAAGAATGCTGAAGATAAGGTGGGTAGATCACGTAACTAATGAGGCGGTATTGAATAGGATTGGGGAGAAGAGAAGTTTGTGGCACAACTTGACTAGAAGAAGGGATCGGTTGGTAGGACATGTTTTGAGGCATCAAGGGATCACAAATTTAGCATTGGAGGGCAGCGTGGAGGGTAAAAATCGTAGAGGGAGACCAAGAGATGAATACACTAAGCAGATTCAGAAGGATGTTGGTTGCAGTAGGTACTGGGAGATGAAGAAGCTTGCACAGGATAGAGTAGCATGGAGAGCTGCATCAAACCAGTCTCAGGACTGAAGACCACAACAACAACAACAGTGACAGAAGCGTATAAAAAAACCATGATGCGTCACCTGAAAGTCATCAACAAATAGCAGGGAAAGAAGCAAGTGAACCTAAAAAAAACGACAACGGATGAAAGAATTTCAGCTGTATATCCCACATACTGTCTAAGATAATTATATGTACTAAATGCGTCTTGTCATTTGAGAATCAAGTGTCATTGTGTGAAGATAACTGAAGGCTTTCGTTTGCCTGTCATTGTGTGAAGGTATCTGAAGGCTTCCGTTTGCCGACTGTTTCAGATTGTAGCCCAAGATGAAAATGATGTGTGCTTCTCATATTCGAAAAAAGGCGAGAATCTAACTTAGGTATTAATGCAAATAACATAGAACACTAGATGGAGGCAGTGGGAATGGCTTTTGAATAGGTCAGGGGATAATAACCGTTCTAAAGTTTTCAAATAACTAGGAGTGTTAATAACACCTGAAGGAGTCAGTAAATCTGAAATTGTGGTCTCGAATGGGACGATCACGTAAAATCAGTGATATGAGTCAAAGACGTAGATTTGTTGGAAGGTTTCTAGTAAAATGGAATGCATAGTAGACGCTGCTGTAACAACTTCTACATTATTGTATTAAGTATATGCCGTATGCTGAATGTATTAATGGAGAATTAACACGACAAGTGCACCGAGAATATTTAATACATTAACTACAATTGTCTCCTGCCGTCACATATCGTTTGAAGTCAGACTATATTTGATAACACATTTTCTTTTTAGTTTTTAATACACTAGCATGTTTGGGAAATTTTCCATTTATTTATACGCTGCAAGCATGGGAAATCATAGTTGTCAAAGTCGAAACACTGAGATAAATTATTTGTGTAGATAAAGTTCCACGATTTATTTCGTGTTGCAATCAATCAACAGGTAACATAATTTAAAATATTTTTTGGAAATACGTCCAGTAACGTTATCGTCAGTGGGTGTTTCTACTGTGTGGGGTTTGAAGATGTCTCCTACGTGCTAGTACAAAGTTTCCTGTAAATCTATAATATGCGACGAGGGTGGCCTTAGTTTCGAGTCGCTGTTTTCCATTACAAGAAGTTTCTTCTCGTACTGTGCTACTGTTTTATGCAGAAGCGATTCGTGCGGCCGCGCCAAGATGCAGTTGCAGTACTTTCTTTGCGAAACTCTTTGCTGTCGAATGCCATTCAAGAGCTGAATATTGCACTGAAGTTTTTCCTCCGTTTCAGCTTATTGTAGGTGAAGTTTGAGAGAAACTTTGACAAGAAGCAGAAACTGCTTCTTATGCCGGTCGCTGCTAGCTCGTTGTGTGACTAACGCACGCGATGACGACTAAATAATGAGATATTAATTGCGAGAAATTCCCACCAAGTAGACTTGGGAAAGGAAGTTGTGAGGACGTTATGGTGGGTTAACCGCGGAAAACACAGGGAGTGACTAACAGAAGATGCTAGGAAGTCGTCTACCGTCAGATTTTCTGTAGACCAACAGCCAGCGAAATTCAGTCCTGAATCTGCAAAACACCTGCTTAGTAATCCATTTTTTTCTTTCTTGTTGGAATCATTGTCGAATACATGGTGTCGACATTTATGTAGGAGAGGTCGTCCTTTTGATACGATACCCTGTTTCATTTAAGAAAATCCGGAAAAGAAAATTATTTATGAATCGTGGAAACAGTCACAGGTTCGAATCATGCCTCGGGCATGGATGTGTGTCAGGTCCTTAGGTTAGTTAGGTTTAACTAATTCAAAGTCTAGGGGACTGAATACCTCAGATGTTAAGTCCCATAGAGCTTAGAGTCATTTGAACCATTTGAAAACAGTAGGTCAGCTGCGGTTGTACTCATGGAACAGCAAAAGCCTGATACTTTTACAAGGAATACACGCCATTTGAGTTTAATTGTGGAGTGTGTAGGGGTAGTGGCAGATATTTGCAAAGATTAACCGAATCGAAATGGCCTCCGCATAGCTTTTACAGACAATTATTTTACAATTGCGCAAACATTGATTCATCGTAAAATATGAGAAATAATATCGCGAAGAGGCAATGAGGACGTCAGTAATTCATTGATGATGACTATTAATGTGCAAAAATGTTTGAGAACAAAGCTTCTGTCCACAAACTGGCACTGATTTAGAAACCATCGCTCGTGCGAAACTCAGCTTTCATTTCTCGTGCACGATGTACAGAGCAACAGGCAGAGTTCATATTGCTAGATTTCCGGAAATAGTTTGACCCCATGCCACACTGCATACTATTAACGAAGGTACGAGCACACGAAATAAGTTCACAGATGTACAAGTGGTCAGAGTTAAGTAACAGAGCCTGGAACGTTGTCCTGCAAAGCGAATAGTACCAAGAGTGACCCAGGAAAGTGCTGTAGGATCGCCATAGTTCTCTGTATACATAAACTATCTGACGATAGGATACGGTTAGCAGCAGCCTCTTACTATTTATGACGCCCAGTTAAATGAAAACGAGACAGATAGAAAAAAGTAAGGAAACTGTTTTTTATATAAAAAGTTCAAATAGTTGAAATGGCTCTGAGCACTATGGGACTTAACATCTGAGGCCATCAGTCCCCTAGAACTTAGAACTACTTAAACCTAACTAACCGAAGGACATCACACACAACCATGCCCGAGGCAGGATTCGAACCTGCGACCGTAGCGGTCGCGCGGTTCCAGACTGGAGCGCCTACAACCGCTCGGCCACAGCGGCCGGTATATCAAAAGTAATAACCATAACTGCTAATACATTTGTCTTATCATGGGACATGACGGTCATTGCCGCCATGGCGGAATGTTTGCGATTGCCTCAAAACCATTATTGTTGCCAGGTGCGCACCTCTTAGTCCGAAGCAAATCACTTGGGGTGAGACTGGTACTATATGGAGGATGCGTTAAGGGCGAAACTTTGGCAACGTTGTCGAAACAAACTTGGCAGCATATGGGTGGGCATCATTCTGTTGCAGAATAATGGTTGTCCGTGAACATTTAGGGCGTTTGGACTTGGTGGCGCGAACAGTGGTACGTGGACACTTTGCAAAAATTGAAGCACACCTTCAAGTCCATCGCCCGGTTTGCTGACAGATGGCATCTTTCTGTTGCAGGATAATACACTCCTACGTGTTGCCAAAGTTGTTTCGATTTCGCTGCAGAAGTTTCGCTGGGAAGCCATTACACATCCTTCGTATAGTACCGATCTCTCCCCGTGCTATTTCCATATTTTTGGAGCCCTGAAGAAAGACATTCGCAGCCGTCGATTTGCTACGGAGGAGGAGGTGCATGTCTGAGTAGAATCATGTTTCCGTATGCAGCCGCAAACATCTTTCCATGACGGGATTTACTGTCTTGTCTGACAGTGGGATAAATGTACTGTATTAACAGCTATGGCGATTAGTTTTGAAATAACAAATACTTTCTTACTGTTTTCATCTACAGACTTACACTTACGACGCTGTGATGTATTGGAAACTTATGTCGCTAAGTGACTATAGAATAATACAGTATTACTTGGATGAAATGCTGTTTAATGTGATGAATGGCTGCGTGACCGAAATGTGGAATAAAGCAACTTAATGCAGATGAGTGGGAGAAACAGTCGTGCAATGTTCGAACACAACATTAGGGTTGTGCTGTTTGACACAGTCATATCGATTAAATATCGAGGGGTAACGTAGCAAAGCGTCATGAAATTGATTTAAAATGTAAGGTCCGTTAATGGGACAATTCTAGAAAAGTGGAGTTCGTCTATAAATGAAAGCTCTTCTACAACCTATTCTCGAGTGTTTAGGATCCCCATCAGGTCGGATTAAAGGAAGAACATCGAAACAATTCGTTTATTACCAGTAGGTTTGATCAACACGCTAGTATTACGGAAATACTCGGTTAATTCAAACGGAAATCCCTGCAGGGAACAAGTATTTTCGCGGAACATTATTAGAGAACCGATATTTTGGACAGATTGTAGAACTGTTCTGCTTTTGGATCTCTGTTACCGTATGGTGTCTTTTTTTTTTGCCCTTTTTTCCACTGGCTGTTTTTAGCTGTCTTCTATTATGTCAACTGGGACTGACGTATAGTCGTTTTTTAACTCCTCTCTATCTTCGTGTTCTATAGTTTTGGCTTGGACTTGGACTCCAGTTGTTTTTTGCGCCCTAAAGCAAAACAAAACCAAACCAAACTACGAGTACGTATATATTGTGCATAAGCACCGCGAAGACGAGAGAAATCAAAACTCGTACGGAAGTATATAGATAGTCGTTTTTCCCTCGTTCCATTTACTTGTGGAAATGGAAAGGGAATGACTTATCAGTGGCGCAAAGCATCCTCCACCCTGCGCCTAATTGTGGCTTGTGAAGTCTGTATTTATGTTTGCCTGTATGTGGATGTAGGGTTGGCGCTTGCTGAACCATATATGATCCTTTTTCCTAAGCCTACTCACTTTCGTCAATTCAATAGCAGGAAGATGAGATGCAAAGAAAATGGACACAAATGGTAATTGGGATTTAGGCATTTTACTTTTTCCGAATTTACATACATAGAAGTACAGAAATATGTCGACAAATCTGTTTTTTATTGGACACTTGCAGCAAAATCGGTCGTGTGAAGAAAATATTTTGGAACTACATTCACTATTTTCATGAAAAAGGCAAGGACGGCCAGGGTTGATGAATAAGCATCTGGAAACCCTCTAGAGACATCGACGTCAAGTCAACGGACAGGACCCTGCAATGTGTAACCTGAACTGCTATTCTCTCTCTCTCTCAGGCCTGGAAACTCGCTTCAGAATGTTTGGAACGCCAGCGAACAACTCGGGTGCGAGAGGCCGCTGTCCAGCGCTGTACCGGCCGGAAACTCCGTGGAATTCGCAGTCACGTTTCCGCTTGCCAATGAGTAGGTCCAACTCGCAACACCATTGCAACACTGTGTCGGCTCCACTAGGCATTCCGCACGTAAATAGCTTTTCTCACTGCCGTACGATCTGAAAGTAGCTCTCTTTAGAGTTCAGTCTTTTGAGCTGTTTCTCACGGCTGCCTTTCCTAGAAATACGTCTTTATTACCAGATTAAACCATGTTTTCTAACTCTGCTCCGGCTTTTTCTGTTTGTTGTTCCTTACTGGAACAAGTTATTTCGTAGTTAACGTGGTAATTTAATAATTTGCTACATAAATGATAAAACATTTCCTTACTTCTACATCTATGCTCCACGATTCACCTGACGGTGTGTGGAGGAGGGTACTTTTTGTACCGGTTTCCCTTCCCCGTTTTCCTATTACAACTGCGCATGGTTCGCGGGAAGAGCGATTGCTGGTAAGCATCCGAATGGGCTCGACTCTCTCTGATTTAATCTTTATGGTCATTTCGTGAGACATATTCTCCGGAGAAATTTCACGCTCGTTGGTTGTCATTATTACAATACTAAGTATTGCCCTTTACACAGCTATATTGCTGTCAAACGGCCTTTTACTAGGTCAGCCAGGTTCATTGTAGCTAACACACAGAAAAATACGACCGTCTTGAACTAACACAAAGAAGTGAAATAAGGCACTCTTGATATGACAGCGTGAGAATATCATATTTTCTTTATTTTATTGAAGTAAATGGCAGTACGATGTCTGGAAGATTGATGGCATCAGAGATCTATGATTTTCTAGTGATAAAAGAAGACAAATAACGAAGTGTTACTCATACCCTTACTGGTCTTGATATCAGAAATATACCATCAGAGAAACACTAGTCGTCATTCATTGGGCGTGTATGCTTCATAATACAAAAGAAGATCCAACGTTCTAGTCACACTGATACCGAATGACAATCAGCTCATTTGCAGTATCGGTTGTACAGTCCATTAAAAAATTACAGTCTTCAGTCTCCAAGCATTTTCAAATCCTTTGTCATCACAGCATGGTTTGTTGCAATAGGAACCTGGTCTGGTTAATCAAACATTGTCATGCTCGTACAGTTCCAGCTTACATAGATCAAGAGTCACAGAAATAATACGCATTTTAGTTTATTTGGATATGTTACCCCTTCACTCGTCTGGCACGCCGCTTAGGTGTGCTAAGGGTATCTTACGTCAGCGGTATATTTTTCCAAATGGTAAGACATATATGTACGAAGTTTGGCTCAAATTGCTGTAGGTGCTCCCAGGTTGTGATGAAGTTCACACACATTCATCTATTCTTATCTTCATCTTGACCACCTCCAATAACTTATTGTCCAGAAGGAAAATTAAAAAATGTATGAAGCAAAAGCTGTGAAGCTACCATGCTTGAGTTTCATCATTCAGTCAATCGTTTGTTTGAGTACAATGAACATCAGTGAAGAGAAATGCTTCTCATCTGTGGACAATGGAAGGTTTATTTTAGTACAGTGTACACCAATGAAGATTTGTTTTAGTACAGTGTACACCAATGAAGAGAAGTAGAAATGCTGCTCGTCTATGGAGAATGTAAGTTAGCAGAACAGTAATGACCGGTGTGCATTTTCCGTGTATTTCCATGTTTTTACTGTCAACTCCAGCCTGTGGACGATTTGCGTTACGCAGGGTACTTGCAGTGTGTGTTAATACAAGGGAGTCAGAGTTAAGTTTGTGTTCCGTTTTAAATTTCGGGTTGGTGCGTAAGTTCGTAGCGTTTTCTCATGCGTTCAATACACCAACAGATACACACAACAGAGACTTTAGTCATCAATAATACAGGGTGATTCAAAAAGAATACCACAACTTTAAAAATGTGTATTTAATGAAAGAAACATAATATAACCTTCTGTTATACATCATTACAAAGAGTATTTAAAAAGGGTTTTTTTTTCACTCAAAAACAAGTTCAGAGATGTTCAATATGGCCCCCTCCAGACACACGAGCAATATCAACCCGATACTCCAACTCGTTCCACACTCTCTGTAGCATATCAGGCGTAACAGTTTGGATAGCTGCTGTTATTTCTCGTTTCAAATCATCAATGGTGGCTGGGAGAGGTGGCCGAAACACAATATCCTTAACATACCCCCATAAGAAAAAATCGCAGGGGGTAAGATCACGGCTTGTTGGAGGCCAGTGCTCTGTCACGGGCTGCCTGGCGGCCGATCCATCGCCTCGGGTAGTTGACGTTCAGGTAGTTACGGACAGATAAGTGCCAATGTGGTGGCGCTCCATCCTGCTGAAATATGAATTGTTGTGCTTCTTGTTCGAGCTGAGGGAACAGCCAATTCTCTAACATCTCCAGATACTGTAGTCCAGTTACAGTAGCACCTTCGAAGAAAAAGGGACCAAAAACTTTATTGGCTGAAATGGCACAGAAAACGTTCACCTTAGGCGAGTCACGTTCATACTGAGTTGTTTCCCGCGGATTCTCAGTGCCCCATATACAGACATTGTGACGGTTGACTTTCCCGTTAGTGTGGAAAGTTGCTTCATCACTAAACACAATCTTTGAAACGAAAGATTCATCTGTTTCCATTTGAGCAAGGATAAAATCACAGAAATCGATTCTTTTAATCTTATCAGCTGCAGACAGTGCTTGAACCAATTTCAGACGATAAGGTTTCATAACTAACCTTTTTCGTAGGACTCTCCATACAGTTGATTGTGGAATTTGCAGCTCTCTGCTAGCTCTGCGAGTCGATTTTCCTGGGCTGCGAACAAATGCTTGCTGGATGCGTGCTACATTTTCATCACTCGTTCTCGGCCGTCCAGAACTTTTCCCTTTGCACAAACACCCATTATCTGTAAACTGTTTATACCAACGTTTAATACACCACCTATCAGGAGGCTTAACACCATACTTCGTTCGAAATGCACGCTGAACAACTGTCGTCGATTCACTTCTGCCGTACTCAATAACACAAAAAGCTTTCTGTTAGCATCAACTGACGCTGACGCCTAGTCAACAGCGCCTCAAGCGAACAAATGTACAACTAAATGAAACTTTATAGCCCCCTTAATTCGCCGACAGATAGTGCTTAGCTCTGCCTTTTGTCGTTGCAGAGTTTTAAATTCCTAAAGTTGTGGTATTCTTTTTGAATCACCCTGTATATTCTCCGTCACTACTTATAACAGTCTGCCAACGCTAGGGTAACTTTTCGATACCGCGACAGTAGAAATTAGGTTGTTTTGCGGCTAAAAACTTGTGGAACCATGTTCGGAGCGCAAGGGAGTTCCCTGCAGGTTATTGGATAGATAGCGGAAAAGGTGAAAATCAGAGGGCACAAGATCAGGTGAATGAGGTGAGTGCGGATTTACTTCCCGGCCAAACTCCTGTTTAATGTTTTTGTCAGTCTAGCAGAATGCAGGCGGGCGTTACCGTCAAGTAGCATCACTTCCGCAGCATTCCTGGTCGTTATTCTTGGTATTGTGTCTGCAAGACTTCTCAGTTGTTGACAAGAAATGTCAGCACTGATGGTTACACCTCGGAGAAGCAATTACTATAGGTCAATTCTTTTATCTTGGCGGCTCGCGCATGCCCGCCCAGACGCGGGAGATTGCTGCGTTGCCAGTTGCACACGACGCACGCGTCAAGAGAAGCAGCGCCATAGTATAGCATAGTTCGCAAGCTTACGTTTAGGGGGGAGCGCGCAGTTCATGAAGTAGAGCCATCACGGCCGCATTAACCCTTTCGCTGCTACAAAGACGTGCTCCCTGCATTCCGCTTTAAAATAAAGCCAAAAGCGCCTGGTGTAAATAAAACTTTTATTACAGTCGCGAAAGACGGAATATTTCTCAATATTACATACGACACCTATGTGGTACTTAAATGAGATATTGTTATACAGTAAATTTTATATGAAATTTAGGTATCTTGTCCACATTTCATTCTCAACATTGTGGCAACTAAAATCGACCGTACGGAAAGTATACGCTATGGACTTTTACCTCTGCAAACTCTTCAAAATTTCGTGCAATGGTTTACTACATTTAATGCTGCACAATAACTGCGTTGAACATCGAAACAAAATTTAGTCATTTATGGGGGGAAGGCATCAGTCACGACGATGTGTAAAAATCAAATTTTTGGGCCAAATAGTTTTTGTGAAATCGAATGATAAGTGTGTCAAAGCAGCGGGAACACCATGTGTCTGCACGGGCGAGCAGTGCAGTGATGACAAAATCGCGCACAGCGTGGAATGTGGGGAACACGTGTCTGCAGCAGTGAAAGGATTAAAGAAGAGACAAAGCACTAGAAATTTCAAAAAACTCCATTCAAACGAATAAAATTCGTGAAGTAAGACACTTTGATATTGTTTTTAAATAAAGAAAATTTTATGCACTACACAAGGTTTGAACTTATAACCTTTTGCTTAGAAGCTCAACACTTTAACCGTTACAGTAACGCAGCTCATCTGGCAATAAAACTCCGTAAGGACTGTAATATGTCAAGCAAAATACTGACAAACACTATTGGTATGACTATGAATTACTCATGCTTCGTCGAAGTACAATAGGAAATAAACAATTACCGCTGTTCTTTATTGCGAAAAAGCGGTCCGTGAGATTGATACAAACACCTTCCCTTGCTATCGCCTGAATTAGGAGTCTTATTGCTTGTTTGGTTTAATTAATTAATGTAATATGAAGCAATTGGTATAAAGAACACTTTTTCCAAACTTTCTATAAAAGAAAGTCTGCTAGCAAGACATTGCTTTTGTTCTATTACTTTATTTATGACTGAACGTTTCTAAAACTGGAGACACTCGTCTGTGCTCTGCACTGCAGTCGAGATCTGGCAACGTCGTTCTCTGTTCATTGGCTGACTGTGTTTTGTGACGTCAGATGCGCAGAACGAACCTAAACTCGGCCGCCAACATAAATGACGCGCACTTTAGTGCACCATATCGTCGCTGTTCCGCCAGGTGCGTAACATTATCTTTTGTGGAAGCGCGCATGAGTTGTTACTTTGTTTGGACTCAACCATTCCTTTCTTTTCCTTATGTTATGACGTCATTTCTCGTCACCGGTAACGATACACGGTATGAAAGGTCGGTGTTGTTCACGAACCAATTGACGACGAGCAAGCAGAGATGCACAAATGGCCACCCCTGATTTTTTGATTGTAGCTTAGTGCATGTGGTACTCATACACCTGATTTCTGAACCGTCCATATCACATGAAAATGTCGCACTATAGTGGAACGATCATAATTCATCACATCTGGCAGTTCTCCAATATACTGACATGTATCGTTGTGGATTAATGCTTATAAACGATCTTGAGAAAACACCGAAAGTCTTCCTGAACGTGGAGAACCACTAACGTCAAAAAGATCCTCCTTAAAATAAGAAAGCCATTTCTTTGCCGCGCTCTGTGCAATAGCACCATCCCCATATACGACGCAACGACCCAAATACACTCCTGGAAATTGAAATAAGAACACCGTGAATTCATTGTCCCAGGAAGGGGAAACTTTATTGACACATTCCTGGGGTCAGATACATCGCATGATCACACTGACAGAACCACAGCCACATAGAAACAGGCAACAGAGCATGCACAATGTCGGCACTAGTACAGTGTATATCCACCTTTCGCAGCAATGCAGGCTGCTATTCTCCCATGGAGACGGTCGTAGAGATGCTGGATGTAGTCCTGTGGAACGGCTTGCCATGCCATTTCCACCTGGCGCCTCAGTTGGACCAGCGTTCGTGCTGGACGTGCAGACCGCGTGAGACGACGCTTCATCCAGTCCCAAACATGCTCAATGGGGGACAGATCCGGAGATCTTGCTGGCCAGGGTAGTTGACTTACACCTTCTAGAGCACGTTGGGTGGCACGAGATACATGCGGACGTGCATTGTCCTGTTGGAACAGCAAGTTCCCTTGCCGGTCTAGGAATGGTAGAACGATGGGTTCGATGACGGTTTGGATGTACCGTGCACTATTCAGTGTCCCCTCGACGATCACCAGTGGTGTACGGCCAGTGTAGGAGATCGCTCCCCACACCATGATGCCGGGTGTTGGCCCTGTGTGCCTCGGTCGTATGCAGTCCTGATTGTGGCGCTCACCTGCACGGCGCCAAACACGCATACGACCATCATTGGCACCAAGGCAGAAGCGACTCTCATCGCTGAAGACGACACGTCTCCATTCGTCCCTCCATTCACGCCTGTCGCGACACCACTGGAGGCGGGCTGCACGATGTTGGGGCGTGAGCGGAAGACGGCCTAACGGTGTGCCGGACCGTAGCCCAGCTTCATGGAGACGGTTGCGAATGGTCCTCGCCGATACCCCAGGAGCAACAGTGTTCCTAATTTGCTGGGAAGTGGCGGTGCGGTCCCCTACGGCACTGCGTAGGATCCTACGGTCTTGGCGTGCATCCGTGCGTCGCTGCGGTCCGGTCCCAGGTCGACGGGCACGTGCACCTTCCGCCGACCACTGGCGACAACATCGATGTACTGTGGAGACCTCACGCCCTACGTGTTGACCAATTCGGCGGTACGTCCACCCGGCCTCCCGCATGCCCACTATACGCCCTCGCTCAAAGTCCGTCAACTGCACATACGGTTCACGTCCACGCTGTCGCGGCATGCTACCAGTGTTAAAGACTGCGATGGAGCTCCGTATGCCACGGCAAACTGGCTGACACTGACGGCGGCGGTGCACAAATGCTGCGCAGCTAGCGCCATTCGACGGCCAACACCGCGGTTCCTGGTGTGTCCGCTGTGCCGTGCGTGTGATCATTGCTTGTACAGCCCTCTCGCAGTGTCCGGAGCAAGTATGGTGGGTCTGACACACCGGTATCAATGTGTTCTTTTTTCCATTTCCAGGAGTGTATTTGTGGCCGCCTCCGTTGCTGTCAGCCCTCTACTGAACTCAAACAGAAGGATATGTCGGAAATGTTCCGATTTCTCCACTTGGCACTCCGTGTTGTAGCATCCCACAGCACCTCTCATTATCTCCAATTGACAATATGTAAACTCAAATAACAGTGAATTACAAATAAAAAAAGACAATCGATAAATAAACCTATAGCATACGGAATACCAACGCGCAAAACAAAAACTTTACAAACATACGCATCAACCTAATAACATGACGTTTACGTGAATAGTCCGCGGTGGCAGGTTTTTGAACACGAGGGGAGAAAGTGGATTCTTTTCTTTTTCCTAGTGTGCATCAAATCTAGCACAGGGTCCTCTTTGTCAGGATTTGGCAAATTTTATTGTATGTTTTACATCCGTGTCCGGATGGTCTTCATGACACCACAGTGGTCAAAGTAACTAGAGGAAGGGAAGCCGCGAACGCCGTCTGTCTGTGAAGCGCGTAAACTTCGTTCTTTGACTTAGCGTATTTCAACCGTTTTGTGTATCGTATCCTCCGACGAGGAATTTGTCTAAACGAGCCCGGAAAATTTGACCCGGGTCTGGATCACCTCTCTGTATCGCAAGGTAGGATTACCTAATAAACCGAGTGGCATTTAAATAAGACGTATTGGTGTTCTTATCGTTATAATGAACAAAGTTACCAAAAAGTCCCGCAGATAGCTGATTTACATTTACTTAATTTATTTTATATTTCGATTTTCGAAAAATAGACAGCGCAGTAACATTTTTGTCACTGCGTAATTCCCACCCATTGCGACGCTTAACTTTGAAATTTAAATCAAAGGTGCGTACAAGCAGTGGTGCAAAAGCGTGGTGCCGTGCGGTATCACCCTCGGTCTGGACGACAGCAAGGTGTCAACTCGGGCGAAAAAAAATGTCACAGCTCAACTCAAGTGATGTGTAAGGTGGTTAATGATGTCACATCGGCACGAGGTTTCACCGCAGTTCTGCCCTGAACAACAGTGGTGTCTCAACATTTCACATCTTCTTTTGATGTCTCCGCGATGGAGGACACAACCACGACCCCCAGCGCTGAAATTACGCTGTTTTCTTATGACTGGCGGAGGGAAACGTTCCAGACGCAACGACGCTCAGAATCGGTACGGAAAGGCCGCAGGGAGATGCAAGCGCCCAGGACTTCGTCATTTGGATTAGTCCAAATATCGTCGAATGGGTCTGAACTATTCCTAGCAGTTCCAACCTGTCCACGACAGCAACAGTTCAGGTAACGCGGCGCTCAAACCGGATGCGATAATGTTCGATGGCGATACATCGCCACAGTTTACTTAGAGATGGGTTGAAACGCCCGAGGGTGTCAGCGGCCGTCAGCGTCTTCCTGATATTCTTCACGGGGTTGCAGCCGGATCATGTCGTCGTCCAGACACAATATTTCGGCGGGGGCAGTGGATGAGCATTAACTCACCTGAAGATGGCGGCCAGCTGGTCCGCCGAAATATTGTGTCTGGTCGACGACATGATCCGGCTGCAAACCCGTGAAGAATATCAGCAGTTATTACGCCGGGGAAGTCTACGAAATCACAACGTCCTCCTGTTCGTCATCGCACTGCGAACGGTCGTTTTCGACGGCGTAATGTATGTGAATCAACGCTCCAGGCGAAGGGGTGGTTTCACTGACGGCCTTTATGTCATTCCCTGCGGACTCTTCATGCCGATTCGGAGCGGCAGTGCGTCTAGAGTGTCTTCCTCAGCCTCTGATTAGAAAACCGAGTGATTACAACGCTGGGCTTCGCGGTTCTCACCTCCATCACCGAGGAGGGAAAATAAAGGGTTAAATGTTGGTAAGAGGGGGGTGTGACGAACTTCCTATCGTGTGACACGTCCACAGTCGCATTGGGCTGAATTGTGCTGAAAGTTGGTGCCAATATGACATCATTAGCCCACCTCATACATCTCATGAACTTCTGAGCTATGGCCTTCGCAAGTTTCGACTTCTTGCTGTCCGAAGCGTCGTAGAGCCCGAGGGTGACGTCGCTTGACACCACGCGTGCGCGCCATTACAGGGGAAGGTTGTACGCACCTTTGAGCCAAATTTCAAACTTACGCTTTGCAGTGGGTGGGAATTATTGGGTTTCTGTTGCGCAGTGTGTTTATTCGGAGTGCACCCTTTCGTTTTGGGTCGTCTAGTGGCGTGCGACGGTACTGTACCGCAGATTTTGACAGGTTCTTCGACTGCAAGCATGCACCTCCAAACAAGCATAAACGTAATTACGTAACTTTATTTTTCCGAGCTGATGATTAAAACTTTGTGATTGTTCCCCGTGTTCAGTACTGCCCAGAGCGCTGACGGGTGTGCTTTGCGCGTGTGCTCGCAGGGCCGGCGTGGGCGGCGCAGGAGGAGTCGCGCGACACGCGCGAGGGCCAGAACGTGACGCTGGAGTGCCGGTACGGCGCGTCGACGGAGCGCGCAGAGCGCACGTACTACTGGACGCGCACGAACCGGCGCGGCCAGGACAACGTGGCCGTGCAGCGCACGCCGCTCGACACCCGCTACGCGCTCGACCACCGGCCCGAGGAGGGCGTCTACGACCTGCTCATCACCAACTCCAGCTACGAACTCGACCACGGCCGCTTCGAGTGCCACATCAAGGAGCCGGGCACGGGCAAGAGCCTGCACCTGCAGGCCTACGAGCTGACCGTGCTGTCGCCGCCGGGGCCGCCGCAGGTAGCTCCCGGGCCTGCGCCCACGCTCACCGAGGGCAAGCCCGCCGAGCTGGCCTGCTCCTCCGTCGGGGGATCGCCCTCTCCCACCATCAGGTAAATGCTACCAGTTTTGTCACTCGCCTAAAATCTCCCATACACAGGCGGACTACTCGTCCGCCAAATAGGGTGGTCCCGACCCGTTCGCCTGTGCGTCGGCGATGGTCTCGCGTTCGGGTCTCAGTTTCCGGTCCGTCGGTTCGTCCGGCGAACCTCTAACTGCTAGCCCCAACAATTACTTGCCATCGCACATTCCGTCAGGGCAGGCAGGTGGATTCAGCCGCCAGTGTCTACACACACATTGTGACGGGTCGGCGATAGGGTAGGTGGATCAGTCGGGTTGTGAGTGGGCGCCTTTAAGGTGCCCTTTCATAGGCCGACGAGACGGCCAACGCTCGCTTCCCCCCCCCCCCCCCCCCCCTCCCCGTCACTTAGTGTCTGACTGTGTGTGGTCACACTGTGACTGCATGGCGGACTCTACTAGCGCCCAGATGCGTGGCAGTTTTCACCAGGCCAAAACTGAAGGGAAAACTGCCAATTATGGGGTGGCAGGTAGAGCTAGGGGCCAGCAGGTAGCGGTGGGCAGGTGGAGCTGTCCGACCCGGACCCTGGACGCGACCGCTACAAAATCGTGCAACACAAAGGCGAACGCGTCAAGGCAGACCTGCTTGGCACGAGGGGTTGGTCGACTAGTCTGGCCTCTGAATGGGCAGCTTTAGGCTTCTGAGTAATAGTAATGTGATGCCTTGGGCGTACAACAGTGGCTACGCGGACTTTCACGATGGAGTCCTTGGATGAAAAGTTCTTGGCCGACTTGCCACCTCAAATTCAGATAGAATACAAAGCTTTCGATGTCTGTCTCTATCATCATCAGCAAGAGCAACGGTTTTGAAGGTTCCGCATCTCATCGTTAAAAACTAAACCTTTACAGGATCACTTTGACTGTGCCTCCACAGCAGGCGGTTCATACAACCAAACTGTCTACTGTGCATCGGCGACGGAGGCTGGAATTTGCACGCCAATAGCGCAGATGAACGTCCAGTGAGTGGCGACAGGTGGCATTTTAAGATGAAAGATGGCCATTGGCGTGTGCGATGTGAAACGTCCAAGTAAACGCCCTGCAACTATTGTAGGAAGTGTTCAGCCCTGAAGAGAGGGCTTTTTGGTCTGGAGAAAGTCTTCGTGGCTGGCCACGGCGCTGGAGTTTGCCTGAATCCAGAACCTCACAGACTCTCTTCCTGCACGTCTCGCAGCGGTCCACGTTGCAATAGGGTGGTTGTTCAGGCTTTTGACGGGTGGTCACATTAATGTGACTGGACAGCGTAAATCTTGGATACTCTCAATCCGTCTGTAACAGGTCACACCACTTCTCTAATTTTCCGGGCTGGCCGGAAGACCGATCTGATTACTTGCCTGTTTAGGACACTATCCATCTTGCTCGTTGTTGCATCGCAGAATAGATGCCGCGCTACGTTTTGTTGCTCTTGGCTTAGTTGGAAAATGGGAACATCGCCAGTCACAAGACAGTCAGACATAGCCCCTGACGACGATGATGAAGGCAGTCATCGAAAGCTTAGGATTGTATCCGAATTTGACGAGGCAAGTTTACCAATGTTACCAAATGTCTTCAGTGCTCGCACAGAATTTTTTTTTTTTAGGCGATTGTGGATAAAAGAAGCAGAACACTAAATCTTTGACAAGAATTGATGTCTTCATTGCTCACACAAATTTTTTTTTGAGACGAGTGTGGATAAATGTAGCAGAATACTGAAACTTCGACAAGAATGAAAATATTAAAAAAGTGCTGAAACATCCTCTACCCTCTCTCTCGTCTCCATCTCTCCCTCACCCACTCTTTCTCTCTCTCTCTCTCTCTCTCTCTCTCTCACACACACACACACACACACACAGAGAGAGAGAGAGAGAGAGAGAGAGAGAGAGAAATACGAATGTCTCACTTTTAACTTCTTGTATTCAGTAAAAGTAGAAATTTAGTGCAGAAAATTAAAGCAATAGAGCAGGTAGCTGTATCTGGCAGATCGCTAGTATAAAAAGAATAAGTCGCACTGTCAGCAGCACACTAAAACTCCAGCATAAAAGCTTCATACTGGTGTCTAGACTTTACACAAAATTTTAAAGGCTTTACCATATTCGTCTCGTTATTTGCTAAAATAGAGGACAGATATTCATTTAAATTTGTTTCTGCCCTCTCATCACAATAGCGCTGCTTCGTCCTGCAGAGGTGACCGGTATGAGGGAGGCCACGCTCGGACACTTGGCGTTACTAACGGCAGTTAATTGCCCTTTACTGCCAGCCATTCCTCCCGCAGTTGCATGGCTCTCTGACTCAACAGTGAAATGACAGCATACAGGTGAATGGCACATTCTGTCACATCGTGCACCCTGCAGGCATCCTTTCCTGAACAAAGATATTCTCATGCGAAAGTTGAAATATTTATGGAACAGTAGAAATTACAGAGTCATTTTCTGAAATATTACGGGCATAACAGAGAACAGTTTGTATCAGTCCCATATTAACTAAATAACAGTAGAGAATCACACATGGTGTACCACAGGGTTCCACTCTGGGTCCTCTGTTGTTTCTGATACACATATGATCTTCCACCTTTTTATAGCTGAATCTGCCCGCACCCGCGACAGCGATGTTACCTCGAGGGATGAAGAATGACTTACCGAACCTCCTCTTGTAATTGATGAAACACACCTATGCACCCTGAATGATACCACGGCGCTGTTATACTAGTTGGGTTCTTCAACTGGGCTGACAATTTGAGGCACAGGTGGTAGTGAAACATTACCGTATGTACACAACAGAACATTAGTTTATAGGGTCCTGCTAACTTTTTGTGTTGTGGTCAGATGGTACCGGGATGGCAACACGTATCCTCTGGAGGCGGAAATCCGACCGTCCAAGTGGAGGGACTCCCCGACGACGGCCGTTCTGTCGCTGACTCCTGCGCGCACTGATGACGGAGCCGTCTACCGCTGCGTCGTCTGGAATCGCGCCCTCCCAGATGGGGCGCGTCTCGACACCAACGTCACTCTTAGCGTCAACTGTAAGTATTCCCATCACTTCGCTCTTTTCACGCGCCAGACGATAAACGTCACTGGCCTGTCTTGTTGCGTCAGTTGGAATCTGCACACTGGCCGACACTCATTAGTATAAAAGTAGTAATTTCAATATTTCCGCGCGACTGTATGTCAGTCTACCTTATTGTTTAATTCGTGTACACTCGATTAAGACTACACTGCTCAAACGTGGAACATGAATTTGGGCTTCTGCCATATTCCATCGAGCAATAATTAAGGACTGGGTAAGTTACCAAATTATACAGTTATCTTTAAAAAATTAATTACATAACAAAACATCATAACTTACTAGAACTTTTGGTGTCGAAAACAAAGTGGGAACAATCATTCATACCGTCATCCTGGGTGATTTTCATTGGACTTTGAGAGCTTCAATAACGTGTATTCCCTCCGTGAACGTTTGTCACTACCTGGCACCTACGTGACATGCTCTGTTTAAGTATGTTCTGTGGTTTCTTAAAATTCTCGACTCAGAAACATGCAAATTTACAGTAGCCATACACATCAATAAATATGTACATATATACAGGGTGAGTCACCTAACGTTACCGCTGGATATATTTCGTAAACCACATCAAATACTGACGAATAGATTCCACAGACCGAACGTGAGGAGAGGGACTAGTGTAATTGGCTAATACAAACCATACAAAAATGCACGGAAGTATGTTTTTAACACAAACCTACGTTTTTTTTAAATGGAACCCCGTTTGTTTTGTTAGCACATCTGAACATATAAACAAATACGTAATTAGTGCAGTTTGTTCCATTGTAAAATGTTAATTACGTCCGGAGATATTGTAACCTAAAGTTGACGCTTGAAACCTCCCACGTTCAGTTGCGTGTTGTAACAAACACGGGCCACGGTCGGTGAGCAGCATCTGCAGGGACATGTTTACGATGACGACCGTTTTTACGAGTGTGGCTGTAGTGCACTGTTGTGGTTTGGTCTAGCTGTCGCAGTGTCCGCATGTAGCGCTTGCTGGTTCAAATGGCTCTGAGCACTATGGGACTCAACTGCTATGGTCATAAGTCCCCTAGAACTTAGAACTACTTAAACCTAACTAACCTAAGGACAGCACACAACACCCAGCCATCACGAGGCAGAGAAAATCCCTGACCCCGCCGGGAATCGAACCCGGGCGTGGGAAGCGAGAACGCTACCGCACGACCACGAGATGCGGGCTAGCGCTTGCTGCTATTGTTATTCTGCATTCGTCTCCTCACGCAGACCAACTGTAGTACACCGTGTTACCAGACGTCTGTGATAGTGTAGTGTTGTAGGAACTGTGACCATGGTGTATTCGAACTCTGAAAAGGCGGAGATGATACTCATCTATGGCGAGTGTCGACGAAATGCAGCTGAAGCCTGCAGGGTGTATGCAGAACGGTACCCGGACAGAGAGCATCCAACGTGCCGCACATTGCAAAACATCTAACGCCAACTGTATGCAACAGGTATGGTCCGTAACAGGCCCGTCACAGGAGAAGCGGGTGCAGTTGGTGTGTTAGCTCCTGTGACGGGCCTGTTACGGACCCGTTTGCGTGCTACGACCATACCTGTTGCATACAGTTGGCGGTAGATGTTTTGCAATGTGCGGCACGTTGGATGCTCTCTGTCCGGGTACCGTTTTGCATACACCCTGCGGGCTTCAGCTGCATTTCGTCGACACTCGCCATAGATGAGTATCATCTCCGTCCTTTTCAGAGTTCGAATACACCATGGTCACAGTTCCTACAACACTACACTATCACAGACGTCTAGTAACACGGTGTACTATAGTTGGTCTGCGTGAAGGGACGAATGCAGAATAACAATAGCAGCAAGCGCTACATGCGGACACTGCGACAGCTAGACCAAACCACAACAGTGCACTACAGCCACACTCGTAAAAACGGTCGTCATCGTAAACATGTCCCTGCAGATGCTGCTCACCGACCGTGGCCCGTGTTTGTTACAACACGCAACTGAACGTCGGAGGTTTCAAGCGTCAACTTTAGGGTACAATATCTCCGGATGTAATTAACATTTTACAATGGAACAAACTGCACTGATTACGTATTTGTTTATATGTTCAGATGTGCTAACAAAACTAACGGGGTTCCATTTAAAAAAAACGTAGGTTTGTGTTAAAAAACATACTTCCGTGCATTTTTGTATGGTTTGTATTAACCAATTACACTAGCCCCTCTCCTCACGTTAGGTGTGTGGAATCTATTCGTCAGTATTTGATGTGGTTTACGAAATATATCCAGCGGTAATGTTAGGTGACTCACCCTTTATATACACAAATTATATTTATATTACATGTGCCCAGTACTTTGCAACCTCCAAGGCGCTTGGAGTGGCTTGCAGGATGTAGGACACAAAAGGCACTGGAGCATGTGGCTTGCGGTTTGTTCTTGTCCACAATCACAGGACGTATCTTCTGTTGTGAAGCCGCATCTCTTCAGGTTGTCTCTGGATCGTCCAACTCCTCATCGTAATCTCCTTAAAGATTTCCACACCAGCCAGTCTCGTTGTGTCCAGGTAGTAGTTCTTCAGCTTCTGGCGTCTGCAGGTGAGGCGTCGACTTCTTCCATAACTCCAGCCTTGCCTTCTCTGGTGAAATGGTGAGCTTCTCGGATGTTCTCAGGAACCTCTTTCGCGATCTCAGCCGTTGCTGTGGTGTGTCCTGTGGTGTACGTTCTGCTCTTCAGCCCGTAAGAGTTCTCGGAGAGTCCGTCGGTGATCAGGATGTCCACGAACACGTCTGTCATGCGTGTTCCACAAATGCACGATGGTCTGATTGGCATTAGTGTTGATAACAGTGTGAAGAGCGGGTGGGGAGTGCTAGCAGGGGTAATGGCCTTAGAAAGGTTGGGATCCACTGGGGTAGCATCTTAGTGTACCACACGTACCTAAAAAATGGAATACCGTAAGTGCCACGAGTGTTTGCCCAGCACAGGAAGAGACATAAGTAAACTGGCCAAAGTATCGGGTTCAAACACTCAGCTAGACGCTGGACGACGTCTGCTACACACGTGTCTCATTAGATGTATAGTTCTCTCGTTGCGTCATCTTCTCTTGTGCACTACCAAGAATCACACCATATTTACCGGACATGTCAGCTGCACAAGGTGCGTCGATCTCATTATTTAGAATTAAGTTTTATAGTTAGCCATTCATGCTAAAACTAGTAATAAGCTCTTAACATTCCCGATGGAAAATAAAGCAGCCTCAACTGTCGAAGTAGTTTGTTAGGCGTGATTTGAATGAAGATAATATGTCATTACCTTCTGTTAACTAGCGTACAACTCACTTACTGGGCAATCTACAATTTAATCAGATTCCTCTACATCTACATGATTACTCTGCAATTCACGCTTGATTGCCTGACGGAGGGTACATAGGACTAGATTCAAACTATTTCTCTACCACTCTACTCTAGAATTTCTCTACCGCTCTACTCTAGAATAGCGAGTGGGAAAAATGAACACCAAAATGTTTCCATGCAGGCTCTGGTTTATTTTACTTTATTACCAAGGCCATTTCTCGCTATGGGCGTCAACAAAATATTTTTGCACTCTTAGTGCGACTCGCCACTTTCACACACATTAAGTTTCATCTGAAGGAGATCTCCTTAATTGTAGCACCCATTACGAATGAAAGTGGGACACGCTAATTAGCGCCCTCGCATCGTAACAATTTTTAGCCTTTTGTCGTTTCATATTCTTTCTAATGAAAATCTTCTTTTAACTTTGAGGATTTTCCTTCTTAAACCGACTTGTTAAGAGTAAAGATGTGTCACCAAATGAACTTCTGTGGGACACAGTGAGCATATTGCTGGTGTCAGTGTTAATGGTTTTTTTTAATACCGTTCATGCAAACATGTTTTAGTTTCAGTGCACTACACAAGGTGACTCAGCTGCCCCTACCGCTATCGTTTCATGCAGCGTGCATTGTTATATCTAGCCTTCAAAACCACGGGCGAGATTTTCATATTCTCTCGCCCGCTACGAGAAAACTGTTGGTCTTACAGAAAAAAATGAAGAGAAGCTTTTTTTTGTAGGATATTCAATAAAGTTAAATTTTTGCTGGAGATCCTGTTTCCCAGTTATTCCAGAAAAACCTACAAAAGTGACCTTCAAACGCACCTCCACCGCCACACTCCCCCATCACAAGTCAGGGTTTTTAGTACCTTCATCGTGCCACACTCGCCTTGCACTAAGCGAACTATTCCCTACATTCGAACTTCTTTTGTTCTCTATTGACTGGGCTATTATGCCACCAGCAGAATCGGCTGATAGGTTAACATCATTAATTTAAAGTGCCTATGAGGGTAATGAATGAAAAACGACTTTTGTAAACGTTACGCTAAAACTAATTACGTTGGCAATTAAATGTAAACTTGAGCTTTGCAAGTATTGCAGTTTCTAACTCAGAACGCCTGACGAATACAGCGATGTAATTATTTAACGCTGTTAAAATTTACGAAATGTTTTTGTAAAATTTACGTAAACCTTAATTTTACAAAAATGTTCAAATGTGTGTGAATTCTTAAGGGATCGAACTGCTGAGGTCATCAGTCCCTAGACTTACACACTACTTAAACCAACTTAAACTAACTCATGCTAAGAACGACATACACACCAATGACCGAGGGACTCGAACCTCTGGCGGGAGGGGCCGCGTAGTCCGTGACATGGCACCTCTAACCGAGCGGGCACTCCGCGCGGCTTTAATTTTACAATTTGTATGTGGTCGACTAAGCCGGTGGCCTAATAAGACGTCTCAGTGAAAAGGTCATATGTGGGAAATAATTCGTGTGTCGCAATTTTTGTTCAGTGGTAGGAGGGAGTTCCATGAACAACATACTAGAAATCCTGACAGGTGGGTACTGAGCGTGGGAGTAGAGGTGCGTTTGAAGGTCACTTTTGTACGTTTTTGTCGAATAACTCGAAAACTACGCGTTCTATCGGAAACGTATCCCGGTACCAAATTCAACTAGATTAAATTTCCTACAAAAACGATCCTCTTCATTTTTTCTGTCGGACTGTCAGTTTGCGCTAACCGAGCGAGAGAATATGAAAACCTCGCACGTGGATTTTGAAGGCCAGATATAACACTGCAAGTTGCATAAAACGACAGCGGTAGGGGCAGCTGAATCATCTTGTATAAGATACTAAGTAGTGCTTCAGTAATTTGTAGTGGGAACCTTATGGCTCAGCCTATCGGAATTTCATCTTGAATATGGTGAAGTTTACTTCCGTAAGTCCGTTATACACGAGTGACTTTCTGGTCACAATCGATCGCTCGTATGTGGGTGAACGTCACGTACTTGCGGTCAATCAGTCCCCAGCCACCTCACGAGTGGGTCAGTGACGGCAGTGATCAATTGACTGCCATGAGCGTGCAGTTCTAAGACGATGAGTATGTTGTAAACTGCACATGGTTAGAACCAGTGATTGTGACGTTCGCTGCTGACAGCAGAACTTTCCCTATTCTCGCCGAACTCGCTGATGTTATAGTAATTAATTTAGTTTTTTTGTGTCTTCTTAATCTTTATCTTATTATTTGCCTTGTTTTCATGAGACACTGCAAAGATTGCACTAGGCCCTGGTATTTTTCTAATTAGTGTCGTCCCAAAAGAGAGATAAGATACCTGAAAGAAAGGTTTTGACGTTTTATGGCACCTGGACAAAGATAAGTCTGCATGAGGCATAAATAGACAAACGTTTTTAAAGGAAACTGTTCCAACAATGAAAAATTCAGACCTATGTAACGAGAAAAATAATTTTTGGTGTTATTTGTCACTTATAAAACAAGATACAAAATAAAATAACTCTTGTTTGCTGCCTCCTAAACATTGTTTGATGTGCTTATAAGTAAATGTTCTCTCGATTCAAAAATGGTTCAAATGGCTCTGAGCACTATGGGACTCAACTGCTGTGGTCATAAGTCCCCTAGAACTTAGAACTACTTAAACCTAACTAACCTAAGGACAGCACACAACACCCAGCCATCACGAGGCAGAGAAAATCCCTGACCCCGCCGGGAATCGAACCCGGGAACCCGGGCGTGGGAAGCGAGAACGCTACCGCACGACCACGAGATGCGGGCCAAATGTTCTCTCGACCAAATAAAATGTTTACACGTAGTTTTTAATATTCTCTCAGGTTATAAGAATGTGAAGGGTGATATAAGACCTTGGTCAAGGACACCCACTGTGAATTTTGCTTTGGTCATTAACGGATTCTGTTACCATTACTTCTTTCTAGATTCTGTCACTATATTTCGATTTTTTCGTAAAAAGAATAGTTCTTCATAACCTCACTTACGCAGTTAAGGTGCCAAACTGCACAATAGGCAGCTCTGGAGTGTAAACGAGAACACTCATTATAGGCAAGCCGCAGTACAGGAATAAAACGCCTGGGGCACTGTAGTAAATCCACTTGCCACGAGGAGACTATGAAGATGATTTGATAAGCCTGGTAAAAATGCAAGAAAAAATGTTAGTTTCGTAAACAACTCACCTTACTTCTCGACATGGTCTCCTTTGAGGAATAGACAGTTGGTCAAGGGATCCACCAACTTTTTCATTCCATCAAAAAAATAGGTTCTGTCAAATTCTGCAACTATTACTTATTTTGATGAAAATTTCTTCCTAGCAAGCCAAAGTTTAAAGTTAGGGAACAGGTAGAAGTCACCTAAGGCTAAGTCTGGTGAACAGGGTGGATGAGGAACGAATAAAAACCCAATTCGGCACTGTTACCTGATGTGTTGTGTGGTGCATTATCTCAGTTCTCAGACGATCCAGCAACGTAGCATAAGAAGGTCCAGTTATGGTTCTGCTTTTTCTTCAAGTACTCTATGAGAACTATTCCTTGGGAATGCCAGAAAACAGTGGCGAGCGCCTTACCAAATGACAAAATGGAGAAACAATTTGGGTGACAAAATGGTCTTTACCTTCTTCCGTGCACTTTCACCAGCCTTCGTCCACGGTTTTGATTGCAGTGTTGACTCTGGTGTGTAATGATGTGTACAGCTTTATTCAACAGTCACAAATCGGCGCAAGAAATCTTGCGGCCTGCGATTGAGCAGCGCCAGACATTGTATTGAATTCTTGTGCGGGATGTGCTTTTGGTCGACTGTGAGTTATCCCGACACCCACCTCGCACGCAGCTTGCTCATAACCAGTTCTTCTTGCAGGATACTATGCACTCGTACAATTGAGAAGCCTCCACTCAGCAATGTCACGAATTTTTGTTCAGCGGTCTTTCATTATCGTGTCATAGATTATGTGGTGATCTCAACTGGACGGCGTGCTTCGTCTTCGGAACTTGTCCGACCACGTTTAAATTCATTAACCCAAAAATAAATGGTCTTCAGTGGTGTAGAGTCCGTGTGAACTTCATCAGACCCTGTTTTTATTTGTGCGCCAGTCCAATCCTTCAAATGAAAACCTTTAATAACAGCACGACACTAGGTTTTTCTCCATTTTCAATCGCGGACGACACACAGACGCATTCAGACGGCTGTCAGCAATGAACTGAACACTGTACATTGCTGAAATTTTTTATATGATCCCTGGAATAATCAGGATTACCCACCATGAAGGCGAAAAAAAAAGTTCCATTATTTCGTGGAAATGTACCAGACGCATCAAACCACCCTCGCATTTATACTCGAAAGACGCTCGTGGAAAAGGGGTCTTAGAATGATGCCTGCCGAAAACCAACCGCTCAAGGCTTCGATATTGCTGGTCGACCGAGGAAAACTTTGGTGACAGGTGCTGGAGGCAAAGAAAAAAGTAGCTCTTCATTGGAGAAAGCTTTTTCGGAAACACCCATCGCAGTTGTTGGAGCGAGAGCAAACCACTTCGGCATTGATGGTCTCCACGAAGCGCTAGCCTTAGACGCGTTGCCACAGTTCCACAATATTCCTTGCTTCCGCTCGGCGCTCAGGAGCGGCGCAACAAAGAGATTAGCGTCCATCCTGGTAATGCCCTCTCTAGATAACACGCTCTCAACACCACTCACCGGTGCTCTCTCGCTGTTGTTCGTGGCGCATTTCCCATTCAAGCCTTAAACTTTCATCGGCAGGAGCCCTTCTGAAATGTTTCGCACATTACGTGGGCTGCTGTATCAGGTGCCCGTTAATACATAGTCAGCTAAGAGCTTAAAGCGCGTGGACCACCTCCTCGTTCAAATCCTCACTCACATCGATTTATCCATCAGGTTCGTATATTCCATTACTGACAATATTTCACTCCGATGCTGGTGATAAAGTCAATATACCAACAAATCCAGGTAAGTGCGAACAGGACTCGCGGACTGAGGGTTCTGTACCAACTCAATTATGCACGTAGCTAATTCATCCATCACGGGAATTGAGTATCTCGACGATTTTTGCTTGTTATCGATATTGACACCCGCAAGATAACTGTCTCAGGAATTCAAAGACTTCCGAGAATGACTGAAAAGCAGTTTTTTCGTGTGAAATAATTATAAATTAACAATTTTCGGTTTTTTTCCTTTGCTTGTGCTGTGAAATCTTGCTTCATGACAAATTTAATGATTCTAGGGCAACGGAAGTACCCTAAATGTTTTATTGAGCGAGTCCTCGAGTATGAAAATATGTGACATAAAGGACCGTATCTTTTCATTGCATTGACTTAGAAGCTTACAGTTACTACACCTCCAAGGAACGATCGACCTTAGTATGTGACATAAATTTCAATTTGATAGTCTACCCATTCCAAAGAAAAAGGGGTCGTAACAGACGGACAGGCAAATATCAGTTGGATACAAATGAACAAAAAAAATTATTTTCCTGTGATATAATTTCAAATAAAAAATTTTTTGATTTTTTTTCTTTAGTTGTACTAGGCCACCTTCCTTCTTACCGCCCTATTTCAGGATTGTAGGCAATGGGCAGTACTCTGTGGTTTTTGATGAGTGATTTTGCATCAAAATTTGTGAAATAACTTGCTGTAACTTCTGATTGCGTTGACGTAGAAGCTTCAGTTTTTTATACTGCGAAGAGACAGTAGTCCTTAATATCTGACATAAATTGCAACTCGATACGTGTACCATTAGCTGAGAAAATGGGTTTTTTACAGTCAGGGAGACAGACGAACGGGTGGGCTAGAAAGTGATATCATAAGGGTTCCATTTCTAACAATTTACGTACGGAACCACAAAAATTTGTCTAGGAGGGGCTGCCTAAAACAACAAATAGAATTCAGTTTCTCTTTCAACTTGCTAGCGCCCTGCACACCATTATTCCATAATCCGTCAGTCCACGATGTAAAAAAAGAAATTGAGACGATATCTTTCGTGAAGCGGTGTATGAATATGTCTTGTTACCTATAGTACGCAAGTACGCTAGACGTAGGTCAAAGACAGTTACTCTTTCTATAGACTCAGTAGCGCCTGAAACTCCTTTTATCTTCTTCTTTCTTTATCTAGCAGGTTGTACAGCCTGTTTCGACGTCATTGTCTTAACGGCTCTATTTGTCCATCCTTATTTTCCTTGCTAGTCGCAATCCGTTTGCTGATCTTTTTTTGGAATACTAGCGCGGTCAATTGCATTGAAATGTTTCTCGGTTTTGTTCTGTAGTCCAGATTTTTACTTCGTACATGTAATTCTGCTCTTATTTCTACATTTATTTTCTTGCATCACATTACGATCTCATCAAACCTCATTTCGGATAGTCTTTATTTCTCTTTCGTTAGAATTCAAATGCCGTTTAAATACCGGAGAGTACGAATAGCCATGGTTTTGTAACAATTCATTTTGGTCTCTTTACCTTACTTTTTAGGGTTCCATACTTCAATCGGTAAAAACGGAACTCTTATAGGATCACAATTTGTTGGCTATCTGTCTGTCTGTCTGTTCGACTTTTAAAACCCTTTTCCTCAAGAAAGGTAGACGTATCAATCTGAAATCTGTCTCACACACTAACATCAACGGTCCCTTGGCGCTGTAAAAGACTGAAGTTTCTAATTCAGTGCAATCAAAAGATATGACCATTAATGTTGCATATTTTCATAGTCGAGAACTCACTCATCCAAATCTGTATGGTACTGCCCATTGACGTAGACTCATGAAATTCGGTAACAAGCAAAGTATTACAGTACAAGCAAAGAAAAAGTCCGAAAATTGTTAATTTGTAATTATATCAACCGAAAAAATTTTTCCTGTCATTTTCGAAAGTCCTGAAGTTCCCTGGACCGATATCTTGGCCGTATCGGTATCGATAACAGGCAAATATCGTTGGGATTCTCGATTTCCGGGATGGATGAACTAGCTATACACTTAATTAAGTTTGTACGGAACCCTCAGTGCGTTAGTCGTACTCATACTTACCCAGATATTTTTCAGTTTTTGTGAGTGTGCTGTTAACGCGATTGAATGTTCTGTTTTACTTCAAAAGTCCACTTCTTCTTGGTATGATATCATACATGCTGAAAATTTTAATAAAGTTTTCGTTTTGGCCCCTGCAAAAGTACTGATCCATGCTGCCTCTATAGCCGGATATAATTGCGAAAATGTTGCCGAAGCACGTTTCCTGCACGAGCTGACCTCTTCATTATGTCCCATAAATCCTCGATGGGATTCACGTCAGGCGGTCTGGGTCGTCAAATCGTTGGCTGGCGTTGCCCAGATGCTCTTCAAACCAGTCGCCAGCAATTGTGCCCGATAGCATGGCGCATTCTCATTCATAAACATTCCATCGTTGTTTGGGAACATGAAGTCCATGAATGGCTGCAAATGCTGTACAAGTAGCCGGACGCAACTATTTCTAGTTAATGATCGGTTCAGTTGGACAACAGGATACAGTCCATTTCTTGCAAACACAGCCCATTCCATTATGGAGCCACCACCAGCATACACAGTGGCTTGTTGATAATTGAGTCCATGACTTTGTGGAGTCGACGCCACACTCGAACCAGCCCTTACCAACCAAAATCGGGGCTCATCTGACCAAGCCACGGTTATCCAGTCGTTGGATCCAACCGATACGGTTACGAGCCCAGGAGAGACACCGCAGGCGATGTCGTACTGTTAGCAAAAGCTCTCGGGTCGATTCTCTCGCAAATTTCGCCGCACCGTCCTGACAAATAAGTTAGTCGTACATTCTACATTGATTTCTGCTATTATTTCACGCAGTGTTGCTTGTCTGTTAGCACTGACAACTCTACGCAAACGCCGCTGCTCTCGGTCGTTAAGTGAAGGCCACTGCGTTGTCCGTGGTGAAGGTAATGGTATTCTCGGCACACGCTTGACACTATGGATCTCGGAATATTGAATTCCCTAACAATTATCGAAATTAAATCTTCATACGTCTAGCTCCAACTACCAATCCATGTTCAAAGTTTGTTAGTTCTCGCCGTGCGACCCTAATCGCATCGGAAACCTTTTCATATGAATCACCTCAGTAAATATGACAGCCTCACCAATGCAGTGCACTTTTTTACATCGTATGTACACGATACTACCACCGTCGGTATATATAGGCAAATCGCTATCCCATGACTTTTGTCACCACACCTTAAGTACAATAAACAGTTCGGTACAGAATTAAGACCCGTCCGACTTCCGCCTTTTTTCCATATTTAGAAGAAACATTAATGTTCATTCTTATCTCTGGTTATGCTAACATGAGAACGCCATAAAGAATACTAAATGCTGATCGTATAAATGACATAGAGTGTGTTTTCTAAATTATCGAGGTAATGTGAAACACGTAGCTATCCTCATTCCCTAAACGTTATGCGGAGTACCAAAGAAAGGCTGAAAAGCGTTCATTCATTTTGCTGTACTTGGCTTCAGTTGTATTTTCTGTACGGAATACGCAACAATAGCATTAGCAAAGCCTTTCCTCTCAGTTAGTTGGGAGCGAGAGCGCAAATCGCATTGTGCACCTGAGCCTCCAACAAAAGGCCTCTCTTTCGCTTCTCATTACCTGTGAAGGAACATCCCTTGTAAGGCATGAGTGTGCTCCCTAATTATATCCCGCGTCCGTCGGCATGAGTATCAGAAGAGAACATGCCAGTAGGAACAGCCCGCTCCCACTCGAAAGATTCCGACGAAACTGCGCGCT
Source organism: Schistocerca nitens (assembly GCF_023898315.1). Taxonomy (NCBI): domain Eukaryota; kingdom Metazoa; phylum Arthropoda; class Insecta; order Orthoptera; family Acrididae; genus Schistocerca; species Schistocerca nitens. Next base: position 449,949,353 of record NC_064620.1, read on the forward strand.
TTTCATTAAATTCGCTTCTCCTTTCTTAACGAGTCCTAAAAACGCTCATTTTCGTCTTACATCCCAGCGTCCTTGGCGGGAGCTCTTTCTGTAAGGTAAACTAATGCCAGCAAATTTGCATTGAATATTTCCCGGAAAGAGGCGGAGCACCACGCATCGATTTTCTGGTACACAAAAAAGTGGAAAGGTAGGCGGGGACTGCCAATTTGCCGAGAGGTTTCTGCAGAAGAAGGCGCATTCACAAAATAATCACGGGAGCCATTGGCGTTAACGTCGGACAATTCTGAATCAGTCCTCGGCAGCACTAACGAATTTGTTTACACTCATTCAAAATCGAGTCTCTCACTGAACATGCGAATCTCTACTTGTGTAACTCTTATAACACAATAATTGAAAAATCAGTGGTTCGAAAAGTATTATCAGCACTACAATGACATATTCATAAAAATAAAATTCATTCATAAGGCCATTTACATCAGGCAACTCCCAATATTAAATAAAGAAGTCCTCATCGCAACTGTTAATCACTTTTATGAAACATCGTACGTTTCAACATCCATCGACTTCAGATTAATCGTTAAGAATAATTACGGGAAGTCCAGCAGCTCAGAAGACATTTCAATACCGACTGACAATGCAGCAAGCCCGCTTGCTGTGTACACCACTAGTTAAATTTCCTTTTTATTTATATGTACACCTTAATTATAAAACCTATGAAACATTTTAAAAGATCAGTATAGGCAAGTGGCTAAATATTACGTAACAAATGATACAGTACGGGAAACAGAAACCCTCAATTTCTTTATTTGGTGCTAGGAAGTTAGTTTCGAAAACAGCCGACAGGGGCGACACCTACCGTAGCTGTTGGAAATGGCGGCGAAAGTATTTTGTGTTCTAGGACCTGCCTGCTGCCAGTCAATAATGAAATAGCAAAGGGCTGTCCATAGCAAGTTTCAAAGAACATCGCCAGTTTACAACAGTATGGTCAAGTGATGCAAGAAATTCGAGGGGGATGGATGTTTGTGCGACCAAAACGGGACGTGTCAGAACAGACAATGTACTGTGTGAGGGACGTTACGTTGCGAAATCCCACGAAGTTTACCTACCAGGCTCGAGCAGAATCGAGCATCCCTCAGCCAACATTGTGGGAAATCCTTCGTAAGCGTTTAAGAGTGGAGCTGTACAAATTGCAGTCGTAAACCACGACGTCGCACTCTGCACTTCTGCATTGATATTTACTGTGTGGTTACTTCATTTTAGCGTTTGTGTTTCACCTCTACCGCAGACACTCGAATATCTGCGAGAACGCATTGCGGCAGTTGATATTATCGTCAGTCCTGGTATGCTGGTTTGATATGGACGGAATTGGCGTACCGATGAGGTGTGTACACCGTGTGACGAAAGGTGGGCACACACAACATTTAAAAACATCGTATAAAGGACTTCGAGAGTTCGTCTTTCACATACTGTATCAATTTTTACATTATTCTTCGTCACTTATCTCTACCGATTTTTTCGAACGTTTCGTAGACTTTACAATTATCCTGTATAGTATAACCATACGCTCACGTTCCATGTCATTAAGCGTCTGACTCAATTTCTACTCACTTTTAACGACCACTGATATCTCATTAGTGAAGCATGCTGGTTTTCTGTCCGTGACACATCAGAACAGTTCTTTACTTACCTCATTGCATATTCAATACACAAGTATCACTGACGCTTATGAGCAAACCAGCATTCTGTCAGTACTCATTACTCCAGACTGTTTTGCATGGAGAGAACGGGTTTTCCTATAGTTGATACGCCTGTAGTTGATTCGATGGAAAACATTTTATCCCCTTCCACTTTGCCAAAGACCTTCCGTAAAATACACGAATAAAGTGTATGAAAATATGGTTCCTCGTTTTCCCTAAATCTCCTTTCTATTTTCAGACATAGTGCGAAAAATGCTTTTCGAGTGGCCCTACATCTTCTAAACCCAATCCACTTTCAATTTTCCCTTTAATTTTTTGACAAAGTACTCTTGTGAGTATTTTTGACAGCTGTGATACTAAATTGTGTTTTAATTCTCACTTTTATAATTAGTTTCTTTTGAAAAATAATGAAACTTCCTCAGTGTCACAAATTTAGTTTTGGAACTTTTGTAGTGTTGGTCCAATATTTGGCATGATGCCCATAAGAGTTCTGATGGTATTTCGTCTCCCTCAAGAGTTCATACAAACCTTTCGAGATGCACACGTAAGAACTGAATCTCTCCTCTCACCTTTTCGCATTGTATCCTCATTTTCATTTAGCATTTCCTCTCAGCAAGTATACATCAAATATTATTTCCACGCTCTCATTTAATGCTTCAGTTATCCAGTTATCGTTTTAGTTTCTAATGTCTTTGCTTCTTGCTCTGCACTCCCTAAAATGGTTATTTATTATTCATAACTGAAGTTTAAAAAAATATATATATGATCCTCAGCATGTAATCTCAAAGTCTGTCAGGGAGGACACTCCCTGAATTATACAGCTGGCCGGCCGAAGTGGCCGAGCGGTTAAAGGCGCTGCAGTCTGGAACCGCGAGGCCGCTACGGTCGCAGGTTCGAATCCTGCCTCGGGCATGGATGTTTGTGATGTCCTTAGGTTAGTTAGGTTTAACTAGTTCTAAGTTCTAGGGGACTAATGACCTCAGCAGTTGAGTCCCATAGTGCTCAGAGCCATTTGAACCATTTTTTGAATTATACAGCTCTTTAGTCAAAGCAAGTAACTACATAAATAACATGCATAAAATAGTGATTTTATTGTTGGTTCTTACTGTAATCACATTTGCTGTATTTTATGCCGATTGTCAAGCTACTGTAATTGTTTGTCTATAACCTTAATTATTTCTTCCAGATGTATTATGTACCAGGCAGTTATAATTCGCAGCTCCTCTAGGAGGTCCAGTGTGGGCCGTAATTATCATACGGCCATGAAACTTGATAGATATGCTAATGCATTACTGTAGAACCAATTTACATTGAAAAAAATTGGTTCCAGTTTTGGCCACTAGGTGCAAAACTTGCGCTGTACCGCATCTCGTCGACATCTCCGATGCTTACATTGAACAAATTGTGTAAGCGGTGGTTAATAATGAAATCAACAATATGCCTTTCTCACTTGTTCGATCTTTTCTGCCCACATTCCGTTCCTAATACATTACACTGGAAACATTTCTACACGTCTTTTTTGCATTCATAGCACCAGATTTGCACCTGATAGCCAAGATTGGAGTAAGTTTTTTCCCAGTGTTAAATCGGTTCTGCATTAACGCTTCAGAGTATCTACACGTTACACTGCCATGCTGTAATTACAACCCCTACTGGACCCCGGTGAGCAGTTGCACTTTGACTACAGTCACACGGTATGTAGGTGGCTGATGATTGGTGTCACACGAAAGCCAATAGAAAACAATAAAAAAATTTTGGTCGGTCGTTGAGAGGGTGTGTTTCTGTTCCCATAGCCTGCAATCTAACAATTTACACGTCAAAGCTTGTTTTCAACATTCACCATATTTCATTTCATGCTTCCTCCATAGTGTTACTGTTTTCACAAAAACAATGTAGCGCCAGTGGTCTCTTGGAGCAAGTTGATTATGACGCAACTGTCTCTCGGGGCGAGTACACTGCAGAGTCCGAGGTCACAGTGTGTGTAATTGTGAATACAAGAATTGCAGCGGCGATGTGGTGCCCTGGAGACAAAAGAACGCCTAACTTTGTGCTGTGCGTGTTACTGTTGTCCGCTGGGCGGCCCCACCTTAAGGCACTACTGCACGCGGAGTGCGGGCGGAACTTGACGGTGTTGCAGTGTACAACTTAGCAGCGCTCGCCGCCACATGGACGGCGAGAAGCGCGCGCTCAGGCCAGAACGAATTTGCATATAATTACGGGCGAGGTTATACCTGCAGAGAGCGGTCGCTGGCCAGCCTCCCTGAGTGGGTGGTAACGTTACATCCACAGGGACAACTTTCTTGCCCAGTGGCGGCTGGTGCTTAAAGGCCAAAGGCAGAATCGCCCGAAACGATACACATAGTACGAGGGTGGTTTGAAAAGTTCTCGGAATCACCGCGAGAGGTCAGCGCTAGCGCAACGAGTTGCTCATGTGATATTCATTCGACTGTTGCCCAGTGGCGGATACATGATTTTGTTTTGGGAGGGGCTTGATCCAGCTGAGCCTAGGCTTTCTGAAGGTATTAATATTCTAAAAAGCACACAGAATTTTATGTTGCTCATTTAACTCATAGCGAGTCTCCTCGGATTACGCTTTGCTAATTCTTCAATTAATACTAACGCGAATTCTTTACAGACGAATGAAAAAACTAATAGAAGCCGACCTCGGGGAAGATCAGTTTGGATTCCGTAGAAATGTTGGAACACGGGAGGCAATACTGACCCTACGACTTATCTTAGAAGAAAGATTAAGAAAAGGCAAACCTACGTTTCTAGCATTTGTAGACTTAGAGAAAGCTTTTGACAATGTTGATTGGAATACTCTCTTTCAAATTCTGAAGGTGGCAGGGGTAAAATATAGGGAGCGAAAGGCTATTTACAATTTGTACAGAAAGCAGATGGCAGTTATAAGAGTCGAGGGGTATGAAAGGGAAGCAGTGGTTGGGAAGGGAGTGAGACAGGGTTGTAGCCTGTCCCCGTTGTTCTTCAATCTGTATATTGAGCAAGCAGTAAAGGAAACAAAAGAAAAGTTCGGAGTAGGTATTAAAATCCATGGAGAAGAAATAAAAACTTGGAGGTTCGCCGATGACATTGTAATTCTGTCAGAGACAGCAAAGGACTTGGAAGAGCAGTTGAACGGAATGGACAGTGTCTTGAAAGGAGGGTATAAGATGAACGTCAACAAAAGCAAAACGAGGATAATGGAATGTAGTCGAATTAAGTCGGGTGATGCTGAGGGAATTAGATTAGGAAATGAGACACTTAAAGTAGTAAAGGAGTTTTGCTATTTGGGGAGCAAAATAACTGATGACGGTCGGAGTAGAGAGCATATAAAATGTAGACTGGCAATGGCAAGGAAAGCGTTTCTGAAGAAGAAAAATTTGCTAACGTCGAGTATAGATTTAAATGTCAGGAAGTCGTTTCTGAAAGTATTTGTATGGAGTGTAGCCATGTATGGAAGTGAAACGTAGACGATAGATAGTTTGGACAAGAAGAGAATAGAAGCTTTCGAAATGTGGTGCTACAGATGAATGCTGAAGATTAGATGGGTAGATCACATAACTAATGAGGAGGTATTGAATAGAATTGGGGAGAAGAGGAGCCTGTGGCACAACTTGACTAAAAGAAGGGATCGGTTGGTAGGACATGTTCGGAGACATCGAGGGATCACCAATTTAGTATTGGAGGGCAGCGTGGAGGTTAAAAATCGAAGAGGGAGACCAAGATTCAGAAGGATGTAGGCTGCAGTAGGTACTGGGAGATGAAGAAGCTTGCACAGGATAGAGTAGAATGGAGAGCTGCATCAAACCAGTCTCAGGACTGAAGACCACAACAACAACAACAATTCTTCAATGACTTCGACAGGTTGTAGGCAGGCTTGACGTAACTGCTAGATATCCACAAAATACCGCCTTATTATATGTTTTATAGCTGCACTACATTTTGTTCTAAGTATTTTAAGTTTTCTGGTAATATTACTGCCTGTAAATTAACTCATGCACAAATCATTTGAGTGATGTCATTACATGATCGGACAATGGTGGAAACAAATAATGCAATGGAACCCTCAGCCAGATTCACTTCTGAATACTCTTTCACGGTTTTGTAAGGTATTTTTGTTTATTGACAATGGTGCTGCCGCTGCCCTGTGTTTTTTTTTTTCTTCACTTTGGCTTACTATTGCACAGAACACGCTAACAAAATATTACGGCAAAATTTACAGTATGTTCTTGTGTCATCGCCTTGAATGCTTTCTAGCCAGCCTGCAAATTAATTTATTTATGCACGAAATTTCATGGTATACTGTCTCCTTTTACTTTACATATGTTTAGCACTAAGACAACAGCAACTGATTAAAGAAGCACCACATTACTGTCGGCACTACAGAGATGCACTGTGCATACAATTGCAGATTTATTAATACTAGAGCGCATAACAAAACGGGTGTATAACAATACGGCCACAAAACAACACGGAAACGAAGACAAAATAGCTGTTCTGTCGATTGACGTGATATGAGCGAAGTGCTTTTGCACCAGGCATCAAGCACTTTCTGTAGAAATTACAGCAGTATTTCTAATAGCAAATAATTTAGACCATTTTTTCTAGGAAGGCCCCTGTAGCAACCCATTCCACATAAGAACACACAATATCATCAGAAAATGTTGCCTCTGCTGGTAGTATGTTTTACTTCGGCTTGAACTTTATTATTATTTACCATCTTTAATGTCGTTTGTATCATAGATGCGATTCTATTTTTTGCAATAATTTCCTCCCATATTTCCGCGAATCAGTAGTCGCACTCAGATTGCATCCAGACCGAAAACATTCGAACTCTGTTAACGACAATGATGAATAATGCAGACTTCCTGGGTGCCAAACTTGTTTCGTACAGCCGGTTGTATGTTTTCTGGCACTCCCTTCAGTTCTGTCGGCTTCCTTGAGGCAGAAGAAATGCTGTTGGTGTCGAACCCTCTTAAAAGTGCCCAGAGAGGACGCCTGGGCGAGAAACCCATTAACGCCACTCCCGGGATAGCCCTTGTGCCGCCGTCTGCTTTACAGGGCCGGTGAATTTTTAAAAAGCCCTTCCTTGAGAACGAGCCCAATATAGTCGGCTCTGGCTATACAGAAATGTGGTCCCCTGCAAATTACTAATAGCTTGCCACCTGTGGGGGAACACGACACTCCACGAGACAATTTAGCGCTACGACACCAAAGGACATCAGAGCAACGGCCCATAAATAACTAATGTGCCAAGCATTAGCCTTAATGCGGAAGCGCTATGAAATGCCCCCTTCCCGCCAGCGCGGTAGACACGTCAGGCTACGGATATCGGTTCATCTGCTCTTCGCCAAGCGCTGGTGAACACGGGCGCATATCGAATGAGCTATGGTTGTGATGAGCTAGTGCGCACATGCCTCAGGCTTCTGGTCTTTCAGGCCGAACCTTGCGTGTGCTTTCTGGCTTAACGATGGGTGGTTTCTTTTGCCTAGCAAGTGACATATTGGTCTGTAGACCTTAATAACTTCTGAATTAATAAGTGAAGGAATTCTGTTTCGTACTAAAGATTTTCATGACGGTGTGAGTAACGAGAAGGTACCATTTTCAGAAGAAATTAATGTCCGGAAGCGTAACTTTTCAACGCTACGTGAACAAACTTACAAAATAATGTATTCCATTCTTCTGCATTTGCTGTTTCTAGGTAACCAGGTAAAGTGATAACAACGCTCAATACCAAAGAAGGAATAGAACGTACACTATTCATATACGGTATTTTTCTTCGTCTGATGCTCCGCATCCCGTTCCACAAACACAAATGATAGCTTTGGGCATTGTTACTGTATTAATTTTCAGTTACAAAGGTAATAATTACCAATTGCAGGGAATTGCCTTCACTCTTTTTCCCGTTCAACGCAGGAAAGTGAAAGATTTCTACAGTATAAGCAGTTTCTTAAATAACAACTAAAGCTAATTGCCAGCCTTGCGCGCCATCTGTTTGCGAAAGCGCGTACTACGTGCTCGCGGTGTCCAACTATACAGTATTCGTGCTTCGATGAAAATAACGTGTTCCTGTGAAAACAACTGCAGTAGCCTACTGTTTTTCGTTATAATGCCTCAGTGGGAATATCTTCTCTTGACATGGAGGTAACAATATGAAATAAGAATTCGCCTCTAAACCCCAAATGGCAAAACATCATTTGGCAGTTGATATGTAACTGTATGGAAATAACCGAAGTTTGAACAGTCCTCATATCAGTTTTCCAAAAAGTTATTGACGACATGAAAAACTATTGGGAGAGCCGGACGTATTTCACGGTCTTCGATAATGAGTTCTTCAAATGTTATTTGTGCGAGGAAAAGTTGTCATTTAATTTTATAATTGTCGATGGTTTGGTACCTTTATGATTTTTGTGTTAAATGTTGAAACATGACGCCTCTCTCCTAGATCGCTTAATTACTCTCATAGTTGTGTTGCTATTTAGGATTGTTTACAAATATCTTCTTCAGAGCCACTACTCCTGAAGAAGATTTTTTACAAACATCGAAACCTAGCCAAGGGCTAATAAATCTTTGTTTGCCTCTGGTTGGCTGATTTTTCAACCTCTTCACACAGTTGAATAATACTGGAGGCAAACTGCCTCCTTATCTGACTCCAGATGCAATTTGGAAGGGACCAGCGATTGTTTCAAGAAGTTTAGATATTGTGTTTTGCAGGAGTTCGTTTAGTTATTTCCAGATTGGTGGCTGATCGAGCGCCTGCAGGGTGACAGTGATTTGAATACCTAAGTGCAGGACTGAGCGAGTGTCGTTACGGGTGTGCAGACTTCCCGCGCGTGGAGGTGGGCCCGGAGAACCCGTACCGCGTGGAGCGCGACGGCACGGCCACGCTGCGGTGCTCCGTGGACGCGCGGCCGCGCGCCACCTCCATCGAGTGGTCGCGCGAGGGCCGCGTCATGGCGAGCACCGAGCAGCTGACGGTGTCGCGCGTCACGCTGCAGGACGCGGGCCGCTACACCTGTTCCGCCAGCAACGGGCTCGACCGCCCAGGCCAGGCCGACGTGCTGCTCGAGGTGCTGTACGCGCCCATGGTTTCCATCGACAGCGGCGCCGGAGGTACCGTCAGCCACCGCGAGGTCGAGGAGGGCGAGACCGTCAAGATCAGGTGAGACCCCCCCCCCCAGATCCTGCACGCTTCTCCGAGGGCTCGGCCATCGAGGGGCAAGGGAGGGCACCACCACACCTCGCCCGTCCTGTCCCCTCCCCTGTCTTGCTCCCTCCACCCACCCAGACAAATGATCATCCCAAACCAAACTCTCAATACCCCCTGCAAACAGACCGACAGACTAATTTGGGACTCGCATTCGGAAGGACGACGGTTCAATCCCGCGTCCGGCCATCCTGATTTAGGTTTTCCTTGATTTCCCTAAACTGCTCCAGGCAAATGCCGGGATGGTTCCTTTGAAAGGGCACAGCAGACTTCCTTCCCTAATCCTATGAGACCGATAACCTCGCTGTTTGGTCTCTTCCCCCAAACAACCAACCAACTAATTTGGACAAAGTCAAACAGACCACATCTGATCGAAAGAGTCCAGGCACCTATTAGTGGACATTAATAAGGTATGTGCCCATCCTTTGCCAGTACACTAGGTGAAAAAAGTCGTGGAATACCTTATAATATCATGACAGACCTCCTCCTGCCCATCACATTGCAGCAACTGGACGCGGCACTGACTCGACAAGTCGTCGGGAAGTCCCTGGCAGAAATACTGAACATGGCTTTCTCCATAGTGGTCTGTAATTCAGAAAGTGTTGCCAGAGCCCAATACGGTGCACGAACTGGCCCGTCAATTACGTCCGGTAAATCTCCGACAAGATTTGAGTCGGGCGATCTGGGTGACCAAATCGTTCTCTCGAATTGTCCGAGATACTCTTCAAACCGATTGTGGCTTGGTGATATGGCACATTGTCCTCCATAAAAATTCCACCTTTGTTTGGCTGCAGTGGTCTCCCAGTAGCTGAACATAACCACTTCCAATCAATAATCAGTTCAAACTTCCTGGTAGATTAAAACTGTGTGCCGGACCAAAACTCTACTGCAGAGTGAAAATCTCATTCTGGAAACATCCCCCAGGCTGTGGCTAAGCCATGTTTCCGCAATATCCTTTCTTTCAGGAGTGCTAGTTCTCCAAGGTTCGCAGGAGAGCTTCTGTAAAGTTTGGAAGGTAGGAGACGAGGTACTGGCAGAAGTAAAGCTCTGAGATCGGGACGTGAGTCGTGCTCGGGTAGCTCAGATGGTAGAGCACTTACCCGCGAAAGGCAAAGGTCCCGAATTCGAGTCTCGGTCTGACACGCAGTTTTAATCTGCCAGGAAGTTTCATATCAGCGCACACTCTGCTGCAGAGTGAAAATCTCATTCTGGAATAATCAGTTCAGTTGGACTAGAGGACCCAGTCCATTTCGTGTAAGTGCAACCCACACTGTTATGGAGCCACCAACAGCTTGCATAGTGCCTTGTAAACAATTTGAGTCCACAGCTTCTTGGGGTCTGCACCACTCTCAAACCCTACCACCCACTCGTACCAACTGAAACTACGAGCCCAGGACAGGCACTGCAGACGATTTTGTGCTGTTACCGTAGGCACTTGCATCAGTCATCTTCTACCGTAGCTCAATAACGCCATATTTTGCTGCACTGTCCTAATGAATATGTTCGTCATTCATCCCACATTAATTTCTGTGACTATTTCATGCAGTGTTGCTTTTGTTGTTTCTGAAACGGAATCTCCTACGCATCTAGCTCCAACTACCATTCCACATTCAGAGTCTGTAAATTCCTGCCATGCAGCCGTAATCAGTTGAAAACTTTTCATATGAGTCACCTGAGTACAAATGACAGCTGCAGCAACTCTCTGTCCTTTTACACCTTGTGTATGTGATACTTCCACCACCTCTATACGTGCATGTCGCTATTCCATGTCTCTTGTCACCTCAGTGTAAGATGGATTGTACTCTGTGATGCTTTCAGTTAGGTGTCTGGATGCCTGTGGAGGAATGACAGCTTGTTCTTCCTCAAGAATTGAAACCAGAGAACATTATGATATTGGACATTGGGATCTGAGGAGTGAAGCTGACATTCCGACTCACCCAAAAGGTGTCCCGTTGGGTTCAGGTCTGGATTCTGGGTGGACCAGACCATTTTAGGAATGCAGTTGTTAACAGACAATTGTGTTCATATCCTTCCAAAATTAGTATTTTCTTAAGTGCAATAAGGGAGCACACACTGATCACAAAAGCACACCTATTCTATAATACCCCCTTTTCCGTACTTGACTGTTGACACTACACATGGTGACTGGTAGTATTATCCAGGCATTCGCCAAACACATACCCTTACACAAGATTGCCACACGGTATAGCACGATTCACCACTCCGAATCACCCATTTCTCATCATCCAGTGTCCAGTGGCATTGCTCTTTACATCATCTCAAGTGTTGCTCACCATTGACTTCAGAAATGTGTGGCTTATGAGGAATTCCTCAACCGTTGTACCAAATCCTTTTTAACTCTCTACGCACAGTCATTGTGCTATCAAGAGTGCTGGTAGCACTTTGGGAATAACAATCGATTCCTTTCACAGATTGCATGTGATATTTTTTACAAGCACCATCCACAATGTTCAATGGTCTGTCTGTAATACATGAGGTATGCATGTGCATTGGTTTAGTTTTGGTTGTTCCTTAGTGTTTTCACTTCACAGTCAAATCACTAACAATTGACTGGGGCAGCTTTAGAATGATTGAAATGTCCCTTACTTAGTTGTTATTCAGGTGACATCCAATGACTAGTATGTTTTTGAAATCACTTAAGTCTCCTGTTCGACATGTTCTGCTGTTACTGATTCTCTACTGACAACACAGAACTTCCCACTTCTTCTTATACATCAAGTTCACCTCCTGAGAGATATAGAGGTCAATTCCACATTATATAGGGGTGTCCAGATACTTTTCATCAAGTAGTGTGTAGTGGTGTGCACAGTACCAGAGGGGCAGTTCGAGAAAATTTTTCCCCACAAGGCACATATCATTTGGTGCCCACCCCCCCTCCCCCCTCAGCACACTATCACACACAAATTGCCTTTCCTTCAACTCTCGATAAGCCCCTTGAAATAAATCTAAGTCTAGTTATTGTGGGTTGTTTTTTTTCTTTTAAAATAAGTACTACATAGACATCCCTCTATAATAGAAATAAATGATCCAGGAATGAAACAGTTTGTTTCCATTTAAGATAATTCCTGATGTCTTTCAAGGTTTTCTGTGAAAATTTTAATGAAATGTACAGGGTGGATTAGAATTAACAGCAAAAACTGATGCTACATAAGTATATGATAACAGCTGCAAAACATTCCCTTAAACATGAGGCTGCAAATGAGCCATTTGCAAGATAACAACGAGTGTCTGATTAGGAGCCATCACTGACTTTTGTATGAAATGTTGTCCTTCTTAGTACAAATTTATTTGAAATGTAGATGTTTTAGTTAATTCCGCAACTAACTGTGCTCAGATTTCACTCGTGGCCTACCTTACGCAACACTGGTGAATGTGGTGCATGCGCAATGGGCTAGAGCAACATTTTTCTGCTGATGTAAGGTTACATCTGATAAACCAGTGTGGTTCGAGATGGATAGGTCAAGCACCTGACCTCAATCCTTTTCATTTTCCTGTCTGAGGGTATCTCAAAATTGATGTGTACAGAGAGGGAGGGGGGGGGGGAGGAATTGAAAATTTTCTAGCCTAACAAGTAAAGAATGACAGAAATTTCATAATACCAATTTATTTTTCAGTATAATACACATGTACACTAATACTCTTGTGGGTATCCTCAGATAATTTATGCAAACCATTCAAATAAAATGTCTTTGATTTTGACTCCAACCAAGTGCTCACAGCATCAATCACTCCATCATCATTGTCAAATTGTCATCCTCTGAGGGTTTTTTTCAGGTTTTGGAAAAGAAAAAATGTCTGATGGAGCCAAATCTGGAGAATATGGCAGATGATGTAACAATTCAAACCCGCAGTCATGCAGAGTTTCCAGTGTTGCAGCTGCTTTGTGCGCCAGTGCATTGTCCTGATGCAAAAGAACTCTGTGCGCCAATTTGTGCACCTTTCTTTCTTTATCTCTTCTCTCAAACAGTGCAGGAGGGTGCAGTAGTATGATGCATTGATAGTTACACCCTTTTCCACCAAAATTATCCCTTCTGCATCCCAGAAAACTGATGCCATCACCATACTGGCTGATTTTTGCACCCGGAATTTTTTTGGATTGGGGATGAAGGATCTTTCCATTGCTGTGACCATTGTTTTGTCTCAGGATCAAACTGATGAACCCATGTTTCATCCATTGTCACATACCTTGCAGAAAGCCATCTTCATCCACTTCAAATTGGCGGATGATTTCTTCACAACACTGCTCCCATTTCTGATCTGCATTCAAGTCTTTTGGGACCCACTGAGATGAAACTTCCTGCATTCCCAAAATACCCACAACAATGGCATGAGCACACCTATGGGAGATTCCAAATGTGGTTTCAATGTGCTGCAACCTTGTTCGACAATCCTGCAAAATTGTATTATGAATTGCTGTCATTGTTGCAACAGTGGCAACAGTGACATGCCTTCTGCTCCTTGGCGCATCTTCCACACTTTTCTTCCACATTTGAAGTTGGCGATCTAGTTTTTCAGTGTTGCATAAGACGGAGTGCTGCCCTGTATTCCGCATGTTCTCTGCAATTTCCTTGGTCATCATTCCCTTCAAATGAAGATATACAGTCACAGCACAGTTCTTGATTCTCTTGATATTTGCCATTTCACATACACTATAGTATACAATGCAACCTAGCGGCAAAACTAATGAAGCTGGAGTCTCAAAATTTGACTTGCATGTCCACAAAGAGTCAACATAAAAATAGGTGGTGTTATTTGTGTGAGACATTACAGTAACTATCTCGGGCTGCAAACTTTGCGACCACCCCTTATACAACGCTCCCATTAAAAAAATTAGAATGTCATATGGCACTGCTGGCTGGGATATCCCGTGGGGTGGTTTCAGCTGCCTGTCAGAAAGAATGTTCTTCCTCTGCACACACTGGCCCCTTTCCTTGTGGACACATGAGGGTTGTGTCATATGCATATTTTTGCAGGTGAGTATAATGGATGCATCTGTAATGTACGAAGTGTGGCTGTAAAACAACGGGACTACTGCTGTAAAGCATTTTACTATAAAAACATACATATTTTGTTATTGTAACCCTCAGTATACACCTCTCCCCCTGGAATGCTCCATGTGAGTTTTCCATTGATGAAAACAGCACTGGAAGTATTTCTCTGTGAGCTCCTTAATTGCACATGCTGATTTTTCTCTTACTGCTTCAACAGACTGAAATCTTGTTCCTTTAATGCAGATTTGAGCTCGGGGAATAGAAAAGTCATATGGGGGTAGATCAGGTGAATAATGTGGGTGGTCTAACACTGAGATGCTGTACTTCATTAGTAACCTCCTAACAGACAATGTGGCATGAGCTGACGCATTGTCTTGGTACAGAACTCATGATTGTTCTTCCAATTTAGGTCGCTTTTTCTTATTTTCTCATGGAGTTGAGCAAGAATCTCAATTTAATAATGCTGATTAATAGTTTTATCTTCAGGAACCCATAGAAAATACACAATTCCATGAATATTAGAAAAAAACAATCATTTTTGTTGTTCTGAAGTATCTGCAGTAGTATAGTTCTAAGATTGAGAATTTTACTTCTGTGCATGTGTTAAAATGTTGAGCTGTACTTGACAGTGGATAAATTGTAAGCCAGAATAACATAAAACATATGTGCCAGCCATTTTGATTTTCCTGAGTTTGAAAAGTTGTGGAAAAAGTACTCTACGAATTCATTTTGTACTTGACAGAGATGATGAGAAATTAAACTTGTTCATTTCATATAGGTGACTTGTGGACTGCATTTTGTACGTTTTCCACTGAATTGTTTAGTCTGATTCTGGAAATAAGTAACTAGAAATTTATATTTGTACCTTTCAGATGCAATGTCTCAAGCAATCCAGCCCCTGTCACAGTTGAGTGGGTACGAGAGGGACACCCTGAATTTCGTCAGAATGGTCATACTCTCTTGCTGAGTCGAATAACAGCTGAGGCTGCTGGTACATACACCTGCAGAGCTGTGAATTACCTCAATCCATCAGGACCCCGCAGAGGACGACTTGAGAAGGTATGTTGGATTAATAATATTCTTATATTGAATACACAATAGATGTGTCACTCTCAACCTGAGGTCTAAGTGACCTCCACCCAAACCTCCCTCCCTTTCTAAGAAGTCATTCTTTTCTCCTTGAAGAAAGGATGCATAGTTCCATTCTAAAAGCTACAATTAATGTCATTAGCTACAAGTGTTTCTGTTGCCAATGCTAGGAAGTGTAGCTACTGACAGGAAGTACTGACCAGTTTCTGCCTATTAATAATTTCCTATTGAAATGAATGAGAGTTAGTTAAAAGAAAAACATTCTATCTGATCTTTCAAATTGCAGGTGGGAAATGCGAGCATATCACTCCTGGTGCGGCACCGACCAGGCCAAGCTTCCATCTCTCCAGATCGTCCTGTTGCACAGGAGGGATCAGGTGTGACCCTGACTTGCTCAACAAATCCTCCTGGCTGGCCAGTGCCTCAGTACAGGTGGTGGCGTGACGGTGGCGGTAGTGGCATAGGTGATAGCGGTGGAAATGCAGTTACAGTGCTGGCAACAGGCTCGAAGTACAGCATACCATCAGCACAACTGTTCTCTGAGGGTCGCTATATGTGCCAGGCCACCAACGAAATGGGACCTGGGGAACCAGCATCGGTTACACTTGAGGTTTACCAACCACCAAGATTTCTTGCCAAACTGCAGCCACACATAACAAAAAGGTAAGTGTTCTTAGTTGCTCTTTTTTGCAGAATTCTGGTGTGTGTGTGTGCGTGTGTGTGTGTGGGGGGGGGGGGGGGATAATTTTGTTCCACTTATATTATGTGTTACTGAAGCAATGAAAACTCACTGTAACAATTATTCTGTCTCCTTCATATAACTTCTGAAACTGTTGATAGGCTTTAATCTTCTGATCTCTGAATTTATTGTCAGATCAATGTGAAATAAAATAAAATAAAACAAAATAAAAATTAGCAAATGTGACAGATATACAGTCCTGAATCATTTCTACTACTGCATCAAAATTGCATACAAAGGAACAAATACAGTAGATTGTATTGCAAATAATTTTGTTAAAACAGCTCAAAGAACATCCGCCCAAAATTCTACAAGAAGAATCTCCCTTCAACACTTACATTTTATTTGATGTAAAGTCTGTCGACATTCTTCAAATAATGTGGTAGTACATTACTAAATTATAATTTTGGCGTCCTCCCAGTTTATGCAAATAAGCTTCTTTCAAGTAAAGTTTTAAATAAGACTTTTAACTAATGCTTTTTGTTGTCTTTTATATAACTGTTATTGCTGAATTTAGTCACTGCTGCATGTTGTGTATTTACTGCCATTTCTCAGACCTTAATTTTCAGTTTATTTAGATTTTCTTTTGCTGCAGTCTCTTCATTTATCTGAAAGTAGATCAGTTTCTTTGTGGGTCTGACTACTGTAACTCTAGTTAAGACTAGCTCAGACAGTGGAAACCCCAGGTTGTAGTTTCAACAATAGATTGCTTCTCACTGTAAAGATGACACACTGAGTTGCAAACAGACATAGTGGAAAGATTGTCATATATAAGCTTTCGTTCAAAGCCTTCTTCAGAAAAGAAAAATGCACCCACGTTCTCACAAGCAGGCACACTTCACACACACATGATCATTGTCTCCATCCACTCCAGCCAGACTGGCTGTTCTTGGCAGTCTGGCTAGAGTGGACAGAGATAGCGGTCATGAGTCTGTGAGGTGTGTTTGCTTGTGTGAATGTGTGTGTGTGTGTGTGTTTTTCTTCTCTGTATAAGGCTATGACTGAAAGCTTATATGTAACAGTATTATAATTGTTCCTGCCTGCAACTCAACATGTGATCTTTATGGTGAGTAGCAATCTGTCTTTTTCATAATATTTTTCTAGTTAAGACTACTTACATGTATTTTGTCTGTACTGTACATTGCAGTATGTTGAAAATTTGTCTGTGCAGGGCTGGCGATGCAGAATTTAGTGCAGTCTGTAATGCACAAGGCAAGCCAAGACCTGTAGTTCGATGGCTGAAAGATGGGAGAGAGCTGACTCCTGACTCTAGCCTCCTAGAAGTCTCCACCGATGAAAATGTTGGTCCACGGGGTGTTGTAACTGTGCAAAGTTCATTAAGATTTGTTGGTAGCAAACGACCTGGTGGAAATACTTTGATCCCTTCTGATCGTGGTGTCTACTCCTGTGTGTTTGAAAATGAAGTAAAGCGTGCTGAATCCAGCATGCATCTTCTCATCGAACGTAAGTTAATAAACTGCATGAAGTAGTGGTATAATTGCTTATTAAGTTAAAATCTGTATTGGCTCAATGTAAATTTTAAGGCAAGATTCAAAATTTGTAACGGACATGTGAATGATCACCATGATTTTTATAATGTTATTGAAAAAAGTAAACTTTCATGCATACATTTTTCTAATTATTGTCACTAAAGTCACAATGATGAGTATAGTCTTATCAACATAAAAGGTTACTTTTTGCCTCTTTTTTAAAATTTTGATTCAATTTAGTGATTGCAGTATTGTCATAACTATCTTGAAGAAAAACCATAGTAAACATGCATTTTCTGAATACTACTAACTAGTCTAAAATATGCCCTTGTTGCTAAAGCAATACATTTTTCATGACTTAGGAGCTGGGAGGGCAGTGTTTATCTACATTGTGGTAATATATTCTAGGGTGTATATAAATGAACACTAGATTGACTGTATAAATAAACACTAGATTAACGTTTCTATTTGCATTCTACTTGTGATTTTACTGTATGTCATGACACTGAGGTACTCACAGAGTTCTTTCCACATCATTGACTTCAATATTCATATCATTCCATAGATGCACCAGTTGTGTTGCACCAGTATGATAAGGTTGCATATGATCCTCAAGAGACTGCAGAAGTGGTATGTCGTGTACAAGCATATCCAAGGCCAGAAATCCAGTGGAGCTATGGCACTAACACTGCAACTCTCCTACCAAGCAGTCACTATGAGATCAACAATACAGCTGAAGGCCGTGACACTTACACCAGTATACTTCGTGTGTCAAAAATACGTAGCTCTGATTATGGAGATTACTACTGCAGAGTGACGAACAGCCTTGGATCCATAAAACCTGCCATTAGATTACAGCCAAAAGGATTACCTGAACACCCAAGGTAAGTTAAACTGAGGGTAATTCTTTGGGTAGGAGGTGTGTAAAATGAATTAAAATTTTGATTTTATTCTCCAAAATCCATTTTATCATTTTCATTTACGGCTTCCATTTTCTCTCTTTACAAGAAAAAGTAGACTATCCCCAGAATAATTAAGAAAAATAATACCGAGAAGGTGTAAGTTCAGCTTTTATAAATGACTGAATAAAATGTGCATTACTGCCACATTTCATTAAAATACTGATCTCCTGTAAAATATACAGGAGTTGGTGGACTTAAGATGCAATGACAATACAAGGGAAGGGCAGCATAATTTATCTAAAGCTGGACAACCTTCTTGAGTTTCTTAGTGTGAACTGAGTTGCTGCTTGTAGTCACAATTTAATTTTTGTATTCTCTGTTTCTGTCTTCTGAGTTTTTTTAATGTGTGTGCAACTTGAAGTAGATACTGTGTCTAATGATGCATTTTGGTACATTTAATAGATCAGTGGAAGCCACAGAAATTGGACCAAATTATGTAGTAATAGGATGGGAGCCAGGCTTTGATGGAGGTCTTCAACACACAAAGTTCTACGTGTCATACCAAAGATTATCTGGCAATGATGCAGTTTCTAGCAATTGCCATACAACTGGTGTCCCTGTGAGAGCAAGTAACAGTGATGGATGGCAAGAGATGGACTGCCACAAAAATAATCCTTGCAATGTGACTGAACTAGAACAGCACCAGACATATGTTTTCAAAGTAAGTTTTACATTTAATCCTATTTAATCACTTTATTGTTGCCTCTGAACTCAGAAGAAATTAAACTTATAACTGAGGAAAAATTAAAATATGCTGTAATGCAACATTTTCCTTAAGTGATGTAAGACACTAACATATAATATGGTATAACAGAAATAATGTACTGCATATTATCACTTTGGGTCCAGTACTAGTATTAACATTATGTGGTCCAAATCTGATTTCCCCATGTACTGGAAAATATGAATGTATAACTCCTCTAGTATCCTTCATAATGGCTTGCAGAATGAAGATGTAAGTATTTTCATGTTATTCATATTGTGTAATGCAGGTTATTTGTAAAGCATTATTGTCTGTAACATTTAACCTGAACACTAAGTTGATATCTACTGTCACATGCTAGGAACAACAAGCATCACAGCATTTATAATTAATTCTTTTGTGTAACATGGAAGAAATTAACTTAAATTCTCTTTCAAAGGTGCGTGCTGTCAATAGTAAAGGCCACAGCAATTACTCATCAGAAGTGCGTGCAACTACAAAAGTGGATAAACTTGCTCCACCACAGCAAGTGGGATTTGACCCAGAAAGTAGAACTCTGTCAGTCCTGACAGCACCATCATGCTTACGACTGTTGGGTGTGGTTGAAGCCACAACAGGGGGTGTCGACTGGCGACCAGTAGAGCGACTGCCATTAGCTGGTGGGCAGCTGAGTGAAGTTCGACTTGCATCCCTTGTTTTACCACCTGCTGCAGCAATCACAACACCTGGAGAAGGCCGACAGTACAACCGGGGAGGAGCAGAGACTTCTTCCACTCCCCGGCCTCGACTGCGTGTCAAGCTCTGCCTTGCTGCAGAACAAGAACACTGTAGTGACTACACTGAAGCTGAGAGTAAGTGAAACCATTACAAAAGTGGAGGCCAATTGTGGCACAAAACTAATATTATCTAAGGATTAGTTAGTTGCATGATACTCCTCGTCTCTTTTGTCTTTGTCTCCCTCATTTTCCTGTATTGACAGCCATATTAATAAGAATATAGTGAATCTGTGAAGTACATATTATTACTACATTCTTTGGCGAATGAGGGAAAAAAAAAACTACCGCTCTTTCCATCATTCAGCATCTCAGATGTAATTTTTGTTGTCATATTTTTATTTTCCACTATTTCTTTTGAAACCTGTTGCTTGCATAATTGAAGATTTAGATCAGATGGCTCTTAAAAGTATCGAAGCTGTGCTCGATTAATACTGTCCTGTTTTTTAGTATCTGGCTATTATTAGCTTTATTTTCTCCACAGACACTTAAACTATTCTGATTTTGTGAGAAGCAGCCTAGGAAATGTCTTAATCTTTTTATAAACTATAGTGCTGAAGTTTTGAACCAAATGAGTGCAGCTTTCAGATAAGCTTCCATTTTGAATGTATAAATTATGGAAGAGGTGCTGTGATAGGATTCGAGAAGCTGTGCTTCTCACATAGATGTGGAAGCAGGGAGGACGGCGTAGAGAACAAAGTTTATTGTAGTAATTTGTATACTGAGCCACACAGTGAAATGATATATCAAGAAGATCAGTATAATACTGTTGCAGAAGCTGTATACACATCTCTCTCTCTCTCTCTATGTAGTAAGTGCTCATTCATTTAGCAGAGAGAATTTCACAGCTTGAACGTGTGACAGACCCCTTCTTCTGAGACACAGTAACATGAAGAATCCAGGCTCTAGTTTTTCTATAGTTCCTTGATCAGGAAAGTTTCAGTCTTGCACCCTTAGCAAAGAATCATGACTGCTACCTTTTTGACCGTGTAGGAGTTCTGTATGATGAGTATTGGCAACAAAACAACTACTAATAACAAATTTTAGTGGCAGACACTGAGGAATTCTAAGAAAGCTACAGAATCATGATAAATTAGATATTAAAGCTTAAATTAAAACCAGTGTAGCTACTACATACCACAGGCATCATACATTCATGATACTGCTTTTGATTCCTTTGATAAGGGGTTTAGAAGCATTTCACATGCAGCCTAGATCTTTTTCATTTTGATTATTATTTGGTTAGGAAGCTGAAGGTACAAATTTGTAGACAATGCTGTGTTCAAGTAGGTGAAAAAAGAACTCAAGTAGGTGAAAAAAGAACTCTTCATCTAGTGATGTCGCAATGAAGGACAAGCATTTGGGAAATAAATGAAATATTCAGACTTGCTCTTCATTTATTCTTGAATAAATTGAAAAATAGTTTGAACAACGGACAATCCAGGATGAAATAATGACAATATTATGAAAAGTATTGATTGCTGCTCACAATATAGCGGAGGTGCTGAGTCACAGTCAGGCCCAACAAAAAGACTACTAAACACATAAGCTTTCAGCCAGAAGGCCTTCTTCTGAAATAGGCAATATACACACTCACACATTCATGCAAACACAGCTAACACAAACATGACCACTATCTCTGGCTGCTGAGGCCTGTGTGGCTGAGGCAGCCAGGGACAGTGGTCTTTTGTGTGTGTGTGTGTGTATATGTGTGTGTGTGTGTGTGTGTGTTGCCTATTTCAGAAGAAGACCTTCTGGCTGAAAGCTTATGTGTTTAATAGCCTTTTTTTGTGCCTGTCTGTGACTCAACATGTCCGTTACATGATGAGTAGCTATCCTTTTAATAATATAAAAAAATAAGTTGGTATATATGTCACATTTAGTGAATTTTCCTCCTGCTAATATTATTATTTAGTTCGATCTTTATGAATTTATGTGTTACTTTCCTCTTTCATGATTGTATTATAGCTGTGTCTTCTTTCAATGTCCATTATGAATTGCATAACTTATTTATTTTCATTTCTTCTATGCAGTTGGGCCATCATACATAAACAAGGCAGGAGCAATTGCAACACCTACTCTTATTGCAATCATTGTGTCATGCATTGTATTTGTGCTTTTTGTTGGCCTTGTGTTCATCTTCTGCCGTTGCAAAAAGAATCAGAATAAGAAAACAAAATCAAAAGATTACGAGATGGAGTCATCAACGTAAGTATAATCAGTCTGTCAATTTAATAACAAACAGTAATACTTATTCTTTTATGGACCTCAAAGCTACATTTCAGTCATAATGTATGGTCTTTCAACTGATAATATGTTTTCATGTCAGCATAAAAAACTGAAAAAGGGAAATTCTTACTGTGCTTTGAAGATGAGAACACTGACAGTAGCATTCATCAGTTCATATCTATTAGTAGTGACAAAGAATTCATGTAATGTGCTTTGATTAGATTATCATAAATCTATGCTGGGGCTGTTCTGAATGGCTTGATTATTGGCATCTTAATTTCATATCAGATGTTGGAGGATCAGAACAATTACAGGTGGTGGTGCAAAGACCACTCTACAGAAGTAACTAGAGATTAAAAATTACTTTACACTGTACAGCACTAGAAAATTTATCATTCATTATTTATTATGGCATCTTGGCTACATACTTTAATACAAATACATTAAATAATGAAGTGGAGTGATTTCAAGAGCTCCAATTTTTTAATTGCAGGAAATCAGTGGCCGAGAATGATGTTTCAGTGAATCACTATTTTGGTTAGCAACAATATTTGCATTGAACAGTTTTAACTTTTCCAGTATTAAGATATCTGATAGTGTTCTCTGAAGTCAGTAAAGTTATGAGTATGAGAATGAAACTGCAGATGATAACAGAAGTTAGGTGGTATAAGGAAAAAAACTGTGGTGTCTATATGAATTAAAATTAATCAGTTTCTGTAGTGAACAATGTGAGTAAATTAGCATTAATTGTAACTGGTTGTTAGTGCACTTTACATAAGTAGGCTTCCTTGGCTGGTGATGTGTGCCCACACACACACATACACACACACACACACACACACACACACACACACACACACACACACACACACACACATTTTAAAGGCAATGTCATTGTTAGTTGCATGTAAAAGAAAATTATATCAGTTTTGTTTATAGGAATCTGTATGTAATTTTGACACCCTGCCTCTTCTTTCCTTCAACTATATGACATTGTCATTTTATTGCAGTTATATTTTTGTGTAATTATATTATGTTCATTGGTCCAGTCAAAGATATCAGTAAAATACAATGTCAAGCAAGAATACAGTTCAGTCACAAACAGTGTAATTCTGATTATCAACTAAGTAGAAAGTTAGAAGCATTTAAATGTTATTATGTACTTAGTAGTATAATAGAGACAGCATCTGAAACACAGAATAATTTTTTCCAGTGTTCGGCCTAGCCTTGTAGCCCAGCAGCCGCCTCCTCCATACTACCCTCCTTCTGGTATGGAGAATAAGGCTCTGGAACATTCTCTTGATCTGGCTCTGGATGACCCCACAAAGAATCCTGTTTATGCATCACAAAATGGCTATGGTTACCATGGAGGGCAGCCAACACAGCAGGCCCACAACATAAATGGTGCTGAATGTGAGTAAACTTGTCAGTAAATGTTATGAAGTAACCATTATCAGAGCATCTGTTTATGTCACCCAAACCATTAACTGCACATGCATGTTTGTGTCAGTAAATTATATATGCTTTTTTCTTGTTGTAATAAAACACATTGCTGTCTGAAATAGTGGTTGCTGAAGTAGTCATCCTCTTTGAATTGAAAAATGGACTACGAGTAGTATGGATGAGAAGAAAACGGAATCTTTTGAGGTGTGCTGCTTTAGAGAATGCTGTAGATTAAATGGGTAGATCAGTTCACTAACATAGGGATTCTGAATTGAACTAGGGATAAAAAAGCAGTATGGCATAGCTCGACTTAAAGAAGGGGTTGGTTGATAGGACACATCCTGAGGCATCAAAAAATAGATAATTTGGTTATGAAGGGGGTAGAAATTGTGGAGATAGACCAAGAAAGAATAGGAATTCAGCAGTCAGTCACAATCCCATTGGTTTTTTTATAATTCTTGCATAGTCAGATTTCAGCGATATCCATTTTCAGTGCATTTGAGTGAGATATAATGCAACAAACTTCCAGAATACATGTCACTATACGAGTTTACCAACAAAAGTTGTATAGTGACATGTACTGCTGGGAGTTTGTTGATTATAACTCATTCAAATGCACTGAAGATGGTCATTTATAGTAAAATCTGGATGTGCAAGAATAATAAAAAACCAATGGGATTGTGACTGATTGCTGTGTTCCTTTCCTTCCTGTTAATAATACTAGCTCAGCCTGCTACTTCACTCATATATACTGTATGGTCTGTAGAGATTTTTTTTTCTTTTTCTTTAATTGAATTGTTTTGCTGTTCACAAACTGCAACACTTTCTAAACTTTTCTTGCTAATTACGGCCATAGAATAGTGGTTTTTCCAAATGAACTTCTTATTAAAATGTGATTCTGCTAGCTGAAGTCTGAGATTATGTTAATCATGCCTTTTCTGTTCTTGTGGAGATGTTTCTGTAGAACCTTCACTACCTAATACATTTTTCTTTATACCTAACTGAGAAGAGAAATACCAGTTATCATATATTTAGGTTTAAAAAGCTGGTAATGAAATATTATCATAAAAATGTTCATCCCCTATTTCATCCCCTTAGGGGTTGCATTTCCAAAAACAATGAAACACTTTTTTTCTTCTCCTAACTGAGAAGCCACAAACCAAGTTTCAGAGATTTAACTTGAAAAATGCTTTCACAGTGATATATTTTCACAAAATATTTCACCCTCTTAGAGGTTGAATTTCCAAAAACAATGAAATGCAAATGTTTGTATTTCTAACAGAGAAACCTGACACAAATTTTTATGCATTTAGGTTCAAAAATGCTTGTGTAATGAAATATTTCCATAAAAACTTTCATCCCCTATTTCACTGTAATAGGGGCTGAATTTCCAAAGATTGAAACACATGGTTTTTGTTTCTAACCCAGAAGCCAAATTCAAATTTTTGTAGATTTAGCTTTTAAAACTATTTTCATAAAGAAATATTTTCATAAAATATTTTATCCCCTATTTCACCCTCTCAGGGGTTGAATTTCTGAAAACACTGTAACACATAGTTTTTTTTATTAATAACTGAGAAGTCAGATAATGATTTTCATAGATGTAGCTTTAAAAGTATTTTAGTAGTCCTTTAATAATGATTTATTTAAAAAAATACTTTCACCCCAGTTTTGCAAAAGTGCTCAAACACATATTTCTTTATTTCAGACCGAGAAACGAAATACCATTTTTCATACATCTAGCTTCAAAACTGCTGTTTTTCTAAAATCTTTTCAACTCCCATTGAATGTCTTAGGAGTGGAATTTTGAAAAATTACTTCTTGAACAGTGCCTACAGTATAAGATCGACACCATCTCCAAAATTCAAATTTCTGTCCTTCGTGGTTTGGGCTGGGTAATGACGAGCCAGTGAATGAGGTAGTCAGTCAGGACATTATCTTTTATATATAGAGATGACGCAGTCACCATGCACAACGGTACCATATGGAGTCAAAGTTTGTGCACAGTAATCATTTTCAAATGAATGTAGATTGCAATAGTTCTGCAGAGGTGAAGAGGTTTTCACAGGATAGACTAGCAAGGAGACTGCATCAATTAGTCCTGCAGAAAGACTATAACAACAGGATCTCCCCTTCAGTGCTGGGAGAAATAATATATCATCACTATAAAATCAACATTCATGGGAAACCTAAATTTGGACTCTTTTCTCAAGGGGAAAAAACAACATGAGTGTATATGTTAACTTCTTTGTCTTCTTCTTCTTCACTTCATAGAATAGGCTTAGAGCCTGTTTCATGTCGCTGAAACAATTTGTTCCTCAGTTATCCTCTTTCCTATTGGTATATAATTGATTACTTGTTTAACCAAGTTTCCCTCAGTCTGTTGATACACTGATTTCATTTTATGCATCTTTTTTCATTTCTGCAATGTATGTTAAGGTTTTTGCTTATAATATTTTTTCTATTTGGTCTCTGAGGACATGTCCTTTATTTAACTTTCTTACAATTTGTCTGAATGCAGCAGATTTTGAATCTGTCTTCAAAGGAAAAGGGGAAATGATGAAACTCTCAATTGTCTTGTAATTAAGTGAAGTGCTGGCATGAAAGAACCCTTACTTTTGTGGACAGTACTGATAGCAACGTCAGAGCTTTCACTGATGATGCAGTTATCCATAATGATGAACTATCTGAAAGAAGCTGCACAAATATTCAGACAGATCTTGACGGGATTTCAAAGTGGTGCAGAGGTTGGCAACATGATTTAAATGTGCAGAAATGTACAAGCGGTATACTATGCAAACCTCTTGTGACTATAATATCAATGAAACAATGGAAAATCTGGGATGGAATAATGACAGTGAGTAGGGTAGAGTGCTACTCACCAGACAGTGGAGATGTTGAGATGCAGACAGACACAGAAAAAAAGACTGTTAAACAAGTAAACTTTTGGTCAAATTTCCTTCTTCTGAAGTAGACAACACACATTTTCACACAAATGCAACTCACACACAAGACACTGTCTCTGGTTGCCAAGGCCTGTTCGCCCTTAGCAGCCAGAGATAGTAGTCAGGGGTGTGAGTTGTGTTTGTGAGAATATGTGTGTTGTCTGCTTCAGAAAAAGGCCATGTGGCCGAAAGTTTACGTGTTTAACAGTCTTTTTTCTGTGCCTGTCTGTGTCTCAACAGTTCACCGTTTGTTTGGGCACTGAAGCTGTAACAAATGAGAAATTTCTTTATTAAGTAGTACATGTAGGACTGCTGTAGAGTGGGCATAATAAACAAAGATCATTGCTTATTTTTTGCTTCCATCCTCAGTCCCACCTTCCCACCTTCATTATGTGCTTAAGACCATGTTACATAGGATTATGATTTATTTGTTCTGCATTTAACAAAATTTGATAGTTATTGCAATAAAGGAAGATAGGACATCCAAATGCAGATTTCATTATGAATATACAGGAAACCCAAGGGAGAGATGGAAGGACTGAGGCATGCTGTTTTTTCTATTTAATTCATTATTTATCTGCAATAACATCTTTTTGATACAGAGTAGTAGATGGGATATGGTGTTTATTCAAATGATACAGGCATTTTAATGTTAAAAGAATTATCTTTTTGAATTAATTTCATTTTCAATTTAAAGTCTCAGTAACATAGATGGATGATTCAAACCACATATTTCTTTCACAGCAAAAATGACTTGCATTACTAATGAAAAGTGTATTCAACTTAACTGTGTTGAGGTCTTTACAGTTGGCATGAATAAATCATTTGTTTATCACTGTAAATAATTTTAATTTCATAAAGTTTTCCAACAATTTGAATTTCAATCTTGTCTTGCTACAATTAAGATTATGAACAAATGGTACATATGTAATAAATGGACAGCCCATGGGATTTTGGTGCTTAGTGCACATATCTTTTCTTAAATCATTATATAGGCAACATATGTATTAACTTTCATAACTGTCCTAATAACAGCAAATATGTGTGTGTTCTACGTTTATTATTTGCATGAATAGTTTATTCATTTCATAATCCTGTAAGTTATGATGTTATGCTTTGCATGTATATCACTGACTGTGCATATGCATGTGAGTTTTATTTATTTGTAAATTTAGATTTTATTTTAGATTTAGTTTTCCCTTTATGTAACTTGGCTATCAACATCTTCATAATGCTAGAGAAGGTATTTTGTGTGAAAAGGAATTGTAATAAACCAAAAAATTAATCAAAAAGTCCCTGGTAAAAGAAAAGTAAATAAGTCAGATAGCAGGTGAAAGAAAGACAGTATCGACAGGAATTGTATTTATTTGTGAATATCAATACAAAATTTCTTTCCATCTGTGCAGATGTTCATTCCTTTTGTATGCACACTGAATCTGGGAAAATAAATTAGTCATCATTTTAGTTGGGGCAGCTCCTCTGTTTGGACATGAAGTGCTTTGTGTTCAGGGTAAAATGAGGGAGAACAGTGGTGATAATATGACCTGAGACAATATATACAAGAACAAAGATCTTATGATCTAATTACCATCTGTCCTTGTGCTTCTCTTTTTAGAATTTTTCTCTTTTGATTGAGACAGTCATCTGAAGATATAATGTGTTATCAGCATAGAGTAATCTGCATCCTGTCATAATTTATCTTTTCAACAGAGACTTACTCCAAATTGCGTCAGAGTTTAGAGGCAAACTTCAGATGGAATGCACATTTAGAATGATTTCTTGTGGATAATGTTTCCTCTCTGTGGCATTTAGTTCTTTTAACTAAAACTGTGTGGGTAGACTGTATTTAATGTAGGACATATGAAATCTTCAGTTGTTCAAGAACTGCTATATGTTGTAAGCTGATAATGAGCTACTAGCTTTATTTTCTATACACAGGGGTTAATATGGGCTATATGGACAACAGCTACTCCAATTCTAACAATGGAGGTTCAGTCAACTCACAGGATTCTTTGTGGCAAATGAAGATGGCAGCCCAGGCTAATAACAACAGTGGAGCTGCTAATGGTGGCAATGCTGAACTGCATCAACGCATGGGAGACAGGGGGAATACCTATGGTTATGATCCCCTTACACATGGAGGTTATGGGGGTGTTGATGATTATGCACCTTACCCACACGCTTCAGCAACTGAACACGAATATCATGGACCAAGCAACCCTCCAAGGCCACAGGATTTCAACAATGATCCTTATGCAGCTGTCCACAAATCCAAGAAGAGGATGGATCAGCACCTCGGTGAGAATTCAATAATCTGGATAATCCTAAAGCAAAGTATGTGCAGTTATCTAAACATGATGCAAATGTGTTAAGGTGGTAAAAGAAATGACTGGTAACAACAGGTGGCTCCAGGATAAGCCAAGGAATTAGAAAGAGAATACATAAACAAATAAATGTCCATTGAAGAAACATGAATATTCAAATCTTTCTAGAAAAGATTGAAACTTCTTCCTATTCTTTTTTCCTGCCCTTTTTTTCCCAAACTCCTCCCATTTCCCTTCCTTTGAAAAAATGTGGTTTCTCTTCTTGTACTACAACAACATTATCATTTACTTTAGTATGACAGCAATATGATACCCAACTTATTTTCTTTTAGTGTTGCAAAATGACATGATTAAATTACTAGTCAACTACTAGAATATTCACGTGCATGATTTTACGAAATCTGTTTGTTCAAGTAATATTTTTACATTACACTTGTGAAAATTAAGCATACTTCACGTAGTAGTAAAAATGCACTTGTTACCTATAATTCGTACTGCATGCCGCCTAACTTGTGCAAATGAATGTTCACATTTACTATCATTAGTATAACAAACAATGGAAAATCCAGGATGGAATTTAATAATATTATGAAAAGGAAAGTTGCTACTCTCCATATAGCGGAGATGCTGACTTGCAATAGGCACAGCAAAAAGAATCTCACAAATAAATAAAGCTTTTGGCCATTAAGGCCTTTGTCAACAACAGATGTAGACACACACACACACACACACACACACACGTGAAAATGCAACTCATACACATGACTGCAGTCTCAGGCAACTGAAACCACCATTTGAGACAGTCCTTTTGTTGTGCCTATCTGCGAGTCAGCATCTCCACTATATTGTCATTAGTACAAGATGCATTTAAAGCATACACATTCAAAATCCAGACATGAAAAGAGAAAATGGAATTTGTTCCTTCATGATACTGTTTTTAATATCATTCAGTACAGATCTGAATTCCACATATTTGGTAAAAAACGGAAATAGCCTGAAGATGTCTTGAAGAATAACTCATGGCTCTTCCATCACATTTCCTGGTTTACACCCTTATAGCCTTTCAGTGAGATTTTAATCTACACAAAAAGCAATAAATTGTTGTTGAATAGTTGAGCGTGTCACATTTTATATTACTATTTTTTTTTAAAATTAGCTTTGTATAATTGCTTTGAATGTTTGCATGTTGATAAGTCTTTGTAAGGCATGGACCACATAAATGGTTTAATGGACAGACATTACACTTAGGCCTTTAGTAGATCTATTTATGAATATTGATTCCCATATGTAGTAGCAGTTCATCATAGCTCATGACTGAATGAGTAACTTTCTGAATTTCCATTGCTTAAGCTTACAAATGTTGGTGATGAAAATATAATAGTTATCGGTCCAGAAGAACAATGATATTTAAAAGCAATAAAGAGTCTCATATTCACAGACACTTTGAAAAACAATGTCACATTTGACCAAACTAGATGCAAACAGTAGAGGTTCGTGGATTCCTCTCCAGGGAAGAGCTGGCAGTAGCTTCTGGGAGTGGTGACCTCAATCATAATAATAGCTAAATTGGAGAAGTGCCAACCAGCCCCAATCCAGCATTAGCTGGATAAAGAGCACCAGGAAGGAAATAAGGAAACAGCCTCGTACAGACATTAAACTTGGAGATGACAGGTAAAAAAATGTAATGGCAGTTATTCTGTAGTACAGGTATGAAATACTTCTTTCTGTTTCCCATCTTTGGGAAGAATGAGTGTCTATCAGAATATTCTGTTCAAAATTTGAATGACATGTTAAAGAACCACTTCCAGGATTCATGGAGGCGAACCAACTTTGGATCAAATCTGTATTGTGGATTAACGATGAGGGCTGGTGATTCGACAAGCCTGGGTGGGGTTTTTGGATAGGTAACCACATCCAACTGGGCAAATACTGCGCTGGTGGCCAAATCCCATCTCAGTTACATGCTATGCAAACATTCAGAAAATGTTCTCATGTTTGAACATGAGATTTACTGTAGCTGCAGACAGATGGGGTACACAGATTTTGTCCTGCTGGGAGTGATGATGTCAAGAAGGGCATTCAGCCACCCACTGTCAGCAAGATTGCTGCAACCCGTATTACAATGATGACCTAGTAGAAAAAGGGGAAAAGTTACGTGATTCTAAGGCCACTATTAAATTATCTTCCATGTTGATCTTTAATCTAAACATACAGTGCACAGTTTGTTCACCATTTGTGCATAATTTTTCACTTTCAGCTCCTCGTATCTGAACCTGTTTACACTGTACTTTGACTTTCGTGTACTGTTCATAATTCATGAAAACGAACTCTGGTGAGACAATGACCTCTCTGTGTGCCGTCACACACACACACACACACACACACACACACACACACACACACACACACACACACACACACTATTACTACATCTTCTTAGCACTGCAGCTCAACTTTATGAAATAAAATGGTACAATTTCATTAATATGTCGTGTAATTTTTCAACCAGTCAGTATCTTCACCAAGTGCACAAGGCTTGTGGTGCAAGCTGTGACTAATTTATGGTCAGAAAACAATATATCTCTTACACAAACGAGGCACAAAGTACAGTTGACACTGGGAGAATATGACTTTCTGGAAAGACCAGCTGTTCAGAAATTGAGAACAAGTAGTAAGCTTTGCTTGGAGAACATGCTGAAACAAGGAGAACGTGCTGAAACAATTTGTTATCTCATCACAAAACTTTTCACTATCACCTCTCAGTTAGAAATTCATGATTACTGTGTTAAATTTAAAATATGTAATGCTTCTTGCTTCTCACATTGTATTGTCTCCTTTTACAGATTCTCCATACCATGATGTCAGTGGTCTGCCTGATCCATATATGGATCAAATGGATTGTGATGACAGCAAACCACAGCATATATCTCTGTCTTTTGATGAAAGCCTTGAAAGTGGCTATTCCACACCAAATTCCCGCAACAGGAGGGTAATACGTGAAATAATCGTGTGATATAATGTTCAAGAAGTCCATCCGTGGCCTTCAAACCGTACACTAACAAGAGTCATAGAAGAGCAAGAGACTTCAAGTCCATGATGGGACACAAATGTGACCTTCCCTTTATAAGTGAGAGTGCAAAAATGCAGGTACCCGTAGAGTGCAAAGAGGGAACTAGAGAGAGTACGAATGGGAGAGTAAGTGAATATATGTATGTATGACAGAGACGGAGGTAGAGGACGGGGAGGGGGTAAGAGACATGCAACTTGTCAATATGAAAAATTACTGGAAGTGTGGGTCAGAAGAGATCAAGCATTACTAAAATATTTGCCAGAAAAAATTATTAAAGTCCACATGGGGTGCTATGTTACAAGCTAGCACACCCTGAAGTTCCATCATGTAACTGCATGTGGTACAAATTATCAAATAATCTTTGTTTCAAATGTTACCACCAAAGTTAACGAATTTTAGAATACTGTTACAATATTTCTTTCATTCCACTTTTATGTCATAGTGCGTATGAATGAAATGTGTGCTGTTGTGATGTCCTTTAATGTACATACCTGTATAAATTTTTGAAACAGGAAAATGAGCAAATGCTTGTGCACGTATGACACAGCTATGATTGTTTTCTTGAAATCTGAGCTCTTAGGCCCTGGTAGCTGGTTAAGTGTCAGACAAAACTTATAATCTGAGACTGAACTGAATTTTTAAGTCTGTGTGGGTGCTTATGAGACTTTATTGTGAAATTTCTCAGTCATAAATAGCCTCAATTTGTCTGAAAGACATATCATGTAACTCCAGGGAATGTGATAACCTCATTGATGAAATTAAACAATTGATGGCTCCATATCATTTCCTGGCATTCAGAATGCAACTAAATAAACTGTTACTGCCTTAGCATGTTACAGAAAAAATGATGGTTTGATCAGGATCATCGAGGAAAATAACTGATTTGTCTTGTGTTTTAACAAGAAGTGCAGAAAGAAGATATCTATTGAATTGTTGAAGAAGCTTTTTCGTACCATGAACTGAAAAGTCAGTAAAACAATTGTAATTTATGTGATGTATAAACAGCACAATATTGAAAGAAGTGTCATTTTTACTTCCAGTATTCAAAGTAATACAACATATGCACCTTCTGCGTATATCAATGTTGACACAAAATACTTAGAAAAGCCAGCTGCTTTAGCAAATTATTTAATATAAAAGTGCCATGTAAAATGTCCAGATGTAAATCCTTTGTCACATCTGTTACCATTAATAATTTGAATCACAATTTGTCTTGGGACCATTATAACAAATAGATATTGCACTGTTGTTTTTCACTTAGGCCTATCACACATCTAATAATGTATGAAATTTGCCACTATTGTGTGAATGTTGGACTGATCTGATGCTTACTGCAGTGTCCCTCTGATGACTAAAAACATATATTGCAATTTGTTGCTCATTGTTATTGGAAAACTGTAGTCCAGTAACTACACATGTGTAGTGAGAGAATATACATTTACATCTGTTAATTTCATTTGAAACTGACCAATCTTCTACTCACTTTTCATTATAACAAATGAATTATAAGAACTCTTATTCATATGCAAAGATTTAAAAAAAATTCAAATGAACTAGTTGCAAAAATGTCCATGAAAATCTCATTTTTGAAAAAAATACAGTGATTTTTTTCTTGCATCAATGGTTCAAAAATGTATAATTGTTTCATAATATCAGAACTCACAGTTGGTTATGGAATCAACTTTTTTCATTTCCCAAAATATGAAGATGACACTTTTTATTAAAAATTTCAGTAAACTTTAGTATTCTGAGCAACACAAAAATCTGTAGTTTCTCGAGAAATGCATGCATCAAATACTGATGGTGACAAAAAGGAAATTAATTGTGATGCTTTTATAATTGGAAGTTGGCTTAATGCACAGAATTTGTCTTGACTAATCCTGCCTGCTAAAAGGTTAAGTTGTGGGAATATAATTTCAGTGGAGTTATAAGTCAATGAACTAGAATCTTAACCTTGCCCCTTATTGTATGTAAATAGATGTAAAAAAGGAATGTATTAGGTTGAAAATTCTAGAGGTATGGAGAGGGAACTGTTGTACTTAAGAAAATAATATCACACATAAAATATTTTGGGAACTTTATATCTATTTAGTAATGGATCAGTGACACATTGCAGTAACAAATGACTGAAGTTCTTTTCTGTTTCCACAATATCAAATTTTCCATTGTGAATAGGATTTGGAGAGCAGAAAGATTCTCCTCTGGATACAATTTGCCCTGTTCCCAAACAATTACTGACAACGAAAAATTTGATTCAAATGGAAATAAAAGATAACTTCAATTCATGTTTAATATTGAAACACTATTTTTGCAACTCATTGGGTTTAGCAGAAGCTTATTTTGATGTGGCATAAAATTTGATACACAGATTTCTCTTGTGTACATTTTCGCACCTGTAAACAAAGAAATGATGAATGTGAAGAAAATTAAGTGTTCATTTCACTGATCTCTTACTTCCAAAAAATATGTTTTTTGTCATGTGAGTTTCCTCATAATGTTCATATGATCCAATATGGATATGAGAATGAATATATGAGGAAGATCTTGGACACTATTCTTTGCATATGCATCACAGTAAGAACTGTATGTAATCATATGCATGAAAAAAAGAAAAATGAAAACATCTGTTTCTTCGGTCACATGATATCTGGGAAGCATAAATGTGCCTAATGTCAATCATCTTCTTATGTTTTCTTCATTGCCAGTATTGTGAATCATAATTTAGAACATAGCAAGAGTTAATGGTCCTTTGCTAATACCTGAAGCACAAGAAGGAAAATACTGCAGTATAACTGCAGACTTGGCTGACAACTTATGATGAATTACATAGTTCAAGCAAAGGGATTTGCATGGTATTTTGTGAATTGGTTTAGAAATACACACAATGCTAGTGAGTTTCAGATTTTAATTACATGTATGGAAAATGGAGGATATGAAATATTCTTCAAAATATTTGCAGGTGTCTCTCCACCTCTTCATCTTGCAACAGTTTCATAATACCTCTAACATTTAATCAGATTTGGGTACAATGAAAGGTCCATTGCTATTTTTATGCACTGCTTGCAATGGCTGCTATTCCTCATACTGGCAAGCAACTATCACTTTTATATGAATTGTGCATTAAATAATAAATTATATTTTCATGGCCTGCAGGATGACCAAATTTTTTTTTTTTTTTTTTTTTTTTATCAGCCAGGCAAAACTGTTAACAGGATGAAATGATGAGCAAGAGTGGCTTACATAACAAGTTAATAAACAGTTGTTAATTATTTACTAAATCTTCTTTAGGAAACTGTCACAACCTCAAATGGAACCCAAGACAAAATCGCAATGCTAAAGTTTTTTCTTATGTTAGCTTGCAGTTCTTATGTATGCAATCACTACTCTTACCTTTCATAAGTTGTGGATGTTAATGTATGTTTGAGAGAAACAGGTTTATTCAGCTTTCAGCATAAGAAATAAATGTGAATTTTGATTGCTACATTCACTTGCATTTAAAAGTCTAGTATAACTGAAAATGAGGAATGGAAGCGGAAAAATACCCACCGTCCAACTTTGTTTGTATTATTTTGCCCCTTTCAGTCTGCGTTTTAGTTAATGCTCAATGAAATTAAATAATTTGTATGATCTCACCATTTTCAAATGGAATTGTAAGCCTATAAAATGTATATATTGGAAACGTGTTTTTGCTAACAGCTCAGAATATTTGTTAAATGAGTGTGCATTGCATTTATCTTTTGTGTATCCATACTGTACATTTTAATTGGAGGCTCCTTACTTATTTCATTTATCATAAAATAAATTTCAATGAACTAACATTTATATAATTCATCTGTTTGAGCTTGAATGTGTTCAATATTTGAACAAATGTGTAAATAAACATAAGATTTATTTTGTACAGAAATGTTGCAATAAATACATTATATGTGTAATATTGCATTTTCATTCCTCTATTTTATTGTACAAAAGATATTAACTTCATGGGTGTGAACTATTTAAGTCGTTTATGGCATTCTTTTTACCAACAACAGATTGTGGCAGGTGGCCATTAGCCTACGTGACAGTTTTAGCTAGTTCAGAGCAGGTTTGCTGCATTTAGAGTTCTAGCCATACCTTTTATGGATTTCTGTTTCTTCACTTGTTTTCTTGAAGATGTAAGACCACAGAGTGATTTTGATTCTTATCAGCAGTCAAACCATTAACACAATATACTAGGTTTATATGGTGGGTAGACATAGTAATGATAATTTACAAATGGAACTATGATTGAAATTAAAATCCAACAAATCTGTAGTTTGCTTCTGGTGATTTTTGAAGAATATTTCAAACATTAAAGAAATTGTGGTACAAGGTTACACACTAGATACTTAACTTTTGATTCTAATATTGACAGTGGGGTGCTGATAATTACTTCACTGCAGGTAGAAAAACTGTAAGCTCTTGCATCTAGTATCTCTTCCATGCACTCTACTAAAGAAAAGACATTTTTTTATGAAATTTGGTGCATGCATTGAATAAAATTATATTTCCGGAAGCACGAATTGTTACAGGCTGGACATCATCTTCAAGAAGTGTGAGTAAATACACATCATCTTCAACTCAACTGTGACTAAATACAGACTTAAATAGACTAAATTTGTGGGTGTTACTATATCTTATAAGTCGAATCACAACCAACACAATTTTACATACTGTTGTTGAAATGTCTACAGAATTAAAATAAAAATAAAAATTGTAAATATAGAAAAGTTTTGAGTACAACACTGTTTTGCAAAAAGATGAAAAATATTTGACACAAGCAAAATTTGGAGAAAGTTAGTTTTCTATA
Organism: Schistocerca nitens; assembly: GCF_023898315.1. NCBI lineage: Eukaryota > Metazoa > Arthropoda > Insecta > Orthoptera > Acrididae > Schistocerca > Schistocerca nitens. Next base: position 449,985,864 of record NC_064620.1, read on the forward strand.
CAAATTTATGGCAAATACAGTGTTTAAACAAATACAGGTAGCTCCAACCAACATTAATTTTCACACTAATTACAAAATTGTTTCAACTGCTATTATTTTCACAAGATATCATGTAGGGATTATGCATTTTAGTTTGGCTAGTTTCTTATCACTTTATGAAAATACTGTTGTAGTGGTCTTCAGTCTGAACACTGGTTTGATGCAGCTTCCCGTGCTACTCTATCCTGTGCAAGCACCTTCATCTCTGAATAACTACTGCAGCTTCCATCCTTCTGAATCTGCTTACTGTATTCATCTCTTGACCTCCCTATACAATTTTACCTGCCCCCCCCCCCCTCCCACCCGAATTCCCTCTAACACTAAACTGGTGAGCCCTCGATGTCTCAGAATGTCTCCTGTCAATCGACCCCTTCTTCTAGTTACTTTGTGCCACAAATCTTTTTGCTCCCCAGTACTGTTTGGTACCTTCTCATTAGTTATGTGATTGACCAACCTATCTTCAGCCTTCTTCTGTAGCACCACATTTCAAAAGCTTCTGTTCTCTTCTTGTCTAAACTATTGATCGTCCATGTTTCACTTCCATTCATGGCTACACTCCATACAAATACTTTCAGAAAATACTTCTTAACGCTTAAATCTGTATATGATGTTAACAAATCTTTTTTATTCAAAAACACTCCTTGCCATTACCAGTCTACATTTTACATCCCCTCTACACTATGACCATCATCAGTTCTTTTGCTGCCCAACTATGAAACTCCACTAATACTTTAAATGTCTCATTTCTTAATCTAATTCCCTCAGCATCATCTGATTTAATTTGACTACATTCCATTATCCTTGTTTTGATTTTGTTGATGTTCATCTTACAGCCTCCTTTCAAGACATTGTGCATTTCATTCAACTGCACTTCTAAGTCTTTTGCTGTCTATGACAGAATTACAGTATCATTGGCAAACATCAGTGGTTTTAGACGAGTTACTGGCAGAAGTAAAGCTCTGAGGACGGGGCGTGAGTTGTGCTTGGGTAGCTCAGTTGGTAGAGCACTTTCCCGTGAAAGGCAAAGGTCCCGAGTTCGAGTCTCGGTCCGGCACACAGTTTTAATCTGCCAGGAAGTTTCAAGTGTCAGTGTTTTTATTTCTACTCTCTGAATTTTAATTCATACTCCAAAATTTACTTTGGTTTCCTTTACTGCTTGCTCAATATACAGATTGAATAACATTGGTGATAGGCTACAATGATATCTCCTTCCTTTCTCATCCACTGCTTCCTTTTGATGACTGTCGATTCTTATAATTGCCATCTGATTTCTGTACAAGTTATAAATAGCCTTTCGATTCCTGTATTTTACCCTGCTACCCTCAGAATTTCAGAGAAAGCATTGCTATCAACATTGTCAAATACTTTCTCTAAGTCCCCAAATGCTATAAATGTAGGTTTGCCTTTCTTAACCTATATTATGTTATCAATAATACAATTGTAGTGCACACAGTTGCCAGGGGTATTAGACATCCTTCATCTTGCACACGAGGTGAAAGCTTTCTGTCATGGCTAGCTCTCCCAAGGCTGTCAGTAGTTCTGATGAACTGTTGTCTACTACCAGGAGCTAGTTTCATCTTAGATCTTTTAGTGCCCTATCAAATTCTTCTCACACTAACATGTCCCCCACCTCATCTTCATCTACATGTGGTTCCACTTCTGTAATATTCCCTTCAAGTTCATCTCCCTTCTATAGACACCCTATATACTCCTTCCACCTTCTGGCTTTCTTTTTTTTGCTTAGGACTGGTTTTTATACAGCTTTTCTCTCTTCTCCAAAGACCTCTATAATTTTCCTGTAGGTGGTATCTAACTTTCCCCTACAGAAATATGCTTCTAAATCCTTACAGCTGACCTCTAGCCACCACTGCTCAGCCATTTTGCACTTCCTGTCAATATTATGTAAAATGGCAGCCAATGTGAAAGTTCGAGATGTTTCTCTGTGGAAAAGAGTTAATATTACCATTAAAAAGAAGGAATGGCAAATTGTAAAGATGAAATCAAGAAGTTAAAGAAACGTGTGTCCTGCTTACAATTTATAAGCAGTGCTCTGAAACTGAATATCTCGAATTTTCAGCTTGGAGAAAGTGTGCCGAATACTCGACAAGTTCCACAAAGCATAGCACCTGCTAGCAAAAAGTGGACTAAAGTCACTTTCAAAAACAGCATTCAATAGCTGCAAAATCGTGTAAATGGTAAAAGTATCACGACACAATCTTTATGCACAAAAACCCTTTTGAAGTGCTTTCAACTGTAGACTGTGATATCTCAACAAGCTGCAGCAAACCACATGGAAAGAAAGACTTCAGAAACAAAGAGCAACAGAGTTGCTTTCGACAACAAGAAGAAGCAATTCAACCGTGAGTGTAGTCGTCGACAGTGAATCAAATGGATTATCGACTAATAGGACAAAAAAGACAAAACAAACTGTGACACCGTGCAACATCCAAGTACTGGCAGGCCTAAAATCAGTTATCTTCAACCAGCATAAACGTGTAAAATAAACCTGTCAGCACATAGTCCATAATGGAACATAGCAGCTGAATTTCAGTCTAGAAGCAGTCACAAAATAACTAGCATAGTGAAATCAGGCGAAAAATTTCAGGCAGTAACTTCCATGAACCATGACATCAAAACAGCAACAACAAATGATAACTTTTTTGTGCTCTTAGCGAGAACAAATGATGCATCAAAAAGCGAAATGAAAGACCTAGTGATCTTGCTCAGAAGAAGGCTATATGAGCTGAGAAGCTCGAATGTGATCGTCTTCTTCATTCCACATCGACATGACTTGCCAGTCTGGTCATGTGTCTATAAAGAATTGTGGAGAACGAATAAACAGATCCTAAATATACACACAAGGTTCAAAAATGTTACATTTGTGGGCATATGGCTTCCATCTCAACAGACTACAAAGAAGTAGTGAACAGCAAATTGAATGTGCAGTGTTGTGCTACAGAGGCCATCCATCTCAAAAACAATAATAACAAACACTTGGGAGAATCAACCATGAAATGCCAGGTCAGTAAAACAATTCACCGGCAGGACAAGAGTGATGTTTTTGTAGGACAATAAAATGTTCCATCACTGCAACACCAGATACAAATGTATGTGTTTCGTATGTGCCTCAAACAAACTTCAGTCCCCATGGGAATAATTTATCACTTTTGCATTGCAATGTACAGGGTTTAGGAAAAAAAATAGGCGCTTTTGAATCATTTCTCACAGGACTATCGCCATATGTAGTAATAGTTACAGAACACCAGAAAACAGTGGACAAGATTCAATATTGCAAATTAGAAGGCTACAACTTAGCTATGTTCTACTACAGAACATGCAATTAAGGTGGTGGTGTTGCCATCTACCCAAGAAAATTTAAGTTCGTAACCACCACAGAAAAAGTGCAATGGGGGGAAAAATATCTGTGTTGACAAAGATTTCAAAACTGCTATTCTTAAAATCACATTTTGCACTGTTCCTTTCTATATCATAAGTGTATGCAGATGCCCATGTGAAAATTTTGACGCTTTTCTGAAATCACTTGATGGGGTTTTAAGTAAATTAATGTCAGGTTGTAGAAGTGTAAATCTTGTCATACTGGGAGATCTGAATATCAACACTTTAAATGATGGTCAGGAAAGCAAATGTTTTACAGATTGTATACTGTCAAATGGGGCTAAAGATCTTCTTGGACTGACCGAGTGAGGTGGCGCAGTGATTAGACACTGGACTCACATTCGGGAGGACGACGGTTCAATCCCGCATCCGGCCATCCTGATTTAGGTTTTCCGTGATTTCCCTAAATTGCTCCAGGCAAATGCCGGGATGGTTCCTTTGAAAGGGCATGGCTGACTTCCTTCCCCGTCCTTCCCTAATCTGATGAGACTGATGACCTCGCTGTCTGGTCTCCTTCCCCAAAGAACCCAACCCCATCTTCTTGGACTAGTACGTACCAGAATACCTAATATACATAGTAGATAAATTGATCATGTTATCACAAATGTAATACCAAATTCAAACCAAGAAAATTGTGCGAACAAAGGCAAATATTATGTGCAAACAACACTGCTACGCTAAGACATAGTTTAAGCCAGTAATCATGGGAATCAGTTAGGATTATCATTGGGTTCAACAATAAATAGAACATGTTCACAGAAATTACAACTGAGCACTTACATAGACCCATGCCATTAAAAAAAGTGAGTATCCAGAAAAATCAGCCTTCAAAATCAAAACCTATGGCACTAGATTTTAAAACAGAAGATCTGAAAGAAAAAATGGGAAACATGTATAGCTTACACAGACTGACTAACTCAGAGTTACATAAAGCACTCTACAAGCAGAACAAATATAAGTACTGCAAAGAAGTCAGGAGATCAAAATCAAAGAATCAGCCAACAGATACGAGTTTCAGATAATGTTTCAAAGACTTCTGGCCAATTGTAAATAAAATCAGAAACAGTGAAACAGAAATTAAAACTAATAGTGTACACTTAAGTGTGAATAACAAAGATATATCTGATCCTCTTCTAGTCATCAAAATTTTTAATAATTAATTCATAAATACTGTCAAAAATGATGTCTCTATGAAACACAATATACGACACTCATTAGAGTCCAGTAACAAATAGAACTGCCCACTACCTGCAGTAAGCACATATTACATTCTGCAGCTTATTGATAACCTCAGAAACAAAAAGTCAGCAGGATTAAATGAAACATCTCCATATCTATATATTAAGGTAGTATCTGTTCCCGAAAGAATAGATAACATTGATGACCATGCAGCTTCTCTATAATGAAATGATAATTAAACTGAGACCCTAGCTGCAAATAGGCATGGATATATATCATTGGGGACGTGTTGAAAATGTGTGCCCCAACTGGGACCTGAACCTGGGATCTCCTGTTTACATGGCAGACACTCTATCCATCTGAGCCACCGAGGGCACAGAGGATAGTACGCCTGCAGGGACTTATCCCTTGCATGCTCCCTGCAAGACCCACATTCCCAACATGTCCACTACTACATTCGTAGTGTGCCTAATAGATGTTTGCCCATCACACTCATTACTCGTGGCAGATTAATCTACCAGGTCTCGTACAAGTTGGGGCATAGCGTGTGCATTCGCACGAGGAGGTCAATGGCCGGGTAGCCATATTTTAACTATGTATGAAGCTAGTATATGTTTCTGAAAGAACAGATACCATTGATGACTATGCAGCTTCTCTAGAATGAAATGATAATTAAATTGACATCATAGCTGTAAACAGGCATGGATATAGGGTGTCAATTTAATTATCATTTCATTCTAGAATAGCTGCATGGTCATCAATAGTATCTGTTCTTTAAGGAACAGATACTACTTTCATATAAAGTTAAAATACGGCTACCTGGCCATTGACCTTCTTGTGTGAACGCACACACTATGCCCCATCTTGTACCAGACTTGGTAGATTAATCAGCCACGAGCAAACACCTATTAGGCGCACTATGAATGTAGTAGTGTGGGCATGTTGGGAATGTGGGTCTCACGGGGAGCATGCAAGGGATAAGTCCCTGCAAACGTACTATCCTCTGTGCCCTCGGTGGCTCAGATGGATAGAGCGTCTGCCATGTAAGCAGGAGATACCAGGTTCGAGTCCCGGTTGGGGCACACATTTTCAACATGTCCCCAATGATGTATATCCACGCCTATTTGTAGCTAGGGTGTCAATTTAATTATCATTTCATCTCCATATCTATTGAAGAAATGTAAACATGAACTAATGAAACCACTACTTCATCTAACAAACTGTGTTCTTAAAGATGGTGAGATCCCTGACAAGTTGAAACTGTATGTAGTGAAACCAGTACACAAAAAGGGAGAAATAAAGCATGTACAGAACTACAGACCCAGTGCCCTAACTTCCACTTTCAGCAGATTGATAGAGAAAATAATATTAAAAAAAATCCTGAAACATTACAACAATGCGGACATACTAAGTGATTCTCAGCATGGTTTCAGAAGAGGTCGAAGTACCACATCAGCAGCAGTACAGTTTTTCCATAATGTACTTGAAAAAAATAAATGAAAAATCCCAAACAGCAGTAGTATCCCTGGACCTCTCAAGGGCTTTTGATAGAGTACATCATGATGTCCTCTTATCAAAAATTGCAAAAAGTGGTGTCACCAGAAAACTCATGCAATTGATAGAAAAACATTTAAAGGGTAGACAATAGAGCACAGAGATTATGTAATCTAATGGAGAAATACTGGAGAGGAGAAGGTTAAGTATCAGAAATACACTATGTGATCAAAAGTATCCAGACACCTGGTTGAAAATGACCTACAAGTTCGTGCCGCCCTCCATCTGTAATGCTGGAATTCAATATGGTGTTGGCCCTCCTATACCCTTGATGACAGCTTCCACTCTCGCAAGCATACATTCAAACAGGTGCTGGAAGGTTTTATATTTTTATATTTTCTCCTTTCATCAGTTAAATTCAATATCTCTTGTATTCTGTAAGGACTTCTACCAGGCCTTGTCCTTTTACGTATTTTATCCTCAGCTGCCTTCACTATCTCTTGTCATTAAATTACCCATTTGCTTTCAATTGTATCCAAATGATAATTAAATCAATACCCTAAGCTGTCGACAGGTGTTGATGTACATCAACAGGGACAGTTGAAAATGTGTGCTCCGACCGGGACTCGAACCCGGGATCTCCTGCTTACATGACAGACGCTCTATCCATCTGAGCCACCGAGGGCACAGAGGATAGTGCAACTGTAGGGATTTATCCCTTGCACACTCCCCGCGAGACCCATATTCCCAACTTAATGTTCACACACTACATTCCATATCAATTGTATTCGTTTTCCCAGTTCTAGTCAATTGTTGCCTAATTCTCCCTATGAAACTCTCAACAAGCTCTGGTTCTTGCAACCTATACTGGCCCCATCTCCTTAATTTTCTACTTTTTTTGCAATTTATTTAGTTTCATCTTCAGTTCATGGCCAATAAATTGTGGTCAGAGTCCATATCTGCCCCTAGAAATGTCTTACAATTTAAAATCTGGTTCTGAATTCTCTGTCTTACCATCATATAATCAGTCAGAAGCCTTCTGGTGTCTCCATTTCTGTTCCATATATACAACCTTCTTTCACGATTCTTAAACCAAGTGTTACCAGTGATTTAAGTTATGCTGTGTACAAAATTTCACCAAGCGGCTTCCTCTTGCATTACTTTCCTCCAGTCCATACTCACTTACAGTTTTTCCTTCTCTTCCTTTTCCTAATATTGAATTCTAGTTCCACAACTCAATTCAGTTTTCATCTCCCTTAACTATGTAAATAATTTTTTTTATATCATCACACATTTTTTTTTCAATCTCTTCATTACTTGTGGAGCTAGTTGCCACATAAAGTTCTACTACTGTGGCGGGTGTTTGCTTTGTGTCTATCTTGGTTGAGATGATGCATTTACTATGCTGTTCATAGCAGCTTACTTGCGTTCCTATTTTCTTATTCATTATTAAACCTACTCCTGCATTACACTTATTTGATTTTGTGCTTTTAACCCTGTACTCACCTGAGCAGAAGTCCTGTTTCTCCTGCCACCTAACGTCACTAATTTTCACTGTATCTAGCTTCTTCCTATTCATTTCCACTTTTTAAATTTTCTAACATACCTGCACTATTGAGGGCTCTAACATTTGACCTTACACTCTGTAGAATGACAATTTTGTTTCTCTTGATGATGACATCCTTCTGAGTAGTCCTTGCCCAGACATCCAAATGGGGGACTACTTTACCTCTGGAATATTGTACCCAAGAGAATCCCATCATCAGTTAACCATACAGAGAGCTGCATTCCTTCTGGAAAAATTACAGCCGTAGTTTCCCCTTGCTTTCAGCCATTTGCATTATGAGAACAGGAATGCCATTTTGGTTGATGCTATGAAGACAGATCAATCATCTACATTTATTTCTACATCTATATCCATACTCCGCAAGCCACCTGATGGTGTGTGGCGGAGGGTACCTTGAGTACCTCTTATCAGTTCTCCCTTCAATTCCAGTCTCATATTTTTCGTGGAAAGAAGGATTGTCGGTATGCTTCTGTGTGGGCTCTAATCTCTCTGATTTTATCCTCATGGTCTCTTCGCAAGATGTACGTAGGAGGGAGCAATGTACTGCTTGACTCTTTGGTGAAGGTATGTTCTCGAAACTTCAACAAAACCCCGTACCAAGCTACTGAGCGTCTCTCCTACAGAGTCTTCCACTGGAGTTTATCTATCGTCTCCGTAACGCTTTCATGATTACTAAATGACCCTGTAACAAAGCGCGCTGCTCTCCGTTGGATCTTCTCTATCTCTTCTATCAACCCTATCTGGTACGGATCCCACACTGCTGAGCAGTATTCAAGCAGTGGGCGAACAAGTGTACTGTAACCTACTTCCTTTGTTTTCGGATTGCGTTTTCTTAGGATTCTTCCAATGAATCTCAGTCTGGCATCTGCTTTACCAACGATCAACTTTATATGATCATTCCATTTTAAATCACTCCTAATGCGTACTCCCAGATAATTTATTGAATTAACTGTTTCCAGTTGCTGACCTGCTATATTGTAGCTAAATGATATGGGATCTATCTTTCTATGTATTCACAGCACATTACACTTGTCTACATTGAGATTCAATTGCCATTCCCTGCACCAGGCTATTGCCACTGCAACTACTGAAAAGTCTGCTGCCCCTGTTCAGAAAGCACACATTCATCTGTCTGGCCTCTCAACAGAAACCTTTCCATTCTGGGTGCACTTGTGGCATGGCTATCTGTATTGCTGAGCCACATAAACCACCCCACCAATGGCAAGATCCATGGTTCATGTAGGGTGGGAAATATATTATACACCATTTTCTTTCTTCACAATCTCATCACTGTCTGGCAGCTTGTTCTGTTAACATGGAAATGAGATAATGGTAATACTGTTTTATAGTATATCTTTTTATAGAAATATGCTATAAAATGGAATTAGCAGTGAATAACACTGAAATGTACTTACACATATGTAACATCAAATAATGAATAAAAAATGTTAATTGCAGTTGTAAAACATTTTCATGCTTGTGATCTGGTATTGTGTTCCCATACCAAATTGAATAAAACATTTGTGATTTAAGAAATGAATATTATTTTAAATCTAAAATTCCTTTGACATTATTATTATGACTATTGGAATTATGAGATACTAGAACAATTTGCTTCCTCCACAACTCCATAATTGTCCTGCATGTTGTTCTGTGTACATGGAAATCTGAGGGGTTCAGTAGTGACTATTAAATCGAGCAGAGAAAGTTTTCTTCTTTTTGGTTTCATTATTTTTTTTCAAGAACTGAAAACTGTCGATTGTGAACATGCAGTCACGTACACCAGTTTTATGTGTTAAATGCTATGGGAACCACAGTAATAAGTAATCATATTATGTTTCCACAAAATGACAGCTGAGCTTATTAGAAGAAGCATAATCTGCTAAACCTCTAATAATATGCTTGCCTTCATGGGGAGAAAGACAACTGGTCGATAAAAAAAAAAGTGTGACTAGGACCTCTCGTCAGGTAGACTGTTCGCTGGGTGCAAGTCTTTCGATTTGACGCCACTTCGACAACTTGCACGTTGATGGGGATGAAATGATGATGATTAGGACAACACAACACCCAGTCCCTGAGCGGAGAAAATTTCCAACCCAGCCAGGAATCGAACCCAGGCCCTTAAGATTGACATTCTGTCACGCTGACCACTCAGCTACTGGGAGTGTACAACTGGTCAATCATAGAGTAAGAGGAATGTACATCACTGTGTTGCTAAGAATTGCAGAGGATAGTGTATTAAAATATATTGCAAAAAAATACTTTTCCTTAATTGCATTCTTTAAAATAAACACAGGATATTATGGAGTGCCTCACTGTTGGAGAATATGAAGTGCTAAACTAAAGCAATCTTGGTCTAGTACATTACAACCTTCATTTAATAAGATGGAATATTTTCACCATCCTTAAACTGGTTCCTCAAATTACCAATAGTATTATTGAAATAGCTTGTTTAATCCGTTCCTTGTTGGTCAAGAGTATTTTGTTAACTATCAGTTCAACAACTTTTAACAGGAATTATTTTTAATCCATATAAAACAACACATTTCTCTACAGATGAAAGCAAAGATCTAAGTCATCTTACCACAGTAATTATATTACTTACTTGTAACTGATTTAAAGAATCATATTTTTTGCAAAGATGAAAGAATCTTTCCTGTAATGCAAATAAAGGCTCGCTATTAACACATATACTTGGTCTCGACAACACAAAAATGATGTTATCAAGAAGTCAGTTAAATAAACTGGTGTACAGAACTGAAGGATAAAAGTAACTTTCCCATGATATGTCACTGCCTAGTAACATAGCTCCATGAAACTTGGAAAACACATAGAAAGAATTGCTACAATATGTTATAGAAGGGAAATGAAATACATACGCAATGAAACAAATACTAATGACATTTTTATTTGAAGACAGTAATTATACTGAAGTCGATTTGATTCTTGATAGTACCATTTATAAAACATGGGACATGGTTCTTAACAGCAAGTGTGTTCACAACAGACAATAATGCACACTTTGCAATGTGCTCCCATGCTGGCAGCAAGGTTGTTAAGAAAATCTTGTGGTAGGGCATTCCATTCCTCTACCAACGTGTTTGATAACTTCTGGGTGGTGACAGGTGCTTGTGAACATGCTACAATACATCTCTCCAATATATCCCACATGTGTCTAATGGGATTTAAGTCAGGAGAATTGGCAGGCTACTCCATTTGCTGATACATCTTGTTTCAAGAGCTCCTTTACCCGCACATAGCCATCCATAAAAATGAAATAATGGCTGAATGTATGTCTGAGAAGATGCACTTGGGAGAGGCGTACAGTGTCACAATAATGTTGACCAGTAAGTGTGCTGCATTCAAAGGTTTGGAGGTCAGTACACCCATGCAATATGACTGCTTCCCACCTCATAACATGTCAACCACCAAAATGTTCGACAGTGTTCCTAGGTGCATTACGTGTTCTCATCTCTCACCATATCAGGTTATGTCAAGAACCCAGAAAAACTGTCAGAAATGATTGTTTTGGTGGTCCAGATGTTATGGCATGGAGAAGCAAATGATGCATATGTGTACTGATCTCCAAATCTTCGAATGCAATACGCTTGTCAGTCAACATTATTGTGACACTGTACTCTTTCCCCATGTGCATCTTTTCAGGGGTACATTCAGCCCTGACTTCACTGTCATTTTGACAGTGTTGTACCACATCAGACTATGCAGGTTGAGAAACTCTTGGAGTGACAAGATATTCGGGAATTTACTGGTCTGTCCATACCCCTGACTTACATCCCATCAACTGCATGTGTGATGTTTTGGAGGCATGTAATACAGTACATCCACATGAACTAATCACCATGCAGCAGTTGTCAACTGTGATAGTGGAGGAATGGGATGCCCTACCACAAGAACCTTGGGGCCTATATGAGAACAAGTAGTAGAGCGTGCTTTGCCGTCCATTGTGATCATACATTCTACAAGGGTGATTCAAATTAAAACCTTAGAAGTGCTATAATATTTTTAATTGTAACAAAGAGCTTACATATCATTTTTCAACAGAGTCTCCCCGATATTGAATAAATGTATTCCACTGCTTCAGAAGTGTGTAGATATCATGATGAAAGAATTATTTTGGTCTTGTGTGTAGCCAAACAGATAAAAGTCACTAGGAGTGAGTTCTGGTGAATATGGAGGACATACCAGCCATTTAAATTTAATTTTCTGTATAGTCTCAACTGTCTTATAGGCTGCATGCAGTCAGGCATTGTTGTGCTGTAGCAATACTCGTGAAGTCAGAAGTCCACGTCATTTACTCTTGATTGCAGGGTGAAGTTGATTTTTCAGCATCTTTGAATAATTAGTACTGATTAACAATGCTCCACTATCCATGTAATGCTCCAAAATTTATTCATTTGCAACCCAGATGAGAATTAGCATGACTTTTCAGCAAACAGTACAGTGTAGAATTTGTTTGGTGTGGCTCATTTCTTGCTTGACCTCTTCATTTGTGGTTCCTGATAGTGGACCCAAGTCTCATCACCTGTAACAGTCCCAGAAATGCATCACCTCCGATGTGGAAATGATGCAAAAATTCTTCACAGGCATCAACACGATTGTCTTTCAATTCGGCAGTCAACTGATGTGACACCCACCTTGCAGACACATTACTGGAGTGCAGTACATTATGAAATATATTCTGCATTGAACCAATGCTAATTTTCAAACTTGTAGCTACTTCATTCAGAGTTATTTGTCAGTTCTCCTTTACAAGCTCCTCCCCTAATGCAGTGTCCTCATCTGTTACTAAGTGGTGAGCCTGCCCTGGTCTTGGGGCATCCTCCAAGGAAGTAACATCACTTTTAAACTTCATACACCACTTGTATACATGTTTCAACCACAAATACAAATCACCATACTGTACGGTCATTCTGTGATGAATTTTGGTTGGTTTGACACCTTCACTACATAAAAAACGCATCACAGATTGCTGGTCAAAGAACAATGCATGTTGACAATGGAGTAGCCATTTTGTTGTGGACACTGCTGCCTTCTCCTGCATTGTGGCATCACTCTGCCACCTGTGAATGACTTTCTGAACCTCAAGGAATACTTCTACCACCTACCAACTCTATACATAAATTTTCAAAATTTTATGGAACTTTTAAGGTTTTTGTTGGAAGCAGCCTCTTATTAAAAACAATGTCCCATCTTTAGTAATGTCCAAGGGATGATTATGAATTGCAGTTAGTTATTTAGTTACTTAGTTTCATGTTCTTTGGATCATTTATATGACTAATTACAATTATGTGGAATGAGACATTTTACATTCACCTTACATATTCATATGTAAATATAGCTACATGTCTATCATCTACTTTTTTTGGTACTGTTGTAAGTTAATTATTCCTGCCCATCACTTTTTACACATTATAAATTTACAACTTTTTCTACAGAACTGGATGAGTTGTGAAGTAGAAACTTTTTCAGTTTGTTTTCAAATTTAACTTGGCTGCCTCTCAGTCATTTTATATAACTGAGTGAGTGATCAAAAATTTTGGTAGCAACATTCTGCACCCCTTTTTGTGTTAAAGACATCCTTTCTGTGGCATAACTAATGTAATTTTTTTCTTCTGGTGTTGTAAGTATGTACATCATTGTTTCTCTTGAACAGTACTGGATTATTTACAACTAACTTTATGAAGGAATAAATATACTGTGAAGCAGTAGTAAAAATGTCTGACTCCTTAAACAGATGTCTACAAGATGATCATGGATGAGCACCACTTATTATTCTTACAGCAAATTTCTGAGCAGTGGATACTTCCTTTCTTACAGTTGCATCATCCCAGAACATTATTCCATATGACATTGAATGAAAATATGCAAAGTATGTAAACTTACTGATTTGTCTCTCCCCAAGATTTGTGATTCAGAGTGCAAATGTGGCTGAACTAAGTTGTTTTAAGAGTTAAAAAATGTGTTTTTCCCCATTTAAATTCTCATCAATATGGACAACTAAAAATTTGGACATTTTCATCCCAATTATTATCTCCTTGTCATGAGTTACACTTATCATTGTTGTAGCAACTCTAGATGTGTAGAACTAAATACATTGTGTCTTTCTGAAATTCAGACTGAGACCATTCAAAGAAAACCACTTAACCCTAGAATGGTTGGCCTGGGTCTGTGAGACTCACTATTTTTCCTTTCACTGAATTTTTATTCTTATAGTTGCTGATTTGACTCAAGCACTCTGCTAGCCTCCTGAGACATCCAAGAGAAAGCATTCATGTTGTGAATGAGGTTTTGCAGTATTTAGTCATTGTTCAACAGTTTTCCAAAGTGTGTGCAGATCTGTCAGACCCAACTCAACCATTTATATTACTAATTTTTACCAGTGAGATCCTATTTTTATTTTGATGTAGTCCTTTCATTGAGTTACTTTGTGAACTATTTGTGATGTCCTAAACCACATTCACGTTGTCAATAGTTTACAGTATAAAATGGCAAGAGAAAATCTTTCATACAGTGAAATTTAGAGAATTTTATTTGATGATGGGAGTGAAGTAGACTATTCTGAAGCAGACCCAGACTTCAAAATAAAGAGTGATCTGGACAGTAATAATGAAATAAGTCGTGGTGAAGAGGAAAATGTTGAGCCTTCTGCCAGAACTGACGCACCTACTGTTGTTAATTCAAGTACAGCTCCTGTAACTGAATCAGGTGTGTACATATGCACTTTTAAAATGGAAGAAATAAAGCAAATAATTGGAGAGAAACTTGTTTTCCTCAAAGCATGCGAACAAGACATCACAACAAAGTTACCAAGCATTTGCCTAGAAGTACTTGAGCTGCGATGGATGTACATTCACCTTTAGAATCGTGGCAGTTATTCTTTAGCAATCCATTGATTGATTTAGTTCTTGAATCAACCAGTATTTACACTGACTCAGATTGAAACAAATATACAGGTGATCCAAATATGACCAAACCTACAAGTTTTGATGAACTGAAGGCTTTTTTGGACTACTTTTCTTAGCTGAAACATTGCATGATGGTAAAATGAATACTGAAGATTTTTGTAATACACATGGCACCAGAATAGAAACCTTTTGAGCAAGTATGTCATATAAAAGGTACAGATTTTTGGCTTGTGTTATCAGGTTTGACAACATCCATACAGCAGAAGAAAGAAAAGCACACGATAATCTTGCTGTCATAACAACCATTCTTGATATGTTTGTGTCCAACTGCAATGCATATTTTTCTCCATCAGAAAACGTTACTGTGGACAAAATGCTTGTTCCACACAGAGGCAGGTTCAGGATGTATATGCCAAATAAATCTACCAAGTATGGGATCAAGGTTTTCATCTTGTCTTGCTCTAAAATGTACTATGTAAAACATTTGCAAGTTCATGAAGGTGCACAACCACAAGGACCATACAAAGTCAGTAACAAGGCAGACAATGTTGTTCTCCATCTTGTAGACCCAGAAAAGGGTCTGGAAGAAAACTGACAATAGACAATTGGTTTACTTCCTACCCAATCATCAAAAAAGTACTACAAGGAAAGAATCTTACTGTTGGTATGTTAAAAAAATAAGCCTGAAAGTTCAGCTGAGTTTTTACCCAAAAAATCTAAAACAGAGCATTCAAGTATTTGTAGATTTCAGGAAGGTGTCACATTGCTTTCACATATATCAAAACGAAACAAATCAGGACTGCTTACTTTGGTAATGCATCATGATCATGAAATTGACAGTGACAGTGTTGAAAAGAAAAGAAAAAAAACAGTATAATACTGTACAACAACAAAACAGCGGGTGGCATAGAAGTCATTTAAGCTGTATGTGGTGAATATACTGTTGCTAGAGGAACAAGATGGTGGCCTCTCATTCTCTTTTTTTCAGTTGTCAAACGTAGCAGTCAGTTGTCAACATCTACCTTGTATTGGGTTGAGTTGTTTGGGGAAAGAGACCAAACAGCGAGGTCATTGGTCTCATCAGATTAGGGAAGGACGGGGAAGGAAGTCGGTCATGCCCTTTCAAAGGAACCATCCTGGCATTTGTCGGGAGCGATTTAGGGAAATCACGGAAAACCTAAATCAGGATGGCCGGATGCGAGATTGAACCGTCGTCCTCCCGAATGTGAGTCCAGTGTGCTAACCACTGCGCCACCTCGCTCGGTTACATTGTATTCAAACCAAACAAAAACTTTTCAGTTTGAAGAGAATACCTAGGAAAATCTATTGTAACACCTTATGTCACAATATGCGCAATCCAGCCAAACATCCTGCACAAAATTTACAGGCTTGCTTCTGGCACCAAGAAATAAAGAATAGCTGAATATTCACAACAAGAGAAAAGAGGAATATGGACAAGGTACAAGGACAGCAAAACTAAATGCTTTTGTGAAGTGTGCAAGGTGTAGCTTGCTTGGCACATGTTGAAATGGTTTGCGGTAATTGTTTTGAAAAATGATGATTTTAGAGGATGATATCTCACAAACTATTTATTATATTCACAATTTCTATTTATATAATGAAAATTCAACATTTTTGCTTCTTATTTCTACAACTCATTCTCGTATATATTCATGTTTCAAGCAAATTTACTTGTATTTCCAGTTTACTTATGTTTAGTACAGCAAAGAAGTATGTTTTCATCATTATTTTTACAATTGTTGTATAAATCAAAAAGTTAAAATAATGTCACTATAGCATTTAGTACCACCTGAACAAAACAAGAACTTGTCATTTGAAGTAAATGTACTGTTGCCTGCCCGGTTAGCAATGTGGTCTAACGCACGGCTTTCCGGATTGGGAAGGGGTACCTGGTCACCGGCACGAATCCGCCCGGCAGACTTGTGTCGAGGTCCGGTGAGCCAGCCAGTCTGTTGATGGTTTTTAGGTGGATTTCCATCTGCCTTGGCGAATGCGGGCTGGTTCCTCTTATTCTGCCTCAGCTACACTATGTCAGCAATTGCTGCGCAAACAAGTTCTCCACCATTACTCTACCGTGCAAACGTAGGGGTTACACCTGTCTGGAGTGAGACATTCCCTGGAGAGGGTCCACCAGTATTTCTGCTGGGGACTTCCAGCATCTTATTGTGTCCATTCCAAATTGAGTAGCTGCACTATGCTGGGCTAAAGGAGGTCCAACAAAGTATTAGGAAGTATCCCATTCCTTTTGTCACCACAGTGTACTTTTCTGTGCATTATTAAGCATTTTGTGGGGATCCTCACAACTTGTTTCAATACAGTGAGCCCAATTCCTGACTCTAACCTATAACAGGTACCTCTCTGTCATAATTAACAACAAGGATCCTATTTTGTGTGGTGGTGGCCCCCCATACATTTTCAGCAAGAAGCTCGGCCAATGTATCTCTCCACCTCCTATTCAGGTGTAGGCCATACCTAGTGTACCCCCATCTCCCAATTGCAGCAACAGAACTGCATTCATATCAGATTTCATTTCAGGCACCAGCAACCTGCTCTACTATGTGTTCCACAGCTCACAATTGTGTTAACCCAGGGTTTGTCATGACTTTGTTGTACCTCCACAAAAGACACAATTGTTTGAGAAGCTTCTACTCCTATTCCATCCAGATCACTCATAATACTGTAATTACTGTCTTTCGCTAGGCTGTTTCCTGCTGTACCTACTACCATCAATTGGTCCTCTTCATCAAAATCCTTACACAAACTCCCTATGTCCTCTCCCACCTGGCTAAGGCTGACGCTTGGCTTCACAATACTTGTGACCTGGTACCCTTTTCCTAATTTGTCCTGTACCATCTGGCCTACACCTCTGCCATGGCTACTACCTAATCTCTTTTGTTACCAACCTACACTTAGTTTCTTTGTTGGGAGTCTGCCTCATGCTACTGTGATTTACAGCTGGGTGAGGTCTCCCCTTCTGCTTCAGGTAACAAGTCAAACTTATTAGATACTGTAAGCTCATACATAGTCAAAGAAGTTGAAGAGCTATTTCCCTGTTGCCCATTATTTGTTACCTTTACACAGTTCCCATGGTCTTTTTCCCCTTTCAACCTACCTAGTTCAAATTTTGTGTCATCTAATTCAGCCTGAAGGGCACAAATCTGTACTTTCTGCTCAGCAATTCTCGTCTTTTTTACAGAGCCTACTGTTCCATGGAAGATGGTTGTAGTGGGGTATTGAATGGGGAACTCAGTGAGACTCCCCCATGAAAGAGTCTCACTGAGTTCCTGATTTAATACCCCACTACAACCACCTGTAAAGGTACAGGTATATTTAATAAACTATGGAGGTATGAGGACAACAACTGTACCCTTGACACTAGTTATAATTGAGTAATCATGAGTAGTTTCAAATATAGCTTGTTCAGATAGGTTTGGGTATTATTAGTTATGGTATTAGTATGAATCTGGATTTGTTCAGTTGTTAGTTTATGTTTGAGGTACCCCTGGAGCATTGTGTAGTGATGAAAGACCATTTGACATGCTCACATCATTGCTGGTAATTCCTTGGACTCTGCAGTGTAATGCACCACACCTTAGAACCCCTCCATGGTGACGTTCCATGGGTTGGGCTTCACAACAATTCAAGAAGTTCTTTGTGAATGTATTAGACAGAAAGGAGACTGTTGATGTCAAACTGTCAGAACATGCAGTTTATGTCAGGTGTCTGAGATGTTAAACATATACATTGTAAACTGAATAATAAATCCAAACTCTGTTCTGCATCATGACATTTTACTTCAAACTGGAAACTGCATTACATGAAGAACATCTGGCAGTAGGCAGTCCCAGTGAATATCGGAAGCTCAGGCTTTTAGGGGGTCCATGGAAAAGAAATTGATCTCTATATGTATTTTTGTTCATTATTCAGTTGTGATTTACTTGAAGACTGAAATTTTTGCCAAACTGTCTGTGCTGGCCAATCATACAAGCACTTATGGTCAATGTTGTAAATTTAAAATAACAGAAAGTAAATTGATGTAACACAAAGATTTTATAGCTCATGCAACTTTTCTTGTGGCAATGCCCCCTAATGTTGCATGACACTTGTGGACAGAATTTGTAAGTTTTCATGACAGTTGCCTCTTCAGTAATAAAATAGTGCCAGTCGGTATGCTCTGTGACCTCTCTAAGGCATTTGACTGTGTAAATCACAGTATTCTCCTAGATAAATTAATGTTTTATGGGACTGATGGTATAGCCAACCAATGGATAATGTCATATCTAACCAATGGATAATGTTATAGCTAACCAAAAGAATGCAGACATTTGTATTTAATAAATCATGCAGGGTAGTCCAAGGACATAATTCTACTTGGGAAGAAATCACATATGGGATTCTGCAAGGTTCAATCATAGGTCCACTACTGTTCCCCATGTATGTAAATGATCTTCCATCTAGTACACAACAAGTAAAAGTAGTTCCTTTTACAGATGACAGCAGTGTTGTAATCTATCCAAGCATATGTACAGAAACAAGAAATGGTAAACAAGGTTCTTAAAACATCATTACCTGGTTTTCTGCAAATGGTCTCACCCTCAGCTTTAAAAAGACACAATATATTCAGTTCTATATATGTGCAGGTTCTACACCAACACTAAGTGTAACACATGGTGAAGAAAGAATAAATAGGGTAGAAACTTCAAAATTATTATGGTTGGTCCACACTAATGAAGAGTTTAAACTGGAAAAAGCTCCTAAAACAGCTTAGTTCACCAAAATTTTCACTTAGAAACATTGCAAATCTAGGGGAGAGACAAATCAATAAGTTGACATGTTTTCATTCAATAATGTCATATGGAATAATGTCCTGAGGTAACTCATCTTTAAGAAACAATATTATGAAAAGGATAGTTCCTACTCACCATATAATGGAGGTGCTGATTTGCAGACAGGCACAACAAAAAGACTGTCAGAAAGTTAGCTTTAAAAATAATATGTGGTGCTCCCCCATGACCATCTTGTTGATATCTGTTTAAGGAGTTGGGCATTATGATTACTGCTTCACAGTGTATTTATTCCCTCATGAAGTTTGTTGTAAATAATCCACTACTGTTTAAAAAGAGCAATTAGGTACATAATTACAATACCAGAAGGAAAAATAACATCCATTGCTCCACATTAAAGTTGTGTTTATCTCAAAAAGTGGTGCACAATGCTGCAATAATAATTTTTGATCACTTACACAGTGATATAAAATGTCTGACAGACAACAAAGTAAAATTTGATAACAAACAGAAAGTTCCTCCTTGACAACTCTTTCTATTCCGTAGAAAATTTCTATTTTTGTAATGTGTACGAGGTGTTGGGTAGGAGAAACTAACTCACATCTGTATATCTTTTTTCTTTTTGTGAAAAAAACTTGGAAGTGGTGTTCTGAATGGTATAAATTAATTAGCACTGTGAATGTAAAATGACTCAGTCCACATCATTAGGTTCTGTCATACAAAATGATGCATGGAACATCTAACTAACTAACAAAGCAGTCTAAATTTACAACATGTGTAGGAAGGTACCTTAGGATGTGTTCAACAGACAAGAAAATTCTGATAGGAACACATTTGTCACTATATTTATCAGCTCTCTTCAAATTTGACCATTCTTCTTTTAGATGTACTATATATTTTAACAATTTATCAGATCATTATGCAGTTTTAACTTGTTACTCATTCCTTTTATTAATTACTTCTGTATTAATTTTTAAGAAATATATTTTGATATTTTTTTCCATTAACAGCAAAACATGAAAAATTGGCATGGACAGTTCAAGGTAGGAAGTAGTAGAATACATGAGATAAGAAATGCCTATGCCACATACAAACAACCAATCATAATTATTGCATACTCTGCTAGAGATATTATGAATGTAATTAACTCACTAAAAATCATACAGTCCAAGGATTTGGTAAAATTAAAATGTTAACAGTAAGTCCTGGATGGAATATAATATATATAATGGAAAGAGAAAAGTTGACATAGGCATATAGCTTTGGTGTGCTCACTTTGATACAGGTAGAGGGAATGTACATATTGCACCCAGTGATGTGGAGAACTGAGCTGGGAGGGAGAAGATAGAACAGAGAAAAAGGAAGAATAAAGAGAGGGTGTTGCGAGTGTAGAATGAGTGAAGTGAGGGGTATGGGGAAAGAGGTGGACGAGGTTGTGGGACAGGAACTAGCAAAGATTGAAGCCACGAGGATTGTGGAAATGAAGCACATGTTGTATGGACAATTTCCATATGCACAGTTCAGAGAAGCTGTTGGATCCAGATGGTATGAGTTTTGAAGCAGCAGCTGAAGTAGATCATGTTGCACTTTGCATTTTGTTCTGCCACTGGGCACTCAACTCTATTTTTGGTCACAATTTCATGGTGGCTATTCATTCATGTAGACAGATGATCAGTGGTCATGACCACATAAAAGGCTGTGCAGAATGTATAGCAGAGTTGGGGGTCCAACTACAGATAGAGCCGTGGATAGGCCTGTGGTAGGATTGGAATAGGATGTACAGGGTGGTTGCAGAAGACAAGTTTTGCACAAGTGTCTTCCACAAGGCTATGATCTAGTCAGATATTTTTTAAGGTTTCGACATGTGCTGAAGCACAATACTCCAATTGATAATGGCTGTATAACTGAAATTGCATTAGTGGATTTTTTAAACAAACAGCTTTACTATCAAAGGTGACTGTAATGTCATTTAAAAAGTTTTATGCGAACTTGTAATGTCTGTTTATTCTGTAAATAGCAATATATGTTAACTTTCATTGTAATACAATGGACTTGTACCTTACCACCTGCAATATTATTTACGTAACTGATACATGGTACAAACAAAGAATGAACCAATAAATCAACTAACATGTATTACCACTTTTCCTACTTGAGATCATCGCCCAGTCTAATGAAAAAGCCTGCAAGATGAAGAATAGTTGTCAGTACAAATTGCTTCCTCTTTGCTGCATAACAGTCTATCATAACACTATTATTTATTTTCCATGGCAGATTTTCCATTCAATCATTTATGGCTGTTCCCTGTCAACAGTCCTTGTTATTTCATGCAAAAATCATGTACTTAACCACTTTTTTAAAGAGATAAACAGATTTGATGAACATTGAGAAATAGTCCTTCTTTGCCTGTCTGTACCATGATATTACACTGATCAGCCAGAACATTATGACCACTCACCTACTATTGATATAAACCCATACAGGCAACAGTAGCATCATCTGGTGAGGAATGACTGCTAGTCAGACATACACACAGTGCATGTAGTAACACTGAGCATGCTGTCCATGTTGACTGCTAGTCAGACACATACACACTGCATGTAGTAACATTGAGTGTGTTGAGTGCAATCTATCTTGAGTTTGAATGATGCCAGATTGTGATTGCTAGGAAGCTCAGCATGAGCATTTTGGAAACTGCATAACTTGTCGGGTGTTGCAGGAGTGCCGCGGTGAGTGTCTTCAACATGTGGCAAAACCAAGATGAAACTTTGTCCATGCATCATGAGGTTGGGCTGCCACCCCTCATTACATTACAGGTGTTGGACATTGTAGTCCAGGCAGACTCGTAAAACAGGATAGGTGGCAACTGTGGTGGAAATAACATCAGACTTTAATGGTCGGCAGCGTACAATGTGTATGAACACACGGTACACCAAACACTCCTAATGATGGATCTCTGCAGTATTCCAATATTAACAGCATGACATCGGCAACTCTGACTGAAATGGGCACATGATCATCAGCACTGAACATTAGTACAATGGCAGAGCATTTCATGGTCTGATGAATCCTGATACCTTCTTCATCATACTGATGGGAGAGTGTGAATCCATCGTCCTCTAGGGGAACGACTCCTTGGCACCATTTCTGCGGGACACAGACAACCTGTTCGCAGCTCCATTATGCACTGGGGAGCATTCACATGGGCATCCATGGGTCCAGTGGAGCTCATGCAAAGCATCATGATAGCCAAGGAGTATCGTACACTGGTTGCAGACTATGTACACCCCTTCATGACGATTATGTTTACCGATGGCAGTGGCATTTTCAATAAAATAATTCATTATCTTACAAGGCCAGGAGTGTGATGGAGTGGTTCAAGGAACACTGTGGTGAGTTACAGTTGATGTGCTGGTCCCCTAATCTCAGCAGATCTGAACCTGATTGAACACAACTGGGATCTGACAGAACGTGGCATGATACGTCATCACACTCCTCCCCAGAATTTATGGGAATTAGGTGACTAGTATGTGCAGGTGTGGTGACAACTCTCTCCAACAACCTACCAAGGCATAAGTCTTTCCACGCCATGATGCACTGCTGCTGTTATCCATGCCAAAGCTGGGCATACTGGCTATTAGGTAAGGGGTCATAATGTTCTGGCTGATCAGTGTATGTTCACAACTAAAACAATAAAATTCAAAGAAAATGCCAACTCAACCTGTCACATTTCTACCTCAAAATTATGTCAGGTTTGCACTCTCCTTTGAAGCTTGGCACTTCACAACTATTATCCAGCTCAGATTAGGGACAGAGGAAAAGGATGATGAATTATTTGGTCTATCTGACCAACAGCCTCTGGAGTATGCCGTCCTTGAGGTTTGTCATTATTATAGTATTCCAGTCCTTAAATTAAATATACAAATAATGTCAGGGATAACATTGATGAGTCATTGAGCAAAGAGTTTTGAGAAAATTTTGGAAGCTCGAATTCAGGCAAAATTAGAAGGAAGAATGAGAGAAGAGCAACATGGCGTCAGAACACGAAGGTCCACAGTGGATCTAATTTTTGCTGTAATACAACTGTAGGAACAGCAGTATGAATATGGAATAGATCTACTAATGACTTTCCTGGACATTGAAAAAGCATATGATAGTGTACGTAGAAGCAAAGTGTGGAAAGTCCTGGAGAACAGAGGAGTAGCAAAAGAAGATTATTTGGAGGATAAGTGTGAGCTGTGTGAAAGTGGGAGGAGAGAAATCAGCTTGGATTGAACACAAGAATGGCTTGAGGCAGGAAAGTGCACTCGCACCATTACTCTTCACTGTAGTGATGGATAGTGAGTACAGTAGCACAAGTAATTGGTGAAAGGAAGATGAAAGCTATGGTGTTTGCAGAAGACCTGATGATTTGGGGAATAAGGAGGAAGAAGTACAAGAGCAGTTGGACATATGGGCATGAGCAGTACAAGAATGTGGAATGAAATTTAGTATAAGTAAGAGTGAGATGATTATCACAACAAGAAAGAAGGAGAGAGGAACAACTGGAATAACAATTGGTGGGAAACAATTGAGGAGAGTGGAGAGGTACAAGTACCTAGGAAGCCTGATACAGGAAGATAGAACAAATGAGTGGGGCAGAAAAGCAGAAGCATTTCAGAAGAGTGTCAGAAGCCTGATATGGAGCAAGGATGTACCCCAAATCAGTAAAAAGGTTATATACCGGTAATACTATGTCCCAATCCTGACATATGCATCAGAAACCTGGGTTATGAAAGGAAGAGAGAGAAAAGCAAAGTACATGCTAGTGATATGAAATTCTTGAGAAACAGTATTGGGGCGACAAAGATAGACAGGTTAAGAAATGAGAGGATCAGAGAGTTAATGAAGCTGAAACCATTACAGCATGAGATAGAGAAATCAAGGCTGAGATGGTATGGGCATGTTAAGAGAAGGAAGGAGAAGAGGACACCCAGGAGGATACATGAGATGAAACTGGAAGGAAAGAGACCAACAGGACGACTGAGAGACAGATGGCTGAAAGGGGTAGAGGAATGCATCCAGAAGAAAGGAGAAGACTGGAGCAAGGTGAAGATGGAGATGTTGTGGCAAGGCAGAAGACAATGGAGAGGCCTATGTTCCATACAGACCCAGCCAGAGGCTGAAAACTGCCCAAGATGATGATGACGATAGCTGATATGAGTACTTTCATGAATGTACTATACTGCACCCTACTTTCTCCATTATAGTAAAGTTTACAAAAAGTTGTTGTTGTAAGTACTGTAAAAACACTGACTCCTTCCATATCCTCGCCACTCAAATATGAGACATGTCCAGAAAGTAAGTACTGTTTTGAAACAGAAAAACCCATAAAATCTTTTTTTTCAAAACAAATTTTAGTGAAGACAGCCATTACTGATCACTGTTTTATCTATTGTCATCATTGCTAAAGTGCCTTCTTCCAAATATCATGCTTCACATCCAAAAATCAGTGGTAGTTAGAAGGTGCGAGATTGGGGCTGTATGGTGGGTGATCAAACTACTCCCAACAAAATTGTTGAGTGACACCACCAGAATGGGGATGTGCATTGTCATGAAGAAATACAATGCCTTGACTGACTATACCATACCTTTAGTTCTGAATTGCATGCCAAAGCTTTCTCAATTTTTTGCAGTATCATATTGCAGTGACAGTATCACCTCCGGGAAGGAACTTAGCAAGAAGAAAGTCCTATCCATCCCAGAACATAGTTCAAATGATTTTTTTGTGCAGACACTGTTGTTTTGAATTTTTGTTTTTGGCAAACCATTAGTGTCTCCTCTCCATTGACTGTTATTTTGATTCTGTAGTGACATGACAAACCCAAATTTCATCACTGGTCATAATTCTGTTTAGGAATTCATCTCCCTCATCAGTCTATCGGGTAAGAAATGCCAAAGCACTGCCTAGTTGTTTCATTTTGTGGACATCCATAAGCATTTTTGGAACCCAATGGGAAAACAATTTGCTAAAATTTAAATGATTTGTGACACTTTCATGCAAAAAAGGTTTTGAAATCTGTGGAAACTCATCACAAAGTATTCTTATTGTGAATTGTCTGTTTTCATGAATTTTCTCATACACTTTCTCAACCAAACCATCATTGACAACATGCCCATTTAGGATCAAAGAAACATAACTACAAAAACAGTGTTTTGAGATAATTCGATTTAAAACTTTTGTCCAAAAAACTGAGTACTTTCTTATAGTTTTTCACAAACCTTTCTATAGTAAATAAAAAGTATACTTCATTGACTGTTGTTTTTATACTAGGTGTTATATATTTTAGTAACTCAATGGATACCAATGAAATATTTAATGAGATTATGCACGCAGTTACGTTTGTCCGATCCTTAACTTAATGGCTGCTGCTGTATAACATATGAACATCAAACAAATAATATGCAGCTTTAAGCAATATTATCATATTAAAGATTACTGCAGTTGTGTTAATAATGTCATTATAAATACAGATTACACGGAACAAGCTATGGGAATGTGTGTCAGTGCTTTCAATGAGTACTATAAGCAAGAGAACTGTTTTCCAGGAAGTTTATTATCATTCTATGGTGGAGAGTACATAAAAACCATTATTATTTTCGCTTTGCACTATTTGTGTACAGTATCATTGAACTTACAATAAATAATTTACAAGTAACAGAAATAATATTCTTGTTTTCTAATCTTCACATAAGAAAAATCATTTTAACGAAACACAGTGCTCCCACACACCTTTTTTTTTTGTTCGCGGATTAGTGTTTCAAAAATAATACCACATGGACATTTAAATGAGCCAAAATTAGTAGTTTACATGAAATAGCTAAGGTTATGAACTAGCAACAATAATAAAGGAGACAAAACCAAAAAATAAACATGAAGTCTATTCCTGTCATTCTTCCACGTGTTTTTCATTTTCTAAATCATTAGCAGCATTGAGTCCTTGATATAATGTGTGATACCTAGGATGTATAAAACCCTTATTACATAAATCTATAAGATCTTTTTTCTTTTCTTTACTTATGGAGAGAGAACTCTCATATGTTGGGCACAGGGTATAGTCTTCAGGTCCTGAATTCGAAGAATTTCATAGGCCAGGTCTTTTCTTGGTGTGCAAAACTTGAAAGTCACAATCATCATAGGAATACTTGAATAACATCATGTCAGGCTGATCTTTCCTATATTGCATCCAAACAATCTTAAGCCATTTCACAGCTTCTCCATTCTCAGCAGTTTTCCTATTCTGAACTATTTTCTTCTGAAGCTGGTTGAAATCTTGTTGGAAGTCATTTTTACAAATGTATGCCAGACAATGGAATCAAAAACATCCACATGTTTACTTTTTCTTTTGATGCTCGCATACACTGAGTCTACTTCCATTTGTGAATGTCCAGGCTCAAAAAAGCATTGGTCGATAGTTGGAATGTCCAGTGCATTCACTGCATGCAAACACATAGTACTCATGTTGGCATTCCTGTTCTGGCCCCCACATGTATCAGAAAAAAAGGCTATCAGTTTTCCTTGTGCATCACTCTTCAAAAAATCCCTCAGACACGAAGCCCCCTCTATGGGTCCCCTTTTTGCTGTTGTCTCATCCCACATGTAACAATCACTTTTGTTCTCTCCTACACAAAGAACTGTGAGACTGTATATGGAGAGCTTTCTTTTATAGAATACTGCCTTTGCATTAACTTTAGGGCAGTAAAGCACAGCTTGGAAGTCAAATTCAGTTAGCAAAGATTTCCCCCTTTTTGCACTTTCTTTCTTAATGTTCTTAAATTCCCTTGCCATTTCTTTCCTTTTCAGATGCTCTTTCTGTTCCTTTTAAAATCTTTGGTGTGAAAACTTTAAACATTTATCACACATATCTTTTCGTGGCCTGTGGAATTTCAGATTAAATTCCTTTGTGAATATCTCCCTATACAGCCATAATTTCTCGACTACCTTTCCTTCCTCATAGCGTTGTTCCCAATATAACTCATACCTTATCTTAATACTCATATCAGCAGGTAAATAATCTGCTGTATACTCTTTCCTCTTGTAATGAGAAGGAATAGTAGGAAAACTCTCAATGTGCTTCCTTATAGCCTCTTTACTTTTTTCAGATCTATTTATACCTGGCTCATGACATCCTCTTCGCTCATTCTCAATTACATGACGTTCATCTCTTTTTTTAATAGTATTTCTAACAAAGGCTTTAGAAATGTCAAATGTCTTGAGAAAAAATTGCATACACACTTGAATCTTATCTGATCCCTTTATTATATAGAATTTCTTGGTTATCTTCCTTCATGAGTTATCCGATTTTGTCCTTACACTTCGTTTCTCTTCTTCTTCTGCTAACTTATTTAGGTACTGCCTTTGTAGTTCAACTGACCCAAGATCCCAGTAGGCTCTATGGATATTTTGTCTGTCTTGCTCAGTAAATTTACTGGTGCTTTGTCATGGACATTTAGAGCAATCTTTTGGCTTCACATTTCTTGTAGGAACTTTGGAATTCTTAGTAGAAATATACACCCTATCATACTGTCAATCAATTTTTCTTTGATTTCTTTTCCATTCCTCTTTAACCGCTACCCTTTTTCATTTTCTTCTTTTGTTACTATTCTCAATACCAGCATCAAGAAAGTAGTTACAAAGGAAAACAGTATGGGGGTAAGGAAACTACACACTGCGAGCAGCAGCACCAGTGCATGATGAGAGTGGCGACTGGGTGGGGGTAAGGAGGAGGGTGGGGCAGGGAGGGGGAGGGATAGTATGGTGGGAGTGGCGGACAGTGAAGTTTTGCAGTTTAGAAGGAGGGTAGGAGAGAAGGTGCGGAGGGGGTAACTACTTTCTTTTGCGTCGCTATACTCAATGTCCATCCTTCTTTCTTTTCTTTCCTGTGTTTCTCTTGCTGCCTTATGAACCACACTGCACACACTACTTATGAGCCACACTGTATCAACAGACTCGGCCACGCACAACAGACGGCATCAAGAACACACTGATTGTTGGTGCAGCATCTTATGTCCCACACTACTCCCGCCAATATACCTTCAAACTGATCACCCTCCCAGTGTCAGTTCCCGTATTTTTGCGTGTTATCTCCCACATTTTTCCGGTGCCACACAATCTTACATCTCTAACTACGAACCCCTCCCCACCCCCCACACTTTCTCCATTTTATCCCTGTTCGCACCCACTAAATCCACCTCATCCAGACACATCTGCCGTCCCTCTTCTCTATGCTTATCAACCCTCAAACCTGCTACCCACAGTAATATATTTATTAATGATTAGTTACTCTATACTTTGACTTTTGTGACTTCTCGCAAATTTTAGTGCGTTTCACTTTCCACTATCGTCATCTTCCTCAGATTTCATCTCTTTTTCCCCCCTGTGCATCCATTTCATACTTTTCACAAGTATTTGGGTGTACTTTTGCGTAATTTTTCGTATGTAATTCTACTGTCTTACATATTTTTTCGCATTTTTGCACCACCATGGATCCTTGCTCCTTCCATATGCATCAATACCAAAAAGTTTCCTTATCCCTAGCCAGATCCAGATCCCAGTCCCACATACTGTTCCTGTGTTGTTGCTTGGCTCATGAAATCCCCCCTAATGGCCTTACCATCAAATTACCCATCTCTGGTTGCCACCCCTCCTTCCACAATGACCTCCACCTGTTCAGATTCCACCAATCCTTAGCCCTAATCAACATAGTCCTGCAAAACCATATCAACCAAGCCCAATCCTCCTTGCAGTACCTTCTCTCCATCCGCAAAATTCTCCTGCTATATAATCCCAGATTCCTGGAACCGATAACAGACACTGAAATTCTTGCCCTGCAGGAACTTGAGCAACATGCACAATGCCACCTCAAAAAGCTCTCCATCCTGCTCACTTCCTACTCCTGCTTCGGAGCATCACTGTCCACCACTTCTACAACAACCTCCAAACCTCCCCCACGCCACCTCATAACTGACAAACCTTGTCTTGCAGACCTACTACACTTACCCCACCCTCTGAAATTCCCTCCCACCACCACACAGAACTCAAATCCTAAACAGACCCACAACACAGTCATTAACCTTTCCTCCAGAAGCCTTAGTCCCACAGAAATATCAGTCCTTTCCAAAGGCCTCACCTTTTGCCCAACCTCCAAATTCAACCATGCAGGACTAGTTAAAGACCTTCTCTCCTTCTCACAGTCCCTACAGTGGAAACACTTTTTTGCCACCAACCTGACCAATCAGACTCAACCAAAGACCAACATTGAACCTTGCCTAACTCAGTTCACTCCTCCATCCAACCGTGATCTACCCCCACTGCCTCCAAACCACCCCCTGTTAACTTTCCATAATTTCTTATCCTCGAACCTTGCCTCTCCATCATTCCCCAAATCCCACAACATGCATACTCACCTTACATCTGCAGAAAGAACCGCAGTCCACCATCTAAAAACTGATCTTGATCTTATAATCCTACCTGCAGACAAAGGCTCCACCACCGTAGGATTATGTGGCAGAAGGACTCCGTCAGCTGTCAGATACTTCCACTTACAAACCATGCCACAGTGATCCAATTCCAGCAATCCAGCAGGATCTCCAGTCACTACTCAAATCCTTAGGCCCGTCCCAGAACCTCTCCCCAGAGTCCATCTCTGTACTTACTCCTACCATTCCCCACACTCCCACCTTCTACATGCTTCCTAAAGTCCATAAACCCAACCACCCAGCTTGCCCCATTGTGGCCAGTTACTGTGCCCCCAACAGAGAATCTCTGCTCTCATAGATCAACACCTTCAACCTATTACCCAGAACCTATCCTCCTATATAAAAGATACCAACCATTTCCTCGACCGACTCTCCACAGTTCCCCTCCCTTTACAACACGTTGCCCTGATCGTCACTATTGATGCCACCCCCCTGTACACCAACATTCCTAATGCCCATGGCCTTACTGCTATCAAACACTATCTTTCCAGATGCCCTATGGATTCCAAACCAACAACCTCCTTCCTAGTCTCCATGACCAACTACATCCTCACCCACAATTACTTCCCTTTGAAGGCATTACCTACAAACAAATCCACGGTCCGGCTATGGGCACCCGCATGGCATCATCCTATGCTAACTTATTCGTGGGCTATCTAGAGGAATTGTTCCTCAAAACCCACAATCCTAAACCCCTCACCTGGTTCAGATTCATTGATGACATCTTTCCAATCTGGATTGAAGGTGAGGACACCTTATTCACATTCCTCCAGAACCTCAACAACTTCTCCCCCATGTGCTTCACCTGGTCCTATTCAACCCAACAAGCCACATTCCTAGGTGTTGACCTCTGCCGCAGAGACGGCTACATCAGTACCTCCATCCATATCAAACCTGCTAACCACCAGCAATACCTCCACTTCGACATCTGCCACCCATTTCATACCAAGAAGTCCCTTCCGTACAGCCTAGCCACCCATGGCTGTCGCATCTGCAGTGACAAGTAGTCCCTCTATTAAATGTACCAAGGGTCTCACTGAAGCCTTCACTGACCGTAATTATCCTCCCATCCTTGTACAAAAACAAATCTACCATGCCTTATCTTTCCAGTCTCCCACCGCCTCCCAAAGTCCCACAGTCTGGCCACAAAGGAGCATTCCCCTCATAACTCAGTACCATCCGGGACTGGAGCAACTGAATTACATTCTCTGCCAGGGTTTCGATTATCTCTCGTTGTACCCTGAAATGAGAAATGTCCTACCCACTGTGCTTCCCACCCCTCCTACCATGGTATTCCGCCGTCCACCGAACCTACACAATATACTCGTCCCTCCTTACACAACCCCTGCTCCCAATCCCTTACCTCATAGCTCATACCCCTGTAATAGACCTAGATGCAAGACCTGTCCCATACATCCTCCAGTCCGGTCACTAACATTACCAATCACATCAAAGGCAGGGCTACCTGTGAAACCAGTCGTGTGATCTACAAGCTAAGCTGCAACCACTGTGCTGCTTTCTATGTAGGCATGACAGTCAACAAACTGTCTGTCTGCATGAACGGCCACCGACAAACTGCAGCCAAAAAACAAGTGGACCACCCTGTAGCTGAACACGCTGCCAAACATGATACCCCTCATCTCAATGACTGCTTCATATGGATCCTTCCCACCAACAGCGGCTTTTCTGAATTGCGCAGGTGGGAACTTTCCCTGCAATACATCCTACATTCCCGTAACCCTCCTGGCCTGAACCTTCATTAGTCACTGTCCTCACCCATCCAGCCCCCTCCCTGTTCCCATTCCAACACTACACAGCCATCATTTCACCGCCGCACCCAGTCTTTTAATTTCTTTTATTTTTATTTTTATTTCTCTCCTTTCCTCTACTTACCCCGTCCCCCATCCGCGCCTTCTCTCCTACCCTCCGTCTAATCTGCAACACTTCACTGTCCGCCACTCCCACCCCTCCCCCTCCCCCTCCCTGCCCCAGCCTCCTCCTTAGCCCCACCCAGTCGCCACTCCCATCATGCACTGGTGCTGCTGCTCACAGTTTAGTTTCAGCTCTCTGAGACTGCAGATGTGTGTGCAAGTTGCACTTGTGTGTGTGTGTGTGTGTGTGTGTGTGTTTGTCTACTGCTGCCAAAGGCCTTAATGGGCGAAAGCTATGATTGTGTGAATCTTTTTATTGTGCCTATCGCGGCTCAGCATCTCTGCTGTATAGTGAGTAGCAACTTTCCTTCTCTCTATTCTTACATTCCATCCTGGATTTTCCATTGTTTAAAGTAATTTTGTTATGTACTTGTGTTATTTCTTCCTGCTTCTACAATGAAATATTTGCCAGCGGACCTGCCAACTCTTTTAGGCAACACTCGGACGAATGTGGTTAAAGTTTTAAAGTTCTGTGCCATGTCAAATGTTTTTACAAAGATTTTAGGGAGGGGATTTTAATTTGCTCACTGTGTGACAAGCTCGCCCATATTTTACATCAGTAGCCAGCCAATGACAATTTCAGTGGCATTCTTGTTGCTATGTTTTCCCTTTCCTTCGGTTTTACTTTCTTATATAGCATTTTCTTTCTTTTCCTGCTTTCTTTGCGTGTGTGCTTCAGTTTTCTTCGGTCTGTCCACATTCGTTCCTTTTAATGTGTGTCAGGGCGCTGATGACCTCGATGTTGAGCGCCCATAAACCCCAACACACACACACATACAATGAAATATTAAATATCTTTCTAATTTTGACCAAGCATAACTCAAAATATTTTTAAATATAGATAAAATTCCATTTTGCATATCCCATTTCCTTGCCATTGTGAAGTTTTCATGAAGACAAATCAGTTTTCTTTTATACTGAGCGCACACTTTACATTGTCAGTGAATTTTTCAAATTTCATTGCAAGTGTGAAACATTTACTTCACACTGACAGTATTGCTGCTGAATGGATAGTGTGAGCAAAGAGCTAACCAGTGGTCCTGCAGCACTATTTATTACCAAGTCTTTGTTGTTCACCAGCAATGGCTAGACAGACTGCATCAAAAGTTACAAAATTGATATATTACAGTACAAATAATACAACAATGAAAACAATTGATTATTGATAAAATGACTTCCTAAAATCATGCCCTGAAATGAGATCCATTCTATATATTTACTAAGATGGTATCTGTTCTTTCGGACATGTCCGAAAGAACAGATACCATCGGTGACCAAGCAGCTCGTTAGAATGAAATTACAATGAAATGAACACCCTTAGCTGCTTACTGGTGTTGACATATGTCAACGGGGACAGATGAAAATGTGTGCCCCGACTGGGACTCGAACCCGGGATCTCCTGCTTACATGGCAGACGCTCTATCCATCTGAGCCACCGAGGACACAGGATAGCGCGACTGCAGGGATTTATCTCTGGCACGCATCCCGCGAAACCCACATTCTCAACATATTGTCCCACACTACATTCGTAGTGCCCCCACTCACCGGCCACTTGGCCATCTTCTTCTTCAGTGCGAATGCACAAACAGTGCCCGAAGTCTTACGGGAATCGGCAACGCGCCACGAGTAATGAGTATAATGGGCGGGGGCACTACGAATGTAGTGTGGGACAGTACGTTGAGAATGTGGGTTTCGCGGGAGGCGTGCCAGAGATAAATCCCTGCAGTCGAACTATCCTCTGTGTCCTCGGTGGCTCAGATGGATAGAGCATCTGCCATGTAAGCAGGAGACCCCGGGTTCGAATGCCGGTCAGGGCACACATTTTCATCTGTACACGTTAACGTATGTCAACGCCTGTAAGCAGCTAAGGGTGTTCATTTCATTGCGAGATCCATTCTGTCTGAAATTTTGCCCACCACACCTAGAATAGCTATCCGTTGCTCTCCCAATCTCCACAGTATTCTTGCCAGATGCTGTGTTCCTTCTGCAGCTATCTCCCTACCCTACGGCTTCTAGCCCTGTGACCCTGCCCTATGCACCCTCCTGTCACCACCTATAATATCCCTGTAACTGGCAAAACATATACCATCGAAGGGAGAGCCACCTGTGACACAACACATCTCATATACCAGCTATTATGTAAATACTGTTCAGCCTTCTACATCAGCATGACTACCACCAAAGTATCAATTAGGATGAATGGGCATAGGCAGAGGTGTATACTGGCAACTCACAGTATCTTGTTGCAGAGCATGCTCTACAAGATGACATTCGTGACCTTGGTGACTGTTTCTCCACATGTGCCATCTGTATTCTCCTCGCAGACACCAGTTTCACAGAACTCTGCAGGCGGGAATTAGCACTACAACATGTCCTTGGTTCTCGCCACCCACCTGGCTTAATTGATGTTAATTTCTTCTCTCTCAGTTTTTCTTCACTGTAACTACTCTTTGCTTTACTCCATTTTAATTTTCTACAACTTTCATTGTCTTTCCCATCCATTTTTCACCACCCCCCCTCCCACCTTTGTTACGTACAGTGCACTTAACTTTTCACTCTTATTAACTCTTGCACGATGTTTTAGTAGTTATCTATGTCTTGCATACCGGGTGATCAAAAAGTCAGTATAAATTTGAAAACTGAATAAATCACAGATTTA
Organism: Schistocerca nitens; assembly: GCF_023898315.1. Classification (NCBI taxonomy): domain Eukaryota; kingdom Metazoa; phylum Arthropoda; class Insecta; order Orthoptera; family Acrididae; genus Schistocerca; species Schistocerca nitens. Next base: position 450,020,378 of record NC_064620.1, read on the forward strand.
TGTAGATAGAGAGGTACAAATTGACACACATGCTTGAAATGACATGGGGTTTTATTTGAACCAAAAAAATACAAAGTTAAAAAAAAATGTCTGACAGATGACGCTTCATCTGAATAGAATAGCAATAATTAGCATTACAAAGGAAGACAAAGCAAAGATGATGTTCTTTACAGTAAATGCTCAATATTTCTACCATCATTCCTCAACAACAGCTGTAATCAAGGAATAATGTTGTGAACAGCACTGTAAAGCAGGTCCGGAGCTATGGTGAGGCATTGGCATCGGATGTTGTCTTTCAGCATTCCTAGAGATGTCGGTCGATCATGATACACTTGTGACTTCAGGTAACCCCAAAGACAATAATCGCACATACTGAGGTCTGAGGACCGGGGAGGCCAAGCATGACAAAAGTGGCAGCTGAGCACACAATCATCACCAAACGACGCACGCAAGAGATCTTTCACGCATCTAGCAATACTTTGTTTCTTTTTTTCTTGGTTCTAAGAAAACCCCATCTCATTCCAAGCATGTGTGTCAATTTTTACCTCTCTATCTACATTATTCCATGGTTTATTAAGTTTTCAAATTTATACTGACTTCTTGGTCGCCCGGTATTACCCTGTCTTCCACCTTTAACTCTCAGGTTTCCAGATCTCATCTGATGCAGACCCCAACAACCAGTCTTTCCTTCTCATCCTGTACCCGTAGTTCTGGGTGAATTTCCTGAAATCTACCCCTTTTCCTAGACCTCTCCAGTCCTTTTCCTTCATCCTTCTTCCTTCCCCTTCAACCCTTCTGCCTGAAGAAGGAGCCACTGGCTCTGAAACGTTGCAAACCACAACAATCTTTTATGTGTGTGTTTTACTGCCACTGGGTGAGTAGCATGAACCATGGACCTTGCCGTTGGTGGGGAGGCTTGCGGGCCTCAGCGATACAGATAGCCGTACCGTAGGTACAACCACAACGGAGGGGTATCTGTTGAGAGGCCAGACAAACGTGTGGTTCCTGAAGAGGGGCAGCAGCCTTTTCAGTAGTTGCAAGGGCAACAGTCTGGATGATTGACTGATCTGGCCTTGTAACAATAACCAAAACAGCCTTGCTGTGCTGGTACTGCGAACGGCTGAAAGCAAGGGGAAACTACAGCCGTAATTTTTCCCGAGAGCATGCAGCTTTACTGTATGATTAAATGATGATGGCGTCCTCTTGGGTAAAATATTCTGGAAGTAAAATAGTCCCCCATTCGGATCTCCGGGCGGGGACTACTCAAGAGGATGTCGTTATCAGGAGAAAGAAAACTGGCGTTCTACGGATCGGAGCATGGAATGTCAGGTCCCTTAATTGGGCAGGTAGGTTAGAAAATTTGAAAAGGGAAATGGATAGGTTAAAGTTAGATATAGTGGGAATTAGTGAAGTTCGGTGGCAGGACGAACAAGACTTCTGGTCAGGTGACTACAGGGCTATAAACACAAAGTCAAATAGGGGTAATGCAGGAGTAGGTTTAATAATGAATAGGAAAATAGGAATGCGGGTAAGCTACTACAAACAGCATAGTGAATGCATTATTGTGGCCAAGATAGATACGAAGCCCACACCTACTACAGTAGTACAAGTTTATATGCCAATTAGCCCTGCAGATGATGAAGAAATTGAAGAAATGTATGAGGAAATAAAAGAAATTATTCAGATAGTGAAGGGAGACGAAAATTTAATAGTCATGGGTGACTGGAATTCGAGTGTAGGAAAAGGGAGAGAAGGAAACGTAGTAGGTGAATATGGATTGGGGCTAACAAATGAAAGAGGAAGCCGCCTGGTAGAATTTTGCACAGAGCACAACTTAATCATAGCTAGCACTTGGTTTAAGAATCATGATAGAAGGTTGTATACATGGAAGAACCCTGGAGATACTAAAAGGTATCAGATAGATTATATAATGGTAAGACAGAGATTTAGGAACCAGGTTTTAAATTGTAAGACATTTCCAGGGGCAGATGTGGACTCTGACCACAATCTATTGGTTATGACCTGTAGATTAAAACTGAAGAAACTGCAAAAAGGTGGGAATTTAAGGAGATGGGACCTGGATAAACTGAAAGAACCAGAGGTTGTACAGAGTTTCAGGGAGAGCATAAGGGAACAATTGACAGGAACAGGGGAAAGAAATACAGTAGAAGAAGAATGGGTAGCTTTGAGGGATGAAGTAGTGAAGGCAGCACAGGATCAAGTAGGTAAAATGATGAGGGCTAGTAGAAATCCTTGGGTAACAGAAGAAATATTGAATTTAATTGATGAAAGGAGAAAATATAAATATGCAGTAAATGAAGCAGGCAAAAAGGAATACAAATGTCTCAAAAATGAGATCGACAGGAAGTGCAAAATGGCTAAGCAGGGATGACTAGAGGACAAATGTAAGGATGTAGAGGCTTATCTCTCTAGGGGTAAGATAGATACTGCCTACAGGAAAATTAAAGAGACCTTTGGAGATAAGAGAACCACTTGTATGAACATCAAGAGTTCAGATGGAAATCCAGTTCTAAGCAAAGAAGAGAAAGCAGAAAGGTGGAAGGAGTATCTAGAGGGTCTATACAAGGGTGATGTACTTAAGGACAATATTATGGAAATGGAAGAGGATGTAGATGAAGATGAAATGGGAGGTACAATACTGCGTGAAGAGTTTGACAGAGCACTGAAAGACCTGAGTCGAAACAAGGCCTCCGGAGTAGACAACATTCCATTGGAACTACTGACGGCCTTGGGAGAGCCAGTCCTGGTTCCTACCATCTGGTGAGCAAGACGTATGAAACAGGCGAAATACCCTCAGACTTCAAGAAGAATATAATAATTCCAATCCCAAAGAAAGCAGGTGTTGACAGATGTGAGAATTACCGAACAATCAGTTTAATAAGCCACAGCTGCAAAATACTAACACGAATTCTTTACAGACGAATGGAAAAACTAGTAGAAGCCGACCTCGGGGAAGATCAGTTTGGATTCCGTAGAAATACTGGAACACGTGAGGCAATACTGACCTTACGACTTATCTTAGAAGAAAGATTAAGGAAAGGCAAACCTATGTTTCTAGCATTTGTGGACTTAGAGAAAGCTTTTGACAATGTTGACTGGAATACTCTCTTTCAAATTCTAAAGGTGGCAGGGGTAAAATACAGGGAGCGAAAGGCTATTTACAATTTGTACAGAAACCAGATGGCAGTTATAAGAATCGAGGGACATGAAAGGGAAGCAGTGGTTGGGAAGGGAGTAAGACAGGGTTGTAGCCTCTCCCCAATGTTATTCAATCTGTATATTGAGCAAGCAGTAAAGGAAACAAAAGAAAAATTCGGAGTAGGTATTAAAATCCATGGAGAAGAAATAAAAACTTTGAGGTTCACCGATGACATTGTAATTCTGTCAGAGACAGCAAAGGACTTGGAAGAGCAGTTGAACGGAATGGATGGTGTCTTGAAGGGAGGATATAAGATGAACATCAACAAAAGCAAAATGAGGATAATGGAATGTAGTCGAATTAAGTCGGGTGATGTTGAGGGTATTAGATCAGGAAATGAGACACTTAAAGTAGTAAAGGAGTTTTGCTATTTGGGGAGCAAAATAACTGATGATGGTCGAAGTAGAGAGGATATAAAATGTAGACTGGCAATGGCAAGGAAAGCGTTTCTGAAGAAGAGAAATTTGTTAACATCGAGTATAGATTTAAGTGTCAGGAAGTCATTTCTGAAAGTATTTGTATGGAGTGTAGCCATGTATAGAAGTGAAACATGGACGGTAAATAGTTTGGACAAGAAGAGAATAGAAGCTTTCGAAATGTGGTGCTACAGAAGAATGCTGAAGATTAGATGGGTAGATCACATAACTAATGAGGAGGTACTGAATAGGATTGGGGAGAAGAGGAGTTTGTGGCACAACTTGAAGGGATCGGTTGGTAGGACATGTGCTGAGGCATCAAGGGATCACCAATTTAGTATTGGAGGGCAGCGTGGAGGGTAAAAATCGTAGGGGGAGACCAAGAGATGAATACACTAAGCAGATTCAGAAGGATGTAGGTTGCATTAGGTACTGGGAGATGAAGAAGCTTGCACAGGATAGAGTAGCATGGAGAGCTGCATCAAACCAGTCTCAGGACTGAAGACCACAACAACAACAACAACAGGTGAGTAGATTTTTATCTGCCCAATTAAATTAATACAAGTAATATATGATATCACAAAAAATTTGAACATATTCAGCATTTCATTATAGATACTACCATTGTCATTCTAGTCCTCTGAAAGATTTGCTAGTTTTGGAGAAAGTTGAGGAAACCTTTTCAGTTTCCTCAGTCACAAAATTCATGCATAAAATATATCGGACATAGTTTGCTTCATTTGAAATTTATTTCTTGGAAGTCTCTAGAGGCAGGACATGGACAGCAATTAAAACATTCTCAGGGCAATCACCGGAAAACTGTCTCTTGGTTTGGTACTTCTCCATTGTACAGTGATGTGGTAACAGAAAATTTGACTAGTAAAAATACAGGCGACAGGACCAATAAACATTGTCGAAAATGCCAGAAAACTGTGAGAAGTGGTGTCGAGTGCATGGAATGTGGAAACATATTTCATTTTTGATGTGGAAATGTAGATCGCTCACTAAAGGGACAGGAGATAATCATAAAAAACTGGAACTGTGACAAATGTGGGTTGAAAATTATTAGGCCTAAAGTATGTAACATACCCTATTATAATGGACTTGATGATAATGAAGTTCACACAATCACATCTGAAGCCAAACACATGAAGCAGAACAACATGTATTGTGGCACAAAAATCGCAGATGTATTTAAATCATCTAATAAAAACCACAGAAAAAAATCTTGCAGCAACCCAGATTCGATACTGCCTCTTTTGAAATTGAATAAACCAATGTATCAAATGCAGCAGATAAAGAACAAGATGAAACACAGAGTCAAGAAATACGAAGAGAAAAAACAACACACATCAGAATCTACTCTGATGGTTTTGGAAGAGGGATGGCTACCAAAATGGAGATCCTGACAACTAAAAAAAAATTACATTTGAAGGCATAGTGAAACCTGGAGCAAGATTCAACCAAATCCTCACCAACACTGAAGACTGCAGTAAGGAGTAACTTTGCAGTTCTTATAGATGTTTCCAGTGATGTATACCATAATGAAACAGCTGCAGCAACAATAGCTCTGAAGACAACACTGGGCAGGTTAACAAAAACAAATGTTATATTTTTTAAAATACCTCATCATTACAATTTAATTGGAACATCATATGTAAACAGAGAAATAACCAAAGCTAACAAGTATTTTGAAATAATTTGCAAACAGTTTAAAATGTAATGGTTTTAGATATTAAGGAATGTATCAGATGTACCCATGAACCCACTGACAATTGTAACTGCTCGAGAACTTGTCATACAAGACATGGTCAAGGCCTAAGTGGAATAGGGAAGACACTGCTGGCCCAAAAAATACTTAGTATGGTAAATAACAAATTATCTTGTACCAGCAATTTGGAAGATATGTCTCAAAACTCAGAACCAGATCAGGGAAATGTATAAGGCTGACCAAGCCTGAAATGTGCCAGACTTTGTCAAAACCTGAAGGGGTCACTAAGGTGAGCTGTGCACCAAATCTAGGTGGCTTTACTTTGCTGTATCAGAACATGCAAGGACTAGGTAACAAAATGTGTGAGCTGGGAGTAATTTTAAACTGTAATCTTAAGGAGGTTTCTGTGCTGTGTATCAATGAACACTGGCTTTGGGACACTCAGATTTGTGCAAAAAATATACCAGACTTTGACTTTTGCAGGGAAACATAAATGTGGAGGTGTATGCATCTATGAGGTGGAATACAAAATTTTTGAGACTGGTGCTGCCACCTGGAAAGTAGGAGTAGTAGATCTTTGCACTGCTAGGTGGCAAGAGCTTTATATCTGATGAGTCAGTGTGTGGAATGGCATTCAGCTGGGAGGACGTGCTGCGTGTACACAGTGATTTCTGTAATACTTTGTGTTTTGTGTGTGGCGATTTTGAAGTGTGCACGGACCTTCATCAGACCACATCTGATGATCCAACCCTCTTGTCACAGGTTATCACTGGTGACAAGAGCTGGATTTATGGTTATGACCCAGAAACAAAGCTACAATCATCCCACTGGAAGAGCCTGTGCTCTCCAAGACCCAAAAAAGCGAGACAGGTGAAGTGAAGAGCATGATCATCGTTTTCTTTGTTACCAAGGGAATTGTGCACAAAGAATTCATCCCATCGAACCAAACAGTGAATTCCGCGTACTACTGTGATGTTTTGTGATGGCTCTATGAAAACGTGCGACAACAATGGCCTGAACTTTGGTATCAAGGGAACTGGCAGATGCATCATGACAATGTGCCCTGTCACACGTCCTTGCTCATCAGGATCTTTCTAGCAAAAAACAACATGGCGGTTTTGGCCCATCCACCATACTCACCATCTTGCAACTTTGCGCTATTCCAAAACTGAAACTCAAGTTGAAAGGCCATCGGTTTGACACTCTAGAGATGATTCGAGAAGCATAGCTGCCCGTGATAAACACCCTCAAAGAGCACAATTCCAGAAAACGTTTGAACAGTGGCAGAAGTGCTGGGACCAGCATGTACATGCAGATGGGAACTATTTCGAGGGTGATGGTGACCATTAGTCCAAAGGTAAGGTTTTCAACAGATGGCAGCACCCGTCCCAAACATTTTGGGTAGTACCTCGTATGTTAGAAGTAATGTTAAATCTAAAGAGCTAAAACTTAGCAAGGTGAAGTGTGCAGAAAAAGATTTTGAATGTTGTATTTGTGAACTTACAGACTGTCAGACTCATTGCTTGCATCTATAGGTCCCCATGAGGTGGCTTTACCTAATTCTTATATTACGTAGATGATCTTTTAAATGAACTGGGAGGCAAGTCAAAGTGCACAATAGTTCTTGGTGACTTTAACATTAATTTTAACAAAAGTAATAAGAAACAACAGTTGATCAGATATTTACCAACAAACAGAGCTGAGAGTACAATATTGAAGCAACAGACACAGGCTTTTTTGACCATATGGCTTTAAAAATGATAAGGAATGAGAACAATAAGAAATGCACAGTCACTGAAAAATATCTACAAAGAAGACTTATTAATGCAAACAACGTAAGGGTATTTAATAGTATACTAAAAAGCGTGCAGTGGGGCATAGAACAAACAGATGATGTAGACAAAAAGTATGACAGTTTTCTCACTGATTATAAATATTGCTATGATGTAGGATTCCTGTTAAAAAGAATTAAAGTCAGTGAAAAGACAAACACATGGGTAACACAAGGTATTAAAAAATCAGCAATCAATCTTAGAAACCTAAGCAAACATGCTAAAATAAATACTACAATAAAACTATACTGCAGGAAATATAGAAGGGTCTATAGGAAAGTTTAAAAGGCAGCAAAAAGGCTAAGCAGTGATTCATACATTAACAAGGGAACCAATAAATCAAAATCAGTTTGGAAGGTTGTAAACAATAGCATAGGAAAATGTAAAACCAAGACCCATAATTTCAAAATTATTAGTGAGGGTAAAGTGATAGAAGATGCTCAACAGATAGCCAATATATCCAATGAACATTATGTGAACATAGCACCGAACCTTATTAAAAGTCTGTGCAATTCAAACAACAAAAACATGAAAGTACCAACTTGTGAAAAAATAATGTTTCTGTACCCGGTAACAGAATCCGAAGTTAGAAATGCTATTAATGAACTAAAAAATAAAATGTCTTGTGGTATTGACAGAATTCCAGACAAGATAATCAAACATAGTTCTACTAGTGTAGATACTCACCTAACTGACATTATTAATACTTCTTTCAGGACAGGGGTGTTTCCATCAAAACTTAAACTCTCCATTATAAAGCCACTCCACAAAAAGGATAGTACAGCTGACATAAATAATTATAGGCCAATGTCATTATTGTCAGGTTTCTCTAAAGTAATTGAAAGAGTAATGTATGAAAGGCTAGCTGACTTCCTGGATAAAAATAAAATACTGGTGAATGCTCAAAATGGGTTTAGAAAGAACAGATTTACAGAAATGGCAGTCTTCCAATTCATGAAAATGGTCCTAAATGCCTTGGACAAGAACTAATTAAGCTGTGGGATATTCTTAAATTTGCCTAAAGCATTTGATCTAATCAGCCATGATCTATTGCTTATGAAACTAGAATTTTATGGGGTCCAGGGACTTGCCTTCAAATGGTTCAAGTCTTATCTCTCTGATAGACAACAGAAAGTAGAAATATGTCATGAAGGCAAAGAGTATCTTTAAGATAAAAAAACCTCTGTTCTCTGTTGTTCTTGGTGTATATAAATGATCTGACAGTTGGCGAAACAATAGTGATGTTCACTGATGACACTAGCATTTTTATAAAAGGATACACTGAGGATAATCTACAGCAGAATGTCTCTAGGACTATAAATAAGTAGGAAAATGGTTTAGTGATAATGCTTTGATCATAAATAAGGATAAAATGGTATTGATGAATTTCACTATTATTATAGAAGAAGAGTAAAAGCTGAATTAGGAAACTATGTTATTGCACAACCTCCATACACAAAATTCCTCAGTAAAGGGGTGGATGAGCACTTGATACGGGAAAAGCATCTAGAAGTTTTGAGTAAAGAACTAAGTAAATGCTGCTATCTGTTAAGAATGCTTCGAGGTTGTTGCACCACTGAATCATTGCTGTGTGCCTATTATGCTTATATGAACAGTCTGGTTAGATATGGTGTGATCTTCTGGGGAAATACAGGTATGGCAAAACAAGCTTTCAAACTTCAAGAAAGGGCTATTAGAATAATGCAGGGAAATGTTTAAAAAATTTAAAACAGTGACTCTTCCTAGCTTATACATCTATGAATGTGTCTGCTTTCTGAAAACTCACCAGGAATTTTCAACATTAAATAATCAGGTTCATAAGAATGAAACAAGGAACAGAGATGATTTTCACAGAGACACCCACAAAGGAGTGCTCTACCAAAAATGTGTTAACTACCAGCCCAAAATACTTTTTGTGCATTGCCTTCTACAATAAAGAAAATTAAAGAATTTCATAATTTCAAGGCAGATCTTATATAATTTTTACTAACACATAGTTTTTATAACATTGAAGAATATCTGAATTTGGAAAAGAAATGTTATTATATATACTGATATGAAATATTTATATTTATTATCCAAGTTTTTGTAACAAATGAAATATAAGAAATTATATTGTAATTGACTACATCCATACAATGTTTATTGTTAACGGATGAATAAAGAGATTGAATTGAATTGAACTAAATTATGTTCTCTTTACTGCAGCTGTTGTGGATGTGTATCTCAGCTCTCTTACTGAAAGAATATAAATTACCCTTAACATGAAGAGGCACAAAAATATTAATTTTTCACAGTTTTGTTAACAGTAACCTGCAGCTCTCCTGTCTCATACTTGATGTAATAGTTCTTTCTGCCTCCTTTTGCAGTAACAGTATTCCTTGCAACCTGATGAATGATGCTAGAGCTGTAGTCCATGGGTAAATGGCTATGGAAGAGACCATGCTATACAATTAGAAGTACTGCTCTGTAATTATGCTCTTTAGTCTCTTCTGGAGATATACTACATGTGACAGTTTTCTGCATACCTGCTAAGTGTGTCCATTCCATGTGAGTTTGTGGTCTACTACAGAACCCAGTAGTTTCACATTTTCCAGTTGTGTTTCTGCTGCGGTTGCATACCACATGCTGAGATTTGTCTGCATTTATTTTCATCTTACTTAAGTTGAACCATTCCTTGGCCTTTTCAACTAGCACATTTAATTGTAAGACAGCTTGGATTTTTCTCCTTTGCAGTAAGAGTAGTATCATAGACACATCGTGGTGTGTTACCATCTTGGCTTATATCATTTACAAAAATGAGGAAGAGGTGAGGAGCTATAATAGAACCTTGTGATATGCTATGTTCTAACTTTGCTCTAGAGTTGTTGCTCCTTGGACTGAAATATGTCATCTATTTCCTAAATAGCACTGGAGGGTAGTATGAACAGCACCTCCCACACCACAGCATTTTGATATTTTGTGTAAGATCCTGTTGGGAATGCAGACAAATGATGTTCAAACCATTTGTGAAAGACAGAGAATAATGATGTTGTCAACCTTTTATGTGGTTTTAGCCTGTTAGAGGAGCCATTCCCATTGTAAACTACCCTCTCATTCCAAATTGCAGCTATTGTCCACAATGGGTAAAGACTTTTCTGAAGATTTGAGAGGAACAAGATTACAATAAACTTTTTGGTTTACTTAGCCTTTCACAAAGAGTTGGCTCCAGTTCCTCTTGTCTAGGTATCTGATTCTTGATGCTGAAATTCTCACATTTTAGGTCCTCAGGGTTGATTCAATCTAAATAATTTTGAAGATTGTTGTTGCAGAAGTTTTGTTTTTATGTTAATTTATTTTGTCAAATTTTAGTACATCACACAGTCTTTTGACTTTTCATGTTAACTAAGCCAAAAGCACACTGGTCACCCAAAATCCAAAAATACGTCTGATCACATCAGAGATGTGCTTACTACTCCTTCACTTTGCAGTAATAACAAAATTCCAAAGGGTTTACAATTTTTCTTGGCAAATGAATTTCTATTAGTTTTGATTATTATTTCATAAATGAATCCAGAAATAAACATAATAAACAGCACTAGATTGCATAATTAATAATAGAAATTTTAAGTGTGCCAAATAATTCATAATTTCAAATGCTTCTAAAAAATTTAATGTTAACTGTATGTACATTCATAACAAGTATTTATCAATTATAACATCCAAAATAATATTTCCTATTCATAAATTTTATCTTGAAACATAACATATTGCATATAAAATTATGTCACATTTTTCAGAGAAACAACTGATATAATACTGACCTGTCCAAAATTCGAAAAATATTACTGGTATCGACTACTACTGTTGGAAACTATTACTGTATGGAAACAATGTGTTTACAATATTTTGTGACCTTCTATAAGGTTTGCCAAATGGTGTACAAAATGATACGAAAGATAGAATACAGATGTATACAAGTATTTCCTACATAACATATTATGGAAAACGTAAGAAAAATATCTACTATACAAGTCATAATCTATACACAGATGAGGACATGGCATTCAGATCTTCAGATCTGTGAAACATTCTGTCTCAAGACAAATGATACAATATCATAACTACAACATCACAACAATAAACTATAGAAATAAGTGCAGAGGCAATGTAAATCGCTAGAATTACAAATTGCAAGTTTACATATGTAAAGTCACACCTTCAAAATCATCAAGAAAGAGGAAAAAAGAAATTCAGAGCCTAAGTGTACAATGAGTTAGCTGACTCAAAAAAACTCACAATGGGTACAGACCACAAGAATACACTCAACCACAAGTAGGAGTGCAGCACAAAATCAATCATCCACATAAACCAGAGTATGTAAGAATATGTTGACTCATGAAAGGAGAAAATAATGAAAAAATATTAGGTCCTATGCTTACGATATGGGGACTCACCCATGAATCCAAACCACATCAGGTACACACGAGCAGAAATGTTTCAACACAAAAAAATGTATAAGGTAAATAATCATATATCAATAAGTTCAATCGTATGTAAAGAATAATTATAGGAAGTATCTAGCCTCAATCAATGGTTGCACACTCTCCTAGAGTACACAGAGGTAGTCACAATGAGCAGCGGTACCCAAAACAGAGTTAAGCATGAATTTTCAAATAACTCAAGTTCCAATGAGATACAATAATGCAGGATAAATACAGGTAATCAGAGTCATAAATAGCCTTGAATGATTACATAATCAAGTAGCTTGAGGACCAAAATCAGGGTGCGAAATCAGAAATGTATACATCTTGTTATACAGTGTGTACTCTATTTATGATCACATTCATAAATTTCTTCCACACTATTTGCTAATTGTTCATACAAACTAACCTACATACATAGAAGCCTAGAAGATTCACTTACAATTGATAAAAAAATACATACTGAGTGTTGAGATAAGAAAATTCTTTGAGATGTATGACTACTAACCTAAAAATGCCTTATTTTATCAGATTCTGATAATTATTTACAACATTTACTCTTGAACTTTTTAAGCATTCACATTTCTTTGTTGAACATAACAAATTATCAGTCATATAACATCAACTTTCAACAGAATTATTTAAAGTTACATAATATATTGGGAAGTTAATTCCCTTACTGGAAAAAACATACATTTGTGTGGAATAACATTTTCCATAGCAGTGATCACTTTTCTAAAGAAATGGTTCCACATATTCTTCATATAGGACAATTTCTTGGCTAACAATTTACAAATTTAAGTTACAAGACTGATGTAGTTGACAGATGTTTGAGTACATTTCCCAGCACCTATGATCTCTTGTAAGTCGACTGGAGTAGCAAGGGTGCAGCCATACAGAAATGTGGGAATAGATCCACCCACATCTTTCAGTTTCCTCCCTCAATTTCTCATCGCATGCTGCAATGGATAGGTAACTTCCTGTCTGACTTTCACACGAATCTTGAAACATTGTTTTGTGCACTAAGTGTGCTGTTCAATACCTGCCTCACATCACACGGCATATGTTTTGCCTCTCTATATTCAAAAAATAAGTATACAGGGTTCACATCAGAATGGGTTAAAAGTGTTCACATATGATACATTAAGAAACTATCCCTAATATTTACAGTGCATATGAATAAACGAGACTTCTCTCAATTTATCACAACACCCATGACTTTACCCAAAAGAGTTCATGCGAATTAAATTTAATTATTTTCTACAGAATACACAGGAATAATAATAATATAGCATTCTAAGATAAGAACTTTATTACTAGATATTTAATGGCATTGTCACATTTCAAAACTGTAAAAGGATCTACTTATTTAATCACATGTAATATACATATATCAAGCTCTAAAGCACAAATCTATTACAAAACAGATTTGTATAGTTGTATGAACCTGTACCTAGTGTGGCATAGATTTAAACTCAGTCAATACATGAGGCAGAACTTTAGAAATCACATCATCTTACGTACTACATTCCTAAAAATTTCTTTATATCAGATGTCAACACTTTAGATTTCTCTTAGGTTTTCACCAACACAACATCTCCTACCTCAAACTTACAAAATCTGCCTTTACCACCATGTCTCTGCTTTCTCCTATCCCCCTATTTTGTCATCATCTCCCTGACACACTTTTCTCTCTCTTGCGGTGACAGGATTTTACATGGAGGAAACTCAACATTCTCAGAAATAAAGTTAGCTGGTCTGGGATTAAACAAGATTTCAAACGGTGAAAAAAATGTTGTAAGCTATTCATAATATCCTCAAAATCACTGACAATCTATCCACCTGGTATGTTTTTTACTGCAACGTGTTTTCAACAGTCTTCCAGTTCCTCTCATATATCTTTCTGCAGTACATAGAGCTTTACAATATACCTTACTTTTGTGTGGTCAACAATATCTTTCTAAGCTTCTGAAGTAAACTGGGAACTATTGGCACATAAAATTGTTTTAGAAATACCCACCTGATGAAAATGTGTGTTTTCGAAGTTGGAAATGATTGTTACTGGTAGCTTTCTTAAGAGGTAACAGCTTTATGAACTTCAAAAGTACATCAACCATCACAAAAACATAACAAAATCTATTCTTAAACTTAGGCAAAGGGCCATAAACGTCCACAGACACGAGTTGTAGGTTTCTGTTAGGCAGTATGTTTCACATTTGGCCTCTACTTGTCTGGTTGCTTACCTTCAAAAAATGGCTCTGAGCACTATGGGACTTAACATCGATGGTCATCAGTCCTCTAGAACTTAGAACTACTTAAACCTAAATAACCTAAGGACATCACACAACACCCAGTCATCACGACTTACCTTCACTCTTTGACATCTGTCACAGCTGGCAGGCTTTTTCTTCACTCTCCTTCCTATGTTATAAAAATAGATGTTTTCCTGAATCTTTTGTGTGCATTTTGTTGATCCACAATGACCAAAACTCTCACATGTATAAGTATTTAAGGTGTCAGTTACACTGTTCTGGCCATCATAATTTCCAATCATCTGAGTGTCTTAAGTCTACTGAATAAAATAGTGTTGTGTAGAATATAATATTGTTCTGTCTTTTCTCCTCCTTTCTTACCCAACATGTGCTTAACCAGTTTCCAATTTTGATCATTATTTTGATACCTACAGATGTCTTTGCAAATTTTCAAGATCTATTTTTCCTCTTTCACACCTCTCAAGTGCATAATTTTAAACTCTTTCTCTCTTTCTCCAAAGTTTTTATGTTGTTCACTCGCTAAAGGTAGCCTAGACAAATCTTCAGCAACTACGTTGTCTGTGCCTTAATGTATCTGATTTCTTAATTGAACTGCTATAAAAACAAGGCCCAATGAGTAATTCTGCTGTGGTACAACTTAAATACCTGGAGATAACATAATGCTTTGTGATCAGTATAGATGATGACTTTGTGACCTAGTAAATAATCTTTAAACTTGTTGAACACCCAATGTACAGCCAAAACTTCTTTCTCAGTTACAGTGTAAGTTTTCTCATGCTTCTGCAATACTCTAATAGTAAATGCAAGTGAATTTTGTTCAACAATACCTTCAACTTCAACCTCCTGAAATAAATGAGCACCCAAACCAACAACACTACTGTCTGTCATAATACCAAAAGAAAGAGACAAATCTGGTCTGAACAATATTTGACTTTGACACAAGTGTCCTTTGAGCTCATTGAAAGCATTCTGACATTCCTGATTCCAAACTCAAACAGTATTCTTCTTCAAAAGTTCACACATGCATGAAACATTCAATGTTTGGCTGCTACAAAATTTTCTATAGAGTCCAGTTAACCCAAAAAACGATTTAAGCTGTTTTTTGTTGCAAGGGGCAGGAAAATTAACAATAGCATCAAGTAGTAAGATTATAAGTGAGTTAGCTCCAAAGAAAAGTAGAATTTTGATGAGTGTAAAGTGCTTAAAGTGTAGTAAAACTGTGAAAAACGGAATTCTGTGTGACGAGTGTGATGGTTGCTTACATTTTCAATGTGCAGAGTTAGAAGAAGACAATCTTCCAGACAAAAACAGTGAATGGCAATTCAATGTCTGTCTGAAGAGTAAGGACAATATGGCGGTGATGGAGGAAGATAAGCATGAGGTAAATACTGACTATAATACTTTACAAGCTATCTTATTGGTGGTAATTGAAGAGAACCTAGCTCTGGCTAAAGAAAACGAACAACTGAAGAAGGAATACACAGCAATTAATCAGGAACTCATTAAACAAATTTCCCAATAAGAGAATAGCGTCCTGTACACAGAACCAAGCAATCAATGTAGGCCAGTAGACTGCATACCAAGACAATGGCAGGCTGTTCTTGTTACAAAACATGGTAGAGATTGTGTAAACTTTCCATCCTTGGAAAACAGATTTAGTGTCCTTGAGCATGTTGATGCTACAGGAAAAAGCATTACAGTAGACTCACAAGTCAAGGTGCTTAACACAAGTAAGGCTAATAAAAGTGAAGTGAGTAATAGGTGTAGCAACAATATTACATCAACTGTCAATAGAAGTGAAGTGAATAATGGGTGCAGTAAAAATATTGTGTCAACTGTCGATAGAAGTAATGAAACTGAAAACCCCAAGAAAGCAAGCCGCCTGTGAAAATACATTTATATGCAGACTGTCAAGGAATGAAATTAAGGGATATAGTTGAGAACAATTCAAGCCACCATATCTCAGCCACAATAAAACCTAGTGCAAAATTTAAAGATGTTGTAGCAGGTTCTTCACCAGCAGAAGCTATGGAACTGGCAGTTTTTCTGGCTGGATCAAATGACATAGCGAGAAGTGAAGGAAAAGACTTCTTGTTATCATTAAAGAAGAAACTTCAGGAACTACAAAATACAAAAATCCTCATATTTTCAATACCATTTCAGCATGATCTTCCATCCTGGTCTTGTGTGAATGTTGAAGTGAGAAGAGTAAATGAAGAAATGAAGAAAATTTGTAAATACTTTAAAAATGTCTGTTTCGTAAACATAACTATCTTAGGTACAAGATTCCACACTGCTTATGGTCTCCATCTGAATCAACTCGGAAAGAAGTATGTGAGTAATGAAATCATAAAAGTAGCCAACGAGTTAGGCATAGCAAAAATCAATAGCTCTGAGTCAATACCACTTAGATTTAGAGAAAACTCTTTTTTTAGAGGTAGCAAAAATGGGCCGAGACTAACAGCTTTGCCCAGATTCACGCTGGATGATCAGATTAAGATAAGAATAATATAATAAATGTCAGTAACTAGAGAGAAATATAGCAGTAAAGACGATTGCCCCCATAAAAAAAAAATTACTCACCAACTTTGTCTTTCAAGATAGGTTATCTCAATATTGAAAGTATAAGTGGAAAACACACAATTTTAAATGAATTTACAAATGAGAACTTATTTGATGCATTATCCTTAAGTGAGCACTGGTGTAAAGGAAATGAAATATCTTTTCATGTACTAGATGATTTCCACTTAGCAAACAGCTTTAGCAGATAGCAGCATATTCATGGGGGTGTATCAATTTACATTAAGAAAGGATTAATAAATTGTAGTAATGAACTAGATCTAGGATTTCTGTGCAGTGAGATAAATTTTGAAGCCACAGGTGTATATCTGGATCATTTAAAAATTGCTATTGTATCTCTTTATAGATCACCAGAAGGAAGTCCACTAATATTTATAGAGAAACTTGAGACCTTACTAAATTTCTTTCTTAGTCCTCAGTGGAAGAAATATAGTATAGTGATTGGTGGTGACATTAATGCCGCATTTGATGTAAACAAAGACATGCACATGGTAAATGAATTTAAAAACCTGTTACAACTATTCAACTTCATTTTTACGAACTACAAGCCCACAAGACAGTCCGCTTGTCTTGACAACATACTTACAAATGTCAATAGAGAGTTGCTGTCTTCAGATGTAACTGTCTTCGATTTCTCAGACCATGACTCAGTTTGGGTAAAAATAGGTACAAATAGGCCTAATATGGACTATAAGGAGCTTAAAGAGCCTAAAATAGTCATCACAAGACCAATAACACAAGAAAAATTGTCTAATTTCATGGTCTCACTCAGTAATTATGACTGACCACATATGTTTAACAATAATGCTCAGGGCTCTGCCAATACATTGTTCGATAGATTTTTTCATTCTTTCTTAAATATATTCGAGACAAACTGCTCTCGATACAAATGTAAAATTAACCCTAAAAGTAACAGTAATAGACATAGGGAAAAGAATCCATGGTATACCACTCAACTAGCCAATATGAAAAGGAGGTTGTTGTTGTTGTATAGATTCTTACAGACTTCAGAAAACTAATATGGGTAAACAAAGGTACTCAAGAGCACAACAGGAATATAAGTATGCTTTAAATGAGGCCAAAAAACAACATAACCTAGTCAGCTTTGAGTCATCACAAAATAAATGCAAAGAAAGCATAAATTCAGTGGCTGTCCAAAAGCAAGCAGAAAGCTAAGGTAGAAAGTTCAGCAGATGAATTTAATAACTAATGTATAAACTCTGTTAACCAAATTAGGGAAAGCATTGGGAGGCCATAAGAAACTGTAGCTAATCTCATTAAATATCATAATGTATACTACACCCTGAAAGATAAATTCCTTTTAACAGATGTCACACCAGATGTTGTTTTAACTATTGTAAATAATTTTACACCCTATGAAAGTGAAGGTATATTTGGTATTTCTTGTAATATCTTAAAAAAGATAATTGGGCACATAGTATATCCTCTTACTAAATGTATAAACAGATGTCTAATTGAAGGAGATTTATTAAAATTATCCAGGGTAGTGCCCATTTACAAGAAAGGAGACAAAAATTGCCCATCTAGCTATCGCCCAATATCTCTGACGCCTATTTTATCTAAAGTTTTGGAATCCATCATCAACTCCCAGTTGCGTGATTATCTGAGATGTAATAACATTATTACTGCAGTACAATTTGGCTTTAGGAAGGGCAAATCCATAGTCCATGCCATTGACTCCCTGATTAAAAAAGTGCTTAATGCTTATGAAGGAAAAAAATTTGCTCAGGCTACCATTTGTGATCTTAGCAAAGCCTTTGATTGTGTGGAGCATATTTCACTCCTCAACAAACTAGTTTATTACGGAATCACAAACAGTGAAGTTGACAACATTTTCAAATCTTTCCTCAGCAACCGTAAACAAATTGATTGTATTGGTAAACAGAGATCACAGCTAGCTGAAGTTAAGTGCGGTGTGCCACAAGGCTCAGTATTAGGACCTCTGCTATTTATCCTAATGACAAACGATCTACCATCTTACATAAATACTCACTCCATTCTCTATGCAGATGATACCACTTTTTTCAGTATCAGCTCAGACATGGATCTGCTCCAAACTGTGGCAAATGACACAATATCACAGGCAGTCTGGTTTTGAGCTAATCGGTTCCTGCTTAATGAGAGTAAAACTCAAAAGATTGTATTTAGTTTAAATATCTGCCGGTAGAAGACTTCATGGATAGTGTTAAGTTCTTAGGTATTGTTATAGATAGTAAATTGACTTGGGAGTCACATATTAAATACATTAGTGTAAGGCTATCTAGAGTGGTGTATTTGTTAAGGAATTAAAAAAACCATGTACCTGCGGCCTATGTAAGAGCGGCCTACTTTGCTTTTTTTTCAGAGCATTATATCTTATGGGCTTTTAATATGGGGCAATAGCTCACACCTTCAGGACATTTTGATACTTCAGAAGAAAGTAATTTGAATTATCACAAACAGTGATAAACTGGCCCACTACAAACCACTGTTTATCAACTTAAAAATATTAACTGTTATAAACATATATATTTACACTACCCTACTGCATATAAAGAGCAGCTTACAGAATACCGGTGTAAAAGAGATGTACACTCTCATGGAACCAGAAATAGCAGCCATCTTGGCATACCTTACTACAGATTATCCAAGTCACTGAACAGCTACAAAGTGGTCGGTACGAAGATGTTTAACAAACTGCCACTAGAATGGGTAGAAGCTCCATCTGATTTATTTAAAGACAAATTATTCAGTTGGTTAGCTGCAAATCCTTGCTACTCACTTCAGGAATTTTATGACTGTAAAATATCATAGTGGTACTGGTTTGGAGAGTGCAGCGTAATTTCTTTAACTGAGTAATTTTTGATGCAATGTTTTCATATTATTTCATTTTAAATATTGTATTTTATGGAAAACCAATAGTGGAATATTGATCTTCAACCCCTGTATATATGCTGTATAGCTTGTATATATGTAACATGTCCTAAAAATTTTACTTCTTCCACACCAAATTTACACTTACCTATTTTCAAAGTCATCTCTCCTGATTCCAATTTTGAAAACGCATCTCTTAACAGATCCAAATGTTGTCCCCAGTTCTTTTCAGTGACCAAAATGTCATCAACATACACAATTAATTTTGAGCTCTCTTGACTTCCCGAGACAGAATTCAGAGCTCTTAGCAATTCAGCTACAGGTACCTTTAGCCCAGTGGCACCACACAGTATTCAAAACACTTACCTCCACACAAAAATGCTGTATGCTTTCTAGAATTAATTTCAAGTGGGATCGGGTGAAATCCAGAGGTCAAGTCCAAACTACTCATGAATTTTGCATAATCAAATTTGTATAACAGTTTGTCCATGTTCTCAGGATGGTCACTCTTTATTATAAGAAATTTATTAAGAGTCCCAAACAATTCACACTCCACCATTTCTCTTACTTACCATAACCAAAGGCTTATTGTAAGCACTCCTACTTCTCTCAATTATTCTCCATATTTCCATTTTCTGAATTTCTTTTTCAACATCTTTCCTTTTTGAAACTAGTTATACTGCATGGCTTGAGAAAGAAAGGTTGATGACCTCTAAGGTAAAGCAAACACTGATAGACTTTCACTTTTCCTGGTATTTCACTGAACACACTTCTAAACTTCAATAACAAATTCTTAAGTTGTTCCTTTTGTTGGTCATTAAGAGTTTTAGCTTCCCTCACTTTTGAATCTACTACACTTTCAAAATCCTGATCCTCAGTATCATCTAAATTTGTATCATCATCAGACATCTGGTGCTTAAATTGGTTCAAAATGCTTTGCAGATAATTATAACTTTTCCCACAGTTTAAAATACGGGAATTTGTTTTCACATAAATATTACATTTAGGTTCCAAAATAAATTATTCTTTAGCACTCCATCCAAAGCAAGCCTCAACTTTTACTATCCAATCCACACAGAGAATTATATGTTCCTCCAGATCTTGTCTTCTATTCTAAAAGTTAAAAGTATATGAGATTATACCAATTTGCTTTGCTTACCTAACTCCTCTTATCTTTACACCTACAATGGGCATTTCCACAAAATTCTTACTATGCCTATTGATGTCTCTAAATTGTTTGGATATACCACAAATTGGGCTTCCTGCATCAATCAAACAGTTGCCTTCCCACTGGCCAATCTTAATTTTAATGTAAGGACAGCCAAAATCTGAATCATCCACTCTGTTGTCGACACTTCATGAAAAAGATCACTTTCAATTTCATAAAATGCTCCATCCACACTGTCTTCACAAGGTTTTTTTGACTTAACATAACATTATTTGAATGCTCATGTTGTTCAGATAAAGATTGAACACAGTGAATAGATTCTATGGCACAACTAACATCACTTGTTACAGGAGGAACACAATACACATTACTGTCAAAATTACACTTCTTGCTTGGATCCTCTTTCATTCATTCCACCAATTGGGATACAAATTCTGACTAATCACAGCTGCCTTATTCCAGAATGCACTTTTATCTAAGTTATCATTCTGGTCCCAAAACAAACTTCAAAAAGTTTTCATCTTTATTCTCCAGGCTCACAGATACCTCGCCTTTACTGTTTAGATCATTACTGTGCATGACGTTAATGAAGGACTGTTTTGACTGGACTGGTATTCCATGACCCTCACTTACAACATCACATACATCACTCACCTTACCTGTATTGTCAACATCACATGCAAATAACTCTGAAACTCCATTATTCTTAAACTCCACAGATACCTGATAATAATCATCATCATATTCCTCCAAAATTACTTCAACAACATCACTAACAATAAAAGTCTCATCTCCATCAAAGTCACTTACCTCATCTACATTTATTTACAATAAGCTACCAGTCTCAGACTTTTCTAGAAACTCTGATATGTTTCCCACTGACCCACAACAGAGCTTTGCCTTCAAGAATTATTTTAACAAATTTAATTTTTTGATTGTCATTCATGGTTGACACAAAGCTTCCTGCAGTAGTGCAGAAAATCCACTGGGTGTAAATTATCTGAAAGAAAAGTTTTGATAGGAGTGTTGGACCATGCAATACCATCGTTTGCACACAGGTTTTTGTTAATACAACTTTCCTAAACCGCTGAAATTCTTTGATCTAAAATAGCTACATTAGTTTGCATACATTTAACATTTTTTGGTTTAAATTTGCGACATTTTGTTGGGTTGTAACTCCCAACTCACACAGTTTTTCCGCTATGGCCTTCTGGTCAACTCTGACGTCATCAACATTGTTTTGCTGCTCAGTGACAAAGTCATTTTCTAAAACAATAAATTTATTTATTTTCCATTGACACTTTTTAACCTCTCTCTGACAATTGTTCCCTGTTCATTTTACTATCGTTTTCAATTTTCGAGTCAATTAATTGTCCTTTTAGTGAAGTAAATTTACAATTGTTATCTGTTCTTATTTCAGTTAACTGATCACTATCTGCCCTAAATTTGCTATTGTTATCTGTCTTCATTTCCTCCAGTTTTTCCAAAATTACTGCAAAACATCAATCTTTACTATTTCTTTACTGTTTACAATTTCACTCAGCTCAAACATGTTCTGACTGGATCCTGCAACTTCCATTTCTACCTTACTTTTGCTTTCATCCCTATTCGGTTTGTTAGCGGTCCAAGTAATTACTAAGCGAAGTCTTTTGTAAAGATTTTAGAGAGGCAAAGATTATAAAAACTTTCAAGTCTACTTAACTTGTCAAATGGCTCCAGTTCTTCTTGGTTAGGGGTCTGATTCATGAAGCTGAAAACCTAACATCAGGTCTTCAAAATTGGTTTGAAATAAATAAAATGGAAGATAGTCATTGCAGATTTTTTTTACATCAATATATTTTCCATTGATTTTCTCACATTTTAGTATATCATACAGTATTTTGATTTTTGCATTAAGAAAGTCGAAATTACATTGTTTGCACCTGTTATACAAAACTACATCCAATCACATTAGAGGAAAGCTTATGACTCTCACACTCTGTGGAAATAGCAATATTCTAAAGGGTTTACAATTTTTCTTTTCAAATGAATTCCTACCGGTTTTTGTTACATTATTAATTTCGATTAATAAACATAGTAAACATAGTAAACAGTACAGGAGCGCATAATTAATAATAAAAATTTTAAGTATGCAAATAATTTGTAATTTCAAATGTTTCTAAGAAAAACTAATGTTAACTGTACACTGAGAACTACTATTTATCAATTACAGCATTGAAATTAAATATTTATGAAGCAATTCCTTTTAATAAATTTTAGCTTAAAACATAACATACTGTGTATAAAATTATATGATAGTTTTCAGAAAAGCAGCTGAGATACCATTGAACAATCCAAAATTCGAAAAATAATATTGGTATTGACAACTACTGTTAAGGAAGAGTGATGCTAGAGGAGGATGTCCCATTACAAGCAGCACTTTCTTGTATCCCAATTTTGGTCATTCATCAACATCTAGTATCTGAAACGGTGCAAAAATCAAGCATAAAGAAGTCGGTGAAGGGAAGATTAATACATATTTGTTTTGTAAATAAAAACTGCATTTTCTTGCTGCACTGTATTTTGTTTCTGCCAGATGCATTTCAGCTTTTTACTTTAAGGCATCTGCATTGGCATCTAGAATGATAACTCATACGGTTATAGTTGGTGGGGACTTCAACCTTCCCTCGATATGTTGGCAAAAATAGAGAGCATCATGACTGATACAGGGATTAGTGATCACAAGGTCGTTTTAGCTAGGCTCAATACCATTTCTTCCAAATCCACCAGAAACAAATGCAAAATAATGCTTTGGTGCAGAGCCGGGTGGAGGGTCTGAATCAGAGGCTCAGACGGTTTTGCGATCGTGTTGGCTGCATATTCCTTGACTTGCGCCATAGGGTGGTGGGGTTTCGGGTTCCACTGAATAGGTCAGGAGTTCACTACACTCAGCTGGCCGCTACACGGGTTGCGGAGGCTGTGTGGCGTGGACTGGGCGGTTTTTTAGGTTAGAAGGCCTCGGGAAAGTACGGGGTGGGCTGCAATCTCAAAGGGTGCATGGCAAATACAGGATGTGCTTGGATCAAGGAACAGTCGGAATTGTAGTTGTAAATTGTTGTAGTTGTGCTGGGAAAGTCCCTGAGCTTCAAGCACTAACAGATAGCACAGAAGCTGAAATCGTTATAGGTACAGAAAGCTGGCTAAAGCCTGAAATAAGTTCTACAGAAATTTTTACGAAGTCTCAGACGGTGTTCAGGAAAGATAGATTAGGCAGAATTGGTGGTGGAGTGTTTGTGTCTGTCAGTAGTGGTTTATCTTGTAGTGAAGTCTAAGTAGATACTCCGTGCGAATTGGTATGGGTGGAGGTTATACTTAACAGCCGAACTAAATTAATAATTGGCTCCTTCTACCGACTCCCAGACTCCGATGATATAGTTGCTGAACAGTTCAGAGAAAATTTGAGTCTCGTAACAAATAAATACCCCACTCATACGGTTATAGTTGGTGGGGACTTCAACCTTCCCTCGATATGTTGGCAAAAATACTTGTTCAAAACCGGTGGTAGGCAGAAAACATCTTCCGAGATTGTCCTAAATGCTTTCTCCGAAAATTATTTCGAGCAGTTAGTCCACGAACCCACGCGAATTGTAAATGGTTGCGAAAACACATTTGACCTCTTAGCCACAAACAATCCAGAGCTGATAGAGAGCATCATGACTGATACAGGGATTAGTGATCACAAGGTCATTGTAGCTAGGCTCAATACCGTTTCTTCCAAATCCACCAGAAACAAACACAAAATAATTTTATTTAAAAAAGCGGATAAAGTGTCACTAGAAGCCTTCCTAAGAGACAATCACCATTCCTTCCGAACTGACTATGCAAATGTAGATGAGATGTGGCTCAAATCAAAGATACAGTAGCAACAGCAATTGAGAGATTCATACCTCATAAATTGGTAAGAGATGGAACTGATCCCCCGTGGTACACAAAACAGGTCCGAACTCTGTTGCAGAGGCAACGGAAAAAGCATGCGAAGTTCAGAAGAACATGAAATCCCAAAGATTGGCTAAAATTTACAGACGTGGGAAATTTGGCACGGACTTCAATGCGAGATGCCTTTAATAGGTTCCACAATGAAACATTGTCTCGAAATTTGGTAGAAAATCCGAAGAAATTCTGGTCGTATGTAAAGTACACAAGTGGCAAGACGCAGTCAATACCTTCGCTGCGCAGAGCCGATGGTACTGTTACCGACGATTGTGCTGCTAAAGCGGAGTTATTGAACGCAGTTTTCCGAAATTTCTTCACCAGGGAAGATGAATGGAATATTCCAGAATTTGAAACACGAACAGCTGCTAGCATGAGTTTCTTAGAAGCAGATACCTTAGGGGTTGTGAAGTAACTCAAATCGCTTGATACGGGCAAGTCTTCAGGTCCAGATTGTATACCGATTCGGTTCCTGTCAGATTACGCTGATACAATAGCTCCCTACTTAGCACTCATATACAACTGCTCACTCACCGATAGATCTGTACCTACAGATTGGAAAATTGCGCAGGTCGCACCAGTGTTTAAGAATGGTAGCAGGAGTAATCCATTTAACTACAGACCTATATCATTGAAGTCGGTTTGCAGTAGGGTTTTGGAACATATACTGTATTCAAACATTATGAATCACCTCGAAGGGAACGATCTATTGATACGTAATCAGCATGGTTTCAGAAAACATCGTTCTTGTGCAACGCAGCTAGCTCTTTATTCACACGAAGTAATGGCCGCTATTGACAAGGGATTTCAAATTGATTCCGTATTTCTAGGTTTCCGGAAAGCTTTTCACACCGTTCCTCACAAGCGACTTCTAATCAAGCTGTGGGCCTATGGCGTATCGTCTCAGTTGTGTGACTGGATTTGTGATTTCCTGTCAGGAAGGTCACAGTTCGTAGTAATAGACGGCAAATCATCGAGTAAAACTGAAGTGCTATCAGGTGTTCCCCAGGGAAGCATCCTGGGACCTCTGCTGTTCCTGATCTATATAAATGACCTGGGTGACAATCTAAGCAGTTCTCTTAGGTTGTTCGCAGATGATGCTGTAATTTACTGTCTAGTAAGGTCATCCGAAGACCAGTATCAGTTGCAAAGCGATTTAGAAAAGATTGCTGTATGGTGTGGCAGGTGGCAGTTGACACTAAATAACGAAAAGTGTGAGGTGATCCACATGAGTTCCAAAAGAAATCCGTTGGAGTTCGATTACTCGATAAGTAGTACAATTCTCAAGGCTGTCAATTCAACTAAGTACCTGGGTGTTAAAATTACGAACAACTTCAGTTGGAAAGACCACATAGATAATATTGTGGGGAAGGCGAGCCAAAGGTTGCGTTTCATTGGCAGGACACTTAGAAGATGCAACAAGTCCACTAGAGAGACAGCTTACACTACACTCGTTTGTCCTCTGTTGGAATATTGCTGCGCGGTGTGGGATCCTTACCAGGTGGGATTGACGGAGGACATCGAAAGGGTGCAAAAAAGGGCAGCTCGTTTTGTATTATCACGTAGTAGGGGAGAGAGTGTGGCAGATATGATATGCAAATTGGGATGGAAGTCATTAAAGCAAAGACGTTTTTCGTTGCGGCGAGATCTATTTCAGTCACCAACTTTCTCAACTGAATGCGAAAATATTTTGTTGAGCCCAACCTACATAGGTAGGAATGATCATCAAAATAAAATAAGAGAAATCAGAGCTTGAACAGAAAGGTTTAGGTGTTCGTTTTTCCCGCGCGCTGTTCAGGAGTGGAATGGTAGAGAGATAGTATGATTGTGGTTCGATGAACCCTCTGCCAAGCACTTAAATGTGAATTGCAGAGTAGTCATGTAGATGTAGATGTAGATTATAAAACAATTCACATCTCATTTTTATGTAAATGAGTGATTATGTACAGTTCTTCATGATTTTTGTTGGCATCTGCATTTCCTCTCATCTAGTCACACGCTGGTGGCCTCACTATAACTTCATTTACACAACAAAAGCACATTTTCATGTTCCAAACATTTTTCCTCACAGTTTTCATATTGTTTGGTCTTATTGTTATGATGCACTATTAGTCTTCTGTCACTATGGAAAACAGGCATCAGACCACATAGCATAGCTCACAGTAGATCCATTGCAAAATGGAAAGTCTTACATTTAATGTGTAAAAGATTTCTCACTTTCATAACCATTTTTGGGTTAGTATTTAAGCCTAAAATTTAGGTACTGAGGTCAAAGAATTGTTGTACTGCAAATGGGAAACTGTAATTAGTATCAGCTCATAGATGAAATGGTTAGGAATTTACAGCAAATACAAAATTTAACATTTGATTTGATTTGATTTGATTTATTGAGCACCTGTTTTAACATGTACAATGATATGGGATTTGTCATATGTTACATACAGAAAAAATATGAATAACAACATATATGTAAAAAATATCAGTGAACAGTCTGAATTAAATATATAGGCAAAAACAATTATAGTTTACATGATATAAATTTGTAACAATATAGGACACAAATAAGTTACATATATTCTGCGTATAATGGACAGCAACAAGAAACAATGATTATAACACTCTATATTGACAAATTAATTAATTTTTGTGTGTACATAAAAGAGTCTACCCCACGAAACAAGTTTGTATATGAGTGACTTATAAGATAGGTGAAGGCACGCTATCTTTCTGAAGAATTCATGTATTCACTAACACTGTAAAAACTAATACTAATTAACATTCTTTTGAGTTCACTTTTAAAACTGCTCAGCTTCTGAATCCTTTTAATTTTTAAGGGAAGAGCACTATAGAGAATTTTTGGGTGGTATATTGCACTCTTGCTGTACTGGGCTTTCTTATGCACTTCTCTGTCTTGTTGTATAGTCATGGTACTCACTGTTTAAAGAAGAAAACTGGGGGTGAGACTTCAGAAAGCATATACTTTCATAGATGTAAATGGATGGAAGAGTCATGATTTTATATTCCTTGAAAAATTCCCTACCTAGATCCCTAGGTGCAGCTCCTTTTATGATCCTTATCACTCATTTTGATCCTTATAGCTTCAACTGTCAGAAATATGAAAGAAACAATTATAATGCATTTTATCCCAACAGATTCCAAATTGATGCATATTCCACATCTCTGTTTCCAAAAGAAGTAAAGAAACATGCACTGAGGGTTCCGTAACTGTGGTGAAACATGTCTGAGTGAAACCAAATAACTGTATACTTGCAACAAGGTGGACCCTAATGATCATTATTATTAGGCAGATTTGACCAGTTATGGTATTACCTTTGGCCTATCAAATTTCACTATTATATCCTGTAAATCCCCCCCCCCCCTTTCAACTTTCCAGTACAGAATGTCAGCTATTTGATGCATGTCAATTTAGTTATTTCCATTGCAATAACATGATATTTATCATTGCTTTCCGTACAGTAACTTCTGCTGCCCAGCGCTGAGCGAGATAATGAAGGTTAGGGAGAATGGTGGTTTAAATCACTGTCTGGCCATCCAGAGATTTGCTGTGGTTTCCTATATGTAGGAATGATTTTCAAAAAGAATGTGGCCAAAGTCCTCCTTTGATTTTAGCTTACAGTCTGTCTCTTATGACCTGGTCATCAGTGGGGCATTAAAACCTACCCATCCTTGGTTCCTTTTTCCTTCAGCTACCCAGCCAGTGTTTATTCCATCTTCTTTGACCACCATTTAAAATTATATTTGAATTCATTAATCCATAAGCAAATAGTCATATACAGTAGAGCATTATTGCATCCAGTTCCATTTTCCGGTGCACAGCTGTTGAATTCTCAAAATCAAAATGTTCAGCAACAGCACGTAACTCATTTTTCTACAGTTTTATGTTACATAATGTGATAGGAACTGGTACCAAAAATCCTGCTTCTCATATGTATCTGGATCTTTAAACTGCAGTTCCAGCTGTTTCATGCCAAATTTTGTCATTTATTACTCTGCCATCATGCTGGATGAAAATCGTTTCCCTTGCTGAAGATTTTTTTTCATTGGCTGGTTTTTTCCGTTAGCCATAGCTGAATGGAGACAGGTAGGTCTTTAAAATGTAGTCCTGAATGAGCCATGCATTCTAATATGACAGTTATATTTTCAATTAGTACATAAAACAGTCTATGTGCAAACCTCTTTGGTACTAAAACAAATATTAATGATATCATAAAAATCTAATTGGATCAGCAGAAATCTGAACCATAGAGTTATCACAGATGAGTTTTTTTATGTGAAATACAATAGTGGTGGCAAAACTTATAGTGAATGTGCTGTGTTGAAGAATACTATTACCCCCTCTCCCACTCTTCAGTTGAATCCATGTAGCATATACTGTTACCACAGTACCTTGAAGTACCTTCCACTAAGGAAGGGATTCTATTAGTGTTTATCTGCTCTGCATAGTAACTAACAGTTCTTGATAAAACTTTACGTAGTTTTCGTGTTAGATTTCTTAGTGTTTTCTTGATCGTTTAGAACAGAAAGCGCCCTAAAACCGTCTTTTGTTTGTTTCGCGGCCGTTAGCCACTAGTCACTTGAATCAGCAGTTGTCTTGTGACAGCCAGAGCGAGAGCACCAGCTGCAGCGAGTACTGTTTGTATAAAGCGTTTATTTTGCATTTTGTTTACGACCTTCCACTAAGGAAGGGATTCTATTTGTGTTTATCTGCTCTGCATAGAAACTAACAGTTCTTGATCGTTAGGAGAGAAATTTATTTTGTACTTATTTGCTGCGCTTAGCTTTTAAATAGTTTTTCTGGGAAAACCTAGCGTAGTTTTCGCGTCTCGTATTTCAGTGAGTGTTTCTTGATTATCAGAGTAGCTCATCAGAAGATTATCTTGGGAATTTGTCACCGTATAGAGTAGGGTAAACATAGTCATGTGTAGGGACTGTGGTTGTTGTGAGTGGACGCAAGGAGAATTGGCCACTCTTCGGGGGCAGGTGGAGGCTTTGTCTGTTAGGCTCATCGAGCTCGAGGCGCAGGCGTTGGCTCGTAGTGGCGTTGGGGCAACTGTGGTGAGACCTATGCCTACTTCGGTGGCCTTGGAATCACATGGAACCCCTGATGTCGCTGCGTCTTCCGGCAGTGAGCATCTTACCGGTCAGCCATCACTCCAGGGTGAATGGCGGACAGTGGTGGGCTCGCGTGTGCCTGGCCGAAAGGCGAAGGTGGGATCTGGCCGCGTGGCAGCTGCCTTACCCCTTTACAACAGGTATGGGGTGCTTCCTAGTGGTGATGACATCGTTTCCGAGCCACCACAGGATGCCTCGCCTGTTGGGCCAGTGGCCGATTCTCCGGCAAGGTCCCGACAGTCACAGAGGGCGGGCCTATTAGTTATAGGGAGCTCCAACATTAGGCGGGTTATGGAGCCCCTCAGGAAAATAGCGGGTAGGTCAGGGAAGAATGCCAGTGTGCACTCTGTGTGCTTGCCAGGGGGGTCTCGTCCGTAATGTGGAGGAGGCCCTTCCGGCAGCTATTGAACGCACTGGGTGTGACCGGCTGCAGATAGTAGCACATGTCGGAACGAATGACGCCTGCCGCTTGGGTTCTGAGGCCATCCTTGGTTCCTTCCGGCGGCTGGCTGATTTGGTGAAGACAACCAGCATCGCACGCGGAGTGCAAGCTGAGCTTAATATCTGCAGCATAGTGCCCAGAGTCGATCGCGGTCCTCTGGTTTGGAGCCGTGTGGAGGGTCTAAACCAGAGGCTCAGACGACTCTGCGACTATAATGGTTGCAAATTCATCGACCTCCGTTATTGGGTGGAGAACTGTAGGGCCCCCCTAGACAGGTCAGGCGTGCACTACACACCGGAAGCAGCTACTAGGATAGCAGAGTACGTGTGGCGTGCATACGGGGGTTTTTTAGGTTAGAGGGACCCCC
The DNA here is from genome assembly GCF_023898315.1 of Schistocerca nitens. Lineage (NCBI taxonomy): Eukaryota > Metazoa > Arthropoda > Insecta > Orthoptera > Acrididae > Schistocerca > Schistocerca nitens. Next base: position 450,050,826 of record NC_064620.1, read on the forward strand.
CCCCCCCCCTTGGGCGAAACGATAAAATACCTGACGGCTTACCAGAGAACATCAGCATCGTTGATAAAGAACGTCCGTCCTCAGAGACCAAAAACAGGAAAAGTTAACGTAATATTGGTAAACTGCAGGAGTATCCAGGGCAAGGTTCCTGAATTAGTATCGCTTATTGAAGGAAATAGTGCGCATATAGTATTAGGAACGGAAAGTTGGTTAAAACCGGAAGTGAACAGTAACGAAATCCTAGACACAGAATGGAATATATACCGCAAGGATAGGATAAACGCCAATGGTGGAGGAGTATTTATAGCAGTAAAGAATTCAATAATATCCAGTGAAGTTATTAGCGAATGCGAATGTGAAATAATCTGGGTTAAGTTAAGTATCAAAGGTGGGTCAGATATGATAGTCGGATGCTTCTATAGACCACCTGCATCAGCAACCGTAGTAGTTGAGCGCCTCAGAGAGAACCTGCAGAACGTCATGAAGAAGTTTCGTGATCATACTATTGTAATAGGGGGAGACTTCAATCTACCAGGTATAGAATGGGATAGTCACACAATCAGAACTGGAGCCAGGGACAGAGACTCTTGTGACATTATCCTGACTGCCTTGTCCGAGAATTACTTCGAGCAGATAGTTAGAGAACCAACTCGTGAAGCTAATGTTTTAGACCTCATAGCAACAAATAGACCGGAACTTTTCGACTCTGTGAATGTAGAAGAGGGTATCAGTGATCATAAGTCAGTGGTTGCATCAATGACTACAAGTGTAATAAGAAATGCCAAGAAAGGAAGGAAAATATATTTGCTTAACAAGAGTGATAGGGCACAAATCGCAGAATATCTGAGTGACCACCATCAAACGTTCATTTCTGAGGAAGAGGATGTGGAACAAAAATGGAAAAAATTCAGAAACATCGTCCAGTACGCCTTAGATAAGTTCGTACCGACTAAGGTCCAAAGCGAGGGGAAAGATCCACCGTGGTATAACAATCATGTACGAAAGGTACTACGGAAACAAAGAAAGCTTCATCATAGGTTTAAGAGTAGTCGAATCATAGCTGATAAGGAAAAGCTGAATGAAGCGAAAAAGAGCGTAAAGAGAGCAATGAGAGAAGCATTCAACGAATTCGAACATAAAACATTGGCAAACAATCTAAACAAGAACCCTAAAAAGTTTTGGTCATATGTAAAATCGGTAAGCGGATCTAAATCCCCTATTCAGTCACTCGTTGACCACGATGGCACCGAAACAGAGGACGACCGAAGAAAGGCAGAAAAACTGAATTCAGTGTTCCGAAACTGTTTCACTGCGGAAAATCGTAACACGGTCCCTGACTTCAGCCGTCGCACGGACGCCAAAATGGAAAATATTGAAATAAACGATATCGGAATTGAAAAACAACTGCTATCACTTAGTAGCGGAAAAGCATCCGGACCAGACGAGATACCCGTAAGATTCTACAGTGATTATGCTAAAGAACTTGCCCCCTTTCTATCAGCAATTTATCGTAGATCTCTGGAAGAATGTAAAGTACCTAGCGACTGGAAGATAGCGCAGGTCGTTCCCATTTTCAAGAAGGGTCATAAATCAGATGCGAATAATTATAGGCCTATTTCGCTTACGTCAATCTGTTGTAGAATAATGGAACATGTTTTATGTTCTCGTATTATGACGTTCTTAGATAATACAAATCTCCTTCATCATAACCAACATGGATTCCGCAAACAGAGATCATGTGAAACTCAGCTCGCCCTATTTGTCCAAGAAATTCACAGTGCCGTAGACACTGGCGAGCAGATTGATGCCGTATTCCTGGACTTCAGGAAGGCATTTGATATGGTTCCGCACTTACGTTTAGTGAAAAAAATACGAGCTTATGGAATATCGGACCAGGTTTGTGATTGGATTCAGGATTTCCTAGAAGAAAGAACACAACATGTCATTCTTAACGGTTCAAAATCTGCAGATGTAGAGGTAATTTCGGGAGTACCGCAAGGAAGCGTGATAGGACCTTTATTGTTTACAATATACATAAATGACTTAGTTGACAACATCGGTAGCTCCGTGAGGCTATTTGCAGATGACACGGTTGTCTACAAGAAAGTAGCAACATCAGAAGACTCGTACGTACTCCAGGAAGACCTGCAGAGGATTAATGAATGGTGCGACAGCTGGCAGCTTTCCCTAAACGTAGATAAATGTAATATAATGCGCATACATAGGGGCAGAAATCCATTCCAGTACGATTATGCCATAGGTGGTAAATCATTGGAAGCGGTAACGACCGTAAAATACTTAGGAGTTACTATCCGGAGCGATCTGAAGGGGAATGATCACATAAAACAAATAGTGGGAAAAGCAGGCGCCAGGTTGAGATTCATAGGAAGAATTCTAAGAAAATGTGACTCATCGACGAAAGAAGTAGCTTACAAAACGCTTGTTCGTCCGATTCTTGAGTATTGCTCATCAGTATGGGACCCTTACCAGGTTGGATTAATAGAAGAGATAGACATGATCCAGCGAAAAGCAGCGCGATTCGTCATGGGGACATTTAGTCAGCGCGAGAGCGTTACGGAGATGCTGAACAAGCTCCAGGGGCGGACACTTCAAGAAAGGCGTTACGCAATACAGAGAGGTTTATTATCGAAATTACGAGAGAGCACATTCCGGGAAGAGATGGGCAACATATTACTACCGCCCACATATATCTCGCGTAATGATCACAACGAAAAGATCCGAGAAATTAGAGCAAATACGGAGACTTACAAGCAGTCGTTCTTCCCACGCACAATTCGTGAATGGAACAGGGAAGGGGGGATCAGATAGTGGTACAATAAGTACCCTCCGCCACACACCGTAAGGTGGCTTGCGGAGTATAGATGTAGATGTAGATCTGAGGTGATAGTGAAGCATTACTTTTAAAATAACTGAAATTAGTGTCATCTTAAAGAAACCATATTTTAATGGTATAACCTTGAAATTATCACCTTGATGGAGAAAAAACATTTCCGTAACAGTTTATGGGGTTACATCAGTATTTAATCTATGGAACTTTGTAAGGAAAATAATGTTGTGGGGAAAATGAGGAATAACTGTGCTTTTGTTGTCTGGAGGTTGTGACCTTGCTCACTATCTTGGCTGGTGTTTTGTATGCAACACGTAAGTTTCACTCTATATGCTAAATTACTTAAATAATTACTGCAATATCTGATATTGTGATGTGTGTTACTACAATTCCATCAATGATCTGATCTTTCCTCAGGCAAATAATATTAATTGCTTTCTCTCATTAGTTATTTCTTTGAATGAGACTAAAGCAGCCCTTAGATATTTGGTACTGATTAGTCTTCAATAGCTTACATGATATTTTTCATAAAATTATAGTACATTAGTCGATCATCCTATGACTAACAAGCACATGACCACTGGTGTCATGTGAAAGCAGCAGAATAGGAAGCCTTTGAGGTAAAACGTATTAAATGAATGTTATCTACCTCTTTTTCACTGAATTATAAGATATGAAGTTGGCATCTGTGCCCTCAGTGGCTCAGATGGATAGAGCATCTGCCATTTAAGCAGGAGATTCCGGGTTTGAGTCCTGGTTGAGGCACACATTTTCAGCTGTCCCCGTTGGTGTATATCAATGCCTGTCAGCAGCTAATGGTATTGATATAATTGTAATTTCAAACTATTAAATTACATATATTTCTGGCCTTCATCTTCTATGAGGCTGCCTTTTATGCATGTCAATTAGCTAAAATTAAATATAAGTTTTTTTTAAAAGGTAATACGTCATCTGGCACCCAACATGTGGCCTCTAAATAAAACTTCATTATCCATGTATTCTCCGATTCGTGTTCAAATTACAACATTGGAATGTAACAATAATTAACAGGAGCTGAAGGACAGAAGTTGTGTTTACAAAAGAATATAGTAATATCACAAAAAGGATGTTTTTGAATGCCACAGAAAGCTGAGAACATTACAGCAGATGAAAGTTAATATCAAAATTGATTTTCTGATAGAATGAAGGCTTTCATGACCAGATGACACTGCTGCTGGTAAACCATTTAGGGCATAAGGTCATGGTCCATGAAACTCTTCTTTTCCTAATGTTTCATCCAGAACTGCACTGGGCATCTTCAGAGGTGTTGCTCCTCCCCTTGCCAACTCAGCAAGACTCAGTGGGGGAGCAATGCCCCTGAAGATGTCCAGTCCAGTTCTGGATGAAACATTACGAAAAAAGAATTTTGTGGACCATGACCTTATACCCTAAAAATTTTACTAGCAGCATTGTTTTACTGCTCACATATCGCACATCACAATTTTGCAGGATGCATGTTGAACAATATATGGTTCCAATTCAGTTATTTCAAGTATTTTTAATTACAAAGTTTAAAATCTTTAATCTTCATTGTTGTGTGAAGCCATGATTCAAATCGCCACTCATGTGAAGCGAGAATGCAAGATGGAACATGCTGTCTGTCTACTGTTTTAATTTGAATCATCCATCTAGAGGGGGGGGGGGGGTGACTGATGATGTGACAGAAGATGAGACAGGAAGTGATAGGAAAGAGATAGGTGACCCAATGTTAGAATTAGAAGTTAGAAGAGTTTTAGAAGACTTAAAATCAAATAAGGCACAAGGGATACAAAACATTCCATCAGAATTTCTAAAATCGCTGGAGAAAGTGGCAAAAATGATTATTCACATTGGTGTGTAGAATGTATAAGTCTGTCAACACACCATCTGACTTTTGGAAAAATATCATCCACACAATTCCGAAGACTGCAAGAGCTACGTGTAAGAATTATTGCTCAGTCAGCTTAACAGCTAATGCATCCAAGTTGCTGACAAGAAAAATATATAGAAGAATGGAAAAGAAAACTGAGGATTAGTTAGATGATCAGTTTGGCTTTAGGAGAGGTAAAAGCACCAGAGAGACAGTTCTGACATTGTGGTTGACAATGGAAGCAAGACTGAAGAAAAATCAAGAATCATTCATAGGATTTGTCAACATGGAAAAAGCATTCACCAATGTGAAATGATGCAAGATGTCCCAAATTCAGACAGAAATGGGAGTATGCTATAGGTAAAAATATTAAGATTAAAATTCAAGGTGAAAGGATATCAGTGTTAAGATTCACTGCTGACTTTACTACCCTTAGTGAAAATTAAGAAGAATTACAGGTTCTGTTGAATGGAATGAACAGTCTAATGATTAAAAAACATGGATTGAGAGTAAATCAAAGAAAGAGGAAAGTAATGAGATAACAGAAATGAGGAGAGCAAGAGACTTAACCTCAGAACTTGACATGAAGTAGATGGACTTAAGGAATTCTGCTACCGGGGCAGCAAAATAACTGATAACAGATGGAGCAAGAACGATGAAAAAGCAGACTAGCACTGGCAAAAAGGGGACCCCAGACCAAGAGAAGTCTAGTAGTATCAAACATAAGTCTTAATTTGTGAAATAAATTTCTGAGAGCGTATATTTGGAGCACAACATTGTATGGTACTGAAACAAGAGCTGTGGGAAAACTGGACTAAAGAGAATAGAAACATTCAAGATGTGGTGCTACAAAAGAATGTTCAAAATTAGGTGTTCTGATAAGGCAAGGAATAAGGTGCTTCTCCATAAAATTATCAAGGATAACAAGAAGGGCTAGGATGATAGGACATCTGTTAAGATATCAGGGACTAACTTCCATGGCAATAGAAAGACTTTTAAAGAGTAAAAACTGTAGGGGAGATAGAGGCTGGAATACATCCAGCAAAAAATTGAGGATGTGGGTTGCAGTTACTGCCCTGGTTGGTATTAAAGAGGAATTCATGTTGGCTGCATCATCCAATTGGAAGACTGATGATAAAAAAGAAAAAGAAGGAGATCACCAAACAATAAGAAATGGTTTTATAAAGAAGCTAGACATGTAAATGATTTTCTAAAGGAGCTAGAAGTGCTATTAGACAAGAGTATCAGGGAATTCCCTTACATAATAGTAGCAGATAACCTAAACGTTGACACAATGAAAGACAACTGTTATACAAACAGATTAAATGATCTAATCAACACTCATTATCTTAATCTAGTAATACATTGTCCTGCAAGATGCAGTAAAAATAAAGAAAAATTGACAGATCATGTAATTACCAGTAAACTACATTACAGATGAAAAGCACAGCCTGTTTCTAAACAGGCATTGCTGATCACAATGGGGTATTAAATGAAATATTAGACAAGTAGCAATGTCAGAAAAAACTTTTCAAGTGTTGTGATGAATGAAGTCAGTAAACCTATGCAGGCTACAAAGATTACTGCAATCTGAAGACTGGAATGATATATACTAACACATAATGTAAATAAGGAATCAGCATGATTTTGCAAAACATTACCCTATTAACTAAATCTTGCATGTCACAATAAAGAAAGAGAGGGAAGATGTAGAGACAAAACAAAAGTATTAAGACAAATGGGAAGAAAATCATGGGCAATCAAGAAGTCAGTAATATTTTAAACTTTCATTATGCTGAAGTAGTAGACAAATTGATAAAGCAAAACTCTCCTGCCACAAAATGCATACAAAGTACTGTACTCCTCATGAAACAACATATTTATTCCTCTTCCAAACAAATGAATCTGAATTAGTAAACATAATATACAGATTAAAAACAAAAGATACTGGGGCTCAGTGATATATCTACTAGACTAATTAAATGCCACCTGCAGTGGGTGATAAAGTCCTTGACTTTTCTTATCAATTTAGCTGTGGATGAAGGACTATCTCCAACACATGTAAAAAGGAGTAAAGTGATCCCTATTTACATGGAGGCAGCAAGGAAGATCCATAAAATTACAGACCAATAATTATTACACCTCTCTTACCTAAAATAATAGAAATGTCATGAAAGTCAAAATAGTGATTTTTATGCATTACTTTTAATAATGAACAACATTGGTTTAAGAAGAGTAGATCATTGAAAATAGCAATAGCTGAATTTTTAGTATTTTTAGCTCAGGCACTAAGTGAGCAAAAGAAAGTTGTGATATGGTTCTTGACCTTCCAAAAACATTTGTGTGTGCCGTGATATTATTAGAAAAGCTTCAAGTTTGTGGTACAAGGGGAAAAGTAGCCAATATCATAAAATCATTCACCAAAAATAGAGAACACCATGTAGAAACAAAAGAAAGTGAACATTACTGTTACAAATGTCTATTTGAATTTTGAATTTGTGAAATACAGTGTGCCTCAGTGATCAGTATTTGGCCCATGACTATTTTATATGCAAGTGATATGCCCAAAATATTTGGTGGAAATGCTGTTATGTATGCAGATGAGACTACATTTGTTACAAGTAGTGTTTAAACAGATGACTTGCAAAAGAAAGCTTCTCAAATATGAAAAATTGAAACTATTATTTCAGTGAAAACAATCTTTTTATAAATGTTAACAAAACCATGTATAAGCAAATACATGTACACAAAACACATAACTCAAAAAATATTAGCGTCAATCTTGGAGGTTTAAATGTAAAACAGACAAAAAGTTAAAAATTTCTGGGAATGATGGTGGGCAGATACTTATTATGGGAGAATCGTTCAAGTGACAAGTGCTGTAAACCAACTTCAAGTATGTTTCTGATGAAAAAAATGTCACTGATGATAAACACACAAACATTACTAACAGTGACTATAGCCTAGTCCATTCATAGCTATCATATGGTATTTTTTTCCATGCTACAAAAGAAAGCTGTAAGATATACAGCAAAGAAGCTGCATAAATATTCAGTCAGTTCTTGATAAGATTTCAACGGGTGCAGAGATTGGAAACTTGTTCTAAATGTTCAGAAATGTGAAATTGTGCACATCACAAAATGAAAAAAACATAGTATCCTATGCTTATAATATCAATGAGTCACTGTTGGAATTGGCCAACTCATACTAATACCTGGGTGTAAAACTTTGTAAGAATATGAAATGGAATGATCACATAGGTTCAGTCATGGCAAAAGCAAGTGGTAGACTTCAGTTTATTGGTAGAATAAGGGGGAAGTGTAATCAGTCTACAAAAGAGATTGCCTATAAATCACTCATGCAACCATTCTAGGATATTGCTCAAGTATGTGGGACCAATACCAGATAGGAGCAACAGGGGATACTGGGCATATACAAAGAAGGGCAACAGGAATGTTCACAGGTTTGTTTAATCTATTGGAGAGTGTCACAGAGATACTACAGGAACTAAACTGGCAGGCTCTTGAAGACAGACATAAAATATCCCAAGAAAATATGTTAAAAAAATTTCAAGAACTGGCTCTAGGGATGTACCAAAACCTCCTGTTTATCAATATAACAAGGATCATGAAGATAAGATCAGAATATTACTGCATGCACAGAAGCATTCAGACTGTCATTCTTCCCATGCTCCACATGTGAATGGAATAGGAAAAAAACCTTAATGACTGGTACAATGGGAAATATGCTCTGCCATGCACCTCGTGGTGGCTTGCAGCGTATAGATGTAGATGTAGCTGGACGTGTAAATGTAGAAGTTTTCTCCTAAAGATTCTTGCAGAAATGTATTCAGAGAACTAAATATATTAGCCATATTATCACCACACACATATGAATCAATTATTTTCATAAAAACTAACAATACTGCATTGTTATACAGAGCTACACTTAATTGCATTACAATAACAAACTCATCATCACATTTAAGGAAATGGCTCAAACTATCTGATAAAGACCTGTAGAAGCACGAATTTGTGAGTGATGTGCAGATGCAGAATAAAGGCACACATGGCATTTTAATAAACACTTTTGATAAACTCAAAGTGTACACAACACAAGGTTGCTAGGTCACAAGGAATATGCCAGAACAGAATACAAAGAGCTTACAAAAGGCAAAATATATCTCACTGCAAGTGTCAATTGTTACCTGTGATTTCCTGGTTAACTCAGTCACTACACTAGCACACACACCCCTGCCCCCCTTATTTTTTTAAACCCAGAGACCCCCGAATATTGATGAATTGCCGTTTGATCTGTTGTCCTGCCCTCGTCACCATTGTGGGGTCACCCTAGTGAACTTCATTGTGGCGGCCACTGCCCCTCATTTGTCTGCTCATTGTCCATGATGGCTGAATTCATCATCTGGGGTGAAGTGATAGTGGGTGGATCTATACTGGCCCCCAATTGGCGCCATGTCAGTCTTCTCCTCTGTGAGATGAGCTGGCTGATCCAATAGCTCCATACTTAACAATCATATACAACACTTGCTCAACGAAAGATCTCTGGCCAAAGACTGGAATGTTGCCAATATTCAAGAAAAGTAATAGGAGTTATGCACTAAATTAAAGGCTCATATCATTAACATCAAATGCAGAAGGATTGTGGAGCATATATTGTGTTCGAAATTATGAATTACCTTGAAAAGAACTGTCTATTGACACATAGTCAACACACACTTAGAAAACCTCTTTCTTGCGAAACGCAACTAGCTCTTTATGCACATGAAGTGTTGAGTGCTATTTACAATGGATTTCAAATTGATTCCATGTTTCTAGATCTCCAAAAGTCTTTTGATTCATACCACAGAAGTGGCCTGTAGTGAAATTTCATTCTTATGGAATATTGTCTCAGTTATGTGACTGGATTCATGATTTCCCATCAGAGAGGTGACAGTTTGTAGTAACTGATGGGAAATCATGGAGTAAAACAGAAGTGACTTCTGGTGTTCCCCAAGGTAGTGTTATAGGCCCTCTGCTGTTCCTTATGTGTATAAATAATTTAGGATACAATCTGAGCAGCTGTCTTAGGTTCTTTGCAGATGATACTGTCATTTATCATCTAGTAAAGTCATCAGAAGATCAAAACAAATTACAAAATGATTCAGAAAAGATCCGTATAGTTAAAAAATTGGCAGTTGAGCCTAAATAATGAAAAGTGTGAGGTCATGCACATGGGTGCTAAAATGAATTTGTTAAACTTCAGTTACATGATACAGTAGTTAGCTCTAATGGCCATAAATTCAACTAAATATCTAAGAATTACAATTAAGAACAATTTAAATTAGGAAGAACACATAGAAAATTTTGTGGGAAAGGCAAACCAAAGACTGCATTTTATGGCAGAACACTTAGAAAATGTAAAAAATCTACTAAAGAGACAGCCTACATTACACTTGTCTGTCCTCTTTTGGAATACTGCTGTGTGGTCTGGGATTGTTACCACATAGGGTTAATGAAGTACATTGAGAAAGTTGAAAGAAGAGCAACATGTTTTGTACTATCACAAAATACAGGATTTGGGGTGGATACCACTACAACAAAAGACATTTTTCGTTATGGTAAAATCATCTCAAGAAATTTCAGTCACCGAGTTTCTCCTCCAAATGCATAAATGTTTTGTTGATGCCAACCTACAGAGGGAGAAATGATCATGATAAAAAAAGGGATATCAGAGCTCACATGAAAAGATATAGATGTTCATTTTTTCTGTGTGCTATTCATGATTGGAATAATAGAGAATTATTGTGAAGGTGGTTTGATGAACCTTCTGCCAGGCACTTAAGTGTGACTTGCAAAGTATCCACGTCCATGACTGTAAAAGTTATTATGGACAAATAAACCATTATTATTATTATTATTTTCTTTACTTTCTCAGACGTTAAGTCTGGTGAAGAATGGAGTGACGCGGACCTTTATCAAGCGTCACTTCCTTTTTGCTGTACGGTATATGTTATATTGCATTTAGGAACTTTCGGGTAATTGAACATGTATCAATAATTACGGATTTCTGTAATTGTATATATATGTTTGGATGTAGCTGTATTGCATTGATGTATTGGTGGATATTGTGTGGTATGACTCCTGTAGTTGATAGTATAATTGGTATGATGTCAACTTTATCCTGATGCCACATGTCTTTGACTTCCTCAGCCAGTTGGATGTATTTTTCAATTTTTTCTCCTGTTTTCTTTTGTATATTTGTTGTATTGGGTATGGATATTTCGATTAGTTGTGTTAATTTCTTCTTTTTATTGGTGAGTATGATGTCAGGTTTGTTATGTGGCGTTGTTTTATCTGTTATAATGGTTCTGTTCCAGTATAATTTGTATTCATCATTCTCCAGTACATTTTGTGGTGCATACTTGTATGTAGGAACGTGTTGTTTTATAAGTTTATGTTGTAAGGCAAGCTGTTGATGTATTATTTTTGCGACATTGTCATGTCTTCTGGGGTATTCTGTATTTGCTAGTATTGTACATCCGCTTGTGATGTGATCTACTGTTTCTATTTGTTGTTTACAAAGTCTGCATTTATCTGTTGTGGTATTGGGATCTTTAATAATATGCTTGCTGAAATACCTGGTGTTTATTGTTTGATCCTGTATTGCAATCATGAATCCTTCTGTCTCACTGTATATATTGCCTTTTCTTAGCCATGTGTTGGATGCGTCTTGATCGATGTGTGGCTGTGTTAGATGATACGGGTGCTTGCCATGAAGTGTTTTCTTTTTCCAATTTGCTTTCTTCGTATCTGTTGATGTTATGTGATCTAAAGGGTTGTAGAAGTGGTTATGAAATTGCAGTGGTGTAGCCGATGTATTTATATGAGTGATTGCCTTGTGTATTTTGCTAGTTTCTGCTCGTTCTAGAAAGAATTTTCTTAAATTGTCTACCTGTCCATAATGTAGGTTTTTTATGTCGATAAATCCCCTTCCTCCTTCCTTTCTGCTTAATGTGAATCTTTCTGTTGCTGAATGTATGTGATGTATTCTATATTTGTGGCATTGTGATCGTGTAAGTGTATTGAGTGCTTCTAGGTCTGTGTTACTCCATTTCACTACTCCAAATGAGTAGGTCAATATTGGTATGGCATAAGTATTTATAGCTTTTGTCTTGTTTCTTGCTGTCAGTTCTGTTTTCAGTATTTTTGTTAGTCTTTGTCTATATTTTTCTTTTAGTTCTTCTTTAATATTTGTATTATCTATTCCTATTTTTTGCCTGTATCCTAGATATTTATAGGCATCCGTTTCTTCCATCGCTTCTATGCAGTCGCTGTGGTTATCCAATATGTAATCTTCTTGTTTAGTGTGTTTTCCCTTGACTATGCTATTTTTCTTACATTTGTCTGTTCCAAAAGCCATACTTATATCATTGTTGAATCCTTCTGTTATCTTTAGTAATTGGTTGAGTTGTTGATTGGTTGCTGCCAGTAGTTTTAGATCATCCATGTATAGCAAATGTGTGATTTTGTGTGGGTATGTTCCAGTAATATTGTATCCATAATTTGTATTGTTTAGCATGTTGGATAGTGGGTTCAGAGCAAGGCAGAACCAGAAAGGACTTAATGAGTCTCCTTGGTATATTCCACGCTTAATCTGTATTGGCTGTGATGTGATATTATTAGAGTTTGTTTGGATATTAAGTGTGGTTTTCCAGTTTTTCATAACTATGTTTAGGAACTGCATCAATTTAGGATCTACTTTGTATATTTCCAATATCTGTAGTAACCATGAGTGGGGTACACTATCAAAAGCTTTTTGGTAATCAATGTATGCGTAGTGCAGCGACCTTTGTTTAGTTTTAGCTTGATATGTCACCTCTGCATCTATTATCAGTTGCTCTTTACATCCTCGTGCTCCTTTGCAACAGCCTTTTTGTTCTTCGTTTATAATTTTGTTCTGTGTTGTATGTGTCATTAATTTCTGTGTAATGACTGAAGTTAATATTTTGTAGATTGTTGGTAGGCATGTTATGGGGCGATATTTAGCTGGGTTTGCTGTGTCTGCTTGATCTTTAGGTTTCAGATAGGTTATTCCATGTGTAAGTGTATCAGGGAATGTGTATGGGTCTGCAATGTAACTGTTAAATAATTTAGTTAGATGTGAATGTGTTGAGGTGAACTTCTTTAGCCAGAAATTTGCTATTTTATCATTTCCAGGGGCTTTCCAATTGTGCGTAGAATTAATTGCTCGGGTGACTTCATGTTGCAAAATTATCACTTCAGGCATTTGTGGTATCATCTTGTATGAGTCTGTTTCTGCTTGTATCCACCGTGCATGCCTGTTATGTTGTACCGGGTTTGACCATATGTTGCTCCAGAAGTGTTCCATGTCTGTTATGTTTGGTGGATTGTCTATTTTAATGTGTGTGTTATCTATTGTCTGGTAAAATTTCTTTTGGTTTGTGTTGAATGTTTGGTTTTGTTTCCTTCTATTTTCACTTTTTTTGTATCTTCTAAGTCGTTTGGCCAATGCTTGTAACTTCTGCTTCTTTTCATCTAATTGCTCCATTGCTTCTTGCTGTGAGATTTTACCTAACCTTTTTCGTTTTTTTTCCGAGATTTCATTTCTTATAAATTGTGTTAGCTGTCCGATGTCTTTTCTCAGTTTTTCTATTCTGATCTGTAGCCTGTGTTGCCATGCTGGTTTTGTGGGTTTCTTCTGTGTGTTGGTTGGTTCTGATAATATTATTATTATTATTATTATTATTATTATTATTATTATTATTATTATTATAGGTAGATGTCCAATTCAAACAGTCTCCTCACGACTGCCCCAAAATATTTTTAAACTGTGTGGTCCTCTTTCTATCACCACACAAGGTCCAGTGTATGGTGATGTTCAAGGTGGATGGATGGAACCATGTTACAGCCAAACATGAGTAGTACTGAAGAGATCCATGTGAATAAATGACAGTTGCTCACTGTAAAGTATAAGCATAGTTGGCCATAATGGAGACACAAACTCAGAAATACTTGTGACTGGTGAAATCTGTGAGAGTTTTTCCAGTTTGTCTGTAATAAGCTCAGTGGGCAGTCTTAAGTTTTCTCCATACATCAACTCGGCCACTATGTGTCACATGTCTTCTTTCAGAGCCTTTGGGGTTCAGGTGCCACCAGTGGACCTCGTAAGGTGCGAATGAAATGCGTCATGTGTTAAAATTGACTGTGCTCTTGCCTCTGTCACAGATGTAATGCCAGGACACTCATCTAAAACTTAACTCATATCTCCTCCATACTCTCCAGCTGTGATCTCCACAAATGCCTGCAGTATTCCACAGGTGAGGTCCATCACCAATTTGAAATGGTGTAACAAATCTGCCCCATACGGGGTCACTGACAATCGCTAATTAGAAATTCCACTCAATTTGTTTGTTCAAACCAGTGGTTTCCACTATTTTTCAGTTTGTGAATAGGCTTAATTCTTGTAACGTCTTTTTTTATTTTCGGTAATTTAATTGATTTATTCTAGCTAAAGTATTATTTTTGCCATGAGTGAGAAGTGCCTTACTTGCCGTAGAATTGTTAGTTCCAGGGTTTGGATTTGCAGCAGAGATAGGAAGATAGTGGAACAGGAGGGGAAAATTGCTGCCCTTCAGGCTGAGCTAGATCAGGCTAGGGAAGATCTGGACAGGTTAAGGAGGGAGAAGGGCAAAGAGAGGTGGGAAGTGGCAACAGGTAACAGAAGGAACAGGCCTAGAACTAAGTCTGACAGTTTTGTGGTGAATGTCAAAAATATGTTTGACCTGTTGCTTCAGTTAGAAACTGATGAGCCTCAAACAGAGGTAGGTGTAGACAGGACACAACCAACTTTCAATAGGAAATTGAAAAAGAATGTAGGAAAGTCATCGAAAAGGAAGAAAGTTTTGTTGTTAGGCAGTTCTCATGCCAGAGGTGTAGGCCAACTTCTGTAGGAGGAATTAGGACCAGAATACCAGGTCACAAATTTTTTCAAACCAAGTGTTAGTCTGGATCAGGTGACAGAGGATTTAGGTTCACTCTGTAAAGGATTTACCAGGGAAGACACCGTGGTTATTGTGGGAGGGCCAGGGAACAGCATTGACAGAGATCCTGGGTACAGTATAGAGTGTGACCTGGTAAAGATTGCGTCGGCATCGAGACACACCAATGTTGAGTTTGTATCTGTCCTGAGACGCCATGACCGGCCTCATTTGAACTCTTCTGTTGGGAGAGTTAATTTGGAGTTGGAACGGCTGCTTGGGTTGGGTGCGGGGGCTCATATTGGTGTGGTTCCTGTTGATTCCCTCAGTAGGTGGGACTATACCAGGCACGGCCTACATCTCAACAGGAAAGGGAAGGGGAAACTGGCTGGGGTAATAGCAGGAAATTTAAAGGGGGAAGGCACTGCCATGAATGGTAAAATACCAGTGGTTACAGGTGTTGGAGCAGCACCTTTTTTAGGATAGGTAAGACAGAAAGATGTCAAGTTCTATGAGAGGTCAGGATTGAATCAAATCTTCAGTTTAGGAAAGAAATTAAACAGCACAATTCTAGCACATTGGATCACCAATCACAGCTGTCAATTATAAATTTTCACCAATCACCAGAAATTTTATCTCCACCAAGTTGTATCTCAGTCCTAGGTAATTGCATTGATGAATTAAAGTCATCCAACCCAGTTGACATAATCTGCCTCTCTGAACACTGATATAGGAACTAGGCCTAAGCACAATGAGAAACTCAGACAGGAGAGTACTGCAAATGTTAGAATAAGGAAAGGTTCTCATAAAAGTATCATTAAAAATAATGTAAGTATATTTCATCAAAATATTGGGAGTTTAAAGAATAAAATAGATGAGCTTCTGGTTTGTTTAGAAGATTTAGAAGCTGAGGATGAAATAGATATACCATGCCTGTCTGAGCATCACATTGTTACTGATATGGATAAGGTAAATGTAAGTGGATATAAGCTCTCTGCACATTTAATGAGAGAAAATATGGAGAAAGGAGGAGTTTCCATATATGTCAAAAGTTATCATTGTGCAAAAAGCAGAAACAAAAAAGTTTTGTGTAGAGAAACATATAGAAGCATGTGCCTGTGAGCTTAAATTAAATAAAGGCACATTTATAATTGTAACTGTATATAGGTCCCCATCAAGAAATTTTCATCTATTTCTGAAAAATTTGGACTCCTTGTTGTGCTATCTGTCAGACAGGGGGAAGCAAATTATTATTTGTGGGGACTTCAATGTAGATTCTCTGAAAGGGGGTAATAGGAAAAATGACCTTGAAGTATTACTCTGTTCTTTCAATTTGACACCCGTTATTGATTTTCCTACTCGGGTGGTAAAGGATAGCAGCTCACTGATAGATAACTTCTTTATAGACCAAGATAAGTTTAACCAGATAAATGCTCAGCCTGTTGAGCATGGTCTTTCTGATCATGGTGCACAGCTAGTTACAATATATGACATAGCTCCATTCAGCAATACTAAACAGTCCTCCAAAGTAGTACGTTCAGTCAACGATTTAACAATTGCAAATTTCAGGGAAAGCCTACAGCAGTTAGACTGGGATGAGGTGTACCGTGAACCTGATGGCAATTTAAAATATAATTTATTTCATGACATTTTTGTAAATGCATTTGAAAACTGCTTCCCCAAGGAAATAGTTAAATATACTCGTAAGAAACCTTGTAACAAACCATGGCTTACTAAGGGTATAAAAACATCTTGTAACCGGAAAAGGGAAATGTATCTGACAGCAAGAAAGAGTAGTGACCCAGAAACTATCAAACATTATAAAAACTACTGTGTTATATTAAGAAAAGTTATTAAACAATCCAGAAGTATGTGTATCATGTCTGAAATAAGCAACTCTGATAATAAAATTAAAACAATTTGGAATATTATTAGAAGAGAAACAGGTCAACCAAGAGCGCAGGAAGACAGTATTACCATCAAATTGAATGAAAACTTCACGAACAAAAAGTCAGAAGTTGAAAATATTTTTAATAATCATTTTCTAAATGTTGTGGATATAGTAGGATCCAGGTGTTCATTAGAAGATGCTAGGCTGTTAATGTAAGAGGCCATACCTATGCAATTTGATACAATTGAAATCTCACCCACTTCTCCCTCTGAAATTAGGAAAATAATAAACTTGCTTAAAAGCAAAAACTCACATGGAATTGATGGCATTTCCAGCAAAATACTAAAAGCTTGTTCTCAACAGATAAGTAAGATTCTCAGCCACCTGTGTAATAGCTCTCTGGAACAGGGCATTTTCTCTGATAGACTGAAATATGCTATTGTTATACCTTTGCATAAAAAGGGGGATAGATCTGATGTCAACAATTACCGTCCAATCTCCCTTCTAACAACTTTATCCAAAATCTTTGAGAAAGTAAAGTATTCAAGAGTAGCTTCACATATCACTAACAAAATGTCAGTTAGGTTTCCAGAAAGGTTTTTCAACAGAAAATGCCATATATGCTTTCACCAATCAAATTTTGAATGATCTGAATAACCAAACACCACCCGTTGGGATTTTTTTGTGATCTCTCAAAGGCTTTTGATTGTGCAAATCATGAAATTCTGCTAGACAAGCTCAAGTATTGTGGCATGAGTGGGACAGTGCACAAATGATTTAATTCGTACCTAACTGGAAGAGTGCAGAAAGTTGAAACGAGCAGTTCTCATAATATGCAAAGATCAGCACATTCCTCAAACCGGGGAACTATCAAGAATGGGATTCCACAAGGGTCAGTCTTGGGTCCTTTGTTGTTCTTAATATATATTAATGACTTGCCATTCTATATTCATGAAGAGGCAAAGTTAGTTCTCTTTGCTGATGATACAAGTATAGTAATCACACCTGACAAACAAGAATTAACTGATGAAATTGTCAATACTGTCTTTCAGAAAATTACTAAGTGGTTCCTTGTAAACGGACTCTCACTGAATTTTGATAAGACACAGTACATACAGTTCCGTACAGTGAATGGTATGACGCCATTAATAAATATAGACCTTAATCAGAAGCATATAGCTAAGGTAGAATACTCCAAATTTTTAGGTGTGTCCATTGATGAGAGATTACATTGGAAGAAACACATTGATGATCTGCTGAAACGTTTGAGTTCAGCTACTTATGCAATAAGGGCCATTGCAAATTTTGGTGATAAACATCTTAGTAAATTAGCTTACTATGCCTATTTTCACTCATTGCTTTCATATGGCATCATATTTTGGGGTAATTCATCACTGAGGGATAAAGTATTTATTGCACAAAAGTGTGTAATCAGAATAATAGCTGGAGTCCACCCAAGATCATCCTGCAGACATTTATTTAAGGATCTAGGGATATTCACAGTAGCTTCTCAGTATATATACTCTCTTATGAAATTTGTTATTAACAACCAAACCCAATTCAAAAGTAATAGCAGTGTGAATAACTACAATACTAGGAGAAAGGATGATCTTCACTATTCAAGATTAAATCTAACTTTGGCACAGAAAGGTGTGAATTATACTGCCACTAAAGTCTTCGGTCACTTACCAAATAGTATCAAAAGTCTGACAGATAACCAACAAGTATTTAAGAAGAAATTAAAAGAATTTCTGAATGACAACTCCTACTCCATAGAGGAATTTTTAGATATAAATTAAGAAAAAAAGAAAAAAAGAAAAATTATAAAAAAAAATAAAAAATAAAAAAAAATAAAAAAACACAAAAAATAAAAAAGTTGTTATATTAACTTAAGTATGTTGTTAAATTAACTTAATTATGTCATGTATTGGAAAATTTGACTCGTTCCACATCATTACAAAATATCGTATTCATGATCCATGGAACTAGTATTAATCTAATCTAATCTAATCTAACCTTCTATAATGATCTGAGTTAGCTGAACCACCGAATTTTAAATATACATACAGTAGATATGCATAAAATTTTATTCCAAGCAGGAGGTTTAATAACTTTAAATTATTTTAACCCTTAACAGTTACAACCACAAGTTATTATAGTTATGGCTTGGAACTTACACAATGTGTAGGCCTAGTTGCAAGTATAAATGCAAGTTCTCGTAATTACTCACCTCTTCTTTGGAATGCAGTGAGAAGGTTGCACCTGCTTTCCATGGCACAGATATTTGAAGTCAGGAACTGCAGAAGTTAAATAAAGTCTCAGATCACTTTCAGCAAAAAGTGTGTTTCAGTGTTTATTTTTTAAATAGGCTTATGAAGAAAAGTCTTTTTGCACAAATATGGGGATGAAAAGGGTAATAATGCTAATCATAGCGTGTAGGCTTTCACGGCCGGCGTCTTCAGTAATTAAAACTTCCGGGCTAAGAGGCCGTGGTCCAATAGTAGAAATACTTCTCCCTGACGTTTCTTTGCCAGCTGCGGGCAACATCATCTGAGGTGAGTCTACGACTAATAAAGCTGTTATGGCTTTGTTCACCAACACTGGGAAGTCCTTGAAATTAAATCAAAAACCAATTAATGGCAAATGGACATCATGTGAAAGATATTGAAAGGTTACAGCTAAGTGGTTACTGTCAGGCAGCGCATTATTCTAGAACCATCATGGAAGAAGGTGGAGTTGTAATTTATGTAAAAAACAACATATCTTACAATGCATTAGATTTAAAGAGCCATTGTATAGAGCAACAAATTGAAGTATGTGGTGTTGAGATTACTGTAAATGACTTGAATGTGTTTCTTAAGCACTTAGATTCTTTATTATCCATACTGTACTCAAAGTCCAAGAACTTGATAATTACTGGTGACTTTAATGTTGATTTCCTAAATGAGAGCAATAGTAAAGCTGATTTAGTACATTTAATGGAGTCTTATAATCTGATGGCAATAGTAGATTTCCCAACTAGGGTTACTGTTAACAGTAAAAGTCTGATAGATAATATATTTATAGATAAGTCTAAATGCAATGAGATCAATGTACATCCAATCCTTGGCCTTTCTGATCATGGTGGTCAATTGCCTAGGCTCAATTACATCAGTGTGTGCAACAGTTCCAAGCATTCTTGGAAATTTTTTAGGATAATAAATGAACAGGGCCTTAAAAAATTCAATGATAGCCTAAAAGAGAGAGACTGGAGCCGAGTTTATAAGGAAACAGATGTAAACAAAAAGTACAATTCATTTTTAAATGAATTCATGTCTGTATTTCAGTCCATCTTTCCCAAAAAAGTAGTTAGAAATAGTCATATAGGCAATGCCAAGAAGTCTTGGATCACTACAGGGATAATAACATCTTGTAGAACAAAGAGGATGTTATACAGTTCTCTCAGGACTTGTAATGATCCAAAGAAACGACAACACTACAAACTTTACTGTAGCATTCTCAAGAAGGTTATCAATAAATCTAAAAGTATGTGCATAAAATCAGAAATTGAAAGCTCAGAAAATAAAATTAAAACTATATGGAATGTAATAAAGAGGGAAACTGGCAGGACAACAGGGAACATGTCTCAGGTAGAGATTAAAACAGGGGACAGTATCATAAAGAAACCTGAGTTGGTTGCAGAAATATTTAATAACCACTTTTTGAGAGCAGCAGAGAAGACAGGCTGTAATGGTTCTATGGAAGAATCATTGTCCCTCCTACAGAAAGCTATTAGCAACAGAATCCCACAGTTATCCTTATCTCCAGTTACTGTAAGCGAAGTCATAAGAGTAATTAGATCATTAAAAAATAAAAATTCTGCTGGTGTGGACAATATTTCTAGTAAAATACTGAAACACTGTTATAAATTTGTTAGTCCCGTCTTATGCAACATATACAATGCATCCCTACAAGATGGGATTGTCCCTGACAGACTTAAGTTGGCTGTAGTGATTCCTCCCTTTAAAAAAGTGGATAAAAGCATTGTTACAAACTATCGCCCAATATCCCTATTAACTACCTTCTCGAAAATTCTAGAAAAACTCATGCACAGGAGGATTGTAGACCATCTCAACTTCCACAGTATCTTAAGCAAAAAATCAGTTTGGTTTTCATGCCGGTCTTTGTACTGAACAGGCAATATTCTCTTTCAGCAACCAAGTTTTGGAAGCCATTAACAAAAAAATGTCTCCAGTGGGTATTTTTTGTGATCTTACGAAAGCCTTTGACTGTGTAAACCACCAAATTCTTTTGAAAAAGGCAGAACACTATGGTTTAGGTGGTACTGTTGGCTTGTGGCTACAATCATATCTACAGGATCGGAAGCAGACTGTAATGCTAAATGGCTCTTCTGGAGAACCTGCCTCGTCTAAATGTGGCACGATAACGTGTGGTGTGCCTCAAGGCTCCGTTTTGGGCCCACTGCTTTTCCTAATCTTTATTAATGATCTTCCTCTTTTTTCTGAGACAAACAGCAAATTTACCCTGTTTGCCGATGATACCACAATTCTAATTGACGATTTGATTGATCATGATCTTGAAAAAACTACAAATACTGTTTTTAATGACATCTTAAATTGGTTCTCCTCAAATGGTCTCTCACTCAATGAAGATAAAACTCATTATATGAGGTTCCACACATCACAAAGTAATCCCGATGAAATTGACATAAAATGTAGAGATCAACCAATACAGAAAGTTGAAGACACAAAATTCCTGGGTGCTCACATAGACAGTAAATGTAATTGGTCAGTTCACATTCTTCATCTATGTAAAAAACTTAGCTCAGCAACATTTGCATTACGGGTAATTTCTTCAGTGGCTGAAGTTGACACTATTAAGGTTGCCTACTTTGGCTACTTCCATTCATTGATGTCATATGCTATCATATTCTGGGGGAACCATCCACTTGCAAAAAAAGTTTTCACCATCCAAAAAAAGCAATCAGAATAATGTGTGGGGTCCATCAAAGACACTCTTGCAGGCACTTGTTTCGGAAGATAGGTATCCTAACAACTGCCTCACAGTATATTTTTTCCTTGCTGACCTTTGTGTGCAAAAATTATTCCATCTACCAAGACAACAGTAAATTCCATGGTTATAACACCAGAAACAAAAACAATCTACATTTAGAAATGAAACGTCTCACTCTGGTACAAAAAGGAGTTTACTACTCCAGCATTAAGCTGTTCAATGCTCTACCACTACATATCAAATGTGTTCATACAGAACTGCCAAAATTTAAACAAGTTCTCAAAGATTACCTGACAGAGAAATCTTATTATACTGTGGATGAATACCTGAAAGAAAATGTATACCATCACTAAACTTATTGTGTCTAGAAGTAGTTCAATTGATTTTATTGTGCATTTGGGCATTAGCACACTTTTTGTAACAACAGATTGGCTGTACATGTATTTACTCTTGTAGGCCTAATATCTGATTTAACTTTGTGCTCTTATCTTTAACCTTTATTTTAAACTCCTTTTTCTGTCAAATGGTTGTTATGTTATCTAGCTGACATTGTATCTGTTACTGTATTTATAGTATGTCTTACTTAAACTATGTACAATTTGCCATTGAATTGCCCTTGTATTTATTGTAAGTTTAAGTTGAAACCTGTACAATTTGACACGTTCCATATCCTTGTGATTGACTCACTAACTGGATCTACGGAACAAGAAATAAATAAATAAATAAATAAACACAATCAGTTGAAATTTCAAGAGGGTGCTCTTTTTTATTTGCACTTAATATGGATTCTGAAACTGTTGACTCTTCAAAGGGATTGTGAATCCAGCTGTTATTATTGGACACAGCAGGGAAATATTTTCTGAAGGTTTTTCCAAGTCCCTTCAGATATTATTTATCCACATTCCTGATATCTTCAGCCAAAGAAAGACGATTTTCCACAAGGAAGTCATAAACGGTATCAAAGCCCTCAGTTTGATTCCTATTGAAACACTTTTCCCAAAAATTAAATTTTTTAATTAATGAGTCAATATGGTCTTGCTCAATATAAACATTTATATTTGGCCACTGGAAAGATAAGTTTAAACTGCTAATTTTTAAGAAAATGTCTGCCAAATAAGCTTAATTCTGAAGCCAGATTTTGTCTTCCATGTACTTTGCTTTGTGAAAGGCATGGCTGGTGACAAAAATGTGAACTTGATTCTTAAGCTCATACAGTTTGTAAATATTTCTACTTCAATATAGCTGCTTGATTTCAATGTGAAACAATAAACACTTATAAATGCTTCCCACTTTTTCAGAAAGCACCACAAAGATGAGGGAATTCGTAGAGCAAGCGCTAATAAAAATAATTACGGTACTTCACTGCATTGTACAGCATAGATTTCAATTGATTAGGCATGCATTTAGAAACAAGAGCCTATCTGTGAATGCAACAATGTGTCCAAGAAGTGTTCAGCACTACTTACTTCACTTTGGTAACAAACCCAGTGTAACACCCTGTCATAGAATTTGCACCATCTGAACAAAGGCCTAGTCTACTGAATTTTTGTGGACGTATTCATTGTTTCACTTAAATATATCTTCTCCATAGTTCTCTCTTTTACAAAATAACAAAATAGCTAACTTGGCAACATCAGTCAATTCTTCACATTGAACAACAAAAGAAGGCCTGGCATGAGCTCTTTCCAAAAATTTCATTTTTGACATAATTTGACATATCTTTAATCCAACAGTTGATTGTACTGTTTGACAATAGTACTACATTTGCTTTTTTATGAGAGATTCTACAAACACACACTGCACTACATCATTATACACAGTCACACTAAATTGTCAGCTACTGAATGAGACTTTGCAGTTTTAGCAATTCTGTAGCTAGTGTAATAAGATACTTCAAGAGCATTCTCATTGTCACTGTTTGCTGTGGATACAAAAGCAGATAAATTATTTTTCCACTTGTTACCATTTCATGTAAAAGGATCAACAGATTTGTTTATGTGGGTGGGCTGTTTGTTTCTAAATGGCATTTAAGTGGAGAAGGTTTTAAATTACTGTTAGTGAGAATATC
This sequence comes from Schistocerca nitens, assembly GCF_023898315.1. NCBI lineage: Eukaryota > Metazoa > Arthropoda > Insecta > Orthoptera > Acrididae > Schistocerca > Schistocerca nitens. Next base: position 450,074,531 of record NC_064620.1, read on the forward strand.
ATCATAAACAACACACAGTGGTCTCTGACAGTTCTTGTCACCTATATATGAAAATCCAAACCTAATGTAATTATCGTCATACTTTGTTTTCTTTCCACATGGTTCACTTTTGTCCGATTGACATACATCACTAGAAGCTGACTGACTTGTTGACAACACTAACTGATGATATTGTCAAACCCTGTTTCCCTTGCAAGCTTCCACTTTTCAACAAGTTACCCGCTTTAACATAAACAGAAACAATTCTGATACACAACTGACAACTCGCTATTGTTGAAAATCAAAGGCCTGACCACCATGTAACCATTCCCTGCTGGGGTCATGGTACTGTTGTTAGTACTATTAGAACACAAAGAAGCTGGCAGACTAAATTTCCATAGTAGCGAAATCAAATACATTCCTAACAATGTTATGTAACTGTAAATCAAGTGATTAGGGTAAATTTTAATTTATCATAGAAGTAATGTGAAATTCCCAATGTTACACATGTGTAACAAGGGGCATTATAGCATTAATTTGATAGTAATAGCAGTAGTAGTAATAATAATAACAGCAACAATAATAATAAATATTATTATTACAATGCCATAGAAACTAAGAAAATAGTAATAAATCTAACCTCAAAACCCATCATTATGGAAAAGTTTTGGCAAACTGCTTAAATATTTTGTGTCTCAGGGAAAGGGGTGGGGGGTGTTGCAACATTCTTTACACGTCATTGGTGTTCCATGGATTCTTGGCCCCCACAGGAAATTTTGCCATGATCCCTTGACTATGTTAGCATCATTTTTGGAAGCCTGAACTACAGTCTTGTGTCATCCTTGCCACTTTCACTGTGGTATCACTCACCATTTCCTTACAGATGCAATCATTCAGCATCTCACCCACTTTGGTTTCACACTGTGTTATATCCATTGCAACTATGGTATTTACTTTATTCACTGAAGATAATAATGTCATTGTTTTGCTTGAGCCTGTGATTGTGGCTCTTTCTTCAGGTGAAATATCGTCCTTTGGTGGCTTTGTATGCAGTAAGATTGTAATTGTGACTTGCTGAATCATCTCTGCTTCTACTTGAGGCAATTTTTTGATTCTCATTTCAATAGTCAACGACATGTCCTCTAATGAAACACACTTGGAAATAACTGAGAATTTTAAACCCTTAGGCAGTGATTCTGTAACTGCTTTACTAATGGTCTGAGTTCATATATTCACAAACAAAATGCCTAGCTTTCTCCAAGTATTCTATTTCATCTGTGTACTTTTTATAACATTCCACTAAAATTGTAGATTTACAAAAAAGCAGCATATTTTTCTGTCTTTTGCTTGTAACTAATCTTCAAAAGTATTGCACAATGTTACAACTGTTTGTAGCAGAATTCCACTTATCTTGGAGCAAAGTAGATCAGTGATCTGGCTTCACTGCAATGCAACACTTATTGGATCCATCATGTATGTATGAACAAAAAGTGGAGCTCTAATATTGCTGAAATGATGGCTACAAGACTCTTAGATTCACTTTCACTGTATTAATAAATAACAGAGAAACACACTGATCTTGACATAATAAATCATACTGCACATTTAAGGAACTTTAAACACAGCTTAATATTTACTTGCTTACAACTGCACAACATACTGTTTTACTTGCTTACAACTGCACAACATACTGAACAACATGGCCTCCACCATGCTATGCTATATATTGTAATGACAATTACATTTTGTTAACTTCATCACTGAAACTGTTACATCAATTAATTTACAAGCTAAAAGTTACATATTATAAGAGGTTTCTCGCATTATGCAACATCACAAATTGAAGCAGGGCATTTGCCATTAGTACAATTCAAACTGTGTAAAGTTTTCACATGAAATTAACTACTTAAGGCTTTAACTACATATTAATTACTTTATTGAAGCTATCAATAACATATTTTCTGTATCTGTGTGTATTGCGGAGTCTGTCACATATAAATCTCTTGAGGTCAATAGATAATAATGTTGATTCCAGGGACTGTTGACAAGATGATATTACTAGAATGTTCCAAGGAAAGTAAATCTGCAGCATAATAAATTGATTAGAGGTTGAAAGTTACATTAACATGACTAAAAAGTCAGAAGTCAGTATAAAGTTTGAAGCCAAGTGGAAATACATATGAATAGAAAAAAAACAGCAGTCACTCAAAATGTATGAGAAAAATATGTGACTACAGGATCAAATCTCACTAGCCCTGGTATCAGTCATTTCAGTATGTAGCAGCCGAGTCTGACACACAACAGTTTCCATGAATTCCACTTTTGTCACTTCTTTTCTAATTCACTTAACATAGCAACTTACCTGCACATTATTTTGTCAGCATTAATGCAGTCAATAACTGATAGCTGTTGTGCTAGTCATATACAGGGTGTCTCACTTAATAATTGCTAGGTGCATTTTCTTTGGTGTTTCAGCAGATGTTTGCAATTTCATTTTTGCAACATGTAGCTGGAAACAGCTCAAACAAATACTGCTAATCATGTCTTTCACGTAACATCCCGTGTCAGTGGAAAGTGCCAGTTTTTTCTCATTACAAACAAAATGATTTTTAAAGTGGGATTTTATGTGTCTGTTCATCAGAGGAGTCCAAATATAGCCTAGTGCGAAATCCATTTTATCAGTTCATATTAAATGGACAATAAAACATGAGGAATAACCAGTACTTCAGCATCAACAGCACTGCTCTGGACAGTCTGAGTGCTATTGCCATGTAGAAATGCTGCAAGTCACTGCTGGAGTACTGATTATTTTTCATGTTTCACTGTTCCTGTTGACACATACCAATGAAACAAATAATGCACTACACTAATTTGAAGTTGCTCCATTGAATGGACACATAAAATTCTAATTTAAAAATATTTTGTTTGTGATGGGAAACAAACTGACTGTTTCCAGTGATGCTGTGTGTTGTATGAAAGTTGTGATGAGCAAGATTTGCTTGGGCTTACTTCAATTACACATTGCAAAAGCAAAATTTCAAATACGTGCAAAAAAAAAGAAACAGAAAAATGTGCTTGATGGCTTACAGGGGAGACACCTGATATACTTCCTGAACAGCACTCTGTTATTAAAATCCTAGAATGGTGATGGATTCTTTCCCTCAGTAATGATGGGCTGTCATGGAGGTAGATGGTAATTATTTTTCAGGTCATCATCATCATCATCATCATCATCATCATCATCATCATCACATACATTTCCATCATTAAATAAAATGGTGTTTCCAGTTACTGAGCTCACATATGTCTGCAACTTCTTCTTCCATGAGTAATGGTCTTGGGTGATATTCAGCCAATTGCCTCCTGCAATCTTCTGCAGGTCTTTGTTCTACTTGTTTGCAGTCTTCTTTGTAGTTTATCTATGCCTCTTAGAATTCATTTCAACACTGCTTTTGTCCATCAGTCAACCTTTCTTCTGGAAACATGGCCAGAGCACTGTGATTTCACAGTAACTGTTGTCTCTAGGATGTCTTTGAGATGTGTAATTGATCTCATGACTTCTGCCCTTTTTTTGGCTTTCCCTTCAAGTCCCAAAATAGAACATAATGGCATGAATTTTGGTACAATGGCATGGTATCAGTGAATTTTCAGATACACAAGATTGTTTAGTAGTTTCTCCTTTGTATTCTTCAGCTGTTCCAGCTGAGCATGGCCAGGTAACAGATATAAGTGTGAAGTTTTCCCTAACCACCTTAAAAGGCAATAAGCATACACACCTCTTCTGAGGTGTGTTAGATACAACACAGGAAATTGGCAGGAGCTGGTATCACCTGGACTGTGGTTGCCTTCTCAGTTTCCAAGAGCTCTTTCTACTTACCAGGAGCTGTTGACATAGTAGAGAAAATTATGATAAGCTATCCTGATAGTTAAGTACTCAAACAACATGAACAGGAATGCTGACTTCAGGCTACAAATATCCTGGCTGTCAGTGAACCCAATCCAATGGACTGTCCACATTCACCATGCAGCAGACCTTCAAGACAAGCTGCAACAGAATAAACAAATAGCTACAAGTTAACTGGCATGTTGGTCATGTCTTCCTGCAGAAAAATACTGCCTCCAGATACAAGCTGTTCATTCCATTTCCTGCAAATCATCTGACAATCTGGCACAAGCAATGGCCTCTCATACAGCTAGGGCAAGAGTAGAACACTTCCCAGTTCATTTTGTCTTTACCAAAAAATTCTTTGTGTTGGTCAGCTTCAGCTGCAGTATTCCAGTAAGACAACTAAAGAAACTAAAATATTTCAGTTGAAGAAAGACATTGAAGTAGCAATGCAAAAAGTTTACTGTCCACAATTTCTGCCACTATATTTGATCATCACATACTATTAAGTGGAACTAATACTCAGCTTGGCATTCTCTCCAATTTACAGTACTACATGCAATGTCAAAACTGCTATGAGACTGCCATAGGGCAGCAGTGACATCTCACATGTTTATGTCAGCAGAAACAAGTTCAACACACACTTCCATTTCAAATTTCTGATTATTATGGCCTTATGTAGTCAGTTTTTTTTTTTTTTTTTTTTTTTTTTTTTTTTTGTGGTTTTCGGGCGCACAACTTCAATGGTCATTAGCGCCCTGACTACTCTAAGAATGCACCGCGAGGCACAAGTTGACAACAACAACTAAAAGGGAAAACACAATAAAAGACAGACTGACAGGCATAGGATTAAAAAACATCATCAAATGTCCTTAGCGAGGTTTGTCAAATTGATAAAACAAAGAACACGAGCAGCTGCTCGTGGGTCATCCGCTAAAATGGCATCTAAAGTAGTAGGCAGGTTAAGATCGAGGCGCAGTGTTTTAAGATCGGGACAGGACATTAAAATGTGACAAACCGTCAGCAAGTGCCCACATGGGCAGAACGGCGCCGGCTCAGCCGTCAGCAGATGGCGATGGCTGAACCGGCAGTGTCCAATTCTTAACCTTGCTAAAACGACCTCCTCCCGCCGAGAAAGGCGTGAGGAGGACGTCCAAGCCACGGGAAGAGGTTTTAAGGCCCGAAGCTTGTTGTCGGTAAGTGCAGCCCAATCGGCATGCCACAGCGACACAACGCGCCGACAAATGACCCTGCTAAAATCGGACGAAGGGACACAACAAGAAGCTGTCCGAGGCTGGAGGACCGCAGCCTTGGCCGCGGCATCTGCAGCTTCGTTCCCAGGGATACCGACATGGCCAGGAACCCACATAAAGCTAACCGGCGTACCGACGTCCACCAGCTGCTGAAGAGAGCGTTGGATCCGGTGTACGAAAGGGTGAACCGGGTACGGATCACTGAGGCTCTGGATGGCGCTCAGGGAATCTGAGCAGATGACATAAGCAGAATGTCGGTGGCGGCAGATGTACAGAACAGCCTGGTAGAGGGCAAAGAGCTCAGCTGTGAAGACCGAACAATGGCCATGGAGCCGGTATTGGAAACTTTGTGCCCCGACAATAAAGGAACACCCGACCCCGTCATTGGTCTTAGAGCCATCTGTATAAATGAAAGTCATGTTGTTGAACTTCGAACGAAGTTCCAAAAAACGGGAGTGGTAGACCGAACCGGGGGTGACCTCTTTTGGGAGCGAGCTGAGGTCGAGGTGAACGCGGACCTGAGCCTGGAGCCAAGGTGGCGTGCGGCTCTCGCCCACTCGAAAGGTTGCAGGGAGTGAAAAATGAAGGTGTTGAAGGAGGCGACGAAAGCGAACTCCAGGGGGTAGCAAGGCAGAGACATACAACCCGTATTGAAGGTCAAGAGAGTCATCAAAAAAGGAACGATAAGAAGGATGGTCGGGCATTGACAGTAGCCGACAGGCATACCGACAAAGCAGTATATCGCGCCGGTAGGTGAGTGGCAATTCGCCAGCGTCAGCATGAAGACTCTCTACGGGACTGGTATAAAATGCTCCGATCGCAAGTCGTAAACCCCGATGTTGTATGGAGTTGAGGCGGCGTAAGATGGATGGCCGTGCAGAGGAGTATACGAAGCTCCCATAATCCAGCTTGGAGCGGACGATCGACCGATATAGACGAAGTAGGACGGTTCGATCCGCTCCCCACGACATACCACTGAGAACACGGAGGACATTTAAAGAACTGGTACAACGGGCGGCCAAATATGACACATGTGGAGACCAACTAAGTTTCCTGTCAAAGGTAAGGCCTAAAAATTTGATTGTCTCCACGAGTGGGAGAGCAACGGGACCGAGTCGTAAGGACGGTGGGAGAAACGCTTTGTAGCGCCAGAAGTTAATACAGACCGTCTTCTCGGCAGAAAAACGGAAGCCATTGGCGACACTCCAGGAGTAAAGACGGTCAAGAGAACGCTGAAGACAGCGCTCCAAGACACGTGGACACTGCGCGCTGCAATAGATGGTAAAATCGTCCACGAAAAGGGAGCCTGATACATCAGCTGGGAGGCAATCCATTATTGGATTGATCGGGATGGCGAAGAGAGCGACGCTCAAAACTGAGCCCTGTGGCACCCCATTCTCCTGGCGAAAGGTGTCGGACAGGACAGAACCCACACGTACCCGAAACTGTCGATCCATTAAAAAGGAACGAATAAAAAGAGGGAGGCGACCACGAAAGCCCCACGTATGCATGGTGCGGAGAATGCCTGCCCTCCAACAGGTGTCGTAAGCCTTCTCCAAATCAAAGAACAGCCGCGGTCGGGCGCTTCCGCAAGAAGTTATTCATGATGAAGGTCGACAAGGTAACCAGATGGTCGACAGCAGAGCGGCGCCTTCGAAATCCACATTGTACATTGGTAAGTAGGCGGCGAGACTCGAGCAGCCAAACCAATCGAGAGTTAACCATTCGCTCCATCACTTTACAGACACAGCTGGTAAGCGAGATAGGTCGATAACTGGAAGGCAAGTGCCTGTCCTTCCCCGGCTTAGGAATCGGGACAACAATAGACTCGCGCCAGCATGCGGGAACATGTCCCTCAATCCAGATACGATTGTATGTACGAAGAAGAAAACCTTTACCCGCAGGAGAAAGGTTCTTCAGCATCTGAATATGAATAGAATCAGGCCCTGGAGCGGAGGACCGTGATCGGCCAAGTGCGGTTTCGAGTTCCCGCATGGTGAATGGGGCATTATAACTTTCACAATTCGAGGAGCGGAAGTCACGTGGCCTAGCCTCCTCGGCCTGTTTGCGGGGGAGGAAGGCAGGGTGGTAATGAGCGGAGCTCGAAACCTCGGCGAAAAAGCGGCCGAAGGCATTGGAGACAGCCTCAGGGGCCACAAGGACTTCATTCGCGACCTTCAAGCCAGAAATTGGGGAGTGGACCTTAGTGCCAGATAGCCGGCGCAGGCTACCCCAGACAACAGAAGAAGGAGTAGAACTGTTGAAGGTGCTGGTGAAAGCAGCCCAGCTGGCTTTCTTGCTTTCTTTAATAATACGACGACACTGAGCACGTAATCGTTTATAATTAATACAATTCGCCACTGTAGGGTGGCGTTGAAAGGTGCGTAAAGCACGTCGACGAGCACGTATAGCGTCCCTACATGCTGCGGTCCACCAGGGGACCGGTACGCGACGTGGAGAAGAGGTAGGGTGAGGGATGGAATATTCAGCAGCAGCGAGAATGACTTCCGTGAGGTGTGCGACCTGACGATCGCAGCTTGTGAAGGTTTGATCCTGAAAGGTCGCCCTGGAAGAGAAGAGCCCCCAGTCTGCCTTGGAGATGGTCCAACGAGAGGAGCACGGAGAGGGAGTATGCTGCAGGAGATGGATAATACACGGGAAGTGGTCGCTCGAATATGTATCAGCAAGGGCATACCACTCAAACCGGCGTGCAAGTTGGGGAGTACATATAGAGAGGTCTAAATGGGAATAGGTATGAGATGTGTCCGAAAGAAAAGTAGGGGCGCCAGTATTGAGGCAGACAAGATTGAGCTGGTTGAAAAGGTCTGCTAACAAGGAGCCCCTCGGGCAGGATGCTGGAGAGCCCCAAAGAGGATGGTGGGCATTGAAGTCTCCAGTTAACAAAAATGGTGCAGGTAGCTGAGCAACAAGTTGCGTCATGTCTGCCCTGGTAACGGTAGATGACGATGGAGCGTAAACGGTACAAAAGGAAAACGTAAAAGTGGGGAGAGTAATGCGGATGGCAACTGCCTGCAGGCCGGTGTGCAACGTGATGGGATCGTAGTAAATATCATCCCGGACCAGCAACATAACCCCTCCATGAGCTGGGATACCTACCACAGGGGGTAGGTCAAAACGCACAGAGGTGTAGTGTGCCAAGGCAATTTGATCGCATGGGCGTAGCTTCGTTTCCTGGAGGGCTACGACGAGCGGACGATGCGAGCGGAGCAGCAACTTCAAGTCCTCTCGGTTGGAGCGAACGCTGCGAATATTCCAGTTAATAAGTGCCATCGGAAGAAAAGGAAGATGAGAGAAGGGGTCACCTCGAAGGCCGCTGAGGGCCTGGCTTCGAGCGAGCACTGCCGCCGCTATCAGTAGGCGGACAGTCATCGTCCATTGGTTCTATAGGTTCATCGGCCATCTTGGGAAGATGGCCGGGAGGGGGAGCTTCCTCCGCCGGTGAACGGCCAGATGTTCGGCTACCAGCGGTGCGGCCAGGCGAAAGGGATGACGGCCTGGGGCGGCAACCGCTGGGTGGCGCAGGAGAAGAAATGCGCCGTGGCGGAGAAGGAGAACTGTGCTTCCTATTAGCCTTCTTGGATGGTCGTTTGGTGGAAGTACCGGACGAAGGCTGGGAGGTCGAGGTACGTAGGAAGTCTGCACGGGACTGTTCCTTCTTGAAGGCCCGTGCATCTGACTTCTGGGTCTTCGTCTTAGCAGAAGCTGATGAAGGGGCTGGTGTCTGTGGGGTGATGGGACGAAGAGGAGACGTCGACCGCGCGATCTTAGCACTGGCCGAACGGACGACCGTGGTGCTGAAGGTCAGATCGCATGTCTGGGTTGCTACCTCCCGGGTAGTCCGAGGAGAGGCGAGGACAGTGCTGTATTTCCCCGCTGGGAGCAGCGTGGGCTTCCTACTAGCCAATAGCTTGCGAGCAGCCGAGGTGGACACTTTCTCTTTGACTCGAATTTCCTGGATACAGCGTTCTTCCTTATAGACAGGACAGTCGCGGGAGGATGCGGCATGGTCACCCTGACAGTTCACACAACGAGGAGACGGAGGTGGACAGTCACCCTCATGGGCATCCCTGCCACAAGTGACACATTTAGCCGCATTGGAACAAGACTGTCGAGTGTGATTGAAACGCTGACACTGGTAGCAGCGCGTAGGTGTCGGGACATAGGGGCGAACAGAAATAACCTCGTAGCCCGCCTTGATGCGCGATGGCAGCTTAACACTATCGAAGGTTAAGAAAAGTGTCCGGGTCGGTACAAGGTCATTGTTGACCTTTTTCATGACCCGATGGACAGCCGTCACGCCCTGCTCAGCGAGGAAAGATTGAATCTCCTCGTCAGTCAAACCGTCGAGGGATCTAGTGTAGACCACACCACGAGACGAATTCAAAGTTCGGTGAGCCTCCACCCGGACAGGGAATGTGTACAGGAGTGTGGCCCGAAGCAGTTTTTGTGCCTGAAAGGCGCTCTCAGTTTCTAGTAATAAGGTACCGTTATGCAACCTGGTACAAGATTTGACAGATCCGGCTATGGCATCTACGCCCTTCTGGATAACGAAAGGGTTGACAGAGGAAAAATCCTTTCCGTCCTCAGATCGAGAAACTACGAGGAACTGTGGGGCAGGCGGTAGTATTTTTGTCACTGTTGGCTGGTCACGTTTCCGTTTGTGGGTCGAAGTCGAAAGCGATGGAGTAGAATCCATTGCGGAGGAATCCCCCATGATTGCCAGCGTCTCCGATGGCGCGCTCCTTCCTTGTGGGGACCCTCTCAGAGGGCACTCCCGCCTTAGGTGAATGTTTACACCTCAGGTCACACCTCCCGAGAAACAGACGGAGGGACCAATCGGCATGGTCAGAAGGTATCAGCTCAGGCAATCACCCCTCCCCGGGCCTGGCCTTTACCAGGGGGTACGCGCGTGCCTTACATGTCTACCCAGGGCGGGGACTTACGCGTTACCCCGTCACCGGCTATGCGTGCGAACGCGTGGGTCGGCCTTCAGACACGCACAGGGAGGAAGGAAGAAGAGGAAAAAGAAGAGAGAGGGAGAAAGAGGACAGACTGTCTCAAACGCCGAGGCGGAGACCAGAGAAGGCAAGGAGAAGAAGGCAATGAGAAAGCAAGGAGAAAAAGGCAATGAGAAGGCAAGGAGGAGTCAAGGGAAAGAGTAAGGAAGACAGTGAAGGGGAGAAGAGCAAAGAAAGGAACCAACAAAAGGAAGGAAGAAACGAGAAGTGAAAAACCAAAAAGACCACGATTATAGGTCGTGAAACCGTCCGTCTCCGGACGCAGGCGCTAACTACCCCCGTGAGGGGGATGGACTCCTTTTAGTCGCCTCTTACGACAGGCAGGAATACCTCGGGCCTATTCTAATCCCCGGACCCGCAGGGGGGGTAGTCACAGTGACTGTAGTAGTAATCAGAACTGTTTTTAAACAACTCAACCAACTTAAGAAAATATTCAAAATAAAGTAGCCAGAATAACTAAAAATACCTGCAGAAAGAGGGGTACAAATATGAAAACTCAAAAATTAAGTTACTGTAGCTTGCCCAAAAGGTATCTGATTCTAAACTGACCTACAAAATTGGAACAAGGAGACTGTTTCAAGTTTTACCAAAAGCTTAGACTGTACAGATTAACACAGTTTGATAGACATTTCTTAGCTGTGACAGCTTGCAGCATTGCCCATGCTTAGTTTTATCATATATATCTATTGGAAATTATTGATCATCAGTATCAGATTTTTCTTCAGTATAACTTTTTCATGCACTTACTTTGCTATCCACGGAGTACAGTCATATGAATGTTGATGTAGACCACTGCTGCAAAGGATATTATTGCTGAAGAGATAATAATACTGGCTATAAAAGATGTAATTGAAAAACTTATTTAGAAAGGCTCAGCTAGTTTTAAAATGTGCACAGTTGAGTACAAATACTGTGCAGTGATATATTGAGGAAATGGCTGATGATGTGGAAAGTACTTTGACCTCTGAGTTCCAACTTTGTAAGTCTGCTATTCAACTTGATCAATCAACTTTTGGAATTTCAGATCTTCTCACTGCTTGTGTTAGGTTTCATAGTCCGTAACTGAATGACACTGTTGATGAATTTTTATTTGCTATGAGGGCAGTATGAAAAGATCTCAGAATCACCATAAGAGGTCAGTGCAAGCGCAACGAGTTGTTCACATGATCGCCATTGGACTGTTGCCTGTAAACGCATGCTACATCAGTGCTCTTGGAAGAAAGCTGTGGAGGTGATGTGGCTCTGTTGTTGTTCCCACTTAGTGATGTGCAAAGATGGCAAAAATCGAGATTTGAGCAGTGATTAAGTACTTCGTAAAGGAAGGTATGGAAGCAAAGGACATTCATGACAATTTCCAGAATACACTTGGGGACTCTGCTCCTTTATATTCAACTGTTGCCAAATGGAAAAATGAATTTAAATTTGGTCAGGAGAGCTTACGTGATGATCCGCACGCAGTGGTCGACCAAGATGAGTCACTACTCCAGAAATCATTGCAAAAGTGCACAAAATGGTCATGGAAGATCGGCAATTGAAAGTGCATGAGATGATTATGCTTGCCAGATGTCATTAGAAAGGGTATATCACATTTTAACTGAAGAATTAGAAATGAAAAAATTATCTGCAAGATGGGTGCCACGACTCTTGACGCTGGATCAAACATGTGCCATTGCCATGGCAAAATTACATGAATTAAGGTATTAATTGTTGCCACACCCACCTTCTTCATCTGATATGGCTCCGTCAGACTTCCCTCTCTTCCCAAAACTGTAAATTTTTCTTGGTGGACGAAAATTCTCTTCAAACGAAGAATGGATAGCCGGAGTTGACAACTATTTTGCAGGCCTGAAGGAAACTTATTTTCGAGATGGGATTAATGTACAAGGAGACTACAATGAAAAATAAAAAAGTTTCAATGATGTAAGTACTTATTTCCTATGACGTTCTGAGAACTTTTCAAGCCACCCTCGTAATATCTTAAAATTTCTTCAAAATGTGAGACAATTCTTTATGTTTACTAACAAAGAGATAGAGGGGCTGGCCAGTACTTACCTCAGCTCAGTACAGCCAATATATACACATAAAACAGAACTGAAAATTTAAGTTCCTAGCTTTCGGAACAAATGTTCCTTCATCGGGGAGGAGAGAGGGGAAAGAAAGGAAAGAAGGGAAAGGAGATTCAGTTACTCACAACCCAGGTTACGAAGCAACAGGGAAAGGAAAATAGGGAGGGTAGCAAGGATGGAGGCATGGTTGTCAGAGGGAAGCCAAAGATATTCTACTGTAAGTACTGTGCCAGCTTCAAACCAAAGAGGATGCATACAGAGAAGTAAAGAGATATATAGTATAAAGATAAACACAACTATGTAGGATGAAAAGATGCGTGAATGGCTAAAGAGGAAAGGGAAAGAGGAGAAGACTGAAGAGTGAATGGGAGTGAGGTTGTTTAACGTAGGTTCAGTTTATGTTTGCAAGATTATCTGAACAAGCACAATGTACAGATCAGTAATTACTGATGGTGCACCTCCTATGGTATGCCACCGCAGAGGATTTTTCATCTTTCTGAAGTAAAAGATTCCTAAAGTACATACTGTTCACTGTGTCCCACACAGGAAGCCTCTCGCAATCAAAAAATGGAGTGGCGGACTTGAAGATATTCCAAAAGTGTGCATCAGATCAACAAATATAATTAATGCTCATCCTCAATGTGTGAATGTTTGCAAAGTTATGTGAAGAAAATGATGAAACTTTCAACCAATTACTTTTGCACACTGGGGTAAGGTGGTTGTCAAGAGCCTTGCTGACTTGAATGATGCAATCAAAGAGTTTCTTAGGAATGTGGATCCATCACTATGTGATGAGTTAAAACTGTGGAAGAACCATTTGTTTTCTATTTGACAGACCTGTATTTGAAATTTAATGGAGTACATAAGTGTTTGAAAGGAAAAAAAATGTTCCAATTATTCAAGCCTGAACAATCATAATGGCCTTTCAAGTAAAAATGGAGCTGTTCAAATCTTCACTGGCACAATACAACTTTAAATATTTCTCAAACTTGAGTTTCAGTTGCAAAATGACATTATGAGGTTTTTCCATATGATATAATTTATGTTATATTTTCAAAGATAAATGTGTATTTTACATATTATGACACATATACAGTTTAAAAACTACAGTAAAGTCCCATTAATCCAAACTAATTGGGACCAGATCTTGTTCAGATTACCAATTTGTTCAGATTAGCTGGAATTATGGTGACGAGTTTCTAGAATGAAGTATACCAAGCAGATAAGTAGGTACACCATAGTAACAAATGAGAACAAGTGTGGGAACAATGGCTCACTCTCACTCCCTGTCCCTGTTGTTGTGCATTGTTGAGACCTTCGTAGTGTCTGAGGTCAGTGCACTGCCAGCTGGCTCGCAAAGCACTTTGTTATGTTAGTTATTGATCGCTGGCACACGTAACAGTTTTACTCTATTCATTCAGGCATAGTGGTGTACATATTTTCATCATGAGTAAACAGAAACATACAATGTTAACTTTCAAAGAAAAACTGAATGCTTTGAAGCAGATAGACAATTGTGAGAATCTATCAAAACTGGCAATGGAATGTGTGTTGGTAAAGCAACCATTTATGACTGGAAGAAGAACCAAGTGAAGCTTGAGCAGTCCTGTGCAATGTCTTCAGGAAAAACACTCAACATTCGGCAGAATTTGAAACATTTCCAGTACGATAAAGTGGATGAAACTCTTTTCCATTGGTTTACGCAGGAAAGAGAAAGGGGAACTCCTTTGAGTGGAGTGCCGATTAGGAGAAGGCTGTTTACATGAACAAGTTAATGAATGGTAATGAGTCTTTTAGTATGAGTACGGGTTGGACAGATTTAAAAAAGTCATGGAATCCATCAGCTAACAATTACTGGAGAGAAGCTTCCTTCAGACTATGATGCAGCGAAGGAATACTTGGGTGAGTTTGAGAAAATGATAAGAGAGGGAAAGTATTCTCCCCAACAAATTGATAACATTGACGAGAGTGGCCTTAATTTTAGGGTATTGCCAACAAAAATCCTGGCACAAAAATCAGAAGACTATGCCCCTGGTTTCAAAATGTGCAAAGATCGTGTGACTTTATTAGCATGCAGCAATGCTGCTGGTAATCTCAAACTGCCTTTAATGCTGAAAGGCAAATCTGCTAGGCCCAGAGCTTTTAAAAACTGCAACATGAAATCCCTGCCCATATATTATTGCAACCAGAAGAAAGCATGGATGGAAGGTAAGCTGTTCAAAGAATGGTTTCACAGTCAGTTTGTTCCCTCTGATGGTTTTCTAAGGAAAATCATTTCTCTCCCCATGCAGTCCTTTTGATTGATAACATGCCATCTCACCCCAGCACTGAGGAATTATGTGATGGAGAAATTGTGGTGAAGTTTTGCCGCCGAATGTTACACCACTTCTACAGCCCATGGACCAGGGCATACTGCAAACATTAAAACTAATTTACAAAAAAACAATTTTTTTAAGAATGCTGATCCAAGATGGTAGCATTTCTTTAGTGGACAAAATAAATAAGACCAATGTGAAGGATGTTGTTTATTGGGTCACTGAGGCATGGCAGAATATTTCAAAAAATACTCCGAGAATATTGTGGAGAAAACTGAACATCTCTTGAATTTCAGGACAGCCTAGTTGACAATGAAGATAAAAATCTACTACAAATGATACAGACTATCCCTGGATGTGAAGAAACTAGGAAGGAGATGTAGATTAGTGGATGGCAGTGGCTGGGGCATGTGTGGAGAATTACTGACCATGATTTAGTTGCTGCTGTGACTCAAGACCAGGAAGAAGTGGACTGCTGTGACGGAAGTGACAATGAGCCTGAAAGCAACAAAGGAGAGCTGGTACCACACAGTGATGCATCAGAAGCCCATGACCTCGCACTACGTTATTTGGAGCAATAGCCCACTGCTACACCTGCTGATTTGATGTTTATGAGACAATGATGCAACTATGTGTCATATAACGGACTGTTTTCATTACACTGAAAAACAATGAGTTTTTGTCATCTAAAAAGCAGGGATAAAATGTCCACTGTATTTTAGTAAGTTTGACAGCTTTTCTTTCATTGTTATGCATTGCTTAAAACCTAATGTTTTCTTGCCAATTTTTCTAATATATGTTTACTGTACTGTGTAAATTAAAATAGTATGTACGTACAGCAGTTTACCACACAGTTTTCCATACTTAGACTAACATTTTTCATGTTCAGATTAAACGAATGTTTGGATTACTGTGGTTTGGATTAGCGGGACTCTGCTGTATAGGCAAATTTCCATCTGTTGATAATTTTGCTACTATTTTCTAAGATTTGAATGACAGTGGAAAATATCTCCTTTCTTTTGATGTTATTGGTGTATTTTATAAGATATGGAAACTATAAATTGTTTCATTTGGTTGTTATTCAGGCTTCTTTACAGCTTATCACAATTACAAAAAATTATTTAATCTTTTTGTGAAATACTTAATCTGAGGGTCAATAAGAAAACAAATATTCTGTGAAGGTGTCAACAAGATAAAAATTTTGGGGACCCCTGGTCTAGGACATGTTGAATTTCTTAAAAGTGTGCTCCAGTATATGAGTGCAATCTCGCTTGTTAAACAGTTTAATTGTTTGTAAGAACTACGTTAATGTAATCACCTAACATCACTGAGGATGAGAGAGTGTTTCCATGGAATAAAGCTGAAATCTGCATTGAGACACCCCAGATAATGTCACCTCAACATCACAATGTCTTTGAGTCAAACAGCACCGCTGGATAAAAATCATAGTCTGGCACTAAACCCACACTGATGCATTTACAGAAACTTTTATTTAAGCTGAAACTGACCATAAGCAGCATTATTTGTGATGACATGTTTAGTCTTTGAAAATTCTTATGTGACTGGGTTGGTGATTTGTCAATAGCTGTTAATATGTTTTTTAGTAGGAAGTTATGGTTTTTGACCACCTTTTTATTATTAAGGCAGAATAATTGTGTTCCTCCACACTGAGGTGAACTTATGTTTCCCTCATGCATGCATCGGATGTCAAGGTTGACATGCAGCAGCTGACACTCAATGCATGTATTTACAAATTATACCAACATACATGTAATTATATCGGAGGTGTTTCAGTATAGGCTATCGGTGGGTGTTTGAACATATTCCATTCACAAGTGTTTCAAATGTGGTCAGAGGCACTTTTTTAGTGCAATACGTCTTGGTTATGTGAATATTGGGACCAGGGGGAGAGATGAGTAGCTTATAATATATACTTAGAAGTGCTCCATTATGGAAATATAATTACATTACTTCAAAACTGTTCTACCTCAGGTAGTGACAATGTACCACACACATAGCATTATGAATAGCTGGGCTAGGGTATGTCTAGTAAACCCTCCATCTAAGGAAGAGGTGATATTAGTAACTGGCAGAATAGTCCAATAAAACAAATACTTTACTATATGGTTATCAAACATTGTAGTAATGATGTTCAAACCATTTTACATTTTGTGACATGGAGTCAAAACAACATCAATATCACTGCTCCTCCTTCCATAATAGGGATGAAGATGATGATTTGGTATTACAATCTGTTGAAAACTTGTGATCTTCAAGCAGCGCTTGACGTCAAACGTTCTGTGGGTTCCAGGCAATGTAATTAAAATATGCAAAATTTTAATCATGACCAACATGTATTTACATATTTTTAGTGCAATACACATTGATTGGGATTGAGGGGAAGAAATTTTTCTGGTCGATAATGTTTCGCTCTGTGTACAACGCGAAGTGATTGCCAGATGCTGCTCATATGATGGCGCAAAATGGCGTATGCTGGCGGTATCTCAGAGAGCTGCTACTGAGTGAGATGGTGCAGTGGTTAGCACAGTGTACTTTTATTTGGGAGGGCGATGGTTCAAAACTGTGTAAGGCCATCCAGATTTAGGTTTATCGTGATTTCCCTAAATCGCTCCAGGCAAATGCCGAGATGGTTACTTAGAAAGGACACAGTCAATTTCCTTCTCCATCCTTGACACAATCCAAGCTTGAGCTCCATCTCTAATGACCTCGATGTTGATGTGACATTAAATTTAATCTTCCTTCCTTCAAAGAGCTGCTGTATGATGTTAAAGTTGCAGAAAAGTTGAAATGTGTGTGTACGTCAAAGACAGGGAGATAATACGCACAGCGCATTGTCTCTATGTGTTTGCAAAATTGGGCAATGCTATGGTTCCAGAGAAACTGCAACATGTGTGTACACCAAGGCCAGGTCATAGCAAATCATGACTGATGTCAGCATTGTGGTGGTGTAAACACTGTTGTCACGTTGTCATGTTAGGTGTTGTGTCGGTGTGACATTGGCATCATGTGGGTGAGACTCTGGTGTTATGTAATTGGAATAATTTGTGACAGCAATAAAAAATTGATCAAGGGGGTCTTCTCACCACAGAGCACAGAACTAGCTAGAATGATTCCTACTGGAGAGCAAAAGGGGGGTGGGAGGGATGTCAGTTCGCAGTGACAATGCAGTGCACATGAAATGGAAGGGAAGGCAACAGTAGTGTCAAATGGTGGTGTGTTTAAAACACTGAACGATGGAAGAGAAGTTATGAGATATTATACACGATACAAAGAGTTGGGAGATAGTATTACATTAAGGAACAAGCAATTATAAAATTTATTAATGGATAAAGAAAACATTAATAATGGCTGTTCTTGACAAAGTTTGCATAGTAAACTGCTGAGTCATGAAACATTAACAAGGGTAGCATTCAAACATTTCAAAACATCGACATTTAATTGCTAAAGAAAATATATTCATAAACACACACCAAACAATATTCAGAAGACAATACATACAACCTTGTTACCTTGTGTATAGAGCTTTGTTTTCTTTCTAAGTACCAAATGATGTCAAATAAACTGCACTTAGTGTTCATTAGAACTGACTTTCACAGTTTTTAAAGAAAGTTTATTTAATGAAAATCATTTCATCAATTTGTTTTCTTATACACTGCAGAGCCGATGAAACTGGTACAGCTGCCTAATATTATGTAAGGCCCTCGCGAGTATGCAAAAGTGACACAGCACAACATGGTATGGAGTTGACTAATGTCTGAAGTAGTGCTGGAGGGAACTGACACCATGAATACTGCAGGGCTGTCCACAAATCCATAATAATCCGAGAGGATGGAGATCCATTTTGAATAGCAAATTGCAAGGCATCTCAGATATGCTCAATAATGTCCATGTCTGGGGAATTTGGTGGTCAGCGGAAGTGTAAGCCCAGAAGAGTGTTCCTCTGTAGAAATTCTGGATGTGTGGGTTGTCACAGTGGCCAACTGGAATTGCCCAAGTCCATTGGGATGTACAGTGGACATGAATGGATGCAGGTGATCAGACCAGATGCTTACGTACATGTCACCTGTCAGAGGCAGGCATATCACTCCAACTGCACATGCCCCACTCCATTACAGAACATCCACCTGCTTGAACAGTCCCTTGCTGACTGCAGGGTCCATGGATTCATGAGGTTATCTCCATACCCATGTACAGCTATCTGCTCGATACAATTTGAAATGAGACTCATCTGACCAGCAACATGTTTCCAGTCATAAACAGTCCAATGTCATTGTTGATGGGCCCAGCAAAGGCGTAAACTTCATGTTGTGCAGTTATCAAGGGTACATGGGTGGGCCTTTGACTCTGAAAGCCCATATCAATGATGTTTCATTGAATGGTTTGCATGGTGGCACATGTTGATGGCCCAATATAGAAATCTGCAACAATTTGCAGAAGGGTGCACTTCCGTCACATTGAACGATACTCTTCAGTCGTTGTTGGTCGTGTTCTTGCAGGATCTTTTTCCGGCCACAGCAATGTTGGAGATTTGATGTTTTGCCGGATTCCTGATATTAATGGCACACTTGTGAAATGTTGTATGGGAAAATCCCCTCTTCAAGGCTACCTCGGAAATGCTGTGTCCCATCGCTCATGTGCCGACTATAACACCACGTAAAAACTTAAATCTTAATAATCCTCCATTGTAGCAGCAGTGATTGCTCTAACAACTATGCCAGAGACTTGTGTCTTATATAGGCGCTGCCACCTGTTTTCTGACTCTTTACATATCTCTGTATTTGAATACGCAGGCCTATACCAGTTTCTTTGGTGCTTCAATGTATATTCTTCTTCCAGGTATTGTAAAAAATATACCAATTTTCACTTTCAGATATCTGCACTCTCTTGTGGACAAAAATTGAATACATCAATAAAATGAACACTAAGACAAAACATATCTTCAACTATGTTTGGGAAAAGAAATTAAGTACAAGCTAGGTCAAAAAATAAATAAAAAAAATTAGAAGTACACAGCATAAAAGCAATATAAGCAACAGGAAAAGATGAGGATGCATGGCAGAGAGTATCCTGTACCATTATTAGTCGTTTCCTTACCTGTTCCACTCACAGACAAAGCAAGCGAAAAAGATTATGTATATGCCTCCATATGAGACCTAATTTCTCATATCTTATCTTTGTGGGCCATACGCAAAATGTATGTTGGTGGAAGCAGAATCGTTCTGCAGTCATCTTCAAATGCCTGTTCTCTAAATTTTCTCAATAGCTTTCCTGATAAGAACATCACCTTCTGCATATGCCGGGATGGTTCCTTTCAAAGGGCACAGCCGACTTCCTTCCCCGTCCTTCCCTAATCCGATGAGACCGATGACCTCGCTGTCTAGCCTCCTTCCCCAAAACAACCAACCAACATCACCTTCCCTCCACGGATTCCCATCTGAATTCTCAAAGCATCCGCCTAACACATGCATGTTGTTCGAACAAATCTAGCAGTCCACCTCTGTCTTGCTTTGATATCTGCCTTTAATCTGACCTGATGTGGATCCCAACACTCTAGCAGTACTCAAGAATGGGCCGCACTAGCGTCCTATATGCAGTCTACTTTACAGATGAACCACACTTTCCAATAAACCGAAGTTGACCATTCACCTTCCCTACCACAATCCCCACCATTTCATACCACTTTGCAGTGTTACACCCCGATAGAACGATGGAATAAAGAATCATAAAACCAAGAAAGAGTTGTGCGACATAAATGAAAGCTGATAGGTATGTTTCTTCATCTATTTCAATTTCGCGCCAGTCTGATAAACAGTGGCGCTAGTAGTGCCATTATGAGGATGCAAATCAAATTTGGTTTAATTACATGCTGTAACGGTCATGAGCATTAATTACCTTTGAGATTGGACGTGGTAAGTTGATGTTAGTCAAGAACGCCTTTAAAGCGAAAAGCTTAATTATCAACATACCAATGAGTTTGAACGAGGTCGTGTAATAGGGCTACAAGAAGCTGTATGCAGATATTGCAGAAAGACTTCACAGGAATGACTGCTCATGATTACTGGCAGTGCTGGTTGCGAGAATGTACGGTCGCAAGAAGACCGGGCTCCAGATGCTCACATGGCACTACTGACAGGAAGACCATGACGTTTGGCATGCGGCTCTGGCGACTTGTACTGCATCTGCAGCAGCAAATTGAGCAACAGTTGGCACCATAAAGACACAACGAACTGTTACAAATCGGTTACTTCAAGGACTGTTTGTACGATTGTTCAGCATGAACGGTTGGTTAAATGCGAAATTTAAAACTTCACCTTTCGTTTTGCTGTCTTCAACTGACTCACCAGACTGGTCAGTGAGTGACTGGATGGAAGCCATAGACCTGCTTAGTGATTTTACACAGGACTAGAATTTTCTCAGGTTCCCAGCCAGATTTTTTGCTAAGGCATGACAATGGTTGTTGGCAGGAATGTAGCCACTGTACATGATTGCTGGCAGTGGTGGTTACGAGAATGTACGATCGCAAGAAGGGCGGGCTCCAGACACCCACATGTTGTATGCTTTGCACATAGATCTTTTCACAGCTGCACGGATTTCTACTAACCTTTGCCTGTCGTCATTTGCACACTTTCGCCAGATAATCTGATTGTCCGACAACTAACTGTTCTGTGCTCAACATACACCTTCAGTCTGCTGTCAATGTTTGTCAGTGTGTCGTTATCACAGTACAGGAACTCTCTAACGGCACACTGCTTTGGATGAACATGAAGTGCAGCGACAGCGCAGCGGAGCGACAATGCGACTTGTGGAAACAGATTGGATTAAATTTTAATGCAATGAGGTAGAATGTATCTATAGCCTGTATGAATAGCAAAGATGTAGAACAAAGTTGGATATTTGAAAAAATACGTTGTGCATTTCTTTTGGACTGATTCCTCATATTTTCAGAAGGAAAGCATTGAATTTGGAAGGATTCCAAGGCAGGAGTACAAGAACAGGTGTTAAGTTGTCTCAAAAAAGAAAGAAAACGATGAAAAATGAAAAAAAAGATTGGAGGGAAGGAAATAACAAATAAGAAGTAACCGAAATCATTACGTGTTTCCTAGCTGGCCACAGCAGAAGGGAAAAAAGGAGACTAAAAGAAGATACAGGCACGAAATCTAGTAAGTGTCATAGTATAGCATGAACAGAGATGAGCAGATGACATCTCCACCGCCCCCTGCTCAACACTTCATTCCCACAAAACATCTACATAGATATCCCATTCTGTTGAGGGCCTCTGCAAAAGCCACTGTTTGCAATGCATTGTGGAATGTTTGACATTCTATCAAGTGTAGATTGGCAGTACAGATGCAAATGTAGTTCTGACTTCTGTAAAGAAGCTAGAAGTTTCATTGGAAGACGAAACAAGTTTTTTGTAACCAGGGCTCGGACATGAGAAACCTACTCTATGGTTTTTGAATTGCCTTTGTAGATGTGGTTTCATTGGGAAGTGAAATACG
This sequence comes from Schistocerca nitens, assembly GCF_023898315.1. Classification (NCBI taxonomy): domain Eukaryota; kingdom Metazoa; phylum Arthropoda; class Insecta; order Orthoptera; family Acrididae; genus Schistocerca; species Schistocerca nitens. The sequence continues at coordinate 450,096,589 of NC_064620.1, forward strand.
TTCACTGTAACCAAAGTCAGATAGTTTGGAATGCCATCCCCCTACATGCTACCACTTCACTGTGGATGTATGTGTAGATGAAAAGAAGAGTAGCGGAAGATGACGGGCAATAAGCTGTGCCCAGCCCCACAGATGTGATGAGTGATGAGGGCCTTCTCACTTGTCTTCATTGGGCACAGTCCTGTGACACATGACTTCTTGTTCCCTTGTTCCGGTGAGGAGGTCCTCCAATGAGAGGTGCTGGTGTCATACAGATTATGATGCGCCACTTCTTGTGACGTGTGTAAAAAAGTAATGAGACTGATTTTTTATTTACCAAAGTTTTAATTTCTTTCAAACATCAGTATTGTTGCCTTAAAAGTAGTTCCCTTCAACACATACAAATTGGTGGAGTCATTGTCCCAGTCTCGGTAGCAGCACTGAAAGGCTTCAATTGGGAGGGCCTTTAACACGACTGTCACATTCTTTTGAATGTTCTCCAGAGTCCCAAAATGTCTTCCTCTGAAGACATTTTTCAGTTTAGGGAAAAGAAAAATGACACAAGGACTCAGATCAGGTGAACAGGGGATTGTGGAACAACAGGAATATCTTTTGAGCTCAAAAATTCCGTGATGGAAGTGGCCGTGTGATATTGGGCATTGCCATGACGCAGCATCCACTTGTCTGCAATGTCCAGTCTCATTAGATTCACCCGTTCTCTGGGCCTTTCAAGGAATTTGCAAAACGTTGGTGGACACCTTGTCCTGGACGAAAAATTCTTTATGCACAATACGTCTAATATGAAAAAAGCAAATCTGCATTGGTCTGATCTTTGATTTGCTCATTCGAGATTTCTTCAGTCGAGGAGAAGTCTCAGTGTGCCTCTCCTCACTTTCCTCTGTGTCAGGATCATTCTCGAAATGGATTCATCACCTGTGTTCACACGACTAAACCATTTGTAGTCATTGGCAATCCTCTCAAGAAAGTACACCCCACATCTTCTTCGATTGTCCTTCTGCTCAGGTGTAGGGTTTTTTGACACCATTTTGGTATAAACCTTTCACATGTGCAAATCTACTGTAAAAATTTAACGTATGGTGGAAGTGTTTAACAGGTCATCAATCATCCTTGGAATTAAACGCTAACGATCTCACAAAAGCACTCACATGGTGGGCGTTTGGCTCGGTTTTTGATGTTGAAGGTCTCCTGGGTGAGGTTTATCTTCAACTTGTTCTCGGTCCTCCAAAAATGATTTGTGCCAGTGAAAAAGTTGTGCTCTTGATAAGTATTGTTCCACATATGCCTGTTTCAACTTTTCAGTCACACTCGCGGTTTCCCCAAGTTTAAAACGAAATTTGATGGCATAACGTTGCGCTAAATTCCGCTGTTCCATTTCGTAACTCACAACAATAACACAATTTCACTGAGTGTGTTCTCAAAAACCACGCGATAGCCATATGGAGCTGAACCTCGGACTGAGCATCTGTGAGATGTGAACGAACAAGTCCGCCCAAGTAGAACAACACAGCGTTCCCAGATCGCTTGCTGTGTTGTCATTACTTTTCTCACGCACCTCAAGGTAGATGATGATGATGATGATGGGTTTGTGGTGCGTTCAACTGTGCAGTCATCAGCACCCATACAGTCCCAATTTTTACACAGTCCAATTTTTGTTCACAGCCCAGTCTAACCACCGTCACGAATGATGATGATGCTGATGAAATGATGAGAACAACACAGATACCCAGTCCCCGAGAAGAGAAAATCCCCAACCCAGCCGGGAATCGAATCCGGGACCCTGTAATCCAGAGGCAGCAATGTTACCCACTAGACCACGAGCTGCGGACTCAGGGTAGACTTTTTATATTCAGACAACGGAGCAGCAGTTGATTTATCGACATTTTTCTCCTCTAGTTTAGCTGACAACACAAATGTGGTATGACCTTTAAGGTTTTGTGCAATGTCCAACTTGTTCCCTAAAATTTGGTTCAAATGGTTCAAATGGCTCTAAGCACTATGGGACTCAACTGCTGAGGTCATTAGTCCCCTAGAACTTAGAACTAGTTAAACCTAACTAACCTAAGGACATCACAAACATCCATGCCCGAGGCAGGATTCGAACCTGCGACCGTAGCAGTCGCGCGGTTCCGGACTGCGCGCCTAGAACCGCTAGACCACCACGGCCGGCAGTTTGTTTGGGAGAGTGTGAGTGTAGTCATATAAGACTTACTTCCGCGTGTTCTGCAACATTTCAGACATGTTAACCCCAATTGTTTCTACTAATTTTCGTAAGGGCGCTGGTAACCTCGCCGTTTAGTCCCTGTAAACCAAGAACTCACACAACACACTGCGACCAGTGCTCAGACATTGGACGCCTATTGTATGGTTTTTGTTGCTGACCATGTTGATCAGGAAGTGCCGTGCTGTAATTGTACTTCTGCACCTGCTAGGCCCAGCTGGCCATCTTTGTCTCGGTGGCCGGAGTCACGAGCTGGCACCAGCGGACGTCCGCTTCGCATCGCGGCGACTGGAAGGCCTCGTGCCCGTTTGCTACGGACCCTGCGGGGCGGCGGAAGCTCTGAGTCACCGCCAGTCGCACGCTCGCCAGGTGCTTTCGCAATCGCCCCCGTCAAGGTCGGCTGGCAGCTATTACGCTCGCTTCTGGGCCTTTCCTCAGTATCGTCAGGTGGCCTTACCCACTAGCGTACTGTCTACGTCCGCTTCTTCAGGTAAATTTTGGCGCTAAAAGATCCAAGCAATGTCACCCAGCCGGCTCTTTTACACGATCGACTTTCTTACAAGGGAACCTCCCCATCGCACCCCCCTCAGATTTAGTTATAAGTTGGCACAGTGGATAGGCCTTGAAAAACTGAACACAGATCAATTGAGAAAACAGGAAGAAATTGTGTGGAACTGAAAAAATAAGCAAAATATACAAACTGAATAGTTCATGAGAAGATAAGCAACATCAAGGACACTAAGAACGGAGGAGCGTCGTGGTCTCGTGGTAGCGTGAGCAGCTGCGGAACGAAAGATCCCTGGTTCAAATCTTCCATCGAGTATAAAGTTAAAATTTTTATTTTCAGTTTATGTGACAAACTCTTATGTTTTCATTACTTTTTTGGGAGTGATTATCAGATCCACAAGAAAACCTAAATCGGGCAAGGTAGAAGAATCTTTTTACCCATTCGCCAAGTGTACAAGCTAGGTGGGTCGACAACATATTCCTGCCATGTGACGCACCTGCCGTCACCAGTGTCGTATAGAATATATCAGATGTGTTTTCCTGGCGATCAAATGTTTTCGGTTCCCATTGGAGAGGCACGTCCTTTCGTCTACTAATCGCACGGTTTTGCGATGCGGTCGCAAAACACAGACACTAAACTTATACAGTGAACAGAGACGTCAATGAACGAACTGACATAATAACTATGCAAAAATAAAAAAAGTAAAATTTTTACTCGAGGGAAGATTTGAACCAAGCACCTCTTGTACCGCAGCTGCTCACTCTACCATAGGACCACGGCGCTCCTGAGCTCACATTCTCCATTATGTTGCCTATGTGGCCCATGGACTACTCAGTTTGTATATTTTGCTTATTTTTTCACAGTTCCACACAACTTCTTCCTGTTTTCTCAATTGATCTGTGTTCAGTTTATCAAGGCCTATCCACTGTGCCAATTTATAACTAAATCTGAGGTGGGTGCGATGGGGAGGTTCCCTTGTTAGGAGAAATATCTGTGGAGTGAGTATTCAGATTTGCAGAACAGATTTTGTCACTGTCTAACGTAACTGTGGTGGTAAATATTGGAAATTTGTGGTAAGGACTAAGGGACCAAACTACTGAGGTCATCGGTCCCTAGGCTTATGCACTACTTAATCTAACTTAAACTAACTTATGCTACGGACAACATACACACACCCATGCCAGAGGGAGGGCTCGAACCTCTGACGAGGGGAGCCGCGCGACCGTGACAAGACGCCCTAGGCCGTACGGCTACCCTGCGCGGCCAATTGTGGAGGTAAAAAGAGAAGGGAGGTGTCATTACGTCACAAACTTGAAGCAGTTGTCCGCCATCGTAACTAACCCGAAACATTAGTTCACCGCAAACACGTGTAGTGCACCGCGGCGACGCTTCCCATTGACGTCACCGTGACGTAACCGTGCCGTTTCGACCGTGTTGGGTGCTGTGGAGACGTAATTGTTTCATTAAAAAATGCCATCTTCCGTTATTTACGGATGTACTAATCGATCCAATCGTAATCTGAAGCCTAAAGGACTCACATTTCATTCGTTAAGTGGAGCGATTTAAGCAATATTTTCTTTTGTATACATAAATTATTGTTACATTGTTGCCGGCCGGAGTGGCCGAGCGGTTCTAGGCGCTACAGTCCGGAACCGCGCGACCGCTATGGTCGCAGGTTCGAATCCTGCCTCGGGCATGGAAGTGTGTGATGTCCTTAGGTTAGTTAGGTTTAAGTAGTTCTAAGTTCTAGGGGACTGATGACCTCAGAAGTTTAATCCCATAGTGCTCAGAGCCGTTTGAACCTTTTTTGTTACATTGTTTACTTTTATTGTAGTGGTTTTATCTGTCATTTGACTTTAGATTTGCCTTACTTCACTCAGTGTCCGTACTTTCTCGTCTTTCCTGTGTTTTTCATTGCCTTCCAAATCGCAAACGCTCCGACATCCGAGCCCCACTGTGTCAACGGTCTCGTCCCCGCGCAAGACACAGCTATGTAACCGCGGTGATTGTTAGGACAGCATTTGATACCCTAAATCCCTCACGCCGATAATTATTATTCGTTGTTCACATTTCATCCCCCTTTAAAAAAAGGATTATGGCTAGAACAGCCGGAGACATCTGTCATGTGTGCGCGAGTTTCGCGTGCATGATTGTGTGTGTGTGTGCTTGGCTTCCTTTCTGAAGAAAGCTTTGGCTAAAAATTTATGTGAACACTCCCTTCGTCGTGTCTGCCTTGTGTTCAGCGTATGAGTAGTGATCTCCCCGTTCATATTATTGTTAAAAAATTGTTCAAATGGCTCTGAGCACTATGGGACTTAACATCTGAGGTCATCAGTCCCTTAGAACTTAGAACTACTTAAAGCTAACTAACCTAAGGACATCACACACATCCATGCCCGAGGCAGGATTCGAACCTGCGGTCGTAGCGGTCGCGCGGTTCCAGACTGTAGCGCCTAGAACCGCTCGGCCACTCCGGCCAGCCGAGAGTGTTGAAGCTGTCACAATGTTTACATGCGACATCTTCCGAAAGACGAAAACCGAATTTCGGTAACCTTTTTCGCTGTCGTGTCTACATGTTAAGGTCCGAAGCAGATTTGCTAAGGCAGTTAAATATGGCGCCTGAAAAACAGCTGTTACAGTTTATGATTTAGTAAGCGCAATCGCTGTTTATCTTCAGTTAGACGAGATATAAACAGCTTCAGTTTAGTATTTCTGATTATCCTTCGCTGTACTAAAAGCCGCTCCGACCATTTTAGCCAATTTTTTTTAAAAACAAGACGAAACCTGACAACTGATGGACGTTTCATAACCTGCTGCGTTTACGTGGGAGCGAAAATACATTGCGGAATTGGAAAACCGTCAACCAGATGCGGATTTCCAGATACGATTTTGGAGTGCTTATATGAACACCCAGAAGCAGTATAGGGAAATTGGTTTACGAAATCAGGTTTTGGGAGGCCCATGTAAACAGGGTGTGTTTACGGTGGACAGTAATTTTGTGTTGTCAATATACACCGTGTTACCGTGATCTCGGGACGAAGTAGGTTTGTCCATCAGGCGACCGGTAAATTTTTGATGTTATTACATCGTTAGTGCACACAGATTCCCTTTGTAGGTCTTGTGGATTTGGTATAGGTGTTTTGTAGACACCATAGTAATTTCCATTTGATACTTGGAATAAACTCTGCTCTTAGCTTTGTGAAAGCAAAACGATAGGGATTTCGGTTTTTTCCGACCTGTGATTTTAGGGACAGCCACGACTATTTTTGGGTTTTATTTGGTACTTTATCGTATTGTCGAATCTGTTCGAATATATTTTTCTGTGACGGCACTGCAAAACGACTTAACAGCAAGCCAGTGCCTTTGAAAGGGTCTCGAAAAACATGGAATTTGCCGCAAATTAGCGATGATACACCCTGTTTCATCATTACCTTTTTTTCGATTATTTTTTGTGTATTTTGTCTCTTTTGCAGGCTAGCATGTAATTTTGCCTACTGGTAAAACTCTGACGTGTGTATTTAGCGCTTTCTATGAACAAGGTTCCACAACTTAACAGAATAAGTAACAAGTGGGAAAAATCAAACAGTATTACAAATACGAAAAATAATTACGATACATGTCCATCTCCAGGCAAGAGTACATAAACACTTCCTTCCCCCTACACACACACACACACACACACACACACACACACACACACACACAGAGAGAGATGCCATTTTTCTTCTATATCGCGCAAAACATCCATTCAGACAAGAGTGAAACATTTCACATACATTTGGCTATTGCATGAAACACAAAACTTTCTTCATGTAACAGAATATCATTGGGTACATATAGCCCAGTTTCAAAGAAACAGACTGGCCATCAATCACGCAGATGTGACTTAATCAGGATAGTAATAGTCTAACTCGTACACAGGACATTTTTTCGAGCTGTGGTTTTCGAATTACCTTTATGTGCATGAACACCAAGATGGAATTTGTAGTGGACTGTTAAGGCAGCCAGTCCACAGTGAAGTAGCCGAAAGGGCACGCGTCAACACACGCCGTCTGGCGTGAAATCTGGAACAGGATTCGTAATGAATGTGATAAAGAAAAGAACGTAGCTACTAGAACACTTAACTTTTATATCGTCCTTTGGTATACAGCTTCTTGATGATACAAGTGAGACTATCTTGAGGTACATGCAATGGTACAAATGGCGCCTTGCTAGGTCGTAGCCATTAACTTAGCTGAAGGCTATTCTAACTGTCTCTCGGCAAATGAGAGAAAGGCTTCGTCAGTGTAGTCGCTAGCAACGTCGTCGTACAACTGGGGCGAGTGCTCGAACGTCTCTCTAGACCTGCCTTGTGGTGGCGCTCGGTCTGCGATCCTGACAGTGGCGACACGCGGGTCCGACATGTACTAATGGACCGCGGCCGATTTAAGCTACCACCTAGCAAGTGTGGTGTCTGGCGGTGACACCACAGAATTCGCCATTACAAATAACTACAGCAAATGACCAAAGACTTTGCTCAACAGTCCTGGGAATTTTGTACACATAAGAACAGATTTAAAACATTTATTCAAAATGCATCCAAAACAGCACAATACGCCAAACTATTCATACAACACATACCTTTTCTCCTTTCATGTACGTAGCAATAATAATGGTTCATCATTGTAGCTACGAATAAACAAATTGTAAAAACGCAAAAAAAAATGGTTCAAATGGCTCTGAGCACTATGGGACTTAACATCTATGGTCATCAGTCCCCTAGAACTTAGAACTACTTACACCTAACTAACCTAAGGACAGCACACAACACCCAGCCATCACGAGGCAGAGAAAATCCCTGACCCCGCCGGGAATCGAACCCGGGAACCCTGGCGTGGGAAGCGGGAACGCTACCGCACGACCACGAGATGCGGGCTGTAAAAACGCAAAAATACATGAAATATTATAAGCTTCGAACCCTAAGATAAGCATAAATATTGTTGTCCCGAGACCACATGACATGCCAGCCTAATGCTGACGCACATGACTTAACAGTTAGACACAATTGAGCCCAAACAAGAATAACCAATGGAGGTGAGTGTGTTTTCAAATTTCAGTCTGTAGTGCGACATTCATTAATGCTCGCGACGAGGCATTTGGCTAGCTTAAGATCGTCATATCACCAACATATCATTACAACAAATTTTTGTGGGAAAAGATTCGAAACTGCGACCTGCAGCGCGGTAGCCATTCATGCTAGTGTCGAGACATTTGGCTACTAGATCGCCGGTTATGAACTGCTCTCAATAAAAAACTGACTGATATGTTGGGAGATTAATCTTGAATATGTAGCTTGTAAGACAAAACTGAAATAGGTGGAACATATTGCTTTGACATCAGATATTTGAATGTCAGACACTAACAAAGCGTTTTCAGTTTGATTGTCGATTTCATATAAGAAGCAAAATTGCAGTCAAACTGGTTCGCAAATTTTGTGACCATATCTTAAGAGAAATTAGAACCCGGGTAGACTTGTCGAACGTTAATTTAGGTTTTCCAGCAAACTCGGTCTGAACAAGCTTGGGATCAACTCTGTTTGTGAAACGGGCCATCTTGGGTTGAGATTATTACTGACTCGAACTGAACGTTCTGAGTGTCTCACGAGCCTCTCTACAAAATTAAAACAAACAAAAAAAATTTTTTTTAGCCCATAGCACGAATCCACTTATGCTCGTGACGCTCCATTTAGCTATCTGAAGATCGTCCGGTGACTTAATCTATACAGCAAGTTTCCGATGGTTCACAAGCCCGTTTTCAAAATTTCAAAACAATAGATCCAAAACTGCTGCCTGTTACGCGGTATGCAGTCGTGCACGTGAACAGCCATTTGACTACCTTACTGTTGACCAATGACTATCAAAATTTATGCTGAAACTTCCGGATGTTTCACTAGTATGTTTTCAAAGTTTCAATACAAACGACCTAATATTGCGGCTTGTAATGCGGTATCCAGCCATAATTGTAAACAGTCGTTTTGATACGTTACGATCGCCCGATTGTCCTCAAAAGCTATACATTTTTCCGGTTTTTCACAAGTCTATCATCAAAATTTCAAGCTGAAAGACTAAAAATTGCGCCATATGTAGTATCCATCAGAATTGCGACTACATAATTATGTAATCGCCGATTTAGGAAAGACGAAGCTCAGGCTGATTAACTGAAAATAGTAAACTGTGCTGACGCTAAAGAGAGAACGGCGTTGAAAGTTCTCAGTTTTTTGGTCCCAACAAGGTTTACCTCGGTTTGAAGTCTGTTCACGTAGACTTTCAAGTCAAACTCCGGTGTCAAGTCAAGCTGGCCGATCGCCAATAACCAATAGCATTTCATGGCATTCATGTCGGGTCACGTGACGTCCCGCGCTTGCTATAGTGGAGATTCCACAGAGGCTTTCATTGTATTTTATTGTTTCTGAATTATAAATCTAGAGAACATACATTCGAAGAAGACGGTGCTGCCATTATGTTGCCACCATGGTATACCTCACACAGGAATCGTGAGAATAATCTAAGACATACTAGGAATCCTACAGACGCATATACAGTCCCTGGCCAAATTATTAGACGCACTGCACATTTTAGATGTTATTAGTAATAGTTACGTATTGAGTACTATATTTAAAGCGATTAATCGGAAAATTTATGACAGTTATTCAAGGCACTTATTACATAGTTGAATTTTAAATCTATTGTTGCTACGTGACATTGGATTGTTGTCTTATTGTAGGCATCAATGAGCCGAGTACAGCGAACAGGAAAGGACCTGTTCAGTGGCATTCTCGCGTGTGACTGGTGTAATGCTTTGTTCGCTTTGATTATCAGTTTCGTAATATCGACATCACAATTGATTAACAGTTGATGTCAAAGCTCTCGTTAATACGAAAATGTTTTCCAATCGAGAAATGTCACGAAGGTTATAAATGTCAGACGCTAGCGTGAGGTGCACAAAGAAGAAAATTGATTCAAGTGAAGAACTGAGCCCCAGAACGAAGAATACATGTGGAAGGAAACCAGTTTTCACCGAAGGCCAGAAATATTTCTCAAAAGAACTTGCCTAGGAAACAAATTTGCAACAAAGAAACATAAAATCTCAATTGGAAGAGACTAATGTGAACGCATTTTAACTCACTGTTCGCAGAAAGTTGAAGGATATTGATTTCGAGGCCCGTCGACACACTAGAAAACCAACGTTAACAGCCACAATGAAAGCAAACGTCTGAAGTGGGCTAAATAGTGGTGTGATAAAGGACGTGGACTTCTGGAGATCGGTAATTTAACTTTAAAATTATTATTTACGATATGATATAACCTATGTCCATTTCTTCATAGAATATTAATTATGTTTCTTGATTTTTACAGGTATGCGTCAGCGATGAAAGCAAGTTCGAAATTTTAACTAACAAATCTCAGTATGTGCGCCATCGAACAGGAGAAAAATTTCAGACCGTAAAACACGCAACTAAGGTGGTGATTTGTTCTGTCATCTGTTACAGCTTGCGAAAGCAATTTAAAAGCCATGCCTACATTTAGCGGGGAAAATTTTCGAGCGAAAGTAAAAGGTTTCGAGTCCCGTTCCAACACTCAGTTTTAACCTGCCAGGATGTTTAACAGTTTATATTGTTAATATACTCTAATGGTGTTAGTGGCTGTGGGACCTGCAGGTGGTGCTGTCACTAAACCGGAAAGCCGTAATCGTGCGCCTGTCGAGGGGGTATCGCGTTCGGCGCAATCTAATCTGGCTGGGGTGCACACGACAGAGTAGATAGGATAAGAATAACAGATCGATTACGAACATCGTGTTAATGAATTGGATAGATGTTACAAGGGAACATTCCCAGCTGTAAATAAATGATCTTGATGAAACTTGGTGGGTATGTCGAGTGGGTTCGGTTTTGCCCAGTTTCAGTTTTACGGGCTAACACACAACTATAAAGGTAATTTTGTACATTAGATTTAAAAAAAAAAGTGGTTCAAATGGCTCTGAGCACTATGGGACTCAACTGCTGAGGCCATTAGTCCCCTAGAACTTAGAACTAGTTAAACCTAACTAACCTAAGGACATCACAAACATCCATGCCCGAGGCAGGATTCGAACCTGCGACCGTAGTGGTCTCGCGGTTCCAGACTGCAGCGCCTTTAACCGCACGGCCACTTCGGCCGGCTACATTAGATTTAGAGGGAATATCTTCAAAACCGCGATATATAAAATCTGTGCTTCATATAAAAGTTGAAATGTAATTAACGTTCTTGAAAACTGTATAGTGAACTTTTATAATAATCTAAAATTTTACAAAATCTCCATCGCCAATAATTAATTTTGAAAAATGAAAACTTTTGTTACAACGTAAATTAAAGGATTTTTCACGCCACATCCATCCATGTGTAATAAAGCTGGTTGCTGAAATACCATTTTTGAAAACCAATCTGTAAAGTACGTGTTGTTGGAGTACTTTCAATGTACATAATTAAAATACCTAAGTGTTCATTATTGTTCTAATTATTTGTTCCATTTGTTTTTGTTTTATGTTTTAAATTGTTATTGTGCTCTTTACATTCATGTTTTTTTTTCTAGTTTTCCTTTTCACGTCTGTGTAGTTTCTAAATTGAAAGTATTAAGTAACACATTGTCAGTATTACGATAGAAGTAACTACAGTAATCATTATCTGTATAGAAATACCTAAAATTTAACATTTGTTATATTGTGCACATAAATGAACATAATTTCTTTACATAATACACGCAATGGACAACACAATATGAAACTGAATTTGGCAGGATTCTCAGCCTGTGGAAGGCGATTCTCTAAATATCCTGATTTGTGCCCAGGCATATTTCAGCACACTGGAAAAGCTTGACAAAAATAATTTATTATGCATTAGTGGACTATAACTTGACTACATTGTTTCTCAAGTGGAGACTTACATCATAATCATTCAGCACAGCCTGATCTGAAAAACTTCTTACAAAGTTATTCCATTATCGAAAGCAGGCTGCACCTGCATCGTCGAGTCTTTTGGAATCACCAGCTTAACAAGTTCCTTGTCCTCAGGTACGATGCTCAAAACAGTTTTTGCGCATTGACCGCCCATTTTTCATAGTTTTAAAAGAAAGTAATGGAGAGTTTCAAGCTAGAGTTTGACAATCTCTGTTTGAAGCTTCAAATGTTCTTGTGACAGCATCAGAGTCTGATCAACTAATGTCTGATCAAGTCAAAATATATCTGACAGAATTTTCTTTTCTGGTGCAGGAGAAAAATTCTTGGGTTGGTCGATGTGAATGAATCGTTTTGAGAGCAGTGCATGAGGATGATGATGTTTGGGTTGAGCGGCGCTCAACTGCGTAGTCATCAGCGCCCGTTCAAAGTCCCAATTTTTTCACAGTTCCATTTTTATTACACTGCCCAATCCAACCACTATCACGAATGATGAGGACAACACAAACACCCGGTCCCCGGGCAGAGAAAATCCTCAACCCGGCCGGGAAACGTACCCGGGACCCCGTGATCCAGAGGCAGCAACCCTAGCCACTAAACCAAGAGCCGCGGGCTAAAATGGAAATGAGCATATGGCATTGTTGGCCAGGGAGCTTCGGCCGCAGAGTGCAAGTGTTATTCCAGTCGACGCCACATTGGACGACTTGCGTGCCGGTGATGAGGATGACATATGGTGTGGACAACACAATGCCCAGTCCACGAGCGGAGAAAATCTCCAACGCAGCCGGGAATCGAACCTGGACCCGCATGCATGGGAGGCAAGCACGCTACCACCCAGCTAATCAACGGGACATAGTTCACTAATCAAGGGGACATAGTTCACGAGGACAAGGAACCTGACCTTCTGGTAATCCCAAAACCCTCGATAGGACAGATAGAGCAGTTGGACAATTCAATGTTCACATAACGTTGTGAGAAGATTTTCAGATCTAGTTCTGCTGAATGGTTATGACGTCAATATCCGCTTGAGAAACAGTGTAATCAAGATGCAGTCACTGATAAATAATTCGTCAAGGTTTTCCAATTTTCTGAAATTTGCCTGCTGGAAATCAGGGTATTTAGGTTCGCCCGCGACAATGTGAGAATCCTACTGAATTCCGTTTTATATTGTGTTGACAGTTGCGTGTATAACGTGCAGAAACTTAGTTCATTTTTTATATGCATGGTGTGAAAAGTATGTTTTAAGCGTTTCTTAATAGACGATAACTGTATTGATTTTGTATCAGAATTATGAGTTACCCGCTACTTTTAATCAACAGAATTCATGTATGTGAAACGGTAAACTAAAAGACAAAAAAAATGAATTTCAACCATAAAATAACAATTTAAAACATAAAACAAAAGTAGAACAAGTACACTGACGGAAAAGAATTGCACCATCAAAAAATAATGAATATAGAGTTGCAACACAAAAACAACGTAGAGTAATGAAATTCCGAGAATACATCGTCTAGGAAAAATATTTAAATGATTAACATTGAAAGATCGCAGGTTAATGTAAGCGCGAGATACGCCATTGCGAGTATAAAATGCTGGTACGTTAATAAACAGAGTAGGCCTAACCACCAGAATGTTGAATGAAAGCATGCAGACGTGTATGCACTGTGTTGTACGGGTGTCGACGCCACAATGGACGACTTGCGTGCCGGTGATGAGGATGAAATATGGTGTGGACAACACAACACCCAGTCCACGAGCGGGATAGAATTCCACGTCTGTTACACTTGGTCGGTCGGTACAGGGACGGTTAATGCTGTTTGTGGATGATGCTGGAGTTGTCATCCGATGATGTCCTATATATGCTCGGCTGGAGACAGATCTGATGATCGAGCAGGCCTTGGCTACATATCGACATTCTACAGAGTATGTCGGGTTACAACGGCGGTATGTGGGCGAGCGTTCTCCTGTTGGAAAACATCCCCTAGAATGCTGTTCGTGAATGGCAGCACAACACGCCGAATCACCATACTGACGTAAAACTTGCAGTCAGTGTGCGTAGGATATCAACGGAAGTGCTCTCTCTGTCTTATAATATCGTATCCCAGACCGCAAGTCCAGTGTAAGTCCAGTGAGTCTAGCAACCAAATAGGTCTTTGCAGGTCCTCTACTGGGCTCCGTCTAACAAACACACGGCTGTCATTGGTAACGAGACAGAATCAACTTTCGTCAGGAAACAACAGTCGTAGACCCTGCCTCCAATAAACACTCGTTTGAAACCATAGAAGTTGCAAATGGCGATGGTTTGGAGTCAGTGGAATGCACGCCAAAGGGGGTTTGTCTCGGAGCTGACCTTTGAGTAACTGATTGGTGACAGTTCATGGAGTAACTGTGCTACCAACTGCTGCTCAGATTGCTGTTGCAGATGCAGTGCGATGTACCACAGCTACACGCTGAACACGAAGGTCCTCCCTCTCGTAATCCCAAGTGGCCGTCCGGAGTTCGGTCTTTTAGAGACCGTACACTACTGGCCATTAAAAATGCTACAAAACGAAGATGACGTGCTACCGACAGGAAGAAGATGCTGTGATATGCAAATGATTAGCTTTTCAGAGCATTCACACAAGGTTGGCGCGGGGGTGGCGACACCTACAACGTGCTGACATGAGGAAAGTTTCCAACCGATTTCTCATACACAAACAGCAGTTGACCGGAGTTGCCTGGTGAAAAATTGTTGTGATGCCTCGTGTAAGGAGGAGAAATGCGTACCATCACGTTTCCGACTTTGATAAAGGTCGGATTGTAGCCTGTCGCGATTGCGGTTTATCGTATCGCGATATTGCTGCTCGCGTAGATCGAGATCCAATGACTGTTAGCAGAATATGGAATCGATGGGTTCAGGAGGGTAATACGGAACGCCGTGCTGATTCCCAACGGCCTCGTATCACTAGCAGTCGAGATGACAGGCATCTTATCCGCATGGCTGTAACGGATCGCCAGCCGGAGTGGCCGTGCGGTTATGGGCGCTGCAGTCTGGAGCCGAGCGACCGCCACGGTCGCAGGTTCGAATGCTGCCTCGGGCATGGATGTGTGTGATGTCCTTAGGTTAGTTAACAGATAGGGACGTTTGCAAGACAACAACCATCTGCACGAACAGTTGGACGACGTTTGCAGCAGCATGGACTATCATCTCGGAGACCATGGCTGCGGTTACCCTTGACGCTGCATCGCAGACAGGAGCGCCTGCGATGGTGTACTCAACGACGAACCTGGGTGCACGAATGGCAAAACGTCATTTTTTCGGATGAATCCAGGTTCTGTTTCCAGCATCATGATTGTCGCATCCGTGTTTGGCGACATCGCGGTGAACGCACATTGGAAGCGTGTATTCGTCATCGCCATACTGGCATATCGCCCGGCGTGATGGTATGGGCTGCCATTGGTTACACGTCTCGGTCACCTCTTGTTCCCATTGATGGCACTTTGAACAGTGGTCGTTACATTTCAGATGTGTTACTACCCGTGGCTCTACCCTTCAGCCGGCCGCGGTGGTCTCGCGGTTCTAGGCGCGCAGTCCGGAACCGTGCGCCTGCTACGGTCGCAGGTTCGAATCCTGCCTCGGGCATGGATGTGTGTGATGTCCTTAGGTTAGTTAGGTTTAAGTAGTTCTAAGTTCTAGGGGACTGATAACCACAGCAGTTGAGTCCCATAGTGCTCAGAGCCATTTGAACCATTTTTCTACCCTTCATTCGATCCCTGCCAAACCCTACATTTCAGCAGGATAATGCACGACCGCATGTTGCAGGTCCTGTACGGCCCTTTCTGGATACAGAAAATGTTCGACTGCTGCCCTGGCCAGCACATTCTCCAGATCTCTCACCAATTGAAAACGTCTGGTCAATGGTGGCCCAGCAACTGGCTCATCACAATAAGCCAGTCACTAATCTTGATGAACTGTGGTATCGTGTTGAAGCTGCTTGGGCAGCTTTACCTGTACACGCCATCCAAGCTCCGTTTGACTCAATGCCCAGGCGTATCAAGGCCGTTATTACGGCCAGAGGTGGTTGTTCTGGGTACTGATTTCTCAGGATCTATGCACCCAAATTGCGTGAAAATGTAATCACATGTCAGTTCTAGTATAATATATTTGTCCAATGAATACCCGTTTATCATCTGCATTTATTCTTGGTGTAGCAATTTTAATTGCCAGTAGTGTATATTCTCGTGATCACTTCTGCCAGCAATCATGCACAGTGGCTACATTCCTGACAAGTCTTTCTGGAGTATCGCTGGAGGAACACCCAGTTTCTCATGGCCTCAATACACGGCCTCTTTCGAACTCCGTGAGGTGTCGCCTTAAAGGCATTCTTGACTAACACCAACTCACCATGCTCAATCTCAAAGGTAATTAACGCTCGCGACCCTTACTACGTGTATTTAAAGCAAACCTGAGTTGATCCTCATACAGGCGCTACTAGCGCCATTCTTATGCGACTGTCACGACATTTGAATGTACATATTCAGCTGTAAAAACACGAATTTCGTTTATGTCGCCCAACTCTTTTTTAGTATTGCAGTTCTTTCCTTCATTGTATTTAGAATAATAATGAACGTTTAGATGTACTAATCAGATTTGTTGAAAATACTCCGACAGCACTTTGTGTACAGATTAATTCCAAAAATAGTACTTCAGAAACCAGCTTTATTACACACAGATGGATGTAGTGTGACAGCTCCTTTAATTTGTGTTGCAACAAAAGTTTAATTTTTCATAATTAATGGTGGTATATTTGGCAAAATTTCAGATTATTGTAAAAGTTGATTATACAGGTTTCAAGAACGTTAATTACACTTCAGCTTTTATGTGTAGCATTTTTTATGTATCACGCTTCTGAAGATGCTCCCTTTAAACCTAATTTGCCAAATTACCTTTCGGGGTGCGTTTTGCCCCTTAAAATTTAAACTGGGCAAAAACAAAAAATTACTTATTGCATTAGTTTGCTCCATCTACAGACAAGTCAAGTTTAATCGAGATCGTTTATATAGAACTGGGAATGTTCCCTTGTTAGTTCCACACATACCTGTCAGTGGCACCCAGTCGCCATACCGGAAAAGGGGTACATACAGTATCTTGCTCGTTGCTGAATAGGGCCCCGCAGCAAACTTGCTAGAGGGTACCGAAATTCTCATCTGAACATAAAATTCCCTGAAGACTTTAATGCACAAAAAGAGGACGCGGCAACATTAAAGTTCTGAAAAAAAAAGAAAAAAGTTCGGAAAATGCTCCGTTCGCTTGAATGCAAACAATATTGCAGATGTCCAATACTGAACGTGAAGCTAATGTTGCAGCAATGGAACTGGCTTATTCTGTGTCTTATCTAAGCTCTTTACACTTAGTTGCACATAGAAATGCCACTGTATTGCTTCGTTGCACAATTAATGTACCAGCGTGAATTTTATGTGTTTAATGTCTGATAACTGTAAACCTTGTGTATATATTACATGTTATATTTTATAATACTTTCTGTATTATAATTAATGAGCTAGCAAAACATGAATAATGCACACCTTCTTTGTGCAGTATTTACATCTAACTACTACTGCGTATCTGTATCTATCCGATTGTCATATATTCGTTGTTGGGTGTTATAACTTGAGTCGTGAGATTTTGAGAACGGCGATATTTCGTCTATAAAGGATGGGATTACGAGGGATGCGTCTGTCAGATATAAATAAAACAGTATACTGTGTCAGCCACATATTTAGTTTTCCACTACGCGTTTCACTGCCCCACACTATCATGTTTAGTTGTAGAATTGTGTAGTTACGTTGCTAGTGTGTTTGTGAAGAGCTTAGACGCCTTTTCACAGTAGCAGACAACGTGCAATGCAGATTATGCTGTGTCTTTTTACGGGAAGTAGGGGCGAGAAAATGGTACATATCACGACCTGTTGTATGTGCTCTTGACTGTATATTTGTTTACACTGTCACTTCGAAAGTACGAAGCGACAGTATAAACAAATGTGCAGTCAAGAGCAAATGTAATAAGTCGTGATATGGATCACATTTTTGCCTCTACTTCCAGCAAAAAGACGCAACATAAGCTGCATTGCACATCATCTGCTACTGTGAAAATTTGTCTCTGCTCTTCACCAACACCAACAATGTAGCTACGAAATTCTCCACCTGAAGATGGTGTAAGCTGGTGGTGTGAGCCTTCGAAACGTACAGTGGAAAAATAAATATGTGCCTGACACAGTAAACTGTTTCATTTATTTTTAAAAACGTGTTGAGCCCAGCAATACATTGTTGGTTAATACGTTTTATTTCAGTTCATACATAGCACAAGAACAAACCTGTACTCTTCACAGAAAATTATTTCGTCCTAAGAGGAGCACGTTGCGCTTAAGTCAGGGGTGGCCGAGAATTTGGCTCCTGAGTTATGCCCTAGCGTGAGTGCCATAGCAGTGAGCCTAACTGCACACTTCTCCCACCACCACAGCAGACAATCTCAGCTTGAGGAGAGGAACAGTGGGGAAACTGGAAATGCGTAGCATTTAAATGGCAATGCAGTCATACCGCATAGATTGGTTTTATGTTTCACGTTTCTCAACAACATAAATCACAAACACATATTGCCGGCCAGGGTGGCCGAGCGGTTGTAGGCGCTACAGTCTGGAACTGCGCGACCGCTACGTCGCAGGTTCGAATCCTGCCTCGGGAATGGATGTGTGTGATGTCCTTAGGTTAGTTAGGTTTAAGTAGTTCTAAGTTCTAGGGGACTGATGACCTTAGAAGTTAAGTCGCATAGTGCTCAGAGCCATTTTTGAACAAACACATATTTTCAATTTCATTTCATTGTTTTTGGCCCACTGAAGGGACACAAACACACATTTTCAGTTTCATTTCATTGTTTTTGGCGCACTGAAGACACGTGTATGATTTTAATCAGGTACAGACTGTCAGCATACAGACGAAACAAACAATTTCACAGATTTTCGCGCTCAGGTTGCCACGTAATCTTGATTTATTTAGTTTCATGATAGAAGAAAGATCTTTCGCATGTCGATCGCAATATTGAAACATTTGCAACCTCATCACGGAGACGTGGAAACTACCTGAGGAAAACAATGTAGACTTCCTGGACAGTTTTAATGTAAAACGATTTGTCTTCAAAACTGAAATTACATTGCAGATCAGTCAGGCTGCTTTCAGCTGAAATGGAAAATGCTCTCGAAAATAGCCCGAAGAAAGGTGTAAGGTTAGCATTGCCTTCAAAACATTTAGAAAATTATCGTATCTCTTTCAAGGCCACAATGAATTCATCAAATCTCACGTTTTCTTTAACGCCATTGTGCTTAGGAAACAGGACTGTGTGTATCACAATTTTTCCCTTCTATATTGCGATTTTCCTTTAAAAAATATCCCCATCAAATCAAAAATAAGTTGTTTCTCATCTTTCAATGATTTACCGTGGGAAGCGCGCACAAAAGTCCACTTAAAATGCTAGTCCTGAAATCCCTTCTCGATCTTCTAATTTTGTTTCTGCATTTTATCCTTCATAAGTTCAACAATAGCTAATTTCAGTCTAAAAATAGTTCCAGACATGCTCCTTGACTTAACCAACGTACTTCAGAATTATATAATAAAATATCCACACTCTTCGTTCAGTTCTATTGAAAACTGTTGCAACTGACAATGGAATAACACGTGCGACTTCAGCAATTTTGCTATTCGTGCTGTGAATTTCTTCAAATGCTCCATATCCGCAAATCTGGCACAAAGAGTTCGTATCCATACAGAACAATGTGTCCCGTCTGTCGAACATTGTAATTTTTTGCCTCTTAATTGTAAGCTAAGTCTTCAAATTCATTCTGCATGGTATTGTAATATCGTTTCATAGAACAAATTTTTAGTAGCCATCTTTTATACGTCTGCGTAATAAAGATTGATGATTCTCAACCCTTGTCATTCCCATTCATTTTAAAGGCTTATGGCGATAGATCGCTAGATTTTCTTTTATTGTGTGAACAGCCAGTGGACCTGTGAACGCCCATCATACCATGAGCATTATAGTGATGGGTGAATAGCACTGACACCACTCTGTCGAAACGAGGAGAGTTGTGGCGACAGAAAAATGCCACACCACAATACCAAATGAAATGTCACTCTGTACCGGGTGTTTCGGAGAAAACGAGACAGTCTGAGCCCCGGCCTACAAGTAGCCCATACATCGAGCAGACGTGCAGTCTGGCACACTGCGAGGGGCCCTAGCTTGAGTGATAGTCTAACTGAGATCTTACTGAGAGCACAAGTAATTTCGTGCGGTGATGGCCTTGTAACTTGCAACACCGGGGAGGATAACAGATAACAAAATCTTAGCTATTCTGTGTATATTGTACGAGGGTTGTTTTTTAAGTAAGAGCCGTTCGTGCGTGTAGTCCCGTAGTTCGCGCGGACGCCGCAACAAGCCACCGCGCCACTTGCCGGCATCCTTCCCGTTCACACTGATGCAAGTTGCAGCTCTGTAGCTGACGTGTACGCATCGCTGTGCTACTTTATAATGTTTACGATTATTGAATCGCCCGCCGCGTGTGAGATACGGTCAGTGATACGTTTTTTGATCGCGAGAAGCCTAGCAGCTGCAGAAATTCATCGTCAGTTAACAGATGTTTATGGCTTGAATGCAATGAGTGAAGGTAAAGTGCGTCAATGGGTTAGAGAGTTTAAAAATGGCCGTCAAAACGTCCATGACGAAGAACGCTCAGGCCGGCCCTCTGTGATCACTGATGATTTGGTGGCTGCAGTCGAAACAAAGATTCGTGAGGACAGAAGATTCACAATTTCCACTCTTTCTTTGGAACTTCCACAAGTTTCAAGATCGGTTTTGTACAAAATTGTGTCTGAAAACCTAAACTTTAAGAAACTGTGTTCTCGGTGGGTACCCAGACTCCTCACAGAGGACCACAAAGGGAAGAGATTTGCCACTTCATTGGACTTTTTGATTCGTTACGAGGAAGAAGGGGATGACATGTTGAGTCAAATTGTCACTGGAGATGAAACATGGGTATCCCATATCACTCCCGAAAGCAAGTGACAAACGATGGAATGGCGACACTCAACCTCATTCCTCAAGGTCAAAGCCAAAAAGACGCTGTCAAAGCGCAAGATTATGGCAACTGTGTTCTGGGACCGGCGCGGTGTTTTGCTAGTGGACTTTATGCCACGAGGAACGACAATCAACTCAGATGCCTACTGTGCAACTCTAAAGAAGCTCCGCAGAGCAATTCAAAACAAAAGGCGCGACATGCTGACAAAAGGAGTTTTGCTCCTGCACGATAACGCTAGGCCTCACACCTCTCAAAAGACTCGGGATTTGATTGATTCTTTTGGCTGGGAAGTTTTCGACCATGCACCATACAGCCCAAACCTTGCATCTAGCGATTTTCACCCTTTCCGGTACCTGAAACACCATCTTGGCGGGCAGCGCTTCAATGACGACGATGAAGTGAAAGCGGCCGTGAACTCTTGGCTGTCGGAGCAGGCGGCCGAATTCTTTGAAGAGCGAATTAAAAACTTAGTTGCATGGTATGACAAGTGCTTAAATAAACAAGGCAACTATGTAGAAAAATAGGTAAAAGTGTGTAGAATCAGAAAATAAAAGTTTTTTTACAAAAGTATTTGTATCTTTTTTTTAAAATAAAAACGGCCCTTACTTAAAAAACAACCCTCGTATAGCAGGAAGAATTTGTTTAAATTGGTATGTCGGTATAAGGAATCCCAATTCAGTAAAAACAGCTGCACCTCTGGCAGAAGCATAGGCACAGTCAGACTGGGCATTGAGTCGACCGAACTTTGGATGATAAATACAGGTACGTTATTTTGCGCTGCTCTAACTCTACCCCAGAGATTATCACTCTTACTGTCTGGCAAGTGGTGGTGTGACAATCTCTCGGCAAACGATGGTCAGATGTTCTCAGTGGGGAAGGAACTGGGAGAATGGGCTGGTCACGGCAACGGTCCAACACCCTCTCTCTAGAGGTAAATCAGGCTGACACGGCCAACATCTAGACCTGCATTATCTCGTTTAAAGATGGTGTCATGGACTCCTCGAAGATAGGGCACAGCCATCGTCCTCAAGTGTAGCGGCTGCTGTCCAAAGTAACAACTATACGAACCAGAGGTGATCATCTGCATTGTACCATCACCAATGGTGCTGAGCTCTCGTGACGAATAAAGTCTGACAACGTTCTATGTCGTCTGTTAAAAGGAGGTATGTATATCGATGATCAGCAACTGACTAGACCCAAGCATGGTCCACCAGACACCAATACACGTTCTGTGCAACAGTACAACCTATTAGCACTTTGGAGATGATGTGGTGTGGCTCAACTAATAAGCAACCTGTGTAGGCTGCTACTAATAGACAATACCTATCCTTACACACTGAGCTGACAGAAGTCATGGGGTACCACCAAATATCGTGTCTGACCTTTTGACTGTTGCAGTGCAGCAACTCGACGTGGCATGGACTCAATAAGTCTTTGGAAGTCCCTGCAGAAATATTGAGCCATGCTGCCTCTATAGCCGTCCGTAATTGCGAAAAATTTGCCAGTGTAGGATTTTATGAACAAACTGACCGCCGGGTTATGTCCCATAAATGTTAGACGGGATACGTGTCAGGCGATCTGGGTGTCCAAATCATTCTCTCGAATTGTCAAAAATGTTTTTCAAACCAACTGCGAACAACTGAGGGCAGGTGGCATGGCGTATTGTCATCCATGAAAAATCCATCGTTGTTTTGAAACATGAAGTCCATGAATGGCTGCGAAACGTCTCTACGTAGCAAAACATAACCATTTCCAGTCAATGATCGCTTCAGTTGGGCCAGAGAGCCCAGTGCATTCCACATAAACACAGCCCACACCATTATGGAGCCACCACCAGCTTGCACAGTGCCTTTTCAACAACTTGGGTCCATGTCTTCGTGGGGTCTGCGCCACACTATCATCAGCTCTTACCAACTGAAAACGGTACTCACCTGACCAGGCCACGGTTTTCCAGTCGTCTAGGGTCCAACAGCAGAGGTGCTGCAGGCGATGTCGTTCCGATACTAAAGGCACTTGGGTCTGTTATCCACAGCCATAGCCCACTAACGCCAGATTTCGTTCCACTGTCCTAATGGAAACGTTCGTCATACGTCTCCTACGGTCGCAGGTTCGAATCCTGCATGGGGCACGTGTGTAATGTCCTTATGTTAGTTAGGTTTAAGTAGTTCTAAGTTCTAGGGAACTGATGACCTCAGAAGTTAAGTCCCATAGTGCTCAGAGCCATTTGAACCATTTCGTACGTCCCACATTGTTTTCTGCGGTTATTTCACACAGTATTGCTTGTCTGTTAGCATTGACAAATCCACGCAAACGCTGCTGCTCTCGGTCGTTAAGTGAAGGCCGTTGGTCACTGCGTTGTCCGTAGTGAGAGGTAATGTTTGAAATTTGGTATCCTCCACACACTCTTGGAGCTGTGGATCTCGGTATACAGAATTTTTTTATGATTTACGAAATTTAATGTCCCGTCCGTCTAGCTCCAATTACTATTCCGCGTTCAGAGTCTGTTAATTCGCGTCATGCGGTCATAATCATGTCTTAAACCTTTTGACATGGATCATCTGAGACCAAATGACAGCTCCGCCAAGGCACTGCTCGTTTATAACTTGTGTACGCGTCACTGCCGCCACCTGCGTGTGTGCACATCGCTATCTCACGACTTTTGTCACCTCTCTGTACGTGAGAACAAAAGAAATAAAATCACGAATACAGGGACCGACATTGCCGCAGCTTCGTCGCTCGGCGGCTTGAAGAACGGCTGAATCAACAGTTTTCAACGTTCATTCGTCACAGAGTCTCCACGCACGGATACTTTTATCGTGATGCGTTATGCGAAAACGAAGTTCATCTGAAAAGAGCAGGTTCTGCGTCCAGCGTGGTCTGTGGGCGCAGCGCTGTTTGCTAACTTCTCTCTGCTACAGGATCAGGGGAAGCTGTAACAACGATCGCTGAACTGACAGTCATATGGGGATCCGTATGGGCCGGTTTCCGCATAGGGTACTGGGTTCAGACGGTGTTTCGACTGTGCTCAGACTGTGTCATGAAGCATGGGATGGCGACTGAATTACTCCTAGTCATTTTGCGTAGGTTTCAAATACCTCATTACCATATAGCCGACTGTGTTGCTATCTTGTCCACGCCGTGCGCCTGTTGTGCCTTAGGCTATCCACCGGGCGAGCGTTTCCGAAACAGATGAGAGGTGCGTAGCGGGAACACAGTACGTCCTGTGGAAACTCTCATAGGCGCCGGTATGTCACCTGTCGGCGGTCATCCGGTGTTCGGCTCTTTCCGGCTTTCCCCGAAGTGCTACGAATCTCTCTCTAATGCACATGTCCTCTCTGACACACTAGGCTCCGTGTTTTTCGTAAATATGGACGTGGAGATTGTAATACTTTTTCATCAGCACCCAGAACTCTACGATTTGTCGCATAAAGATTACGACAATACACTTGTCAATGCCAATACGTGGAGGGACATCAGTGAGAAGCTTAAATTCAGTAACTATAGGTTTTGTGTTCCTGTTCGTGTTACCTACAATTTTGCTTACTTGTAGGTGATGAACGCGGAAGCAAACCGACGCTAATGAGGTCGTATTTTATAAGCAAAAGCAGGTTGCAAGGAAGATAAAGAAATTGAGACTGGAAGATAAATTCTATTTTTGATGCGGTTTCTTCAAAATCGTGAGGCTTTTACCAATGTTTAGAGTGCCCTCGATGATGTTGTAAATGGTAAAGAAAATGAGGATAATGAGCTAGCTCCATCCTCGGTAGGTCGCAGTACTTCCTTTCGTGTAAGTTTTCTAACTTTAAGGTGTGCTGGCCAGTTAAACAGAAGCCAAGTGTCTTCGCTATCACGTGAAATGGTGATAACAATATGGAAACTGCACTGACTGATCATATAAGAGCCAGGAGTGAGCCCCGGAAAACGCCCCAAATGCTAGAGAAGAAAAGAAAATTTATGACATTTTGAAGATGTAGCAGATGCAATGATGTTTTCCGATCTAGCGTGAAATTCTTCCTCTTCTTCTCTAGCTCTGAATAGAGGGTGAACCCACTTATGTTTCTTTCTTTCCCGTTCTTGTTTTCCCGAGAGCCATAACAACATTCTCGTCTATTTGCTCCTTTGTGTACTGAACACAGCTCGCACACGTATGTTATGTGGGAATGCACGCGACGCGACATAGCAGGGACACAATCGAAGCACAGTCGGACACAGGACTCAACCGTGTGTTACCAGGGCGTTCACGCTATGACAGACAACGCCGCAAGTTTTTTAAGGCCTTGATCAGAGCAGAAATTCCCTAACCATCTGTGACGGACCTGTTTCAACAGCTGTCCACAACGGACTGTATCTGTATTTTCCGGTTTCTGCAAGAAGTAGACACCCAGTTAAGTCCGACACAAAGGATCCGGGGCGTGAATTTGTGATATAGGGCTGTGCGGAGTGTGTGACTGCACAAAGTGCACCATGAAGTTTATCTGGAATTAATGTAATTTCTAATTCTGTTCTGTATATATGATATACAAAATCTGAAGTTATTCACTTCTCTGGCTAAATGGTTAACGACAAAGGCCAATAAATAAATAAAAAAGAACGTACAGTGGAAACTGGCTCCATGTCGCCACACTGTCCCTGTGGATACTTCTGCAGACCTGCACATTTTCTGACTCAAGGGTACATCATGTGGTTGTAGTATCCTGCACGGCCGAACGGTGTGTCTTTCCTCTCACGGTCTAGTCGCGTAGGGTCGCCGAGATCGCGCACGGTACTGAGTATGGCTCACCTGAACTCATAAAATTCCATGTTCACATGACATTCACGGGAGCCGATCAACGCGAGCAGTAATATTGCGGGACTATAAACTGCCGTTATGAATGATCGCCGACCTGCCACTGTAATTCTGGCACGAGCTGCTGGACTTTTTCTGCCTCTTACAAGGGGAGGCCGCCAATTGTGAAATTCAGATTCGATTCATACTGCGCATAATAAAAGCTCATGGCCAGAGGTGTAATGTGGCAAAGCACCAAGATGCACTTCTCAGCCGTTGTCGAGAAAATCGACAGTTAAAAGAAACCAGAGACCCCACCAACACAAATTTGCTGTGGCAGGCATGATATATAAACTCCGTTACTCGCTCGTTACACCTGAAGGACAGATGTTGAATGGGCCGAAACGAGCCGCCGCATAACAGCGTAGTTGCCTGCTAACTTCGAAAGAAGGTAGATGCGGTCCCTAGCGCAACTTATAACATCGTCGAAAATCAGTGCGGACGGGTGAGCTTTGGTACACCCTGTTAAACAAACGGAAAAATGGAGGCGGTACAATTGGAGAGCGATCCGCCTTCACCAACATGCATAAGCAATTCATTAATATATATATATATATATATATATATATATATATATATATATATATATATATATATATATATATATATATATATATTGAATTACAAAAAACTAATAATAAAAAAAAATGCATGGCGCGAGATTTGATCCGGCGACCTTCGAATTACGAACCCGAACGCTTACCGCTGCGCCACGACGCTGTAGAAAATTATTAATCGTAGAGAGTATTTAACCGCAACGGTTTCTTTTAACTGTCGATTTTCTCAACAACGGCTGAGAAGTGCATCTTGGTGCTTTGCCACATTACACTTCTGGCCATGAGCTTTTATTATGCGCAGTATGAATCGAATCTGAATTTCACAATTAACGGCCTCCCCTTGTTAGACGAGGCATGAATCGATCTTTTTGATATGGTAGGAAGCGGCTGAGGTGAGTGGTAAGGTGTTTAGCACATTAAATCCAAAGATATAATTCAATACCCTTAAACACAGGATTAATCAACATGGAAATTTTAAAATAATTACTATATACCTTGTATCAATATTGAAATCTTAGTAGCAATTATTATATAACTCATTAGGCAAAAGGTTAAATACAGTGACAAGGTAGAAATTCAAGAAAACAATTTTTCTCCAACACTCACGGTCTTACAACTGTCTCTAGATCGACTGCCCTTTGACTAGTTCTTTAACAAATTTTAAATAAGATACCACGACAATTAATCATATTCCGATAAAGCTAATAGAAAAACAAGTCGGCATAACGCAGCTACACCGCCGCTGCCAAGGCCCAGGGATGCATCAAACGTATGACAGTAACAAAACAAAAACTTTAAGTAATTCATCTAAGAGGTAATCATGTTCTAGACAAGTATAACAAGTAACGGTTAACTGTTTTAACGGCCAGCGGTCCGTTTCAGAACCGGAAGAAATAACTTCCAGCAGAAATAACCATCCCTAAGAAAAGTCTTCGATTTATTTACGTAATGTAAACGTAAACAGGACAACTTCATATGCGATACAAGTCACTTCAGTCAATCACTGTAATAGATAGGTAGCAGGCCATAATAGTCACTTACAATAACGGAATAAGGGCCCATTGTACAAGGAGATAAACAATCGACCAGTGAGCTACATCTGTTTACACTGTTTAAGAGGAACAGTACGGAATTTTAATTTTAGGAGGCTCTGACTAAGGTGATCATAACACTGGTTACCTCAAGCAGAAAGATATCAGAGGCTATAATCAGTCACGTAACCGCTTACCCGCGGTAACGGCCAGCTGCCAGTTTTAAGTCTCAGAAAGTAAGTGGCCAACACTGTAAGTAACAACAGGATCGGTTACAGCCATAAAGTAATAGATTAATGCTAATGACACAGTCAATAAAATTTCAGTAGATAACAGCGCCAACAAAAGATCAAGAAATGAAAGGGGCACACTAATACGCCAACAAGTCAAGTGGGGAAAAACGTGCCTCAATGTAAGCAAGTAATAGTGTCGAGCCGGCCAGAGTGGCCGAGCGGTTCTAGGCGCTACAGTCTGGAACCGCGCGACCGCTACGGTCGCAGATTCGAATCCTGCCTCGGGCATGGATGTGTGTGATGTCCTTAGGTTAGTTAGGTTTAAGTAGTTCTAAGTTCTAGGGGACTGATGACCTCAGCTGTTAAGTCCCATAGTGCTCAGAGCCATTTGAACCATTTTTAATAACGTCGAGAGCAAACACATTTAGTAACAGTATGGCGCCTTGGTATGAAAACACAGACCGTGAGGGTCACACAGTTGAGAACCAGTTATAATTTACTTTAAAACCTACATAAGGACTATCCTAAACAGATAAGATTAAATAATAGTCAGATAGCGACAGCCACATCGGATAAACAGTTACAAACGTACAGTCAACAAGGCCACAGTAAACGCCAAAGTCAGTGGTCTGACTACAAATTGTGCCAGTCTAGGTTTTCGTGGTTCAGAAACTCAGTGCCGTGGCTGCCTGGAACTTGTGAAACGAATTAAGCAGACGAAAGAAAACTACTGGAAATTGACTGAACCCAACAGTATAATCGCCATACACATAGGCACAGAGTACAACCTCTCGCTACGATTACGAGCATATTATGACAGCAAAACCATTTAATACATCTTGGAACGCCACTAAGGGCTACGCACCTTCTGTGTTCAATATACACAGTAATGACACCTGGTCAACAGAACACTGAGTCATTAGAGACCGAGTAAATCCACAGGTCTGTCATTCACCCGAAAGTGCAGTCGTGAGCGAATTCACGGTGCGTCTGGTCAACGAACCTTAATTCAATCTTGACAGCGATAACAGGCCGCGCAGTTCCCAGTCTCGGTTGCCGCAGTAGGCACTGCACAGCTGAATGGATGAACATCCACTGCCACGGGCTTGCACTCGCGATCAAGCGCCGCCTCAGCTGTATATACTCACAGCGGACCTCCGATCCAACTCTAGTTGCCCTCTCTCGGCCCGTGCAGCCAAACTTAAAATCTCTTTCTTCCGCCAACTGGCCTCTCGCGAACGCCATCTTTTCTTTCTTTCTTTTCTTTTCCTTGTGCCTTTTTCCCGCAATGACGCAAGGTCGGCATGGTTAATCGAATTTGGCAAGGTTAATTTAAGGGGTGGCCAGATGCCCTTCCTGCTGCCACCCCGTACTGCCTGGGATGGAATTAGTGTACCCCAACTGTCTGTGTCTAGTGTAATCCATGGAATAGTGCGAATGTGTTCAGATGTCTTTGAGCCGTGTAACTGAGGCGGGACGTGGGGACCAGCCCAGTATTCACCTAGTGGGATGTGGAAAACCGCCGAAAAACCACACCTAGGCTGGCCGGCACACCGGCCCTCGTCGTTAATCCGCCGAGCGGATTCCAGGAAGCAGCGCATTAGCGCTCTCGCCTAACCTGGCGGGTTTCTCGCGAACGGCCGTCCGCCACAGATATTCCAGTCTGCCACTGTATTGATACTAACCTCCAAAGACATCGATATTGCTGGCGTATGGCATACTTCTTACAAACAACCAACATCCAAACGCGATTTCTGATTGAGAAACCCGCAGTCTTTCTCTATCCACACAAAGTCTAGATGACGTTAATTTTACCCACGTTGTGCTGCGTTGTGCTGCTGTGTTGAAGTGGTACAAGAATACAGTACACTTCATGCCATGGATCCACAACGAGGATGCACCATACCATACAGATAAATAAGAAATGTTTGAAGACAGATGTTTCTAAACTGAAAACTGCTCGTGATGCACCTTCATATACAGATCTAAACCAGATTAACATTTTAACTTAAATATGTACATATTATGTAGCCTGTTTTTGTGCACTTGAGTGAAGTACAATGTACATCTAACAGTAACGTTTTTCGTAGATTCGGCACACTACACTTAACATACGCAGTATGTTTCCCTATATTTGTATAAAAAACAAAAACACTACAAGAAATGTTTAAACAAGCGAGTAGGAGATGATTATGGCAGACAGGAGAGAACATAAATCGCAATTATACACTCCTGGAAATGGAAAAAAGAACACATTGACACCGGTGTGTCAGACCCACCATACTTGCTCCGGACACTGCGAGAGGGCTGTACAAGCAATGATCACACGCACGGCACAGCGGACACACCAGGAACCGCGGTGTTGGCCGTCGAATGGCGCTAGCTGCGCAGCATTTGTGCACCGCCGCCGTCAGTGTCAGCCAGTTTGCCGTGGCATACGGAGCTCCATCGCAGTCTTTAACACTGGTAGCATGCCGCGACAGCGTGGACGTGAACCGTATGTGCAGGTGACGGACTTTGAGCGAAGGCGTATAGTGGGCATGCGGGAGGCCGGGTGGACGTACCGCCGAATTGCTCAACACGTGGGGCGTGAGGTCTCCACAGTACATCGATGTTGTCGCCAGTGGTCGGCGGAAGGTGCACGTGCCCGTCGACCTGGGACCGGACCGCAGCGACGCACGGATGCACGCCAAGACTGTAGGATCCTACGCAGTGCCGTAGGGGACCGCACCGCCACTTCCCAGCAAATTAGGGACACTGTTGCTCCTGGGGTATCGGCGAGGACCATTCGCAACCGTCTCCACGAAGCTGGGCTACGGTCCCGCACACCGCTAGGCCGTCTTCCACTCACGCCCCAACATCGTGCAGCCCGCCTCCAGTGGTGTCGCGACAGGCGTGAATGGAGGGACGAATGGAGACGTGTCGTCTTCAGCGATGAGAGTCGCTTCTGCCTTGGTGCCAATGATGGTCGTATGCGTGTTTGGCGCCGTGCAGGTGAGCGCCACAATCAGGACTGCATACGACCGAGGCACACAGGGCCAACACCCGGCCTCATGGTGTGGGGAGCGATCTCCTACACTGGCCGTACACCACTGGTGATCGTCGAGGGGACACTGAATAGTGCACGGTACATCCAAACCGTCATCGAACCCATCGTTCTACCATTCCTAGACCGGCAAGGGAACTTGCTGTTCCAACAGGACAATGCACGTCCGCATGTATCCCGTGCCACCCAACGTGCTCTAGAAGGTGTAAGTCAACTACCCTGGCCAGCAAGATCTCCGGATCTGTCCCCCATTGAGCATGTTTGGGACTGGATGAAGCGTCGTCTAACGCGGTCTGCACGTCCAGCACGAACGCTGGTCCAACTGAGGCGCCAGGTGGAAATGGCATGGCAAGCCGTTCCACAGGACTACATCCAGCATCTCTACGATCGTCTCCATGGGAGAATAGCAGCTTGCATTGCTGCGAAAGGTGGATATACACTGTACTAGTGCCGACATTGTGCATGCTCTGTTGCCTGTGTCTATGTGCCTGTGGTTCTGTCAGTGTGATCATGTGATGTATCTGACCACAGGAATGTGTCAATAAAGTTTCCCCTTCCTGGGACAATGAATTCACGGTGTTCTTATTTCAATTTTCAGGAGTGTAGATCAAGTAGCCCTATTAGAGAGGCGATATTGAATATTGTGGGTATTCAATCTCCTTCACTTCCACTCAGAGTTATAAGCATAACTGTTTTTTTAGGGTCTGTTGAATGGAACCAAAGGTCTAATGAGCACAGAGTATGGATTTAGGGTAAAAAAAAGAGAAGTAGCAGAAATGAGAATATCAAGAAGATAAACATCAGAACTGGTGATCACGAAGTAGACGAATTTAAGGAATTCTGCTACCTGGGAAGCAAAATAACCCAGGACGGACGAAGCAAAGTGGACACAAAAAGCGGACTGGTACAGGCGAAGAGGGCATTCATGGCCAACAGATGTCTACTGGTATCAAACATAGGTCTCAATTTGAGGAAGAAATTTCTGAGAATGTACGTTTGGATTAAATGGTTCTAATGGCTCTGAGCACTATGGGACTTAACATCTGAGGTCATCAGTTCCCTAGAACTTAGAACTACTTAAACCTAACTAATCTAAGGACATCTCACACATCCATGCCCGAAACAGGATTCGAACCTGCGACCGTAGCGGTCTCGCGGTTCCAGACTGAAGCGCCTAGAACGGCTCGGCCACAACGGCCGGCTGTACGTTTGGAGCACAGCATTGTATGGTAGTCAATCATGGACAGTGGGAAAACCGGAACAGAATAGAATCGAAGCGTTTGAGATGTGGTGCCACAGAAGAATGTTGAAAATGAGGTGGACTGATAAGGTAAGGAGTAGAGAGATTCTCGGCAAAATCGGTGAAGAAAGGGAAGTCTGGGAAACACTGACGAGTAGAAGGGGGCAGAATGATAGGGCATGTTTAAGGCATCAAGGGATAATATCTATGGCACTAGAACGAGCTGTAGAGGGTAAAAATTGTAAGGGAACACATAGGTCGAAATGCATCCCACAAATAATATTTGAGGGCGTAGAGTGCAACTCACACTGAGTTTTGTGAGACGAAGAGATTGCCACAAGGAAGTAATTCGTGACGGACCGCATAAAAGCAGTCAGATCACTGATGACTTAAAAGAAAGCAAGAAAGAAAAGAAAAGCTATACTAGGAGCAAATGAGTTCTACGCCGAGGCACTCATAGGTATGCCCCGAAACGAACACATCTCTCAGCCTAGTACGATAGGTCACATCCGCCAAATGAAACGGAAATCAGCCTGTGACGACCCTGAGATCACAAGACTTTTAGGTTTCCGTTATGTGTGAAAGAAGGGGGAAGAGAGACAAAGACCGAGAGAGATAGGGAGAGAGAGAGAGAGGAGTGGTGGTTGCGGGGGGGGGGGGGGGGGTGAGCAGCTTTGTACACGTGTCAGTGCTTTCTACTATACAACACTTGTGACGTTGTATATCGTCATATTCGCTTCCATGAAATTCAAGTCAGCGGGATGACTCATTCATTTCTCGCAACTAACAGGCACTTTAGACCTCGCTTTCAGGGACGGAACCGCTCGGCTTTGACTCAGAAGCTGCCACACAGCACACAGGTGCTTCTTAGAAGTTCTTGTGCACAAACTCACTTCCATCATTCACAAAATCGGGTCTTGTGACGGAAGAGACTCACTGAGCTGTTCACACACGTTAAGCTTCAGGAGTAAGTCCGTTTTCCGTTATCTCTCTGTGCTCTACGCAAGAGACGGCTGCAGACTCGCAGAAGTGAGAAGCAGGACGCCGTAGCGAAGAATTTTACTGCGCCGAGACAAAACGAACTATGACTCAGTTTTATTGCGCCGTTTATATGGCGTATCGTTAATCCATTTAGAACCCCTGCCATAGACGGTATACGATCTGTTTCACCTTCTGTACACTCCGATCGGACGCGTCAGTGCAGGTAAGAAATATCCTTGTAGCTAATCACACTTTATGCAACGTGGCATTTAGCAGCGAAACGAGGGTACAATACTGCCTTTCCCTTCTTTGTTTTTTTCCTTTCTTTAGCTTTTGAAACCATCGTTTAGCGAGAGAAAATATAAACTACCTACAAGATTGTTACTTCAGTTTACATGAAAACTGCACACCAGAGAAAATCTGATTCAACTACTTTTCATGCCTCGTTCAGCGTTTCTTCTTGTCGTGATCTTTAGTCTGATGACTTGTTTTATGCATCTCTCCACGTTAGTTTGTCCTCTGGAAGCAACTTCCTCTTTCCAGAAATGTAAAATTCGGGGGCTAGAAACCAAGAGCTTCCAGTAATCTACAAGACGTGGAAACGTCTGAAGGGATAGATGTTCTGCGCGTCTCTGAACACCATTTAACGAAAGGGATGGAGAAGCAATAATCAGGAATTACAGACTAGTACCGTTTTCATGTAGCGTTAACTTTGAAAAAGAAAGAGTTGCAAATATGTAAGAGGTGGACACAAAGTCAGAAATATTGAAACAAACAGTTTTTTTGCGGTGATCAGAACCTAGAGGCACGTGCTTCTGAGCTGTTACCGCATAATACTTCTCTGGTAATTATAACAGTCTACAGATCCGCTCCAGAAAACTTTCAGCTACTTATGAGAAATCTAGATGCATTAGTGAGGTTCATGTCAGAAGAAACAGTTAGTAGTTTGTTGAGATATCAGTGCACATTTCTCAAAAGGACACACTTGTCATACGGCCACACGGTTGCTTTACACATTTCATCTCAAGTCCATGGTATGTTCCCCTTTCTGGATGTCTCGATAAATAGACGAACGGACAGCACTTTGTGTCACAGCGTGAGTTTGTACAGTGTGGAATGTCGTTTCAGCTGCAGATGACATCATTGGATTTTCCCATCACCACCCCTCACCCCTCCCATTCCCCTTCCATTCCCCCTCCCCTTCCCCTCTCTGACAAAGGCTAATTGCCCTATGTATTGCAGGGATTCAAATTTTTGGCGGGAAATTCTAAATATTGGCGGGAAATTAAGAAAATAGCCCAACTACACTAGTGTTCAAATGGTTCAGATGGCTCTGAGCACTATGGGACTTGACATCTGATGTCATCAGTCCCATAGACTTAGAACTACTTAAACTGAACCAACCTAAGGACATCACACACATCCATGCCCGAGGGAGGATTCGAACCTGCGACCATAGCAGCAGCGCGGTTCCAGACTGAAGCGCCTAGAACCGCTCGGCCACAACGGCTGGCAACTACACTAGTGTGTTTCATGTGGGAGTAGGGCTGTTGTCCTATGTGTGAACTGGCGGAAAATTCAAAATGGTACATTGCCGTACTGGCTCACTTGGAATACGAGCACCAGCCTAACTATGATGTCAGAATCCGTGGTGTATGACCTGGAACACAAGATGGCAACTAGGGCATACTGGCATAGCGCTATAACATCACAATCCAGCTCAGACTTGTGAAGCTATTTATAACAGTGTGGAATTCTGGCATCCTGGCCTTGGGTCCATGATGTCACAATCCTGCTCAGACTTGTTGTGCTATTTATATCAGTGTGGAATTCTGGCAAACTTTCCCAGACATGAGATACTGGGATGTGTTCTATGAATTTGTGCAGATCCAGCCCTGTGACATATATTCCCTGGATATCATCCGCTCAGAGATAACTGCATACTGCTTCTCCTAGCTCTAAGTTTGGAACTCTCCACACAGGGAAGAATTTAAACAAATGCCTTAAAGGGGAGCATAGTGAACAAGAGAGGCACGCTGAGATTGAGAAGCACCAGAGAGTTTCTCCAACCAAGCCAACTCAGTAGGGAATGAGAGTGGAATGCTGGGACAGCTAGTGAGAAGCACCAATATTCTATAACCTACACATACAAACATACATACAAACGTTCTGGATGGAAATTGAGAATCAGGAAATGCACATTCGTCGTCCTGACGGTGGACACTTGTGTGCACATTCAGGTACTATTCTTATAAATTTCATTACAAAAATGTGTGTAGAGCAGATGATGGTAGTAACATAACCAACCATCATAGAGCTGTTTTTCTTCCTTTATTGTCACTTCATTCTCCCATGTTGGGGCAGGCTGGCAGCAGCGATGTAGCTGCCTTTCAGCCTACAGTTTTGAAAGTAACAGTTGTATTTAAAACATGCAAGCTGCTCGGAGGCGATGAGTTGCCAGAGATGATGATGTGGTGTCTGCTTGGTGCAGCACCAGGTAAGGGGTAGTTGGAAGCAATTGCAGTAGCATGGTGGAAAGTAAAATAAAAGACGACGACAGAGAGCTGGCGTTGAAGTTGTGGAGAAGCAGAAAAGGTTGTTGGTGTGATTGTGAGAGGGGTGGTTACAGAAGGGATCTATGGTGCTCCAGGGTTGAAACAACTGTTCAAGGTTGCGTGGGAATGTATTAGACAAGGGAATCTACTTGGGAAAAGAAGAAGTGGGAGTGGTTTTGGGAATATGTGGCAATGGCATTTAAATGAAATACAGAACAGGCTGCCAGGGTGACTTGATAGAGTGGATGTAGTGGTGATGAAGTGGATGGTATAGGAGTAGGATGAAGAGAGCTGCTTGGGTGGAATATTGTATCATTAGGGCAGATTGGGACGATCAGTTCAGGTTTGATGGGAGGGGATTTGGCTGTACACTTATAAGTAATTGGTAGGGATTGGTTGCCACTTGCAAGTGTTGCAAATGGGTGGGGACTGGAAACTGGGACTGCTACAGGTTGCTGGCTTTGCAGTGAGGGCAGAAGTTAAATGATCATTGTAGATGAGACTTTTATGGCAATGGTAGACTTGCACTTGGGACCAGGAAGGCTCAACTTTGTGTTTAAGGTGACAGATGAAGGCTCCATTCTGAAGGAGCTGATCAGTGGTTGAGGTATCTTCAGTAAATATGTGAATGAGGAATGTACGACCAGAACAGAGGTGAATTCGAAGGGTTTTTCGGATTTGGGAGTCAGGATTGGAATTTAGGTCCCTCTCAACAGGCCCCACTGTGATCTCAGGGTCCTCCCCCTTGATCACAGCACTAGGAGTCAGAGGGCAACGGGGGAGGTAGGGGTTGTCGGGGTTGTGGTGGACTGGGTAGGAGAAGTGAGATATTTGGACTAAAGGTGATGGAAGGCACTCATTGCAGAAGGTGGGTTTGGAAATCAGGATCAGAAGGTTTTGATGAGTATGGAGACTTTGTGGGTACGAGCTGTGAGACGTCAAGGTTTGGAAGGCACATTTTTATTGTGAGGGAAAATGTTTTAGGATTGAGATTTCTGATATCAAAGTGTGATGGGATTAATGAAACAGTTGGAGGAGTTGTGTGGGGTGGGATGGGAGTGGTCTGCATAAGTTCTAGGTGTGGGATATCTGTACTAGGTGGATTGCAAGAATCGTCAGAGGATACTCACACTGGGGTGGGACAGGATTTAGCACGACTTTTCAAATTTTTTCTTACCTTGAGCTGCTGTGGTTGAAGCTGCTGCAGATATGGCTGATGTCATAGCTGCAGCATATGCTGGTGGTACTTGTCTGGTTGTTGCTGGAGTAGGTCTGGCTGGTGCTTCTGCTTCTGGATCCAGATGTAATGATGATGGCAGTGGCAATGGAGCAGCAGTAGGGCCTGATGGCGCTGATGGCAGATGCATTTCTGACAATGGTGACAGGGATGGCAGTGGTGGCAGCAGCGGTGGTGGAAATGGACCTGTAGTGAATAGTGGAGTGATAACACCTGCAAATGAGGAGTTAAGTCTGAGAATGCAGTGTGTGAGAGTAGGAAGATATATGGATTCAGCCAAGTAGTGGGAAAGAGCAGGAGGGGACAGTGAGTAGGGAGTAAAGGAGAACAAACATAGAGGTGGGAGTGGAGTACAGGTGCAAGTAGATGATTGTGGATGTTGTAGTTGCAGGTTGATGCATCGTTGAATGCAGGTAGTGATAATGGTAATGGAAATGCCGTGTGGCTAGAGCCTCCCGTTGGGTAGACCGTTCGCCTGGTGCAAGTCTTTGGAGTTGATGCCACTTCGGTGACTCGCATGTCGATGGGGATGATGTGACGATGATTAGGAGAACTCAACACCCAGTCCCTGAGCGGAGAAGATCTCCGACCCAGCCAGGAATCGAACCTGAGCTGTTAGGTATGACATTCCATCGCGCTGACCACTCAGCTACCAGGGACGGACAGTGATAATGGTGACAAGCTGTCTATGAAAAGGGGGTGACTAGCTGATGGAGGCGAAGGGTGGCAGTGAAGATACGTGCTGCTGTTCACTGGCGATATCCAGCAGCGAGAGTGAACACTGGTGGTGAATGTGAGGACTGGCAGCAAAGGCAGTAACTGGCAGCATTGGCGGAGGCGGGCAGTGAGAACTGGTAGCGAAGGCGACGTCTAGCAGTGGAGGTGATGGCGATGACACGCAGAAAGGCCTGCCAGCAATTGTGGTGAGACAGACAGCGACAGTGAAAGCTTTCCCTTATGCAAATTCCAACCCTGAGAGCAACCCAGATGGTTGTTATTCCCATGGGGAAGAGGGGCTCCGATCCTCAGATGTGACAGAGCAGTCAAACAAGTGAACTTATATGCAGAAGCCATGTAGCATCGACAATTGAGAATAAAACACATCTATATTTACTTACAAGTTGAACTGTAACAGTCAAAACAGGACAAATACATTTGACAGGAAAACATGAGTAATAAGCACTGAGAGAGTGGAATAGTTCAATACATACAATCGAATGGCTGAGTCAGTTTCTTTTGTCTGGAGGTGGTAGATCTCCGACGACACTTCATGATGATGTATTTGGCCATTCACAATGGGGTACATAGCATGAGTGATGGGTTTACTTGATAGCTAGTAAGCCCGCAATGAGAATGAGTGGATGACCGCAGTGTCATGGGAATTGGAACAACTATTAGACCGCATTCATATCCAAGACACCTTAGATTTTGATGTCATCAAAGATTATAAAGTTTGAACCATGCAGGTTAGTACTTGCAGGGTGACATCATGGAAATACTATTGTCCTGCTCAGTAGTTTACTGCGTTGGAGAGTCAAGCGTAAATAACGTGCAAGAAATGTCCTATATATAACATCAAACATTTTTAATTATGTGAAAAATAACTTAAAATGTTGTCCACCCCAGACATTAGATCACGTACTGAAACTTCCTGGCAGATCAAAACTGTGTGCCAGACCGAGATTCGAACTCGGGACCTTTGCCTTTCGCAGGCAAGTGCTCTACCAATGAACCGTCCCCTTAGAAAAATTATACA
This sequence comes from Schistocerca nitens, assembly GCF_023898315.1. Taxonomy (NCBI): domain Eukaryota; kingdom Metazoa; phylum Arthropoda; class Insecta; order Orthoptera; family Acrididae; genus Schistocerca; species Schistocerca nitens. The sequence continues at coordinate 450,134,851 of NC_064620.1, forward strand.
TGACTGTGCTTAAACTGACACAAAATATTTTTTAGCGCAACGCAATCTGACTTTCAATAATCCCTACAAAAGAATGGCCCTGACTAACATTAACCTATACCTTTCACAAATCACTTACCTCACAAAAATCTTCGTTACTCGAACTACTGCAATACAGAGGGCGCCACTACTGCCAGCTAAATAAAAGATTCAAACTACGGAAGGCACTAACTACTGATAGGCATAGTTAGCAAATTAAAGATTTTAATAGAGAACAAACAATGTATTTACCTTAATAGTCATAATATATATAGCAGTTCATGACATCCATTCTTACAAATGTACTGTTTCTGATGGACACACCTCCAGATTATCAATTCTCAAAAATCCGCCATCTCACTTTCCCACATCCACCACTGCTGGCGGCTCACCTCCAGCTGCGCAACGCTACGCCCTGTTAACAGCCAACTGCCCAACGCTACAATAGCCAACAACAATGCAAACCAGCCACAGACTGCACACAGCACAGCCAGTGATTTTCATACAGAGCGCTACGTGGCGTTACCAATATAAGAACCTAAACAGCCTACTTACATAGCCCCCATTCTCCCCACAAAAAATTTTACAAATTGTTTTGGGCAGTGGCAATAATGATTTGATAAAATTTTTATAATTACAATAACAAAGACATCAAATGCACACACTTATTGATACAATGTTGGTCAAAAGCTAAAATTTTCTCACAGTCCATAAAGACAGTCCTGACCATTCCTCACAGTAAAATTGCAGTGTTTTTTTTTCTCAAAGTCTGAGCAGTAAAAGAGAATACACACAGAAGTAGTGGAATTCCATGCAGTCTTGAAGAAGTAGTGTTGTCCTTCCAACGGAAAGACAGTGCTGACTCTTGACATGCAGACAGGTAATGGGCCACAACAGAGCAAACCCACAGCAGAGTCAGTCGAAGTTTTGAAGAATATTGGTAGGTAGGTCATCACAGAGCAGACCCACTGTAGTCCTGGTAGAGAGTATGGTATTGGTGGGCCACCAGAGGTGCAGACCCACTGTAGTCCTTGTAGAAATAATGGTATTGGTGAGTCATCAAAGGTGTAGACCCACTGTAGACCTTGTAGAGATGGCTAGCAGCCATCTGTTGTGACTGTGCAGGTGCACAATCACCATCGAAGAGTCTTGTGGAGAATATAGCAAGTCCATAAACCACCACTTGTGCACTCACCAAGTTTTTGGAATTGTGCTTAGAACCAGCAATGCTGTTAATCAGTCCCTTGCTGAATTATTAACACACGTCCAAACACTAACAGTCCTCTTTTTTTTCACATCTTCTGCATATACTATGACAGAAATATGTGCGGTGAAATGAATGCTTACAAGTTACTTAATTTGGTGAACTGGTGTCAATTACAATTTTATAACATGAGAATACAATAACAAAGATACAAAATACATCATTAAAGAACATAACAATACAGATAACATTTGTAGTAATACGGGCTTTACAAAAGAATCGAAATAAACATATACAACAGTGTTACAGGAATTATGACATAAGTAAATATGTAAAAGGTCAGAATAACTTCCGAAACATCAACTTCAGACATGAACATTAAAACAAAACAGAATAAATAATATCTAAAAATCTTTACAAAGTAAGTAACATATTATTAGAAAAATTCTACAACGTACATCTTATTAGCTAAACACATAAAGACAGGAAAAACACAAATACACAAGAGTACACAAACACATAGCAGAATAACACAGGAGGAAAGGACAGGGTTTGTTTTTACAGTGTAACATTTGGTACTGCAGTCCAACCCAAAACTTCATTCCATAGATCTTTCATCTTATTTCAACATTTGTTTACACCAAAAAAATCCTATCCAAGCATGCTTTCTGTATTTATATGTTCATATATTTCTTACCTCATTATTTATTTTCCATTATCTTACCTCATCATTTATTTCCATGAAAATCCTACCTAAACCTGTTGTCCCTAAACCCTACTTTTTTGTTCATATCCTCTTTCAAAAATACTTTTTTGGCCAAACCATTTTCTTATAGCTTCTCAATGCATTTATTGCAATTCATCACAACTCCTTCTCTCATATAGCCTACCCCATATTAAGCTAACTTAAATCTACGGAGCTCAGATGCTAAACTACGAGACAAGGCAATGCAGCAGCACAAAACAATTAATACAAACAGCAATGACAAAAAAATGCAAATTGGCAAAGCAAGCAACATTATATAAATTAGCAAAGCAAATACAACTAATATGAGGCAATGAGCAGCAGCAAGAAAAATAAATCAGTAGTAAAACTAGCTTAATACAATGTAAAATTCATTAGAACTATGCCTGACAAACAGCAGCAGCAAATGCAATAACTTATACCTAAACATGACAAAGTTCAAGCAGAAATAATATTACAGTAAAGATGACCATGTCTAATACCTATGTCACATCTTAACACTAGAGTGATGCATCACCTTAACATACACTACCAAAAAGTTACCAGTCATTGACAAAAATTATGTATGCAATTCCTGTGAGGGGAAATGCCTTTTTGTGCTCCCTCGTTTTATTTTTTAAGTAGATCATAAAGTTATTATTTACTGGATCTGTAGGCATAAAATATCTATATTAGTACATCTATAAAATTTTATTTTAACCAATGCTGCAGTGGAGCTAGAAACTAGATATTAAACAAAATGAGCAAATATATACAAAGCAACGTGTGAAACGTCATTCACTAGGCGAATGGCGTCTCCAAAGGCAATAAAAAATCTCTCAACTAGAAAGACAATAGATGTAAAATGTTTCTCATCATTTCATTAGGCATTTTGGAAAATATCATAAATTAAGAGCTACACAGTGTAATCATATGTTTTCAAGTTTGAGCGTGTTGTATTTGCGATGCTTTCTACAAAGGAACGTCAATAGCGAGGATAATGGCCTCTTTTTTTTTTCTCCACCTGTGCCTCTGAAAGGCACACACTAATGGCTTTTTTTCAAGCGACTGTCGCGCAGCTGGGTGCCCATGACGCATTACGTGAAGGTGGTCACTTAACATTCTTACCGAAATATTTACGACACCAGTTTGCACTACAGTGACAGTCTCATATAAAAATTTCACAGGTCGAGAATTTGCGTTACAAATATGTAGAAACAAAATCCTATAAATATAACAGTGTCCAAAAAATTTTCGCCAGCATTGTGATACATTCACGCATGTACATACATTTCATAACTCTTAAAGTACGATTCTTGGTTTCCAACAACCATTTTCACAAACCAGACTCCCTAACCACTACTCATTATTCCTTACCTTATTACACATATACATATTCGTCGACACTTCTTCAATATTTCATCATAACAGATATGTAGTATAATCAAATTCTCCATATAGCATCAGCTTATTGATCATAAACTTACCGCAACAGCGTAATACGCATTGTCATCATAACATCATAAAACCTCAGCCAAATCTCAAAATCGTTGTAGCTTCCTCCAATAATTTCAAAACCTAAAAAAAAATTCTCTGCTCATGTCAAAAGTGTCATCTACCTCAAACGTACTTTAAAAATCATGATCCCATACCAAATACATCATTCAAGGCTCTCATAGTATCACAATGGTTCCAAAAAAATATGAACATTTCACAAAGTACAGACAAAATACAATTTCATAAGTGTGAAGTTATCCAACTGTGTAATTACGTAAACATCTGTCACTGATGTAGTAAAATAAATATTTGTCTCTCTCAGTTAAATGATCAGATAGCTATGTAATTCTGTGTTAGAGAAATATGGTACCGATGTGTAAAGTTGTATAAGCAAATACCATATTAGCTAGGGCTCCTTGTGCTTGCCACACACATGGTACACAAAGTAAGTGTGTATCCCCCTGAGGATTAATGTAATTATACCCTCAGGTGTTACAGATTACAGCAATGGAATGAAATGTATCACTGAAAACTTTCTTTGTGAACCAAAAATCTTGAAAAATAAATGGTTCAAGTACAAAATTATTCACTCAAAGCTGTAAGATAATTCTGTGGGAGTGTCGTAGTTATCGTCCTCTGTAAGCAAAGTTCTGCTGAAGTCAATGTACTTACCTCATCATAAACGAAAGTGAAATTCTTTGCGTATAGATATCGTAGTTATTACGTACCTTACCATGATCAAGAAAGTACTATAATGTAACGTATTGTTGTGCTATGGAAAAGGCTGTCTCATTGTAGCTATACCACAAAAGTTACTATTAATACACGTTTTACTTTCCAGAAGAATTCAGAAAACTGTGCAGATATAAAAAAAAGATACCGCAAAAGCAACAATGCAAATTGTGTCACATATTAGTAGCATCGTGATATAATTGTGTAGCTATCAAAGAAACGAAATGCTAAGTCATCTTTAATCTCACCGAATGTACTTCAAATAAAGAGTATCTTTTCAAGTAAACCAAAATGTTGCATTAAAATCTCGTTAGCAGTACTGGTATATGTTCTAAGTATGTGAGCCTTATAGTCGTTACGTAATCATGCAACTAACAAGCAAGAATGTACACACACAATAACACTGTGTCGTCTGTTCACTATAACAATGCACTCGTAAATACTGTCTAAATATGTTCCCTAGGTTCTAGACTGGATAGTTAACTTCAAAACATTGTTACATGTTAAAAGTTTCTCAGTGTGACAAATTGCACTAGTAGCGTGAAGTGAAAAATTTTATGGCAAAGACTAAATTAAAAAGCAGATTATCTTTCAAGAAACGGTTTTACATGTGAAATGTGATGCAAGCCTTTACTCTTCCTACTATGCAGAGTTCCAGCTTCAACGGAATTATCATGTGGTATATGGTACATCGATAAAGAATGCTCAAATTTTTCTCAAGGTTAGCGTCTATGTTATTTTTCTCTGACCCAACCGGCGCACGTGGCTGCCTGTGGTGCGAGTCATTGTCTGTCTCTTTGTTGGCGCTCGTCGTTATTGGGATTTGGAGACCTAACTTCTACAAATTCACCTTGTCGAGAGGGCCCTGCCCTGTTTGAATCTCACCAGTTCTGATGCAATTCAGATCTGTTGCTACGATCATATCATCTGTCGTCATGTCGATAGATTCCATAGTTTCTTTCTTGTCAGTCACGTGGTGGAGAATTTCTCCCTGAATCGTAACTGCGCGCTGGACGGTTGCGTCTAAAGTTATTCTGTCTCACTTGATAATAATTATTTTGGTTACCATATTGTCTGTTTCTCTGATTGTCTCTGTGATAGTCACTACCGCGGAGAGGTGATCTTTCCCTGTAATTATTACTGCTCTGCCAATGGTTGTCATACGGGTGGTGTCTGTTTTGGTCACGATTTGTGTTGTGAGAATAGCCTTGTCGTGTCCAGTTATTATTTCTTTCATCGCGGAATTGCGACGGATGTGACCTGTAATTGTTGTGTTCCTGTTTTCGCGTTCCGCAATTGTCAGTGTCAATTTCTAATTCTTGTAAGATTCCCTGAAAAGCTTCAATGTCGTCTTTGCAACGTCCTGCCAAAATAATACGTCGTAAATGTTCAGGTAATTTGATTAAGCAAATGGGGATGAGTTCTGAGGGGCTGTATGGGTTTGACAGGTACTGATTCTTGTGCAACATGTCTTCAAAATTTTTCGCAAGACTGGAAAATTCAAATTGTTCGAAATGTTTCATCATTATGATGCTATGTTTTACTCGGTCTTGTGTAGCTTGAGACCAATATGCTGAGAGGAAGGCATGATAAAATTCTCCTTCACTGTGGCAATCATGAATGACCGATCGCATTTTACAGCTGGTTCATTCTCTAAATAGCCACACATAAATTCTAATCTGTGCTCTAATGACCAGTTGGGAGGAAAACAATGAGAGAATTGATGAAGCCAAGCTTGTGGATGAATGTCGTTGCCGGAATTCTTAAATGTTTTGAATTTACGTGTAGTAATAAACAGCTTATAGTCAAAATCATCATGTCGGCGAGTCGCATATCGGTCACTGTTACTTTGTTTCGAAGGTCCCATCTCAAAATTCGGTATACCTTGCCAATTTCTTACATAATTTCCGAAGTACCCGTGTTATTATTTTGTGGCTGTTCCGTATTTCTATGTCCCTCTTCCTGTATTGGAGCGCGAGTGCCCTCTGAAATACGTAATTCTTGTATTACCTGTGTCAGATGATCTTGTACTTCCCCGATTTCTCTTTGGTGTTGCGTATTAATTTGATTCTGATTTTGTTTGAATTTCCTAATTTGTTCGCACTCTTCTGTGTCCTTAAAGACTACTGGTTTTGTGTCATTCAGATTATCATCTACCTTCGTAGATAAATTACTTAGCTGATCCGAAAGTTCAACTACTTTCTCTGATAATGAACTAATTTCCTCCATGTGTCTTTCTGAACCAATTTTCAGAGTATCTACTGTGTCCTTTAAGTTTTCCTGAGTTTTTGCAAGTTGCGTAACCGAATCGGTAGATGCCACTGAGTCAATTTTAGCTTGCAAGGTCTCATGATTTTCATGAACAATAGTTTGCAGTTCTTTTATGGCTGCTTCGTGATTCTGTAATGCATTTTCATGCCGCGAAAAAATAGGTTGAAAATGCTCACAAATTTGTGTTTTTACGTCATTACAGACTTTTTGACATTTCGATTCAATGTTATGTAACTCAGTAGTTAAATCTTCACGTGTTTGTTCAAGCATTGTGTCTAACTTTTGAAGTTTTTGCTGTGTTTGTCTCTGATTTTGTTCCATTTTGTCTAACTTCTGAAGCTTTTGCTGTGTTTGTCTCTGATTTTGTTCCATTTGTTGCATTAATTGCAATAATAATGTATTAGTGTCTGGAATCTGTTTCTCTATGCTTTTTGGCAGTGCATTTTCACCGGCAACATTCACATTTTGACAAGCAGAAAATGTGTCTTGACTCATTTGAGAAAACGGTGAGGACCCAAAACCTGAGTCTACAGTATTTGCAATATTGTGTTCTGTCATTTCGGATTCCTGAGGCGAGCTGTTGCCGACCGATCGATCGATAATGCTTCCCTGTTCACTACTTGTTTCATTGTCTACACCATTATTTGCCGCCCGCTCCATTTCCCTATGCACAATTACCAAATTACTACTTCGAATGTCTGTTAATTCATTACACAGCGGTGCTGATAAGCTACGCTAGTCGTCACTATTATTTCTCAGTTTACTTTGGAGCCTAGTGTTACGCTTTTCACACGCCATTATTGTCACAATATTTCACACGATAACACAGAAAAGCACAATTTGAAGAGCAAAAATAAGAGAACACATTAACATAGCACTGAAAATAATATCTAGTTAATTGCAAGCGCAGCTGCGAAATACTTGGTGCAAATCTACATGCATGCCACAACTGTTTTACTGTACAACAATGAAAGACTGCAACTAAAAAGGAGATTCTCTCTACAATTACGCGCTAGCAATAAACAATAGCTACACTAATTACACAAACTACAAGAAAAAATCAGAAGATTCCAGTGAGGTATCCTCGGCTAAGGGTCGACATATGAAACGTCCCCTTAGAAAAATTATACATGACTGTGCTTAAACTGACACACAATATTTTTTAGCGCAACGCAATCTGACTTTCAATAATCCCTACAAAAGAATGGCCCTGACTAACATTAACCTATACCTTTCACAAATCACTTACCTCACAAAAATCTTCGTTACTCGAACTACTGCAATACAGAGGGCGCCGCTACTGCCAACTAAATAAAAGATTCAAACTACGGTAGGCACTAACTACTGATAGGCATAGTTAGCAAATGAAAGATTTTAATAGAGAACAAACAATGTATTTACCTTAATAGTCATAATATATATAGCAGTTCATGACATCCATTCTTACAAATGTACTGTTTCTGATGGACACACCTCCAAATTATCCATTCTCAAAAATCCGCCATCTCACTTTCCCACATCCACCACTGCTGGCGGCTCATCTCCAACTGCGCAACGCTACGCGCTGTTAACAGCCAACTGCCCAACGCTACAATAGCCAACAACAATGTAAACCAGCCACAGACTGAACACAGCACACAGCACAGCCAGTGATTTTCATACAGAGCGCTACGTGGCGTTACCAATATAAGAACCTAAACAGCCTACTTACACCAACTGAGCTACCCAAGCACGACTCACGACCTGTCCTCACAGCTCTACTTCTGCCAGTACCTCGTCTCATACCTTCCAAACTTTACAGAAGCTCTCCTGCGAACATGTCTCCGCAATATCCTTTCTTTCAGGAGTGCTAGTTCTGCAAGGTTCGCAGGAGAGCTTCTGTAAAGTTTGGAAGGTATGAGACGAGGTACTGGCAGAAGTAGAGCTGTGAGGACGGGTCGTGAGTCGTGCTTGGGTAGCTCAGTTGGTAGAGCACTTGCCCGCGAAAGGCAAAGGTCCCGAGTTCGAGTCTCCGTCCGGCACACAGTTTTGATCTGCCAGGAAGTTTCTTATCAGCGCACACTCCGCTGCAGAGTGAAAAATCTCATTCCAGATCACGTACTGTTTATAGCAAGGAGGGTTGGAGTTTAACGTTTTGTCTACATTGATATCAAATTTCCATCTCAGAAAAGCATGTCTACAGTGCCAATCGGTTCTTAGTTAAAATGTTGTACTGCCACCCATCAAAACAGTGTGTGAGTCGCTATCGTAAAGCTGGCTGAGAATATTACAGTTAGTTGGGACCCTACTGCTATCTGGATTCGCTATGCTGTTTAAATCTCTTGAACCTGCTATTAAAAATGATAGTATGGTACTATACCAACTGAGACAAAGCGATCCAAAGTGATCTCCATGTCTGTATGAACTATTGTAGCTCATTTTCCTGTACGAACAGCTTTACGGTTCGTCAGGAATGAGAGATGTGTGCTGCGTGAAGTGTTACAGACTTTGATGCCGCTTCTGTTACATCGCAAAAGACGACCACGTATATTCTAAAGCACGTGTACAATAGATTGTGGAGAATATCTTACACCAGTGCTAGTTGACCCCTTTTGCTATTCCATCTGCGTATGGAGCAATGAGAGATAGAATATGTGCCTCTGTCTTGTAACTTTAACCGTTCGAGTGTGGTGAACCTACCTGACTTGTACCCTGCAATATGGATCGCTATGGAGAGACTACCTATGGCGGACATATCTTAACTGCTCTTCTACTGTGCTGTCAAGTATTTGTTGGAACACAAAGTTACCGTTCATGAATTCTGGTCGGTGTTAAATACAGGGAGTGCTGTGGTCTAGCATTTGGTATGGTGTTGAAAGATCTTTCAAAGGAAGGTAACGATCCACCGTCAGAAGGATGAAGGTGCATCTCTTGATTTTCTCGACATGTACATAGAAAGAGAGAGACATGGTTTGGCTCGTTCTTCTATACTGTCTGCATATGCAGCACTGGGAGAACGAATATGTGCCTCTGTCAGGTAAGTTTAAGCGTTCAAATGTGGTGAGCCTGTATGGCTTGTACTCTGCAATATGGATATCTGTGGAGAGACTCAATCTTTGGTGGTCAGATATTACAATTACTTTTCGATTATGTCGTCAAGTACGTGTTGAAGTCCTGCTCAGTGTTTTTTTTTGTGTTGGAATGTCATACATGAATAGCTCGCCAGAAATCCATAGCAGCGTCTTCTTCTAGTGTTCTGATAAATTTGAAATATTTCAGATAAAGTTTGAACTTTGGTAGGAAATTTATCAGTGGAGGCTACATAACACTTGTAACCTCCCAGCAATTATATTTAATGACAATAAATGTGAGAACTAGCAATCTGAGCCATGTGTAAGCTCCCCACAAAAATGAAAGTCAATTAAAAAAAAAATGAAATCTCAGTGACGATGAAAACGTAAATAGACCGAAATGTCGATCTTAGGCCCTGTTCACTAATTAAACTGCATCTGCTCTTATTTTTCGCCATGGCTTGGAGGGAATGCATCGCAAAAATTCTTTGAACTTAAGTAATTTTTTTCTTTAAGGAAATGCATGGGAAATTTTCTTTCAATAAAATGTTTGTTTTGTTAAAATGCTCGGTCTGAAAACAAAATTATTATTGGGGCGATTCTTGAACAAATTAATTACAGTTAAGATACATTACATTCTCAGATGTGCGCAATGCTGCTTCATTACCTTATTTAAAAAATATACCTCGTCCCGAATCTTGACCAGAGACCCATGTCGACGCCCGCCGACTCCTCACACACAACAGCGACTGTCTCTCGCGCGCTACTACATGCTTCGCGACTCGCTACGTACAACTACAACTGCCGACTCCCTACATGCAACAGAACTCTCGCGCGGTCAAGCGCAGACTAGCAACGATAAATAACTCTCTGGTCAGAGATTCTGTCATGCCTCGCCATCGCTATACTAAATACATGAATACATACGCGTTTCATAACCCTCCACTGGGGGGGGGGGGGGGGGCAAAAATTTGGCAGCGATGGTGAGTCATTTGGACTTGCCATGAGCAACAAATTTTTTTTAATTAACTAACTTTTACAATTCACAGAATATTCAGATGTGGAGGTGTAGAACATGAAGTAAATATAGTGCACATGCACTGAGTACAGAACATATCAGGCAAAGACAAAATATATACAAAACATATTCACAATTGGCAAAAGTACACACGCACAGTAGTACAGAACATATCAGGTAATGACAAAATATATATACAATGAGTAGAAATCGTGTTAACAAAATGACAAAAATGCACATGCACTGTAGTTCAGAATATATCATCAAATTACAAAATGTATATACAATGAATACAAACCATATTGATAAATGACAAAAGTGCACACGCACTGTAGTACAGAATATATCATCAAATCACAAAATGCATTAATAAATGACAAAAGTGCACACGCACTGTAGTACAGAACATATCAGAAAACCACAAAATGTATACGTAATGAGTACAAATGGCATAAAGTGCACACGCACTGAAGTTAAGTACAAAACATATTAACAAATGGCAAAAGTGCACAGGCACTGTAGTTCAGAACATATCAGCAAATCACAAAATGAGTACAAATCATATTAACAAGTTGCATAGAGTGCACACGCACTGTAATACTCTCTAGTATTTTTCTACAACAAACAAACAAATCAAGGAGTGTAATAAAGTGCACATGCACTATAGAAGTCTTTAGTAATTTCAGGATAACTGATCTTATTAACAAATGAAAGGAAGTGCACACGCACTGTATATGACTTTTTCTTTTTACAAGAATTAGGGAAGGAATAGGAAGGATTGCGTCATGGTTGTAGCACTTAGGTTGCACGCAGCTGCACTGAAAGTCCGTATCTTTCCACAGAAGTACAACATCAAGTGAGACAATCTGAAGTTCTTTTCCCAGAAGTATTTATCAGCGTAGCCAAGACACTGAAATGTCGTAGTAATATTCCATGTTATCATTTTGGCAGTACATCAGGTACACCAAACAGTGGGACCATAATAATGTCTCCATCGCTCACGGTGGTGGACAGCATGTCGTGTCAACACCACAAGGCACACCAACGTAGAATTAGTGCAAAAACCAAATATAGTGCTCCATGATCATGAGGATGGACAGGACAAATGGATATTGCAGTAATTCAGGGTAGTTAGCTCAGAAGGTGAAGGACATTAAGTCACATAGTAGTCTTCATTGAGAATTACAGTAGTAGTTTGCGGCATTCATAGCCCAGTTATTGAACATTTCTGTACCATGTATTTAGTATTACACAATAATGTTCATAAAATTAACTGAATATAATGAACATTGGCACTTATTGGCTAGTTATAAACCATCAGAAGTCATCATTGAAAAGGAGAGTCAATTATTGGCATAGCATTAACATAATTCATTTAGTTATACTAATTATTGGCACTCATTCGCCAGTTACAAAACATCAAAAGTCATCATTGAAAACAGGAGCTAATGAATGGCTTGGTATTAAAATAATTCATTTAGTTATACTAATTATTGGCACTCATTCGCCAGCAAGTATTGAATAGTACAAAACATTGTTCATCATTCAGTATTATTCAGAACTCTCTTAAATAGGTAGCATTATTTGGAACTGGTGATACATTTTTTTTTGTTAGCAATGCATTGCTTTGGGTAATTATAAGGGAAAGCAAGAAGAGAAAAAGAAAAAAAAATTGCTTCTGGGTTGTTCCTGTAAATGAAAATGTGTAACGTCATTCGTCATGAGTCAGCTGTAGCAAGGTTATGAAACAAGGAAGTATATGTGATCACATTTATAAATGATAGACACAACTGGGTAAAAAAAATGCAAGTACTAGTATAGGTTTAATAAGTAACAAGTTTAATAAGTATCATGAAAAGCTTCTCCTGAAAAAAATACAAAATGGATTATTGAGCTGAAAGAAGAAACGCATACTATGCTGATAAGTAGTGAACTTCGAATTAACAGGTAGTGAAATGTGTATAAAAAATGTGTTCCATAGCTGACCTTTTCAAAACTTTCAGTCATCATACCATACGATATAAAACATACTGTCAAAACAAACTGCAACAAATACTTAAATAACTACATAGCATAAATACATAAACTTCAACATCATCCTCATCTGTAAAGAAAAAACTTCATTATCCATCACTTCATTATCCATATTATCATAACTTCATTATTATTATCCCCTGTAAAGAAAAACTTAATTGTTCATAGTACCATATTCTTCATCATTACTCTTCATCAGCATTCATTATCATCTGCAAAAAATCACTTCATTACTCATTACACAACTATTCCTTATCTCTAGCATATTTCATCACTAAAACTAAGATGTGTAGTTCTGTCTGACAGCCTGCATCAATCGCCTTGTATTCTGAAAGAAAAAATTAGTTAAGACTGCTATTCTACGATGTGTATAGTATATTCTTGTTAATGCTTGTTCATTCTGATCCATTTACTCTTCCTCATAAGGTTTTTGTATCTTCTTTCGATCATTCCGCAGTTGAAATTCCCATTTCTGTTTAATTTATTTCCTTTACACGTTATTTCTTTCTGAAAATGATGAACAAAGATTAATGTCTTGCATTTACATCATATACTCACTAAATAATGACTGGTTTATGGTGACATAATTAAGCATACAGCATAACATGACAGAAAACGTAATATGTCAAAAGCATAGATAGAGTTCAAAGGCAAAAATGTACACAGAATATCACAATGCAGCAGCAAAAAAAGAAAAATGTAAAACAGTCACGATGTTGAGATATCATAAGGCAAAAATGTTAAAGTCAACTGGTGTTTGTTATGTCTTAACCATTTCATATTGCATACAAACAAAACATGAAACAATCGTATATACATAAGAAAGACAAAATGTGACGTTCGTTGTGTTCAGCTTGTATGTAGTGTAGTTAATAGAGGCGAGAATTAAAGACTTTAATGGAGAGAGAATTTGATAAAATTAATACGTCACTACATAGAATTGCATAATTATTCATAAAATACGTAAGTTTGTGTGGAAAAATATGCACGGTCTGATGTGTAACGACAAGAAAAGCGACCTGCTAACCTTACCTTGCCGGGCACTTGCCAAGAAAAAATACGATAGTCATCAATAATTAATCATGTGAATATAATTGCATAAGTGGTCATAAAATGTGTAAGTTCATCTGGAAAATATGCACGGTCTGATGTGTAACGACAAGAAAAGCGACCTGCTAACCTTACCTTGCTGGGCACTTGCCAAGAAAAAATACGATAGTCATCAATAATTAATCATGTGAATATAAATGCATAAGTGGCCATAAAATGTGTAAGTTCATCTGGAAAATATGCATGGTCTGATGTGTAACGGCAAGAAGAGCGACCTGCTAACCTTACCTTGCCGGGCACTTGCCAAGAAAAAATACGATAGTCATCAATAATTAATCATGTGAATATAATTGCATAAGTGGTCATAAAAATTAGTAAATGGCATCATAGCATGTTAAATCATAAAGTGGTTTCATTCAATAAAGGGTTTAACATTGTACACATGGTGGTTCCCCTTACTTTTCCTGGTTCTCAAAGTTTCGACGTGTACAACATTGGGGTGAGGAATGCTGCGAATCCGATATGGACCTGCGTATAGAAGTTCAAATTTACTGCACTTACCTTTTATTTTGCTGGATAAATAGTGTGTACGTACTAATATCTTCTGTCCAATGTGAAAGTCACGGCGTGTACAAACCTGTTTTTGCTGTCTTCTTCGGCGCTCTGCGGCACGTTTGATGTTGTTCAGCGCAATGTTAATGATTTCACGGTGTCGTAGTCGACGAGATGTAGGAAATGTTACTAATTCTTTAATTTTGTTTGGTGGTTCAACGTTTTTCAGTATAACAGACGGAGATAGCATGGTGGATTCATTTGGAATGGAATTAATTACATCTTGGAATGAGAATATGTGTGTGTCCCAATCAATATGTCTTTTGTGGCAGTATATTCTACACAGTTTACCAATTTCTTTCATTAATCGTTCACAAGGATTCGAAGAAGCATGGTACTTGGATATATAGATCGGAGAAATGTTTCTAGCTCGTAACATGCGTGTCCATATAGCAGAACGAAATTGTGATCCATTGTCAGAAATTACTTTCATCACATGCCCTACATGAAATAGAAAATGTTTTACAAATGCTTTCGAAACAAAGATGTAGCAAAAACCTCTATTGGTTCTGGGAATTGGACCAAAAATGTCTACTGCGGCCATATGTCTTAATTTAATAGGTATAATGGGGTATAATGGAGGAATATGTGAAGTGGTGTCTGACTTAGCTTTCTGGCAAATTTTACATGACGCTAAAACTCGTCGTATACGTTTTTCCATGTTGGTAAAATAACAGTTCTGTCTCAGTATAAGAAAACATTTTCTGGCTCCGTAATGTGCATAACTTAAATGAGTATACCATATTAATTTGTTAACCAGTTCGTCAGGAATGCATAATAACCAATTGTTGCTGTCAGGATGAGAGCGGCGAAACAGAATGTCATTGCGAATAGTGTAATGGTGTCTAATCGTAACATTATTCTTATCTTGCCAAAGGTGCTTAATTTCTTTCCACACGTTGTCTTTATTTTGCTCTTTTGCTATGTCCTGTAATGACGATGAAATAAAATTTTCAAATGCAACTTGCTGAATGTACATGACACTGAAATTTGCTTTGCAGAAGTTGGTTGCTACGTCTTGCTGATTGTTGCTGAGAGAACGAGAAAGTGCGTCTGCTATAACATTTTGTGTGCCGGGAATGTGAACTATTGTAAAATTAAATTCCTGTAAATAAAGTTTCCATCTGCTTAATCTGTCGTGAGTGAATTTAGCCGAAAGTAAAAATTGTATCGCTCTGTGATCTGTGTAAACGGTGGTATGTCTGTCATAAAGAAAGTGCCGAAATCTCGTAAAAGCCCATACAACACATAATGTTTCCAGTTCTGTAACGGAATAATTTCGTTCAGCAGGTGATAGAATGCGACTTGCAAATGCTATGTTTTTAATTACTGTTGAGCCATCTTCTTCAATTTCCTGGAAAATATGTACGCCTAAAGCGGTGTTAGAACTGTCGGTGGCAATGGAAAAATTTCTGGTAAGTACGTAGTTGCATGCGTTCGTCGTCTGAATTTGCACTGCTTTGCTTAACTTTATCAGAAATCATCTGCATTACGTCGTAGTCAGCTTCGTCTGGAATGTTATAGTTATGTACGTACGTATCCGTGAACAATGTGGAATTACAGTCTATGTTACGTGATACGGAAATGATCTCTGTACAATTAATTGTTTCTTCTTCTGCCGATAATGAGTGCTGAAATTCTAAAGCCAATTGCACATTTTCATCCTTCAACATTAAATAGGAATTTTGAAAATCAATAATTGCGTCGTGTTGTACCAGAAAATTATTACCTAAAATAACGTCTGTTGTCAATAAAGGAACAATCCAAAAATTTGAGTGAAATGTGTGACCTGCAATACAAAATGATAAATGCGTCTGTAATTTAACGTCTACTCCTTTACTCGGTACTGCTCCTTTTACTTTCGTTTTGCCTAGTGGTAATGTAGGATAGGTATTCTCTTTGTTACACTCGTTAAAGGTTTCTTCATTAATGACTGACATAGGTGAGCCAGAATCAATTACTGCTGAAAATTTCGATGATCCAATTTTAATTTCGATGACAGGGTGTGAAATGGTTTTTTTGAACAACTGGTCTTTCCTGCAAGAGAGTGTCTCTGATATCGTCAAAAGTAATTACATTTTCGTGAACAACATTCTGCGTGTCTAAAGTAGTGCTCGTGTTACTGGAAGATGCGACCTGTACAGTATCTAGTCAGATTCTATCTGACGTGTTACTATTTTCAGGAGGATGTTGTGGCATTTCTACTATTTGAACTGTTCTGTTACTTCTTCCAGACGTATTACGCTCTGGATGATACCTACTGTCGGTTTCATTCATGAGAATATGTTCTTGCGCATGATTTTGCTGTTGGTATGACCGACTGTTGTTAGATGTACGCTGAAAATTGTCCTCATTATTTTTACGTCTGTCGTAATAGTCATTCCTATACGGTGCATTGCGATAGGAATTGAAATACTGTGTTTTCTGTACATAGTTGTTCCTTTGCTGCCGTGCGTTACTATTTGTTGTACCCTGGACTATACGTGCACGCGGCGAAACATTAAAGCTTGGCTGACCTTGTGCATAACATTGTTGGTTAGGTATGCTAACCGGATGACTTTCATGCTGTTGCGGTGGAATACGTCTATTGTTACCAATATGTTGTTCCTGTTGCTGAAAATTTTGACGATATTGATAATTAGAATTTTGTCTGTTATTAACGTTATGGTGGTTGTCATTCCTAAAGCGTCTGTTACTTTTACTATTGAAATTACGTGGTTGATCGTAATTACTGTAAGCTTGCTGGCCTTGGTTGTTATATGAAAAATTTTTGTTTACGAAGGAATAGTCTGATTGCTGCACTTCTAAAAGCTGCAGCAGATCCCTGAATGCCGAAATATTTTCTTTTTGCTGACCTGTTAAAAGTGACACTCTTAGTGACCGTGGTAATTTAGAGATACATAATTGAATGAGTGCAGATTCACTGTACGGTTCACTTTGGTACTGGTTTTGTTGCACCATGTGCTCAAAAAAATTGCGTCACACTGGGAAAATTTGTGTTCTCATAATTTGGTAAACTAATTAACTGATCTTTAATTCCGCGCTGTGTCGTCTTCGACCAGTACGCTGACAGAAAAGCATTCTGAAATTCTTCTACTGAATAACATTGTCTCGCGATCGGTCTCATACGAGTTGCCGGTTCGCCTTCCAAAAAACTGCAAATAAATTCAAGTTTGTGTGTTACGGGCCAAGTCGGTGGAAAAGCAAAGCTAAATTGTTGAATCCAATCCAGTGGGTGAATCTGTGTTCTGTCATTCCTAAACACTTTAAATTTTCTCATTGACAGAAAATGTTTGTAATCAAAATTATCGTCTCTGTATGATGGAACAGGTTCCGTATTGTAAGAGAATCTATTTGTCTGTGTCTGTTTGGACTCTAAGTCCCGTACTCTCTGTAGATTACCCAAATTATACGCGCTGCGTGAGTCTGACAAATGTTCGCAAAGTGGCGTCTGCTGTGATGTGTTATTAACTGAAATACTTTTCATCTGTGTTACCTCTTGCTGTAAACTTGACAGTTTTCTGCGTAATGTGTTATTAGATGAATCGATCTCATTGATTGTCTGTTGTAGATTTTGAAATTCAGGTGTTTGATTAAACGAAACCGGTGACGTATCGTCTGATTTGCTGTCATTATTACTTTCAATAACGTCAATACGACTGGCCAATTCATCATATTTTTCAGTCAGTATTTTTACCTGATCATCGCTTTTAGTGTCAGAAGTATTAATCTGTTTTTGTAATTTACGTGTGGTTTCGTTCAATTTTTTAACGTCAGCTTTGATGACATCGCAATCCTGTGTTAGTTCTAATTGTTCAAATCTGTCTGTCACTGTCTGAATATCTGCTGTGTGTGTATCTGTTTTTGATTTAAGATCGGAAATTTCATCACGTAATTCTGTGTTCAACTGTTTGATGGTATTAATTTCGTCGGACACTGTAGCAATATTGTTGTCTACGTATGTCTTTGCTTTCGCGAACAATTTACGTTTGTCTTCCTGTCTCTGTGCAGTGATTGTTTCCATGACTTGACCTTTTACCTTATTTTGATCCTGAATAAATTTGCGGAAACGCGTATCACTGTTTTGTATGTGGTGATTAAAACGTTCGTCAATCTGAGTGTTCTGTTGGTCGAATTTCGCGTCAATCTTTTCATCCATTGTGCGCGAAAGTTCTGCTGTCATTGCTTTAAACTCGTCGCGTAATTGTGTAGCTTTTTCAGAGCATTGTTTAGCAACTGCGCTAATTTCCTCTGTAAGTGTTTCTGTTGTAGCTGTTTGCATTTCCCTTAATTCCTGAGCAACAGACCTAATTTCTTCGCTACTTTTTCTTGAACAAGCCTCAATTTCCTCATGTAACTGTTCCTTAGTGTCATGGCACTGCGCGGCAACGTCTCTAATTTGTTCACTAAGCTGTCTGGAATTGTTGTCTAATTTTTCATTAAAGTATTATTTGAGTTTTTCGTTATCTTGTTTGACCTGTTCACTAAGTTGTTTGAAATTTTCATCATTGTTGTCTAATTTTTCACTAAGTTTGTCTTGTTTTTCACTCTGTTGTTTGAAATCTTCTCTCTGTTGTTTGGAAATGTTATCAAATTTTTCATCAAACTGCTTAGTCATTTGTAGCAACAATGCCATAACTGGATCCGACACAAAATTAGCATTTCTATTCTCTGTGCTGTTTAATGGTGGATCTGGAATTGTCTCGCTTTCTATAACCATTTGGTTATTCTGAGATTTACAAAAAGGTTTGCCAGTCGAATGTACACTGTCGGTCACTATTTCGGAATTAAATGGATCCGTCGTACTTTCAGTACACTGTCCATTTTCATTAGACAAATTTGTCTGTACATTATTTGAATTTCCTAAACCGGGTGTATTAAGCTGGGCAGCGCTCATTCCAACAGAACGCCCCGCGTCATCAATTGTCGTCAAATTAACAGAGGAGACAATTGAGTTCGTTTGTTCATCAGTAAGATAATAATCATCATTAGAGGTTGGAACGCACTGATTGTCGGTGAACGCAGGATTGTCATCATTACACTGCGTGTCACAATTACTATCGGTCACGTTGTTTAAGTCGGTAATTTAATTCATAATACCTCGCGATACACTATTCACAGTCTTTCGCGGCATTTTTACAATAGTCAAAATTATTCACGAAACAAATAAGCACAATGCAAAAACAACACACAAATACAACAGAGCAACGAATTGCCGATGATCTGAGGAAAGAAAGTCATAAAATTAGTAAAAGCGTTGCGCCAAATGCTAATTATATTTAAGCAAATAAGAGCAGATATCTGACTGTTTCTTAGAAGATTCCCAAAGAAATACGATCCTGTCCGGATGTCGCCAAGTGTAACCTCCCAGCAATTATATTTAAAGACAATAAATGTGAGAACTAGCAATCTGTGCCATGTGTAAGCTCCCCACAAAAATGAAAGTCAATTAAAAAAAAATGAAATCTCAGTGACGATGAAAACGTAAATAGACCGAAATGTCGATCTTAGGCCCTGTTCACTAATTAAACTCAAATTCTTACCTCAGTTAAACTGCATCTGCTCTTATTTTTCGCCATGGCTTGGAGGGAATGCATCGCAAAAATTCTTTGAACTTAAGTAATTTTTTTCTTTAAGGAAATGCATGGGAAATTTTCTTTCAATAAAATGTTTGTTTTGTTAAAATGCTCGGTTTGAAAACAAAATTATTATTGGGGCGATTCTTGAACAAATTAATTACAGTTAAGATACATTACATTCTCAGATGTGCGCAATGCTGCTTCATTACCTTATTTAAAAAATATACCTCGTCCCGAATCTTGACCAGAGACCCATGTCGACGCCCGCCGACTCCTCACACACAACAGCGACTGTCTCTCGCGCGCTACTACATGCTTCGCGACTCGCTACGTACAACTACAACTGCCGACTCCCTACATGCAACAGAACTCTCGCGCGGTCAAGCGCAGACTAGCAACGATAAATAACTCTCTGGTCAGAGATTCTGTCTTGCCTCGCCATCGCTGTACTAAATACATGAATACATACGCGTTTCACACTTCAGTTCCCTTACATGTAACGGCAAAGAGGAGCATTGTATCAAAATGTCGCCCAACTGTACTAAAATGTTACCGCAATACACGCCAGCTGTAGCAAAATGGATCCAAACTACAGCTTCCGTCATTATCACCGCCACTCTCGCACTCTCACCGCCAAATGAGTATTCCTCACTTTACGGTGCTGGTTGCCACTCTGTAAGTTCCACCAGTGCAAGTGCGCCTTATGTCATGGTGGTCAAGTTGAGGGTTGTCCATTAAGTCTCTTAAGATATATGCAGATGGATCTGAACCTGACCTATGCTAGCTCCGGTTGCTTACTGCTGTGTATTTTCACTGTAGTTAACATTTCATGTGACAGCGTATAGGATTTATAGTTCCTCTTAGTAAATAGATTTATTTACGTCCAAGTCTTTCTCATGTTCGCTACCGACTTCTTGTGGTGAACTTCATCACCTAAAAACATCCTACATCTCAAATGGCTCTGAGCACTATGGGACTTAACATCTGTGGTCATCAGTCCCCTAGAACTTAGAACTACTTAAACCTAACTAACCTAAGGACATCACACACATCCATGCCCGAGGCAGGATTCGAACCTGCGACCGTAGCAGTCGCGCGGTTCCGGACTGTAGCGCCTAGAAGCGCTAGACCACCCGGGCGGCTCCTACATCTCAACAAATACCTTTTAGTGTATTGAAATCTGCTGGAAATATTAGATGTTCTATGTACAACGCGGAACATTTATAATTTATATGACGAGCTGGTCCCGGCGGAGGTTCAAGTCCTCCCTCGGGCATGGGTGTGTGTGTTCGTCCTTAGGATAATTTAGGTTAAGTAGTATGTAAGCTTAGGGACTGATGACCTTAGCAGTTAAGTCCCATAAGATTTCACACACATTTGAACATTTTTATATGATGAGCTACTTAAAAATTCGCTGCTAGCCATGACGTTAGATCACGTTCTGTTTATAGGAAGGATGGTTGCAGTTTCGCATACATCATTATCAAATTGCCGTCATACCAAGGCATAGCTGTAGTGGAATTTCTCTGTCAGTTAAAAAATTATACAGTCACCCATCAAGAGATTTTGTGAGTCGCTGTGGTGTAGCTGGTTGAGAGTCCTTGGTTATGAATCTAGTACTACAGCTAGTTGTGAACCTATTGCAATCTACAGTATGAATCTACCTTATGGAAGCTGCTACGAGCCCTACTGTTTTAATCTATTGAATCTATTGCAACTGTTACTGTGGTCCTAAACCAGTTGAGCCAAGGCAATCCTCATGTCCTTATAAACTATTGTAGCAGAGTTTCTTGTACAAGCACCATTAGAATTCATCAGAAATTATTTACAAATCTCCTGGAAATGTTTAATGTTTATGTCCATCATTTATTTCTACTGAAGTGATAGGCATTTGCAGTCCTCTGTAACGAGGTATGTTCTGTGAATTGCTCGCAAGTGGGCAAGGCCATATCAACTCCTATATGTAAGTGGGCCGTAGTTTAATGTATCCTGCAGACCAATATTCGTCAAAAAAGCGTGTGTGTGGAATTCCCACTTTCCTAATTATCTCGTTTTTGTATCTGTAGGAGGTATTACTCCTATAACGTGTCACTGTTTCGTCACATATATCCCGACAATCATTATATAGGAATGATATGAACATACCATACTTTTCAAACCGTAATGGGATGTGGATTTCCTAACAGTTAACGTTATATACCTCTGGAAACCTATAAACCAGTTGTGTCAGACAGTGTCAATGTCGTATTTCGTGTCCAAGGTAGTAATTTCATCCTCTTGAAGTTTATGCTCCAATATCAATGTATCACAGACCTTGTCTGTTACAAGTTCTGCGCCCTGCTCCAATATATATGGCGATGCATCTATGTTGGTTTCATATTTGTACACTACTGGCCATTAAAATTGCTACACCACGAAGATGACGTGCTACAGACGCGAAATTTAATCGACAGGAAGAAGATGCTGTAATATGCAAATGATTAGCTTTTCAGAGCATTCACACAAGGTTGGCGCCGGTGGCGACACCTACAACGTGTTGACATGATGAAAGTTTCCAACCGATTTCTCATACACAAACAGCAGTTGACCGGCGTTGCCTGGTGAAACGTTGTTGTGATGCCTCGTGTAAGGAGGAGAAATGCGTGCCATCACGTTTCCGACTTTGATAAAGGTCGCATTGTAGCCTATCGCGATTGCGGTTTATTGTATCGCGACAATGCTGCTCGCGTTGGTCGAGATCCAATGACTGTTAGCAGAATATGGAATCGGTAGGTTCAGGAGGGTAATACGGAACCCCGTTCTGGATCCCAACGGCCTCGTATCACTAGCAGTCGAGATGAAAGACATCTTATTCGGATGGCTGTAACGGATCGTGCAGCCACGTATCGATCCCTGAGTCAACAGATGGGGCGTTTGCAAGACAACAACCATCTGCACGAACAGTTCGACGACGTTTGCAACAACATGGACTGTCAGCTCGGAGACTATGGCTGCGGTTACCCTTGACGCTGCATCACAGACAGGAGCGCCGCCGATGGTGTACTCAACGACGAACCTGGGTGCACGAATGGCAAAACGTCATTTTTTCGCATGAATCCAGGTTCTGTTTACAGCATAATGATGGTCGCATCCGTGTTTGACGACATCGCGGTGAACGCACATTGGAAGCGTGTATCCATCATCGCCATACTGGCCTATCACCCGGCGTGATGGTATGGGGTGCTATTGGTGACACGTCTCGGTCACCTCCTGTTCGCACTGACGGCACTTTGAACAGTGAACATTACATTTCAGATGTGTTACGACCTGTGGCTCTACCCTTCATTCGATCCCTGCGAAACCCTACATTTCAGTAGGATAATGCACGACCGCATGTTGTAGGTCCTGTACGGGTTTTTCTGGATACAGAAAATGTTCGTCTGCTGCCCTGGCCAGCACATTCTCCAGATCTCTCACCAATTGAAAACGTCTGGTCAATGGTGGCCGAGCAACTGTCTCGTCACAATACGCCAGTCACTACTCTTGATAAACTGTGGTATCGTGTTGAAGCTGAATGGGCAGCTGTACCTGTACACGCCATCCAAGCTCTGTTTACTCAATGCCCAGGTGTATCAAGGCCATTATTACGGCCAGAGGTGGTTGTTCTGGGTACTGATTTCTCAGGATCCATGCACCCAAATTGCGTGAAAATGTAATCACATGTCAGGTCTAGTATAATATATTTGTCCAATGAATACCCGTTTATCATCTGCATTTCTTATTGGTGTAGCAATTTTAATGGCCAGTAGTGTAACTATTTTCCCAATATTACGAGCACGGGGAACTACGTAAGTTGCTGTACCAATTCTTATTTTTCAAGAACTGATAGTAAATCACATGTTTTCTGACTTCTGTAGAAATGATACCACTTTGCTCGCGATTTTTCTACGTCTGACGTAGAGGTGGAGGAGGAAGAGGAGGAGAAGGATGAGGCGACTAGTGTTTAACGTCCCGTCGACAACGAGCCTTTTGGAGACGGAGCACAAGCTCGGATTAGGGAAGGATGGAGAAGGAAAGCGGGTGTGTCCTATCGAAGGAACCATCCCAGCATTTGTCATAAGCGATTTAGGGAAAGCAGTTAAAACTCAAAACTTTTTTATAGTTCTTGATCCCGCTGAGTAAATAGCAAGCAGGAAAATTTTCTTTCAGTGAGCACAAAGAGTAATGTGGAACTGAAGACTGTAAATTATGGTCAATACGTTCTCCATCGCTTTCTGGCTGACCGCAAAAACAGTGCCAGGCTCTTGTAGATGGCGGAGGTGGGTGGAAAGGACGCACAGACACTTTAAGTCTTTTCATAACTACATAACGAAGTAACGGCCACCTATTATTAGCCGCCGCCCTAAAAACAGAGAAAGAGGACAGCAAATTATAATCACTTTTATCTGCCTCAATATAACATACCTAAAGGGCGATTACTTTAATTTTTTTTTGGTTTCGAGCTTTTGTGAAACATGCACTCGTGGAACTTGATCTAATGTCAAGAATATGACTTTTACATCACGTGACATAGGAAAACCATCATTCGAAACGAGAGAACTGTATTTGGTAAATTTAAGTGACTTAGCAAACATCTGTTAGTATTGTTTCAATGACCTTAACAGTAAGATCTTTGAGTTTATGTGCATGACATATGATGGAAGGAAAAAGGCCAATACATCATTATCAGAACAGAAATAAGTCAGTACATATGCTTGGATGGTAGACTTCTTTGTTTTCCGAGATTCCCTCTAAACGCCCACCTCTGTAAATAATCTTTGGCAAAATATGTATTTCATCTAAAACGACATTCATAATTTTCTCAAGTGGATGTAACCGATTACATTTCTTTCTTAAATACGCGATCTGGCCCTCTTTTAACCCGGCTTCGCTTTTCATGTCACCTGAAAACTTTCTCGAATACGACAACTGGGGTAAGGATATGTACAAATTCCTAATGTTGTTGTAAGCACCAAGAAATGGAAAAAAACTGACGAAGTTGACAGGATGGTCTCTGGGAAGTATCGTAGTTGATTATGTAAACTATTTTCAGGTTGCTCCTTCACAAACTGTAGCTTTCTCGTAAAACTTAAGTGATCACTATCATTTTTAAGCCACTAATACACTAGTCCATTGTAGAGCAAATATCGTTCAATTTGACTTTAATAACCACACAGTCACCATTCTGAAAGCTACTCATATGGCAAAATAAGTTCTGAAATGTAAAGTACGTGGTGCAAAGTAGAAATTATCCACCTATAGTTCCTGGAAGGCAGCTTAAAGCTATTCAGATATATTTCGAATTTGTCACACCAAACATAGGTTCCATCCTTTAATGCGTATTATTTTATAATAAGAGTTGCACTTTGCAAAGATCAAAGAAGTTCGTCACTGCAACTGCAAAAGATTTCCGTGATGATAATAGTTTGATGGGAGGTGGCACCAGGTGTTTCCACTGGATTTCTGAGTCAGACATCAAGCGGGGTAGCGTAGTTGTTAGCACACGGGATGACGGTCATTCAAACCAGCGTACAGCCACGTTGATTTAGGACAGAAATTATAACATAAACGCTACATACCTCCCATTCTGCTTCACTGCAACAACTGATAACCGTGGAAAAACAACATTAGTCATAATTGTCTAACGTGCTTCAACCGGTTATGTATAGGATGCAAAGCTATCCTAGAGGTCGTTGATGCATGCATAACGTACGGATAATTACACAAAGCAATTAAAAGGAGATTCATTTAGAAATGATGTTTGTGTGATCCAGACACATTATCTTCGTTCATCTTTTTCACAAGGTATTTATCTCTATATGGTTGGGGGTTACTTAAGATACAAGTACTGGTAAGTATTTCACGCATTAAAAAGTTAGTAAATTGCTGTCAAAATAGGATTTATGGTGTTTCTTATGCCTTTAAGTTACAGAACTGCACTCCTATGTAGCTACGTATCAGGGCAGACCACGAGTACACTAGAGAAAATCAAGGTAATTAATGCTATAGGGGTGCTGACTGGTGAATGATATTATTGATATATGTATGAAGTGGTGGGGTTGGATTTGCCTTCCTTTTCCGACGAATTTTCCGGAGGGACGAAAGACCTCTGTACAATTAACAATGATTTATAAGACATGGGCCGTCCATGACATGTGGTGCAGAGTACGTTGCAAGTACTTATTTACCCGATGACAGCATCTAGAATATTATTCTCTTTTGGTGATAAACATCTGCTTTTTTCAACTGAGCATCTGAAAAGCTAGATTCTTATATAACATCCCCTTATGTAATACCATTTGCATTTCATTAGGGATATCGAATAGAAGGTTGCAGAAAATAAATCAAACTTCAGTAAGAGGAGGAGAAAGTACTTGCATCCGTTGGCGTCATCCAGGTGAAAATTTAAATAATGGTGGTAAGGCTCGAAATTTCTGGCTGCGGAATACGGTGAAATATGTGACCAGATGCCATGCCAAAAAATAAAAAACATCATACCTGTACTAGACCTGCTCTGTTTCGTAATGAATACATACCTCTTTTATGTAACACTACTGAACTGGCACAAGTCCGAAGCGCCAGGCACTGCAGCAGAGGCGAAGATGATTTTGTTTTTCTTTAATCGAATTTTTATGTTGTTCAAAACCTTCTAAACTTTTCACACTAATCAAGGCCGTAAAAGTTTTCCGAACGTATTTCCGACCAAAAAGCGATTGTGGTATTTGGAGTCCAAAGTTTGTGTTTATCATCTCTTTTGAATTCTTGTGGAGATTTTTCCACCGAAAGTTTCATCCCAAAACACATATCTAACCGATAAGTGAAATACAGCCTATCCCATTAGATGCTGAATTTCCAAAAAACACTGAAATACATATTTTTTCATTTCTAACCGAGAAACCAAATACAAATTTTTACAGATTTAGCTTCAAAAATGCTTGTATAATGAAATGTTAGCAGCTTTAAAATTGCCTTAATATATTTACAATTTCAAAAAATCTTTCAGTCTCTATTTCGCCCTCTTAGGGATGGAATTACGAAAATCCGTTCTTAAACGATGCCTGCTGTATAAGTTCAACAGCTTCTCCAAATTTTAGGTTTCTACCAGCAATTTGGGCTGTGTATGTGATGAGTCAGTCAGGAGACTGCTTTTTATATATATGCTGTTTACTAACGTCATATATAAGAGCTGATCGTTCGATAATTTTCACATTCATCTACTTGTGTATTAATCGAAATTGTGAGGATATTTAATGAGTACTCTCATGTTTCATAAATCTTTGACACCAAATGAAATAATTTGCTAGTTTCCACACCTCTCAGATATTTTAGTAGATCTGAAGGTATACCATCTCCTACTGTTAGCTTGTTTGATCTCAGATTTCTTTGTCACATCAGTCTCTGATTGGATCACCCATTTTTTCCAGATTAACCTCCATTTTTCTGGTCTATCACTCTTCAGGATAACTCAAGTCCCTAGTTCAGACCTTTGCGCCCTTTCTTCTACACAGAAATGAGGTTCTTTTCGTCTCTTGGGTTAACAGCTTTTCTTTCTTTCTTACTCTATGATATGACTGAGCTTGTGGAAACCAATGTAAGTTTTTTCTAGGGTCATTTGTCTCGGCTTTTTTACAAATCTCTCATAAATCTAGATTTAACCACTTTGCACTTCCTGCTACTTTCATTTGAAGCAACCTGTGGTCAGGGATTTTGTCTGCCTCGTGATGACTGGGTGTTGTGTGATGTCCTTAGGTTAGTTAGGTTTAAGTAGTTCTAAGTTCTAGGGGACTGATGACCATAGATGTTAAGTCCCATAGTGCTCAGAGCCATTTGAATCATTTGAACCAACCTGTGGTGTTGTACTCCAGTCTCATCACTTCCTCTTGCTACACCTCTTCTTTCAACGATAAGCTAGCGCATATTAAGATGACATCACTTTGTAAATGGTCCATGGATGAATAAACAGCTAACTAACCAGTAACTAACTTCCGTAAGCACAGTGATGAAACTGTATTTCCCCACTGTAATTCCCAAACCAGCAACGGTGCTGAGCGTGTTCGAGCTCAACAGAGGACAATCTGTATAGAACATTTTCATTTTTACGTAAATTTTGCAGTGATTTATTGATTGCTGGTATTTTTTATTTTATTGAATGATGTGCTTCTGGCGCCCAGAGAAATAATTCTGATATTTTATGTCGCTTACCAAAATGAATTGCCTTTTCAGTTATTTCAAATAAACAGCTGTTTGATCAAGTGATGCTGAATATGATGAAAACACAAGTAGATGTTTCTTAAGAAATTTTATTTATCTTCACAATCTGCAGAAGGTTATACATATGCAACACCTGTTCAGAATGGGGTCACTTTTTTTTTTTTTTTTGGGCAAGCACGTCACAGGAAGTGATAATCCTAGCCAGGATTTCCTCTCAAATGCAAAACGTTCCAGTGACCTCGTAAGTATAGATCAGCAGCCAGAGGCGCCGACTTGAAATGGTATTTGGTGAGGGGGAGGGGGGGGGGGGAGCAAGAATCACCATATATGGTACTTGCGTTTGCTTACGTGCAGCCAGCATTTTATAGATGTTCTAAATGCTCCCAACCAGCCAGCTACGTATAAACACTATCGCAGCGCCACGAAATGTAGCGCAAATTTATTTTTGCTCCATGAAATAGGTCAACAGTTGTATAATATAAATAAATAAATAAATTTGAAGGAGCACACCTTAATTTTTGGATGCAAATGCATTCTTCCTCATTACCTACATATGAACTCGTCACATATGGCATCAAGGTCAAGTTTCTTCGATTCATTTCTATGGGCTTTGAGAAGGGCAATGGCGTTCAGATGATGCTGCCAGGTTACAGGCCGAAGATACAATTTCACCCTTCGCAGACAAGAAAGCAATCGCTCTGCGGTACAGGGCGTTACTGGATTCATCAGTAATAGATTAGGTCACTAATTCCGGTAGTGGGTCAATTAGGTATTTTTTGTTTGGTTATTTCATTATTTCATCCAATTAACTAATATCTGCAAAGACATTACTTTGGATAATTTTATGAAACATCCTTTGGTGGAGAAGCAAGCATTCCGTGTCTATATCTCATTCGTAAAAAGATAAAATATAATCTGAATGTTTGCCATCACCATGAAGATACTGTTAAGTTTGGCTTGCTAACATGAACGAGTGTTGAAGCGCGATTCCAAGAAGATGATGGACGAATCCATTGTTTCATAACAAAATCTTCTATATCTATCACACACTTCAGTGAATGTATCCACAGATGAACTGTTGGAGTCATCGTATTTCTTAGGTATTACACAATTGTTTATCATAAAATTAATCGATGTTACAAGAGTGGAAATCATCTTATTGGGATCCTCTATGTGTAGGGATTTCTTCTGTAATGCTATGTTTACTGTATCAATGTGAACAGTTTTACAAATACTGATGACATGAAAAAGAAATCAAAAGTCCGCATATTAATTAAAAAGCGGTTGTTGTGGTCCCAGTGTCTGAAGTGCTCCCAGTGTCTGAACTGCCAGTTTTTAAACATTTAGAAAAAATTTTTGAAGTTCTCTGTAGTTGGACAAAACTGACGACATTGCCAAGCACTTTATGGCCCACCTTGTAGGACAGAGTGGTTTCAAATTTGTAGAGTGAACAAAGCAATATTATCTTTTAGGTGAATCTTTAATAAAATGTATTAAAGTCTTCCTAACATTCAGTGCATTTCGACATTCTGGGATAGCTTTGACAGTGGCATGTAGTGGTAGCTCTCTTCTCAATTTTCCTAAATTTTACCTGGAAATCATTGTATAATCCGAACATGTTAGATGAATCATCAAAGCATTATCCTCTACAAATAGACGGAGGCAAATCAAATCGTCTAAAAATCGATAATAATATCAAACAGAGCCTCAGCTGCGGTACTTTGTATAGAGTATCGCTCTAAGAAACATTCTTCTATGTCTAATAAAGCACCAACAAACCTTACACAGACACTAAATTTCCGTTTGGTAGCTACGAATGTTGTTTCGTCTGCTATGATTGCAAAATACTCTAGACTTTTGGACTTTTGATACCATCCTATAATTTTGTAAGACGTTTATGACTAAAAGTAGCCAATAATGGGACTTCCATTTATAAGTTTCTCGCTGTAGCCACATTAAAAGTTGATAATTATCTTCACTTGCTTGATCAGCATGTCCTGGTATTGCAAGCCACTTCACTGCTAAGTAACGGAGGGAAGATGTGATTTTTTGCGAACAATCTCAGTTTTTTTTTTCATGTCAGTTTTTCTTTTGAAACCTACCTAAATACATTGACTTTAGCTTTTAAATATTAGAATTTCAGCACAACATCCCTGAACGAGCCTGATGTTTCATGCAGTTTCAACTTTTCTACGTCTCTCTCCCAGCTCGTAAACTCAATTTCCACGAAAGTTATTCCAGTTTGTGAGAAAATGAAAAGATTTTCTTCAAATATTTGTTTGCAAATTCGACAAAAAGCACAGTTTACCATATTATAATCGATCCATTCTAATTTGTGGCTCCAAGAGGACTGATAACTGCGATGCTTTTTCCTGGAACACTGTTTTCTTGTTAACACCACACTTTCGTCAAAATATTTGTGATCGTTTTCACACACGGCACCACTAACACTACCAGTAGGTTTAGGTTCACCGCCGTCAGTAACACTTGGTGGATTAGTGCTTTTCTTCCTAATTACAAACTTGTTCATTTTTAACTGGGGAGTGAAGGACGGAAGTCTTGAAACTTCTTTATTTGAGTGAGTGAGTCTGTACTTAAATTGCTGAATGACTGAGACCCACAATATCCTAGCGCAACGCAATCTGACTGCTCAAAAAAGGATGACCTGACTTCAAATAATTAATTCAAAAGAATGGCCCTGACTAAAAAGAAATCCCAACAATAACCTATACATTTCATTAAGCACTTACCTCACAAAAATCTTCATTACGCGAACTACTGCAATACAGTGAGTGTCATTACTGCCAGCTAAATAAAAGATTCTAACGACTAAAGCCACTAACTGCTAATAAACATGTGGTTAGCAAAGGAAAGATTTTGTTTCAAACCAAATAATGTATTTTTACCTTAATAATTGACATCCAGTTCAAACACGAATATAAATGGTCATTGACATCTAGTACAAAGGTATATAATCATGAATAATATTCAATCTCCATGTCGAGCATGCACAGATCGTTAGCCTATTGCCAACACTTCAGACCTCTACCCTCCATCAATACTAACTTCTCACATCTAACATCCAGCACTGCTGGCTGTTCACTTCCAACTGATCAATAGCACTTCCATCACTGCTGGCGACTAACTTCCAACTGCCCAACACTACTGGCGATTAACTTCCAACAACGAGTCCGACCAGCCGCAAGTCTCTTACAAAGAGAGCGCAGTCAGATCCAATGCAAAGCGCTACACAGTGCTGCCAACACAGAAGCAACCCACTTACAGACCGAGTAATGATTCGATTGAGTGACAGGCAGGTTAACTCACCACGACGCTGTCCACTGCGTGCCCTGTTAGTGCAGTGCCGTATTGGTGCACTTGACAAGAGGGGTAACCTCGTCAAGACAGCTCGTCACATGAGGAAGTTAAGAGTGAACTCTCAACAGCTTGTCAAATTGGCATTTTTTCGTACCTAATCACTCTTATGCAATGATGCACACGCGAGTTTAAGAGATTTTCCGATAATGGGTGGTAGTGATGAGAAATGCGTGTTTGAACGTTGGCCGACGCCCCTACTTCTAAATAATCAGGGAACGCTGTTGTGCCATACAAAAATATATTCCCCGACACAACGGTGGATTGCTTGGTTTGCCCCGGAAGGAGATTGAGCGGAACTGTAACATATAAAATATTAGTTCACGTTATTACAATACGTATACGAGGATTTACATAACGTTGTAGAATCCGTTTCCACAGGAATGTTCTGAGTGTGTACAACTGTCTCTCAATATTAAAGAATCACTTGATACAGTCAAATTCACAAGACTTTTCAGTTGAAAAATAGTTGACATAATGTTCACATTTATGTTCTGCCTAAGACATTTAATACACTAGTCGCCATTGTAAGACGATGCTGTTATCTTTATCATTGACTGCAAGTTGGCGTTCCCGGCTCAGCCGTGAGTAGACCATTGATTGCAGCGGCGTAGCGTCTGCCTTTTTATTCACTGTGCGTCACGAACCTTCCATACTCCTCTGTAGTCTCGTTGCGAAGTGCTAACCTTGCTTTGGCACCCTGCTCTTCGGACAGCAGCAAGGGTGCAAAACACCTTCCACCCCCCCCCCCCCCCCCGCCCCCTCCAAGTCAGGGCCTCTGTCTGTCTTGTCTGATACATGTTGGTCGCGTTTGCCAACGCTACATTGATAGCGACTACACCACTCGCCTTTAAGAAGTCTGCATGGAACAAAGGTCAAATAGAAATATTACTTATTATACGCTTCCATGAAGGCGGCAGGGAACAAAAGTGAAATGGGCGTCATGTGTACTACCAGCTTCCTTACGCAAATCGTTAGAATTTTCAGTCCAATCACACACAGTATGTAGGGGAAACGCAGTGTGTTGGTTTGGTGCATAAGCTCGTAGTGTTTTTCCATAATGGTTCAAATGGTTCTGAGCACTATGGGACTTAACTGCTGAGGTCATCAGTCCCCTGGAACTTAGAACTACTTAAACCTAACTAACCTAAGGACATCACACACATCCATGCCCGAGGCAGGATTCGAACCTGCGACCGTAGCGGTCGCGCGGTTCCAGACTGTAGCGCCTACAACCGCTCGGAGACCCCGGCCGGCGTTTTTCCATAAATTTGATAAACACAATCGATGCACATAACAGACTTTAGTTGTTAATAATACGAGGTGCGACAATAAAGTAAGGAGACTGATGTGAAAAAAAATGTTGCTTACCGTTTTAGTCAAGTTTAGTGTTGTCTCCTTCAAAGTAGTTCCCTTCTGATTACACACATTCTTTCCAGCGCTTCTGCCATTGATGGTAACATTTCTGGAACTCATCTTCTGTAATATCCTCCAAGACCCTTCGTCACAGCTTTTTGGAAATCGTGTGTTGTTTGAAAATGGTGTCCCTTTACCGCCGTTTTGACTCTGGGAAATAGAAAAAAGTCGAACGGAGCTCTGGTGAATAAGGTGGCTGTGGCAGTACTGAAATTTGTTTTGAGGTTAAAAATTGCTGTACTGACAGAGTAGTATGGGATGGCGCATTATAGTGATGCAGAATATTTCTCCAGGAGGCACCAACTTTTTATGAACAATTCCCTTGGAATCAAAGAAGCACACGAGCATGAATTTCACTTTTGACATTGACATGCGAGCTTTTTTTGGTCTGGGTGATCCCTTTGAGCACCACTGCAAACTTTGGCGTTTTGTATCTGGGGCGTACTGAAAAACCATCTTCCATCACTGGTGATAACACGGCTCAGAAATTCTGGTTTGATTTCCGTTTGCTCTAACAGATCGACTGCCACATTTTTCCGTGTTTCTCGCTGTTGTGGTGTGAGATTTTTGGGGGCCATTTTTGCACGAAACTTTCTCATACCAAGATATTCAGTTATTATTACACGAACCGTTTCTAGATTGATGTTCAGTTCTTCTAAAATCATTTTCATGGATAATCTTCGATCAGATCGTACGAGTTGATGCACCCTGACCAAGTTGACATCCGTCCATGAGGTTGATGGTCGTCAACTGCAGTCTTCATCTTCAATATTCGTTCTGCCTTCACTAAACATTTTATGCCAACGAAAAACGAGCTCTTCACATAACCTCCTCTCCAAAAGCCTTCTGAAGCTTACCGAAAGTTGTCGTCGCGTTTTCACCCGATTTAACGCAAAAAGAAATGGCATACCGTTGCGCAGTATTATGCGGTTCTATTTCCGTGACGAGAGACACAAACACGTGTTAACTTATTACAGCACAACTCACGACTGAGCAGTTACATCGATGTGCCACTTGGACTAGAAGCAGCTTATAGACCAAGGTCAAAGATATTGTGCCTACGCAAGCCTGCGGGGTTGCCACATCTTGCAAAGAAAATCAGTCTCATTACTTTATTGTCGCACCTCGTATATTTGTTGTTGTTGTTGTGGTCTTCAGTCCTGAGACTGGTTTGATGCAGCTCTCCATGCTACTCTATCCTGTGCAAGCTTCTTCATCTCCCAGTACCTACTGCAACCTATATCATTCTGAATCTGCTTAGTGTATTGATCTCTTGGTCTCCCTCTACGATTTTTACCCACCACGCTGCCCTCCAATGCTAAATTTGTGATCCCTTGATGCCTCAAAACATGTCCTACCAACCGATCCCTTCTTCTAGTCAAGTTGTGCCACAAACTTCTCTTCTCCCCAATCCTATTCAATACCTCCTCATTAGTTACGTGATCTACCCACCTTACCTTCAGCATTCTTGTGTAGCACCACATTTCGAAAGCTTCTATTCTCTTCTTGTCCAAACTATTTATCGTCCATGTTTCACTTCCATACATGGCTATACTCCATACAAATACTTTCAGAAACGACTTCCTGACACTTAAATCTATACTCGATGTTAACAAATTTCTCTTCTTCAGAAACGATTTCCTTGCCATTGCCAATCTACATTTTATATCCTCTCTGCTTCGACCATCATCAGTTATTTTACTCCCTAAATAGCAAAACTCCTTTACTACTTTAAGTGTCTCATTTCCTAATCTAATCCCCTCAGCATCACCCGATTTAATTTGACTACATTCCATTATCCTCGTTTTGCTTTTGTTGATGTTCATCTTATATCCTCCTTTCAAGACACTGTCCATTCCGTTCAACTGCTCTTCCAAGTCCTTTGCTGTCTCTGACAGAATTACAGTGTCATCGGCGAACCTCAAAGTTTTTACTTCTTCTCCATGAATTTTAATACCTACTCCGAATTTTTCTTTTGTTTCCTTTACTGCTTGCTCAATATACAGATTGAATAATATTCTCCTTCACTATTTACAACAGTCTGCCAAGGTTGGGTAACTTTTCGATTTTGTGACTGTAGGAATCACATTCTTGGGGTGAAGAACTCTTCGACGCATATTTGCAGTGCATTTTCATCCTGAAAGGAAGTTTCTTGAAGCTTGTTCGATAGAGAACGGAAAAGGTGAGAAAATGAGGGCGCAAGACCAAGTGAGTAAGGTGGAAGCAGGATGGCTTTCCAAACCCAGCTCCTGTATAGTGTTTCTCGTCAGCCTAGCAGAATGGTGGTGGCCATTATCGTGGAGTAGCATCACTTCACGCAGTCTTCCTGGTCGTCGTTCTTGGACTGCGTTTTCAAGACGTCCCAGTTGTTGATAATAAATGTCAGCGGTGATAGTTACACCTCAGGGAAGCAATTAGTAGTACACCATACCGTCGCTGCTCCACCAGGTGCATAACATTACCTTTTGTGTATGCATGCAGTTCTTTCTACGGGCAGGTACAGCTCTGTTTGTTAGCATAACGACACCATTTCTCGTCACCTGTAACGATATAGGGTAGGAATGGTCAGGGTTGTCCACGAGCCGATTGGCGCCGAGCAAGCAGAGATGAACATGTGGCCACCCGCTGCTTTTTGTGATTTTGGCTTAGAGTACGCAGTACTCATACACCAGATTATGAACCTTCCCTTTGCATGCAAATGTCGCACGATGGTGGAAAGATTACAGTTCATATCTGCTAGTTCTCGAGTACACTGACGTGGATTAATGCGTTCAAACGATCTTCATCAAACGCCAAAGGTCTTTCCGAACGTGGAGAGATACAGATGTCAAAACGATCCTTCTTAAAACGAGCAAACCATTTTCTTGCCTTCCTCTCTCTCCAATGGCAACGACGCAAATGTTTCTGGCTGCCTTCGCCCTCTCACCCCTCTGCTGAACTCAGGCAGAAGAATATGTGGCAAATGTTTCGATTTCTCTACTTGGTACTCCATTTTCTAGCGTCCACAGCTCTACTGACTATCTCCAGATGAGAAAATCATAATACGTAAATTAAAATAGTAACAGTGAACTAGAAATAAAAAATGACAATCGATAAATAAACCCATAGCAACCGGATTACCAACATGCAAAACACAAACGCTACGAACTTATATAACAACCTAATACAGAAACTTCTTTATTTCAACGAGTGTGTCTGAACTTAACCTGCTGAATGAAATAAGAAGTGGAAACTTCTACGTTATTTTATTCTGAAGCTGCTGAGTGAAACTGAACGTACTGAGCGTACTTTCTCTTTACTTATTCTTATCATGTCAACACTGGCCTACAATATCCTAGCGCAATGCAATCGGACTGCTCAAGAAAAAGGTAACCTGACTTCAAATAATTAATTCAAATTTTTAATCACTTACTTCACAGAAATCTTCATTACGCGAACTACTGCAATACAGCGAGCGCCAATACTGC
Organism: Schistocerca nitens; assembly: GCF_023898315.1. Lineage (NCBI taxonomy): Eukaryota > Metazoa > Arthropoda > Insecta > Orthoptera > Acrididae > Schistocerca > Schistocerca nitens. The sequence goes on from NC_064620.1 coordinate 450,171,127, forward strand.
CAGCGAAATGAAAGACTCTAACTACTAAAGTCACAACTACTAATAGGCATATGGTTAACAAAAGAAAGATTTTGTTGCAGACCAAATAATGTATATTTTACCTAATAATGTCACATCCAGTTCAAACACGAATATAAATCGTCATTGACATCCAGTACAAAGGTATATAATCATGAATAATATACAATCTCCAAGTCAGATACTTCCAGATCGTTAGCTTACGCTAACACTTCAGACGTCTACCCTTCATCATTGTAACTTCCCACATCTAACATCCATCACTGCTGATTGTTCACCTCCAACTGCCATACAGTACTTCCATCACTGCTGGCGACTAACTTCCACCTGCCCAACAGTACAGGTGGTTAACTTCCAACAAGCCCGACCAGCCACAGAGTCTCTTACAAAAAAAAGCGCAGTCAGAGATCCAGTGCAAAGCGCTACACAGCGCTGCCAACACACAAGCAGCCCATTTACAATACATTATGTGTGTAAGTAAAAACTAGGCAGCGGATGTCTCATTCATAACATGTGAATGTTTATTGTTTGTTACAAAATCATGTTATGCCTCGTGTAAGAAGGAGAAATATCGAGCAGCATCTGTCGGGAATTTGGCAGTGGCAGGGTCGTGGCCCATCAAGACTACCTTTTAGCATTCCGTGCCATTAATACTCGTGTTGGTCGGGATTCCACAACTGTCGTGCGAATATAGGATCTATGAGTTCACGAGGGCGATACGCAACGCCATACAGGACCGCAGTAGCCTATGTGATTAGCCAGAGAGATTGTACTACCACATTACGGAACTTGAGTCAGAAAATAGTATTCTTTGCAACATACAAAGTGGGATGACGTCTGGAACACAGCAAACTGTCAGAATAGCGACATCTTTGGGGCTTTCAACGACCACATATCAGAGAGAGGCACACCGATAGTGGTGCACCCAGTGACGACACTGGACGCATGAGTTGCACCATGGTTTTTCCAGCCGGCTTCCCAGTTATGCATGCAGCATCGAGATGCACATAATCATGTGTAGAAGCTCATAAGAGAACGAATGTTACCAGATTGCGCTCGTCATCACCATAACGGCCCAGTATCCGGTGTGCCCATTGAAAGTGTTCCCAATATACAGCCCTCCGCCTTCAGGCCACAAGTCGCCCTTCGGGACCATCCGACCGCCGTGTCATCCTCAGATGAGGATGCAGATAGGAGGGGCGTGTGGTCAGCACACCGCTCTCCCGGTCGTTATGATGGTTTTCTTTGGCAGGAGTCGCTACTATTCGGTCGAGTAGCTCCTCAATTGGCATCACGAAGCTGAGTGCACCCCGAAAAATGGCAACAGCGCTTAACTTCGGTGATTTGACGGGAACCGGTGAATCCACTGTAGCAAGGCTGTTGCCTCCCAATATACAGGGTTTACGTAAATTATCTTTAGCACTTAAGAATTTAACAACTTTAAAACTATACTAGATATTAACAAATGGTTTCCAACATGTGATAAGGTACCTCATGAAGTTTTTTTTTTTTTTTGCCTTCCAGGTGACGCAGTTTTGACGTAAAATCGAACTTGAGAATCTAATAAAATGTGGAAGCCACAGGAGAAAGCTCTGTGTGTGGCCTGGTTCATACAGACGACTTCCAATTCCAAAGTGCAACGAAACTTTCGAACACGGCCTGTCACACGTCATTTCCTGAAACAGATAGTGTTCTCCATAAATAAGGGACGGGTCGCCCATCTATTTCAAACGCCGACTTGGACAAGGTGTGGCAGGCGTTTGCATACGGCGGGCAGAGTCGGAAATGAAACGATCAACAGTGCACAAGTTTGTATAAGCGGTTACGACTTTATCCCTACAAAGTGCAGCTGCTTCAAGCATTAAAGGCTAAGGACAAACCTCAGCACGTATAGTTTGCCGTGGATATCCAAGGCAAGACTGACGCAAACAATTGAGTTTTTGGGAAAGATTTGTTTCTCTGTGCAATGTTTATGTATCTGGAAAACTGAATCGTAATAGCGTTCAAATATGGGTTTTACAGCACCCCTATGTTATAGAGTGGTGGAAATATTTATTGCATGGCCGTGAATTACTTCGTCTTTTTGTCTTGTGCAGCAGTTTGCTTCACGTTATACCAGTCCCATTGTTGCTAAACTTTGTTGACATATTCTTGCCTTAATAATCTGACTTCTTCACGTATGTTTTCGAACAATACACAACTCTTTGTTGTTGTAGTTTGGTTTTACAATTGCCATTTTAAGTTGAGACTTTGCAGTGCGAAGATGGGCAGGTCAGTTGAATTAACGCCAGAAAAGAAAGCTGCTATACTTGCTTATTCGTCTGTTGGTCTCAGCACCAGATAGATAGCCTCCAAGACAGGAATTAATCAGTCTACGATTTCGAGGTTACTGAAAAAATACAGGTGCGATGGCGCGGTTCTTTCCGTCCCTTTACGACGAACCTGCACCTACCTGTGAATATTGTCTCAGCATTTCATCAGTAGGGAAGCCGAGTGAAACCTACTGTACTTCGACGTGAACCAGGCTGCAATTAAAGTCACTAATCTACGTTTCGGGAGAAACACGAAATGAAAGGTTGTAAATTTTGTCCTCAACTAATATATTCTGAAACTTCGGTGAACAAGTATCACTGCCAAGCCCGTGTTAGTCTTAACACAGTCACTCATAATCCCTTTCACTCACGTTAGCAAGTTTATGGTGTTGCATTTCCCGAAAACGTAATAGCTACAAAAATACTGATTGTTTTTGATTTATAATGCTCGCCAAATATTAAGTCTGTCGGTACCAAATGCAGTCACAGTTTTTAGCCACCGACCTGCTCAATACGCCACGCGGAATATATGTCTCATCTCGTTACAAAATTCACTTAAAAATTCCGAAATTTCTACACACACATCGGAATAATTACGCCGTCACTTTCCAACACTTTTGATGTATGAAACACTGCTAGATCCGGCAACTTATCATTTCCATCGGAACTACTACTGCACACGTGCGATCTTTTTCATGGCTAGGCTTCGAATCCTCTCTAGAACACTCTAAGTCTTCTCTACCAGCAGAGAAAAGCGCGCGAAGAATATTACTTTTCCATTGGTCAGTTTACTCAACAGCCAATAGCAAAACAACATTCTCCCGCGTCAGTACGCGCTTTTCATCAATAACCAATCGCAAAATAGTAAACCTCACGACTGCACTTTTTACCGACGTAATTATCTAATATGTTGAAGTTTTGCTTATGCATAAAGTTAAAAAAAATGGTTCAAATGGCTCTGAGCACTATGGGACTCAACATCTTAGGTCATAAGTCCCCTAGAACTTAGAACTACTTAAACCTAACTAACCTAAGGACATCACACACACCCATGCCCGAGGCAGGATTCGAACCTGCGACCGTAGCAGTCCCGCGGTTCCGGACTGCAGCGCCAGAACCGCTAGACCACCGCGGCTGGCCATAAAGTTATTTACTATTGTTATTTATACCTGAATTAACTTTCTCTTTACCATGAACTTACTTTAAAAATCTGTTCCACACAAATACCCTTTGTCCATATCCATACTTCTTTGAAATGTTCCCCCATTAAATCCTACTACATAACTCGTTAAATAATTATCTTCACATTGACCTTAAACCACACTCACGCATCATTCATACTGCTAAAACACATTTATAACATTTTACATACACAAAAAGAAATAATAATACTTCATGAAAATACTATAACAGCTTATGAAAAACATTCTATTACTTTAGTGCACTCTACTGGGCACAATCGAAACTAAATCAGTCCCCTAACCAATACTGTCCTCTATCGGCTGATACATAAACTACGTGCGCATCCAGTCTCTCGTCACCATCTGTCACTCTCCAGCTCTGACACATCTCCCACTTAACCGCCTCCAAGGAAGGATCGTTATATGGCTCTACGCCTCACAGGGAAAAAGAAAATGTTGATCGTGAGAAAGGAAGAGGTCGTAAAAGGGCGTCTACTGCCAAACAGGACAGGGAAATGAAAAGGATTTTGCTCATCGATCGTCGCCTGTCATCAGCTGAAGTAAAGCGAGCCTGGGAAGAAACGTGCAAGATCTCAGTAACCAGTACAAATGTAAGAAATAGACTACTGGAGACTGGACTCTCAGCCCGTTGTCCTACAAGGAAGCCTTTATTGACCAAGATAATGCGACAACAGCGACTACAATGGTCAAGGGCACATGCGACATGGACACCAGAGATGTGGAACAAAGTAATCTTTTCAGGCGAGTCCAAATTTAATCTGCATGGCACAGATGGAAAAGTGTTCGTGCGTCAAAGAAAGGTGAAGAATTATTGCCATCATGCATAACACATACAGTCAAACACCCACAAGGACAGATGGTCTGGGAGTGCATTTCCAGTCACAGAGTAGGTCGTCTGGACTTCATCAATGGCACTGTCAACGCAGATGCCTACATAAGCATCCTTGAAAGGAAGCTTATGCCAACCATTAGAGACCAGTTTGGAGATGTTTCCAATTGCATTTTTCAGGATGACTCCGCTCCTTGCCATAGAGCTTTGAAGGTGAGTCCTATGTGGTGTTTATCTGGACTTGTTGCAAGAGTTTGCTGTGCCACGATTGTAGCAGCTGCAACCTGATGTCATATCCCAGCAGGGTGGGGCACCACCCCACTGGTTACTAAACGTTGGTCAGTTTCTACATGGAAAGTTCCCCGATAGGTGGATTGGACGAGATGGTCCAATTCGATGGCCGTCACGATTCCCTGATATTTGTAGCAAACAGGAAGCAGATTACTTTCTTGGTTAATTATCACGTACTTCTACATTTCAGGTAAAATCTTTCCTTCGACAAAATGGGGTTCGAGTATTAGTGTGGCCTGGAAACAGTCCTGATCTCAATCCTATGGAGAACTGTTGGAAGGTCATGGAAAATGCTATCACCAAAAAGAAGCCACGGAATAAACGGGAGCTGTTGGACACCCTTGTGCGTGTGTGGTTTCATGAACTGAGTGAGGAGTACATTAAAAAGTTAATTCAAAAAGTTAATTCTTTCAATGCCTTCACGATGCCAAACGGTGATTAAGACGCGTGGTGGAGCAACAAAGTATTAAATGCAGCAGTGTGTTCATATGAGACAATACAAACACTAAAATCAATCAGTGTTATGTTACAACATTAATATGCAGTGTTTCTTTCAACATTAGTATTCATATTTCGGAATAGCAAAAAGAATAGCTGACATATCCACTTACACTCATTTTTCAAGAAAGTGTTAAATTATAAAAAAACAAACATTTTAATAGAAACAAAAATTAAGAATAAAACACAAATTGGCAAAAATTACTGTGTATATTCATTTCTGATAAACATCAAGAGAAATCAAGCAAATTTAGCTCAGTTATTCAATGATTGTAACAAAAAGTTTTAATTGTAAAAGGTGATGCAATAAATATTTCCACCGCTGTACATAAAATGAAAAGAGACAGTCTCGAAGTCGATGTCTGATGCGGACTGATGCAGAGTTGTATCATTGGTCCGTTCTTTTCCATCGAGTCTGCCATCAACGGTGGTGTTTATCTGGACTTGTTGCAAGAGTTTGCTGTGCCACGATTGTAGCAGCTGCAACCTGATGTCATATCCCAGCAGGGTGGGGCACCACCCCACTGGTTACTAAACGTTGGTCAGTTTCTACATGGAAAGTTCCCCGATAGGTGGATTGGACGAGATGGTCCAATTCGATGGCCGTCACGATTCCCTGACTTCACACCACTAGACTTCTTCCTGTGGCGTTTAGAAAAAAGGATCTGGTGCACCAAACCAATGTTAAGGACCTACAGGACTTGAAGGCACAAACTCACAGTGCATTCGAACACGTCACCGTGGAGATACTGAACTGCACGGTGGAGAGAAGTGGAATTCCATGCCACTAAAGGTGCACACATTGATGAGTATGAGTCAAAAAACAGAACTTTGTGACTTGTCTTACTACATGCTGGTGCATAGTAAAGTTTTAAAGTTATTAAAGGACTTAATAAATTGTAGCATTATCTTTACAACTTAAGGAGTCTTAAAGGACATGTTTAGCAATTTTCTTCTTCAGGGCATCGGACTCTTGAGTACAGGACATGAGGGCATGTGCTGCCGTACACTTTGGCATGAAATTCAACAATTAAGTGACAGTATTGAAATAAAGGACGTATTACATCCCTCTGAGAGGCATCTGAAATTGTCGGTCTGTCAGCTGAAAGATTATGTCCCGAGTGAGCCTGCATTCCTGTTAAATAGATTCCTAGGCTCTTCCAGCCCTGGTTGAAAACCCGATACAGACGTAGGGGGCCTAATGTATTTATTAAAATTAAGTTGTCCTGTTGAATTAGTTCAGAATATAAATGAATAACTTTTCTCCACGCCCTCGAAGACGTTGCAAAAAAAAAAAATAGCGATCGCTAACGAGATTTAAATGTTCACCACTATTTCTACAACTAAAGAAGTACGTCATGCTGAAAGCAAGGCATCGTACTTGAACTCGCTGTTTGCTCCCGTAAAAGATAGATCACAACGGAAATTATGACGTTTACTGTCACATTCAAATTCTATATTCCATAAAATTGTGACTTTGGCTATAGAACGTAAGTTACATAACTGTGGATGGATTTGTGACCTGCTTGCTCTTTATAGATGATACACAAAAACATAAAAATTCACACCGTAGCAGTCGCGCGGTTCCGGACTGAAGTGCCTAGAACCGCTCGGCCACCGCAGCCGGCTTTACTGAACCACTGTGAATTTTTTGTGACTATGTGGCAACATGAGACGTTTGAAATCTATATGTTGCTTTCCACGAAGAAAAAGTCAGAAAGTGATTTACTTGGTAACTTTGGCTTGTCGCCGACGGATTCTGAAGAAAGTGAAGTCAGCTATCATGCGATGAATGCTGTGCAAGACAGGACAAACAGCGATATGTTTCCTAGAGGTAAGCATGCATGGTTTCCTGTTGTGAGACAGTGTGACTGGGAAAAGGAATTTACTGCAACGTTACCTCGGCAAAGACCATGATGTCATTTTCATGTTGGACGTGATGGGCGTATCCCGCGAGGGGGAGAGGGCGGGGGGCTGAAGGCAGTTGTTTCAGCCCTCATGCCTAACAGCCCTCTCCGCCTTCCCCCCTCCCGCCCGCACCCTAGAAAAGAATCATCGACAACTGAACTCGCATCGTGCTCCCCAAACTCACAGACGTTTAAATTCAGTACCAGTATGCATATTGCAAGAACGATTAACGAATAATCACTAGTAGTGAGTAACCATATGGCAAGATATCACAAAAGTCGTATTTTTTTTATTCATTATTGTTAATTCTGCTTACGGATCACCATGGATCGAAAACGAGAATCAGACTTCTCTCTTATAGAACGGCATGCTGAAACGGAAGGCCTCCGAGTTTTTCATGAGAAAATTCTTTAAGCTTTCAATATGAAACAACACTTAGTAATAACGAAAGAGAAATTCCCATATCAACTGCAATCTGGCGTTGAATAACAAATGGAAATTAGTGCCAGATCGCGAATCGAACCCGGGTTTCCCGCTTATCGTGGGCAGTCGGCTTAACCACTTCGGCTGTCCGAGCACGCTTCCCTGTCCAACTCAGATTCAAAAATGTCGCACATTACACAGGTAGGTCCCCTGTGCATTATCCTCATTGCTCGCAGCCTCACCTGATTCCCGCCAGAGATCGAACGAAGACTGCCTCCGCACTGAAGGTATCATTCTTCGCCGTCAAGGTGCATATATTTATATGTGTAGTGTCTGTTCCTTCTGCATGTCTACATATTTGCTGCCCTCTGCCACTAGAGAGCTCCGAATTGTGGGGTGTAACATGCCGGTATTTAGTGTAACTATGTCGGTGTGTGAGAAATAGCCTACTATGATCGAGCTTCGAATTTCAAGAGTTCTTCGACTTATAGAGCACCCTCTCCTTTAGTATGAGCGTTTGGCGTCATTCGCCGGGAGGCCCCTTACGGTGCAGGTCCGGCCTCCTTGGTGCAGGTCTTATTACATTCGACGCCACATTGGGCGACCAGCGCGCCGGATGGGGATGAAATGATGATGAAGACGACACAACAGCCAGTCCCTGAGCGGAGAAAATCCCCGACCCAGCCTGGAATCGAACCCGGGCTCCTTAGGACGGCACTCCGTCACGCTGACCACTCAGCTATCGGGGCGGAGTCTCCTTTAGTATGACAATGCGAGACCACGTACGAGGGCAGCGACATCTGCTACAATTCGACGACGCTTCGGGTTCACCGTCATCAATCAACCTCCATAGCGTCCTGACATGGCCCCATCTGATTTTTATTTGTTTCCAAAACCTAAAGAACACCTTCGAGGACTTCACTCTGATAATGATGGAGAGATGCAAGCAGAGGTAAGGTTGTGGCTTCATCAATAAAGTCAAACATTCTACATTGCTGGTAACAATAAAATGGTCTCTCTTTGGAAGGAAAGTATTCGTCGCCAGGCTGGCTATATTGAGAAATAAATATGAAGACGCGAAGAATAAAGGTGTAGAATATTTGTTTTATTTAACAGGCTTTAACAGTTTTCATATAAAAAAAATCGGAGGCATTACTAATAACGCCTTCGTAATATGTAAAGGAGAGCTTTTCATGAAGACACAAATGTAAAACTTGCTAAGAATTAGCGTTAATGTCTGAGGATGGGCTCAGGCTCGAAACTAGTATAGGTACAATAATATGATTTCCGAAAGAGGTTGTCGACAGTAGCATAGCAAACGCGTAACTTGTGTAAGTAAAACACCCTAGATGCAGTATCTTCAAAGTAACAATGGAACACGTAATCAATATTTCTTCTAATTCCACGAAATTTACTGCACATAAAACAACGTTACCAACATTAGTAACATCCACCGTCAATATGTTCCCACAGGGTTAAAAGTAACACACACGTCGAGAAACTTTTGCCGAAGAACATCTCGCGTGGTAAATCCACTATTTATGTGTAACAATAGCATAAAAAGTTAACTAGTGGGAGTCAATCAGTAAAACCAGTATCCCCATACGTGTAAGATACACATGCGGGACCATGAATTTAGAAACGTCCATATGGATATCCAGCAGAATAATACCAAGAACACTTACGTATTAACATAGAAGAGCAAGACAATTTTCCTCCTACTTGTTAAGACCCAAAGTACACAAAGGGTACCTTAAACTTTTAGAAAATGTAAAAAATAGAAATTAAAACAATGTACTTTAGAATGTAACTATGTGTAACAATGAAACAATTTTTTCTACTTATTTTATCATCTGGTTTGAAGAGGTTGAGTTATAGCTGGAAGCTGTAAATGTTTTGTCAGTAAAAGGAACCTAAACATTCCTGATCATTTGTTCTTTATGTCAAAGCTCTCAGTTTAGGATACTCTGTAATTTTTATGGCACAGTATCTAAACAGATTTGAGGTCTAAGCGGAAAAACCGCCCGCGACAAGCAAACGAACTACTGCAATACCGCTTTTCTTTTGTTTTCATGTTGCTATATTGCATTGTAATACAGTAGTCTGTCCATCGCATTACGACTCTGTTGCTCACGTAATCGGGCCGAGCGGACAGCTCCTATAGGCATGCATTCAGAGCAACTGGCCCACACGGCGGAAGTCACGGCCTACATTTCCGTTGCCGTATTCCGCACGTGGACTCCGGATGTGGTCGAGCAGATACTGCCAGATATCGGCCGGTACCATTAAAAAAAGGGGCGCTAAGCTCGAACGGCTCTTCCGTTGCAAGCCACGATATGAATTGCTTCTTGACACGTATTTAATTATCTTGTTCTCGGGTTAGGGTAGATAACTGTAATACTCAAAGCAGGGGGTAAAATTAATTAATGTCGTGTGGCTCGCAGACGAATGCATCCCTTTCGACTTCACACCATTTCGATGGCTTGTCTATCAAAATTAACATTCGTTTTATAAAACTGCTTTTCACTTCTACATCTACATGGTTACTCTGCAGTTCTCACCCAAGTGCCTGGCAGAGGGGTCATCGAACCATTTTCATACTACTTCTCTGCCATTCCACTCTCGAATGGCGTGTGGGAAAAAGAAACACCTCAATCTTTGCGTTCGAGCTCTGATTTCTCTTATTTTATTATGATGATCATTTCTCCCTACGTAAGTGGGTGTGAACAAAATATCTTCGCATTCGAAAGAGAAAGTTGGTGATTGAAATTTCGTAAATAGATCTCGCCGCAAAGAAAACCGCCTATGTTTCAGTGACTGCAACCCCAACTCGCGTATCATATCAGTGAAACTCTCACCCCTACTGCGCGATAACACGAAACGAGCTGCCCTTCTTTGCACTTTCTCGATGTTCTCCGTCAATCCTACCTGGTAAGGATTCCACCCCGCGCAGCAATATTCCAGCAGAGGACGGACAAGTGTAATGTAGGCTGTCTCTTTAGTGGGTTTGTCGCATCTTCTAAGTGTCCTGCCAACAAAGCGCAGTCTTTGTTTCGCCTTACCCACAATATTATCTACGTGGTCTTCCCAATTTAAGTTGCTCGTAATCGTAATTCCTAGGTATTTAGTCGAATTGACAGCCCTTAGATTTGTGCGATTTATCGTGTACTCAAAATTTATCGGATTTCTTTTAGTACCCATGTGGATGACCTCGCACTTTTCTTTGTTTAGTGCCAATTGCCACTTGTCGCACCATACAGAAATTCTCTCTAGATCATTTTGTAATTGGAATTGATCGTCTGATGATTTTACAAGACGGTAAATTACAGCGTCATCTGCAGACAATCTAAGGGGGCTGCTCAGATTATCACCTGGATCATTTATGTAAATCAGGAACAGCAGAGGGCCTATGACACTACCTTGCGGAACGCCAGATATCACTTCTGTTCAACTCGATGATTTACCGTCTATCACTACGAACTGTGACCTCTCCAAAAGGAGATCACGAATCCAGTCATACAACTGAGACGATACTCCATATGCACGCAATTTGATTAATAGTCGCTTGTGAGGATGGCTTTATGGTGATAACCAGAAACCATCCAAGCCTTCCTGGTAACATACTGCACTCGCACTCAGGAGAACGGCAGTTCGACTCCCTGTTCGATCATTCAGATGTAAGTTTTCCCTGTTTTCTCTAAATCGCTTCCTGTCCTTTGAAACGACATGGCTGTCTCCCATCCTTCCTAGTTCGAGCTTGGGCGTCGTCTTTAATGACTCATCGTCGACGGGACGTTCAATCCTGAACTCCTTCCCTTCATCTCAACGTTTCTGCTCCATCCGTCTCATCCTCCAACAGAGATGCGGAAGACATATTTTACAGCTCTCTGGGGAAACCGATTACAAGCCGAATCGCACACCATGGGCGGCACCTCGATCTACATATTCTCGTAGCGAGCAGCCCTACAACCGAGTCTTGGTCAGACGCCACGTCTCGTGGCGTAAACTGATCCCACGCGATGGGGTTAAAAGGAGCAGCCCTTCCCCGGAAAATTCTGTCTGCAGTAATTTAAAGTAGACGACACAACATATCTACATCTATATATTTTGGATAAACTGCAGCATCGGTCGTAACGATTGAAGTCCTTTACTTTACAGATCAATTTCGGTCACTCTGTGATCATACAGTATTGGATCGACAACTGCTGAGGTCACAAGATAGGCTCTTCTGTAATTTCAAAATTATTGTATGCAGTAAAAGTGAAGATATCTGTTGGAACTAATCACCACAATATATGTTATACCTCATAGAAAATTTTGTGTTGGTCAGCCAGCCGTCGTGGCCGAGCGGTTCTAGGCACTTCAGTCCGGAACCGCGCTGCAGCTAAGGTCGCAGGTTCGAATCCTGCCTAGGGCATGGATGTGTGTGATGTGAGCCATTTGAACCATTTGAAGATAGTCACACAGTGACCGAAATCGATCTGTAAAATAAAAGATTTCAATCTTTACGACCGATGCTGCCATTTACCCAAAATAGAGTCGTTGTGTACACGGTTTCCAATGGAATTAGACATCCAAGAAAAATCGACATCTACATTTACGTACATACTCCGGTGCCTGATGGAGGATACCATGTGCCACTACTGGTCTTTTCCTTTCCTCTTCCACTCGCAAATACTGCAAGGAATAACGACTGTCCATAAGACTCCGGTAGGAGCCCTAATTTCTCTCATCTTCGTCATCCTTGCGAGAAATGAACGGCGACGGGAGTAGAACCGTTCTGCAGTCGGCCTCAAATGACGGTCCTCTAAATTTCCGCAGTAGCGGTCTCCAGGTATTCCCTTAATACCTGCTTGCTGATGGAAGCTAATGGTAATAAATCATCTTTTATCCCCCTGCAGTCACTCAACGACCACACCTTCCCGTACATCACAGGGCCATCAACAAACAGCCGTAAATTGCCGCTCACCCAGTTCGTCAGATCATTTATGTATACTGTATATAAAAGATACGTCCTCGTGGTTATTTTCATCGCAACCTGGACTCCCTAATACGAAGTACTACGGCGTCCTATAGATTGTACGGTTTAAAGCAAACTGGATTGCTAGCACCAACTTGCGTGCATGGTTAACCTTTTATGGAAGAAGACTAATCAAAAGCAAATTATGAAATCTACTTACAGACCTGCCATCCATTTTTCATTATATATGTTAGCACGATACATGTCGGATTCCGTTCGATCTGTAGCGAGAGAGTAATGAATTTAAAGAAGGTTTCAGCTTTCGCCGAGAATCTGTAGCGTCTTCGCCCGAGCAGCCAACTAGATATTGCACAAGCTATACAACTAGTGTTGTGGTCTTCAGTCCGAAAACTATTTTGGTGCCGCTCTGCATGCTGCTCTATTCTATGTGAGCCTCTTCATCTCCGAAAGACTACTGCAACCTACAACTTTCTGACTCTGTTTACTGTATTCATCTCTAGGTCTTCGTTTACAATTTTTACCTCCCACACATCCCTACAGTACTAAATTAGTGATCCCTTGCTGTCTCAGAATGTCTCCTATCAACCTATCCCTTCTTTAGGTCAAGTTGTTCCGCAAATTTCTTGTCTCTCCAATTATGTTCAGCACTTCCTTATTACTTACGTGACCGACCCATGTAATCTTCAGCATTTCTGTTCTGCAGTACCACCTTTCTAAAGCTTCTCTTTGGTTTTATCTAAATTGTTTATCGTCCATGTTTCACTGCTATACATGGCTACACTTCAGACAAATACCTTCAGAAAAGACTTACTAACACTTAAATCTATATTCGGTGTTAACAAATTCCTTTTCTTCAGAAATGCTTTTGGTGCCATTGCCAGTCTACATTTTATATCCTCTCTATGTCGTCCATCATCAGTTATTTTGCTCCCCAGACAGCAAAACTCATCTACTACTTTACGTATCTCGTTTCCTAATCTGATTCCCTTGGCATCACCTGATTTAATTCGACTACATTCCATTATCCCTGTTTTGCTTTTGTTGATGTACATCTTATGTCCTTCTTTCAAGACACTCTCCATTCCGTTCAACTGATTTTCCAAGTCCTTTGCTGTGGCTGACAGAATTACGTCATCGGTAAAATCTCAAAGATTTTATTTCCTCTCCCTGAACTTTAATTCATAATCCAAATTTTTCTTTGGTTTACTTTACTGCTTGTGCAATGTACGTATTGAATAACATCGGGGATAGGCTACATCCCTCCCTCACTCCACTGATGCCCTTTCATGCCCCTCGACTGTTATAGCTGCCGTCTGGTTTCCTTACAAATTCTAAATAGCCTTTTGCTCCTTGTATTTTACCCCTGATACCTTCAGAATTTCAGAGAGAGTATTCCAGTCAACATTGTTAAAGTCTTTCTCTAAGTTTACAAATGCTATAAGTGTACGTTTAGCTTTCCTTATGCTTTCTCTTAAGATAAGTCGTAGGTATTGCCTCACGTGTTCCTACATTTCTACGAAATCCAAAATGATCTTCCCAGAGGTCTGCTTCTATCAGTTTTTTGCAACCATTAGTTTTAAACTGAAATTTAGGTAATTTTCATACCTGTCAGCAATTGTTTTCTTTTAAATGGAATTACTACATTCTTCTTGAGGTCAGAGGGCATTTCCCCTGTGTCACACATCTTGCACACCAGGTGGAAGAGTTTTGTCATGGCTACCTCTCCCAAGTGTATCAGTAGTTCTGATGGAATATCTTCTACTCCCGCGGCTTTGTTTGAACTTCTCTCTTTGAGAGATTTGCCAGATTTTCCGGCAGTATCTCCCATCTCATCATCATCTACGTCCACTTCCTTTTCTATAATATTGCTTTCAAGTTCATCTCTCTTGTATAGACACTCTATATTCTCCTTCCACCTTCCAGCTTTTCCTTCTTTGCTTAGGACTAGTTTACGATCTGCGCTCTTACAGCTGCTTCACTTTTCCCCAAAGGCCTGTTTAATTTTCCTGTAGGCGGTGTCAGTCTTTCCCTAGTGAGATACGTTTCTAAGTCCCTACATTTGTCCTCTAGCCATCCCTGATTAGCTCTTTTGCACTTCCTGTCAGTCTCATTTTTTAAAAGTTTGTATTCCCTTTCGCCTGCTGCATTTGCTGCATTTTTAAACTTTCTCCTTCCGTCAATTAAATTCAATATCTCTTGTGTTAACCAAGGATTTCTACTAGGCCTTGTAGTTTTACCTATTTGATTCTCTGCTGCCTTCACTATTCCATCTCTTAAAGCTACCCACTCGTCTTCTACTATATTCCTTTCCCGTATTCTTGTGAACCGTTGCCTAATGCTCCTTCTAAAGCTGTGGTTCTTTCAACTTGTCCAGGTCCCATCTCCTTAATTGGCTCAAATGGCTCTGAGCACTATGGGACTCAACTGCTGTGGTCATTAGTCCCCTAGAACTTAGAACTACTTAAACCTAACTAACCTAAGAACATCACACACATCCATGCCTGAGACAGGATTCGAACCTGCGACCGTAGCAGCCGCACGCCCATCTCCTTAATTACCAACTCTTTCCTAATTTCTTTAGTTTTAATCTACAATTCATAACCAATAAATTGTGATCAGAGTCCACATATGCCCATGGAAATGTCTTACAATTAAAAATCTGGTTCCTAAATTTCCTTCTAACCATTATATAGTCTGTCTGAAACCTTCCTCTGCCTCCAGGTCTCTTTCAAGTGTGCAACCTTCTTTCACGATTCTCAAACCAAGTGTTAGCTATGATTAAATTATGCTCCGTGCAAAATTCTACCAGGTGGCATCCTCTTTTATTCCTCCCCCTCCCCCCCCCCACCCACCCCATATTCACCTATTTTTCCTTCTTTTCCTTTTCCTACTACTGAATTTCAGTCCCCCATCACAGTTAAATTCTCGTCTTCTTTAACTATCTGAATTATTTCCTCTATCTCTTGATATATTCTTTCAAGCTCATCATCATCTGCGGAGCTAGTTCGCATGAAAACTTGTACTACTGTGGTAGGCGTGGGCTTTGTATCTCTCTTGGCTACCATAGTACATTCACTATACTGTTGATAATAGCATACCCGCATTCCTATTTTCTTATTCGTTATTAAATGCACCCCTGATTTACGCCTAATTGACTTTGTATTTATAACCTTGTATTTACCTGACCAGAAGTCATTTTCCTCCTTCCACCGAACTTCACTAATTTCCACTATATCTAGCTTCAACCGATCCATTTCCCTTCTTAAATTTTCTAACCTACCTGCCGGTTAAGGTATCTAACATTCCGTAGAATGTCAGTTTTGGTTTTTCTGAGATCCGAATGGAGGACTATTTTACCTCCGGAATATTTCACCCAAGAGGATGCCACCATAATTTAACCGTGGAGTAGAGCTGCACGTCCTCGGGAAAAATTACGGGTGTAGTTTCCCCTTGCTTTTAGCCGATCGCAGTTCCTGCACAACCCGGCCGTTTTGGTTGATGTTACAAGGCCCCTGCAACTACTGAAGAGGCTGCTGCCCCTCTTCCGAAATCACAGGTTTGTCTGGCGTCTCAACATATACCCCTCTGCTGTGATTGTACCTACTTACGGTACGGCTATCTGTATCGCTGAGGCACGCAAGCCACCCCACCGACGGCGAGGTCCATGGTTCATTGTCCATGGTTCATTACTCAAAGTACCAAAAATTAGCTTTTCGCCTTTCACTAAATTTCTCCCAAGAAGAAAAGGGTATACGCTACTTACGAGTGATAAAACTTTTTCCAAGAAATTTTACGTACTTGAATATAACTGAATTTTTCCGCGCAAAGAACTTTAAGTTAGATTCACCAGGTCAGACTCAAGAAGAACAAAGGTAATTGAAGTTAGCATAATTTTCTTGACTTGCATATAGTATAAAGTGGCACCCCGTCGAGAATGAATAGAAAGCAGATTTCAATTTGGAACTTGTATTGTAACATCTGTATTTGTAACCAACGTTTTGAATTTTGTTTCATGTATTTGGTGGAGTCTGGTCTACCATAGCAGTGCAGTCCCAGCCCATCAGACACGAATTTCAAGTCACAGATCTGGGTACAGGAAAGCACAAGCAGGAATTGCAAATCTAACTCACCTGTGCTACTTTATAATTTCTTCTCTTCACTAAAAGAAATAGAATTTTCGATTTTACTATCATGTATAGTGACCTCAATAGTAGTACTTATTCTTCCTAGGAATTTGTGAGCTGTGAAGTGGTTAGAAGTCAATGTATTACTAATAAGAGTGTGTCCCAGTTAGGAACAGTGCTATTTATCTTTTTGGGAATTTTACGGTGTTATGGTAATGACCAAGCACAAACTGAGATCCAGGCTGATTAAAAACTAAACGTTCAACCCGACAGGGAAGTGCAAGAAACAGAGGAAGCAGCAGCTTCACCCCACCATCGGGTTGACCCATTAGCAGGAATTTTAAATCAATTAAGAACTCTGTGTACTATTCGTCACAAAGATAGAGCAATACCAGCCGGAGATGGTATCTAAGATAGACTTCGCATAGCCCATGACACGAGTTAGCGAAATAGTGAAAAAGCAAGAGGAAAACACTATGAGGTAAGTCAGTTTTCTGAAGCTCAAGATGAGTTCCCTCATCAGTTACAAAAGGTAACCAAAGAAGCACAGGACTTACGAAACAAACAAGAAGAAGTAGAAACTACAATAGAACATTTACTCAAAATAGTTACAAGTTTACGTCTGACCGTGATCAGTTGATCGAACTAAAATTTGTGAGCATCAATTAAAATATTCTAGCGAAGAGCTCAAGAAGAGCAAAAACTAAACCCACGAAGTACAGGATTTTCAAAACAAACAAGAGGATGTAGAAATTATAGTCAAACATTTATCCAAAATACTTACAAGCTTATCATTTGGCTGTGATCAATTGATCGAACTAAAATTTGATGAGCATCAATTAAAATATTCTATAAAATTAGAGGATTGGGTAAAAACTAAAGAACAAGAAGTTAGCCATTTCGTGAATAAAAGCATTAAGGAAGCAGTAGAGAATCTATCACTGATAATTTATCTTTGAGTGATCAACTTAAAACAAGATCTCAAGTGAGTTAGGACCAGACAAGAATGGCTCAGTCCGTGATTTTTCGTGAAATATAGAGAAGGTGTGTGGGAGGGGGAGGGGGGGGGGGGGGGCGGGCAGTCAAGGATGGCCATACCAAACTGCACGTGGACCTCGAGCACCGGACCAGAATATGGCAACGGCGATTTTATTAAGTGCTTGGCAATAATAATTCACATTCAGCACACAGAGTTTTGTCACACATTTATATCCGACAATGTGACTGGAAGAATAACTTCTCGAATACAGGCAGTTTTCACCTGACAAGTAGGCAGTAAATACGGTTGCGTTTGTTCATGTATTTGGAGGAGCATCACCAAGGTATTGTACAGGATCTCAAAACATAAGCTATGTATCAGGCTGTATGCAAGGAGATGGCGCATTATTGGCTACAGAGGTGATGAACTCATGTACAACATATGAGAATTTCGAATGAGCATTTCTAGGAAAGTATTGGTCTAGAGGAATACAATGGCTCCTGAGAAAGGAAGTTTTTAATCTGGAACCTTTCTCATTTAAAAATGGTGACCTGTGACGGTACTTCAAAACGTATTTGAACTAGGTGAGGTACAGTTACTGATAAGGATATCCAATGGGTTCTAAAAATTAGGTTACCAGGTGAGGTTCATGTAAAGTTTATCCTTGCATCTCAAGAGAATCTAGAAGAATTTGTGTCAGTTCTTTATTCAACTAATTTGATACAGGAGGTCATCAAATCCAGAATTGGACAAAGCAATTCACATTCCAATCATGCAAATAACAATGACGCACACAAAAAAGATAGTTTTCACATACATCACAACTACAGCCAAGGACAGACTAATAATTATCAAAAGAAAGGGAATGTAAACAGCTTCCATCCTAATTGTGGTTGATCAAATAGGTCAGACAGCAGAAGATACAATTAAGTCTTCACTATGAATGCCAATAACCAGCACTAGTTCAAAATGGCTCTGAGCACTATGGGACTTAACTTCTGAGGTCATCGGTCTACTAGAACTTAGAACTACTTAAACCTAGGTAACCTAAGGTCATCACACACATCCATGCCCGAGGCAGGATTCGAACCTGCGACCTTAGCGGTCTCGCGGTTCCAGACTGCAGTGCCTAGAACCGCTCGGCCACTCTGGCCGGCTCAGCACTGGAATCTAAATAATAACCAAGCAGAGCAGCCACAACCGAGGGATAGAAACTGGCGAGACACAGCACCAGTGGGGAGTGGTAATAGATGACATGGTTCACTCCGGTGAGCAACGTATGTTAAATGAGACTCGACAATATCGTGTTCCATAGGAACGGTCATGGATTTTAATAGGGGCTATAGTCAAGAAGTCAACTTTTACGTTACAATGAGGGTGTGGATATCACGAAGGAACTCTATGGTGCCGGCCGTTGTGGCCGAGCGGTTCTAGGCGCTTCAGTCTGGAACCGCATTGCTGCTATGGACGCAGGTTCGAATTCTACCTTGGGCATGGATGTGTGTGATGTCGTTAGGTTAGTTAGGTTTAAGTAGTTCTAAGAGAACAGTATTTAGACTGCCACCGGAGATCGGGGGGACCAGTCAGTGGTCAGTGCCAGTCAGTCATCCAGTGTGTCACCGGGTCGAGACTTTGGTCGCAGCCCACTCACTTGCAGTTGCAGACAAAGTCTTAGTTTCAGGCAGCACATATCGACCAGAGTAGTGTACATAGAGGACTTGTACTTCACCAGCAATGATGCCAACGCAGACTATTTCGGAAGAGCTTGTACCACATGACATGGAAGCTCAAGTTAAGTAGCTCTTTTTGTGTTAATAAAGTACCCTGTTAATAAATGTGTACAGTTGTGTTATAGAAAGAGGATACAGGCCACCAGCAACATCCTCTCCTTGTTTCCATGGTACAAGCCTACAATGACAACGATACCGCATTCAGGATCTTAATTGTTGGGATATCTGGATACGGATCTTGTGAAAGGATTGAACCCCCGTCAAGATCTCAAGAAATATTATGGTTGATGAAAGAGAGCAGAAAGGATAATGGAGTTATGGAACATGATTGTGTATATAATTTTTCTTGTGTGTAATGTTAGTTATAGTTTAAACACCTTACTTTGGTTTTTTCCAAGAATTTTTGTGTAATAGTAAGAATATTAAATTTGATTATGTATGTGTGTGTGTGTGTGTGTGTGTGTGTGTGTTTATTAATGAAATCTTGTTTCAGAAAGTGTATGAGTTATGAATTTCCTTTGTATTAATATTAGATATACACAACGATAATTTTTCAAGTTCGGTAATTACTAGCAGGATTTAGGTTATTCAGGTCTTTGCTATTGAACTGATTTACACAGTATTAATTCCATTGACGAGAAATTCATTGACTCAATTTGTGACATGATTCTCAATTCAGACTATTCAGGCAATACTTCCCTAACATAACTGAGATTGTTAGTTATGGCATTGTCAAGGCAGATTTAGTTCACTCTAGTTTGGATGTTAGATTGTGATGTTTTAAGCCATCTGCCTAATTAGTATCCATATGGAGCTGGTACAGGTGGTTGAGTCTTTGAATTGTTGCAATGTGCTCTGCATACAGAATGTCCGAATCTTCATTGGAGCCATTTACTAGGTTTCAAAAATCTGTCCTGGGTGTGGTGCAGTGGAATTAACTAATTCCTGAGCAGAATTAATTCGTATTCAGAGGTACCCGAAAATTTTAATGGACTTATAATGTAATTTTGAACTGTGAAATTATCGACGCACAGACGCATGAAGCAAATTGATGGAGGTAATAAACTGCCATCAGCGGACTACGCATGAAGGTGTTTGGTGTGTTGACTGAAAGGGCAGCCATTTTATTAGCACGAATATTTGTAGTGTCGTGAAACACAGAGCGAATATACACAAACTGTGAGTGATTTCAGTTGATTGCAAAATGTTATTAAATCTTCAACCTATATAATAAAGTTTTTGTCGCTGAATGGTAAACACGAGTAGCTACTAACTGAATTTTTGGTGACTAATGTGTGAAGATGTGATTGTACCAAGCACAACATATGACCGTTAACAAGGTCACCACATGTCGACAAGTGGATTGTGATATGAAAGAATATGCGTTTGAGACATATTGAATATTGATTCAAATTCAGCCGGATCTACGAGCAGTCTCTTCCGAATCAGGCAATTCAGACCAGAAATGAGATGCATGAATTGTTTGATCTGAGCTGTTCTTTTTCAGGACTACAGATGTATTTAAATACTTATATTTGTCTGGAATCATTTCGTATTCACACGCCATTGTTGCAAGCGTGGTGCTATGAGGATCAGTCCTGGTTCCTGCACTTCCACACCATTTCCGGTATCAAGAAGGACTTACTTTCAGTTTCACATCAGTATCATCATTCCTATCATCTCGACCTGAAGTCATGGCGACGTCGTCTCCAATTGAATATACAAAATACATTATTCCGTTTTTGTGGGTTGATATGTTTCGCAACAGCCTCACCCAAAACTTTTTGAAACAAAACTTTCAATCAAAACATTTTAACAAAAAGCCTTTAAATCAAACCAAAGCAGAACTGTGTACCAATCTCTAGCATTTTTCGCTATTGCCAGTTATTCTAAACGGATCACAGAAACAGAAGAACTCATAACTACTTATGTATCATCAATCTTTGTAACTGGAGTAATGCTGGGTTCATTGTAAACTGCTGAATGAAGAACAAAGTTGAATGAGCTTTGTTAAACAGTAGTCCATCGCATTCCGAGTCTTTTAATTTGTCATTTCAACGACTAGTATATATTTTCAGTCTTGTTAGTAAACAGGTGGCATGATATTACGGGTTGCTTATGTAGTGTATCATTTCACTTGGTCAAGTGTGTCATTACACTCGGTCAGTCAACTATGGTACACCTAGCGAGGTCAGTGACCTTTATTTGAGATTCTAAACACATTGTACCTCGCATAGTGTGAAAAAGGCCGTATTACTTTAAAGAAGCATTAATTTCCCTGTCAGTAACAGCCAAAGAGAAACGTCTGTGTTTAAGCCCAACGTTCTTAGACCTGAAGCATTCATCTAACTACATCGACATGAATACTTCACAAATCACACTTAAGTGCCTCACAGAGGTTTCATCGAACCACAATAACTGTCTATTGTTCCAATCTCGAACGGCGCACGAAAAAAACGAATACCTGTACCTTATCGCGCGAGCTCTGATTTCCCTTATTTTATTATTATGATCTTCTCTCCCCTTGTAGGTCGGCGTCAACAATATATTTTCGCATTTGCAGGAGAAAGTTGATGACTGAAATTTCATGAGAAGATCGCCGCAACGAAAAACGCCTTTGTTTTAATTACGTCCACCCTAATCCTGCATCATGTCAGTGACACTCTTTCCCCTACTTCACGATAGTAAAAAAGTGCTGCTCTTCCTTGAACTTTCTCGATGTACTCCGCAAATCCTATCTGATAAGGATTCCAGACCGCGCTGCAGTACTCCAAAAGAGGACGGAGAAGTTTAGGGTAGGCAGTTTCTTTAGTAGATCTGTTACATTTTCTAAGTGTTCTGTCAATAAAATGTAATCTTTAGTTTGCCTTCCCCACAATATTTTCTATGTTTTCTTTCCAATGTGATGGTAATTGTACTTCCTAGGTACTTAGTTGAATTTACGGCCATTAGATTCGACTGATTTATCGTTTAACCGAAGTTTAACGTATTCCTTTTAGCACTCATGTGGTTGAGCTCACACTTTTCATTATTTAGGGTCAATTGCCAATGTTCGCACCACTCAGCTATCTTTTCTAAATCGTTTTGCGATTTGTTTTGATCTTCTGATGACTTTACTAGACGATAAACGACAGCATGATCTGCAAACAGTCTAAGCCAGCCGCTCAAATTGTCCCCTAAATCATTTATACAGATAAGGAACAGCAGAGGGCGTATAACACTACCTCGGGGAACGCCAGAAATCACTTCTGTTTTTCACGATGACTTTCGGTCAGTTACTACGGACTGTGACTTCTCTAACAGGGAATCAAGAATCCAGTCACATAACTGAGACGATATTCCATATGCAAGCAGTTTCATTACGAGCCGCTTGTATGGTACAGTGCGGAAAGCCTTCTGGAAATCTAGAAATACGGAATCTACTTGAAATCCCTTGTCAATAGCACTCAACACTTCGTGTGTGTAAGGAGCCAGTTATGTTTCACAAGAACGATGTTTTCTAAATCCGTTCTGATTGTGTCTCAATAGACCGTCTTCTTCAAGGTAATTCATAATGATCGAACACAACATATGCCCCTAAATCTTGCTGCATATCGACGTTAATGATATGGGCCTGTAATTTAGTGGATTATTCCTACTATCGTTCTTGAATATTGATGTGACTTGTGCAACTTTCCAGTTTTTGGGTAAGGATCTCTCGTCGAGTGAACGGTTGTATAAGATTGTTAACTATGGTGCTATTGCATCAGCATACTCAGAAAGGAACCTAACTGGTATACAGTCTGGACCGGAAGACTTGCTTTTATTAAGTGATTTAAGCTGCTTGACTTCCCCGACGATATCTACTTCTAAGTTACTCGTGTTGGCAGCTGTTCTTGAGTGGAATGCTAAAATATTTACTTTGTCTTCTTTGGTGAAGGAATTTCGGAAGGCTGCGTTTAGTAACTCTGCTTTCGCAGCACTGTCCTCGATAGTATTTCCATTGCTATCCCGCAGAAAAGGCATTGATTGTGTCTTGCCGCTAGCATACTTTACATACGACCAGAATCTCTTTGGATTTTCTGTCAGATTTCTAGACAAAGTTTCGTTGTGGAAACTATTATAAGCATCTCGCATTGAAGTCCGAGCTAAATTTCGAGCTTCTGTAAAAGATCGCCAATCTTGGAGATTTTGCGTTTGCTTACATTTGGCACGATTTTTTCGCTGTTTCTGCAACAGTGTTCTGACCCGTTTGGTGTATCATGGGGAATCAGCTCCGTCGTTTGTTAACTTATTTGGTATAAATCTCTCAATTGCTGCGGATACTACACTCCTGGAAATTGAAATAAGAACACCGTGAATTTATTGTCCCAGGAAGGGGAAACTTTATTGACACATTCCTGGGGTCAGATACATCACACGATCACACTGACAGAACCACAGGCACATAGACACAGGCAACAGAGGATGCACAATGTCGGCACTAGTACAGTGTATATCCACCTTTCGCAGCAATGCAGGCTGCTATTCTTCCATGGAGACGATCGTAGAGATGCTGGATGTAGTCCTGTGGAACGGCTTGCCATGCCATTTCCACCTGGCGCCTCAGTTGGACCAGCGTTCGTGCTGGACGTGCAGACCGCGTGAGACGACGCTTCATCCAGTCCCAAACATGCTCAATGGGGGACAGATCCGGAGATCTTGCTGGCCAGGGTAGTTGACTTACACCTTCTAGAGCACGTTGGGTGGCACGGGATACATGCGGACGTGCATTGTCCTGTTGGAACAGCAAGTTCCCTTGCCGGTCAAGGAATGGTAGAACGATGGGTTCGATGACGGTTTGGATGTACCGTGCACTATTCAGTGCCCCCTCGACGATCACCAGTGGTGTACGGCCAGTGTAGGAGATCGCTCCCCACACCATGATGCCGGGTGTTGGCCCTGTGTGCCTCGGTCGTATGCAGTCCTGATTGTGGCGCTCACCTGCACGGCGCCAAACACGCATACGACCATCATTGGCACCAAGGCAGAAGCGACTCTCATCGCTGAAGACGACACGTCTCCATTCGTCCCTCCATTCACGCCTGTCGCGACACCACTGGAGGCGGGCTGCACGATGTTGGGGCGTGAGCGGAAGACGGCCTAACGGTGTGCGTGACCGTAGCCCAGCTTCATGGAGACGGTTGCGAATGGTCCTCGCCGATACCCCAGGAGCAACAGTGTCCCTAATTTGCTGGGAAGTGGCGGTGCGGTCCCCTACGGCACTGCGTAGGATCCTACGGTCTTGGCGTGCATCCGTGCGTCGCTGCGGTCCGGTCCCAGGTCGACGGGCACGTACACCTTCCGCCGACCACTGGCGACAACATCGATGTACTGTGGAGACCTCACGCCCCACGTGTTGAGCAATTCGGCGGTACGTCCACCCGGCCTCCCGCATGCCTACTATACGCCCTCGCTCAAAGTCCGTCAACTGCACATACGGTTCACGTCCACGCTGTCGCGGCATGCTACCAGTGTTAAAGACTGCGATGGAGCTCCGTATGCCACGGCAAACTGGCTGACACTGACGGCGGCGGTGCACAAATGCTGCGCAGCTAGCGCCATTCGACGGCCAACACCGCGGTTCCTGGTGTGTCCGCTGTGCCGTGCGTGTGATCATTGCTTGTACAGCCCTCTCGCAGTGTCCGGAGCAAGTATGGTGGGTCTGACACACCGGTGTCAATGTGTTCTTTTTTCCATTTCCAGGAGTGTATTTCTTTGAATTCAGGCCACATCTGGTCTACACTTACATTGTTAACTTAGAAGGAGTGGACATTGTCACTCAGGAAAGCGTCAAGTTATTTTTTTCTGCTTTTTTGAGTATGTATATTTTTCGTTTGTTTTTGGAGGATTTGGGGGTTACAATATTCAGTCTCGCTATGAGTGGACTACGTTGACTAATCCATGTATCCGTTATTAGCTCAGGATTATTTGTTGCTAAGAGGTCAAGTGTGTCTTCGCAACTTTTTACTATTCGCCTGGGCTCATTAATTAACTGCTCGAAACAATTTTCGGAGAATGCGTTTAGCATCGGATGATGTGTTATGTGTACCTCCGGATTTAAACATGTATTTTCGCCAACGAATTGAGGGTAAATTAAAGTCACTACCAACTATAACTGCATGACTCGGGTACGTGTTTGAAATTAAACTCAAGTTTTCTTTGAACCTTTCAGGAATTTATCATCTGAGTCGGCACGTCGGTAAAAAAAATCCAATTATTACTTTATTCCGGTCGCCAAGAACGGCCTCTACCCACACTAACTCACAGGAACTATCTACTTCAATTTCGGTTCAAGGTGAACTACCTCTAATAGCAAAAAACACGCCACCGCCGATTGTGTTTAGCCTATCCTTTCGGAACACCGTTAGGTTCTTCGCAAAAATTTCGGCTGAGCTTATCTCCGGCTTTAGCCAGCTTTCAGCGCCTATAACGATTTGACTATCATTGCTTCCTATTAGCACTGGCACTTTCCCAACACAGCTACGACAGTTTACAACTGTTATACAGATGATACCTCTATCTACGTTTTTCCTGTGTTCGAGCTGCACCCTTTGAAGTTGAGGCCCTTTTTGTCTTTCCCCAGGACTCTCTAACATAAAAAACCGCCCTGTCCACTCCACACAGCCCCTGCTACCCGTGTAGCCGCCTCCTGCATGTAGTGGACCCCTGACCTATTCGGCGGAACCCGAATCCCAGCCACCCTATGGTGCAAGTCGAGTACTCTGCAGCCTACATGGTCGCAAACCATCTAGAACCTCTGATTCGGACCCTTCACTCTTCTCTGTACCAGAGGTCCGCACTCGGTCCTGTCGACTATGTTGCAAATGGTGAGCTCTGCTTTCATTTGGCAAGCAAGAAAGGCAGCCTTTACCACTTCTGTTAGCCGCTCGGAACCATAGAGCACCACTTCCGATCCCAAGCGATACACGTCACTGGTACCGACGTGAGCCACCACCTGCAGTTGGCTGCGCCCTGTGCTCCTCATGATATCCGAGGGGACTCGTTCATGACTCC
This sequence comes from Schistocerca nitens, assembly GCF_023898315.1. Taxonomy (NCBI): domain Eukaryota; kingdom Metazoa; phylum Arthropoda; class Insecta; order Orthoptera; family Acrididae; genus Schistocerca; species Schistocerca nitens. The sequence continues at coordinate 450,197,457 of NC_064620.1, forward strand.
ACCCGGTATGCACACGGAGTGCACATTAGATTTCTTCCCCTCCTTAGCTGCCATGATTCTAAGAGGCCCCACAACGCGCCTAACATTGGAGCTTGGATCTTGCATGCTGAGAGGTTTATTCTGAGAACTGCCAGTATTAATAGAACGCTGGTATGCTCCGTTCACTCTTTCACGTGAGACGTTGGAGAAATAAGTCGATTTGCTACCGAGAGAGACTTTGTTAATTAAAGCCACTGTTGTAAGCCGCCATTGCTGAAATTTTGATCTCAGGAAAGTTTATGCCATTAATACGAAAGAATCATTACTAGAATCTTTTCGAATTTATGTAGGGAATGTGTTGTTTGAAGAATATAAGCTGGTTTATATATTATATATTAAAGATATGTGTTCGTGATTATTTTCATCTAAACCTGTACCCCTTTATAGGAAGTACTACGGCGTCCTATAGATTATCTGTATTAATGTAAACTGGATTGGTAACACGATCCTGCAAGCACAGTCAATGTTATTTTGAAGAAGACTATTGTGCTTTTCAACAGCAGTTAATTAAATCTAGTTACAGACCTACCATCCACGTGTTATCAAATACTCTGTTATAGCTTATCGACGGTTTCCAGTCGGACTGTAGTGAAAGACTAATGAATTAAATGAGGTTTAATCTCTTGCCGAGAGTTCACAGCGTCTTCGACGAGCAGGCAACTAGATTCATCAGCAAGCTGTGCAACTACGTTACTCAAAGTGTGAAAAGGAGTTTTCACCGTTCAGTACACTATTCTCAGGAAGAAATGGGTACTACACTAGTTATGGGTGACTAAACTTCTTCCAAGATTTTTCATGTCTTTGAATATAACGGAATTTTTTCACCCAAGGTAACGTACAGGGTGACAATTATTGAGCTATATGAAATAAAATCCTCACAACCTCTGATCGGTTTACGTTAGGACGTTCAAACTGTACTGTTGGTCGCGGAGGGTGATAGAAATTAGTATGCACATGCTTTGGTTTGGTTTAGCGATGAAGCCCACTTTCGTTCTGATGGGTTCATCAATAAGCAAAATTGACAGATTTGAGGAACTGAGGATCCGCATTTCATGATCGAGAAGTCTCTTCACCCTCAGCGGGTGACTGTGCTGTGAAATGCCCAGTCACGGAATAATCAGTAAGATATTCTTTGATGGCGTGGTAACTACCGAACGGTACGTGAATGTTTTGAGAAAATGATTTCATTACCATTATCCAAAGTGAGGCTGATTTCGACAAGATGTAGTTCATGCAAGACGGATCTCGACCCCATCGAAGCAGAATAGTGTTTGATGTCCTGAAGGAGCACTCTGAGAACCGCATTCTGGCTCTGGAGTACCCAGAGGGCACTGTCATTGGCCTCGATTGGCCGCCATATTCTCCGGATCTGAACACATGCGACTCCTTTTTGTGGGGCTATATTAAAAACAAGGTGTACAGCAATCACCCCAAAACCATTGCTGGACAGAAAACAGCCATTCAGGAGGTCATCGACAGCATCGATGTTCCGATACTTCAGCGGGTCATGAAGAGATTCGTTATTCGTCTGCGCCACATCATGGCCAATGACGGCAGGCATATCGAACATGTCATAACCTAAATCCAAATATGTATAATGGTGTTTACATTTTAAAAATAGTGTGTGCACGCCGTAGTTTGTAAATAATTTATGTTTTTTCCGTATAGTTCAATAATTGTCGCCCTGTATGCTCATATTTTGTTAGCAAAACCCAAACTCAGTTATAATGTCAAACTGGTTCAAATGGCTCTGAGCACTATGGAACTTAACTTCTAAGGTCATCAGTCCCCTAGAACTTATAACTACTTAAACCTAACTAACCTAAGGACATCACACACATCCATGCCCGAGGCAGGATTCGAACCTGCGACCGTAGCGGTCGCGCGGTTCCGGACTGTAGCGCCTAGAACCGCTTGGCCACCGCGGCCGGCAGTTATAATGTCCTTGGATTAATATCACACAACTACATACAACAGAAATATCTCCCTTATGACGTTGTCTGACATGTATCTACACGACGAACCCCAGCGCGAAGTCCTGGGACGTTTCTGGGCCGGTACTGTCGGTGTGTGACGGTTGACTTGGTGCACACCTCAACGAACTGGACTGAATTTGCCAGCGTGGAGCGCTGAGACGGAACTACTGGTACTGTCAACTTATAGCGCTGAGACTCAACTGCTGATACTGCCGACTTGAGGCGTAGGGCGTAACTGACTCTGTATGGACCGGTGGTGCTGTAAATGGTCGGTAGCGGATGGATGTCCACGTGGCACTGCGAGGGCACGTGACCTGGCGTAGAAAACAATGCCCTGCCGATAGCGCTCTTTGTTGCGACAAGCACCGTGCCTGTCGGCAAGACTGGCACCCCCGAACGCAGTGGAGGCGATGTGTAGCTCCGTGGTAAACAGCCCAGGCCACACAAGGAAATATCTCGGTGTTGATGAAAGCCGTTTAGCCACTTAATCCTGGCGGGGCGGCTGCCCGCACAGCATACCTGTTGTGCGGAGGATACTACTACGGGGCGGATACAACTTTAAGTAAGATCCATGAGGTTAAGGTCAACAGGTTAATTGGAGTTAGCGTCCCTTTCTTTACTTCCATTCCCCTTGTGAGAGACAGTATAAAGTTGCGTACTGCATGTTCACTCTACTACATCCCTAATCCGTCGTTGCTTGTGCTTCACTTTCATCTGAAATGCTCCAATGGATTATAGTGCGGCTTTCTACCCACAGGTATTACGTGGACAGTATACCGTGGCTGTCGGCCGCGACCGTAAACAGATGAGAACTGGGACTAACAGAGGGTAGAGGAGAGACATGTGGGAATAACCCCTGCTTCCCTCTCGAATGGCTGCCATCTTTCATCCGCGTTCTGTGTTTCCACGAAAGCAGAGCTGATGTAATGATCATAGGGATCGCTGATTCCTTTTGTTGCCGGACAGAGTGGCCGAGCAGTTCTAGGCGCTACAGTCTGGAACCGCGCGACCGCTACGGTCGCAGGTTCGAATCCTGCCTCGGGCATGGATGTGTGTGATGTCCTTAGGTTAGTTAGCTTTAAGTAATTCTAAGTTCTAGGGGACTCATGACCTCAGCAGTTAAGTCCCATAGTGCTCAGAGCCATTTGAACCATTCCTTTTCTTGTGAGAGCCTCATTCATATCCCTTTATGCACCAGGATTAGTCTCTCCACTCATTTCAAAATCCACATCACAAAGTAAATTGGAATACAGAAAGCATTTAGCACTGGTTACAGCGCAGTTGTTTGCTGCAGTTCGCAACGGTAGTTTAGGCCCGACCTCTACCGCTATCTTACGCAAGCATAGTTCAAAACTCTCCGCACCTAAAACGATATAGTGTGCTCATAATGGCGCTTGTAGTAGGCGTGTGTATATTTACAAACAAGGGCAGGGGTGACCTTCTGATCAGTTCAAATGGTTCAAATGGCTCTGTGCACTATGGGATTTAACTTCTGAGATCATCAGTCCCCTATCACTTAGAACTACTTAAACATAACTAACCTAAGGACATCACACACATCCATGCCCGAGGCAGAATTCGAACCTGCGACCGTAGCGGTCGCGCGGTTCCAGACTGTAGCGCCTAGAACCGCTCGGCCACTCCGGCCGGCCTTCTGATCAGTACAGGAAGAGTCATTATAGCTTCACACCTTCATGACATAACGGAGTGATGTAATAGTTTTGTTCATGCGTGTTTACACGTTACAGGTTTTCAACATTTTTGCATGAGTCATGTGATTTATTTTTAACTACATTCCTGGCTTAAGCGCAGTACTCATCCAGAAACCAGTCTCACCAGCTTGGCATCGGTATCGAACAAAACAATGACATATTTCTCTTTTATTAGTTTCATCTACAAGGAAATCGAGCGTGATATAACTGGAGCAGTTTCGAAACAGATTTTTCTTGCTTCTGAAACCAGAAGTACGACCCAGAGATAACAGAAAGGAGAAGTAACCTGTTACAGCTGTGAAATCTAGTATAATGCATTACATAATGTCTTTAAAATATCTATACAGTAGGAAAAAATCGGCTTTATTTCTCTACATAATAACCGTTAATTTGGATCCATTATGGTGAGTGAGCTTTGCTTTGGATTTGGTTCACTATTAGATGGAAATCGTTTTGTTGTGATTCACTCTCTACACCTATAACAAACAAGAGGGGAAACAGAAATGAATATCCTTGAAGATCTCAAACATTGTGATTCGCAACACTTACTACGGCTCGTATGTTAATAAAGAATACTACAGCAAAGGAGTCGACTTGTTAAGAAATTTCATCCCCTCCCTTCAACTCTACGATAGTTAAATACGTGTTTGGAGTCTCTGCTTGTGTTTTCGTTGTTTGTATTATTTTCACGCGACAGGGTTTAATCAATTTTAGTCTATTCCCTGCTGTTCAGCTACAGCTTATTCTGGTCCTTTATTCTACTCATCCTGTTTTCTATATGAATTAGCTTTTTTTTTTGGGCATTTTACTTAATGTAAATACATAAAGTACTAGTAATAGCTTCCTCTACGATTTGCAACACATTGTTGTCAGAAGCAAGCTACGCGAAGTGGACGCGCAGTTTGAGGCTCCATTTCACGGACTGCGAGCCCCCCCCCCCCCCCCCCCCCCCCCCCCGGAGGTTCGAGTCGTCCCTCGGGCATGGGTGTGTGTGTTATTCTTAGCCTAAGTTAGTTTAACTAGTGTGTAAGTCTAAGGACCGATTATAAAATGACTTTCATTTAATAGTGTGAATATTTATATATGTGTTTGGAGAGAGAGAGAGGTTGATTTTGATTGAGACTTTACTTTAAGTCGTAACTGATACTTGAATTTTGGTTGTTGCCTCCTTAAATGATCAGCTTCTGCACCAGTTGATGATGTATTATAATTTGGAGGAAGTTATTGTTCTTTAAGATTTAAAGTACGACTCTGTTGGTTACTTGGCCGTGTTGCGGATAGCTTTGAGCCCAAGTTTTCGTACCTTATCATACCTAAGGGACCACTGTTGTAAGTAAATACGATCAAACAGCAATCTGCTTTTCGTGAGAAAAGGAGGTTGCTTGGCACATAAACTTCCTTCAAACTACACGTCCTGTTACATCAAAATTGGTCTGTGGTGTTCAGCACCATATTATTGTACAAGATCCAATTACTGTAATTAAGAAATTATGAGAGGTTGTCACGTATTGAATGAAAACTATAGAGAATGCATTTCCTTTCCTGTATTTTAGTTAACTTTGTACACTTACAATTCTACCGATTGATAGCCGGCGACGACAATGAAGTTCACCTCCTTTTCCAAAAACAAGATATTTCTCTTCTTCACTTCCAGAAAATTTGTATACATAAATGTTTGGCAACTCTTACACATACTTTACTCAGTTTTATCACTACAATAGCAATTTTCATTACATGTAACATTACGTTCTGAGCGACGGCCTAACAACACGTCATTTTTCCAGAAGATAGAGATTAACAGTCCTCTTTTTTTTAATAAATCAATCGTTTTTTAATTTTATTTTTAGTCCGTACTCAAAGATTCACAACTACTATCGTTGCGGGGATTGAGCGCTAAGAGTTTCTTACTGTCCAGCTGCGCTTCACTTCACTTCCAAGTACTTTTTGAATCACATTTACATTTAATATATTTACATACATTACTGAACTTCTCAGAACAAAATCAGGCACAGTTAAAAAAAGGGCAATGAGGCTCACATAACATTACACGATGACCTCAGCAGTTTGCTCGCTTAGGAATTCACTCGCATTTGAGCACTTTCAGAAGCAATGCGAACAGTACCTTTTCTGTGGTTGCTACGTATCAGCTGAAGTGGCAGTGTTTTTCTGAGGACATGGTTGGCCGAACCGGACGCTCTGACAAAAAAAATTACTTATTACATAGCAAATCTTGGTCGTGCTACAGTGCCTAACTGGTAGTTATTGTAAGAGGCGATCAATAAATAATGCAACACTTTTTTTTAGTCGGAAAGTTTCGGTTGAAAAAATGCGGTATTTGTTGTGGGACATTGTGGAGTATTCCCGCTCCAGCTCTTATAGTTTCAAGAAGTTTCAGTTGCTGGCGGCGCTGTACATGAGCTTCAAAATGGCTTCTGCAACGGAGGTGCGTTCGAAGCAAATAGCTGTCATTGAATTTCTTTTAGCGAAAATTCAGAGCTTCGTAGATATTCATACGCGCTTGCAGAATGTCTACCGAGACCTGTCACTGAACAAAAGCACGGTGAGTCGTCGTGCGCGGCGTCTGTCATCACCACAACAAACGTGTCCCATCTCCCGCATGTCGGCCTGCGGCACACAGCTGTGACCCCTGGCAGTACTGGAGGTACGAGGTACGGACACCTCATTCGACGTGATCGACGGATCACAATGAAAGACCTCGCAGCACAATTGGACGTCTCTGTTGGTAGCGCTGACACATTCGTCCACCAGTTGGGGTACTCAAAGCTGTATGTCCGCTGGTTTCCTCTCCGCCTAACAGGTATTTCCAGTTTTCAAGAAGGGTCGTCAAGCAGATGCGCAAAACTATAGGTCTATATCTCTGACATCGAGCTGTTGTAGAATTTTAGAACATGTTTTTTGCTCGCGTATCATGTCATTTCTGGAAACCCAGAATCTACTCTGTACGAATCAACATGGATTCCGGAAACAGCGATCGTGTGAGACCCAACTCGCTTTATTTGTTCATGAGACCCAGAAAATATTAGGTACAGGCTCCCAGGTAGATGCCATTTCCCTTGACTTCCGGAAGGCGTTCGATACAGTTCCGCACTGTCGCCTGATAAACAAAGTAAGAGCCTACGGAATGTCAGACCAGCTGTGTGGCTGGATTGAAGAGTTTTTAGCAAACAGAACACAGCATTAAAAGGAAGGTCAGCGTTGGTCGTAATATTGATGTTTTATTGATAGCAGAAGCGATTTTCGATCACATAGTGATCATCTTTGGTGCTGTACACATTAAACTCAGACACTGGTATCAGGTTATCAATTACCAAAACTGAAAAGCGATCACAATAACAATTGATAAGAGAATCGTACGACAATTGCCTCAACGCTACGAGACGGAGGGAGTCTATTTTTTAAACAGGATTGTTGCTATTGATGAAACATGAATTCGAGATTTTGAGCCAGAATTGAAATCTCGCTCCTATTCCTTTACTGCATTCGGCCAAAAATAATGCTATTGCCAACAGTCCAAAGTCAAGCCGACGATGATTACGCCATAAGACAAGAATGAAGTGATAGCGCCAGATAGTGCCCCAGGAACTACCGCAACAGACTTCCTGCGAAATGTTTTGCGGTCATGGATTGCCAAAGGACGTCCGACTCTTCCACAGCTGGAGTGAAGTATCTGGATGATTAATGCACGACCGCATATTGCCTGTCGGTGTGCAGTTTCAGAGAAATCTTTCACCACCCACGCTACAGTCCTGACACAAGCGCACCAGGCATTAATTTGTTTCCAAAACTCAAGAAACCACTCCGAGGAAAACGTTTTCAAACCATTGAGGCGACTTCTGATGCAGTGACTCAACTAATTAGAGCGATGACGTCCAAACGGGAATACAAGACTTCACGAAACTCTTGGTCGCTGTTGTTGAGCGAAATGGAGATTACATAGGCCTATAAAGTCATTTTGTAAATAAATAAATAAACAAAAATAAAATAAAAATAGAAATAAAAAACCGAACCATTATTTTACGGGGTGCAGATTTTTCAAATGACGCTGTGCATTTCATTGGCTTCCATAACCAATGTCGCTAACGCCTACATGTGCGGTGGCTATTTGGAGGTTCGAAGACTGGTTGTGGAAGAAATTTTCAGTATAATTATTCGGCTGGCAAACGAAGAAGAAAATGGTAGTGCTTATCATCTGACTTTGCCACTTTCCTGGATCAAGTTCCAAATCCCTTCGCAGTGTCTCATAGAGCGAGGCCATGTGACACTGTTTTACAGGTGGTCTGTCATTCAGATGGGAAAGCAAAACAGCGCGAACCCTTTGGCGTTCTCCGAGAGCAGTAGGCAACGTTCTGACTCTTGCTTCGTCCTCTCCCTCCTTTATCTGTAACAATACAAACACAACACTACACCGTGCAGGCACTTATCACAGCTATAACGTGACCATCCTCAAACATCACAGATTTTTATTACACAAATTCTACTAATTTTTATTGTGTAAATTAACACCTGAGGTTTTCACTGTACTGAGTCTCCCTTGTATTTCATACTTTAGTTATAAAGGTACTGTGTAGAAAGTAATCGTTCAGAAAAGTGTTGCGCTCGTCAACCTCGCTTCAGGGACCCTTGCGTGGGGTTCACGTGATCAGAGAGTGACACACAAGGGGAGGTTCCGAAGGTCGCACTCTTGAATAGTCTGAAGGAAGCGAAGATCACAAAGGTGTGGGAGGGATTACGGCGTATGGTCACAGTCGGTTGAGTGCGCGTGGTATTGACGAAATTTATCCATTAAAAAAATCATGTTGAGGATGCAAGAAAACTGTGAATGTGACGTATGGATTTCAAAGGACGCTGAGTCGGTTGAGTGCGCGTGGTATTGACGAAATTTATCCATTAAAAAAATCATGTTGAGGATGCAAGAAAACTGTGAATGTGACGTATGGATTTCAAAGGACGCTGAAGTATCAAATGTGATTGACAAACAAGGTGCATCTGGTACTACGTCTGTACATTAGCAGTTGGTGTAGAGAATCTAAGTCGTTAATAACACTTCATAATTTAAAAACGACTACAATAGTGTACTTCTTATGTAACATAAGAACCTATTTTCACAAATACCACGTCATAGGTATACAGGAAGATCGCCCTGACTGGAGCAATGCACCACCGTGATACAGGTAAAACAGAGCACGTTACTGGCGTCTCTTTGCACGTAGAGGGCGAATCGAGAGATACTTTCAGCAGGAAGACAATGGCAACCATAATAAGATAGCTTGCTTGTCAGAGACTCTTTTATTTATACAGGGTGTTCGCGTGAAACACACAATAATATTCAGTTTAATAATAACGTAATTGAGATATGTAATGGCGGTTTGCTTCTGCACGTACGTTAACTCAAAATGTGTAACTGCTTTTCTCACGTAAACGCGCTTCAGTAGCCATGTGGACTCCCTCTCGTGGAGCTAAAGTTCGTTACATTGGTACAACGTTGTTTACTGTGTGAATAGGGACAGAGACTAGCTGGCGATGTTCGCAGTTACGTAACAATCAGGAAATGGGAGAAGCAGCTTCGGGAAAGTAGCAGTTGCCAATAGATTCGGGCCATCACGACAACTACGCAGTTCCAAAGGCTACTGCTGAATTAATCCATAAATGATTTTTTTCTGTGGAGGTTTAGCAAGAATCAAGTGTACCAGACTCCAGTTCACAATCCATCAGATCTGCGCCATGTAACTATCTTAACTGTTACCCTTGCAGTACTGAAAAACACTTGCAACGAAGTGGAATACAGATCAGATGTCTCTCGAATCACTAATGGTGCGCTCCTCTAGTTGCATTAGGTATATAAAAAATATTTTGAGTTACGGTATTTGTAGAAACGTACTGTCAATAAATATCTCTAATTTTTCTGAAGTTATTACTTTTTATCACATTGTATGCAAAAGTCGTTGCGTAACAAAGGGTCAAATGAGAGTCACATTCATATAAACAGTAAGAAAGACTGTTTTATACTATAGACTTAATATTCAACTGTGGTGAAGCTAATTTTTTCTCAGCCTACAGCGTAAGAGTAAAACAATTTAATTTCAATGCTATTATACACTCTAAGAGAAAAAAAGGACGCGCCACGAAGGAATTGTCGGAATGGGACGGAAATATGTAGATGTGATGTACATGTAAAGACAAATAAGTGATAATAATTTCAGAAAAGTTAGATGATTTATTCAAGAGAAAGAACTTCACAAATTGAGCAAGTCAATAACGTATTGGTCCACCTCTGGCCTTTATGCAAAAAATTATTCGGCTTGACAGATTTATTGGACGTCCTCCTGAGGGATATCGTGCCAAATTCTGTTCAGCTGGCGCGTTAGATCGTTAAAATTCCGAACTGGTTGAAGGATCCTGCCCATAATGCTCCAAACGTTGTCAAATGGGGAAAGATCTGGCGGCCTTGCTGGCAAAGGTAGGGTTTGGCAAGCACGAAGACAGCAGTTGAAACTATAGAAACTTTCGCCTTTGCAGACAGGCTTTATGTTGCTGAAATACCGGGTGATCAAAATGTCAGTATAAATTTGAAAACTGAATAAATCACGGAATAATGTAGATGGAGAGGTACAAATTGACACACATGCTTGGAATGACATGGGGGTTTATTAGAACCAAAAAAATACAAACGTTCAAAAAATTTCCGACAGATGGCGCTTCATCTGATCAGAATAGCAATAATCAGCATAACAAAGTAAGACAAAGCAAAGATGATGTTCTTTACTGGAAATGCTCAATATGTCCACCATCATTCGTCAACAATAGCTGTAGTTGAGGAATAATGTTGTGAACAGCACTGTAAAGCATGTCCGGAGTTATGGTGAGGCATTGGCGTCGGATGTTGTCTTTCAGCATCCGTAAAGATGTCGGTCGATCACAATACACGTGCGACATCAGGTAACCCCAAAGCCAATAATCGCGCGGACTGAGGTCTGGGGACCTGGGAGGCCACGCATGACGAAAGTGGCGGCTGAGCACACGATCATCACCAAACGACGCGTTCTAGCAGGTGTTTATCAGCCAGGCTGGGGATGATGCGATTCTGTAACATATCGGCGTACCTTTCACCCGTCACGGTAGCAGTTTTGCTGTCCAGCGCCATCTGTCGGACATTTTGTGAACTTTGTTTTTTTTTTTTGTTCTAATAAAACCCCATGTCATTCCAAGCATGTGTGTCAATTTTTACCTCTCTATCTACATTATTCCGTGGTTTAATAAATTTTCAAATTTATACTGACTTTTTGATCACCCTGTATAAGCGTAGGATGGCCTGCCATTAAGAGCAACAGGACGAGGTGTTGAATACCATTGACGTACTGCTGTGCTGTAAGGGTGTCGCAGATGAGAACCAAAGACATCCTGGTGTGAAAAGAAATGGCAACCTAGACCATCACTCCTGGCTGTCGGGCCATGTAGCAGGTGACAGTCAGGTTGGTATCCTACCAATGTCCTGGGCGTTTCCAGACACCCCTTCGGTCTGAAGCTCATTGACTGGGGTAGAACTGTCTTCGGTGCTGAGTCCCACTTTGAACGGAGCCCTGATGACTAGGGAAGATGTGCCTAGAGACGCCACAGACAGCAATGGGAAATCAACCTGACTGTCATCCACCATACGGCCGGTCAGCCAGGAGTGATGGTCCGGGTGGCCATTTCATTTCATAAGGGGTCTCTTTGGTTGTCCTCTGCGTCACCCTCACAGTACCAAGTACGTCGGCGACATTCTTTGCCCCGTCTTGTTGCCCTTCGTGGCGAGCCATCCTGGGCTTACATCTCAACAAGATCATGCCTGCCCGCATATGACGAGAGTTTCTACTTCTTGTCTTCGTGCTTACCAAACACTGGCTTGGTCAGAAAGGTCACGGTATCTCTCCTCAGCTGTGAACGTTTGAGCATTATGAACAGGGCCCTCAAACCAGATTGGGATTTTGACCATCTAACGCACCACTTGGACAGAATTTTGTACGATATTCCTGAAGAGCACATCCAATAACTCTGTTAATCAATGGCAAGCCAGTAACTGCTTGCTTAATTGCCAGAGGTGGACCAACTTGTTATTTATTTTCTCATTTTGTGGATCTCTCTTGATAAATCATCCAATTTTTTCTGAAGTTGTAATTATTTGTTTTTCTGTACGTGTACATCACGTCTACTAATTTGCATCCCATTCTGATGATTCCTTCTTGATGTGTCGTTATTTTTGTCTTAGAATGCATATGTGGCTTACAGTAACGAGCTTCTAAATACAGTAAGAATAGTCGTATTATGCAGTCATCCGCACGACACAAATACGCACTGACACATCACAGCAGTTCGGAGGAAGGGAACAACAAACGAGGCACTATATGCTTTGGACTAGAATGCGGGGATTCCGCATCTACTCCTAACGATCATTTCCTGAACGTAGCGCCACCTTTGACTTTTGACATTTCATTTAATCATGTTGGCGGTCAGCTACCAGACCTTGCACATAGCACTGATCGCCTGCAGGTCTTCCAGCACTGTATAGACGTGACTTCCCTGTATACAACTGCGTCGTCTGTGAACAGTCTCAGAGACCTAAACCGTTGTCTGCATGGTCGTTTGTACAGGATGACGTTTCCATGTGTACGGAAAAGAAAACGGCTTGTAGGTCATGCTGGGAACAATCGAAAACGACTGTGGAATTTTTACTGGCGGATTATCCGAAATTTTTAGAGGCGATGTAGCTGTACGCATTGAGAAGTCACCCTGTTTACATCGCGAACGATAAAGAACCTACTAAATTTACGTATGATACACCAAAGCCTTCGCTTGTCCTGACGGCTCACATTTTCTGTTTACTAAAAACGCTTCAAATTCAGCTGCGTAGCTGCTCTTATATTACTTTTCTCCTTCTTCTTCATCATCATCATCATCAACATCTTCTTCTTCTTCTTCTTCTTCGTTAGCAATGCAGCAGCGTCCAACCTTTCGTCTCTGACTCCACTCCACCTGGTGCGACCTTATATTTGGTCACGGTGGAGGCCCAGTAGCTTGAAGTGTATAGGAAATTGCAAATTTGTGGTAAATTCCTATGGGACCAAACTGCCGACGTCATCGTCCCTAGGCTTATACAGTATTTAATCTATCTTAAACTAACTTACGCTAAGCAGAACACACACACCCATGCCCGAGGGAAGACTCGAACCTCCGACTGGGGGAGCCGCAAGGACCGTCGCAAGGCACCCAAGACCGCGCGGTTACCCCGCGCTGCCTTGAAGGGTAGATTTAGGACATCTAGCCAACGTTGGCTCGCCCTCCCAATGGGTTGTTTCCCATCGGCTTTCAACGAAAACCCGCGTTGTGATATTCTTTCTTCATCTGCTCGAAGTATAAGTCCATACCACCGTAGACGGCTTTGTCTCGTTTTCTCAATGATATATGCCACACTATATCGCCTGTGAATTTCATCATGAAGGATCCGGCCAGATATCCATCGAAGAACGTGGGTTTCCATGATAGTAAGTCACTGAACTGCTTATTTTGTTGCTGGCCAACTTTCTGCACCATACAAGGCAAATGAGCTGATTGCTGGGCGATAAACTGACTTGAGTATGCCCTTGATCCTCTTATCATAAAGCACAGAAGTCAGTGTCTGACATTTAAGCCATTTGCTGTGATTGTTGAGCCAAGGTACTTGTTTATCATTCTCAGATGTCTATCACCAATAGGTATTTAGTATTCTTTTATACTGAGCTAGAATCCGGATTGTTCAGGGTGGTTCTTTCAAGCTTGAACTTGTCGTTGAAGGCCATTCTTATCTTCAGCAAGCAGTAGCGCATCACAGCATAGGGATATTGTATTCAGGAGGCGATGATGCGAAACTCGTATGTCTGAAAATTAATAACGTAGACTCTCACATATAGAGGTCTCTGCGCCTCGTGAACGAACAATGCAAGATGAGTTTCAAACGATCGCTGTTGCGGAATGCTGTAAAAAAGCACATCACATGCAACTACAAAATATTCTCAATAATTCTACAGCAAACTGATGCCGATGATTACTTCATTTCTCGACTCGTGTTTACGTGCTACTTCTGCAAAAATCATGAAACTCATTGGCTTCCGCGTCTACCTTCTTATCACAGCCTAGGATACATGATATGTGAAATTACGGTGCTCTTCACAGTTGTCTTCCTTCGAATAGCCTATCATAGACAGCTACATGTCGCGCAAGTTGTCATCTTCACTCTGTGTACACTTACGCAAATACATTACCCTTTCAGACTTTTATCCGAGACATATTGTTGCCATCCCATAGTTGTGGAAAAGGTTTCCTGGAGGCTTCACTCTGTTGCAACGCAAAAACCTGAACTGGAAATCACTTTCCAAATGCTTTCAGTTGGGATTCCCTCTGCCCCACAACCAGAACACCTGGTGTTTGGTTGAAAAGGCTCTGGTTCTACAATGTGCGAAAACTCGAACATCTCGCTGTACCTAGACAATAGAAAGTACGAAATAAAAAACTGCTTCTTCCACCAAAACTCTTAATCTCTTATGTCGTCTCTCATTCCTTACAGCTTCAGTGGTAGCTTATCCGTCAGTTCCTGAAAGAATCGAAATATTTTATTTATTTATTTATGACTTACTTTTATTCATTGCTCTCAGTGTTAGTTTAGCAAAATAAAGAACAACCGCCTTCAGTCACAAACAGTTAATTTATTTCAATACACGACGCATTTCTGGCGCTGGGGGCTCATCTTCAGGTGCTTCGACAGCCTTTTTTTTATTTTTTTTTTTTTGGCAAATTCAGGTTAATTGTGAGCCTGGTAAGATTATACCGGTATATCACAAAGTAGCACTTTGTGAATATAAGTATGCAAAAGTAAGACAAATCGAAAAATTACTTACTATTTGCAGTAGTGGATACATGGTTTTGAAGCACGGTATGAGTAGACATGTTTATGTACATATGTACACTTTCTATTCTACTGTACATTTGTCTACACGTGCCAAAACAAGTCAAGGGATTTCAAATGTAAAGATGTTGCATTTCTACAGATGCGTGGTTTTATTATTTCAAAGAAGGTACGAGGCTGTGGTATTATTATTTATGCATAGATGTCGTTTATAAGACAAACGTTTATGGTTATGTCAAACGTAGCTGCATCTTATCAAATGCGAGCATTATTAAATATTTATTTCGTCAGGAAAAAAACTTTTAAAATTACTGAAAAGACTGGGGCTACTAAACTCCGTTTGTTCATTAAACATGATTTCAAAAGATTTTTCTTTGTATCATATTATTGCTAATTGTCCTAGCAGATCAGGCTTTTTACCATGGTTTTCTGCGTGGATTTATTTATGCATTTATTTCACCCAGCAAGATTATGTTCTTCAGGCCCTCTCTTATATCTAGCCTTACGTGCTTAGTGAGTCAACAGTACAATATCCATAGAATATTTGCAGCAGACAGTAGTAATCATAATAATAATAACAATAACAATGATAATATCTGTAGCTAAAAATATGACAGTTTTATTAATACTAAGTAATTTTATCGTTACGTTCTCGTCGAACGTAAATAGTGACATGTAAAAGAACTGACTCACAACAGTACAGAAGGAGTCAATGTGGAGAAGATGTTAGCTAGTCAGAGGAAGAGTGAGAACTAATAGGGTAAGATTATTGGCTACAGTCTGGAACCGCGCGACTGCTACGGTCGCAGGTTCGAATCCTGCATCGGGCATGGATGTTTGTGATGCCCTTTAGGTTAGTTAGGTTTAAGTAGTTCTAAGTTCTAGGAGACTGATGACCTTAGAAGTTATGTCCCATAGTGCTGAGAGCCATTTGAACCATTTTTAAGATTATTGGATGAGAAATAGAAAGGTATGAGAAAAATATAGGCAGTCTACAAAGTGAGAGAGAAACTTGCTTACTGTCGGACAGAAAGCTGGGATTTGCTGAGAGGATAAGTTACGCCGATAATAACAGATAAAGCTGTTTTCTTCTCTTGACTGCAGAGTTGGTTTGGATACGACGTACATAACAGTCTAAATCTTTCCACAATCGTATGCCTTAAATGGAGCACGAAATGAAGAAAGATTTAGTGTTACGCAAAACTACAGTCAAGAAGCTAGCCGAATTGCACTTATGGAATGATGATAGGTATTTGACATGTGAGGAAAGATATGGAGAACATCAGTGACTAACAACCGACGAAGTAAACAGAGCGCATGAAAAACACTCTAACTATCCGATCGCATCCAATCTAACTGTGTGTGGAAAGGACTGATATGATCAAACTACCGAATGTTGCACATGTATCTTATGCAAGCGTTCATTGCTAGCTCGAGCATCTGGAATTTTCACTACTTGTGTAGTGTTAAACTACATCAGAACAATGCAGGCTAGGCAGGACGAAAGACTGGACTAATTTTTGTTTAATTTGAAATAGAAATATTTTCCTAATTTTTTTGATAGCATGTAGGCAGGTGAGAGATTTCCTGCACGCTGCAATAGTTTGTTCTTCCCAGTTTGGAGGTAAATGATTACTGAGTCTCTAGGTTTGTTTATAGATGCCACTTTTGCACAAATGATAGTTGTCGTTGGATTACGAATGTATGTTGTAATCATAGTCTAGGGTACATGATACATGGAATTTCGTTGCTTCATCTTCACAGTCTTCTTCTATCGCATCACCTGCCATCGATATTGGTAAGCATAGAAGGTGTCTTACAGCCTGCAGGTCGTTTAGTCCAGCAGTTGTTCCCAGAACGTTCGTGCACTGCATCACGCCTCTGGCGCCCTACCAGTTGCGTGAGACTCCAGAACACGCCCTCTGGTTCCGCCCCTCTTGCCATTAGTTGCCATTAGCAGATCATGCCGTGCTTGTGAGATAAGGTTCAACTGCTGTTAACGCTACCATGAAGTAATCTACATTGCTCGTCTGCTCACACAGTAGTCCATATTACCACCACACTTCCTTTCGGAGTATGCTGATGCATTAGCTCCATACTTTAACAATCATATTCAACCGTTCGCTCGACGAAAGATCCGTACCCAAAGACTGGAAAGCTGCACAGGTCACACCAATGTTCAAGAAAGGTAGTAGGAGTAATCTACTAAATTACAGGCCCATATCGTTAACATCGATATGTAGCAGGATTTTAGTACATATATTGTGTTCGATCATAATGAATTACCTAGAAGAAAACGATATATTGACACACAGTCAACATGGGTTTAGAAAACATCGTTCTTGTCAAACACAACTAGATCTTTATTCACATGAAGTGCTGAGTGCTATTGACAAGGGATTTCAGATCGATTCCGTATTTCTTGATTTCGGGAAGGCTTTTGACACTGTACCACACAAGCGGCTCGTAGTGAAATTACGTGATTATGGAATATCGTCTCAGTTATGTGACTGGATCTGCGATTTCCTGTCAGAGAGGCCACAGTTCGTAGTAACTGAGGGAAAGTCATCGAGTAAAACAGAAGTGATATCTGGCGTTCGCCAAGATAGTGTTATAGGCCCTTTGCTGTTACTTATCTATATAAACTATTTGGGAGACAATCTGAGCAGCCGGCTTCGGTTGTTTGCAGATGACGGTGTCGTTTATCGAGTAATTAAGTCATCAGAACATCAAAACAAACTGCAAAACCATTTAGAAGAAATATCGGAATGGTGCGAAAAGTGGCAGTTGACCTTAAATAACAAAAAGTGTGAGGTCATCCACACGAGTGCTAAAAGACACTCGTTAAACTTCGGTTACACGATAAATCAGCCTAATCTAAAGCCGTAAATTCAACTAAATAACTAGGTATTACAATTACGAACAACTTAAATTGGAAGGAGCACATAGAAAATGTTGTGGGGAAGGCTAACCAAAGACTGCGTTTTATTGGCAGGACACTTAGAAAATGTAACAGACCTACTAAGGAGACTGCCTACACTACACTTGTCCGTCCTCTTTTAGAATACTGCTGCGCGGTGTGGGCTCCTTACCAGATAGGACTGACGGAGTACATCGAAAAAGCTGAAAGAAAGGCAGCAAGTTTTGTATTATTGCGAAATATGGGAGAGAGTGTCACAGAAATGATACAGAAATTGGGATGGACATCATTAAAAGAAAGACGTTTTTCGTTGCGACGAAATTTTCTCACGAAATTCCAGTCACCAACTTTCTCGTCCGAATGCCAAAATATTTTGTTCGCACCGGATTACATAGGGAGGAATGATCTTCAAGATAAAATAAGGGAAATCAGAGCTCGTACGGAAATATATAGGTGTTCATTCTTTCCGCGCGCTATACGAGATTGGAATAATAGAGAATTGTGAAGGTGGTTCGATGAACCCTCTGCCAGGCACTTAAATGTGATTTGGAGAGTATCCATGTAGATGTAGATGTAGATGTACATAATCCCAACTGTGGTGTCTCTGTGTTTAACAACAAACAGGCACAAAGATCATCATCCTATTAGTCGGCCACAATGTCGTTGCACTTAGGAGTGAGGACGCATCGATTGGCTTGTCGTGATTTCTTATCGTGGTGTTTCACGAGTACACGCTCAACAAGTTGATATTAATGCACGGCTGTCTTAAAATCATTCACATCATATTTTGTTTAGTCACCAGTATAACTGTTTACTGTAACATCACAGTGCGTTTTCGATAGAGACCACGGGAGGACAAGTGCAGTAATATCAGCGTTGGTTAGTAACCCTCGTGACCAGTGTCCAATTAACAACTCTCGACAAACAGATGTTTTTTATTTGGCTTGCGTTTATTGATTCACACTGTCAAAGATCGACACAAATATAAATAGCATAAACAATAAAGAGGTTGGCACAGGAATGGAATTCGTGGTGGGCCGCATCAAACCAGTCAGAAGACTGATGACCCCCCCCCCCCCCCCCAAAAAAAAAAAAGATTTCAGTTTTTTTTACAATGTTAACACAGGTGCAGTACTTGTAACTAAGGAATCTTGCGTAATGGAGTTTGGAGAATACTACCCCACTCTGCATTGTTGCCAGATATACTTCACACCCCCTCTCACCTTTCATCCTCCCTGCTTTAGGTGATTTAGGAGAGTTAAAAATGGCGGTCACATTGTTCTATTAGTCAGGAGAGCTGGCTCAGCCTTCATGGTTGCCAGATGTAATAGGACCTACTCAACTTGACCTACCAATGAAGTTAAATTAAGCCCAAGTTCAAGATTTGTTGGAAAAGATGATTCATAAGCACCATTGGACTGGCAGATGTAATAGGACCTACTCAACTTGACCTACCAATGAAGTTAAATTAAGCCCAAGTTCAAGATTTGTTGGAAAAGATGATTCATAAGCACCATTGGACTGGCACTGATTTAGCGATTTGTCACGCCTTTTATCTGTTATCAGTGTAATTTATTACCCAGTTATTATGATTTATTACCCAAAGTTGGTGGGGTATTCAAAGGCACATTATACTGCTGGTTAGGAATGAGCACAGCCAGCATGGTTGCCAGATATTTTAAAACAAATGTCTGCAATTGCCAAAGTCAGACACAAAACATGTACACACCAGTAACTCATTAAAAACAGGCTACATTACATTGCCGACAGCCCAAAGTAGTTATTCTAAGTTTAAAATGGCACGAAGACCAAACCATGTAAGATTTTTAAAAATAAATGGTCTTCTATGTTTTACGACCACCACTGTCAGGCATGAATTATAGCTTTTTTATGCATCAAAAGGTAGTCGGCAGTTGCACTCACGATAAAACTGTGAAATAGAGATCAAGGATACTTTATTTTCGCACTGTACCATCCAGAGTAGTATGAAGGAAGGAACAGAATGGGATAGACATGCGCTTCTTTTTATTTGTTTAAAAATATTGACATTTATCCAACAGATGCCACACAATCTCCCACACTGCTCCATTCATCCATAGTGACCCAAATCGCGCTGCACAGCACAGCGCCAACTCGCCTCATCTATAAATACTGCCACAGCCATCAATATCAGCTTATAACACGAATCTTGAGGCCTGCGCCAAGAGGAGTGCCTTTCCATACTCCCCTTTTACCCACTCCAGTCTCCACCAGTCCGCAGCTCACGTGCCTCGTAATGGCACTGCCACCTATTATGGCAGTTGCAGTCTCGCCCTGCACACTCATGTAAATATACTCTGTTGTTATCTGTGCACCGTTCAATCTTTCGACCAACTTTGTTGTATGGGAGCGAAAGCTGGGTGGATTCAGGTTACCTTATCAACAAGGCTGAGGTTACGGATATGACCGAGCGAGGTGGCGCAGTGGTTAGACACTGGACTCGCATTCGGGAGGACGACGGTTCAATCCCGCGTCCGGCCATCCTGATTTAGGTTTTCCGTGATTTCCCTAAATCGCTCCAGGCAAATGCCGGGATGGTTCCTTTCAAAGGGCACGGCCGACTTCCTTCCCTAATCCGATGAGACCGATGACCTCGCTGTCTGGTCTCCTTCCCCAAACCAACCAACCAACCAACCGTTACGGATATGAAAGTAGCTAGGATGATTGCAGGTACTAGTAGATGTGAACAATGGCAGGAGGGTGTCCACAATGAAGAAATCAAAGAAAAACTGGGAATGAACTCTATAGATGCAGCAGTCAGGGCGAACAGGCTTAGATGGTGGGGTCATGTTACACGCATACGAGAAGCAAGATTACCCAAGAGACTCGTGGGTTCAGCAGTAGAGGGTAGGAGGAGTCGGGGCAGACCAAGGAGAAGGTACCTGGATTCGGTTAAGAATGATTTAGAAGTAATAAGCTTAACATCAGAAGAGGCACCAATGTTAGCACTGAATAGGGGATCATGGAGGAATTTTATAAGGGGGACTACGCTCCAGACTGAACGCTGAAAGGCATAATCAGTCTTAAATGATGATGATGATGATGATGATGATGAGAAGAATTAGGGAAACGCGTGTTTCAGCGTCCAGTATGTTAAATCTTATGATACAGGCGATACTCGTGGTCTCGCTGTATCTTCTCTTTTAATGTAGGCAACAATTAAAATTTGTCTTGCATTACGCCTGGAAATTATAGGGACCTACAGTGATTATAGGTGACAATCTCTCGCGTCAGCTGTCATATAATGTGATTAAACTGTGCCAGGAACAGGACATTTTATTTGTGCTTCTACCACCTAATTCTACTCATTTGTGTCAGCCACTTGATATGGCTTTTTTTAGACTTTTAAAACTTGCTTGGAGAAATGTGCTAGATGACTGGAAAAGGAAAAATAGAGGAGTGGTGCCAAAATCTGAATTTCCTAGGTTGTTGAAAAAAAATCTTTCAAAATATAGCTATCACGTCCAAATCTGGTTTCAGAAAAGCAGTAATTCTTCCTTTCTGTTCCGATAAAGTCATTTCAAAGATTCCAGAAGCAACCGATAACAACGCACATGGCACCAGCTCATCAGAAGTTTCTTTGGCAACAGCCTTCGAAAGGAAATTGAAACAGGTTCGCTTTAATGAAACAAAAGCAAAGCGTTTAGCATTTACTTCAGGAAAATGAATCTTTATCAGCAACTGAAATGAAAATGATAGTGACAGGGCTGCAAGCAGGGAGTCCCAATCCGGAACATCTAACAGTGATCTAGAACAGCACAAGTCAAATGAAAATGAAGGAATGGACAAGGAGAAGGATAAAGATTGGCATTAATATAAAGAAAATGATTTCACCATAGTAAAATTTCCTACGAAAAAAAGGTTCAGGTTTTTTATTGTTAAAATTAAAAGCATCTCTAATAACACCTATGAAATGACATTTCTGAGAAAGAAAGTCCTTGATGGTAATGTTTATTTTGTCTTTCCAGAAATCGACGATACATCTGAGGTACAAAGAGCCCAAATTATTAAAAAAAAGTTGTTCCAGAATACAGAAAACGAGGTAAATTTATTTTTGAAGGGATACGTGATTATAGAATTGAGTAAATACTTTTCACATTGATTATGACATACAATAACTAAAAATTAATATTTGTTTCTCAAATTTCGTGAATGAAAGTGTTTTTATAGCAAAAATCTCAAGTTTAATGTGTTTGTTTAGTCTAGAAATTGTAAAATTTTGCTGCAAATACAGCACTATACTTTTTGAAAATAAAAATATTGATCGGATTCACTCCACTGAAAGCCCGATTCCGTTCCTGCATACAAAATACAATGGTAATCGGATTCGCCCCAACTGAGGAGGTGAAACCGATCAACAATTAACTTAAAGTAATAACTGCAATTATAAACTAAAAATAACTTAATACATAAATATATCATTATCATGGTTGTGAAATTAACCTTCTGAATTTTAATTCCGATATCACAACAGTAAATGGACGAATTTTTTAAAAAAAAGAAAACTGCCAGCTCTCCTCTAATAAAGAAAGAGTTTGGTGTCAGCCAAAGAAGCATTCTGTGTGTTCTTTATAAACAGAAATATCATCAATTCAGTGTTTCGCTAGGTTAATAACCACACGAAATCACAGGAATGTAAATTTCAAAAACATATACTACTGATTAACGGAAAAGCCAGACGGTGTAGCGTGAACGTGACTTTGCGAACTCGACAAATTACGATCCCAACATGATGTATGTCATGCCCATAATTTTTCAGTAGCAAGTCACATTAAACCGCTTATTTACAAACTGATTGTTGGAAAGTGGCAGTCTCTTCAGTAAAGCAATTACTCCACATACGTTGACAGCAGGGATTTCACCAGTGATCAGAATGTGCGAAAGTGTCGTAATGCAAACGGTTTTGAATTTGACACACTCTTTAAAATTCATCAACAGAAATATGATACCATATAACAACGTCGTCACTGTTTTTTTCACAAAATTTTGTTTCATTTATTTCATATATTATTTTAGTGTACGAATTTTTACTGGTGTGGAAATGAAACAGCATACGTAAAACGAACGGAAGTAATAATTTGAGTTTAATTTAAAATAATAAATTTTGTCATGCAAATTCTAATAAAATTTTGTTACTAACGAACAACCCTCTACGACTATGTGATGTTCACAAGTATATCTCACCATTTGTCGAATATTGTGGGAGGTAAAAGAAAGTTAATCTTTCATCTTAATACCAGCTGAATGACTTTTCATCAATATGACAAGTATAGGGTAGGGCAAGTCTCAGCACAAAGGTCCCCATTGTTCTCCTTACGTAAACAGTGATGTTGCTTGACCTCAGCTCCTTGTTCAAAGAACGTCATCACTTACGTAAACAATGATGTCAGTTGGCCTTGGCCTCAATGTCTACAAATCACGCACACGTCGAAACAATCACATCACTATTATCTTTATGCAAATATAATTTAAGAAACTAATTTAAACAAAAGGTGCACCAGTTCTCTTATCGTTTATTTATTTAAGTTCTGAACGTTTCTCCATCTGTCTCGTTTCAAGTTGCCACCTCCCCCTCCTCTCGCCCCTATTTAAAATGAGGTGACTCCGATCAAATACGGCAACCATCAGCTGTAGAATGGAATGACGACAGTGAAACTTTGTGTAGGAGCGGGACTCGAACCTGGATTTCCCTCTTATCGAGAGTGGTCCCCTTAGCATTTGGCTATCCGTGCACGACTCGCGGTCAGACCCAAACTTCCATATGTCGTCATACCATGCGTCTACAACCTGTTCTCGTATATCTACTATGTATATTCCCGTAGAGGGGAGACATTTTACTTGAAACTCGCTTGCCCGGTGTTCGCGGATAAATACGATATTGCGGTGCCTATGTTATTCCGAAGTTCCTTTAAACATGTTCCATCGGACAAATGGTCCTTGGCGTGTACGGCGTCAGGCGTCTGAAAGCAAACACCTTGCAACTATCGTCGGAAGGGTTTATGCCAGAGGAGGCAGCATTATGATCTGGGGAATGGTTTCGAGGCATTCCCTGGGTGATTTCGTGGACCAACACAGCTATGCATATATCCTTGGGGGATGTCCACCTCGTACCAGCAGGGCTATGCACATGTCACACAACTCACAGTGCACGGGCGTGGATCGAAGAGCACTAGGATGAGTTTGCCGTATTCCTTTGGCTACCAAACCCTTGGGTTTAAACCCAATCGAGAACCTGTGGGACCACCTCGATCGGGCTGTTCGCGCCATGGATTCTTAACGGAGAAAGACAGGGCAGCTGACTACCGCATCGGTGTTGGCATGGCTCCACTTCCCTCTCGGGATCTCCGGAACCTGTGCTTCTTGCAGGGGTCCACGCTGCAAAAGTGGTTATTCAGGCTTTTGACAGGTGGTCACTTTGTCGTGACTGGACAGTGTATATACCTATGAAAGTAAAGAAAGAAGCTCACTAAATTGAAATGTGACGAGTTTAAGTGCCGTAATATAGGAATGGATTAATGGAAACACAATTCTGTAACGTCCTTCGAAAATCGCCCACTTTAGGAATATGCGAACATAACGTCTCTGCCTAGAAAGCACTCACTAAAGTTCTGAAAATGCTGTGAATATCACCACTCCTAGGCTTGCAATACGAACCAGAAAATAGGTACAACTTTAAAAGCAGTATGTCTGCGAGTGAACAGCAGACTCTGAATTCAACTGTACTAAAATATTACACAACTATAAAGCATCTTACGACACCTGTCATCCCAATCCACAGCATCCAACTAGACTCCACACACCTCTCGCTTTGTCCATTCTAGCACATTGTTTCCTATACGGTCATTTGCCGTGCTCGTTAGTCGTTGGCTCACGAATATTGGAACATCAGAGTGTTCCCACGTGTCATTCTACTGAATATGTTAAAGACTGAAATGTTCTCGAGAACGATAGCTCGGTACATATCTTTGCAGAGCGTCTACGGTGTAAGAACACGCAAAAGAAATTCAATAATTTTATGAATCAGAGAGACTACTTTAGTGTTTAATTCTAAATCACTGTTTTTGATGTGTGAGGTGCTGCATCGCTCTTTGTATATACTGTAACATATAAACGCATGCGCAGTTTTGAAATAATGATCGATTTTTAAATAATGGCGAATCTGGAAAAATTTTCTGCTTACAGTTATCTTATAGCCCATTTGCGCAGAGACTCACACATATTAAATGTCAGACACTATTCTCTGTGTACATTGCATGTTGAAAGTAGCAACTGTAGAAAAACAAAACAGTTTCAAAAAGGTAACGCCATAGGTTGTCCATAGAGTTTGATACACTATTCTTTCATACAGAGGTATTTTTTCTTAATAATCTCGATCGTTATGAGTTTGGGTATCTACAAAGATACTTATTTCTATGTATCATTATTTTTATTTATGTATGGTATCGAAGCATCTGAAGAAATTAACCGACTTACATTCCTGTTTCTCATTTAATATTTTGTCTTAGTTTCTTGTGACGTGGATATATCTCCAGTTCTCCCAATAGATTCATTTTATGACCTTTACTTAGTCGCTGGAGTACTTAGTCATTTTGCTCTACTTTTCTAAATATTTCTCCTGTACTGCGAACATGTGTGGCTATTGCTGATGTGTGTCTGTTATGTGTGTAGGCTTTTATGCGCGTTATATACTTGTATGGAAATCGCGCCGTTTTTGCTCTAGGTACTTATAGAACATAGAGCATTATTGGATGCCTATATCTTCCTTATTGACCCCTATTAACTCTGTCACATCAGCAGATAATTTCTTCCATTCGAAGACATTCGGAGGTAGTTTCAATATACTCTTTCCACCTATGTGATCTCTCCTCTGCGTTTAACAGTGGAATTCCTTTTCTATTCTTAATGTTGACTCATTAATCATTTTATTATTTCTCCGAAAGCGTTTTTTATTGCTTTTGCACAATTTCCTTTTCGATTTCCTTACATTTTTCCTGCAACCATTTCGCTTTAGCTTTCCTGCGTTTCCTGTTGATTTGATTCTTAAGTGACTTAATTTGCTCTATTAATTTATTTTTCTGAACGTTTTGATCTATACCTATCTTTCAACATTTGAATATCTTATCTGCTGCTCAAGGTTTTCTTCTTAGTTACCTTTCTCTGCCCTTTTTAGAAATGTTCATTCTTTTTCAACTGATATGACTACTGTGGCAATCACTACTGCTACATCCACAGCCTCGGAGAACTTTAAATGCATCTCACCGCTCTCCTGTACTTCAGTATCCCACTTCCTTCCACAATGATTTTTCCGGAATATGCTTTTAAACTTCAGTCCACACTTCATCATTTTAATCTAAGTCTTTATCTGCTCTTGGGTGTTTCTTACAATCCAATATCTCACATCAAAATATGTATATGACCTCAATCCAGCGAGAATCTTCTAGTGACTCCAGTCGTTTCCCAAGTATAGCACCTGCTCCTTTGGTTTTAAAACGCTATATTTGATATCAATGGCTGAAATTTAAGGCAGAACTCTCATTCCTCCTGTCGAACCCGTATTCTCCAGTAACTGTCTTCTGTTCCTTGCGCTCCTACAGTATTCCAAACCACCACGACTATTAGATTTCCCTCTCTCTTTATTTATTATTCATTCGATATCTTCAAAGACTGTTTTTTTTTCTCTTCATCTTCTCGCTCTTTGCCCTATCTTCTTATTCGTAACGAATCCTACTGTCGGTGTACCCATCTCTGCTGCTTTTGATATTACACTACATTCATCTGACCAGAAATCTTATCCTCATCTCTCGTGTCTCCCCTGAACACTCCTTCAGAATTAATGCAAAGTATTTAAATCCACATATTTAACCTAAGGAAGAATAATTTACGGACTTCTGACTTGATGTACTGAAATCAGAAGGTGGACAATGTAGTAACAAAGATGCTACCTCGAAGACGGATATGATGACGACCAGTCTTGTTAAAACGTGGTAGACAATTGCATCATCTTTTAAATATTTCGTAACATGGCGTCCGTGAAAAAGCTCTGAAGGAGTCAGAAGTGGTATTCAGTTATCGAACCTTGCACAAGCTATAGCGGCAATGTGTGTGAAGCACAGTTAACCGTCAGTGTGGGATACCATCGAAGAACAGAGATCATCTTAATAGCATCAGACTGATAGAAACTTTGGTAGTAGACATATTAAATAATAGAGAGGTATTTCAATTTTCTGTCAAAAATACAGGATATTTCAGTCAATAAATGAAATAAGTTCTTACATACGTTTGTAAACAATGTTAAAATATAGTATTAAAGCACTTGCTTCACACGGCACTGGTCTGCTAGCAGAGCGAGAAGTGAGTAACTGTTGCGTGTGGAACCCATACCAGTACGGCCGCTGCAATGGGATCGGTTTATCTGTAAATTGCGTTTACTCGGCCAGTGCCCCCAGAAACGGACACTACGCACACGACTGTGATGTATTACTGTCTCTGTTACTTAAAACGCGCTAATCATAATCTGAATTCTTTAGAGAAAGTGGTGGAGATTGTATCTGGATGACTCGACGAAATACCCACAAAAGATGGTAATGTTTAGTTGTGAATCATCAGAGTTATATCTATGAACGTTAAGCGTCACGATATGTTCACTGCAAAACGGAGGTTTAGAAGCGTTATAAAACGAATATTGGCTCAAACGTTTTCTTAGATGAAAATTATTTAATTTTAATGACTCATATATTCGTCAGCTTTTGAATGAAAATGTTGTCAGTTTGATTTTGCGCCTCTATTTCTTTTCTTCCTTGCTCAGTTTCATAGCCTCATTTTCCGGAGTTTCAATAGGTGCCTTCCTCCTGGTGGCAGCGTATTGCAGAGAACAGCGGCCATTTGTGTTGGAGAAACTAATGAATCTGCTTTACTTGCGTTATCGTTGTGTAACACAAAAACAAAAACATTAAACTAGAAATGTTAATGTAAAGTATAGAATAGCAGCGATCTATGGAAACGAAGTTAAATAAACCTACGCATTTCTTGTTGGATACCAAATTTTAAATGATGAATTATATTTACTATTTTTCAAGAAATCAATTCTACTTTTCAGGAAAACAATTTGAAACTACACTCCTGGAAATTGAAATAAGAACACCGTGAATTCATTGTCCCAGGAAGGGGAAACTTTATTGACACATTCCTGGGGTCAGATACATCACATGATCACACTGACAGAACCACAGGCACATAGACACAGGCAACAGAGCATGCACAATGTCGGCACTAGTACAGTGTATATCCACCTTTCGCAGCAATGCAGGCTGCTATTCTCCCATGGAGACGATCGTAGAGATGCTGGATGTAGTCCTGTGGAACGGCTTGCCATGCCATTTCCACCTGGCGCCTCAGTTGGACCAGCGTTCGTGCTGGACGTGCAGACCGCGTGAGACGACGCTTCATCCAGTCCCAAACATGCTCAATGGGGGACAGATCCGGAGATCTTGCTGGCCAGGGTAGTTGACTTACACCTTCTAGAGCACGTTGGGTGGCACGGGATACATGCGGACGTGCATTGTCCTGTTGGAACAGCAAGTTCCCTTGCCGGTCTAGGAATGGTAGAACGATGGGTTCGATGACGGTTTGGATGTACCGTGCACTATTCAGTGTCCCCTCGACGATCACCAGTGGTGTACAGCCAGTGTAGGAGATCGCTCCCCACACCATGATGCCGGGTGTTGGCCCTGTGTGCCTCGGTCGTATGCAGTCCTGATTGTGGCGCTCACCTGCACGGTGCCAAACACGCATACGACCATCATTGGCACCAAGGCAGAAGCGACTCTCATCGCTGAAGACGACACGTCTCCATTCGTCCCTCCATTCACGCCTGTCGCGACACCACTGGAGGCGGGCTGCACGATGTTGGGGCGTGAGCGGAAGACGGCCTAACGGTGTGCGGGACCGTAGCCCAGCTTCATGGAGACGGTTGCGAATGGTCCTCGCCGATACCCCAGGAGCAACAGTGTCTCTAATTTGCTGGGAAGTGGCGGTGCGGTCCCCTACGGCACTGCGTAGGATCCTACGGTCTTGGCGTGCATCCGTGCGTCGCTGCGGTCCGGTCCCAGGTCGACGGGCACGTGCACCTCTGCCGACCACTGGCGACAACATCGATGTACTGTGGAGACCTCACGCCCCACGTGTTGAGCAATTCGGCGGTACGTCCACCCGGCCTCCCGCATGCCCACTATACGCCCTCGCTCAAAGTCCGTCAACTGCACATACGGTTCACGTCCACGCTGTCGCTGTTAAAGACTGCGATGGAGCTCCGTATGCCACGGCAAACTGGCTGACACTGACGGCGGCGGTGCACAAATGCTGCGCAGCTAGCGCCATTCGACGGCCAACACCGCGGGTCCTGGTGTGTCCGCTGTGCCGTGCGTGTGATCATGCTAGTACAGCCCTCTCGCAGTTTCCGGAGCAAGTATGGTGGGTCTGACACACCGGTGTCAATGTGTTCTTTTTTCCATTTCCAGGAGTGTAGATATGTCCAGTAAGTTATCCATTTTAACGGAGAATTTGTTGCGTATAGCTCATACTGCAGATAAAAATCGTCGGAGATAAAATCTTTCTGATTTCTTCTGAAAGCTAGGAAGCAAAACAGATGTCGATCACCTTCGAAGAGACTATTACGTCATCTTCTATAAACATTCATTCGAAAAATTTGTTCGCTTGGATGCGATAGTATTGTACGTTAATGACAACGATGGTGACAAAATTATATTTTCTACGGTCCACTGAAATACTATTAAGGCCTCAACTTGTACTCCATATCATTCTCATTTCTACAACATTTTGTGCAAGTCAGAAATTTGTAGCATATTCGGGTAAGATTCTGATCGTGTAACATTGAGAGACGCATAATAAGCCGAATTCTAGATGTATTTGTTCATTTTACAAATTCCCAGGATAAATGCAAGTAAGAGAAAGGGAGAGACAATTATAAAGAAATAGAGAGAAATAGGAACAGAGAAAATGGGAGAGAAATAGAAGTAGAGGCAGAGAGAGAGTAAAACACACACAGACACACACACACACACACACACACACACACACACACACACACACTCACACACACACACACACACACACACACAGAGAGAGAGAGAGAGAGAGAGAGAGAGAGAGACTAAAGTAGTAATGTTAGTGGTATGTCTAAACAACATGTCTTGTAAAGTCATCTATTCAGCGTTCTGATACTTAATTACAGGTTTTATTTATTATCATTTGCCCTCTGTAAGATTTAGCTATTGCTCTAAATCTTCCAGTGAGCAATTAGCCCCTGTTTGTTGTAAAAATGGACACGAGTTCTTGTTTCTGCAAACATAGTACGCACCCATTCCTCGAATTTTGCTTTCACTTGTATAATATTACCTACACACATAATTTTCTTGCTTAGGAGTACCCATTTCACAACATGGACACTTGTTATCCTATTGTGTATAGGTAAATGGGATCAGGTCACCCTACTATTACGAACGGAATCATTTCTTGTGTCGATTTGAAGTCACCAGCCTGTGATCATTTGACATCCATTCATTTCTTTAGTTCTTTCTCAATCGCTTGTTAGTATCCTGTAGGGTCTTACCTAGGCTTCCTATACATAAACATTATGCGGCACAGTGTCTTCTTATTTGTAGATCTCTTGGATGCAGAGAGTACTGACATACTTTATACAGGGATTGTTTTGTTGGTCACAATCATTTCTTAAGCCATCCTTGTTGTACTGCACGTTGAGTTTGGGTGGGTCTAGTTGATCGAACCTTGTGTTTTCACACACGTGTTATTAAAGTTAATACAGAAGGTAGCAGTATCGCGTGCAAAAGGTATAGCGGGGCAGTGCATTGTCAGAGCTGTCATTTGTACTCAGGTGAGTCATGTGAAACGGTTTCCGATGCGGTTATGACCGCACCACAGGAATTCACAATCTTCCAACGCGGAATGGTTGTTGGGGTTAGGCGCATGGTACATTCCATTTTCGGAAATCGTTTGGGGGTTCAATATTCCGAGATCCGCAGTGTCAAGAGTGTGCCGACGATACCAAATTTTAGGTATTACTTCTCACCACAGACAACTCAGTGGCTGACGGCCTTCACTTAACAACCGAGAGAATCGAAGATGCTAACAGACAAGCAACTCTGCGTGTAGTAACCGCAGAAATCAATGTGGGATGTACGACGAACGTATCCGTTAGGACACTGCGGCGAAATTTGGCATTAATGGGCTGTGGAAGCAACAACTGACGCGAGAATCTTTGCTGATAGCACGACATTGTCTGCAGGGCCTATCCTGGGCTCGTGACCTTATTGGTGGGACTCTAGACGCCTGGAAAACCGAGGCCTGGTCAGGTGAGCCCCGATTTCCGTTGGTAAGACCTGATGGTAAGATTCGGTTGTGGCGCAGACTCCATGAAGCCATGATCCCAACTTTTCAACAAGGCACTGTGCATGTTGGTGGTGGCTCCATAATGGTATGGGCTGTATTTACATGGAACGGACTGGGTCCTGGTTATCTTCGGCTACTTGCAGACTATTTTAGCCATTCATGGACGTCATGTTCCCAAACAAGGTGGAATTCTTATTGATGACAATAAACCATGCCACTGGTCCACATTTGTTCGCGATGGTATGAAGAACATTCTACACAGTTAGAGCGAATGGTTTAGGCAACCTGTTCGCACGACATGAATCCCATCCAACATTTATGGGACACAATCCAGAGGTCAGTTCGTGCACAAAATCCTGCACCGCCAACACTTTCGGAATTATGGGCAGCTGCAGAGGCAACGTTGCTCAATATTTCTGCAGGGAACTTCCAACGACTTAAATTGAGTTCATTCCACGGCGAATTGTGGCACTACACTGGGAAAAAGGAGGTCTCATACGATACTTAGATGGTATCCCATGACTTTTGTCACCTCAGTGTAAATTTCAATAGCTGGAATATAAATGGATCATTGTCGCAGTGAAGCTAACACACTGATTTTGATCCTGGGTGATAGTACTCAGTGTGTGTAACCAGAGATGAATACTGTGCTATACAGGGTGAGTCACCTAACGTTACCGCTGGATATATTTCGTAAACCACATCAAATACTGACGAACCGATTCCACAGACCGAACGTGAGGAGAGGGGCTAGTGTAATTGTTTAATACAAACCATACAAAAATGTTTTTTAACACAAACCTACGTTTTTTTAAATGGAACCACGCTAGTTTTGTTAGCACATCTGAACATATAAACAAATACGTAATCAGTGCCGTTTGTTGCATTGTAAAATGTTAATTACATCCGGAGATATTGTAACCTAAAGTTGGCGCTTGAAACCTCCGACGTTCAGTTGCGTGTTGTAACAAACACGGGCCACGGTCGGCGAGCAGCATCTGCAGGGACATGTTTACGATGAAGACCGTGTTTACGAGTGTAGCTGTAGTGCACTGTTGTGGTTTGGTCTAGCTGTCGCAGTGTCCGCATGTAGCGCTTGCTGCTATTGTTATTCTGCATTCGTCTCCGCACGCAGACCAACTGTAGTACACCGTTTTACCAGACGTCTGTGATAGTGTTGAAACACGTATGTATTCATTAACAGCGATGGCGAGGCTTGACAGAATCTCTGACCAGAGAGTTATTTATCGTTGCTAGTCCGCGCTTGACCGCGCGAGAGTGCAGTTGTGTGTGGGGAGTCGGAAGAGCGAGTAGTGAGTGGCGAGTTGCTCTCTGTCGGCAGTAGTTGTAGCGAGTGGACGGTTGTACTGAGCGGGCGTCGACATGGGTCGGCGGCGTGCTCTCCTTACATCTCTGGTCACGTTTCTGGACGAGGTATATTGTTATTGAAGGTAATGAAGCAGCATTGCGCTCAGCTAATAACATATGTTAATTGTAATTAATTTGTTGAAGAATTGCCCCAATAATAATTTTCTTATAAAGTAACTGTTTTTAAACAAAAAGATTCATTTGAAGTCAAGTAATACTTCCTATGCATTCCCTCCAAGAATTAAAATTAAACATGGGCCAGCGTTGCACGGAGCTGTGCCGATAAATAAGAGCAGATATAGATGCAGTTTACTGAGGTAAGAATTTTTGTTTTTTGTGTTCAGGTTTAATTATTGCACAGGGCCGAAGGTCAGCGCAGCTGCCGTTATAAAATTTATCAGGTTCATCGTAACGTTAATCTAGTGGGGATTTAACATTTTTGCACATTTTTATTATCATTGAGTTTTATTACTGTGGGAAGCTAACATTTGGCACTATTTGCATTTTCATTCAATTCTTATCATTGTTATATTTTTGCGGGGAGGTTACAGTGTAGTGTTGTAGGAACTGTGACCATGGTGTATTCGAAGTCTGAAAACGCGGAGATGACACTCATCTATGGCGAGTGTCGACGAAATGCAGCTGAAGCCTGCAGGGTGTATGCAGAACGGTACCCAGACAGAGAGCATCCAACGTGCCGCACATTCCAAAACATCTACCGCCAACTGTATGCAACAAGTATGGTCGTAGCACGCAATCGGGTCCGTAACAGGCCCGTCACAGGAGAAGTGGGTGCAGTTGGTGTGTTAGCTGCTGTTGCCATGAACCCACACATGAGTACACGGGAAATTGCGAGAGCCGGTGGACTGAGTCAAAGTAGTGTCATGCGCATACTGCATCGTCACCGCTTTCCCCCCGTTTCATGTGTCGCTACATCAGCAATTACATGGTGATGACTTTAATCATCGAGTGCAATTCTGTCAATGGGCATTAACAGAGAATGCGTTGCAGTTGTACCTGTTTACTGATGAAGCGGGTTTCACAAACCACGAGGCAGTGAATCTACGGAACATGCATTACTGGTCCGTGGACAATCCTCGCTGGCTCAGACAGGTAGAACGACAGCGACCGTGGACTGTAAATGTATGGTGCGGAATCATTGGCGACCACCTCATTGGTCCTCACTTCATTGCAGGGGCCCAAACAGCTGCAACATACATCGCGTTTCTACAGAATGATCTGCCAACGTTGCTCGAAAATGTGCCACTGGAAAGGCGTCGACGTATATGGTATCAGCATGATGGTGCACCTGCACATTCCGCAATTAACACTAGGCTTACCCTTGACAGGATGTTAGACGGGCTTTTCATAGGACGTGGAGGACGCATAAATTGGCCAGTCCGTTTTCCTGACCTTACACGTCTGGACTTCTTTCTGTGGGATACGTTAAAGGAGAATGTGTACCGTGATGTGCCTACAACCCCAGAGGATATGAAACAACGTATTGTGGCAGCCTGCGGCGACATTACACCAGATGTACTGCGGCGTGTACGACATTCATTACGCCAGAGATTGCAATTGTGTGCAGCAAATGATGGCCACCACATTGAACATCTATTGGCCTGACATGTCGGGACACACTCTATTCCACTCCGTAATTGAAAACGGAAAACACGTGTGTACGTGTACCTCACCCCTCATGGTAATGTACATGTGCGCCAGTGAAAAAGACCGATAAAAAGGGGTTAGCATGTGGACGTAATGTGCTGTTCCAGTCTCTTCTGTACCTAAGGTCCATCACCGTTCCCTTTGGATCCCTACGTAATTCGGTGCTCTCCGATACACACGATCGAACAGCGGAGGAGTGGTACTCAAGCGTCAACTTTAGGTTACAATACCTCCGGATGTAATTAACATTTTACAATGCAACAAACGGCACTGATTACGTATTTGTTTATATGTTCAGATGTGCTAACAAAACTAACGGGGTTCCACTTTAAAAAAACGTAGGTTTGTGTTAAAAAACATACTTCCGCGCATTTTTTTATGGTTTGTATTAACCAATTACACTAGCCCCTCTCCTCACGTTCGGTCTGTGGAATCGATTCGTCAGTATTTGATGTGGTTTGCGAAATATATCCAGCGGTAACGTTAGGTGACTCAGCCTGTATACACTGCTCAACAAAAGTTTCGAATAAAAAAATGGTTCAAATGGCTCTGAGCACCATGGGACTTAACATCTATGGTCATCAGTCCCCTAGAACTTAGAACTACTTGAACCTAACTAACCTAAGGACAGCACACAACATCCAGTCATCACGAGGCAGAGAAAATCCCTGACCCCGCCGGGAATCGAACCCGGGAACCCGGGCGTGGGAAGCGAGAACGCTACCGCACGACCACGAGCTGCGGACAGTTTCGAATACTATTATAAAATGTAATCTACGATAGTAGAGGTCTCATTGACCTAGATAGTTCATGCGTTATCCATTGGAAGCCCATATACTGGACGGTGTTTACTACTGACAAACTTCGTGGCCGTTTCCCAGTCATGCAAACATACTACTGCCCCAGCTGCACACCGCGAACAGTCCGTAACAACAACAGTTTCATTAAGTTTGTGTTCAGAATTGCACTAACATTCCACGTACAGGCATACAAAACTTTGATAGAGTCAGAATACTTACTTTACCTTCAGCACGTCGTACACAGAAAGAACTTGACGCTCGGTTGCATGTCACTCAAAGTGGTGTGTCTGAAGTGTGGAGAAAGTACAAAGAGACGGAAAATGCGAACGATAGACCTCGCAGTGGTCGTATGACAACACCACTGCAAGATCTTTTCCCCCAACTGTCGGCTCGCAGGCGCCCAACTTTAAGTGCCAGAAATGTTGGAAATGACTTCTCCTGAGCAACAGGGGTTTGTATCTCAGACCAAATAGTGAGCAGAAGGTTGCACCACAGTGGTCTTCATTCTAGAAAGCCAATGAGAAGTTTTGCACTGTACCAACGGAACCGACGCAGTCCAAGGATCTGGGCTCTTACACATCAGTACTGGACCAATGCAGAATGGAGTAAAGAAATGTTTTCTGATGAGACCATGATTGGTTTGCGACCGGACACTAGATGTGTTAGGGTTTGGAGAAGCGCTAGACGACACCAGGAACGCTGTTATGTTCAGAAAGTCCATCCATTGGCAGGTTGAAGTGTAGTGTTCTGGACGGCAATGAAGACGGGACAACGGAACCCTTCAATTGTCATGTATTGCAGCTTGACAGGTCCCCGATACCTCCAAGAGATCCTACAACGACTGGAAGGTACTACAGACGTGAAGTCGGTAATTTCATCCTAGTCGATGACAATGCAAGAACGCACTGCACTCTAACAGGGCCTTGGTATTTTCACAGATGTAACATTAATTGAGTGCATTGGCCAGCACAGTCCCCAGACAAGAACGCAGTTGAGCATGCTTGGGACCAATTGAAAGGGCCGGCCGAAGTGGCCGAGCGGTTCTAGGCGCTACAGTCTGGAACCGCGCGACCGCTACGGTCGCAGGTTCGAATCCTGCCTCGGGCATGGATGTGTGTGACGTCCTTAGGTTAGTTAGGTTTAAGTAGTTCTAAGTTCTAGGGGACTGATGACCTCAGAAGTTTGGTCCCATAGTGCTCAGAGCCATTTGAACCGTTTGAACCAATTGAAAGTGGCCATTGAACAGCGTCCGAATCCACCTGATAATCTTCAGGACCTCACTGAAACTGACATTGAGGAGTGGAACTTCGTACACCGAGATAAACTTCATGGTTTCATACAGAACATGCCTCTCATAGTGAATGAACTCATCCGTGTACGGGGAGGACGTACTCACTACTAAGGACTGATAATCATCATCGTGTGATAAAGATTTTCAGTGCTTTTCTTTTCAAGATGTACACTTAGAAGAGGGCCTGCTTTGTTTTGTAACCAACCAAAATCGTTCTCGCTTTCAAAAGGAATTATGTTTATTTTGTTAGTAACGTAGTGTAGAAACCTCAATCGTTATACTCTTACAGCATACAAAATAGATAACAAGTTGTATTTTCAGCCTACTATGGCCGTACTCAAACGTTCAAATGTCTATTTCGCGTTTCTCTGGTTATTTACCTTTCTTGCAGTACGTAATAAGACGTGCTATCGACGACTCTGTCGACGATTTCTGTTCATGAATGATGTTAAGTGTGAGTTGGAATGATCATGACTGTATACATCATCCCGCAAACATATCAAGCCAGACCGTTGTCGCACGTTGACATCTAAATATGCAAAACGGGAAGTATTAACCACTGAAGATGGACCTGGCGCCAAGATTTTTTAGTTGAATAAAATCAGAGAAAACAGAAACAGAGGCCGTGTCGAGAAGATGAAAACATTGACTGTGATAGGAGCGGGGTTGACCAAAACCCGAGTATTAAAAAACCCAACCCTGTAAGTTAAATTTCCTTTTTTTGTATTGTTTTCTTTTGGATTGTTTTGTATTGTCCTTTGAATAGGTCAGCTTAAATCTTTTAATTACTTTATTAAAAACACTAACCCATTCTTTGTTAGAAGTTCTTCATTACTGGAAAAAGGTGACAGCACAAATATTACACAAACTGTCGAATTATGTATCGATTTTTTAGAAAGTCTTGATATGGAACTCAATGAGATCGGGATAAAAAAAGAAAAGGAACAAGCATAACAACCCTTTCACTACCTTGATAATATGTTAAATTCAAGATTCTGAGGGAGAAGATTAACTGTTGAACAAGAAGAAAGTGCAGAAAACTGGCTCATAGAGATGCATGCAGAGGGGATTGCAAGTGTCATGTCTTTCAGGATTGCTGATTTGATTATTGGCCTGCCATTATGTTTTCTGATGCAACTGTAACACAGTTCCATCCATACAAATGGTGGGAAATAAAGGAGTTGAAAAGAAAGAGAGAAAGAGAAAAAAGGAAACTTACCAACAGGATTTATTTCCTTTGTGAAAAGTCTCATTGCTTGCCCTGCCAGCACTTCAACCACTGAAAAAATCTTCTCCACCTACGAGCTTGTTTGGCCCAATTTAAGAAATAAGTTAGGAGAGAAAAGAACCGCGAAATTATTGGCGATCTATAAAGTTCTGCGTGCGTCCAAAAAGGAATAAATTTTACATCACAGTGATTATAATTTTACACGCAGTTAAAGTTCTTTAGTTCAAAAATGGCTCAAATGGCTCTAAGCACTATGGGACTTAACATCTGAGGTCATCAGGCCCCCAGACTTAGAACTACTTAAACCTAACTAACCTAAGGGCATCACACAGATCCATGCCCGAGACAGGCTAAAGTTCTTTTGTGGAAGTATAAATGTTATTTACACTACTGGCCATTAAAATTTGCTACACCACGAAGATGGCGTGCTACAGACGCGAAATTTAACCGACAGGAAGATGATGCTGTGATATGCAAATGATTAGCTTTTCAGAGCATTCACACAAAGTTGGCGCCGGTGGCGACACCTACAACGTGCTGACATGAGGAAAGTTTACAAACGATTTCTCACGCACAAACAGCAGTTGACCGGCGTTGCCTGGTGAGACGTTGTTATGATGCCTCGTGTAAGGAGGAGAAATGCGTACCATCACGCTTCCGACTTTGATAAAGATCGGATTGTAGCTTATCGCGATTGCGGTTTATCGTATCGCGACATTGTTGCTCGCTTTGGTCGAGATCCAATGACTGTTAGCAGAATATGGAATCGGTGGGTTCAGGAGGGTAATACGGAACGCCGTGCTGGATCCCAATGGCCTCGTGTTACTAGCAGTCGAGATGGCCGGCATCTTATCCGCATGGCCGTAACGGATCGTGCAGCCACATCTCGATCCCTGAGTCAACAGATGGGGACGTTTGCAAGACAACAACCATCTGCACGAACAGTTCGACGATGTTTGCAGCAGCATGGACTATCAGCTCGGAGACCATGGCTGCTGTTACCCTTGACGTTGCATCCCAGACAGGAGCGCCTGCGATGGTGTACTCAACGACGAACCTGGGTGCACGAATGGCAAAACGTCATTTTTTCGGATGAATCCAGGTTCTGTTTACAGCATCATGATGGTCGCATCCGTGTTTGGCGACATCGCGGTGAACGCACATTGGAAGCGTGTATTCGTCATCGCCATACTGGCGTATCACCCGGCATGATGGTATGGGGTGCCATTGGTTATACGTCTCGGTCACCTCTTGTTCGCACTGACGGCACTTTGAACAGTGGACGTTACATTTCAGATGTGTTACGACTCGTGGCTCTACCCTTCATTCGATCCCTGCGAAACCTACATTTCAGCAGGATAATGCACGACCGCATGTTGCAGGTCCTGTACGGACCTTTCTGGATACAGAAAATGTTCGACTGCTGTCCTCCAGATCTCTCACCAATTGAAAACGTCTGGTCAATGGTGGCCGAGCAACTGGCTCGTCACAATACGCCAGTCACTACTGTTGATGAACTGTGGTATCGTGTTGAAGCTGCATGGGGAGCTGTACCTGTACACGCCATTCAAGCTCTGTTTGACTCAATGCCCAGGCGTATCGAGACCGTTATTACGGCCAGAGGTGGTTGTTCTGGGTACTGATTTCTCAGGATCTATGCACCCAAATTGCGTGAAAATGTAATCACATGTCAGTTCTAGTATAATATATTTGTCCAATGAATACCCGTTTATCATCTGCATTTCTTCTTGGTGTAGCAATTTTAATGGCGATATTAATGGCGATATTAATAAAATAAATTCTTGTGACAGTAAATTGTCACTATCAATATGGTGGCTCTTTTTGATTTGTATAAGGCTGATAACGTAACATTTGGTTTGTTAATTAAATTTTCATAGTTAAATATAGTTGGGTTTTATTCGTTTTATGGCTGCTTTTTCTTAATGTCTTTTTGTAAAAATACTGATGTTTCTTTTGGGTCGGGTCAAATTACAACCCTGGAAAGAAAGAATTGCAAGGAGAAGATGAAGGCCCTTGTTAATGCGTCAAGGGGGCAGCGATCATTTAACAGGGCCCGCACAACCTGCCAGGTTACGTAACGACAAGGGTAACACCTACGCTTAGTGGATGACGTCAAACGCGTCTCCCGCGAGGTGGACGTCTCGTGACATCATCGACGGATCGGTGCAAGCCACGTGTTAAACAAGCGTAGCCCTCTGGCCTAACTGTGGCCTGGTATAACGGCGAGGCGGACGCACCGGCTCTGCGGGCAGTGCCTCGGTGGCTCTCCGGTCGGCCGCCTACGGCATTCCAGCTGAGTCAGCCCCACGGCAGCGGCAGGGCTTCGTGTCTGTGTCTGGGGCGCGGGCCTGCTTTCACCGCAGCGTGGCGAGGCCAGGGCAGCGTGGCTGGCTGGCACGCACGCTGACTCCCGTTTCCTTTCCTTCCTGGCAGCCGGCATCCTGCCCTTTGATGTACCGCCCCTGCGAGCGGACGACTGGTAACCAGGGTGGAGCGCGCAGCGCTAGTGGCCAGTTCTGTACGTAAATCTGGAAGATGTCACAAGGGAAAAAGTGTCCAGTTGCACAGTAATTACTTAATACTTATGTCATTTGCTCTTTTGGCAGCAGATTCACTACCACGATTGTTGTGTACATAGTTCCGCGTAGTCAGCGCGTACACAACTTTCCCACTAGAGCGCGCCCCGCTAAGCACAACAGCGCAGGCGCAGCGCTCGTCCGTCTCCGCACTACCAAATTCTGCTTCCGCCGATCCGCGTATTAATATGTAACGCAGTCAATGAGATTGCTGCTAACGTAGAACCTTTTCTCCTCGCGGATTACACTCGCGCAGTGATACATGAACGCGCGAGGTATTATAACGAGTGTACAGACCTCCGATTGTCAGTCTGCATCAGTATGTACCAGTCCCTACGCGTTCTACATTTGTCTGCACCAGTCTATAGTCAAGTTTCAGTCTGCACTTAATAACATTACCATATTCCTGTACATAGCCATGAAGATAAATGTATAGACACTTTTGTCAAGTATCAGAGATATATGTGAGAATAAGATTAACGTACTAATACCAAACGAACTTCAGTTTGTCAATTGTAAATAGCATCCAGAACCAAGTTAACTAATTTTTATGCTTGTTATTATTTTAATAAATCTGTGTGAAAATTAATCAAGTTCTGTTTAAAGTTGGTCTCCGTCAATCTGCTACTCTAAGCGTGAAAATGGCATTTCTATCGTCTGACCTAACGACAGAAGATAAACACGCCACTTCGTTAGAGCGACAAGTCAAATAATCTGTTGGTGTGTGTACTGCAGGTCTTACAGTACGCACACCACAACGATTGTTATGGAAAAGATAGCTGAGGGTCTTTTGCATGACGATCAGTTTGGCTTTCGGAAAAATGCGAGCGTGGGAGAGACACATCTAGCGATGCATCTGGTAATGTAAGACTTAAGAAAATCAAAGCTATACGATTATCCGACTCAGAAAATGCGTTTGACAGTGTAAAATGTTGCACGATGTCGGGAATTTCTCGACCCACCAC
This sequence comes from Schistocerca nitens, assembly GCF_023898315.1. Lineage (NCBI taxonomy): Eukaryota > Metazoa > Arthropoda > Insecta > Orthoptera > Acrididae > Schistocerca > Schistocerca nitens. The sequence goes on from NC_064620.1 coordinate 450,238,421, forward strand.
CTCAAGAACACAATAAATGATGCACAGTTCCTCATTTACATCTACATCTACATGGATACTCTGCAAATCATATTTAAATACCTGGCAGAGGGTTCATCGAACCACCTTCACAATTCTCTATTATTCCAATCCCGTATAGCGCGCGGAAAGAATGAACACCTATATCTTTCCGTACGAGCTCTCATTTCCCCTATTTTATCGTGGTGATGGTTCCTCCGTAAGTAGGTCGGCGTCAACAAAATATTTTCGCATTCGGAGGAGAAAGCTGGTGATTGGAGTTTCCTGAGAAGACTCCGTCGCCACGAAAACGCCTTTCTTTTAAGCATTTCCAGCCCAAATCCTGTATCATTTCTGTAACACTCTCTCCCATATTTCGCGATAATACAAAATGTGCTGCCTTTCTTTGAACTTTTTCGTTGTACTCCGTCAGTCCTATCTGGTAAGTATCCCACACCGCGAAGCAGTATTCTAAAAGAGGACGGACAAGCGTAGTGTTGGCAGTCTCCTTAGTAGGTCTGTTACATTTCCTAAGTGCCCTGCCTATAAAACGCAGCCTTTAGTTATCCTTCCCCACAACATTTTCTATGTGTTCCTTCCAATTTAAGTTGTTCGTAATTGTAATACCTAGATATTTAGTTGAATTTACGGCTTTTAGACTTGACTGATTTATCGTGTAACCGAAGTTTAACGAATTCCTTTTAGCATTCATGTGGATGACCTCACACTTTTCGTTATTTAGGGTCAACTGCCACTTTTCGCACCATTCCGATATTTCTTCTAAATGGTTTTGCAGTTTGTTTTGATCTTAGGCCTCAGATATATTAATTTTTCTCTAGTACTTTGACTTGTGTGACTAAAAAGCTGCAAAGTAACCGGAATCAAATTTCTTTTTGAAGTTTATTGAAGCTCTTCGTTCATTATGTGGCGGAACCGGTTTATAGTGTTTCGTGACTTTAATTATTTATAAATGATATTTCAGGTAGATCAAAAAAATATAAAACCAGTTACCTATTGTCAGCGTAACAATTCGTTTGATCTGAAAAATGATTATCCCGGCTAATATTTGTCACTCTCCTAAAGAAATCTCCACTTGACGTTATGTAGAAATGTTGTCTGTCAAGTCGTGTATCATTTATTAGATTTTACACAACTGTTACTTAAGATAGAAGCACTTTTCTCTAGCAATAGGGAACATTTAGTCACTAAATACTACCCGCGCACAACACTGTCTTTTGTCTCCTATTAAAATATTTCATGTAAATCGTCCGAAATAATTAGGCTTCATAACATCAGCGAATAAGAAATTGATATTACGTAACGTTCTGTGAGCACTGTATTTAAGGATTCAATCTGAGTTGAATTCTGTCTAAATTCGGGACCACCAGTGCACATTCACTTCAATTCATTTACAGCTAACAACATTTATGTTTGTTAAAATTCTCAATTCAAAACTGCCACGGAGATATTTTTGCTCAGACGGCGGTAGACAGACGATCGTCAATTTGTCTATCAACATTCTCGATTTCTTTTATATCAAGGTAATATATTTAGATAAAACTCTTTAAGCCTTTTATCTCTATTCTTTAGCATTTAAAATCATTTTCAATGATAAATACCAGCTATTAGTAAACTCCGCTGTAAGTTATTAATAGCTGCGCTCCTAATTACGCAGCTGAAAATTAACACTTAAAAACATTAATTAGATTGGATTACAATTGAAATAAATACACATCCACGTCTAGACAATTACGACTCTATTTTTCAAATAATAATTAACAATATATAGCTACAGGTTTTCTCTTTACAGACCTCACACGTCTCACGTCCGAATAGTTCATCCGTTAGCACAGGAAGAACTGAACCACAATTATCAGAGATAACGAAAAAATATTATAATTGTCGGTTTCTATGAATGTAGTTCTCTGGTAATAGTTTTAATTCACATAGAAATTAAATTATTACAGGAATAATGAAATAATTATCGTCATTTTTACACGATACAGTCTTTTTATACGTAGTATCGATAATATTCTTGAAGTTTGTACACTTACTCCATTTTAACATCTCGTGGCTAGAACATATTGTCGTGGATATTACAATTACATATCTCATTTGTAAGAATTGTGTTCGTCAGAGCGTCAACGAATGTTTATTTACGTGTTTCGATGCTTTTGTACCTCCTAGCCCAACATGTTACCCCGGACGTCGTTGCGGAATGCCAACGTAGCATGCAGGGGCCAAAAAAAATTGTAAATGTTCTCAACGTTTTCGAAAAACAAGGCAGTGTCCTGATTAGCCTCCACAGAGCCCTTAAGGACTTAATTTGAATTGTTATTTGCACTATGGGTGAAGTAGGCATAAAGTCCTAAATTCCTTATCGTATTTTACACATTACTGCCTACGCCACCCATGATGGGTATTCCGTCATAGCCGTGGTCACATTTGCTGAGATCTAGTCCCTGTCGTTCTACAGCTTATTTATGTGTTGTCCCCTAATTCAGGTTGCTCTTCGACCTGGTAAGATGTACTGATTGGTTCACATTTCGTTACCTCTTGAAACGTCCCCTTAGAAAACTTAATGAATTACTATGCAGATAAACCTCTTACATTATTTGATTTTCAAACAGCTGAGCTGAACTGAACGTAGTCAGACATTTCGCTCTTTACCTATTCTGATCAACACTAAACTGACACACAATTTTTTTAGCGCAACGCAATCTGACTTTCAATAATCCCTACAAATAATGGCCCTGACTAACATTAACCTATACCTTTCACAAATCACTTACCTCACAAAAATCTTCCTTACTCGAACTACTGCAATACAGCGAGCGCCACTACTGCCAGCTAAATAAAAGATTCAAACTACTGAAGGCACTAACTACTGATAGGCACAGTTAGCAAATGAAAGGTTTTGATAGAGAACAAACAATGTATTTACCTTAAAAGTGTCAAAAAGTCATAATATATATAGCAGTTCATGACATCAAGTCTTACAAATTTACTGTGTCTCTGATGGACACACGTCCAGATCATCCGCTCTCAAAACTCCGCCATTTCTCACCCCACATCCACCACTGTTGGCGGCTCACCTGCAACTTTGCAACGCTACGCGCTGTTAACTGACAACTGCCCAACACTACAATGGCGAATATTACTCCAACAATGCAAACCAACCACAGCGTTACCAACATAAAAACCTAAACAACATACTTACACTCTAAACAATTTCCAGATTCAGCCTTGTTTAACATCGCGAAGGACTTCTCTTCTTATTCCTACTGTTGTGCTCTTCAGCCTGAAGACTTGTTTAATGCAGCTCTCCATGCCAGTCTATGCTGTGCAAGTCTCTTCTTCTGTGCATAGCTACTGCAGCCCACATCAATTTTAATGAATGTAATAGTACCAGCTGTGCAATTTGTCATTTTACGTTCTTGTTTCTTAAATGCTCATGACTTTGGTGCTGTTGTTTTCTTCATACACAATGGACATGTAACTCATCTGAATACAATCACAGAAAAATAAAAAGATAAGGTAGTTTTTCAACACCACTCTAATCCACTGAACATTGATTTAATAAACAACGTTAGTTCTCTAACTGTTAAGTGTGTGTGTGTGTGTGTGCTTACTTTCGCCTGTCTCTGCTGTTTTCTCTGTATAATTATTTTGATGTGTTACTTGGCAATGATTATTTGTTTACAATATGGTACCACTCCGCTTTTCCATTGTAAATGCGGAAAATTTCTTCAGTGGTTCAGTCATGCTTCTAGTATATGGTATCACAGATGGATACCACCCTCACTGGTGTCTCACAGTTGGCAACGGAAACGCACGCTTCCAACAGACGCCGACATCAGTCGCGAGGGTCATGGCGGACCCAATGAGGCATGCCCGCTGAGCCACCTGCCATCAGCTTCTCCGACTACGAGCGTTCTCTGCCGCTGTGATACAGGATAGTCGGCAGCAGCTATATAGCCCAGTCTCAGTCGCATTCTTTGACAGTCTTCAGTCTAATTCAGTCTTCTACAGTTCACTTGTTCATTAGTATCAGCATCCTCGCACTGCATGACAATTTAGTTTACTTCTTCCAAAAGCTAGACTTTATTGCTGCTCGTTCTTTTGTAAAGTGTCTTCGCATCACTCGGAGAAAGCTGTGAGTTAAATAAAAATTGTGTTTGCTGTATTTTCGTGTTCGCTAATCATTTCTGCACCTGACCAGTTTCGCCGGCCGGAGAGGCCGAGCGGTTCTAGGTGCTTTAGTCTGGAACCGTGCGACCTCTACTGTCGCAGGTTCGAATCCTGTCTCGGGCATGGATGTGTGTGATGTCCTTAGGTTAGTTAGGTTTAAGTAGTTCTAAGTTCTAGGGGACTGATGACTTCAGATGTTAAGTCCCATAGTGCTCAGAGCCATTTGAACCATTTTTGAACCTGACCAGTTTCCCTGTGACGACAGCTGTTGTATCACACTTAGCCCACCTCACGTTACTGCTGTGCACGAAACAGTACACAGCAAAGTGCTATTTTCGGACTTGCAGTCCTTGCATGTTCCATATGTCTGCAACTTCCACCGTTTTGAATATTTTTTCTTGTATGACCTTTTTACATGGCTGACACAGTGTTTAGTGTGCCTGGGATTGAAAAACAGTTAAGATCCGACGCCAGGAATGCATCTGGCCCAGACAGTATCCCCGTAAGGTTATATGTTGACTATGCTACAAATATAGCACCATTCTTATCCATGATCTATCAGAGATCATTGGAACAGCGGGAAGTTCTACGGGACCGGAAGAAGGCCCAGGTCATAGCAATCTATAAAAAGGGTAGAAAATCGGATGCACATAATTACCGGCCAATTTCACTGACATCGATTTGTTGTAGAATCATGGAACGTATTTTGTGTTCAGACATAACGACCTTTCTAGACTCGGAGAAGCTCATCTGCAGAAACCAGCACAGTTTTAGGAAACAGCGGTCATGCGGGACACAGCTGGCCCTCTTTGTACATTATATACATCAGGCTCTAGATACCGGCTCCCAGGTTGATGCCATATTTCTCGCCGGCCGCGGTGGTCTCGCGGTTCTAGGCGCGCAGTCCAGAACCGCGCGACTGCTACGGTCGCAGGTTCGAATCCTGCCTCGGGCATGGGTGTGTGTGATGTCCTTAGGTTAGTTAGGTTTAAGTAGTTCTAAGTTCTAGGGGACTGATGACCTAAGATGTTAAGTCCCATAGTGCTCAGAGCCATTTGAACCAAAGCCATATTTCTCGACTTTCGAAAGGCGTTCGACTCAGTTCCGCACTGTCAATTGCTCCAAAAATTGCGCCCTTGCGGTCAATCCGATGACATATGCGGCTGGACAGGAAGTTTTGTAACAAGGGAGAGAGCTGTATGTCGTCCTGCATGTGGTGATTTCAACAGAAACAAGCGTAACTTCAGGTGTGCCCCAGGGCAGCGTAAAAAGTCCGCTGCTTTTTACGATTTACATAAACGATCTGGTTGATGGTATTGACAGCGGCATTAGACTCTTTGCCGATTATGCTGTAGTCTACAGGAAAGTAGTATCACAGGAAAATTGTGAACAAATCAGTGAGGATTTGCAGAAAATACATGCGTGGTGTAATGACTGGCAGTTATCACTCAATATTAGTAAGTGTAACCTACTGCGTATAACAAGGCGGAAATCCCCATTAATGTACGAGTACAAAATAAATGCCCAGTCTTTGGAAGCGGTAACATCCGTCAAGTATCTGGGTGTGACTATTTGAAGTGATCTCAAATAAAATGATCAGATTACACAAGTAACGGGTAAGGCGAACTCTAGATTGCGGTTTATTGGTAGAATTCTGAAGCGATGCAGTCCTTCAACAAAGGAAATAGCTTACAATAAGTTGGTTCGTCCAGTCTTAGAGTACTGTTCGTCTGTTTGGGACCCTTACCAGTTAGGTCTGATTCAAGAGATTGAGAAGGTCCAAAGAAGAGCAGCAAGATTCGTGACTGGTACATTTGGCCATCGCGTTACAAATCTCATAGAAAGTTTGAAGTGGGACACACTTGCAGATAGACGGCGCGCTAAACGGAAGGAGCTGCTCACTAAATTCCGAAATCCGGTCTTCACCGAGGATGTAGAGCATATATTATTACCACTAACTTTCAAATCGACAATGATCACCATTCATAGATAAGGAAATTAGAGCTCGTACTGAGGCGTTCAGTCATTTTTCCCTCGCGCGATCCGCGTGTGGAACAGAGGAGGGGGTGGGGGGGGGGGGCAGCGGGGGGGGGGGGGGTATATGACTTATGCGCGAATTGTTCCCTCCGCCACACTCCGCTTGGTGGCTAGCGGAGTCTGTATTTTGAACTTAGGTGAGCTAAAAGCTATACAAACACTCTGCTCTGATCAACAAAATGTTTACAAATTCATATAGTCGAATTAATATAATTAAAAGGCCGAACATTAGATATTATTTTAAAGTTAATACGAAGATGGTTGTCATTGGTGGTTTAATATAGTATTAAAGCGTTCGCTTCCTTCATTTTCAAATTAAAAACAATACTAAAAATAGAAACGTAATAAAAAGTTGAATAAAAACGTATCGCAGACAGATGACTGTCCCAACATGAATTACTGCTCATTCATTATAATTTGATGGATATGCTCTGCGTAAGGATAGCCGAGGAAGGGAAATGTTAGGCGTGCAGAATGTGGATATAGGTAAAGGGAGTTGCAACAGTAAAGATGAAGGTAAATGTTAAGAGGGAGCGTGGAAACAGAAACGTAGTAGGAGATCGGGATATAGGGAACGATACTACGAAGTGCAAAGGGACAGGGAGAGATTTGGAGAGAGCGAAATAGAGGGACGGTGGGGGAGGTCTGATTTGAGGTGGGATATGGAGGAAGGATAGATGGTAGGTGAAGTTGGTGAGCTGGGTTTTGCCATAGCTGCAGGAGTCATAAAATTGTAACGAGAAACGCGGCGTGGCGCGCCTTGTGCTAGTCACAAGCTGATGACTCCACTGCTGAGGCTGTGACTCTGTCACGCAGCTCAGTGCGTTCAGTTAGTGGCTCTGCCCCTCAGTACGTCAGCCTACAAACTGGGCGACACCTCACTCCTAGCGACAGCGTCCTGGAACGCTGCCTTGCCTCCAGTGACTCTCTGCGACACCCCTACTTACTAAAAGCAACACTTGGAAGCAAAAAGTACATGAGCAAGAAAGAATCTGCAATAATAAGCGTCACCCCCCAACAAAAGCAAAACTTGTCATTGCCTCATCAGGGGTCAGCTGTTGCAGAGCCTGCTCTAATGCGCTCTGGTGACAATGACGTTCCATTACTCCAGTGTCTATGTACAGGGTGTCACTAACATCTATAGAAAACCAGTGGTCACGAACAAAAGGTTCCAGGCGGCAAGTTCTACTCGATACGCGATCGAGGGTTTTGTAAACTAGATCTTTCATGGCTACATTATGTCTCCTTAGTCTTCTTCCTATGAATCTAACGTCTATTGTTGCAACAATTTTTATGTGACCATTCCGCTTTAGGTTGCTCTATAAGTTAAGAAACTATGGATACGACGTATGTGAGAAAAGTAATGTGTGTGATTTTTTTATCCACCAAAGTTTTTTTTTTTTCAAACAACAGTATTATCCTCTTGAAAGTAGTTCCCTTCTGCAGTTATACGCCGGCGGAGTCGTCAGTCCTATTCTTGGAGGCAGCGCAGAAAGGTTTCGACTGGTAGGGTCTTTAACATGTCGGTCACATTCATCTGAATGTTTTCCAGGGTTGCAAAATGACGTCCTTTCAAGATATTATTCACTCTCGGAAAATAAAAAAGTCACAAGGACTCACATAAGGGGAATAGCGGGCTGCAGAACGAGAAAAATGTCTTTTGGTATAAAAATTTCCGTGACGGAAGTGTCTGTGTGACATAGAGTGTTGTCATAATGCTGCACTTGTCTACAATGTCCGGTATCACACGATTCATCCTTTTCCTGAGCCTTCCAAGGAAATCAATGTAAAAACCTTGGTTGACAGTTTGTCCTGGAGGAACAAATTCCTTGTGCACGGTACCCCTACTGTAAAAAAAACGGTATCAGAATTTTTTTAATCTTTGATTTTCTCATTCGAGCTTTTTCCAATCGAGAAGATGTCTCAGTGTGCCATTCTTTGCAGTCCTCTCAAGAAGATCAACGTCCACGGTTATTCGGCTCTCCTGCTCAGTTGTGATATTTTTCGTCACCATTTTGGTACAAACCTTTCGCACGTGCAAATCTTCAGCCAAAATCTGATATACAGTGAAAGTGTTTAATAGGCCACTGTAATGACACATTTCGACGCAGAGACATACAATACCTTAAAGGCTACGCCAAAGATTAAATTGACAGGGATGTAGACTGTAATCTCTGTAATGTTCGTATTGGATTCTCTTTTGCTTCATACTCCAAGAAGGAGTTAAGATACACTTTCTATTGTTACCTTGTAGGAGATGGACGTAATTTTTGATGTGTGCGGAACGGCAGCCATCTTGTTAGTATTTATGGTTTGTGCGACGAGCAGAGCAAGTCTTATTGTCTTGTGAATAAAAAAATAGTGAGAAGTATCTAAGTTTTACGAGAATTGTTTAAAGCGACGTAGTATTGTATTCCTTGGTTTCCACCGTCTTCGTGAAGTAAACCGTTGCCGACTTAGGAAGATACACACGGTCAACAAAGAGAAGAACATCGATGGCGACTAATGAATTAATATTGTGGCAGAAGGACTAAATCTACGTCTAAGGTGAGAACTCTGATTAAATCAGCAATGACGTAGAATTCAAAAATGAAATTAATCGGAATTGTAAATCATATTACAGGCAAATTTCACGCAGCACTGAATTTGTCCGCATTCAAGCCGGCCAATACAGTCCGTAACAAAGCCTGTCAAAAATTCTAAAGTTATATTTCCATATCCATAATTTTTTTCTCTTTTCAAAAAATCAATAAATTTAATTTTTTTATTTATTTCACCAAAACCACCCACCATCCTTATTGCTAAACATCGGTCTGATCTTACGAGAGCACGCACATATTCGATGTTTTCGTTGGTTTTTGAAATTGAAGGTCTTCTTTAGCGAGGCTTGTCTTCAACGTTTTCCCAGCCTTCCAAAATGATTTTTGCCAGCGAAAACTTGTAGTAAGATATGGAATGTTCCCCACAGGCCTGTTTCATCTATTCAAAGCCTACACCCATGGATTCCCCAAGTTCAACACGAAACTTGATTGCCTGACTTGCTCTGAATAACGCTCTTCCATTTTCGTAATAATAACAGAACAAACTTCAGTGATGGTGTTCTCGAAGATCCTGTGACGGCTGTACTGATCTGAAACTTGGACTGAGCATCTGTAAAGGATGAACACACCGGTCTACACAAGTAGAGCAACACAGCTCGTAGTGTTATCGAGTCGACTCTTCTCACACACCTCGTATGAACGATGGTGGCCCATAACTAGGGACAAAAAAAAATCATTTTATAGTCTATTTGGGTGTTATTTTTGCTAATTTTGAAGCTGTTTTTGGCCAGTTTTGGCGTATTTTCTGGCAACGTATTCTCCAGTATCGGATGTTCTTTATATTTGTCTTACTTCAATGTTTTTCGGTATTGAAAGTGAATGTACATCAATGAAATTATTCTGATTGACAACAAATTTGCTTTTAGTATCGAAAAAAAATATCATTTACGATATAGGTAAAACAAAATAACTTCGCATATGGAAAAAAAAACTCCTCAATTATACACTTTTGGAAACTTATCGTTTCTCTGCCTCGTGATGGCTGGGTGTTGTGTGCTGTCCTTAGGTTAGTTAGGTTTAAGTAGTTCTAAGTTCTAGGGGACTGATGACCTCAGATGTTGAGTCCCATAGTGCTCAGAGCCATTTGAACCATTTTCTTTTGAAACTTATCGACAGAAAACACTGTCATAACTTCAAACTTCCGTTGCAGTTCCGACTCTCAATCCGACCCGTGGGTCAGTGGCTGGAGCCGTAACTCGCCGGTCGTTAATAATGAGGGATCCACCTCAAAAGTATATGTTGTTGTTGTTGTGGTCTTCAGTCCAGAGACTGGTTTGATGCAGCTCTCCATGCTACTCTATCCTGTGCAAGCTTCTTCATCTCCCAGTACTTACTGCAATCTACATCCTCCTGAATCTGCTTAGTGTATTCATCTCTTGGTCTCCCTCTACGATTTTTACCCTCCACGCTGCCCTACAATGCTAAATTTGTGATCCCCTGATGCCTCAGAACATGTCATACCAACCGGTCCCTTCTTCTTGTCAAGCTGTGCCACAAACTCCTCTTCTCCCCAATTCTATTCAATACCTCCTCATTAGTTATGTGATCTACCCATCTAATCTTCAGCATTCTTTTGTAGCACCACATTTCGAAAGCTTCTATTCTCTTCTTGTCCAAACTATTTATCGTCCATGTTTCAATTCTATGCATGGCTACACTCCATACAAATACTTTCAGAAACGACTCCCTCACACTTAAATCTATACTCGACGTTAACAAATTTCTCTTCTTCAGAAACGCTTTCCTTGTCATTGCCAGTCTACATTTTATATCCTCTCTACTTCGACCATCATCAGTTATTTTGCTCCCCAAAAAGCAAAACTCATTTACTACTTTAAGCGTCTCATTTCCTAACCTAATTCCGTCAGCATAACCAGACTTAATTCGACTACATTCCATTATCCTCGTTTTGCTTTTTTGATGTTCATCTTATATCCTCCTTTCAAAACACTGTTCATTCCATTCAACTGCTCATCCCAGTCCTTTGCTCTCTCTGACAGAATTACAATGTCATCGGTGAAGCTCAAAGTTTTTATTTCTTCTCCATGAATTTTAATACCTACACCAAATTTTTCTTTTGTTTCCTTTACTGCTTGCTCAATATACAGATTGAATAACATCGGGGAGAGGCTACAACCCTGTCTCACTCCCTTCCCAACCACTGCTTCCCTTTCGTGCCTCACGTGTTCCAACATTTCTACGGAATCCAAACTGATCTTCCCCGAGGTCGGCCTCTACCAGTTTTTCCATTCGTCTGTAAAGAATTCGCGTTAGTATTTTGCAGCTGTGACTTATTAAACTGATAGTTCGGTAATATTCACATCTGTCATCACCTGCTTTCTTTGGAATTGGAATTATTATATTCTTCTTGAAGTCTGAGGGAATTTCGCCTGTCTCTTACATCTTGTTCACCAGATGGTAGAGTTTTGTCAGGACTGGCTCTCCCAAGGCCGTCAGTAGTTCTAATGGAATGTTGTCTACTCCCAGGGCCTTGTTTCGACTCAGGTCTTTCAGTGCTCTGTCAAACTCTTCACGCAGTATTGTATCTCCCATTTCATCTTCATCTACATCCTCTTTCTTTTCCATAATATTGTCCTCAAGTACATCGCCCTTGTATAGACCCTCTGTATACTCCTTCCACCTTTCTGCTTTCCTTTCTTTGCTTAGAACTGGTTTTCCATCTGAGCTCATGATGTTCATGCAAGTGGCTCTCTTTTCTCCAAAGGTATATAAACAGGGTAAATTAATTCAAATTTTGTAAGAAAATATTATATTGAACCAGAAATGGTCAAATGTAGTATCACTTGTGTAGTAGCGTCACTGCTCAACAACGGGCGCTTGATTCAAGGTGTTATGGGTAATGTGTTAGAGTAACTTTAGATCGAGAGATGTATTGAAGACTCTCAAGTGTAAAGACGTGTTGTATCTGATGGGGGCTGGATATATACGTACTCGCTACGGGCAGTAACCATTTTTTTATTTGCAAGATATATTGATGTTTGCTAACTGCAAAAGGAATCTGAGCAGAAGTTGGAAATAAATACGGTAAAGAAAGATGATTTTTACTAACGCAATGCGCGTATTCATAAGAGATGATTGTGACTACGTATAGCACTCACATCTAATGATTTTGTAGAGCTAACTGTTAATGTATAATCAGTTTATTGAGTGTGTGTTAGTGAGCATTATTAATTTTCAAAGAGTCAAAATACAAGTTTTAAAGTTAGTGCCGTATTGTTACTTACCCCAAGTCAACACCAGTTCCCAGATCATTGTCATTTTTGATTAACTATTTTTCTCAAGAAATTATTGTTTCCGTCATATTCGATTCAATTAGAACGTATGCTAAGCAACAGCCTTGAACAATATCTGTTTGCTAACTATACAATTTAAAGTACTAACAGAGAGCTAATAAAGGTAAGAAATTTTATTATTTCAGGGATAGCATTCGTTAAGCACAGGGACCATTATCTTCAAATTGCTCAAGTTTTGTTTTTTGACCAGGTGTGGCGGTACGCCACTAAACGTGATAAAAATGATATTGAAAAGCTTCGCAAAAAAAACTGACGTCGTAACTTAATAAATATTATCGCAGAAAAATAACAAAGAATATAATCAATTAATACGATCCGCGAATGTAATTGCAATCTCTGTTCCTTTTGCAAAAGGATCGCTCACTCTTCCCTTTTGTTTCTTGGCAGAGTAAGAAGCCATTTTTGACGAGGCACGAAAACGTGTAAGTTGCATGTAACATTTAGCCTAAATATAATCAAATATTACTTAATAGTGTCGTAAAATGTTATAAATACCTACTCCTATATTCATGACCCTCCCCCCCCCCCTTGAACCATGGACCTTGCCGTTGGTGGGGAGGCTTGCGTGCCTCAGCGATACAGATAGCCGTACCGTAGGTGCAACCACAACGGAGGGGTATCTGTTGAGAGGCCAGACAAACGTGTGGTTCCTAAAGAGGGGCAGCCTTTTCAATAGGTGCAGGGGCAACAGTCTGGATGATTGACTGATGTGGCCTTGTAACACTAACCAAAACAGCCTTGCTGTGATAGTACCGCGAACGGCTGAAAGCAAGGGGAAAATACGGCCGTAATTTTTCCCGAGGGCATGCAGCTTTACTGTATGGTTAAATGATGATGGCATCCCCTTAGGTAAAATATTCCGGAGGTAAAATAGTCCCCCATTCGGATCTCCGGGCGGGGACTACTCAAGAGGACGTCATTATCAGGAGAAAGAAAACTGGCGTTCTACGGATCAGAGCGTGGAATGTCAGATCCCTTAATCGGGCAGGTATGTTAGAAAACTTAAAAAGGGAAATGGATAGGTTAAACTTAGATATAGTGGGAATTTGTGAAGTTCGGTGGAAGGAGGAACAAGACTTTTGGTCAGGTGAATACAGGGTTATAAATACAAAATCAAATAGGGGTAATGCAGGAGTAGGTTTAATAATGAATAAAAAAGTAGGAGTGTGGGTAAGCTACTACAAACAGCATAGTGAACGCATTATTGTGGCCAAGATAGACACGAAGCCCACACCTACTACAGTAGTACAAGTTTATATGCCAACTAGCTCTGCAGATGATGAAGAAATTGATGAAATGTATGATGAGATAAAATAAATTATTTAGGTAGTGAAGGGAGATGAAAATTTAATAGTGATGGGTGACTGGAATTCGAGAGTAGGAAAGGGAAGGGAAGGAAACATAGTAGGTGAATATGGATTGGGGGAAAGAAATGAAAGAGGAAGCCGTCTGGTAGAATTTTGTACAGAGCATAACTTAATCATAGCTAACACTTGGTTCAAGAATCATAAAAGAAGGTTGTACACATGGAAGAATCCTGGAAATACTAGAAAGTATCAGATAGATTATATAATGGTAAGACAGCGATTTAGGAACTAGGTATTAAATTGTAAGACATTTCCAGGGGCAGATGTTGACTCTGACCACAATCTATTAGTTATGAACTGTAGATTAAAACTGAAGAAACTGCAAAAAGGTGGAAATTTAGGAGATGAGACCTGGAAAAACTGATTAAACCAGAGGTTGTACAGAGTTTCAGGGAGAGGATAAGGGATCAATTGACAGGAATGGGGGAAAGAAATAGAGTAGAAGAAGAATGGGTAGCTCTGAGGGATGAAGTAGTGATGGCAGCACAGGATCAAGTAGGTAAAAAGACGAGGGCTAGTAGAAATCCTTGGGTAACAGAAGAAATATTGAATTTAATTGATGAAAGGAGAAAAAATAAAAATGCAGTAAATGAAGCAAGCAAAAAGGAATACAAACGTCTCAAAAATGAGATCGACAGAAAGTGCAAAATGGCTAAGCAGGGATGGCTAGAGGACAAATGTAAGGATGTAGAGGCTTATCTCACTAGGGGTAAGATAGATACAGCCTACAGGAAAATTAAAGAGACCTTTGGAGAAAAGAGAACCACTTGTATGAATATCAAGTACTCAGATGGAAACCCAGCTCTAAGCAAAGAAGGGAAAGCAGAAAGGTGGAAGGAGTATATAGAGGGTCTATACAAGGGCGACGTACTTGAGGACAATATTCTGGAAATGGAAGAGAATGTAGATGAAGACGAAATGGGAGATACAATACTGTGTGAGGGTTTGACAGAGCACTGAAAGACCTGCGTTGAAAGAAGGCCCCGGGAGTAGACAACATTCCATTAGAACTACTGACGGCCTTGGGAGAGCCAGTCCTGACAAAACTCTACCATCTGGTGATCAAGATGTATGAGACAGGCGAAATACCCTCATACTTCAAGAAGAATATAATAATTCCAATCCCAAAGAAAGCAAGTGTTGACATATGTGAAAATTACCGAACAATCAGTTTAATAAGCCACAGCTGCAAAATACTAAAGCGAATTCTTTACAGACGAATGGAAAATCTAGTAGACGACGACCTTGGGGAAGATCAGTTTGGCAACACTGAGGCAATACTGACGTGAGGCAATACTGACCCCACGACTTATCTTAGAAGAAAGATAAAGGAAAGGCAAACCTACGTTTCTAGCATTTGTAGACTTATAGAAAGCTTTTGACAATGTTGACTGGAATACTCTCTTTCAAATTATAAAGGTGGCAGGGGTGAAGTACAGGGAGCGAAGGGATATTTACAATTTGTACAGAAACCAGATGGCAGTTATAAGAGTCGAGCGACATGAAAGGGAAGCAGCGGTTGGGAAGGGAGGCAGACTGGGTTGTAGCCTCTCCCCGATGTTATTCAACCTGTATATTGAGCAAGCAGTAAAGGAAAATTCGGAGTAGGTATTAAAATTCATGGAGAAGAAATAAAAACTTTGAGGTTTGCCGATGACATTGTAATTCTGTCAGAGACAGCAAAGGACTTGGAAGAGCAGTTGAACGAAATGGACAGTGTCTTGAAAGGAGGATATAAGATGAACATCAACAAAAGCAAAACGAGGATAATGGAATGTAGCCGAATTAAGTCGGGTGATGCTGAGGGAATTAGATTAGGAAATGAGACACTTAAAGTAGTAAATGAGTTTTGCTATTTGGGGAGCAAAATAACTGATGATGGTCAAAGTAGAGAGGATATAAAATGTAGACTGGCAATGGCAAGGAAAGCGTTTCTAAAGAAGAGAAATTTGTTAACATCGAGTATAGATTTAAGTGTGAGGGACTCGTTTCTGAAAGTATTTGTATGGAGTGTAGCCATGCATAGAATTGAAACATGGACGATAAATAGTTTGGACAAGAAGAGAATAGAAGCTTTCGAAATGTGGTGCTATAAAAGAATGCTGAAGATTAGATGGGTAGATCACATAAGTAATGGGGAGGTATTAAATAGAATTGGGGAGGAGTTTGTGGCACAACTTGGCAAGAAGAAGGGACCGGTTGGTAGGACATGTTGTAAGGCATCAAGGGATCACAAATTTAGCATTGGAGGGCAGCGTGGAGGGTATAAATCGTAGAGGGCGACAAACAGATGAATACACTAAGCAGATTCAGAAGGATGTAGATTGCACTGAGTCCTGGGAGATGAAGAAGCTTGCACAGGATAAAGTAGCATGGAAAGCTGCATCAAACCAGTCTCAGGACTGAAGACCACAACAACAACATATTAATGAAGCGGCAATATCAATGTTTTTATGCAAGTTTTATGGGGGAACATTGGTGCAGAGGTCAGCGTGTAACCTCCCCCTCACTTATTGACCTTAATGACAGTGAAAAATTAAAGTGCGTGTACCTAATGGAAATTTGGGAAAAGCAATCGTCACCGAAGTCTATTTGTCGATAAAGAGGGAAGAAAGGGTTACATCTAAATGAAAGGCAAAATGCAAATGAAACTGGTGGAAATTAATTTTGAAAAGGGGTAAAGTTAATAAAGAAAGTTAATGTGCGGCCGTTACGTTAACAATTAACTAGCGGTAATTAGATATTTGAGATTTGGGGGAAATTACGGTCGCCAGTCCTAAGGATAATTACTATAGTAACTGAAAAAGAAAGGTTATTACACATATAATTAGCACTAGAAGCGTGGCAACTGAAGGTTGACACGTGTAGTGTGAAAACTGAAAGTTTGTCAGAAGTAATAAATTTCGCTACACTCTCACTTAATTTAGCAACAGAATTAATAAAACCGGAAAATCGAAAGTTAATTTAGTGACTGAAGTTAATAGTGAGCTTTCTTTCTGAAGCACATCGAAATTCAGTAAAATACGGTTAGTCTTGGACTACCTCAACAATCATTTCAAAAGCTACTTGAATCAACGCAATTTAGAAATAAGAGATTTAACTTTGAACTTGAATTAAATGATTCTGAACAATTAACAATAGTAAAATTTAGTACGTACTAAGCTGAGCTGCAGTCTCAGGTAACTAAAATACGGTAACAAAACTCGCACTCTTAATTTGTGCTTGTGCAATCTAAATATTGTAGCCAGCTATGAATACCTTAACTGAACTTTGAAATTAAAGCAGTGAAATCGAATGATGCTGGAGTTTGAATTTCAACGACACTCGGGCTCATTTCGGAAAAGGAAGGGACCCTGCTTGGCAATGCAATTGCGACAATGAGCAACAAAGGTTCATGCTAAGTTGCTGTAATTTTGTGAAGCAACAATTTTAAAAGTTTGAAAAGCAGTGGTCTGCCATACAGTTCTAAAACTTTACGTGCTTCCAGTCTTCCTTGTTGGCTGATTGAAGGTTTGAAGCCGTCGATCGAGGAGGTGGCGACAGTCACGCATTGTCGGCCGTCGCTGTTGCAGAAGCTGGATGTTGGCACGCCTTCTTCTCGACACGGTCACTAGACGAAACGGGCTCTTGGTGTGCGCCAGCTAATGCTTCCCGTCCGCGACACCATGTCAGAAACTATCATCGCAAGTCGAGCGCAATTACATGCTGCCAAACCCCGACTCGCGGGAGCTTCACACAACACACCTGCTCCACTGCACCACCCCAGCCAGACTCCCTCTCTGCCCGCGCTCCACGCTACAGAGTTAACACTACCAAAGATCCTAAACACTTTGGTTCTCCACACGACCTATCGATGTAATGGTTCGATAGCATAGTTTCCCTAGGCCAGACCCAGCGTAAAAATACAAATAAATCTTTACACAACAAACCAATAATACATCGACATAAATGCATATATATACAAATAGTAAAACAATTACAATATAAAAAGACACAGAAACGTCATATATTCAGGTAACAAAATAAGGAAAAAAAATTATAGTACAATAGATGGAAATACGAGGATATGCATTTCCGGCGTTACAAGCGCCATTGTTCTAGATGATAACGGCCCAGAGTCGTAATAAATATCTTAATATTTGCTAATTTTGTTAAGAAAAATAAATGTAAATGTAGGAAAATTTTCTTGATTAGCGGTTCTTCCTTTGAAACAGTAAAAGTAGTCAGTTTTTCCAATATTGGATCAAAATATTTGAGTGAAGTGACTTAAATGAATCTTTTAATCCCCGCTTAACGGGAATTGCGAGAATCTCCTTAACCTTGCATTTTGATGAAAGTAATAAATAATTATCATTGGTTAATTTCCATATCAAAATACAAAATACAGCCATATTTCTGATGTTACATGTTAGTAGTGTCTTTTAATATAAAAACATCGTGTCGGGCTAACGAACTGCGAGAGGTACCACAACTGAGTCACTGACGTAAATAATTTTCCAGTTGTGAAGCAGCCAGAATAACACTAACCTTTTATGTCATATAAATACTAATACCTAAAAAGAACCACCACACAGGGCCAATTTGAAATCAGTAACGTTGCATCAGGTTCAGTTTTTGTGTTACATAAATTTATGCAGTTTGGGTTAGGTTGAAAGTCTCGAGAGTTTACATTCTCGCAGCTAAATTAAAGGTACATTCTTGCAGTCAGAAGAGTTCAGTACAAGGCAAAGCGCATAAGCGACGAGATAAAATGCACGTTGATATGTCATTCTCATTCTAACAGTTGTTTCAGACTAGTGTCAGTTACGCAATTTCAAACACATTTCAAACGTACATGTTTCACACGCGTTGGACAATTGAATCGGTATTGTGGCGTAGCGGTCCAGATCGCGCGTCTGCAGCCAACGACATCCGTTCTTCCTCGAATCGCCTTGGTTCAAATGGCTCTGAGCGCTATAGGACTTAACATCTGAGCTCATCAGTCCCCTAGAACTTAGAACTACTTAAACCTAACTAACCTAAGGGCATCACACACATCCATGCCCAAGTCAGGATTCGAACCTGTGACCGTAGCGGTCGCGCGATTCCAGACTGAAGCGCCACGCCTTGATCCTCGCAACAGACATAAAGTGTTCTAGTACACTTGTGTTACTCTCTGATGAATTTCCATTCCCCGCACTCCAAACCCACTTTTCTGTTCTTCTGAAACCTCCACGTCACAGTTTTCTTCTCGACTGAGTGCAGTGAACGACCGTCGCTTGCACGTGATTGCGTAAGACTCCTAAATCTGTGCTGAACTGTCCGCCATGCTTTTCCCGAAGCAGAGCATATACATACTCGTTTACATACGAGTGGAAATTTCTAATTAAATGTATTCAAGAATTCGTCTTAAATATGGGTGGCTGCTCAGCTGTGAACTGCACTAACTATTGCAAAAATGGTTTTTCCATGTTTAAAATTTATAGTGACCATGAATAGAAAAAGGTGGGCCACAGACAGCTGGAGAGATAATTGGGAACCACCCCGCGCTTTGTTGTGTGTTGCAAATATACTTTAATAAACACGAAACCAGTTGTATGCAACTGAGTTTCTTCTCAGTCGAAAACTCTACTGAAGCATTTCCTCTCAAATTTGTTCCATTCCTGAGATATTTTCATAATTAGCAAAGTGGAGAGGAATATTTTTGTATATTCATACGTCTTATCACAAACATACATACTCAAACAGAACGATACTTAACGCTATTTATCGTAAAGCCACGATAGAACGAATGATAAATTCGCATATTTTTATAGCGAATTGGTCATTGCGAGGGAACCTGCACAAGTAACATAACCTTCAAAAAATAAAGATTTTACCACAACTCAGCAAGCAACAAACCTGTCATGAAGTACATAAAATGAATACTGGTTAAATGATGGATGAAACTATAAATAAAAATTCGTTTCACTTTGAGATGAAACTATACTTTCCCCCATCTCCGTACAACAAAAATGCGGCATTTCGCAAATTACTTCCTTCTGAGTAAACAATAAACACTTCTTTTACAAGTGGCCGTATACAGCAAAACTAATAGCTACAGGTTGTTACTACATAACACCCATATTTGAAGACAATGGTGCCGAGTTCTTAACTCATTACAGTTAATATTTACACGCTATCACGCAAGTTCCGACCTACGTTTCTATAGTCACGTAATATTATATTTCAATTTTTCTATTATAGGTAAAGGGAATCCTAAATATCTCTACAAACATTAATTACTGTTTGGTTCACTTCATACATGAAATAGCAAATATTTTATAAGAAATGCCGTAAAAAGTTGCGTTGACAGGTTAACCACCCATAAGGGAAACATTGCTGAATCCCCAGAGATCGGAAAAGCATGCGGGACGTTTCAGCCACTTATACAGGAGCTCTATGCTCGCTCTTGTCGTCACATGGCTGTGCTCCCATGTCCCTGGAGCGGCGAATCTGAGGACTCAGTTCTCCTACAGGCACCTCACTTTCTTCCATAGGCAATGGCTCTACGAGGTTTTTATTTTACAGCCTTCGGCTCCTTTCTTTTTGAATGCGCCATATAAAACATTACTCTTGCCTCTAAGTAGGTATCAGCAAAGTGTGCCACACTGGATGATGTCGCACACTTATTAATATTGTTATTGTTATTTATGGTCTTCAGTCCGAAGGATGGTTTGATGAATCTCGCTACTCTATCCTAGCAAGTCTTTTCTTAATTACACTGCCGCAAAACAAAAAAAAAAAAAAAAAAAAATTAGTATGCCTGGAAAGACGACGTCGATCTTGATCCGATAATGGCATTCCATTAGAACTACTGATAGCCTTGGGAGAGCCAGTCCTGACAAAACTCTACCATCTGGTGAGCAAGATGTATGAGACAGGCGAAATACCCTCAGACTTCAAGAAGAATATAATAATTCCAATCCCAAAGAAAGCAGGTGTTGACAGATGTGAAAATTACTGAACTATCAGTTTAATAAGCCACGGCTGCAAAATACTAACACGAATTCCTTGCAGACGAATGGAAAAACTGGTAGAAGCCGACCTCGGGGAAGATCAGTTTGGATTCCGTAGAAATGTTGGAACACGTGAGGCAATTCTGACCCCACGACTTATCTTCAGGAACCACACGTTTGTCTGGATTCTCACTAAAGTTTCCAATTAAGATTTTGTCTATTGGAGGTTTCGAATATACATGCGATTTCAGTCCATAGATTCCGAACTACACTCCTGGAAATGGAAAAAAGAACACATTGACACCGGTGTGTCAGACCCACCATACTTGCTCCGGACACTGCGAGAGGGCTGTACAAGCAATGATCACACGCACGGCACAGCGGACACACCAGGAACCGCGGTGTTGGCCGTCGAATGGCGCTAGCTGCGCAGCATTTGTGCACCGCCGCCGTCAGTGTCAGCTAGTTTGCCGTGGCATACGGAGCTCCATCGCAGTCTTTAACACTGGTAGCATGCCGCGACAGCGTGGACGTGAACCGTATGTGCAGTTGACGGACTTTGAGCGAGGGCGTATAGTGGGCATGCGGGAGGCCGGGTGGACGTACCGCCGAATTGCTCAACACGTGGGGCGTGAGGTCTCCACAGTACATCGATGTTGTCGCCAGTGGTCGGCGGAAGGTGCACGTGCCCGTCGACCTGGGACCGGACCGCAGCGACGCACGGATGCACGCCAAGACCGTAGGATCCTACGCAGTGCCGTAGGGGACCGCACCGCCACTTCCCAGCAAATTAGGGACACTGTTGCTCCTGGGGTATCGGCGAGGACCATTCGCAACCGTCTCCATGAAGCTGGCCTACGGTCCCGCACACCGTTAGGCCGTCTTCCGCTCACGCCCCAACATCGTGCAGCCCGCCTCCAGTGGTGTCGCGACAGGCGTGAATGGAGGGACGAATGGAGACGTGTCGTCGTCAGCGATGCGAGTCGCTTCTGCCTTGGTGCCAATGATGGTCGTATGCGTGTTTGGCGCCGTGCAGGTGAGCGCCACAATCAGGACTGCATACGACCGAGGCACACAGGGCCAACACCCGGCATCATGGTGTGGGGAGCGATCTCCTACACTGGCCGTACACCACTGGTGATCGTCGAGGGGACACTGAATAGTGCACGGTACATCCAAACCGTCATCGAACCCATCGTTCTACCATTCCTAGACCGGCAAGGGAACTTGCTGTTCCAACAGGACAATGCACGTCCGCATGTATCCCGTGCCACCCAACGTGCTCTAGAAGGTGTAAGTCAACTACCCTGGCCAGCAAGATCTCCGGATCTGTCCCCCATTGAGCATGTTTGGGACTGGATGAAGCGTCGTCTCACGCGGTCTGCACGTCCAGCACGAACGCTGGTCCAACTGAGGCGCCAGGTGGAAATGGCATGGCAAGCCGTTCCACAGGACTACATCCAGCATCTCTACGATCGTCTCCATGGGAGAATAGCAGCCTGCATTGCTGCGAAAGGTGGATATACACTGTACTAGTGCCGACATTGTGCATGCTCTGTTGCCTGTGTCTATGTGCCTGTGGTTCTGTCAGTGTGATCATGTGATGTATCTGACCCCAGGAATGTGTCAATAAAGTTTCCCCTTCCTGGGACAATGAATTCACGGTGTTCTTATTTCAATTTCCAGGAGTGTATATCTAGATTATGATATTTTCATCCTCAGGATGCAACAAACTCACTCTTACTTGAGCTTAACTCATCAATTTCTCACGCTCCATATTTCGTGTGCGAGAACGTCGGTCGATTTGAGTGAAGAAAACAAACTGATCTGAATTTCACCGATTGTCGTCCGATGTCAGTACGTTTGGGAGATAAGATCGGCAACAGTGCGACCGCGCATGTAGTGGCATGCTGATTTGAAAAGATCGGCCGTCTCCGGCCGATGTCGGTCGTCGGCGGAATCCACCGACATCGGAGCCACTGTGACCGACAGCCAAATTCTTCAGAGCATCTCCCTCGGTAGCTGCGTGATCAGCAACATATTGTTAATCAAAGGGGCTCGGTTTGATCCCGGCTGTGTTGGGAAATTTCTCTGTTCGGGGACTCCATAATCTGTTGCCCTTATCTCCTTCCCGTAATTTTGTGTCGTCATAAGTAACACGAAAATCGTCTGCATGGCGTCTCATGACAAATGTAAGCGTAGGTAACTGCGTAACGGGGTATTGCAGGCAAATAGACAATCATCAATGGCGCATATTTAACCTTCGAGTAGCCGCGCGCCGCGCGGGATTAGCCGAGCGGTCTCAGGTGCTGCAGTCATGGACTGTGCGACTGGTTCCAGCGGAGGTTCGAGTCCTCCATCGGGCATGGGTGTGTATGTTTGTCCTTAGGATAATTTAGGTTAAGTAGTGAGTAAGCTTAGGGACTGATGACCTTAGCAGTTAAGTCCCGCATTTTCTCTGCCTCGTGATGAGTGGGTGTTGTGTGATGTCCTTAGGTTAGTTAGGTTTAAGTAGTTCTAAGTTCTAGGGGACTGATCACCATAGATGTTTAGTCCCATAGTGCTCAGAGCCATTTAGTTAAGTCCCATAAGACTTCACACACACTTGAACACAGTAGCCGCGCGGAATGTCCTGTTTCTAATGGTTTCCGAGAGAGAACGCATTTAATGTACATTGTTATTTATTTTCAGTATTATTCAATACATTGTCAGGTTTACACATGTACACTTGCATAACAGTTAGTAAACATTACAACATGTATTTTACAAAGTACCATTCACCTCCAAGCGTTTTCGTACACGTCACATTAAGGCTGTTGTACAATTCACAATAAAGCTTCTAATATCGCACTTTCAGCTTCAGTGCATCTGTGCACTCTTGGGAGAACGTGTGTTGCTTGTCTGAGTGGCTCTACACGTTCCCCAATTAGGGTAGCAGCAACCATGATGCTGCCAAGCAGTTCGTTTCAGGTATTCAACTTTTGTTAGTACAACTCAGACTTCAACGAACCCTACAAACAAAAATGTAATAGCGAAAGGTCTGGCGATGTTGGTGATCAGTTAACAGTACCACTAGCGACTAGGTTAAGAGCGACTGAGATGTTCCCTCACACATCTGGTAAAATGCGGATGAGATCCATCATGCTGGAAGTACATTGCAGTCTGCGTAGCCAACCGAAAGTCCTCAACGTTATCAAGAAATGAAGTTTCCAAAAAAAAAAAAAAAAAACGCAAGTAATTCTGTCCAATCATTCACTCAAAAATGGCTCTGAGCACTATGGGACTCAACTGCTGAGGTCATTAGTCCCCTAGAACTTAGAACTAGTTAAACCTAACTAACCTAAGGACATCACAAACATCCATGCCCGAGGCAGGATTCGAACCTGCGACCGTAGCGGTCCTGCGGTTCCAGACTGCAGCGCCTTTAACCGCACGGCCACTTCGGCCGGCCCAATCATTCACTCTTATAAAATGACTGGTCATGGACGCGCCATTGGCAGTGGGCTAGTTTAATGGCAGGAACAAATCTCGAGCAAAGAGGCTGAAAGCAACAAGAAAGGTTGCTCTAGAATAAAACGTCAAAGAGACTGGATGGCTATGACACATACTTGCTAGCTACAAGCCAAAATCAAATGGCTTGCGTAGGCACAATATCTTTGGCCTTGGTCTATTAGCTGCTTCTAGTCCAAGCAGCACATCGATGTAGCTGCTCAGTCGTGAGTTGTGCTGTATACGTTAACACGTGTTTGTATCTCTCGTCTCGGAAATGGAGCCGCATAATATTGCGCAAGGGTATGCCATTTCTTTTTGCGTTAAATTGGGTGAAAACGCGACGAAAACTTACGGTAAGCTTCAGAAGGCTTTTGGAGAGGAGGTTATGTCAAGAGGTCAAGTTTTTCGTTGGCATAAAATGTTTAGTGAAGGCAGAACGAATGTTGAAGATGAAGACTGAAGTGGACGACCACAACCTCCTGGAAAGATGTCAACTTGGCCAGGGTGTGTGAACTCCTACGATCTGATCGAAGATTATCCCTGAAAATGATCGCATAAGAATTGAACATCAATCGAGAAACGGTTTGCCTAATAATAACTGAAGATCTTGCCATGAGAAAGAGTTGTGTAAAACTGGTCCCCGAAAATCTCACACCACAACAACGAGAAACAGGGAAAAATGTGGCAGCCGATCTGTTAGAGCAAACGGAAATCAATCCAGAATTCTTGAGCTGTGTTATCACTGGTGATGAAAGTTGGTTTTTTCAGTACGATCCAGAGACAAAACGCCAAAGTTCGCAATGGTGCTCAAAGGCATCAATCCAGACCAAAAAAGTTCATTACGTTATTGTCGCACCTTGTATATGCCAGAAAAAGTTGTGCACAACTTTAGAGGTTTTCAGTTCACTCAAGATTTATTGTTGCTACACTGCATATGGAGTACATGAAATGATTACATTTGCAGATCAGTAACACAAGCGATTATGAGGCACCAGGTATTGGTACATGCTGAAACGCCCATATTAGTACGTCGCGTAATGCAGGCACAGACTCTGGTGTGCAGTCGATCGTACGGATGGTGAATGCTGAGGCACGTTAGTCCACGCCTGCTCGACCTGTTCATGTACACTCATGCTCATAAATTAAGGATAATGCTGATACATGGTGAAACAATGCTCTGGAGGGCGGTTTGTGGGTTTAAATCACCTCGGGGTATGACCGCGGTGCATTTGACCTGCTGTCGCCGCACGGTGGCGCTGGCAGCAGTCTACATACGCAGAGGTATGTTGGTGCATGTCAGAGTACGGTGCAGCGAGTAAGTGTGCAGACGTTTTCAAACGTGCTAATGGCGACTGTGTGTTGAAAATGGCGCAAGGAACACGTATTGATGACGTTATTGAGGGGTAGAATACTAGAGCGACTGGAGGCTGGTCAAACACAGCAGGTCATAGCATGGACCCTCCGTATGCCACGAAGTGTGATATCAAGACTATGGCAACGATTCCAGCAGACAGGAAACGTGTCCAGGCGCTACAATACGGGACGTCCACTGTGTACAACGCCACAAGAAGACCGATATCTCACCATCAGTGCCCGCAGACGGCCACGGAACAGTTGTCTCCAGACACACAGTCTACAGACGACTGAACAGACATGGTTTATTCGCCCGGAGACCTGCAAGATGCATTCCACTGACCCCTGGTCACAGGACAGCCCGTAAAGCCTGGCGTCAAGAACACAGTACATGGTCATTGGAACAGTGGTCCCAGGTTATGTTTACAGACGAGTCCAGGTATAGTCTGAACAGAGATTCTCGCCGGATTTTCATCTGGCGTGAACCAGGAACGAGATACCAACCCCTTAATGTCCTTGAAAGGGACCTGTATGGAGGTCGTGGGTTGATGTTGTGGGGTGGGATTATGATTGGTGCACGTACACCCCTGCATGTCTTTGACAGAGAAACTCTAACGGGTCAAGTGTATTGGAACGCCATTTTGCACAAGTATGTCTGCCTTTTCAGGGATGCAGTGGGCCCCAACTTCCTCCTGATGGATGATAACGGACAGCCCCACCGAGCTGCCATCGTGGAGGAGTACCTTGAGACACAAGATGTCAGGCGAATAGAGTGGCCTGCCTGTTCTCCAGACCTAAACCCCATCGATCACGTCTGGGATGCTCTCGGTCGACGTATCACTGCACGTCTTCAAACCCCTACGACACTTCCGGAGCTCCGACAGGCACTGGTGCAAGAATGGGAGGCTATACCCCAACAGCTGCTCGACCACCTGATCCAGAGTATGCCAACCCGTTGTGCGGTCTGTGTACTTGTCCATGGTGATCATATCCCATATTGATGTCGGAGTACATGCGCAGGAAATAGTGGCGTTTTGTGACGTATGTGTTTCGGGACTGTTTTCTCAACTTATCACCAATACCGTGGACTTATAGATCGGTGTCGTGTGTGTTCCCTATGTACCTATGCTATTAGCGCCAGTTTTGTGTAGTGCCACGTTGTGTGGCATCACATTCTGCAATTATCCTTAATTTATGACTGTAGTTCTGTAAGAGTTGGTTCACGAGTCGCACCAGTCATTTCTCTTCCATCATATCCAACAAGTGCTCTATTGGAGGCAAGTCCGGAGATCGTGCTGGCCAGGGAAGTTGCTGCACATCTAGCAGAGCACGTTGGGTTTCACGGACTGGGTGTGGGTGAGCATTAGCGTGGTTGGAACAAGAAGAACGGCAAAAGAATGAATCCAACAACATTCTCCACTTACCGAGCGCTGGTTAGCGTCCCCACTAGAAGTACTAAAGGTGAATGAGAGTTGTAGCTTAACGCACCCCAGCCCGTAAGGCCTGGGATGTGGCCGCTGTGTCTTGGACGAATGCACATTATGAGACAGCACTCACCGTTTCTACGTCGCACGTGCAAAGGACCGCCACTTGCGTGCGGTTAGAATTAGCTTTCATCGCTGAAGACCACGGAGCGCCATTCCAAGTGATCCTCTGACTGCACCAGTCCAGCCATGCACATCGATGCTGTGGCGTGAGTGGAAGACGGGCTATAGGTTTGCAAGCCCGTAGTCCCTCTATTAACAAGGTTCGCCACAGTTGGTGTTGACACGTCGGAGCTCACAACCCCTCTTATCTGTGCTGTAGTAGCTGTACAATCTGCCACCGCTGGCCTTACAATACGACGATCCTGGTGGGCGTCTGTGCTGCGTGGGTGTCCAAAACCTCGTCTGTGGGTACGAGAATATACACGTTACCAATGATCCAGAATGGTTGCACAACTGGTACATCACATCCAACTACTGTGGCAATTCTCCGAAAGCACCATCCCGCCACTCGTAAGGCAACAATTTGACCCTTTGAAACTCACTCACTTGGCTGTAGGAAGCACGACTGCGGCTCCGTGGCACGGCTGCATGCTCGCTTCACACATTTGCACTATACTGAGCCTTCTGTCTTTGAGCATGCCCTATCAAAGCGTAGACACAGGTGGCACTCTGGTAGCTACGCCACTACACAGTCTGTTTGCGGACGACGTTGAAACCGTTATCAGTACGTCTACTATCCCGCAAGTAATACATGCCATTGTAGTTGTTGTTGCTGTGGTCTTCAGTCCAGAGACTGGTTTGATGCAGCTCTCCATGCTACTCTGTCCTGTGCAGGCTTCTTCATCTCCCAATACCTACTGCAACCTACATCCTTCTGAATCTGCTTAGTGTATTCATCTCTTGGTCTCCCTCTACGATTTTTACCGTCCACGCTGCCCTCCAATGCTAAATTTGTGATCCCTTGATGCCTCAGATCATGTCCTGCCAACCGGCCCCTTCTTCTTGTCAAGTTGTGCCACAAATTTCTCTACTCTCCAATTCTATTCAATACCTTCTCAGTAGTTGTAAGGGGAACAGTCTGGATGATTGACTGATCTGGCCTTGTAACACTAACCAAAACGGCCTTGCTGTGCTGGTACTGCGAACGGCTGAAAGCAAGGGGAAACTACAGCCGTAATTTTTCCCGAGGGCATGCAGCTTTACTGTATGGTTAAATGATGATGGCGCCCTCTTGGGTAAAATATTCCGGAGGTAAAATAGTCCCCCATTCGGATCTCCGGGCGGGGACTACTCAAGAGGATGTCGTTATCAGGAGAAAGAAAACTGGCGTTCTACGGATCGGAGCGTGGAATGTCAGATCCCTTAATCGGGCAGGTAGGTTAGAAAATTTAAAACGGGAAATGGATAGGTTAAAGTTAGATATAGTGGGAATTAGTGAAGTTCAGTGGAAGGAGGAACAAGACTTCTGGTCAGGTGACTACAGGGTTATAAACACAAAATCAAATAGGGGTAATGCAGGAGTAGGTTTAATAATGAATAGGAAAATAGGAATGCGGGTAAGCTACTACAAACAGCATAGTGAACGCATTATTGTGGCCAAGATAGATACGAAGCCCATGCCTAGTACAGTAGTACAAGTTTATATGCCAACTAGCTCTGCAGATGATGAAGAAATTGATGAAATGTATGATGAGATAAAAGAAATTATTCAGGTAGTGAAGGGAGACAAAAATTTAATAGTCATGGGTGACTGAAATTCGGCAGTAGGAAAAGGGAGAGAAGGAAACGTAGTAAGTGAATATGGATTGGGGGTAAGAAATGAAAGAGGAAGCCGCCTGGTAGAATTTTGCACAGAGCACGAATTAATCATAGCTAACACATGGTTCAAGAATCATGAAAGAAGGTTGTATATATGGATGAAGCCTGGAGATACTGACAGGTTTCAGATAGATTATATAATGGTAAGACAGTGATTTAGGAACCAGGTTTTAAATTGTAAGACATTTCCAGGGGCAGATGTGGATTCTGACCACAATCTATTGGTTATGACCTGTAGATTAAAACTGAAGAAACTGCAACAAGGTGGGAATTTAAGGAGATGGGACCTGGATAAACTGACTAAACCAGAGGTAGTACAGAGTTTCAGGGAGAGGATAAGGGATCAATTGACAGGAATGGGGGAAAGAAATACAGTAGAAGAAGAATGGGTAGCTTTGAGGGATGAAGTAGTGATGGCAGCACAGGATCAAGTAGGTAAAAAGACGAGGGCTAGTAGAAATCCTTGTGTGACAAGAAATACTGAATTTAATTGATGAAAGGAGAAAAAATAAAAATGCAGTAAATGAAGCAGGCAAAAAGGAATACAAACGTCTCAAAAATGAGATCGACAGAAAGTGCAAAATGGCTAAGCAGGTATGGGTAGAGGACAAATGTAAGGATGTAGAGGCTTATCTCACTAGGGGTAAGACAGATTCAGCCTACAGGAAAATTAAAGAGACCTTCAGAGAAAAGAGAACCACTTGTATGAACATCAAAAGCTCAGATGGAAACCCAGCTCTAAGCAAAGAAGGGAAAGCAGAAAGGTGGAAGGAGTATATAGAGGGTCTATACAAAGGCGATGTACTTAAGGACAATATTATGGAAATGGAAGATGATGTAAATGAAGATGAAACGGGAGATATAATACTACGTGAAGAGTTTGACAGAGCACTGAAAGACCTGTGTCGAAACAAGGCCCCGGGAGTAAACAACATTCCATTAGAACTACTGACAGCCTTGCGAGAGCCAGTCCTGACGAAACTCTACCATCTGGTGAGCAAGATGTATGAAACAGGCGAAATACCCTCATACTTCAAGAAGAATATAATAATTCCAATCCCAAAGAAAGCAGGCTGCGGCTGCAAAATACTAACGCGGATTCTTTGCATACGAATGGAAAAACTAGTAGAAGCCGACCTTGGGGAAGATCAGTTTGGATTCCGTAGAAATGTTGGGACACGTGAGGCAATACTAACACTACGACTTATCTTAGAAGCTAGATTAAGGAAAGGCAAACCTACGTTTCTAGCATTTGTAGACTTAGAGAAAGCTTTTGACAATGTTGACTGGAATACTCTCTTTCAAATTCTAAAGGTGGCAGGGGTAAAATACGGCGAGCGAAAGACTATTTTCAGTTTGTACAGAAACCAGATGGCAGTTATAAGAGTCGAGGGACATGAAAGGGAAGCAGTGGTTGGGAAGGGAGTGAGACAGGGTTGTAGCCGTTCCCCGATGTTATTCAATCTGTATATTGAGCAAGCAGTGAAGGAAACAAAAGAAAAGTTCGGAGTAGGTATTAAAATCCATGGAGAAGAAATAAAAAATTTTGAGGTTCGCCGATGACATTGTAATTCTATCAGAGACAGCAAAGGACTTGGAAGAGCAGTTGAATGGAATGGATAGTGTCTTGAAAGGAGGGCATAAGATGAACATCAACAAAAGCAAAACGAGGATAATGGAAAGTAGTCGAATTAAGTCGGATGATGCTGAGGAATTAGATTAGGAAATGAGACACTTAAAGTAGTAAAGGAATTTTGCTATTTGGGGAGCAAAATGACTGATGATGGTCCTAGTAGAGAGAATATAAAATGTAGACTGGCAATGGCAAGGAAAGCGTTTCTAAAGAAGAGAAATTTGTTAACGTCGAGTATAGATTTAAGTGTGAGGGAGTCGTTTCTGAAAGTATTTGTATGGAGTGTAGCCATGTATGGAAGTGAAACATGGACGATAAATAGTTTGGACAAGAAGAGAGTAGAAGTATTTGAACTGTGGGCTGCAGAAGAATGCTGAAGATTAGATGGTTCAAATGGCTCTGAGCACTATGGGACTTAACATCTTAGGTCATCAGTCCCCTAGAACTTAGAACTACTTAAACCTAACTAACCTAAGGACGTCACACACATCCATGCCCGAGGCAGGATTCGAACCTGCGACCGTTGCAGTCGCGCGGTTCCGGACTGCGCGCCTAGAACCTCGAGACCACCGCGGCCGACGAAGATTAGATGGGTAGATCACATAACTAATGAGGAAATATTGAATAGGATTGGGGAGAGGAGACGTTTGTGGCACAACTTGACAAGAAGAAGGGATCGGTTGGTAGGACATGTGTTGAGGCATCAAGGGATCACAAATTTAGCATTGGAGGGCAGCGTGGAGGGTAAAAATCGTAGAGGGAGACCAAGAGATGAATACACTAAACAGATTCAGAAGGATGTAGGTCGCAGTAGTTACTCAGAGATGAAGAAGTTTGCACAGGATAGAGTTGCATGGAGAGCTGCATCAAACCAGTCTCAGGACTGAAGACCACAACAACAACAATAGGCGTAGATTATAACACCAAAAAATAATTTGTTCAAGTGAAAAGGGTGGTGTATCTTACGTGCTTGTAGCTATTGCACATGTTTTTTTTTTATCTTAGGTTTTCATTAATTGTCTACAAATTATTATTACTGCTTACTGGCGTTTTGTGGCAGCAGTGTTGTGAGTCTGTTAATATGAAGTGGTTTACAGACGTGATGTACTTTTAAGTGCTTTAGGTTTTCAGAATATCTTACGGCTACACTTTATGCTTGTCTTTGACTAGTGTGCTAAACGACAGTCATTGAAGGTTAATTCACGTAAGTCTGCACAACTTTAAATAAATACAGCGAAACAGAGTGTTTATAGAATGAGGTTTCTTCGCTGCAGCGGAGTGTGCGCTGATATGAAACTTCCTGGCAGATTAAAACTGTGTGCCCGACCAAGACTCGAACTCCGGACCTTTGCATCTCGCGTGCAAGTGTTCTACCATCTGAGGTACCCAAGCACAACTCACGCCCGATCCTCACAGCTGTACTTCTGCCAGTACCTCGTCTCCTAACTTCCAAACTTTACAGAAGCTCACCTGCGAACCTTGCCGAACTAGCACTTCTGAAAGGAAGGATATTGCGGAGACATGGCTTAGCAACAGCCTGGGGGATGTTTCTAGAATGAGATTTTCACTCTGCAGCGGTTCGGAGGAGAGCTTCTGTAAAGTTTGGAAGGTAGGAGACGACGGACTGGCAGAAGTAAAGCTGTGAGGGCGGGGCGACTGTCGTGCTTGGTGGCTCAGATGGTAGAGAACCTGCCCGCAAAAAGGCAAAGGTCCCGAGTTCTAATCTCGGTCTGGCACACAGTTTTAATCTACCAGGAAGTTTCAGAGTGTTTATAATTTGCTTTTAGAGGTCACCACGAATTGTGTATGTAACAGATCGTTTCTCCTGTCATCTCATATAAAACTTGTCTAGTTATTCCGATAACGGAAGACAGAGTGTACAGTACTCGCCACAGTCTTTACGAGACAGGAAAGCTTATCATATGCATTCGGTCTCTCTTTAACAAAAAAAAATGGTTCAAATGGCTCTGAGCACTATGGGACTTGACTTCTGAGGTCATCAGTCCCCTAGAACTTAGAACTACTTAAATCTAACTAACCTAAGGACATCACACACATCCATGCCCGAGGCAGGATTCGAACCTGCGACCCTATCGGTCGCGCGGTTCCAGACTGTAGCACCTAGAACCGCTCGGCCACTTCGGCCGGCTCTCTAACAGCAGAAGACGCTATGCAGCAATCATATCCAAGCTCAGAGGCATCGCAGTATCCACCCCACCCTAAGAGGTTAAAATCTAACCTACTTCATAGATAGAATATATTCTCACCTGACATAACCTCCTTGACCCTGCCAAAGACTGACGAAGATCAGAGACACTAGGACCAGGCTGTTGGCCGATGTTATCGTGTGACCTCTGGCGACGGTGTCTGACGACTATGGTCGGTGCCACAATGAACGCAGCCTTAAAGGAACGGGAAGAATCGGGCGCTACTTTAAATGACTCGTTCGAGTGCGGGATGCATTTAATCCCTTCGCAGGTTGAATACCTGGTATAATGCAGTCTGTTTCTTAAGTTATAAAAATAAGTGTTAAAGAATATTCGGAGGCATTTAGAAATCAATGGAAACTTATCGGAAAAATGCTTAGTGTGAAGAAGTCATGAACTGTGTTTCAGCAGACAGGCGTTAGCTTCATTCATCTTGAATCGTAACAGCTTGTTTTTCATGCGATTTAGAAGCTAATTTGGGTTGCATGATTAACTGTTATGCCATTAGGTGGGACTCATATAAGTAATTTTGTCTTTTGAGCTCTGTAACGTAATTTTCAACGACTTCATGTCAAAGTAGTCACTAGTATTATTTCCATCCATTGGTAGGAACATGTATTGTCAATTGGTTTAATTGAAATTAAGGCTCCTAGAATGAAATTTCACTCTACAGCGGAGTGTGCGCTGATATGAAACTTCCTGGCAGATTAAAACTGTGTGCCGGACCGAGACTCGAACTCAGGACCTTTGCCTTTCGCGGTTCAAGCGCGAGGTATTAGGGGAATTAAAGCTGTGAGGACGGAGTGTGAGTCGTGCTTGGGTAGATCAGTCGGTAGAGCGCTTGCCCGCGGAAGGCGAAGGTCCCGAGTTCGAGTCTCGGTCCAGCACACAGTTTTAATCTGCCAGGAAGTTTCGAAATTAAGGCTTTTTATTTAAGAACAATCGAGTGACAAAAGGGATACTAAATACACTGTAATTATAATGTTTGAAACCTGTAACATCTCTGTTTATCATAGTGTCAGCTTGCTTCTCTACTGTCTGACATAACAACATCTTATTATAAGAAACCGACTGTGTGTGAGAGTGGGAAGGGGTGGGGGGCGGCAGTATGTTGTAAGATTTTGAGCAGCACTCTGTGTCGTAATAAATTGTACATCTGAAACAATAAGTAACTTTTCACGGAGTTCTGTCGCCCATTTTCACATAAGAAACTTACAGGTGCTACGGTCGCAGGTTCGAATCCTGCCTCGGG
Organism: Schistocerca nitens; assembly: GCF_023898315.1. NCBI lineage: Eukaryota > Metazoa > Arthropoda > Insecta > Orthoptera > Acrididae > Schistocerca > Schistocerca nitens. The sequence goes on from NC_064620.1 coordinate 450,272,146, forward strand.
CATGGATGTGTGTGATGTCCTTAGGTTAGTTAGGTTTAAGTAGTTCTAAGTTCTAGGGGACTGATGACCACAGCAGTTGAGTCCCATAGTGCTCAGAGCCATTTGAACTTACAGGAAACATTAACTACAGCGAAGCAGGAAAATGAAGAAATGTGTGGTCAACTTTTATTATTTTGCACAAACTGAATTACACCCGGCAAATTTCAAGAACATTTGTTTCCACTACCATTGACAAAATATTTTGTGAAGATGTTTCCTATTAATTACTTTCTGCTGACAACAATTATCCCCAACAAGGCGGCTAAACTGCAGTATGTAACTATAAAAAGATAGCAAGATTCTCTATTGAACTTAAAAACAAATTTTCATGTCTCTTTTCCCATGTATGTAGACTTCAGGAGTTCGTCCCTACTTCAGGACTGCTTTAATTTCTCTTGTCATAAGCTCGAAGGCTTCAGGAATTTTCCGACTTTAAATATGTGGTTTATAAGGTAAACCAGACAATGCTTGATAACAACCGATATGTATTTTCGGAAAACGTTTGGGAGCGCGTATAAACTTTCACTATGTGTCACCCGGTATAGATACAGTATGTGTCGCAATGTGGCAGCTAATATGTGTCAGCTGAGGAGGGACGTAAGCTGTGCTAAGTGAGTAATGACAGCTCGTGATTACACAAAGGCGTGCCCACAATCACTGCGCGAGCTTCATGGGAGAACATCTCGACGTAGCAGCCAACAGCGGAAATCTCAATAGAAACAGCGTCCACGTCACCCGTAACGTGGGGTACCAGGAAGGGGGCTGGGCGGCAAGTAGAATCATACTGCGCTGCGCATGCGTGCACCCAGGGCAGCCAACTGCTGGACGTGACGTCGTGTCGCGCTCTGGGCACGCTGCCAACAGTGCAGTGCTGCGCTCGCGTCACGTACAGCCCGCGCACCTGACTCACCCAGATAATACCACTGTAATGCTTTTCGGGGAAACTTCTAGCACGAAGAGGCCGCTACACTGAACCTGTGGAACTTTCTATATTTACAAAGCTCGCTAACTGGTACGTCTCTCTAGCCTGTCGTAAACAGATAACAAGTGTCACACAATAGTACTCGTCACACACTTCCCAGAAGCAACGCTTATACTCACAACCATCCGCAAGGAGGGGAGAGAATGGGTGGGAGTAGACGAGGCACTTGACCCCATCCTCAAATCTGAATACATGCTTTTTATATATTACAATACTTTCATAAATTTCTAGCAATGACTGTTTGCTATTCTACTACACTGAATCAACTGAGACCTTCTCGAACTCGTTTGTGTGCAACCCAGCACAAACTGCAGGCCGACGAATTCTGCAGTTCAGTTCGCCTAACTGCACAATACCCTAACAAACTTCAGACGAGGACTGCATTCGTTCCGCTGTTGAAGGTCAAATGGTTCAAATGGCTCTGAGCGCTATGGGACTTAACTTCTGAGGTCATCAGTCCCCTAGAACCTAACTAACATAAGGACACCACACACATCCATGCCCGAGGCAGGATTCGAACCTGCGACCGTAGCGGTCACACGGCTCCAGACTGTAGCGCCTAGAACCGCTCGGCCATTCCGGACGGCTGTTGAAGGTCAGTTCTACTGACCATTTTGAAGGTGATTTTTTGGGAGATTTCCCACATTTATTTGGTTGAGTACTGGCTCTTGGCTACATTTTGTCTAACCAACCCAAAAACATAGAGCTTTCAAAACACATTCTTTCTTTCTCTCTCTCTCTCTCTGTCTATCTCTTTCTTCTCCATTTTTCTTTCTTTGCTTTTTTCCAATGTAATGTACACCGGTCAGCACAACGCAACAGAAATCATGAAAGTAACGGGATAAAACCAGTAACGTGAGCAGATGTGAATTTTTGTATGCAAATGAAGCTGAAAGTGTAACCAAAGTCGAATAAGACTTCTATAAAGTTTATTCCCTGTTTCTGCACTTCGAGGAGCATTAATTTGCCAATTTTTGCTGGTTATCTATGTTGGTAGCGAATAGAATTTGTTCAATCGCTACGAATTATTTTTCTGTAGTCGATTTTTATTTTTCAGTTTATTATGGGAATTTTAATAAACCTTTAGTGATTTTGTAACTTCATTTCACAATTCGTTGTGTACTCTGGATTCAATCGTATAATGATGTAATTTCAGATTGTTGGATCAAAAAGGTGTCATCTATAATCACATTAGTAACATAAAAGATGTAATTTGCGTGTAGTATTGAATCATGCTTACCTTTTATGTATCAAACCAATCCAAGCTCACCAGACAAGCTTAAAGCTGACAATGTTAAAGTGAAATACATATTTAGCAGACACGCTATTCTTCAACGTAATTGGCATGATTAAATTGTAAATCGAAAACAATTCTTCATAAGAATTCTTCAGTTTCTTAGGTTTAATTATTTTGCTTTTGAGGCGTATATATAGTCGCAGAATATCAAGAGAATGTTATTAAATAATATTGAACGGATAAGTTCGTGAGATTGATATATACCATATTCACATTACTTACCTATTTTTTCTCGAACAACATTCCATAACACATTTGGCAGATGTGTCCGCCTACCCCCTCCCACGAATAGGAGGCTTTTTGTTGCAACCCCAGTGTCCATCAGGTGGCTGCGGTTGGTCGGAGCGAGTGGCAAACAGCCCGTGTGCGCCAGAGTTTAAAAGCTGTACATTCTGGAGATCAGAATTACGCCCAAATTTTAGCGCGATGTCGAATACTGGGGCTGTTGTTTTGCAAGCGTACTTTTTTCTGCTTCAAATACGAGGTCGAGTTAGTGATGTTTCTATGTAAACCGATAATTATCAGTCGCTTGAAAGACAACACACACACACCGATTCAGTTATATCAAAATTGGTAGTGCTAGAATTTTGCTTCTCTCTTCGAACTTTTTTTTTTTTTTGACATCCATATTTACACTTACGCTAAAGCGCCGAAGAAACTGGTATAGGCATGTGTATTCCAATACAGAGATATGTAAACCCAGGCAGAGTACGGCTCTGCGGTCGGCAATGCCTATATAAGTCAAGTGTCTGGCGCAGTTGTTGCATCGGTTACAATGACTGGTTATCAAGATTTAAGTGAGTTTCAGCGTGGTGTTATAGTCGGCTCACGATTGATGGGACACAGCATCTCCGAGGTAGCGATGAAGTGGGTATTTTCCTGTACGAACGTTTCACGAGTGTACAGTGAGTATCAGGAATGCGGTAAAACATCAAATCTCTGACATCGCTGCGGCCCGAAAAAGATCCTCCAAGAACGGGACCAACGACGAGAGAAGAGAATCGTTCAACGTCATATAAGTGCAACCCTTCCGCAAATTGCTGCAGATTTCAATGCTAGGCCACTAACAAGTGTCAGCGTGCGAACTATTCGACGAAACATGATCGATATAGGCTTTCGGAGCCGAAGGCCCACTCGTGTACGCCTCACCTTGGCCCATCAACACTGAAATTGTACTGTTGATGACTGGAAACATTTTGCCTAGTCGGACGAGTCTCGTTTCAAATTGCATCGAGCGGATGGACATGTACGGGCATGGAGACAACCTCATGAATTCATAGACCCCGCATGTCAGCAGGGGACTGTTCAAGCTGCTGGAGGCTCTGTAACGGTGCGGGGGATGTGCAGTTGGAGGGATATGGGACCCCTGATACGTCTGGATACCGATTCCGAGAGGTGACACGTACGTAAGAATCCTGTCTGATCACCTGCATCCATTCATTTCCATTGTGTATTCCGACGGACTTGGTCAATTCCAGCAGGACAATGCGACTTTCCACACGTCCAGAATTGCTACAGAGTGGCTCCAGGAACACTCTTCTGAGTTCAAACATTCCGCTGGCCACCAAACTTCCCAGAAACGAAAATTCTCTGGGAATGCCTTGCAACGTTCTGTTCAGCAGGATTGATTGCGTCAGTTCCTTCCAGCACTACTTCAGACATTAGTCGAGTCCATGCCACGTCGTGTTGCTGCACTTCTGCGTGCTCTCGGGGGCCCTGCACGATATTAGGCAGGTGCACCAGTTTCTTTGGCTCTTCAGTGTGTATTTGCAGCCATTTCTCTCAGCTGCTCCTTCAATTGCCCTTACCATTTCGCCCTTGGAAATTATCCAAAAACCGATACGCTAGCAGGGCAAGCGTCCAGAACGTAATGCGATGATTCCCACGGAGGTTCCACGGAACAATGCAGACAGGGATGGCTTGCTATTCTTTCACAAAGAACGCGCCGTTCAAAACATATACGAGTATTGAAAACAAGTGACCAGCTTATTAAATAATTAAAAGTGCCAAACATTTGATACACGCACAGGTAGTTATCAAGTGCTCTGCAAGCAAGCTTCGTTGCGTACACTAACTGATCAAACGCATCTGGACACCCCTGTATAATGCGGAACTGACCACTAGATCAGTGATTAATTTCTAAAATTTTACGTGCCGGAATGCACCTTTTCAGCTATACAATTGCTCTACCCTACCACCACCCCCTACCGCCCCCGTCCCCCCCATCCCGCACCACACCCCATCCATAAAAATGAAAAGTTTCGATTTTATAAATCACTTATTACATAATACTGTTCTGAAACTTTGGTTTTTGAATCATAATTTTATGTAATCAAAATAATAAAACTTCAACATTTAATACGAGGGTAATCCCAAAAGTAAGGTCTCCTATTGTTTTTATAAGTACATAGACCTGTTTATTTCTACAATGGTTTACACCAGTTTACAGGTTCAACATTTAGCTATTTTTCGACATAATCTCCATTCCTGTCGATGCATTTTTGTTGACGCTGTGACAGTTTTTGTATGCCCATGTCATACCAGCTCGCCGCCATGCTGTTCAGAAAATTATGAACCTCTTCTTTCACCTCGTTATCGGAGCTGAATCGCTTTCCGTCCAAATGTTCTTTTAACGTAGGGAACAAGTGATAGTCACTGGACTGTAGGTTGGTTGGGTGATTATATTCCACTGAAACTGCTGCAGGAGCGCAACGGTTTGCCGAGCGAAGTGTGGGCGTGCGTTGTCATGGAGAACCCTTGCTCAACATTCCTCTTCTCCGGTTCTGAATTGCCCGTCTGAGTTGTCTCACAGTACCTGTTCAAATGGCTCTGTGCACTATGCGACTTAACTTCTGAGGTCATCAGTCGCCTAGAACTTAGAACTAATTAAACCTAACTAACCTAAGGACATCACACACATCCATGCCCGAGGCAGGAGTCGAACCTGCGACCGTAGCGGTCACGCGGTTCCAGACTGAAGCGCCTTTAACCGCACGACCACACCGGCCGGCTCACAGTACCTGTAAACGTTAATTGTGGTCCTAGCGATTCAGCTCCGACGACGAGGTGAAAGAAGAGGTTCATAACTTTCTAAACAGCATGGCGGCGAGCTGGCATGACATGGGCATACAAAAACTGCCACAGCGTCTAAAAGAATGCATCGACAGAAATGGTGATTATGTCGAAAAATAGCTAAATGTTAAAGCTGTAGACTGATGCAAACCAATGTAGAAATAAACAGGTCTATGTAATTATAAAAAAATACGAGACCTTACCCTTGGGATTACCCTCGTATAAACAACACTTCGTTCCCCAGTCCTGCTTGATACAAATCGGCACAAGTGGGTAGGCTTCGTGACTATGGCGTCATGATTTAAACTGCTGCCAGTTGCCGATGAGTTAGGAAAAAGGGAAGACAGTCGACACGAAGGTAATCGACGTGTACCGACCACACACACACACACACACACACACACACACACACACACACACATACACACACACACACATATACACACTCATTGCACCTCGCCGCACGCCCCTGCTCATCGCGTCACGTTGATCATCCATTGTCATGCGCACTAAATATAGTGCCGGCGCAGCGGTGAAGTATAGTTACGTTGCGATTTAACACACGTGTAGTATTTTAAAACTGGTGCCGACTGGTTCTAGTAAGTTAAAAAAATTTCCTGGGAGGTGGCGGAACGCCGTTCCGGCGGAAATGAAGCCTTGCGGGGCCTATTGTTTTGTCAGTAGACAGTAGTAGTAGTAGTAGTAGTAGTAGCAGTGGTCGGACTGGAGAGCTCAATCAATTGGAACGTTGACTAGTTATTGGATATCGCCTCAATAACAAATCCATCAAGGACATATCAGCCTTTCCAAAGCTGCCCAAGTGGACTGCTGCCTATGTGACTATGAAGTGGAAACGCGAAGAAACGACCACACTTAAAGCAAGACAGGGTAGACCACATGCAATGACCTACAGGGATCTTCGAGCATTAAGGAGAGCGGTTGTGAAAAAAACGACATGAAATCAGCGGAAGGAATCACTTGAGTTCCGCAGTGTTACCGGCTGTGTAGCTAACACAATAACTGTGGTTGGTAGTTAAAAATAATGGGTTACAGTGCTCGAGCAGATCCTCATCGGCCATACATTTCTGGGCCGTAGATGACTGAAAACGAGTAGTTTGAAGTGATAAATCGTGCTATACATGCTGCAGTCCGATAGAAGGGTTTGGTTTTGCGAGTGGGTGGAGAGCATTACCGCCCTACATGTGTAGTGCCAATAGTGAAGTATGAAGAATGTGGTTTTACAATATGGGTGTGTTTTCCGTGGTTAGGTTCTGGTGCCCTTATTACGTTGAAGAAAATGCTAAACGCCTAAGGATACGGATGCTTTTTGCATCGTTGTTTACTGCGTACATTAGAGGAACTCTTCGAAGACAATTATTACAAGAGCGTGACAGTGCACCATCTGATTCAATAGCATCTGCGAGGCAATTGTTTGTGGACAATAACATTCCTGAAACGTTCTGGCCTGGCCGTAGTCGCGAACTGAACCCAGTGGAATATCTTTGGGACGAGTTAGGATGTCGACTATGTTGCTGACCCCAGCGTCCTTCTCTGGTTTAGGACTGGGCTGCCATTCCTTCACAGAGATTAAGACGCCTCACTGAAAATGTTCCCAGCGGAGTTCAAGCCGTGACGAAGGCGCAGGGCGAATGCCCCCCATATTAATGTCCACTAATAGGTGTCCGGATACTTTTCGTTAGATAGCCTGTTTACTGAATTTTGAATGTGGTATCTGAAGTGTTGGCAGAAGAGCCAACACCGTGTTGCTAGAGGAGGCCGAAATGCACGCGTTTAATTACACGCAGACTGGCTTGAGGTCTGGAACAGGTCAGAGAAATAAGACTAGCAAAACAGGAGGTAATTGGTAGAATACTTAACTTTAATCCATAATTGGTGAACATCTCTCTTGACTGTACATCATTTCCATATTAATATAGACTGGTAATGGCGCCTTGCTAGGTCGTAGCCAATGACGTAGCTGAAGGCTATGCTAACTATCGTCTCGGCAAATGAGAGCGTATTTGTCAGTTAACCGTGGCTAGCAAAGTCGGCTGTACAACTGGAGCGAGTGCCAGGACGTCTCTCTAGACCTGCCGTGTGGTGGCGCTCGGTCTGCAATCCTGACAGTGGCGACACGCGGGTCCGACGTATACTAACGGACCGCGGCCGATTTAAAGGCTACCACCTAGCAAGTGTGTTGTCTGGCGGTGACACCACAGTATCTTATCCTGAGTCCGTTATGGATTGTTAATGAGATATAATAAAATTACATTTTGAATGAATAATTCTTCTACGTAATTCCAATAAATATGAATCTGCATGTGTTCCTCTTTTATGGGTAAGTGATTCACCTGTCTAACTTGCGGATGATCCAGGTTTCAATATAGATACTGCAACACAGAATATGGTTTAAAAGAAAACTAAACAAAGTTAAAGGTGTTAAGGAGCAGCAGAAATGACATAAGCGACAATCTTAGCACACAATTTGGGGGACTAAAAAAGGAGAAGAAATAAAGGAAAATTGCTACCTGAGAAACAAAATAATACTGGACTGACGAAACAAGGAAGATACAATAAGCAGACCAGTATAGGCAAAGAGAGCAACTCATATTAAAAGTAGTTTGCATGTATCAAACGTACACCTTAGCTTGAGAAAGCAGTTTCTGAGGTTGTACACCTGAAATACAGCAATACACGAAAATGAAATCTGAAGTGAGGAAAAACAAGAGAAAAAAGATGAAGCTTTTGCAAAGTGGTGTTACATTAGGATGGTGAAAATTAAGCGGACTAAGCTGTTTTCAATGAAGGAAGGATGATTTAGGTTCAACGTCTTGTCAACGACATAGCCATCAAAGCACAATACGGGTTTAGAAAGTATAGCGAAAGACATATTCGTCTCTTTTCCAAAGGAACCATCCCAACATTCGCTTTAACCTATTCAGGAACAAAAGGGAAAACCTGAACTTGAAATGCCTAGCAGATGCTCGAACCCTGCTCCTTTCAAATGCTATTCTCATTGTTCGTGTCTGAGTCGGTGCAGTTCTCACAAGGGAAATTGCCCATCGCATACCCGTCAGATTTAATGGTAACGTGCCCACTGAATAGCCTGTCAAAACAGAACACAGATCAAGCATGAAAACAGGAAGAAGATGTATTGAACTGCGGAAAAAGAAGCAAAATAGGAATAGTGAGAGACGCAAGATCAACATGTGCGAGATCGCGGGACGTTGGCCGACCGTGGCGTCGTGGTAATGTGGCTACGGTGTGCGATTGCAATGGGGGGTTCGGGTTCGAATCTCCCCACCCCCCTGCCCAAAGTTTTTTTCACGAAATTATGAACTGTCTGTCCGGTCATTGATGTGTCTGTTCCCTGTACTCAAATTTGTGTCTTTATCGTGGTGTTACGTCCGTTTGCAACAGGGACGTGTAGCGAAGAAACCTCCAGATGTACGTACTTCGTATTCGTTCGACAGGAGTACCACATGTTATGCCTCTTGCGTTCCGTCTCGGAAGTTTTGACTCTAGAATTCCTTCGTTGTAGCATAGTTCACACCCGTTTATTTGATGCTTTCATTTCTGTGATAGGTCTATGAGGCATCTCACCTGCTCGCACTGTTCATCACATTTACTTGCGACGGTAATATAGCCTTACCACATGACTCATATTCTGTAACCAATGTGTAGTATGACAATTGTCAAGACTACAGAAGGAGAATAGGCACGTCAATGACCGGAAAGACATTTGTGAAAAAAAAAGGGCGGGAGGGAGATGTGAACACGTATCTCCGCCTTTATAGTCCAACATCGCGACAACACAAACACAACGCCGACGTTCTTGCAAGTTGCTCAGTGTTGTACATCTTGAGTTTCGACGTCACTGTTTCTATTTTGCTTCTTTTTTCCACAGTCCACTATACCTTCTTGTTTTCATGCTTCATCTGCGTTCAGTTTTTGACGAGCTATTCACTGGGTCACTTTACCGCTAAATCCCAGGGGGCTGCGATAGGGAGGTTTCATGGTCAGTGAAACGATAAATGTGATTAGAAGAGAACGTAACATTCGTTTTGAGGCACCGTTGTTCGGTTTCCTGGTGATCACGTGGGCGCAACACCATGTTTTGTTAAGATCGGTAGCTTAAGATCGGGAGCTATCGATCTCCTCTGGGTTTTGCGGCCGCCGCTGGCGCCACAATTTTGCTGGCGCCCGTTTTCCTGGCGCCAACTCCATACACTCCCTTCCAGAGAAGCGAAGCTGCGGGTACACCGTCTGCTCCCGTCTGATACGCAGGGACACATGTCGTCCCACGCTAAGACCGTTACGCAACAAGACTGGCGGATTGTCAGAGACGAATGCATTTTCTGGGTGTCCTGTAGACACGGTTCTGCTGCGCTACGGAAAACAGGTGCATTGCAGTGGTGCAAGAGAAACGGCGCGGCACTTGGAAGCGTACTCCAAGGTTGAAGTACATGGGACAGTACGAGTTTTGTGGGCAAAACATCTAAATTTTCACACAAGTTCATCGTTTAATGGGGTAAATGTAGTGTCGCAGCCAGCCTTAGTGAAATGGCGCGAACAATAAGAACAAGTAATTTTTGAGAAAATTTCTCTTGGAGAACAGCTCCACGAACTCTAACTATAGGAGCTGGCGTTCGTGGAGCCGTAACGCCTGCTCCTTTCACCGCCACCGCCTTCCATCACTCTGGTATGAGGTGTGAAGATGGTCTAAAACAGGCCGAAACCGGTAACCTCAGAAAAATAAGTTTCTTTCGGTTGAAACTGTTTATGTTAATTTTAAATTCAAAATTGGAACAAGCTCGCACAGATGTGGGTGACGTTGGTCCGCCGCATAGCCCATACCCTGCCCTATGGGATTTCCATCTTTTCCGCAAGATGATGAAACAACACCTGGGGGAAACAGACTTTTCAATGATGAGGACGCCCGCACAGCGGTACTCGAATAGCTCCGTGAGAAAGGAGCGGACTTCTGTCGTCGAAGAATTCAACGACTGGTAAAACGCGTCGACCGTTGTTTATAGAGACGTTATTAGCATGTTGAAACATAGTATCATGTATCTGTGTCACTTTGAAGTCTAGTGCAGCAGTCAATAAATGCTGAAATACACTCTTAGCCTGCCTTAATAAAGTGTACCATACTTTTTGAAGTATCATCATAGAATATTGGTTATGGTGATATCGAAGACATTACAGTAGCACACAAAAAAATCTGTTTTTGTCACTAGAAACAAACCTAAGCGTCTCAATAGTCATAAATGTTGCCGAAGGTTTATCAAATACAAACAGCTTTTACTACTGTAAACGTATTACAGACAAGAACGTTATTCCATTTCTCATAAACCTACTTAGACTTACAGAAATTCAGCGTGCCTACCAGTTTCTGCGGCCTATTTAAGGCATTTGACTGTATGAATCACAATACTCTAGATAAACTGAAGTTATATGGGATTGATGGTATAGCCAACCAATGGATAATGTCAAAAAGAATGAAGAAAACTGTACTTCGTAATTCAACGAATGTAGTCTGTGGACTTTACTCTGATTGGAGAGAAATCACGCATAGGGTTCCCCAATCTTAAGCAGACTATTGTTCCTCACATACGTAAACGATCTTCCAATGTTCTTAAAAGTTTCATTGACTGGTTTTCTGCGAATGGTCTCAGTCCTCAATTTTAAAAAGACACATCATATTCACTACTGCTCATCTAAGGGTACTACACCAATGATAAGTGTAACACACGGTGAGAAGATAATAAATAGGCTGGAAACTATGGTATTCTTAGGTGTCCATACTGGTGAGAATTACAAATGGAAAAATCACATTTTGGAACTCCTAGACCAAATTAGTTAACCCACATTTGCACTTAGAACCGTTGCAAATCTTGGGAAGACACGAATCAGTAAGTTGACATATTTTGCATATTTTTATTCAATAATGTCAAATGGAATAATGTTCTGGGATAACTCGTATTTAAGAGAGAAAGTCTTCATTGCTCAAAAACGTACAATAAGAATAATATGAATAATATGTGGTGCACACTCACGATCATCTTACACTCACGATCATCTTGTAGACATCTCTTTAAGGAATTTAGCATTTTGACTACCGCTTGATTACACACTATTAAAATGCCTTTGGTTGGCCTGGGCGCTGTAAAATACAAGTGTAATTAAACTACGTTCGGCAAGCTTTAAGTGGTAACGTAGTATGATAAAACATTTTATTGGATTATAGGACTTCAAAATAAACAATACGACACCAAGTGTTTCTTGAACAGCTGTGACGTAACACATCACCTACAAGTTTAACAGTGTAGTCGGTAAAGCACAGCGACACTTCGTGACTAGCTGGTCAGAGATAAAATTGAGCAGTTAGATACGCTCCATTTGTACAAGTTTAAGTAATCTTCGTATATGACATTGTATATGAATGGATGGCATGAAGCTAAAGGAAAGGTTAATATTTCTTTATTCTGTACGCAGCATTCATAGAGCGGTCACAATGACATTTCTCTTAGCACAGAAGTAATACATGGTGTAATTACAAACTGTTATAACAGTAATGAATGTGATAATACTGATGTGATAGTTTTGTAAAAAAATTAATGATTTATTAAAGAGAAAGAACTTCAAAAACTGAGCAAGAGACAATAACGCGTTGGCCCATCTCTGGCCCTTACACAAGCAATTATTTCTCTGCCTAATGGCCGCTAACGCCCCAGTTACCTGTCCTGGAGGTTAGCGTATTTTCGCGGCAGTGTACCTTTCCTCGCCTTGCCGCTGCTGTTTTTGTTCTTTTAGACTACCTTGGTCGTAGTGGTTCCTTCTGCTTCTGGATGTTGTGAACGCCGGATTCTGAAGACGCAGTGTTGTCCGCCGGTTCCGCCATGCCTGGGTTATTCCATCGTTGTGTTCAAATGGTTCAAATGGCCCTGAGCACTATGGGACTTAACATCTATGGTCATCAGTCCCCTAGAACTTAGAACTACTTAAACCTAACTAACCTAAGGACATCACACAACACCCAGCCATCACGAGGCAGAGAAAATCCCTGACCCCGCCGGGAATCGAACCCGGGCGTGGGTAGCGAGAACGCTACCGCACGACCACGAGATGCGGGCATCGTTGTGTTGATTACCAGACGTTAGGTAGATTTTGCAAGAGTGTTGGTCTGCGTTCAAACTGTCACTAGTTTGAGTTGCCATCCGGTTAAGCTAATACAACTCTTGGCTGCCTGTCTCATCGGTTACGAAGTTGAGCAACTTGCCGGCCGTGGTGGCCGTGCGGTTCTAGGCGCTTCAGTCCGGAACCGCGAGACTCCTACGGTCGCAAGTTCGAATCCTGCCTCGGGCATGGATGTGGGTGATGTCCTTAGGTTAGTTAGGTTTCAGTAGTTCTAAGTTCTAGGGGACTGATGACCTAAGATGTTAAGTCCCATAGTGCTCAGAGCCATTTGAACCATTTTTTTGAGCAACTTTCCCAGGTCGATCCTTGTAGCAGTGTCTGAGGGCCACTTTTCTCTTGGCTTGATCAGATTGTGATGATTGTTTTCTTTTTTTAAAAAAAATCATTTTAGTGTCTCTTGGAGAAGTTAACTGTTCTTAAGAATTTGCTATCCAGGCATTCAGCCGTTAAATTGTTTTTGAGTTATTGCTATTGGGGCCTTCAGCTGACAAATAATTTGAATTTCTGGTTAATAAGGCCTTCAGCCATGAGTGCAACTTGCTTAAGAATGTTTTATTAGACATTGTGTCTTAACAGTAAAATTTGATAATTGTTCCTTATTGTCAACCTCATTTGCAAATGGTTCCCAATAAAGTGTACGTGATTTAAAAAAAAAAAAACTGAGCAACCAACGGTAACTGAGTAAGGCCCCGTCCACACCGAATCCTGCCTTTCCCTAAGTCCCATGTTTCAGTAGTGTTTGGCAAGCACAAAGACAAGTAGTAGAAACCCTCGCCGTGTGCGAGCGGGAATTATCTTGCTGAAATGTAAGCCCAGGATGACTTGCCAAGAATGACACCAAAATGGGGCGTAGAAAATCGTCGAGCTACCACTGTGGCTGTCGCGAAGGCCAGCCAGTGCTATGAAATGAAACGGTTCGCCTTGTTGTCGTACCGTGTGGTGGGTGACAGTCAGGTAGGTACCCCACTGCTGAGTCTCCAGACATGTCCTCATTGATATCGGGGCCTGGAATCTCGTTGACTGGAGTACAATTGCCTTCGCTCACGAGTCCCTCTTCGAACTGAGCCCCTACGACTAGCGGAGACGTGTCTGGGGACGCCATTGGTAGAAGAAGACAAAGCGGTAGGTTGGAGCCGGTTGGTTCTCTAGGGCCACATAGCGGGACTTTACTTTCGTCTTAGTGCTGAAAGAATCTTCGGATATAATAGAAAGATAATAAGATAAAAGGTTTAGGCTTATGCCCTTACACTAATCAGGTACTTTTTTATTAGTACGTAAGCATGCATTTAGAAAGACTAGGTGACAGTCTTAGAAAGAAGCAGTCTTTTATAATAAAGTATGAAATGCATGTAATTTTTTTCATGATTATCGTTAACGACAACAGCAAACATGAATAACATGTTTTCGTTTTATAAGCCACGTCACTTCGAATAAAGCATTCGAGAGGTCGACAGCTACTCCACGAAAAAGTTCACAGCGGCTAGAGACAGGGGGATCCCATTGCTGAGCCATCTGCCATCTCATAACATTCGTCGTGGTACAAGAAGCATGTTGACATTAGGACATTTGCCCAGACTTGCACCAGGGCAAACTGACTGCATTAGCAGTGGACCTAAGAGAGAGACCTTCCTTGTGTGTCTTCATCAATTCATAAAACTTGAGAGGTCTGGCAGCACGAGGCATTAATTTCTTCACCACTTCGTCCGGCATACCATAGTCTTTTAATAACTTACCTGTCCCTCTGAAGATGGCCTGTGTCGGATCGTGACCAACATTGCGGTACGTGCCGTCACCTAATAAATGTAGCACCTTCAGGTGGTAGTCTTCAGTGTTCAGATCCGGAACGGCATTTCCTTTACTGGCGACAATGCAAGCAAGTGGCCGGCCGGTGTGGCCGTGCGGTTCTAGGCGCTTCAGTCTGGAACCGCGTGACCGCTACGGTCGCAGGTTCGAAACCTGCCTCGGGCATGGATGTGTGTGATGTCCTTAGGTTAGTTAGGTTTTTGCAAGCGAGTCCTCACCTTCACGTAATAAACATAATGCACGTCGTTCCTACTGGATAATGTTAGATTTCGGAGACTTAGCTTTCGCCAGGATATGTCGTGTGAGAGACGCCTAATGCAGTGTTCCAGTCCCCTAACAAAATCCAATACTGGCAAACGTCTCGGGGCTGGAGAAAAATTAAGCCCTATACTCAGCGCTGCAACAGATGCGTAGTCCAGTTCTTAGTTGTAAAGATAAATAACTGTTCTTTGTTCCTTATTGGACTGCGAGTCAGTTCCGCCGCAAGTCAAGTGGCCAAACTTGGTACACGGCATAGACGATGACTTGCACAAACTCGTACGCTGTTGAGCTGCCGTGGCAACGACTATCCAACTCCAATCGAATGATGGCAAGGTTGATAGCAAAAATAGTAATTTTTGGCATTAAGATCAAGCTCATACCTTCACTGCCACTGTCTCACTACGACGTGACTAGTAGTCTTCAAAATTCTGGCCATTGCAGCATTTAGAATGTGGTGGTTGATCACAGCAAAGCGAGGAATTATCTCCTCGAAGGGAAGCGGGAGTGGCAGTTTCAGACACGGTGCCGGTCCCTCGCGCCATCTCACGTCATAGGTCCCGCGGCGGACCGAAGGCGCTGTGAGCTGCCCAACCCGCCTTTCCGTGTATTCGTTACTTCGGTCCTCTCCGGAAGGTTCCAGACGATGGAATCGAGCCTACATAATGGGAGCAAAGTGCCAGTCCTGGTAGCCTGTGATTTTTCTCCTGGTAACGATGTCGGAGACAGCCATCGAAAGCTCGAGTATTTTATTCGAAATGACATGGTTTATAAACCGAGATGATTTTATTCAGGCGTGCCATCACGCAGGACTTCAAGGAAGTAACAGCAAACATTGAACATCAGGTTAGTCGATGAAAAGGAAAGAGAAAGTAGACAAAAAAAAAAGCAGAGGCATGTGCACAAGAACGGATCAGGCACTTCAACAGCTGTTGGTGCTCATGGAGTAACAGTCGGGATATGATAAAAAATAATTAACAAATATACGAACACCATGAACCATGGACCTCGCCGTCGGTGGGGTGGCTTTCGTGCCTCGGCGATACAAACAGCCGTACCGTAGGTACAACTACAACGGAGGGGTATCTATTGAGAGGCCAGACTAACGTGTGGTTTCGAGAGGGACAGCAGCCTTTTCGGTAACTGCAGGGGCAACAGTCTGGATGATTGACTGATTTGGCCTCGTAACATCAACCCAAACGGCCTTGTTGTGCTGGTACTGCGAACGCCTGAAAGCAAGGGGAAACTGCAGTCGTATTTTTTTCTAAGGGGTGTAGCTCTACTGTATGGTTAAATAGTGATGGAGTCCTCTTGGGTAAAATATCCTAGAGGTAAAATAGTCCACCATTCGGATCTTCGGTTCCGGCCACTTAGAAGGATGTTAACAGGAGGAACAAAACTGGCATTCTACGGATCGGAATGTAGAAGGGTTAAATCCCCTAATCGGGCAGGTAGGTTAGAAAATTTAAAAAGGGAAGTGGATAGCTAGAAGTAAGGTACAGTGGGAATTAGTGAAGTTTGGTGGCAGGAGGAACATGTCTTCTGGTCATGGTTATAAATACAAAATCAAATAGAGGTAATGCAGGAGTGGGATCAATAATGAATGAGAAAATAAGAATGAGGATAAGCTACTATGAACAGCATAGTGAGCATATTATTATAATCGAGACAGACACGAAACCAACGCCTACCACAGTAGTATAAGTGTACATGCCAACTAGCTCTGCAGATGATGAAGAGATTGGAGAAATGTATGACGAGATAAAAGAAATAATTCAGACAGTTAAGGGAGATGAAAATTTAATTGTGATGGGGGACTGGAATTAGATAGTAGGAAAATAAAGAGACGGAAAAACAGTAGGTGTATATGAAGTGGGGGAAAGGAATGTAAGAAGAGGCTGCCAGGTAGAATTCTGCGCAGAGAATCGTAAAAGAAGTGTATGAACGTGGAAGAGACCTGGAGACATCGGGATGTTTCAGATTGATTACATAATGGTTACACAGAGATTTAGGAACCAGATTTTAAATTGTAAGACATTTCCAGGGATAGATGTGGACTCTGATCACAATTTATTGGTTATGACCTGCAGAACAAAACTGAAGATATTGGAAAAGGTAGAAATTAAGGGGATGGGACATGGGTAAGTTGAAAGAACCAGAGGTTGTTGAGAGCTTCATAGGGAGCATTACGCAACGGTTGACTAGAACAGTGGAAAGGAATGAAGCACAAGACGAATGGGTAGCTTTAAGAGGTGCAATAGTGAAGGCAGCAGCGGATCAAATACGCCTTGTAGAAATCCTCGGATAACACTAGAGATATTGAATTTAACTGATGTAACAAGAAAATTTATAAATGAAGCATGGAACAGGGAATATAAACGTTTAAAAATGAGACTGATAAGAAGTGCAAAATGGCTAAGCAGAAATGGCTAGATGACAAACGTAAGGATTTAGGAGCATATTTCACTAGGGCAAAGACCGATAATACCTAATGTAAAATTAAAGAGACCTTTAGGGAAAAGAGAAGCAGCTTTATGAATATAAAGAGGTCAGATGGCAAACTAGTCCTGAGCAAAGAAAGGAATGCTGAAAGGTGAAAGTAGTACTATACAAGGGAGATGAACTTGAAAGCAATGCTATAGAAAGGGAAGTGGACATAGATGAAGATGAGATGGGAGATATGATACTGCGAGATGAAACTGACAGAGGTCTGAAAGATCTAAGTCGAAACAAGGCCCCGGGAGTAGGCGATATTCCGTCGGAACTACTGATAGCCTTGGGAGAGCCAGCCATGACAAAACTCTTCCATCTGATGGGCAAGATGTATGAGACAGGCGAAATACCATCAGACTTCAAGAGGAATGTAGTAATTCCAATTACAAAGAAAGCAGTTGCTGACAGGTGTAAAAATTACCGAACTATCAGTTTAATAGGTCATGGTAGCAAAATACTAATACAAATTCTGTACAGAAGAACTGGTAGAAACCGACCTCGGGAAAGATCAGTTTGGTTTCCGGAGAAATTTAGGAACACGCGAGGCAATACTGACCCTACGATGTCTTAGAAGGTAGGTTAAGGATAGGCAAACCTACATTGATAGAATTTGTAGACGTAGAGAAATCTTTTGAAAATGTTAACTGAAGTACTCTCCTTGAAATTCTGAGGCTATCAGGGGTAAAATACAGCGAGCCAAAGACTATTTTTGAGTTTTAGCCTATCCTCGATGTTATTCAACATGTACAGTGAACATGGAATAGTGGAAACCAAAGAAAAATTTTGAGTAAGAATTATATAGTTCAGGGCGAAAAAATAAAAACTTTGAGGTTTGCCGATGACATTGTAATTCCGTCAGAGGTAGCTTCTCTCCATTACCAGTTGAACTATTTCTTGTTACCTCGGGATGTGTCACGTCATTCTATCCCTTCCGTTAGTTAGATTGCGCCATAATACTCTTTTGTCACGAATTCGATGCTATTGATCTTCAGTAGTTACTCTGTCTACTATTTCATTTTCCGAATTCTTCTGTGGTTTCGAGTCACTGAAATTTCTGTTTAAAATTTCGACTGATTCTAATGAAATTCAACGTACTGATTTCAAATGTAACATAGTTTTTCTCTAGCAGGAAAGAAGGCTTAACAAATTAGGCCCTTCTGTTGTTCTTACTGGTGTTTAATAGTTTAATTAACTTATACAATGCTTTTAAATAGAAGATAAGTCTCAAAACGAAAGCTCATCATTGCAAGATATCGTATTTTGTTCTCCATATTTCCTCAAACCTTCCTTTGGTATTCCTAACAACAACATGCCTCCGATGTGTGTATAACATTCAGCAATAGTCAGCAATCATGTTGATGTCCCATCTGACCTGTTTTCTGCCTTTCATCTCCGTGGCGTTCCGATGGAACCTTTCTCCCTTCTCTGCACTTTCGTCGCCAGACTTCTTGGGAAAGATTTTGAATTATGAATGGAGGAAGCACACTTTGAAATTCTTTGAGCAACCCGATTTCAAACTTAGTCAAAATGTTTCCCAATGTGGATCCAAAGTTGGGACTCTAATATTTTCGAAGACATTCCTGTACAACTTCTTTGAAAGCTATCTCTGCCTCTTTCTACAGTGATAATATTTGTATTACAGATGCATCACGTCTAGAAAGTTTCCAAATGTCTGGGCCAATAAAAACACCTTTCGGTTTTGCTTCTGACTGTGTACGGTATTTTTCGCAAATATATTATTTTGGCAAAGTCGTTGGAAATTGTATCATTAATTCCGCTTAATGTGAGGTAGAGACATGGGAATTTTTTTTAGTACAGACAGTAGTGAAATATATTTTTGCGGCCAGGTCTTAAGGTCATTTTGGAATTACATTGGTTTTTAATGTAATTTTGAGTCTACGAGTATCAAGGATGTTCCATTCACAAAAAAGGCAGGACATACAAATTCCCTTACACACCTCAGAAAGTGAGATGGAATACTATTTCTTCCGGGCAACATTACAGTAAGGTGATTTGGTCATACTTAACCGTTGGCTGAAAGAAATAATATTCGTTCTGAATTTAATTACTCACAATACTCTATAGTTTCGCCGGCCGCGGTGGTCTCGCGGTTCTAGGCGCGCAGTCCAGAACCGCGCGACTGCTACGGTCGCAGGTTCGAATCCTGCCTCGGGCATGGATGTGTGTGATGTCCTTAGGTTAGTTAGGTTTAAGTAGTTCTAAGTTATAGGGGGCTTATGACCACAGCTGTTGAGTCCCATAGTGCTCAGAGCCATTTGAACTATCATTTCAAGACTCGGTTCGTCCATAAAAAAATTTGAAGGTGTACTGAAATTGGATAACGGTTGTGATGTACTCTAACAAATGAAATACACTTACCTCCAAAATTTTTTAGACATTCAAGTAAAAAGTAGGAGCCTGGCACACTCACTATTTGTTTTTGAGACTGTTGATAAGCATAGACACATTTCAACTGCCCCAAGTAGACAAATACGTTCTCAGTCTCTTGCTTATGATCAGTAACAGCCATTTGTGTCTCACCATAAATATGAAAGTTGTTTCAGTCTCCGACTTCCATGAGATAACTTTTTCAACAGCTCTGCAACGAGGATTTCTGGATCCAAAAACATATTTTTGAACCTTGTGTCAAAAACCCAGGCAGAGGAATTAAATGTGTGGGCTGCCTCTTCCTAAACCTCCTGTGTTCCTTCAAAAGATCAGCTTTCAAACTGGAGGCCAGCACTGATTTTGGTGAATGAACGTTTATTAACTGGGCAAAAGAGTTTGATAGTGAAATTATCAAACTATGAATGACATAGGTTTCTCATGCTAATTCTCTTGTCAAACGCTCTAAAATATGATAATACTTCTTTAATTTAATTTAATTTGGTAAAGTGGTCCAAATTTTTATTCGCCGCTTCAGTCTGCATATACATTAGACAATGAAGTAAGACACTAAGGACACTCATATGCAGAAAAAAACAGAACACCTTGAACGACTAGAGAGAGGACGATCACATTCACAGGACTTGTAAATTAGTATGATCTGCAGAAATGATTAACATATCAGTCACCTCGGTTCAGTATCTTTTCTGTTGCCTAGTAGGGACAGGGTCCGCCATGGGCCCTAATAACTTCTTCCATGCGTGATGGCATCGACGCCTATAAGAGGCGAATGGCGTCCTTTGGTATAGCCACCCATACTGCACTTCTTTAATATTTTGTAGTTCTATATCAGTCAGCATGGGCGGAGAAATAAGAATGCTGGCGGCAGTGTTTGACAAAACCACAAACCTCTATCAACCTGTGGCTCGTGACCCCCTCAAGGATTGCAAGACCTTGCTCGTGGCGTTGTAGCATGGCTGGCAAGGTCTGTTCCATGAGAATCATCTGCTATGGTATTAATGTCACACGGAAGTGACAAGGTTTTGTGAAAGCACCTTGCAAATTCGCTCACGTTCAGATCTGGTTCTTATTTATAATAATGAATACGAATGTAATTGAAGAGTTCAAATACGCAAACCTTGCAGCAGTGAGAAGCAACACGTTGTCTATCGATTTCTTCCCACTTCTGTTGAATGGAACCAGGGCGGCGAGAGTCACTAAGTCTTGTACAGATAGTATTTACCTCTGAGAGATTTACAGGGAGAGGGAAAGGGCCGCATCAACTTCCGGGCTGGAAAGACGGTACAGTGGCAGCGTCTTGTGTATTATTGTCAACTTAGTTTACGCGCCAATCATCTGCTGTGATAAAAATATCGCACAGAAAGAGAACAATTTATGAACGCGCATTTAAAAGATGTTCACGTTCAAATGTGATGCAAAATGGCTGCAACAACAAGCACATGGCTCACGTGCAAGATTTGGCACCACGGCTACCAGAATGTATTTCAGTAACAAGCTTCGAACCAAACAATGGATCGCTAGGATTAGCAGCAGAGAAACAAGGCACGAAGTACAGCAATTTCTACCAAGAGGATCTAGGATGCCTGAGCTCAACTCAGATTTTAATTCACACACTGCATGTTGACATTGTTTCTATTTCCCTATTTCTGTGGCTTCATCGGGATTCCCACAAAATCGTCGTTGCTGGTTATCTGGTTAATTTCTCATTCCTTTCGTGTAGTTAATTGTGGTAATTACCACGAAGTGAATCGTTGTTTTTTTGATATGCTTTATAAAAGAATTGAAAAGTATCTTACAAAAAACTAGTAGCTACCATCATTTGTAAAAATATATACTACATATTCCCGTAATTAATTAAAAAGAAATTTTGTCTTCTTTTGAAACTGAATGAAAGTAAATGAAATATCCATCCTGCTACATGTCTCAAAACTAGGAGTTCTGTAATACAAAAACACAGGCCTATGGAAAATGGTATTTATTTTTTATTAAAATTACGTAATTCCTTGTTTAACATTAATTCTGAATTGTGGATAATGTAGATTGTTTTACAATAAATACACCGTGTTAACGATAAATAAACGCAAAATTGGAAAACTGTTTTCAGGAACCGATCGATAACTAAATGAAGACGATCCAATAAGAAACTGTGAGAAATTCGAAAAAAGAGCTTCTTGTTTACAAACTGATTATACAGTGGGACCTCGTTTAACGAGGATAATTCACTTCTGAGTCTTACTTGCATTATGAAACATTCATAATGCGAAACATATTTTTGTGTTGGAATTCACGTAAAAAAAGTATAATTAATTCCATTCCGAAAAACTATTAAAACAGTTTATAAAATGAACATCCTTTTTTTACAAGAAATCGCCTACAGTCATTTGTGTTTACCTCATCTTCAAACAGTCATAACCACAGAAGACGGCTAGCTGAATCAAACATCTGCCTAGGTATTGGTAAATGCACAGTTTTATTGAATTCGTTTTGGTTAACGACGACATATCTAAAATGGAATTCATATAGAGGTATTTCAAGGCCATGAAGTACTTGCAACACAGTCACACACAATTTGCCAACACCATCGAAGAGACCCGAGCGGAGGTAACGGTTACAATAACGGCAACGCGCTGAATTCGCTAACAGTACAGGTGAATACTGCATTGTCGGCGGCGTTGTCTTTGTCGGAGGGTCTAATGTACTTTGTTCGTCGTAATAATAATAACATTGATGTGAAACATTACACTCTTTTTTCCTCCGTGTTTTCCGTCGTTTCATTGTCACTTCTTTCCCGCGGAGCATAAGCCATACCGTCAAAAGTGAAGTCAATAATAATAAAGGTACGATTCAGCGATTATACGCAGATGTGCAGCGCTTTATCGGCACAACTGAAATTTGATGCCCGATGTCTCTCATTTGTATTATTAAAAAGCATACTTGACATTTATATCTACCACAGGTGCCACTTAGCCAGATGAAAGTAAGCAAGGGTTATTGGTCCTAGACTACAATAAAAATACAATAGTTTCATTGAGAAGGTTGTGCCGGTTTATTTATTAATAATTTGTCAAATCGTGGTTCTACTTTTGAGACACAATCGCCAAATCATTTTCTAGTTGAAGTCTATTTCTCTCCTCAGTTATGTTCGTCATTGAAGAGAACGCCAATTCACAAAGGTAGGAAGTGGCGAATGGCACTAATAATTTCAAACCTTCCTTTGCTTTCTTCTTTTCTCTTCATCCAGAAGACGTCAATCTTTTGCGAATTAAATTCCATTTTAAGCATCCCATCAGCTGCTAAATCCATAAGTGTTTTGTCGTCGTGCTCAGATCAGCCAGTTGTGCTGACATATCTAAAAAAGGATTTAGTATCCATCTATGACCGTTGTTAGCGTCAATAGTTCAGGTCTGGAAAGTAACTTAACAGATTCTCTTTCAAATTATGCAGCCTCTGTATCATGCAAGGAATGTGAGAACTTGTACCACCGACTGGTCCATTGTAATTTCTCCGACAATCGTCTGAATACAAGGGAAAGACTCAAACATCATCTTTCGTAAAAACTAAGCTTTGCGAGGAATCCCTTGATTTTTATCCTTAGCTGCTGTAATGTTTACTTCTTTCCCTTGGAGGCTCTTGTTTAAGATATTTAGGTGGTTAAAAAGATCCGCGAGAAAAGCTAATT
This sequence comes from Schistocerca nitens, assembly GCF_023898315.1. Lineage (NCBI taxonomy): Eukaryota > Metazoa > Arthropoda > Insecta > Orthoptera > Acrididae > Schistocerca > Schistocerca nitens. The sequence continues at coordinate 450,295,375 of NC_064620.1, forward strand.
TTAATAGCCAAACAGGGTCACAAAAGTAATTCGCATATCCAGATTTAGAATCTTGTAAGAACATTAACAATCAACCTTTTAGTTACTGAACTCGTGTCAATACCTTTCGTTTGAAAAGCCACCTGACCTCTGTGTGATGAAGGATATTTTGATGGAGCGAACCCATGTCTTCACAAATGATCCTAAACAGTCGAGTTTGCAACGCTTTTCCTTTAATAGAGTTTACAACTCTGATCACCTCTTTAAGCACATCATTTAAATCACAAGTTAAAATCATGGCTGCCAGAGCTTGTCGATGAAGAAAGCAGTGTGCCCACGAAATATTTGGCGTTACTAATTTTAACTTCGCGACGAGCCCACTTTTACTGCTAGTCATAGCTTTAGCACCATCACTACAAATGGCGATACATTTTGTCGAATCAACCTCGTAGTTCCGAGTGCTTTCTAAAAACATGTCATACAAACACTGGCCAGTAGTGTTGGCAGGAAGTGCTCTGCAAAATAAAATGTCTTCCATGATACTTTCATCTCTTCAAAGTGAACAAATACTATAAATTCAGCACAATCTGAAACATCAGTATATTCATCAAACTGCAAAGCAAAATTTGGGCTCTTCTTTAATTTATCTCGAATGTCACCGGCCATAGCGTTTATTCTGCTTTCAACGGTATTATCAGAAAGTGGTATGCTTTTTGGCTTGTTTGCCTCTTGCTTACCTGACGTAATTTCAACCATATCCAGGGCTGCTGGCAATATAATCTGTATGCGGCATTCTTGCTTTAGCGACCCGGAATGCGACTCAATAGCTAGCTAGTAAGGCTTTCTCGTTGACACTGGACACCTAAATTCAGAAAAAAATATTGTTAAAACGAATAAAAAATCAGAAACATTAATTCTATTTTGAATCAGGAAATAACATTACTATTATACTACCTGAATCATGGTAGTTTACTATTGGTTAAGTGTTTTCAGTTTCCTTTCGAAGAAATCCTACTGTTTATCAGCTTCCTTGGAATGTTTAGTTGAGAGGTGACGCAGAAATAATAATAATGGCTCTAAGTACCATGGGACTTAACATCTGAGGTCATCAGTCCCCTAGACTTAGAACTACTTAAAACTGACTAACCTAAGGGCATCACATACATCCATGACCGAGGCAGGATTCGAACCTGCAACCGTAGCGCAGTTCCGGACTATAGCGCCTAGAACCGCTCGGCCACAGCGGCCGGCGTGACGCAGAAGCTTTGAAGGTTTTCAATTGTATGAGTATGAAACTCTCACGTGTCAATACATCGCCGCAAATTACACATTGAGGTTTATTGTTCATGACAGTAAAACCATACTTCAGATAACTTTCGTCATAAAGTCTTTTTCTTTTTTTTCGATTCTGATTCGCCTCCGCCACTGCCCCTTGTACCAGTCATGGAGAGCTGCACAGATCTTTTAAGAAACTTGTCCATTTTATGCTCGCTCAGAGCGAAGCTTGAAGACAGTAATCACGTCCGTACTTGCTAGCGTACTCGGACAACAGATAGTAGTGAGCGAAAAGGCGTGACTATGTCCTCGCCGACCCCTTCTCATCCCTATGCCCCTACCGCGGCAAAGAATACAGGGCGAGTCAAAAGTCCTTGGACACCATAAGTTGGAAGATTAAAGGGAACATTGAAATGTGATGAGGGGAACATAGGTTTGATGTGGGGCCGCTACTTTTCAAGTGGATGTCATTCATTGCTGCCATCTTGAAATCCGCTATTTTGGATTCAAGTCATTTTTTTAAAAATGGGAAGGGGGGTGTATGACACATCAAATAACACTCGCTTGAGCTCTGGAATTCAGTGGTGTAATTTGTTTTTGTCTATCTCGTACAGTTTAGAGGTTATTAATGTTCAAAGTTGGGAAATTACCTTCATACCGACTGCTACAAAACATGTTCTTACGTGTTGTCCATCCCGTGCAATGCACAACTGTAGTCGCCGCAACCACTCCGACTGCACACGGAGGAGAGTGTCTCCTGCAATTTGGTCACAGGTGTGTTGTATGCGTTCCTCCAGGTGCCTCAAATCACGGATGCTCTCAGCATACACTATCTGCTTAAGATGTCCCCATACATAAAAAATCAAGGGACGTTAAGTCAGGGGATCTGGGCGGCCACTCCACGGGACCACAGCGACCAATCCACTTCCCTGGCAGTTGTTCCTCCAACCATGAGTCGGTATCAAGGTAACTTTGAACATTAATAACTTCTAAACTGTACAAGATAGTAAAAAACAAATTACACCACTAAATTTCAGAACTCAAGCGAGTGTTATTTGATGTGTCATACACCCCCCTTGGAAAGAAATACAGTAGAAGAAGAATGGGTAGCTCTGAGGGATGAAGTAGTGAAGGCAGCAGACGATCAAGTAGGTAAAAAGACGAGGACTAATAGAAATCCTTGGGTAACAGAAGAAATATTGAATTTAATTGATGAAAGGAGAAAATATAAAAATGCAGTAAATGAAGCAGGCAAAAAGGAATACAAACGTCTCAAAAATGATATCGACAGGAAGTGTAAAATGGCTAAGCAGGGATGGCTAGAGGACAAATGTAAGGATGTAGAGGCTTATCTCACTAGGGGTAAGATAGATACTGCCTACAGGAAAATTAAAGAGACCTTTGGAGAGAAGAGAACCACTTGTATGAATATCAAGGGCTCAGATGGCAACCCAGTTCTAAGCAAAGAAGGGAAGGCAGAAAGGTGGAAGGAGTATATAGAGGGTTTATACAAGGGCGATGTACTTGAGGAAAATATTATGGAAATGGAAGAGGATGTAGATGAAGACGAAATGGGAGATAAGATACTGCGTGAAGAGTTTGACAGAGCACTGAAAGACCTGAGTCGAAACAAGGCCCCGGGAGTAGACAACATTCCATTAGAACTACTGATGGCCTCGGGAGAGCCAGTCATGACAAAACTCTACCATCTGGTGAGCACGATGTATGAGACAGGCGAAATACCCTCATACTTCAAGAAGAATATAATAATTCCAATCCCAAAGAAAGCAGGTGTTGACAGATGTGAAAATTACCGGACTATCAGTTTAATAAGTCACAGCTGCAAAACACCAACGCGAATTCTTTACAGACGAATGGAAAAACTGGTAGAAGCCGACCTCGGGGAAGATCAGTTTGGATTCCGTATAAATGTTGGAACGCGTGAGACAATACTGACCTTACGACTTATCTTAGAAGAAAGATTAAGAAAAGGCAAACCTACGTTTCTAGCATTTGTAGACTTAGAGAAAGCTTTTGACAATGTTAACTGGAATACTCTCTTTCACATTCTGAAGGTGGCAGGGGTAAAATACAGGGAGCGAAAGGCTATTTACAATTTGTACAGAAACCAGATGGCAGTTATAAGAGTCGAGGGACATGAAAGGGAAGCAGTGGTTGGGAAGGGAGTGAGACAGGGTTGTAGCCTCTCCCCGATGTTATTCAATCTGTATATTGAGCAAGCAGTAAAGGAAACAAAAGAAGAATTCGGAGTAGGTATTAAAATTCATGGAGAAGAAGTAAAAACTTTGAGGTTCGCCGATGACATTGTAATTCTGTCAGAGACAGCAAAGGACTTGGAAGGGCAGTTGAACAGAATGGACAGTGTCTTGAAAGGAGGATATAAGATGAACATCAACAAAAGCAAAACGAGGATAATGGAATGTAGTCAAATTAAGTCGGGTGATGCTGAGGGAATTAGGTTAGGAAATGAGACACTTAAAGTAGTAAAGGAGTTTTGCTATTTAGGGAGTAAAATAACCGATGATGGTCGAAGTAGAGAGGATATAAAATGTAGACTGGCAATGGCAAGGAAAGCGTTTCTCAAGAAGAGAAATTTGTTAACATCAAGTATAGATTTAAGTGTCAGGAAGCCGTTTCTGAAAGTATTTGTATGGAGTGTAGCCATGTATGGAAGTGAAACATGGACGATAACTAGTTTGGACAAGAAGAGAATAGAAGCTTTCGAAATGTGGTGCTACAGAAGAATGCTGAAGATAAGGCGGGTAGATCACGTAACTAATGAGGAGGTATTGAATAGGATTGGGGAGAAGAGAAGTTTGTGGCACAACTTGACTAGAAGAAGGGATCGGTTGGTAGGACATGTTTTGAGGCATCAAGGGATCACAAATTTAGCATTGGAGGGCAGCGTGGAGGGTAAAAATCGTAGAGGGAGACCAAGAGATGAATACACTAAGCAGATTCAGAAGGATGTAGGTTGCAGTAGGTACTGGGAGATGAAGAAGCTTGCACAGGATAGAGTAGCATGGAGAGCTGCATCAAACCAGTATCAGGACTGAAGACCACAACAACAACAACACCCCCCCTTCCCATTTAAAAAAATGACTTGAATCCAAAATAGCGGATTTCAAGATGGCGGCCATGAATGACATTCACTCCAAAAGTTGCGGCCCCACGTCAAACCTATGTTCCCATAATCACATTTCAATTTTCCCTTTAATCTACCAACTTATGTAGGTGTCCAAGGACTTTTGGCTCGCCCATAATTATCTCTCTGCCCGCAGAGCACTGCGACCTCTTTTCACATTGCACTTGATTTCTCGATCAGTTTCCTATCAATAGAATTAAATACGTTACCTTTGAAAGCGCTGACATATTTTTATTGTGGTTCTGGGGGTCGCGAGAATATTTTTACTTGGAAAGGGGTCGCGTGTCAGTTAGACCGTCAGCGAGAGCGCATCGCTAGCTCCTGCTGCTACTAAGGCGAGTACACCGTTTGCTTCTTACATATTTTACAAACAGCAGCGACTTATTTTCAGTTATCTGTGTAATTACTAGTTTATTTTTGTAATTTCTTGCGTGTTCGAGTGCTTACTAGGTAGAACCTTTTATTTCAATAACAGTGTAGTGTACAGTACCGCCATTGCTATCGACCGTTGTATCGACTCTCGTATCGTGCAGGCTTGTATGTTTGGTTAGAGCAGCTCAGTCAGTGTCAGTTAGACCGTCAGCGAGAGCGCATCGCTAGCTCCTGCTACTACTAAGGCGAGTACACCGTTTGCTTCTTACATATTTTACAAACAGCAGCGACTTATTTTCAGTTATCTGTGTAATTACTAGTTTATTTTTGTAATTTCTTGCGTGTTCGAGTGCTTACTAGGTAGAACCTTTTATTTCAATATCAGTGTTTTTGTACTTATTTGCTGCGCTTAGCTTTTAAATAGTTTTTCTGGGAAAACCTAGCGTAGTTTTCGCGTCTCGTATTTCAGTGAGTGTTTCTTGATTATCAGAGTAGTTCATCAGAAGATTATCTTGGGAATTTGTCACCGTATAGAGTAGGGTAAACATAGTCATGTGTAGGGACTGTGGTTGTTGTGAGCGGACGCAAGGAGAATTGGCCACTCTTCGGGGACAGGTGGAGGCTTTGTCTGTTAGGCACATCGAGCTCGAGGCGCAGGCGTCGGCTCGTAGTGGCGTTGGGGCAACTGTGGTGAGACCTATGCCTACTTCGGTGGCCTTGGAATCACATGGAACCCCTGATGTCGCTGCGTCTTCCGGCAGTGAGCATCTTACCGGTCAGCCATCACTCCAGGGTGAATGGCGGACAGTGGTGGGCTCGCGCGTGCCTGGCCGAAAGGCGAAGGTGGGATCTGGCCGCGTGGCGGCTGCCTTACCCCTTTCCAACAGGTACGGGGTGCTTCCTAGTGGTGATGACATCGTTTCCGAGCCACCACAGGATGCCTCGCCTGTTGGGCCAGTGGCCGATTCTCCGGCAAGGTCCCGACAGTCACAGAGGGCGGGCCTATTAGTTATAGGGAGCTCCAACGTTAGGCGGGTTATGGAGCCCCTCAGGAAAATAGCGGGTAGGTCGGGGAAGAATGCCAGTGTGCACTCGGTGTGCTTGCCGGGGGGTCTCGTCCGTAATGTGGAGGCCCTTCCGGCAGCTATTGAACGCACTGGGTGTGACCGGCTGCAGATAGTAGCACATGTCGGAACGAATGACGCCTGCCGCTTGGGTTCTGAGGCCATCCTTGGTTCCTTCCGGCGGCTGGCTGATTTGGTGAAGACAACCAGCATCGCACGCGGAGTGCAAGCTGAGCTTAATATCTGCAGCATAGTGCCCAGAGTCGATCGCGGTCCTCTGGTTTGGAGCCGTGTGGAGGGTCTAAACCAGAGGCTCAGACGACTCTGCGACTATAATGGTTGCAAATTCATCGACCTCCGTTATTGGGTGGAGAACTGTAGGGCCCCCCTAGACAGGTCAGGCGTGCACTACACACCGGAAGCAGCTACTAGGGTAGCAGAGTACGTGTGGCGTGCACACGGGGGTTTTTTAGGTTAGAGGGACCCCCCCTTGGGCGAAACGATAAAATACCTGACGGCTTACCAGAGAGAACATTATCATCGTTGATAAAGAACGTCCGTCCTCAGAGACCAAAAACAGGAAAAGTTAACGTAATATTGGTAAACTGCAGGAGTATCCAGGGCAAGGTTCCTGAATTAGTATCTCTTATTGAAGGAAATAGTGCGCATATAGTATTAGGAACGGAAAGTTGGTTAAAACCGGAAGTGAACAGTAACGAAATCCTAGACACAGAATGGAATATATACCGCAAGGATAGGATAAACGCCAATGGTGGAGGAGTATTTATAGCAGTAAAGAATTCAATAATATCCAGTGAAGTTATTAGCGAATGCGAATGTGAAATAATCTGGGTTAAGTTAAGTATCAAAGGTGGGTCAGATATGATAGTCGGATGCTTCTATAGACCACCTGCATCAGCAACCGTAGTAGTTGAGCGCCTCAGAGAGAACCTGCAGAACGTCGTGAAGAAGTTTCGTGGTCATACTATTGTAATAGGGGGAGACTTCAATCTACCAGGTATAGAATGGGATAGTCACACAATCAGAACTGGAGCCAGGGACAGAGACTCTTGTGACATTATCCTGACTGCCTTGTCCGAGAATTACTTCGAGCAGATAGAGAACCAACTCGTGAAGCTAACGTTTTAGACCTCATAGCAACAAATAGACCGGAACTTTTCGACTCCGTGAATGTAGAAGAGGGTATCAGTGATCATAAGTCAGTGGTTGCATCAATGACTACAAGTGTAATAAGAAATGCCAAGAAAGGAAGGAAAATATATTTGCTTAACAAGAGTGATAGGGCACAAATCGCAGAATATCTGAGTGACCACCATCAAACGTTCATTTCTGAGGAAGAGGATGTGGAACAAAAATGGAAAAAATTCAGAAACATCGTCCAGTACGCCTTAGATAAGTTCGTACCGACTAAGGTCCAAAGCGAGGGGAAAGATCCACCGTGGTATAACAATCATGTACGAAAGGTACTACGGAAACAAAGAAAGCTTCATCATAGGTTTAAGAGTAGTCGAATCATAGCTGATAAGGAAAAGCTGAACGAAGCGAAAAAGAGCGTAAAGAGAGCAATGAGAGAAGCATTCAACGAATTCGAACGTAAAACATTGGCAAACAATCTAAACAAGAACCCTAAAAAGTTTTGGTCATATGTAAAATCGGTAAGCGGATCTAAATCCCCTATTCAGTCACTCGTTGACCACGATGGCACCGAAACAGAGGACGACCGAAGAAAGGCAGAAATACTGAATTCAGTGTTCCGAAACTGTTTCACTGCGGAAAATCGTAACACGGTCCCTGACTTCAGCCGTCGCACGGACGCCAAAATGGAAAATATTGAAATAAACGATATCGGAATTGAAAAACAACTGCTATCACTTAGTAGCGGAAAAGCATCCGGACCAGACGAGATACCCTTAAGATTCTACAGTGATTATGCTAAAGAACTTGCCCCCTTTCTATCAGCAATTTATCGTAGATCTCTGGAAGAACGTAAAGTACCTAGCGACTGGAAGAAAGCACAGGTCGTTCCCATTTTCAAGAAGGGTCATAAATCAGATGCGAATAATTATAGGCCTATTTCACTTACGTCAATCTGTTGTAGAATAATGGAACATGTTTTGTGTTCTCGTATTATGACGTTCTTAGATAATACAAATCTCCTTCATCATAACCAACATGGATTCCGCAAACAGAGATCATGTGAAACCCAGCTCGCCCTATTTGCCCAAGAAATTCACAGTGCCGTAGACACTGGCGAGCAGATTGATGCCGTATTCCTGGACTTCAGGAAGGCATTTGATACGGTTCCGCACTTACGTTTAGTGAAAAAAATACGTGCTTACGGAATATCGGACCAGGTTTGTGATTGGATTCAGGATTTCCTAGAAGAAAGAACACAACATGTCATTCTTAACGGTTCAAAATCTGCAGATGTAGAGGTAATTTCGGGAGTACCGCAAGGAAGCGTGATAGGACCTTTATTGTTTACAATATACATAAATGACTTAGTTGACAACATCGGTAGCTCCGTGAGGCTATTTGCAGATGACACGGTTGTCTACAAGAAAGTAGCAACATCAGAAGACTCGTACGTACTCCAGGAAGACCTGCAGAGGATTAATGAATGGTGCGACAGCTGGCAGCTTTCCCTAAATGTAGATAAATGTAATATAATGCGCATACATAGGGGCAGAAATCCATTCCAGTACGATTATGCCATAGGTGGTAAATCATTGGAAGCGGTAACGACCGTAAAATACTTAGGAGTTACTATCCGGAGCGATCTGAAGTGGAATGATCACATAAAACAAATAGTGGGAAAAGCAGGCGCCAGGTTGAGATTCATAGGAAGAATTCTAAGAAAATGTGACTCATCGACGAAAGAAGTAGCTTACAAAACGCTTGTTCGTCCGATTCTTGAGTATTGCTCATCAGTATGGGACCCTTACCAGGTTGGATTAATAGAAGAGATAGACATGATCCAGCGAAAAGCAGCGCGATTCGTCATGGGGACATTTAGTCAGCGCGAGAGCGTTACGGAGATGCTGAACAAGCTCCAGTGGCGGACACTTCAAGAAAGGCGTTACGCAATACGGAGAGGTTTATTATCGAAATTACGAGAGAGCACATTCCGGGAAGAGATGGGCAACATATTACTACCGCCCACATATATCTCGCGTAATGATCACAACGAAAAGATCCGAGAAATTAGAGCAAATACGGAGACTTACAAGCAGTCGTTCTTCCCACGCACAATTCGTGAATGGAACAGGGAAGGGGGGATCAGATAGTGGTACAATAAGTACCCTCCGCCACACACCGTAAGGTGGCTCGCGGAGTATAGATGTAGATGTAGATGTAATCAAAAGGTTGAAGAACACTGATATAAGGTATGTTGTTTCTACGCGTTCTCACAACCTGTACTACTTTCAAAACTTCTACCCGGAATTCCTCTTATTTTTTGCCTTTGACGAAGTTTCCTACACGGAATAAATGCAGAAAATGTAGCTGAAAATAAGCATTTATGCAACAAATTAAGCCTTTTGACCATTCACCGCGTCAATCGTTCAGTAATACAGGCGTGAAGCCTACGACCCTGTTGCGTGTAACAGTGATGAGAGGGGGCGGAAAGAGCTGTAGTGTGACGGCTGGCAGGCACAGCATATGAAGGGCACACGAAACGGTGAGCCACAAATTGAGTAGGGCTTAAGCATCAGGGTGACCAATCGGCTCCGCTATGCGCGGCGCGGCGAGGAAATTCACCTTCGATCCACAGCCAGTAGCTTGCGTCGCTCTTTGTCGCTCCTTGTGACCTTTCCTCGGGGGCCGGCAGCCACCAGGGGCGATAAAGTACACAGGCTAAAAATAGAACACCGTCTCACGGAAACATGTACAAAACTTCCAGGCTGAAGCCGCACTCCGTCTCGGTGTAAATCAGTAAACAACTATAAGAGACTCGTGATACATTTATTACACCAGTACATTTAATTCCTCTCGTTGTGCCAATGATAAGGGAATGCATGTCTCAAGACGCTTATCAAGCGTACAATTGCACTAAGCAAGGTGATATTGTAAAAAGCGCTTAGAAATTAAACAGAAAATAGCGGAAAATTTTCGAAACTTCAAACTGAAATGTAAGTTTAAGGAGATACGTGGTTAATCATGTGTTTCAAACTGAAAATTTTCACAATATTATTTCATTTATTTGAACATGATCTCACTCATTTACTTATTATTATTCTGCAGTTTTATTGTTTACATTTATGTGTACATGATTCCATTATAATCCACATTTAGTTACAGCGGCTCATCATTTTCCTCTGAGGTAACATGCAGTAAGTGACGCCCACCATCTTAACTCTTGACGTTTCAATTATTACTTTCACACAAAGTTCTTTTGCCAGTATCTTTAGTTGGTAGCGAGAGCGCAATGACAATAAACAACAGTTATATTTTTTATACTTTTTCTCATTTCGCCTCTTTGATAAGCTGATAAGCCAGCTTGATAAAACATATACAGTGTGTAAACTTTTAGATGGCAGACCTCTCCCTAGTCCTGAATCGGTAGAAGTCGGTTAATGTTGGGAGCCTTCGGTAGGCACGCAGTTTCGACTGGTGCCAACATTACGTAGCTGACTGTGTTGTACAAGGTAGCCATTGTCGTCTGCTTCGTTATTGTTTTGCGCTGTACTGTTCTGCGTGTTTTTATTGTGCAGTTGTGCTAAACATTATCAAAATGAGTGAAGAGGCAGTTGCTGGTCCATCTCGGGAGTCGCTAACAAGCCCTACCGGTAGGCCTACGGAAAATAACTCACCAAAGTTTCGTTGCAATCGGATGAATGGTTTGTGAGCGCATAGTAGACAAACATACATACATTCATTTTTATATATATAGATTTTTAATGTACATGACGATTTCAGTTTCGTTTACGAACAACATTTAAAGCGTGTTTTACTTCCAAGCCTTTCGTCTGCTTTCGTGTAATTTGTAGTGCCAGCACTGCAACTGGTTGGTGTGCCTTGTTCCCCCCCCCTCCCCCAACAGCTCCGCTCCCCTCGCCAGCCAATGCTTGCTTCCTCCTCTCCCCGCACTCCCCTCCAACTTTGCCGTCTTACAGTTGACACACTGTAAAATACACGTCGAATTATAAGAAACAGATTTGACACAATAGCTGAGTGATGGCTCATTGTAGAAAAAATGATTTGCAGAAATGATCTCCAACTTCTGACACAACTGCTTCAAAACCAGGTTTTAAGCAATAACAACACTAACAATTCTAGGGTTTGATAGTCTACCATGGCATTTCAAGAGAAAAAACTTTCTATATAGGAAGGTACAGAGGAAACATTTACATCCGATATCAGCAGTTCATGTCATTTAGGAAAATATGTCATTTGTGTTGAATCTGGTGGGGGGATGACACAGCCAGTTCTAACAAACAATGGAATGCGACAAGTAATACCTACGAGTTGCCATTCGCAGATGGAGCTTCAGAGAAAACAATTATGTAGAACTGAACTCTCTGTCATGTTGAAAAGCTCTTCTTCATTTTGATAAGTTTACGTAATTTATAGGAAGTAAATTACAGCTGTTAATGTATTGAATAAAATAAGGAAATAATATGAGAATTTAGGTACAAAATCTAAATCATTAGTTTATATAAGTAAACACCCAACTCGGACTAAAATTGTTGTTGACAGTAAAATAGCAGAACAAGTCAAACATCTTAGCTGTGATGTAACATATAATTGTGGTAAAGGCATACAAAACAGGATTAGTAATGTCTGTGGAATAAACAGCAGATATCTGAAAAACGAAAGTGTGAAACGTACAAGATCAAAGTTTCATAAGACTGGTGTTCTGCCACCACTAATGTACGGTTGTGAAACATAGGTAGTAAGGAAGAAGCATGTAATTCATATCTTGAGTGATATGATGAGATTTCTAAGAGCACTAAAGGGTGAAATGCTGATATCAGAAATTAAGTAAACATGGGTAGTGTAAAGTAACAGTAGAAAATAAGAGAGGTGAAATGAAGATTTTGAAAGAATCGATTCTGAACAATAATCAGTACAATAAGAAAATACGAACCAAAGGCAACGAGAACTTGGAAGATCGAAGAAACTAGCGGATCCGTAAAATGCAAAAAAATAACCTGAGAATGGAAATGAAGTATATGCAGAAGAAAAATGTAATTGTGATAACTGTTATACTGCAATGGGGCTAAGGGATGGGGAAAATAAAGAAGGAATACACGATTTAATATCCTGTCGACGACGAGTTCATTTGAGACGGAACACAAGTATAGGTTGAAGAATGGAGGTGTTAGGAAATGTCCTTCCCAAAGTAACCACTTCTGCATTTACGTACGACTCTTTAGGGAAACATCGGAAAACACAGATGGAAATGGCCAGACGTGGATCTAAACAAAATTTGGGGAAATGTGTTATAAAGCAATGTTTTAACTAGGTTACACAGAGACGATTATGTTTAAGAAATCTGGTGACTTCTGTTTCTAGAGAAGCTCCACCTTTCTGGACTCCTCACAGTTAATGTCGTCAGGGATTTCTGGCTATAAACTGTCACTCCATACCATTAAATATATGTTTATACAAAATGCTTCATCAGAAGAAACATTCTCACATCAATAATCCGTGATGCGTAAGAGGTACTATATCAGTATCTTAGCAATCCGTATGACACAGTTTCTCTCCACGTATACATTTCTTCGTGATTTATAGAATTCCTAGAGAAAATCTTTCGATTCACATTCCACTGATAACGTTTTGTCAGTTCTTCAGTGAACCACAGTTGCAATTGGTATTATCAGAAATTCTTACTAAGGTTTCTAATTCAGGAGAGTGCCCTGTTATCCTGGAACCGTCATGAGTAACTGATATCACGAATCCTTATCGTGCCGTACCCTTCACGAGAATTTTATTCTCTTTCATTACATGTATTGCTTAGCGACCCAAGAACTCAGTATCTACTTAAAGGACTTTTTTTTAATTAGACGTGTAAGAGATATGTGAACCACAATTTGAGACATTTAACATTTAATTGACAGGCTCTCTTCATTCTAAAGTCATCACGTTTCCTTAACGGAAGATTTCTAGATGATGAAAGTCCCCTTCGAAAATTATGAATGACATCGGTGGAAAACTTCTACGTTATTTGACTTTCAAACAGCTGAGCAAAATTCAACGTACGCAGTTTTATCTTAACTTATTCTGGTCATCACTGAACTGACAAACAATATTTTTAGCGCAACGCAATCTGACTTTGAATAATCCCTACAAAAGAATGGCCCTGACTAACGATAACCTATACCTTTCATGAATCACTTACCTCACAAAAATCTTCGTTACTCGAACTACTGCAATAAAGCGAGCGCCACTACTGCCAGCTAAATGAGAGATTCTAACTACTGAAGGCACTATCTACTGATAGGCATAGTTAGCAAATGAAAGATTTTGATAGAGAACAAACAATGTATTTACCTTAATATTGTTCAAATATATATATATATATATATATATATATATATATATATATACTCCTGGAAATGGAAAAAAGAACACATTGACACCGGTGTGTCAGACCCACCATACTTGCTCCGGACACTGCGAGAGGGCTGTACAAGCAATGATCACACGCACGGCACAGTGGACACACCAGGGCCCGCGGTGTTGGCCGTCGAATGGCGCTAGCTGCGCAGCATTTGTGCACCGCCGCCGTCAGTGTCAGCCAGTTTGCCGTGGCATACGGAGCTCCATCGCAGTCTTTAACACTGGTAGCATGCCGCGACAGCGTGGACGTGAACCGTATGTGCAGTTGACGGACTTTGAGCGAGGGCGTATAGTGGGCATGCGGGAGGCCGGGTCGACGTACCGCCGAATTGCTCAACACGTGGGGCGTGAGGTCTCCACAGTACATCGATGTTGTCGCCAGTGGTCGGCGGAAGGTGCACGTGCCCGTCGACCTGGGACCGGACCGCAGCGACGCACGGATGCACGCCAAGACCGTAGGATCCTACGCAGTGCCGTAGGGGACCGCACCGCCACTTCCCAGCAAATTAGGGACACTGTTGCTCCTGGGGTATCGGCGAGGACCATTCGCAACCGTCTCCATGAAGCTGGGCTACGGTCCCGCACACCGTTAGGCCGTCTTCCGCTCACGCCCCAACATCGTGCAGCCCGCCTCCAGTGGTGTCGCGACAGGCGTGAATGGAGGGACGAATGGAGACGTGTCGTCTTCAGCGATGAGATTCGCTTCTGCCTTGGTGCCAATGATGGTCGTATGCGTGTTTGGCGCCGTGCAGGTGAGCGCCACAATCAGGACTGCATACGACCGAGACACACAGGGCCAACACCCGGCATCATGGTGTGGGGAGCGATCTCCTACACTGGCCGTACACCACTGGTGATCGTCGAGGGGACACTGAATAGTGCACGGTACATCCAAACCGTCATCGAACCTATCGTTCTACCATTCCTAGACCGGCAAGGGAACTTGCTGTTCCAACAGGACAATGCACGTCCGCATGTATCCCGTGCCACCCAACGTGCTCTAGAAGGTGTAAGTCAACTACCCTGGCCAGCAAGATCTCCGGATCTGTCCCCCATTGAGCATGTTTGGGACTGGATGAAGCGTCGTCTCACGCGGTCTGCACGTCCAGCACGAACGCTGGTCCAACTGAGGCGCCAGGTGGAAATGGCATGGCAAGCCGTTCCACAGGACTACATCCAGCATCTCTACGATCGTCTCCATGGGAGAATAGCAGCCTGTATTGCTGCGAAAGGTGGATATACACTGTACTAGTGCCGACATTGTGCATGCTCTGTTGCCTGTGTCTATGTGCCTGTGGTTCTGTCAGTGTGATCATGTGATGTATCTGACCCCAGGAATGTGTCAATAAAGTTTCCCCTTCCTGGGACAATGAATTCACGGTGTTCTTATTTCAGTTTCCAGGAGTATATATATATATATATATATATATATATATATATATATATATATATATATATATATATATATATATCAAGTCATGACATCCATCTTTACAGATTTCCTTTTTCTGGCGGACCCACGTCCAGATCGTCCACTTATAGTAACTTTTCAAAACTCTGACATCTCTCTCTCCACATCCACCACTGCTGGCGGCTCACCTCCAACTGCCCAACGCTACGCGCTGTTCACATCCAACTGCCCAACATTACACAAGCGAATATTCCAACAATGCCAACCAGCCACAGACTGCACACAGCACAGTCAGTGATTTTCATACAGAGAGCTACATGGCGTTACCAGCATAAAAACCTAAACAGCCTACTTACAATGAGCTTATTGTTTGATTTCTCATCCTCTCTCTCATTCACTCTCTCACTTGGTCACTGACTTCTTGCTGATGCTCGTCTATGACCAACGCGCCTTCTCAAATCATCTGTTTCCCGAAGCCATTGTCCAGCACGTAAGAGTGTAAAGGCTAAGGACATCCCGACGCAAGTAAATATGTAACAAAAGGGAGTATTCGATATTTTTGTTTCGAAACGGAGTATTTTTAGGATCGATTAATTCTTTCAATATCGAAAGAAAAATACTCGTATCGAATTACATTCGAAAAAAGTGATATCTGAAATCAAGTCGAAGCAATTGACATGTCAACTGCTGTAGAGATGGAAACACTCAGCCACCTCACAGACTAAAGTCTTTTGAATATGTCAGAAGAGAAGCGTCTGGACAAAAGTATGTTACACTATGCGATATTATACCAGTTATTAACTGTTTCTCAATAGAACTCAAATGTATGACTATAGTCTCACCAATTGTGAAAGAATGCAATGACGTTTTATTGACAGAGTAGATGTCATCCTGCCGAGGGAAAACAAACTGTATGTAGAGGTGGACATGGCCTACAGGAATAGATGCATACTTGTGTTAATCCATTGTGCCTTCCACAATGACGAGAAAACCCAAGAAATGCCACGAAAACATCTCCCAGAGCCAGGACCTATCCGACTATTATCAGGGTGTTTGCCTTCAAACGGTTCACGCCGTATACGCCAATGGCCATCTGTACTATGCAGTCATAAGATGGATTGTCTGAGGTACGGTGGAACATAAGACGTTCATCTGAAAAGGCGATCACTCGGCACTCACAATCAGTGGACATCCAGTTATAGCACTGATGCGCAAATTCCAGCCTCAGTCGCAGACAAACAGCAGTCAGAATATGCATGAAGCCAGGCGCCTGCTGTGGGCGCCCATAAGCAGCAACTTCGCTTAGCGGTCATTGAGGAGACACTGTTGGTAGCCCCTTGGTTCATCTAGACGGTCAGTTGCTCAACAACTGTACGTCTATCCCCCCGTACAACTCTCCGCAGCCATTGTTCACCCGTCAGCTGTGGCCCGCAGTGCACCACTGTTCCCTCGGCGCCGGTTTTGGATAGCCCCAATTTGCCATCCACGGTAGACGTTTAACCACAGCGGTAAGCAAACAGTTTACAGACTTTGCCGTTTCTTAAATACCTCCACCTTTGGCCAGAAAACCAATGATCATGCCCTTTAGCACAGATAAATCGCTCTGTTTCCGCTAAATGAAAGTACTGCACTGTTTTCCGCATGCCCCCAACATGCTTTATATAACGCCACTGCTAAAGCTGCCACCTACCGTCTGTGAGTTGTTATTGCACGTTGATGTCGAACATAGGCGGTGGTCACATTAACGTGACTGCGTGTATCATGTACACTCAACATTAGTCTTTTGCATAAAAAGTTAAAAAAGAATCGACATGAGTAGGTACTGATACTTCAGAGTACGACTGGAGTACTAATCATTAGAGGAGGTATCGGTACTTTACTCGACTGAGAATGCTATCAAATAGTACAAGTCCTAAATAACAAGTTATCGGCAGTTGGTATTTTTTGTGATCTCTACAAGGCATTTGACTGTGTGGATCATGTCACACTCTTAGAAAAACTCAGGTTTTATGGAACTGAAGGCTATACACACAGCTGGTTTGAATCATACTTACTAAACAGAAAGAAAAAAGTTGTGCTGAATAGCACAAATAATGTTGGGAGGGTGGTAAATTCTAGTGAAAGGGGAGTTATCACAAAGGGAGACCCACAGTGTTCAATTTCAGGTCCTCTGCTGTTCCTTATTCATGTGAATGACCTCCCACTTAACGTTCAGCAAGCTGAACTAGTACTTTTTCAGATGACACGAGTGTTATAATAAATCCCATTCCAGAAAAAGCAGCTGAAGATATTGTTAAGGATGTCTTTCAAAGAATTATTAAGCGGTTCTCAGAAAATGGACTCTCCCTTAATTTTGAAAAAAAAAAAAAAAACTCACTGCATCCAGTTCTGTACACCGAATAGAGTCATACTGACAATTGATGTAGCATATGAACAGGGCTCAGTTAACAGGGTAGATTTCTCCAAATTTTTGGGTGTTCACATTGATGACAACTTGAACTGGAAGAAGCATATTACTGAATTTCTCAAACAACTAAGTTCAGCTTCTTTCGCTCTTCGCATAATCGCTAGTCTTGGTAATAAACAGATCAGGCTCCTAACATACTTTGCATATTTCCACTCAATAATGTCTTATGGAACAGTTTTCTGGGGTAACTCACCACTTAGACATAAAGTATTGATTGCACAAAAGAGAGCAGTGAGAATAATTAGTGGTGTTCACCCAAGGACGTCATGTAGGCACCTTTTCAAGGAGTTAGGTATTTTAACTGCACCATCAGAGTACATATACTCGCTAATGAAATTAGTTATAAATAATCCACCTCAATTCGCGAAGAACAGTGATGTTCATACGTACAACACTAGAGGGAAAAATGACCTTTCCTATCCGTTATTGAAGCTGTCAGTTGCTCAAAAAGGAGTACATTATTCAGCAACAAAAGTTTTTGATCATTTGCCCAACAACATAGTGTCTAGCAGGCAGCAGATCAAATTTTAAATCTAGCTTAAAATCATCTCTTTTGGACAACTCATTTCACTCCATGGACGAGTTTCTGTTTCAGAAATGGTAAAAAAAAATATGAACCTCTAAATGTAGTTGCATATGTAGAACTAAAAGTTTGAGTAATATTAATATTAGCACTATTCATGTGTGTGTATATATATATATATATATCTTGTAATCTGACTTGTTCCACATCTTATCGATAGAATAATCGGGAAAATGATCTACGGAACATGACATAATTAAAACTAAAACTAGCAAAGGCTGATGAAGCTCATCGACCAGAATATTTCACGCCTTCATTGGAATCCTGTAGGCATTTGCAGGGCAACAGGAGCACATTAATGTACTCGTTTGATGTCTATGCTATATTTGTTCCATGTTAATATCCGTGGCTGATGTAACCTCGTTTGCTTGTGGAATCCGACCTGCCTTTTGCACTGCAGTGAAAGGATAGGTCCTATAATCTGACCGAATACGATTTCAAACCTAATCGAGGAAGCTCGTTGCCCTTTAACACTAGCAACTTTACATCTCGTCCGCAGGTTGTTCCGAAGGCGCACTAGGTCTTGTATTCAGGGAAATGGGCACTCATTTGGGAACCTAAATGAGCGTTCCGCCGTAAGGAACACATCCAGCTACGCAAAGCATGCTGCGCCCACTCGTAAAACTTTGAACGCTTCTAGCTGCCTACCTGAAATAGGTAGAAATTTGATTTCAGTCGATTGGTACGTAGTTGGTTTAAATTTGCATCAGATACATGATAAAAAACGTTGTATTTTAAAAAAAAATGTAGCTTGTTGCTGTAACCCGCTGGAAAATAACTAAATAAACTATATCCATACCTGAGTAGAAAGACTAACGTTTACCTCTCTAAGTAAATATTGTTTTCACTTATTATTTTATAATAACAGAGAAAAGCATCTTATCTGAAGCACCTTGTTTATTGTAAAAAGCTTGCTACGCTTGTGCCAGTTTACTTCCAATACACTCCTTCGTCAGTCATCCTCCATAATCTTGCTTCCTAGGTAGGAGAAACGTTTCGCTTTTTCCACTACTGTGTCGTTCCGAGTTTTGAAATTAGGCAAGCCATTATTCTCATTTATACTGCAGTTATCCACCTTCATCTTTAATTTGTTGATCCTAACTTATATTGTCTCCTAAATGTGCTTCCCATCCCTTTCAACAGGTGTAAGTCTTCCTTAGATACGGTCCAAAATGCAATGTCGTTGCGAACCTTAACGTTGGAGCCTGTTCTTGAACTTTTGAACTCCCATTCCTCCTCTGAAAGTTTACCGAGGGTTACTGGAGCAAAGAGGGGTACCTAGCGACTGGAAAATTGCGCAGGTCATTCCCGTTTTCGTGAAGGGTCGTAGGACAGATAGACCTAAATCGCTGAAGTCAACATGTTGTAAATTTAGGAACATCTTTTATGCTCGCGTATTTGAAAACGTCTTTGGAGAACGAAAATCTTCTCTACAAAAATTACGGGTTTCGCAAACATCTTGCGAACCTCAGCTCACTCTGTTCCTCCATGACATCCATAGCAATGTAGGCAACAGCACTCAAGTTGGTCCCGTGTTCCTCGACATCAGGAAGGCACGTGACACAGTCCCTCGCTAATGAGAAAATATGAGCTTACCAAGCATCCCAACCGATTTACGACTAGGTTCAAAAACTACTTGCAGAGAGAACTCAACATGTCGCTCTTAACGAAGCAAAATCGACAGATGTAAACCTAATTTCAGGAATATACAAAGGAAGAGTGGTAACACTGTTATTGTTTACATTATGTAAGTGATCTGGTACAGAACGTCAGAAGCTCCACAAGACTGTTCGCAATTGTCGCCTTTGGCTATAAGAAGATAGGAACTCCAAAAGACTTAAGCAGTTTGCAGAACACTGCAGAAGATTAATGAATAGTGCAGGGATTGGCAGTTGACCTTGAAAGTAAATAAATGAAACCTTGCAAATACATAGGAGAAGATATACACCACTGTTCAGTTACGCTATTGATGACAAATCGCTGAAAACAGTATCTGCCGTAAAATATCTAGCAATAATCATCTGAAGCGACCTTAAGTGGAATGATCACATAAAATGAACAGCAGGAATATCAGATGGCAGACTGAGATTTATAGCAAAACTGATAAAGAAATATAGTTCATTCACGAAAGAAGTGGCATAAAAAATACTTTTTCCACCCATTCTCGAGTATTCCTCATCTGTCTGGAACTTGGAAATTTGTGTTAAGGTCTTATGGGACCAAACTGCTGAGGTCACCGGTCCCTAAGCTTACGCACTACTTAATCTAACTTAAACTAACTTACGCTAAGAACAACACACACATCCATGCCCGAGGGAGGACTCGAACCTCTGACGGGCATCTGTCTGTGACCCTTACTAGGTAGGAGTAATAGAAGAAATAGCCAAGATCCACCGAAGAGCGACGCGTTTCGTCACGGCATCGTTAAGTCGTTGCGAGAGCATTACAGAGATGCTTAACAAACTGCAGTGGCAAATGCGACAGAGTAGCGTTGTGCAGAGGAGAGATGTACTGTTGAAATTCCGACAAAGGACGTTCCGGGAAGAGTCGGCTAACATATTGCTTCCTCCCACGTACGATTCGCGACATGACCACAAAAAGAGCTAATACAGACGCTTACCGAAAATCATTCTTCCCAAGCGCCACTCGCGAGTAGAAAAGAGATGAGTGGTCAGTTAGTGGTACCAGAAGAACCTTCTGCCACCCATCATTAGGTGGCTTACGGAGTATGATGTAGCTGTAGATATATATTACCATACTCGTTTCTTTTTATTTACATATTTTTAAATTTTTGGTTTACCTTCTAGATCTAAAAACAGTCTGTTATAAAAGATACTACAGTGTAATTTATTACTTACGGCTCTCTATGTCCTCTTTCTCTTACATCAACAAGTGACGACTGCTTGCGCATCTCTGAAATATTCCTTTGTTTGGAAATGATGTTTTTTACCTACTCTCACTTAGGTTTGCAATACTACACATTTCCTGCCTATGTGCGTTTGTTTGGATATTCCTAGTTAAACACGTCTGTGTGTTTTTCTGTATGTAGTAGTATGCATAAAACTCTAATTTTGGCTTTCAGGTGATTTAGAAATGTTATCTTGAGCTGTGGTTAGTCATATGTGTATTATGTCGTTTCAATTATGTTTATACGAATTTAGTAAATGTGTAAGAGAAATGAAGTGGTGTGGCAGTTTAAAACTGAAATGGAGGCTAGTTTGTGGGTACAAGATGAGTAAGGGTAGTAAACAGTGAATGCAAAGTGGAGGAAGAGAGCGTGAGTTGGTTATGAGAAGAAAAAAATGGGGTGGAGGAAGAGGTGAAATGAATGGAAGCGTGTGTGTGTGTGTGTGTGTGTGTGAGAGAGAGAGAGAGAGAGAGAGAGAGAGAGAGAGAGAGAGAGAGGGTTGTTTTAATATGGTGTGTTCCATGATTTTTTTTACAGAGAGAAATAAAGGAAGTTTTAATGTGGTGTATTCAATGATTTTTATAGTATCTGGTTTCCAATATTTATCTGGCCACTGAATAGCTGACTATTGTGTGTTAGCGCTTTATATGTGTGACGCCGGTCGGAGTGGCCGAGCGGTTCTGGGCGCTAGTCTGGAACCGCGCGACCGCTACGGTCGCAGGTTCGAATCCTGCCTCGAGCATGGATGTGTGTGATGTCTTTAGGTTAGTTAGGTTTAAGTAGTTCTAAGTTCTAGGGGACTTATGACCACAGCAGTTGAGTCCCATAGTGCTCAGAGCCATTTGAACCATTTTTTTTTATGTGTGACAGTTTTCTTGAAAAATGAGGAAACGTCTACTTTTACCGATATTTATGATGCTCATTTCTTTCTCTGTTGTGCTTGGTCTATGATACTCCTGTTTAAAGGGATGTAACGGAAAATGTAAAAATTTATTTAAAAAATCATTACAGCCTTATTTATTAATGTACAAAATTAAAATATCCATGTGTAAAGCAAAAGAGCTGTGTTTTAACGAAAAATATAATAAAATATGCAGGATTAATGTTTTGCCAGAAATTTTAATTTTTAATTTTTTATTGCCTTTTTTACGAAAAGCCATAACTCAAATTTTAATCATGCAATTAATCTGAAAATTTTATTTTATTGTCCTGAGAAGATTATAAGGCCACTGAACTACAGTTATTAATTTATGGTACAAATTGTATCATAAACAGAGTTTTTAATTCTGCACAGCCAAAATTAACTTTTTTTCTACATACATTCATCTAAAAATCAGAATGTAATTGCAGGATCTCGTATTTTTTTGTTCCAGGGGGACAGCAATAAGCTGTGAACAGTTTCCGAACATTTCATAGCAATAGCGTATAAAACTTTTGAGAAAAGGCTTCTAATGACGTAAAAAACGTAAAACAGAGAAAATGAGGTCCAAAGATTTTCTTCTCATACTTCTGCTTGTAATAAGCTTACCTCAATTTCCGCCCCCGGTAGCTGAATGGTCAGCGTGACGGATTGTCAATCCTCTGGGTCCGGGTTCGATTATCGGCTGGGTCGGGGAATTTTCTCCGTCCAGGGACTGGGTGTTGTGCTGTCCTCATCATTATCCTATCATCCTCATCGACTGCAGGTCGCCGAAGTGGCGTCAAATTGAATGACCGGCACCCGGCGAACGGCCTGCCCGACGGGGGCCCTAGCCATACCATAAAATAAAAAACAAAAAACCTCAATTTTAAAATCCTCCACACTTATGCTCCTCATCCTCCAGGTTTCTCTTCACTCCTCTTCGAATCTGCGTGGCCTGTATTTGCAAATAAGATACTGATCTGTTAGCTTTCTTGACCCTGCTCTCGTCGATGGTATAATGTTTTTGTTGTGAACACTCACAACTCTCTTCAGCACTTCAATTCTGCCATTATTTCCGTTATTGCAACATAAAACTGCATCATAGATACCTATTTCGAGTACTTCACGTCCAGAGAATGTCCTTTTTGACCATCTAATCCAAATCAAATTACTGAGGCTTTCATTTGCATTTTGTGTCTTTCCGTGAAGACACTTCCTCAATAAATCAGGCTTTGCAAGAAACACGAATGTGGGCTTAATTACGTTCATAACAGGTTCTGGCAGTGAGTATTTATGTGAATACGTCTCATTTCTGTTGTTGCACTTACACCAATCGTCTTTCGGTCACAGATTGTGCGTTGGTTTTCGGTCAGTAGATAGTTTATGGAATAAAATTGCCCACGCAGCACTCCTCATTGCCTCTAAATTATTTTTTCCTGACAGCTCCACCATAAAATAACTGAAGAGAATCAGTTTCTTTGAGTAAGCCTGCCTTTTCCTCCTATTGGTTTTCCATCCTCAAGTACTTCACCTTTCTTCTGTTTCAGCAAGCGACGAAGCGTACCACCAAGACTCTTTTGGATGTGACCAACACAACACAAATTTTCTATTGTTGTAATGCACGGATTTTTATCTGTTACAGCTTTGAACGAAGAGGAGTCCCGATCATGAAGGTATTTAGTATATCTGACACCATACTGGTCCTCAGATATGGAGAACATCCTCACAACTGCAGCAGCCTCCATGCCCCCAATTGAGCCACTATAATTTTTAGAGCATGCTACTGCATGCTTTTTTTGCCTCAGTTTCTCACTGTCTTCATTGGTGGACACTTTCCTTGTTGCACACTGGTGGCAGGATATACACATAATTTCTACAATACCAATAACAGATGCAACTCCATACAGAGAAGTGTGACCCCTTTTCATTCAGCTCCCATCTACAGACACACAGGTGGTAACATTTGTAGGAGATTCACTGTCATGAATATCTACCCCAGATTCTATTTCTTTTTGGTTTATTTCCACCAATTCCTCCATTGCTTTCTTTATAGAAACTTTGGCAGTATCGCATACAGCATCTGACATTTCTTTATATATTTTTCAAACCTTGAACAAGGTGGAGGCATGTTCAGAAAACCACACAATAAATTACCTCCTTCCTTGCCCTGTCCAAGGCAACTCACAGCATGTGCTAACCTAAAATTGCTTTCATAGGTACCAGTGTCAGTTTTTTTGAAGGAGGAAAATGAAAATTCATAGCCACACGAATTACAAATTAATTTAAAATCACAAGCTATTCCCAATCTTCTTTCTTCAACAGCAATCATTCATTCCGTATTTTTACAGCTAATACATGAACATAAAAACTTTATAGCCTGGCAGAGAAGCTCTAAATCAGAAGTCTGAATCCAGTGGAACCCATATCAACATCATTCACGCACCTGTACAATTCTCCTGACCCAAGTTTCGATGCTGAAACCGAGAGCTTATGTTCTTCATTTCGAGCTGCTTCCTCTTTTTTGTTGGTAAACCGATTTCCATGAAACCTCCGTTTCCTAAACATAGTTATTCCACCACCCATTATGCATTAATCTTGACTTCCACGTAAAGGTTTGCGAATTCAACCTCTCACCTACTAATATTGTCAAAACGTAAATGAACCACATGCAAGAAAGTTTTCAGGCCAAGATGGAATGTCAGCCAGAGATATGGATGTCAACCAAAGATAATTTCTAGAGCTGTCATCATGATAAAATTTAAACACAACATAGACTAAAATGTATAGATGAAGAAAATAATATTTTTGAAAAATCAAGTTTTTGAACCAAAATCCATTACATCCCCCTCTAAGGCAGTCTGCAGATGTCGAGTGTTCGTGTTGACTTTCCATCCTCTGACGTGTCCTTTATACCTCACGCCAAACGTCCTACCAGGCATCACGATGTGGTGGGGCCAGAGGACCATCTCGGCCGATCCAGCAACTACCGAAGTTGATGGTTGAAATGGCTCTGAGCACAGTGGGACTTAACACCTGAGTTCATCAGTCCCCTAGAACTTAGAACTACTTAAACCTAACTAACCTAAGGACATCACACACATCCATGCCCGAAGCAGGTTTCGATCCTGCGACCGTAGCAGTCGCGCGGTTCCGGACTGAAGCGCCTAGAACCGCTTGGCCACCGCGGCCGGCCCGAAGTTGATAATCCACATCAGTGCTGAAATGTGCTGTTGCCCCATCGTGCTGGAAGTACATCCTTTGTCTAACATTCAGAGGTACGTCCAACCAGTGCAGCCAACCACCCGTACACAGAGCAGTTCTGAATGTCAGTACCCATTCCTAGTCAGTGACATCGACACAACAGCTAGCATCAACACAACTAACAAATGTTCCCTAACATTACAAGCTGTCTGCAGAGACCATATGTTACTTATCGCAAAATGTTTGCTTTGATGTTCTCTACCCCCTGAATTAATTCGAACGAATAGTTTCGGAACACTCTGGAACATCCATATGGCATGAGTAATTCTGATCAAGAATGAATTGTCCATAACAATATCATTATTTACTGAACACCAAAACTATTTATATTGATGTACACTTCAAAATAAATAATATAGCTATGACAGAGAAAAATATTTTATAAATATTATCTAAAAATTCTGTAAGTATGCAGGACTGCTTGATGACGATACTTAGTACAGAAACCGGTTAACATTAGACAAAACTTCTCCTCCTAAAGCGACGATGAAAATCATGTTACTTCCAGGATTCAAACCTTCTGACGAACGACACTCCACAGGCGTGAGGTAGCGACTTCGTCCACGACTGCGTGTCGTGTTACGTAGGGATGGGAAGAGCAGTTATGCCGTAACGAGCTCGTGAGAACTTGTCGAGCGTCAGATTCTAGGTAAAGCTTAGAGGCAGCAACGAGGCAGCGCTCGCGGCGTGTACAGAATTTTGACAGTCGTCAACGTGGACTGTACGAGCTTTGTGACTTGTGGTGAACTAAATAGCTTCCGTCGCATACATCCATTTTCGTGTATTTCTGGTTTGTTCCATAGTGATGTTTCGAGCCATTTCTAAAACTGTCAAACTTTCTGGCAGATAAAAACTGCGTGTCGGACAGGTCTCGAATTGTAACTCTCCGTCCGTGGCGTACGACGTAGAACCACTTGCGGCCGCACCCATAATCGACACAGTCCTAGCAATGAAGGAGCGCACGACGTATTGCCCAACAGACTTCCCCGGAATCGTTCATTGGCGGAACTGGTTTAATTCTCAGTTCTGTCACACACAGACTATCAGTCTACATTCGCTTTGACCCGCGAGGCACGGTTGAAACTGTGACTGCTCGCATAACAGTAACCTATGTCCTGTAGCAATTTATCTACTTTCTAACCTTCCCGCACCGGAGAATCGCTTCTTCGATCACTGACTACCATTTTCCTAGCTACACTCTGCAGTACTACCTCTGCAAGTAGACTGTTTAGGTTTTTATGTTCATATGTAACGTCCCCTTAGACAAATTATAAATGACTGTGCTGATAAGCCTCTTACGTTATTTGATTTTCAAACAGCTGATCAAAACTAAACGTACTCAGACATTTCTCTCTTTACTTATTCTGATCATCACTAAACTGACACACAATATATTTTTTAGCGCAACGCAATCTGACTTTCAATAATCCCTACAAAAGAATGGCCCTGACTAACAATAACCTATACCTTTCATAAATCACTTACCTCACAAAAATCTTCGTTACTAGAACTATTGTAATACAGCGAGCGCCAGTACTGCCAGCTAAATGAAAGATTATAACTACTGAAGGCACTAACTACTGATAGGCATAGTTAGCAAATGAAGGATTTTGATAGAGAACAAACAATGTATTTACCTTAATAGTGTTCAAAAGTCATACAATATATATACCGGGTGATCAAAAAGTTAGTATAAATTTGAAAACTTAATAAACCACGGAATAATGTAGATAGAGTGGTAAAAATTGACACACATGCTTGGAATGACATGGGGTTTTATTAGAACAAAAAAAAAAATAAAAATAAAAAAAATAAATAAATAAATAAAAAAAACAAAGTTCAGAAAATGTCCGACAGATGGCGCTGGACAGTAAAACTGCAGAATTTGGGCTACCGAAAAATCCTAGAACTGTCGTGGAAACTCCATTGCACGACGAGAAAGTCACGGTATGGGTTGGATTTACCACATCCACCGTTATCGGGCCTTTTTTCTTCGAGGAAATGCGTGACTCTGGTTTTGTAACTGCTACCGTGACGGGTGAGAGGTACGCCGATATGTTACAGAATCGTATCATCCCCAGCCTGGCTGATAAACCCCAGGCTGGAACGTACGATGTTTATGCAGGATGGCGCTCCACCCCACATTGTTAGACGCTTGAAAGATCTCTTGCGCGCATCGTTTGGTAATGATCGTGTGCTCAGCCGCCACTTTCGTCATGCTTGGCCTCCTAGGTCCCCAGATCTCAGTCCGTGCGATTATTGGCTTTTGGGTTTACCTGAAGTCGCACGTGTATCGTGATCGACCGACATCTCTAGGGATGCTGAAATATCACATCCGACGCCAATGCCTCACCATAACTCCGGACATGCTTTACAGTGCTGTTCACAACATTATTCCTCGACTACAGCTATTGTTGAGGAAACATGGTGGACATATTGAGCATTTCCTGTAGAGAACATCATCTTTGCTTTGTCTTAGTTTGTTAGGCTAATTATTGCTATTCTGATCAGATGAAGCGCCATATGTCGGACATTTTTTTGAACTTTTGTATTTTTTTTTTTTTTTGGTTCTAATGAAACCCCATTTTTACAAGCATGTATGTCAATTTGTACCTCTCTATCTATCTTCTGAAGAAGAGAAATTTGTTAACATCGAGTATAGATTTAAGTGTCAGGAAGTCGTTTCTGAAAGTATTTGTATGGAGTGTAGCCATGTATGTAAGTGAAACATGGACGATAACCAGTTTGGACAAGAAGAGAATAGAAGCTTTCGAAATGTGGTGCTACAGAAGAATGCTGAAGATAAGGTGGGTAGATCACGTAACTAGTGAGGAGGTATTGAATAGGATTGGGGAGAAGAGAAGTTTGTGACACAACTTGACTAGAAGAAGGGATCGGTTGGTAGGACATGATTTGAGGCATCAAGGGATCACAAATTTAGCATTGGAGGGCAGCGTGGAGGGTAAAAATCGTAGAGGGAGACCAAGAGATCAATACACTAGGCAGATTCAGAAGGATATAGGTAGCAGTAGGTACTGGGAGATGAAGAAGCTTGCACAGGATAGAGTAGCATGGAGAGCTGCATCACACCAGTCTCAGGACTGAAGACCACAACAACAACAACATATCTACATTATTCCGAGATTTATTCAGTTTTCAAATTTATACTGACTTTTTGATCACCCGGTATATATCAGTTCATGACATCCAGTCTTACAAATTTCCTTTTTCTGAAGGACACACGTCCAGTTCGTACGCTCTCAAAACTCTGCCATCTCTCTCCCCACATCCACCACTGCTGGCTGCTCATCTCCAACTGCAAAACGCTACGCTCTGTTCACATCCAACTGCCCAATATCCAACAATGCCAACCAGCCACAGACTGCACACAGCACAGTCAGTGATTTTCATACAGAGAAGTTTGTGACACAACTTGACTAGAAGAAGGGATCGGTTGGTAGGACATGTTTTGAGGCATTAAGGGATCACAAATTCTTTTTACCCTTCGCAGATGATGTCGAAGCACCAAGGGTGCCGTCTACATTGACAAGTGATTTGTAAACCAGCATTCGCCGGCGACGACGAAAAGAACGTTTACGCATCATTGTAAGAAGCAGTGCCTCAGTGGCTATTCACTCAAACCGAGCGAATGCGCTGGACATGACAGTGTGCTATTTATAGCATCAGTCCTGGCGCACGCAGCGGATGTAGACTCTTATCAGCGCGATTGCGCAACCGGAAGTGAATTTTCCAGCAACACAGGTCTAAGTAATACTAGAGACCGTGTTGCTCCAACGCGATTTGAATCGCGCGCCAAAAACACATCAACCAATCACAGACTGTGCTCGACATCTATTGAGCTTCCCAGGGTGACACAGAGAGCATCCCAGAGTGCCCCAGAGAGATACAACACTAAGAAGAATCGCTTCTCGGCTTTTGGCAAGATCAAAGTTTGTAGTATTTGTGGCCCTTAAAAGGGCCGTTTAAGGACAACTGCTTTTAATGATTGTACAGAGTACAATCACCCACAATGCGACAATCTTCCAAAGAAGAAGGATATTATGTAATCCTCTTATTTCGTTCTTTTTACCCTTCGCAGATGATGTCGAAGCACCAAGGGTGCCGTCTACATTGACAAGTGATTTGTAAACCAGCATCATTGTAAGAAGCAGTGCCTCAGTGGCTATTCACTCAAACCGAGCGAATGCGCTAGACATGACAGTGTGCTATTTATAGCATCAGTCCTGGCGCACGCAGCGGATGTAGACTCTTATCAGCGCGATTGCGCAACCGGAAGTGAATTTTCCAGCAACACAGGTCTAAGTAATACTAGAGACCGTGTTGCTCCAACGCAATTTGAATCGCGCGCCAAAAACACATCAACCAATCAGAGACTGTGCTCGACATCTATTGAGCTTCCCAGGGTGACACAGAGAGCATCCCAGGTCCCTTGTTGCTGCAGAAACAGGATTACATAATATCTATTTTATGAACAACTGCTAACGCAGTACAGGAAGTCCTTATCAGGAGGTTGCGCAACCGGAAATGAATTTTCCAGCAACAAACAGACAAGTAAAATAATACACGGAGAAAAATTCTAAGTACCACAACAGAGGATGTCGAAGCACCAAGGGTGCCGTCTACATTGACAAGTGATTTGTAAACCAGCATTCGCCGGCGACGACGAAAAGAACGTTTCCTGCATTGTTACAAGCAACGAAAGCTACAGTTAGCCATCCGTTACCCAAACTAGAGGAAGAAGAAACTTTCATTAAAGAAAAATTTAACTTAGCACCACAAAATAAAGTAGGTCCAAGAATAAGAACAAATTGAGTAGTTTTACCAACTCCTCTTATTTCGTTCTTTTTACCCTTCGCAGCTGATGTCGAAGCACCAAGGGTGCCGTCTACATTGACAAGTGATTAGTAAACCAGCATTCGCCGGCGACGACGAAAAGAACGTTTCCTGCATTGTTACAAGCAACGAAAGCTACAGTTAGCCATCCGTTACCCAAACTAGAGGAAGAAGAGTCGCTTCTCGGCTTTTGGCAAGATCAATGTGTAGTCTTCTTTATTAATAAATTTATTTATTCTATTGAGGTAATAAATTCTTAACCTAACAATAAAAATAACCTAAAGACGGATTATTCTGCAACGAGGTCCTAGTAATACTAGGTCCCTTGTTGCTGCAGAAAAGACGATTACATAATATCTATTTTAAGAGCAACTGCTGAAGCTGTACAGGAAGTCCTTATCAGCAAGGTTGCGCAACCGGAAATGAATTCTCCAGCAACAAACAGACAAGTAAAATAATAGACGGAGAAAAATTCTAAGTACCCAGGGTGACACAGAGAGCATCCCAGGCTGCCCCAGAGAGCTACAACACTAAGAAGAATCGCTTCTCGGCTTTTGGCAAGATAAAAGTTTGTAGTATTTGTGGCCCTTAAAAGGGCCGTTTAAGGACAACTGCTTTTAATGATTATACAGAGTACAATCACCCACAATGCGACAATCTTCCAAAGAAGAAGGACCACTAGCCTTCACCCATAAGTGAACGCTGCAATCAAAACACTAAGAAGAATCGCTTCTCGGCTTTTGGCAAGATGAAAGTTTGTAATATTGATTATTAATAAATAAATTTATTCTATTGAGGTAAAATATATCTACCCTAATGAAACAAATAACCTAAAAAGGTATTATTCTGCAACAAGGTCCTAGTAATACTAGGTCCCTTGTTGCTGCAGAAAACAGGATTACATAATATCTATTTTAATGATGCGTAAACGTTCTTTTCGTCGTCGCCGGCGAATGCTGGTTTACAAATCACTTGTCAATGTAGACGGCACCCTTGGTGCTTCGACATCATCTGCAAAGGGTAAAAAGAACGAAATGAATAAGAACAAAATGAGTAGTTTTACCACCTCCTCTTATTTCGTTCTTTTTACCCTTCGCAGATGATGTTGAAGCACCAAGGGTGCCGTCTACATTGACAAGTGATTTCTAAACCAGCATTCGCCGGCGACGACGAAGGGTAAAATACTACTTGTACAGTACTGTGTGGGACTTAGAATTTTTCACCGTTCAGTATTATTACTTAACCTGTGCTGCTGGAAAATTCACTTCCGGCAATGTTATTCTTATGGAGATTTGACTGCTGATATGCAATAATTAGAGAAAATTAACTTCCTGTTCTTAATGAGCGCTGATAAGGACTTCCGTCTCCTTTTTATGCAATGCAATCAGAATTTATCTTACAACGTCTACGACAAGAGAAAGACAAACTCCCGTGCGGAAATAGATAAGAACCCTCACTAGCAAAAATAATCTCAGAAACCGGTATAGTACGGTAAGCTAAGATTTCCCGAGTTTCAAAGGATTCCAAACCGGCTCTTCCTGCATTGTTACAAGCAACGAAAGCTACAGTTAGCCATCCGTTACCCAAACTAGAGGAAGAAGAAACTTTCATTAAAGAAAAATTTAACTTAGCACCACAAAATAAAGTAGGTCCATGAATAAGAACAAATTGAGTAGTTTTACCAACTCCTCTTATTTCGTTCTTTTTACCCTTCGCAGATGATGTCGAAGCACCAAGGGTGCCTTCTACATTGACAAGTGATTTGTAAACCATTACGTAATTACAATGTGTAAACGTTCTTTTCGTCGTCGCCGGCGAATGCTGGTTTACAAATCACTTGTCAATGTAGACGGCACCCTTGGTGCTTCGACATCATTTGCGAAGGGTAAAAAGAACGAAATAAGAGGAGTTGGTAAAACTACTCAATTTGTTCTTATTCATGGACCTACTTTATTTTGTGGTGCTAAGTTAAATTTTCAGAGGAAGAAGAAACTTTCATTAAAGAAAAATTTAACTTAGCACCACAAAATAAAGTTGGTCCATGAATAAGAACAAATTGAGTAGTTTTACCAACTCCTCTTATTTCGTTCTTTTTACCCTTCGCAGATTATGTCGAAGCACCAAGGGTGCCGTCTACATTGATAAGTGATATGTAAACCAGCATTCGCAGATTGCTCCAACGCAATTTGAAACGTGCGCCAAAAACACATCAACCAATCAGAGACTGTGCTCGACATCTATTGAGCTTCCCAGGGTGACACAGAGAGCATCCCAGAGTGCCCCAGAGAGATACAACACTAAGAAGAATCGCTTCTCGGCTTTTGGCAAGATCAAAGTTTGTAGTATTTGTGGCCCTTAAAAGGGCCATTTAAGGACAACTGCTTTTAATGATTATACAGAGTACAATCACCCACAATGCGACAATCTTCCAAAGAAGAAAGACCACTAGCCTTCACCCATAAGTGAACGCTGCAATCAAAACACTAAGAAGAATCGCTTCTCGGCTTTTGGCAAGATCAAAGTTTGTAGTATTGATTATTAATAAATAAATTTATTCTATTGAGGTAAAATATATCTACCCTAATGAAACAAATAACCTAAAAAGGTATTATTCTGCAACAAGGTCCTAGTAATACTAGGTCCCTTGTTGCTGCAGAAAACAGGTTACATAATATCTATTTTAATGATGCGTAAACGTTCTTTTCGTCGTCGCCGGCGAATGCTGGTTTACAAATCACTTGTCAATGTAGACGGCACCCTTGGTGCTTCGACATCATCTGCAAAGGGTAAAAAGAACGAAATGAATAAGAACAAATTGAGTAGTTTTACCAACTCCTCTTATTTCGTTCTTTTTACCCTTCGCAGATGATGTTGAAGCACCAAGGGTGCCGTCTACATTGACAAGTGATTTCTAAACCAGCATTCGCCGTCGACGACGAAGGGTAAAATACTACTTCTACACTACTGTGTGGGACTTAGAATTTTTCACCGTTCAATATTATTACTTAACCTGTGTTGCTGGAAAATTCACTTCCGGCAATGTTATTCTTATGGAGATTTGACTGCTGATACGCAATAATTAGAGAAAATTAACTTCCTGTTCTTAATGAGCGCTGATAAGGACTTCCGTCTTCTTTTTATGCAATGCAATCAGAATTTATCTTACAACGTCTACGACAAGACAAAGACAAACTCCCGTGCGGAAATAGATAAGAACCCTCACTAGCAATAATAATCTCAGAAACCGGTATAGTACGGTAAGCTAAGATTTCCCGAGTTTCAATGGATTCCAAACCGGCTCTTCCTGCATTGTTACAAGCAACGAAAGCTACAGTTAGCCATCCGTTACCCAAACTAGAGGAAGAAGAAACTTTCATTAAAGAAAAATTTAACTTAGCACCACAAAATAAAGTAGGTCCATGAATAAGAACAAATTGAGTAGTTTTACCAACTCCTCTTATTTCGTTCTTTTTACCCTTCGCAGATGATGTCGAAGCACCAAGGGTGCCGTGTAAATTGACAAGTGATTTGTAAACCATTACGTAATTACAATGCGTAAATGTTCTTTTCGTCATCGCCGGCGAATGCTGGTTTACAAATCACTTGTCAATGTAGACGGCAGCCTTGGTGCTTCGACATCATTTGCGAAGGGTAAAAAGAACGAAATAAGAGGAGTTGGTAAAACTACTCAATTTGTTCTTATTCATGGACCTACTTTATTTAGTGGTGCTAAGTTAAATTTTCAGAGGAAGAAGAAACTTTCATTAAAGAAAAATTTAACTTAGCACCACAAAATAGCACAGTGTGCATCTGCTGCAGAACACAGGATTTCATAATATCTATTTTAAGAACAACTGCTAACGCTGAACAGCAAATGCTTATCAGCAAGGTTGCGCAACCGGAAGTGAATTTTCCAGCAACAAACAGACAAGTAAAATAATAGACGGAGAAAAATTCTAAGTACCACAACAGTGGACAACAATTAAAGAAAAATTTAACTTAGCACCACAAAATAGCACAGTGTGCATCTGCTGCAGAACACAGGATTTCATAATATCTATTTTAAGAACAACTGCTAACGCTGTACAGGAAGTGCTTATCAGGAGATTGCGCAACCGGAAGTGAATTTTCCAGGAACAAACAGACAAGTAAAATATTACACGGAGAAGAATTCTAAGTACCACAACAGAAGTTTCTTCTTCCTCTAGACGTTGTAAGATAAATTCTGATTGCAGCGTTCCCTTATGGGTGAAGGCTAGTGGTCCTTCTTCTTTGGGAGATTGTCGCATTGTGGGTGATTGTACTCTGTATAATCATTAAAAGCAGTTGTCCTTAAACGGCCCTTTTAAGGGCCACAAATACTGAGGCACTGCTTCTTACAATGATGCGTAAACGTTCTTTTCGTCGTCGCCGGCGAATGCTGGTTTACAAATCACTTGTCAATGTAGACGGCACCCTTGGTGCTTCGACATCATCTGCGAAGGGTAAAAAGAACGAAATAAGAGGAGTTGGTAAAACTACTCAATTTGTTCTTATTCATGGACCTACTTTATTTTGTGGTGCTAAGTTAAATTTTTCTTTAATGAAAGTTTCTTCTTCCTCTAGTTTGGGTAACGGATGGCTAATTGTAGCTTTCATTGCTTGTAACAATGCAGGAAGAGCCGGTTTGGAATCCTTTGAAACTCGGGAAATCTTAGCTTACCGTACTATACCGGTTTCTGAGATTATTATTGCTAGTGAGGGTTCTTATCTATTTCTGCACGGGAGTTTGTCTTTGTCTTGTCGTAGACGTTGTAAGATAAATTCTGATTGCAGCGTTCACTTATGGGTGAAGGCTAGTGGCGTTACCAACATAAAAAAAACCTAAACAGCCTACTTACACCTCCTTCGCAGAGGACACAAAAGTAGGTTCCTACAACCCAAGAGCGCTGCCATCGACTACCGATTTCACGAGTCACTAAAACTGCTCTACAAAATTAATTTAACACATAAGGATTTCGTTCAGCCAGACACCAAATTAGAATGTAGGCACTTCAACTGGCCATTTCCTGTTAACGAACATAGACTTGCTCTAAGCCGGGGCCCGCCGCGGCGTGGCAAACCGTTCTCAAGCCGGGTGTGTGGGCCGCATGCGGTCCAAGCATCAGGCAGAGTCGGTTTTGCTCGGTCCTTCTCGTAAGTATCCAGTACAGCGTAACATTTCATTTAGTAATGCGGTGTGGCATTTTTCGGTCAGCGCAACTCTCTTCAGAGAATCGTGATTAGGGTATGAAGGGCGTTCACGGATCCAGTGGCTGTCCGCACAAAAAGAGGGAGCTATCCATCTATCGCCATAAAATTTAAAAGTGAATGCGAATTATAGAAGAGAGGGATGAGAAGCCTCAGTTTACATTGTGCAGTCGCATAACTGGCGGGTACCGCAAATTTGTTGTGAAACGACATTACAATACATCTACATCTACATTCCGAAAGCCACCCGACGGTGAGTGGCGGAGGGTATCTTGAGTACCTTGCATTGGGGCTTATTTATAATATAATGCAAATAATTTTAATTTTTTGCTTTAGTAGCTGTCTGTCCGATTACGAAGTCTCGTAAACGGTTGGCCCTGACTAGTATTATTACGCTATCTGACTGCATAGAACAACAACAAAGAATGAAATGGAAATTTTCATTAACACAATTAATTAATGAAGTCCCCAGCAACTATAAAACCTACGAAACCAAAACACAAGTATAACTGTTCTGTGTGTGGAAGTGTGATTCAACGTACGCATCTGGCACGGTTCTTCTTCAATAACACAAGAAATTTTAAATAACATTTATACTGAATTAATTAAAGAAAATAGAAATACCATAATTACTCAAGAAAACCAGAATTACACTCTAATACAAGAACACAAGCCAGATGCTTTGTTGACTGAACCTGTAATGACGCATTATTTAAGACACTGAAATAATGAAAAACAAAAAAACCACAGAATATTTTACCTTCATATATATTGACGAAAAGCACTCTGATCACTACAATATTTCCATTCGAATAACATCTGCTGCCTAGCCCATCAAACAACTGCATAAAACATGGAACAAGCACTCCTTACTACAACATCTCGACAAGCACACTCCACCACGACCTCTCGACAGGAACAGACTACTACGAGTCCTCGACAGGCACTGCCCACTACGACATCTCAATAATCACTGCCAGTGGAGGCGGCGGAACAATACTCTCTAGCGCGATCTCTGGCGCTGTGGCTCAGTGTAGCCACCTTTCATATGCCCTTCCTCCACGGGCTAGAATTAGATGGTATTTTTGCCAGCATTGGTGGTGAAAATACCACCAAATTCGTCAAAAAAAAAATACAGACAAAAATAAAAGATAATATTAATGCGTAAATATCACATATTAGCTAAAGTTTTGGCTTTGCACTGACCTTTCAATAACCTAATATATAAAATACAGTAAGCAATACAAATTCTTTCATACATGTGACTTTACATAACAGTTTACACAAGTATTATGTGGCTAAACAGTTCAATCAATAGCGTCAGAAATGACGAATATGTGCAGGTAAGAGTCTCATAACTTTTCACAAACAGTAATACACAAAAAATCATTTTATACAAATATTCACATAAACGCTTTCCATAGCCCAAGAAACAAGTAGTTGACAGTTCCAGCAGTAGCACCCAGCAATGGTCAACAGGTGCAAAAACCAACAAGTGACATTTTTTCAGTAGAAACAGTCCATCAGTGGCACCCAGTAATGTTGAATAGGTGCAGACACCAACAAGTAACACCATTTCAGTATAAGCAGTTCCATTAGTGGCACCAGCAATGTTGAGCAGGTGCACACAGCAACAGGTGACATCTTTTCAGTAGAAGCAGTCCATCAGTGGCACCCAGCAATGTTGAGCAGGTGCCGACACCAACAAGTGACATCATTTCGGTAGAAGCAGGCCATCAGTGGCACCCAGCAATATTGAGCAGGTGCAGACATCAACAGGTGACATCTTTTCAGTAGAAGCAATCCATCAGTGGCACCCAGCAATGTTAAACAGCTGCAGACACCAACAAGTGACATCATTTCAGTAGAAGCAGTCCATCAGTGGCACCCAGCAATGTTGAGCAGGTGCAGACACCAACAAGTAACACCATTTCAGTATAAGCAGTTCCATTAGTGGCACCCAGCAATGTTGAGCAGGTGCAGACCGCAGTCCATAATATTCACTATCACTAATCACACTGTTCATCAGCAGAAATTTAACATGTCCTAGTGGCACCAATCATGTAGAAAAAGTGCAAGTAACAGTCCATAATATTCACTATCACTAATCACACAGTTCATCAGCAGAAATTAAACATGTCCAGGTGGCATCAATCATGTAGAAAAAGTGCAAGTAACAGTCCATAATATTCACTATCACTAATCACACAGTTCATCTGCAGAAATTAAACATGTTCTAGTGGCACCAATCATGTAGAAAAAGTGCAAGTAACAGTCCATAATATTCACTATCACTAATCACACAGTTCATCAGCAGAAATTAAACATGTCCAGGTGGCATCCACCATGTTGAATAAGTGCAGGTAACAGTCCATAATATTCACTATCACTAATTAGACAGTTCATCATACAAATAATAATAAACACACAAATGATATCAGATAATTGTCATATTAAATATTAAAATACACAAATAGCAGTAAACCTATAATATTTGTGGGTGTCAGTGCAAGCCACAACAACAAGTAAAATAATATTTAGGAGATAGGTTGGGATCACTTCTCTGGGATTATAAAAGGAAAACACACAAAACACACTCACTCATCTTTCATCCACATTTAGTGCTACTGTGTAGTTGAATAGTGTTAACTGTGTAAATGCAATTCTGTCAAAATTTTATGTTCATCATGTGTATCAAGGAGTAGTGACAGCAATGTATAACAGTCAATAATAGTTAGTCAACGTCATAGTCATCATGTCAAGACCAATGTTTGCCAAGCCAGATCAAAATGTACGGTTGCTGAACAACTGTCAGTGAGCCAAGATATGCAAATGCTTCCTCTCTCAAAAAAAAGTATGTACTGCTTATTGATTTAACAAAGTGTGTGTAGACAATCTTCCTTCTACTTAAGTGTTCTAGTCTGCCATCTTCATCCTCCTTGTTCCATATAGACCAACAAAAAAAAAATATGCTCCTCACTTACTTTACCTCTTATCCACCAAAACTCCAATAATCATCAGCATCGCATAATCTCAATACTTCAATAATACCTTTTACGTCTACATATAAACCTTATCATCAATATCATCAATAATACATCTTCAATATGTCGATACTTATAAACCTCATTTACCTTACCTCTTGTCCACGAAAACTCCAATAATCATCAACTTCACACAATCTCAACTTCACACAATCTCAATACCTCAGTAATACCACTTCAATACGTCGACACATATAAACCTTATCGCCAATATCATTTCACTTTCATAACAATTCTTTCCTCTAGTCAGTCTCCTCGAACAAGTACAGACAAAATCCTAGTGCAAACTTCAATTCAGCATCCTATACAATCCGAAGACACAGTGTCCACACACACCTCTGTGTAATTCATCTGACCCAAATTTTCTACTCATTATGCCTCATAAAATATATTTTGGTTACTTTGTCCATCATTAAACCAAAGAAATGCATACAAGACCTCTAACAGACTTTAGTTCGAATAACTTTCAGTAAGTAACTATGATACGGAGTGTTAATGATCGCAATATTTCACAGTGTGTACACCACTTCAAAAATTATGGCAAACAGAAGCAAACATGTGGAGTATTTCTTGTGTCAAGTGTCACTTCCTATTTCAATTACTCACGAAAAATGCAGTGTAATAACTGTCAATGGTCTAACCTAGTGTTGGTATGTCATGTCGTTAGCTTCCTTCCTATTAGCATAAATTTATACAGCTTCCATAAAACCTCCAGCTCATGTGACTTCTATGAAGTTTCTCGTACTAATGTCGTTCGTCGAATTATAGCAGTTCATTTTCTTATCTTAAAAATATCAGGCACTGAGCGTAAGCAAAACATGCAATAGCGAGTAAATATACCAGTAGAGAACAGAATGTCAACAAGTGGATGCAGCACAATCCCTATAACGAGGCTCTGCCAAGCGAACAATCTATAATTAACACCATACTGTGGCCTAAACTCCATGTACGTACACCTCATATCAGCATTTCTATATATAGCAAATTAAAGAATAGTTATGACAACAAACAGAAATGTGTAAATATGCAATCCATACGCAAAGCAGCAAATATGTATCTTACATAATAAACAGGTCATTATCATCATATCAGCATAAGCAAATAAATGTTCATACGCAATCTTAATAAGTAAACATGAAGGCGCAAGCAGATAAATCACAAAGTGTAACCTACATACATAACCACAGTCAGCACAATTACTCAGTTGACAATTACAATTTAAATAAATAAGCACAGCAGGCACATAATAAAAAAATATAACATCAGTGAAAAAGCATAGCAGCCAAGCGATGCATAATATACGCAAGTAACAACACTGTTCATTAATAAAACATTGTCAAGATCAGTTAATGTACGCAAGCACGTCGCTTCACAAGTAAATTCATAGAACATAAAATTTAGCACAAAGTATAAATCACGTAATCGCGAGCAGCAAATTACATCTAAAATACGTACCTAAGTGGAAATATGTTACCTGAAAAATAAACTCAATTAATAGTTACCTTTTTTAGTTTATTACTTTTTTCTTTGAAATTACATTCTTCCTGAAATTTTCTCCATAGCAAGTCGTCTTAACGTCGGACATGCACAGAATTTACCTGAAGGTCTTAAATATTTTATACAACCGTATCCTGAAAAATACTGAACGTTAATAACATAATTTATGAAGTCACCATAGTTTCATACAGAATTTAGTCGGAGAAATTAGACTGTGTATTTGTTTACGTCTGTCAGTGCATTCGCACTGAGCGCTCGATCAGCTGTCGACGCGTGACGTAAAAAGTGATTGTTTGCGGTCAACGACTGCCTTGTGCGGCGCGCAGACTTCACTGTTGCTTTGAGTCTGTGCCGCCGCCGGAACACGGCGCGGTATCCTTGTACTCTCCGCATGTTTACGTATAACTGTTGGTTTCTCAAAAGTATGTCATTCCACAAAAATTTTTACGTTCGATATGTGATGTATTCCCTTAGAGCGTCGAGATTTAAGAGTTTCTACTTCAACAGTGTTATCATGGATAATTTTGCGAATTCTGTATGGACCGTTATAAAGCAGAAAAAATTTGCGACATAAGCCTTTTCCTTTATGAGACAAACGATGAGACTTAATTAACACCTTTTGACCAACTGACAAGATTTTTAAACGACCAGGACGTTTAGCTGATTTCTCTCTTTTTGCAGCCGCAGACGCAATATTTCGTAGAGCCAGGTTGACAACTTCAGAATGCCGCAGTTTCCGTGAAGGCGGAAAAGGAACGATTTCAGAAATGCGATTTGTTGGTACTTTATTTTTTAATATCAATAGGGGCGGTAAAGAAGTTGAGTCATTAGGAAGTTCATTCAGAATGTTTTGAAAAATATGAAGATACTGATCCCAAGTTCTGTGATTCTGATGACAATAAAGACGGCACAATTTATTGATTTCCTTCATCCATCTCTCTGAAGCATTAGATTGAGGGTGAAAAAGTGAAATAAAAATTGGTTTAATCTTACGACGCCGTAGAGTACGAAGCCAAATTTTAGAGCGAAACTGTGATCCATTATCTGATATAACCTTATCAACATGACCAACTTCTTTAAGAAAATGTATGATGAAAGCATTAGATACTGAACGAGCTGTTGCTTTGCGTAAAGGTGTAAAACACACATATTTTGATGTCAATTCCACTGCTACGAAAATGTACGCAAAACCATTAGTAGAACGAACCACTGGACCGAACAAATCGACTGCAGCCATGTCCTTTAATTTCGCTGGAATGATAGGAAACAACGGTGCTCTGTGAGAAACAGTTGGCGGCTTAGCCTGTTGACATAATTTGCATTTGGCAAGAACAGATCGAATTCGTTTTTCCATATTACTGAAGTAGCAATTTTCTCGTAATTTATGAAAGCATTTTCTGAGACCAAAGTGCGCATAACTGAAATGTGTGTACCAAATCAATTTATTGACCCACTCATCAGGAATACAAACTAACCAAACAGAGTTGTCGACCGATTTTCATTTAAAAAGAATTTTCCAGATAGATCGCAAAAACGAGGTGTGGCCGAATTGTCCAATCTAACAAAGCGTCTAAGAAAATTACAGACACCAAGGAAACTACGAACATCACGTTTTATGGTAGGAACGAATAGCGTCTAGTTTGTATCAGGAAGAATACCCTCTGTAGAAATAATGTGACCGAGAAATTTCACCTGTGAACGACCAAATTCAGATTTTTCCAAGTTCACTGTAATGCCAACTCTTGCAAAAATATGTAATAATGAATCCAAAATTTTGCTATGCTCACTCCAGGAACGTTTAGCCATAAGAATATCGTCAACATATGAAGTAATATTGTCACGAAGATAAACAGGTAAGATTTTGTTTAAACCACGAATGAATGCTGCAGAAAATATAGTAAGTCGAAATGGTCAACATGTGAAGTAATATTGTCACGAAGATAAACAGGTAAAATTTCGTTTAAACTACGAACGAATGCTGCAGAAAATATAGTAAGTCCAAATGGTAATTTCCGAAGTCACTTTCGGGTAAAACAGTCAAATCCGGTTATTCTTTACCTACTGTCTAGATAGATGGATAGTAGAAGAATTGTTTTTTATAGATACAAAGAATAGTGAAAGAGTAGGCAGGGGTGCAGAAAACTAAAAGGGAAATAGCACCACTACAGCTCGGGGCCCTGTGAACACTACGGCACATATTCACTTAGTGTAGTGAATCCCCTGAGGACTTTAATAGCTGCACATAAATTTCAGTTTGTGACTTAGAGGCAAATTTGGTGGAAGTGCGTACGTAAATTGATCTAACCATGAACATGGATGTATGTCATTCTTAGAATTGCGGAAGATCTTAAATTTCCGAACAGTCAAAAAGTGTTTATAGTCAAAGTTTTCGCCTCGTGGCGACAAAGACCTACCGCGTCTGTCCCAGTCCGAATGTCGA
This sequence comes from Schistocerca nitens, assembly GCF_023898315.1. Classification (NCBI taxonomy): domain Eukaryota; kingdom Metazoa; phylum Arthropoda; class Insecta; order Orthoptera; family Acrididae; genus Schistocerca; species Schistocerca nitens. Next base: position 450,337,413 of record NC_064620.1, read on the forward strand.
TTATTGTCAAGTTCACGCGCCTGGCGCTCTCTTGTTGCTTCTCGTAAATGAAACAAATTATTGTCTTCAAACCCCTCTGATATCTGTGATTCTAAATTTCTTTTGCTGTCTTTTCCTACGATTTCGCTTTCAATATGTTTGTCTTGCTTTTGTAGTGCCTCAAATTCCCTATTAACGCGATCATTAAATTTTTCCTGATTTTCAACATGCTTATTTATGTTCTGGTACTCTTCGGTTTCTGCAAATGGTAATGGAGCTGTATCATCCGAATCTCTGTCCCCATGTAAACTAAGACTTATCAATTTATCTGAAATCTCCTCAACTCTTTCCGATAAGTCACCTATTTTTTCTTTCTGTTTATTTACGTCTTCCGTAAGTGTTGCGACTCGGGTCTCAGTATTGACACATTTGGTAGTTAACTGTTCATATTGTTGTGTTAGATTATTTATTCTGTCATTTGGTACGGATTCCTCGATTCTCTCAAATATTTCTTCCTTATCGTGTGCACGTTGTAAATTTAACTCTGAAAATTTTTGTACTATCACGCGATCTCTTTCTTCCTGTTCTCTATCCTGTTCCCTTTGTCTAATCTCTACTGCAACTAATCTATTATTGTGAGCATTCAAAATCGGTTGTACTTCTTCTCTGATTTCTTTCTTTAATTCATCTTTCATATTTTTGAAACATGTCCCTATTCGTGAATCTAACCGTGTTTCCAAAGTTCCCATCTCTGTTTTTAATTCAGATCCAAACCGTGTTTCCATTGTTCCCATCCGTGTTTCCATTTGTGAGTCTAACCGTGTTGCCAAAGTTCCCATCTCTGTTTTAAATTCAGATCCTAACTGTGATCCCATTGTTCCCATCTCAGTTTTAAATTCAGATCGAAAATTTAATATTGCACTCATCAACTGCTGCGTTTCTTCTGTCGTTAACCGCGCAATCTGAGAATTTTTCGATTGTGAAAAATTTTGAACTGTTTCCAGACTATTTTCCCTGCTTATTAAATTGTTTTCAACTCCATTATTCATCATACTGTTGTCCTGTGTTGGCGAGTTCGCCATGTCAACAATTTCGTCATTCTGACTATCCATCATTTTTGCCCCTTTCATTGATCGCGTAAACATTTACAAAATATACAAAACTCGTCACTATATGAAAATTACACACAATGACACTTTATCTCCAACAATACCATTCACACGAAATGTTTCCCTCAAACACGATTAACGAACAATTGAAATCTTCCTAAATGCACAAAATTGTCAAACCCGTATACAAGATAACAAAATTAAATTTTGCAAAATAAAAATACCATTAGAAGAATGACAATTACCAAATCTAAAATAGACTACATGCAAAATAGACTACAATTACTAAACTACAAATTACTACAACAATACTACTGTCTACTATTTTTACAATCAGAAGAATTCCAAGGGACGATCCGAAGCAGCGGTCGCCACGTGCATGGGGGCTTAATTAAAATATAATGCAAATAATTTTAATTTTTTGCTTTAGTAGCTGTCTGTCCGATTACGAAGTCTCGTAAACGGTTGGCCCTGACTAGTATTATTACGCTATCTTACTGCATAGAACAACAACAAAGAATGAAATGGAAATTTTCATTAACACAATTAATTAATGAAGTCCCCAGCAACTATAAAACCTACGAAACCAAAACACAAGTATAACTGTTCTGTGTGTGGAAGTGTGATTCAACGTACGCATCTGGCACGGTTCTTCTTCAATAACACAAGAAATTTTAAATAACATTTATACTGAATTAATTAAAGAAAATAGAAATACCATAATTACTCAAGAAAACCAGAATTACACTCTAATACAAGAACACAAGCCAGATGCTTTGTTGACTGAACCTGTAATGACGCATTATTTAAGACACTGAAATAATGAAAAACAAAAAAACCACGGAATATTTTACCTTCATATATATTGACGAAAAGCACTCTGATCACTACAATATTTCCATTCGAATAACATCTGCTGTCTAGCCCATCAAACAACTGCATAAAACATGGAACAAGCACTCCTTACTACAACATCTCGACAAGCACACTCCACCACGACCTCTCGACAGGAACAGACTACTACGAGTCCTCGACAGGCACTGCCCACTACGACATCTCAATAATCACTGCCAGTGGAGGCGGCGGAACAATACTCTCTAGCGCGATCTCTGGCGCTGTGGCTCAGTGTAGCCACCTTTCAACCTCTATCGGTTCTCCCTTCAATTCCAGTCTCGTATTGTTCGTGGTAAGAAAGATTGCCGGTATGCCTCTGTGTGGGCCCTAATCTCTCTGATTTTATCCTCGTGGTCTCTTCGCGAGATATACATAGGGGGAGCAATATACTGTTTGGCTCCTCGGTGAAGGTAAGTTCTCGAAACTTCAACAAAAGCCCGTACAGAGCTACTGGGCGTCTCTCTTGTAGAGTTTATCTATCATCTCCGTAACGCTTTCGCGATTACTAAATGATCCTGTAACGAAGCGCGCTGCTCTCCGTTGGATCTTCTCTATCTCTCCTACCAACCCTATCTGGTACGGATCCCACACCGGTGAGCAGTATTCAAGCAGTGGGCGAACAAGTGTAATGTAACCTATTTCCTTTGTTTTCGGACTGCACTTCCTTAGGATTCTTTCAATGAATCTCAGTCTGGCATCTGCTTTACCGACGATCAATTTTACATGGTCATTCCGTTTTTGCCATACCCTGCACCATGTGTCAATTCGTTGCAGATCCTCCTGCATTTCAGTACAATTTTCCATTTTTACAACCTCTCTATATACTTCTGTATCATCCGAAAAAAGCCTCAGTGAACTTCCGATGTTATCCATAAGGTCATTTATATATATTGTGAATAGCAACGGCTCTACGCCACTCTCCTGCGGCATACCTGATGTCACTCTTACTTCGGAAGACTTCTCTCCATTGAGAACGACATGCTGCGTTCCACGCAGAGGAAATTTAAAGATTTAGTTGACAATGAATGAGCAAAATTTTACCAGCAATGGCTAGAGGGGATTCACTGTTCTGTATATCAAGAAGCACTTTGTGCTAAATTTTCAAGCGTGGAACACTAGAAGAAATTCACTGTGCGAACAGTAGAATTGCTGAAGTCGTATGCATTATTCCACTGTCAGTTGCAACGGTTTCGATGGAACTGAACAAAGAGTATGGAGAGTATATTATTCCAAAGTACTTTGGTTGAGTCAAGGGGCATTCCTGGAACGATTTTTCGATTTCAAACCCACTATTGTTGAATCTGTGACGGGAAAAGGAGTGCAGGAACGAAAATTACAGCATCTTAATTGCAGACACCGCATTTTAGGTGGACATGATTGCACAATACCCACAATAAGACATTAAAATGTGTGAAACATCTTATTTCAGATGTAGTTCTTCAGGCTTTCACCATGAAGCATCGTTCTCATTGATATTTTGGCGGCATGACTCATTGTCTTCTTCAGGGAGAAAAAAATTCACGGAACGACTATGTCGACTTATTTCTGATTTGAGTAGGATGTTCTGAAAAAAATTGCAATGTAGGAGGAACAAATTCTGACAAAGGAACTCATGATACCAATTGCATCGAGATTTTATGGGGAGGCAGCGACGCCGCGTGAAAATGGGTGCCGGATAGGGATTCGGACCTCCGATCTCCTGCTTGGTATACAGATGCGTTAACCACTCCGCCACCTAGTCACAGTGTTTATCCCAATTGTACGGACTATCTCGGTACGCCCTCTGGGCGACCTACATTCTCACCTAGCACTACCTATCCGCAGTCTGTGTCCTCCATGCCCGCTACTTCCACAGGAGGCCAAACGTGATCGTGCGTTAGCACTGAATATGGTGGATTCATAACCCACTGAGGCGACTCTGTTACACGAATGCGTGGTATCTGCCCTTTTGAACCGGCACACAGTTTTATCTGACAGAAAGTTTCGAGTCAGTGCACGTTTCGCCGCAGAGTAGAAATTCATTCGATAAAATACAGGTAGGGCGTACGAAAACGAGATAAGTGAAGCTCATGGAGGATGGAGGTGATGTTCGCTTTGGTAGTATAATTCACTGATCCCAAGCTGGGCTCAATTTTATCGTGACATTCCTGTCTCATCAGCCATTTTAATGACTGACGAAGATAAATAAATAATGATCTAATTTACTGAGTCAGAAACAGATTACATGAATGAAAAGTGCCTCATAGGGAGCCAGATGCAGCAAAAAAAAGAAAGTAGGTTCAACCAAACAAACTAATGAAACAGTTGCCCAATACATTTCAGAGTGTTTGGCCTAGGATGAAGATTACTTGCAGACTAATCATTCCGTGTGGAACTCTGAATGTCAGTGTTTGTTGCAGTATATTGGATACAATCAACAATTGTTTCCAACGTATCACAGTGACGTACAGGAAGTCGGGACGAACAGTTGATACAGGACACTTGTGGTCTGCCACGTCGGGAAACTACTCCAAATTGATCTACGAAAACCACATAAACTATAATGCATGCGCGTCGCGCGAGTTTTTAATTATTCTCTCGCTCTCTTCGTGCGAACTGCCCCTAGAGAAAATATTTTTAGGGACCTATTTTTGGGGGAAATGTAATGTAGCTCGATTTCATACTGGGATACGTTTACGCTAGAGGCCACAGTTTTCGAATTATTCAAGAAAAAGGTACCAAAGTGATCTTCAAAGACACCCCCACCTCCATACTCATCCCCCACCGCTAATGATTTTTAGCATGATGTTCATGGCACTCCCTCCTACCACTTCACAAAAGTTTTCGAGTACACAAATTATTTCGCATATTCAATCTGTTTTGGTCTTCATTGACTGGGGTATTGCGTCACCGGTTTAATCGTGCACTTACAAATTTTAAAACTTTATGTTTACTTTATCTCATAATTTTGTGAATTTTAATATCGTAACGTTAAGAATTACACCGTTTTATAGGCCTTCTCTCTACGGCGCTACTGTGTCTGTGAAGGTTAAGCCTAGATCGGTGGAGAGTTAACTATTTTTTTCATAACGTTTCCAGAAGTTTCTTTTTCTTTCATTACCCTCTCGGGAAAGCTTAAATGAATAACATTATCGAAAACGCCGACTATGCCGGTAGCCCACTCAATGAAAACAAAAAAAGTCGAATGTGGGAAATAACTCGTTTAGTCACAAATTTTTGTACAGTGATGAGAGGCAGTGCCGTGTAACAACATACTAAAAATCTATTTCTGACAAGGGGCAGGAGAGGGGGGAGGGGAGGGGGTTGCTGTGCGTGATGTGAGGGAGATAACATTGAAAATCTTGCGCAGTGCGCATGCGCTGCAGCTTAGGTGGTGTTTATAGGTCAGTTTGAGGTGTGATGTTGCAGTGCCTGCACCGTTGGAAAGAACGATGCAGTTCTTTCGGACGTGCATGTCCGTTATGCACAACCACCAGCTGTGTGAGGGAACGGCAACAATGAAAATTTCTGGCAGACCGGGAATCGAAACTCAGTCCGGCACAAATATTCATTGTCGTCATTCCCTTACACAACTAGTGGATGTTCGTATTCGCAACTGTGAATCTATTTCATGCAGTTTGAGGTAGTTTCACGACTTGGTAGATACTAGTGCCTTATCAAATTGTTCGTCGCGACTAGCTCTACACCACTTTGGTATGTTGGAAACAGTTGTCGTTTGCAGTCTGGATATTTTACAGATATCCGTACAGCTTGGAGTTGTTAGCCCTTATAAAAAGTAAAACTCTTCCTGTACTGTCAGGTACGATTGTCTGCCTCATTGCAGTTATATTAGGCAGCAGGACAACGACCCTCCACCATTCTGACGCACTGATGAGATTCATCGGTCTGTAAAGAAAATGTAGGACTCTCAGACGGCTAAGTGACAGAGAAATCTGCAGGTCAGAATGAGTGGCATCCGGCAGACCACAGTGCTCTAACTTCTTGTGTGTATACTCTTTTCTTAATTGTTTGACCCCTTCTTCTTTTCCTTCTGGCACATCAGTTTTTGACCATTATTGTGCCACAGGTGTCAATCGCCGAAGTTGTAACAGCTCATTCGAGTTTCTCACTTCCTCCTAGTTCATCGGCGATTATTTCCTCTGCTTATAGTTTATTGAATTTCACCATCACAGGTGGTTTGCATTGATTAGCGGGTGTCATATATCTTCCTGTACAGTAAACAAAGTACATATCCGGTGTCATTTCAGGCAACATAACACTTCTGGGAACAGTCGAAACAGCAGGTTGGCTTTAATTGTTCCCACAGAACCTGTTGTCTGTAGAACTGCTCACTAACAGCAATTGTAAGGCAATTTGGAATAAAGCAGGTTTGCGACGGTTTTGGCACCAGAGCGTAATGCTATTTGGCAGGTAATGAGTAAGAAATGTTGGGGATGATGGTTTTACTGCTGCCTTGTTGAATGATCTACAGAGAGGGTTTTACGATAGCTTGTTGAAAGCACACTTTACGTTACAAGCTAAACATCATAATATATCAACAAAAACAAAATGTGAAAAAAACAGATTTGAGTAAGATTTTCAGTTAAGATTACAAAAAGCACTGAGTTACGATACGTCGACATCCCTGGTTACTCATGTAAAGTCGTCTTTTAACACAACTCAGGTAAAACAGGTATTTATCAATCAAATCTTAATTATCACATAACATGTCTCAGACAATCAAAGATTGTCACTATAATTGTTTAGGCTTCCGCGGCCAGAAGAAGGTTACTGTAACCGTGGCCGAAACATTGATTTCTACAGGATAGTCTTTTACATTATGACACGGTACAATATTCAGAAAACTTTAATGTCAAAGACTGTCACGTGGGTGACTTGTCAACTTTAACACTATACACAGACTTCTGAAATTAATCTAAAGTTGTAATACGTTTGGTGTTACAACTTCCGAAAGATACTATTTTACATAATTATTACTCAAGAAATCTTCTACTCTATGATAGCATTTAGACAATGGAGAAAACACAGCAGTAATAGTTGAAATGTAGATCTTACAAAACGAAGGATTTCGCGATCGATTGCTGTTCTTTTCTCCAATATCTATATTCAGCCATCGCTGCGCACAACGGGATCAGATGGATTCCAATATAATTTGCTTTTCAGGCGTTTAACCAGGTCTATTTGAGAATTTTTTTATTTGGGCCACATTTCCCCTTCCAGATTTTATTTATTTATTTCTTGCTCGTATAATGAGCCATGTTTTTACCTGGTGGCCAAAACTGAAACTTCCTTCTTTTATATAAAGATGATACTTAACTCAGTGTGTAGTCTCATACTGATAAGAAACCCTCAATATATATATATATATATATATATATATATATATATATATATATATATATATGACAAGCTTGTGATGAACATTAGATTTTTCAAATAAAGGTTTGCAGTATCGTTTCTTTTTAGATATAATCATGTCTAGGATAACCTTTTCCCGTAGTCGAAAAGTTTTGAGTGGATTAGTTTTCTCACGTTAACCCCCAGCAAATTATATCAGGTGGATATAATTAAAATGCAGATCCTCACGGAGGTCCAGTGTGGGTTGTAATTATCGTATCGGAGCGAAACTTGGTAGATATTCTAAGGTGTTAATATGGAGCCGATTTCCGCTGGAAAAAACAATTCCAATTTTGGCCACCAGGTGTAAATATGGCACTGTGAATGTAAGAAAAACTATAGTAATGTTTCCATGTGTTATGAATTAGGAACGGGACGTGGACAAAATAGGTCAAACAAGTGAGAAAGGCATAATGTTGATTTTCTTATTGACCGCTGCGTTCGCCGGAGGTGTCAAGTTGTTGCATCAGTAAAACGACGTGATCAACAGTTGCTCGTACCAGTCCCGGTGGAATCTGAGAGACATATTCCTGTATACTACCCTTTAGATTTGGTAGGGGCAGAACGTGTCCGTGGTAAACGCGCTCTTTTACATATCCCCAGAGCTAAAAGTCACATGGATTCAGATCGAGTGACCTTGTAGGCCATGCATCTGGGAAACCTCTGTAGATAACATGTTCGCTGAATGCTGCCTTAAGCAAATCTTTCACTGGGCGAGCGGCAAAATGTGTTGATCCATCTCGCATGAAAACTGTGATTTCAACGCAATTTCGCTTTTCCAGAGCTGGAATCACATGCTGTAAAGGGTCTCGATGACGTGTAGACATCACGATACACCTGACAGGCTCTCTGGATGTATTCTCCTCAAAGAAGAATGGGCCGAGAATAAAGGTGTTTGTGAATCTACACTAGTCAGTCACATACGGAGAGTGCAATGGCTCGTCGTGCATAACACGTGACTTCACAGTACCCCAAATTCGGCAGTTCTGTGTATTCAAGACGCCCTGTATTCACAACGTCCTGTAATGTAAACTGTGCCTCGTCAGTCGATAGAATGTTGCCCAGTCTCATTTCTTCAACTTCGATCCATGCAAGACTCAGAAGACCAAATTCAGAATGCTGCTCTGAATCACCATGCTTCTGGTGTTGCACCGTGTGAATCTTGTCAGGGTACCAGTGTAAAATATACCACAAAACTTACTGTATTGTTGACCATGGGATGGACAATTCTCGTGAGACTGCATGAGCACTAGCACTACCTGCAGGACGTGCTGCATAGTCGGTTAAAGCAACAGGAACACCGCCAACAACTTCCACTGAGATATGATACCTTTCTCTTCCGGGTGCCACAGTCGGCGATATTCGCTCAATGTAACACCATAGTAAAGTTTCACTAGTAGCGCAGGGGACTGATGACCATAGATGTTAAGTCCCATAGTGCTCAGAGCCATTTGAACCAGCCACTAGTAGCGCACGGTCTCTGCTATAATGTTACTCACGTTATGAAGTGTCAAAGGACAGCATGGATGTAACGTCATACAAATAGTGTACAGCGCCAGCTGGTGGTCAAAACTGTAACTAGGTTTTTCCAGCGTAAATCGATTCGACATTAATGCATTGGCGTAACTAAGACGTTTCCTTCTCATACGATAATTACAGCCTACACTGGACCTCCTTGAGCAGCTTTAATTGTAAATACCCAGCATAACTAATGACAGAAACGAATTTTGTTCACTGTATTATTTTCAGAAATAAATCAGTGGCGCCATACAAGGCGTTCCTGACATAAACGAGATTATTCAGTCAGCCCAGTATGCTGATCACATGATTACTCCACAACATATTTTTTTATTTACAGGTACAGCAAGGAATTTGACACTATTTATAGCGGCCAGTTTTTTTGACCATATAATGTGTTTCGCTTATACATTGTGCTGATTGTTGTGTGGTGAAATGAACAATTTCTCTTTCCGCAAATCTAATTTCGAACTATTATTTCTGATCCATATCCATAGTTCTCCAAATGTCTGCTCAGTACGTGGCTAATTACTTATTCGAGGCATGCTGCCTCTGGATAGTACTGCACCCAGATGATGCCATTGGCTGTGGACGACACGGCGTTGATCGGTCCCGATTGACATGTCTGGGGCCAAAACGACGGAACTTTCCTTTTTCTTCTCCCTTCTCAGAACAAAGCAACTGACAGAAAGAACTGTTTCCAGCACAGCTGTCAGCCATCAAGATGTTCAATAATTTCCGTTCCAGTCTTCAGTTTCCAGCAGAAAGCAGTATATCAATGACAAGCGAAAACTATTGTAATTTTCTATTGCAAATAAACTTAAGCCTGTGCAAACCGTGGACAGGATATTAAAAGAAAAGAGGTTTTGTATTTTACTATACATTTTCTAGCAACTGATTATAGTTTCGAAGTTAGTTACACTCTAGGCCACAGAACACGTTTAGAACATCTTATTCACCACCTGACAATACAGGGATCTTTATGTCAACCTCACTCACATGGTATGCCAAATCTACAAATAGAATACCAATCCAACTTGCAAACCTGGTACAGCAATAAGCATACGTCACTGATGACACAATACGAAGTGGTACAGTAATACGGTAACAGAGTCTACTAACACAACAGAAGACACAATTTAAAGGTATAAGATTTACTAAAGAATTAATATCTGCATACAGTTCACAATGTTAATCATCATTCGAAATCAATACGTTTGTTGTTATGACAAACAAACTATGTGTAGCTTATTACCCAATGAACTAACCGTTGTTTCCTTGTCCATCACAAATTTTATGATTGTTTCGAAATTAATTGACGGATCTTACACAGTTCTAATATTTTAATTCATAAAATATATCCCATAGAGACTTCACGTCATGTGCTGTTTAGGTTATACACTGCTACATATGAAACGGGGCTCACATTTCGAAATCATTTCTGAACCTGGAAGGTTCCACCTACATTCACGAGTAAATAGGCTAAACGGGTGTGCTAAATGATCATAATCAGCAATCGACGAAGTTACGGTAGCGGTGCTGATTATACCTACTCTAGATGACGAATCTCGTAAATATATGCTTTATGACACTCGGAGGCACAATGAAAATTTAAGTTGCATCTAGAGTTACTATAATTTTAATAGAAAACGTGCCATACATTACGTTGTTCTCAGTACAAGATTCAGTCAACAGCAGCGTCAGCGTATAAAAAATGAATGCGTATTAAATGGCAGTTCTCAGAGTCTACAAGCTTGTTAAAAATTTTCGCTTGTTCCAACCGCCTACAGGCTGACAAGGAACTCGTGAACCTAGCCCAAATCAGTCCAGCTTTAGGAAAAACAAGTCGGCAGATGACGCGATAAATAAGGTCCTACGAATTATTATTCACGCAATTACAATAATGATCAACATCGGCTCCTTCGATAATCTTTGGTGTCCCGCGATGTTTGTGCTCCGCCTGCTACCCAGTATCAAAAAGTCTTCAAATAGGTAACAAAAGAATGCCCTCAGGGGTCTATCAGTGGACCCATTTTTTGGAACATCAGCACTGAGGCCCCTCCTACTACTTCTGGATGTCGAACAACGCATTGCTGGAGTTGTTGTCCATGCCGACCACCTCTCAGTCTTATTTCAGATCATATCAGACAGACGATAGAAAAACCCAAAGACCTGCTCACGAAATGACCAGAATTATCACAGAAACACAAAATACCGTTACACACACTAAAAAAACGGCACACCCTTCGAATCCATAGTATGGTTTACGTCCGGTACATGGCTACATCGTCTTCATCTTTCGACCAATGTCAAAACCATTAGGAATGGACAGAGGGAAGTGCTAGTACAGCAGGGACTTTTCGGACCACACGAGCAGAGTTTGGAATAGACCTTGTAAAATCACCGTCCGCCATGGGGCTGTCTCAAGCTATGTAAATGCGACGACGTAAGAGCAATCACAGGGGAGGACATCCAACTCTTGAAAACGAATACATGGCGAAGGAAGTGGGACACTAGCGGTAAGGTACAGCGGATCCACAACTTCTTCCCCAACATCCGGGAGCGGCTGGGAATGAGACATGACTTTAGTTGGGGCATGGTCAATTTTTTGACCGGTAATGGGCTTGTCCAAAGCACCTTTACAGCATGAACTTTTGTCAGGAGCCTGAATGTTTATGGGGAGAATATGACTCTCCAGAGTACACATTCTACCACTCTCGCATCCTAGTCCACGCAAGACAACTGCGCTTATCATCACACTAAGCCAGCGCACAATCATTAAGAGATACTAGAAAATCCTATTGCGTACGGTAAATCCAGAACATCAAAAAATGGTTCAAATGGCTCTGAGCACTATGGGACTCAACTGCTGAGGTCATTAGTCCCCTAGAACTTAGAACTAGTTAAACCTAACTAACCTAAGGACATCACAAACATCCATGCCCGAGGCAGGATTCGAACCTGCGACCGTAGCGGTCTTGCGGTTCCAGACTGCAGCGCCTTTAACCGCACGGCCACTTCGGCCGGCCCAGAACATCATTTCAAATAAAACAGAAAATGTAAGTCATAACAATCAACCACATGAATGTAATCCCAACTTCTTCTCCTGAAATTAAGAAAATTATTTGTCTAGAAAATTAAAGCTCATCTGGTTTTGATGGTGTTTCCAGTAGAGTAGTAAAGATTTTTCCCTATATACTAAGCCCGGTCATATCTGAAAGAAGCCACTGTCAAACCCTTATTTACGAAATGTGACACGAGAGGCGTCAGTAACTACCGACCTGTTTCACTGCCGACATAATTATTCAAAATTTTTGAGAAGGTGATGTATTCTAGAATAGTATCTCACCTGAGCAACAAATATATCCCAAGCGAATCACAGTTTGTATTTAAGAAGAGTTGCTCTACTGAGAATGTAATTTACATGTGCACCCACCAAATGTTACAAGCATTAAGTAATAAAAAAGCGTCGACTGGTATTTTCTGCGACCTATTTAAGGTATTTGACTGTGTGAATCACAGTGCTCTCCGGGATAAATTGATGCTTTGTGGGATTGCTGGTATAGCCACCCAATGGATAATGTCATATATAATCAAAAGAATACAGAAAGTTAGTAATTCAGCCAATATACTCTGGGCCCATTAGTCTAACGGAGAGAAGAGGCGGGGGAGGGGAGTAGAAGGGGAGAAAATCACGTATGGGGCTTCCCCAAGGCTCACTTTTAGGTCCACTATCGTCCCTTCTGTACGTAAGCAATCTTCAATCTAATATACCGGGTGGTTATAATTAAACTTTCCCTGTTTAGCACCTTATAATACGGAAACTAATTAACATAAGAGTACCAAACTTGTTGGTATTAGTGACCACAGTATGGGGTGTATGATTTCCATGCGTCACAGCGGCACTGTCCAGTTCCAACCAAGGCCACCAGGTGCCGTGATCAGTCATCGTGATTCATAGTCTCACACACCTGACCAGGCGCAGTGCACTTGTTGACGTGTTAACGGGAGCTCGGACAAAAGGAAGAGGGCATTATTGGTGAGGCTCTATTATCAAAACAACAGTAATGGTGTGGTGTCACCGCTAGACACCACACTTGCTAGGTGGTAACTTAAATCGGCCGCGGTCCTGTAGTACATGTCGGACCCGCGTGTCGCCACTGTGGGATCGCAAACCTAGCGCCACCACAAGGCAGGTCTCGAGAGACTGAGGAGACCTCGTCCCCAGTTGTACGGACAACATAGCTAGCGATTGGACGTGCTAAGCCTTGCTCTCATTTGCCGAGAGATAGACAGTAGAATAACCCTCTGCTAAGTTAACTGGCGACCACCTAGCAAGGCGCCATTTGTATCAGTGCCTATAGCTTACTAATATTCAAGAGAGATGTATTCCAAGGACTAATTAAAAGTTAAGTAACAAGCATCTACGTACTTTTCTTCTTATTCATTTATAAGTTCTCATGTTCCAGACTTCACGCCCGTCTGCGTTAGCCTTGCGTGCCCTATCGGCTACAGCATTGTGTCTGGGCTGTATGGTCTAGACACAACATTATTGGCGACGAGGATGGGATTTTGTATTAATTCGTTTGTGTCATGGCTTCGCCACAATCTCCGGATGTACTGTCCGAATTTTTTCGCTTGCAGAGTCAGCAGTCGCAGGCGTTATTGGATGCCCTGTGACAGCTCGTCCAGGGTCAACGTGTGCTGCAACACGATGCGGCAGCCGCCGCTTCATCGCTACCGCTGCCACAAAACGCTGTTGCACCGCCATTTCGGCCATTCGTGGCGGCCGATGAAACATGGCAAGAATGGTCCCGCCAGTTCCAGTTTCATCTAACAGCCTACAGAATTCAAGGTAACGAGCGGCAGCCGTTTTTGCTTTCTTGTGTTGGTGTGTCTACCTACCGTGTGATAGTGAAGTTGTTTCCCCGGCGCGACGTAGCAACTCTGTCCTACGAAGAAATTTTGTCGGCGTTAGATGCCTATTTCAAGGAAACAGTAAATGTAGTTGCAAAACGGTATACGTTCTTTCGTACAAAACGTACGGCCGGTCAGACTAGTAGGGAGTGGGTTGCAACTTTGCAAGGACTTACTAGGGAGTGTGCCTTTGAATGTGACTGTGGCCTTCCTTATTCAGACACTATGGTGCGTGATGCAATAGCACAGAACGTTTCTGATGTTCGCATACGGGAACAGATTTTGAAACTCGTTAATCCCTCCCTCCAACAAGTGATAGACATATTGGATAGGCAAGACACACTTGACTTTGCTCAGGACTCATTTGAACCTTCGCCAGCAGTGTGTCACATTAACCGGCCCGCCGGGCCCGCTGCACGGGACGCTACGCGGACCTCGCGCCCGTCACAGCAGTGGCAGCCTACCTTGCAAACACGTGCGCCGCGTAAGCAAGCAACTGTAGTGAAATCATGCCCGCGGTGTGCAGCTAGACATTCGCGTGAAAATTGCCCGTCACGCCAAGCTATTTGCTTTTACTGTCAAAAGAAAGGACATGTTCAAAGTGTTTGCCAGAAAAGGCTTAGATCAGACAATCACAATAATTCCAGGCCCTTTGCTTCGCGCCGGAATCGAACCCAGGACAATCAGGCTCGTGGACCTTCGCCCATGGACATTCATGTAGTTCATTCCAACCCGTCCAGTGACACTTTAGCTAACAGTGACTATGTTCGTCCCACCAAAAGTGTGCGTCGACGTCGCCGGAAATCCCGTACAGTCGCCAGTGCTTCTGTACCTGTATCAGTTCAAATTGCACGTGACAGTCGCTCTTGTCGTCAACAGGACAATAAACTTTTTGTAGACTTAGACTTTGAAGGCACAGTGATACCATTCCAGCTCGATACCGGAGCTGCAGTTTCATTGCTCAATCACGACGCGTACAAACAACTGGGCAAACCGCCATTGCGTGCCGCAAATGTTAAGTTACATAGTTACTCAGGACAGCATATCCCTGTGTTAGGACAGTGCAGCCTTCTTGCAACATACAAGGGACAAACGAAACTTGTTTCATTTTACGTTCTTCGTTCTTCTACTGCAGTGAACTTGTTTGGTTTAGATTTATTTCAATTGTTTAATATGTCTATAGTAAATCAGGTCCTATCAGTGAATCAGACTGTGCCTTCCGCCAGTGTTTCTAGTCTTTGTGAAGAATTTGCAGACATTTTTGCACCGGGCCTTGGTTGCGCTCAGAACTATGAAGCACATTTGGAACTGAAAGACAACGCGCAACCGAAATTTTTCAGAGCGCGCAATGTTCCCCACGCATTGCGTGATGAGGTCGCAAGAACATTGCACGATTTAGAATCTCAAGGTGTAATTGAACGTGTGCAGGCTTCTCTCTGGGCCTCACCCTTAGTAATTTTGCCAAAACCTTCCGGTAAACTGAGACTTTGTGTGGACTTCAAGGCAACAGTGAATCCACAACTTGTGACTGCCACTTTTCCTTTGCCCCGCCCGGAAGATCTTTTTGACAAACTGTGCCCGGGAAAATATTTTTCCAAATTGGACCTAGCAGATGCGTACTTGCAAATACCTGTGGACGAAGAATCCCAGCGCGTCTTAGTGGTAAACACGCATCTTGGCTTGTATCGCTTCAAAAGACTGCCGTTCGCGTGTGCATCCGCCCCTGCTTTGTTTCAGCAATATTTACAAACTGTTTGTGCATCGGTCCCTACTGCTGCGAACTATCTGGACGATATTGTGATCTCAGGAAAGACAGAGGCCGAACATTTGCAAAATCTCCGAACATTATTTCAGGTCTTGCGTCAGAATGGTCTTCGCTTGAGGAAGGACAAATGTGTGTTTTTTGCTCGGGACTTACCCTACCTGGGGCATGTCATAAATGCCCAAGGTATACATCCGAGTCCAGAGCACCTCCGTGCCATACAGGATTTACCGGCACCGCAGACCTTGAAACAGCTACAGAGTGTGTTGGGTAAAATTAGTTATTATGCAAAGTTTGTGCACAATGCTTCTTCCATTTCAGCTCCGCTGCATCGCTTCCGCCGTAAAGGTGTTCCGTTCGTCTGGACGACGGAATGCGACCGCGCCTTTCACCAGTTGAAATCGGCGTTACTTTCAAATACTTGCCTTACGCCATTCGATCCCCGAAAACCCCTTTTGTTGATGGTAGATGCATCGGATTTCGGGATCGGTGCTGTGCTTGCGCACAAAGATGGCTCGCATGATCGCCCTATTGCCTTTGCGTCAAAATTGCTCTCATCTGCGCAAAGAAATTATTCACAGATCGAGAAAGAAGCTTTAGCTCTCGTGTTTGGTGCTACAAAGTTTCATGATTTCTTGTATGGTCGTCACTTTACCATCATCACGGACCACAAACCTTTGACATCGCTTTTTCATCCGACCAAGCCTGTACCTCCACGTACAGCGCAGAAATTCATTCGCTGGTAACTTTTTCTCTCGCAGTACCGCTACGATATCTTGTATCGGTCCACTGCTAAGCACGGAAACGCTGATGCGTTGTCCCGTTTGCCTGTTGCTGAGGATAAAGCATTCGATTCTTCCGAACTTGCTTGCATGTTCATTGATTCGGAAACCGATGACGTGGTCGAATCGTTTCCGATTGATTTTCGTCGTGTAGCTACAGCCACAGCTGCTGACCCTGTCCTTGCTACTGTTTTGCGTTTTGTTGCTACGCAATGGCCCTTGTCGAAGTCACGGATCGAGGATCATTTGGTTCGTCGTTTTTTTGCTCACAAGGAGAGACTTTTTGTCCGACGTGGTGTTTTGTTGTTGCGTTCCGATAATGATCAGTCCAGAGTCGTGGTCCCACGTTCCTTACAGTCCTCTGTCTTAAAGATTCTTCACCAAGGACATTGGGGTATAGTGCGTACGAAACAACTTGCTCGTCAGCACTGTACTTGGTTCGGAATCGATGCTGCGATTACGGATATGTGCTCTTCTTGCGTGGCGTGTGCCGAACAACAATCCGCACCGCCGCGGAAATTCTTTGCCTGGCCGAAAGCCACTTCCCCTTGGCAACGCTTGCACATCGATTTTGCTGGTCCATTCTGGAATGCTCGGTGGTTGGTTGTGGTCGATGCTTTCAGTAATTTTCCTTTTGTTGTCCGGATGTCTTCCACGACGTCTTCTGCCACAATCCAAGCCTTGTCTGCTATCTTTTGCATTGAAGGTCTTCCGCAGACTATTGTTTCCGACAATGGCCCGCAATTCATGTCCGCAGAATTTCAGTCCTTCTGCGAGGCCAATGGTATTCAACATCTGACATCCGCGCCGTTTTCGCCTCAGTCAAACGGTGCCGCTGAACGATTGGTCCGGACTTTCAAGTCACAGATGTTGAAATTGAAAGAGTCGCATTCTCGGGAGGACGCTTTGTTGCTCTTTTTGTCTTCGTATCGCTCTCAGCCCCGCGATGGTCGCTCGCCGGCTGAATTGCTCCATGGTCGTTCTCATCGCACCTTGATGTCTTTGCTGCATCCGCCACATCAGGTTCCTGTGCAGCGGCAGACTCCTGCTTTTGCTCCTGGCGACGTTGTCTATTATCGCACCTATCGCGGTTCACGGCGTTGGCTCGCAGGGCGCATTCTTCGCTGCCTCGGCCGCGCGATGTATTTGGTTTTGGGGGCCTCTGGTGAGGTGCGTCGGCATCTCAATCAGCTGCGCCTCTGTCGTCGCCTGGGTTCTGCCGCTCCCCGTCTGCTTTCAGCGACGGAGCCGTCCGGTCAGCGCCTTGGGGACCCATCTACTGGCTCGTCTCATCCCCAGGTGTTACCGACGCTGCCTTCCCTTTTGCCTCATGGCGTCGCGCCGCCGCCGCAGCCGCCGCCGGCGCCGCCCGCAGTGGACGCTTCGCTGCGACCGCCCGGCGCCTCCCAGGGTCACGCGCCGCCTCTCGCTTCCCGTGACCAGCCGTCCTCCGCCATGGACCTCTTGCCCGCTCCGGACCAGATGTCGTCATCGCGCGTCGGATTCCCCGACGCAATGGAGGTCGACCCTTCGGCCCCTCCTGTCTCATTACGTGCGCATACGCCGCATGTTGACGTGCACCCTGGACTAGGTTTTCAGGCGTTTCCTAGCTCCCCTCGGACCGAATGGCCGGGTGCGGGTGGCACAGCCTCGCCTGTTGTTAGGCTCCCCACCTCATCGCATACGTCAACATGCGGTCCTCCCCACGGCGGGCGGAAGCCTTATCTCACGACCGATTGCCGATTTGCGGGGGAGGAATGTGGTGTCACCGCTAGACACCACACTTGCTAGGTGGTAACTTAAATCGGCCGCGGTCCTGTAGTACATGTCGGACCCGCGTGTCGCCACTGTGGGATCGCAAACCTAGCGCCACCACAAGGCAGGTGTCGAGAGACTGAGGAGACCTCGTCCCCAGTTGTACGGACAACATAGCTAGCGATTGGACCTGCTAAGCCTTCCTCTCATTTGCCGAGAGATAGACAGTAGAATAGCCCTCTGCTAAGTCAACTGGCGACCACCTAGCAAGGCGCCATTTGTATCAGTGCCTATAGCTTACTAATATTCAAGAGAGATGTATTCCAAGGACTAATTAAAAGTTAAGTAACAAGCATCTACGTACTTTTCTTCGTATTCATTTATAAGTTCTCATGTTCCAGACTTCACGCCCGTCTGCGTTAGCCTTGCGTGCCCTATCGGCTACAGCATTGTGTCTGGGCTGTATGGTCTAGACACAACAAATGGTGCAGTCGCACTTCGAGAATATCGTCGGCTGCAAGGATTACGGAAGGGTCCACTTTCTCTGCTGTGGAGAGCATGATGAAGAAGTTCAAATCAACTGGAGAACTGCGGGATGGTCTGGGAAGAGGCTGATAATCGGTTGCACCATAGTTGGTTGATGAGATCGCTGTTGCTATGGCAGACAACGCTAGGCGCAATTCCCGATCGTCAGGTGGTGGGGCGTGCTGTGTCATGACAGTTGAACATTCCGTGGTCCACTGTATGGAAGGTGCTTCGAATTATTCTCAAATGGTATCCTTACAAGGTCCATACCGTACAGCAGCTTGCAGCACAGGACTCACAAGGGCGTTTTGACTTCGCTATCCACTCTCGCAAGGACTGAACCATCCTCTGGACAGACAAAGCTCATTTTTCTCAAACGGATTAGGTGAACACACAGAATTGCGGAGTGTGGGGATCTTCGCCTCCAGTCACTGTGCATAAAGTTCCTCTGTATTGTGAACGTGTCACGGTACGGCGTGTCTTCGCGGCTACGTTTATTAATGGGCCATTCTTTTTTGAACAGGTTGGCGCTCAAGGACCATGCAATGTGACTGGCCAGCGTTACTGCGATATGCTTTGCCAGCGTGTCATACCCGACCTACGGAAGAGACGCACTGCGCTCAACAGTTTTCATGCAAGATGGGGCTCCACCGCACATCGCTCGTGAAGTTCACCTGATCCTCCGAAACACATTTGCAAACGTTCGAATTATCAGCAGATCGTTTCCAAATGCTTGGCAATAACGATCACCTGATCTCACTCGCTGTGGTTTCTGGTTGTCGGGTTACCTGAAGGACAGGGTTTACCATGGGAACATTCACACGTGTGCTGATCTGAAGCGGAGCATATCAAGAGAGACAGCCAGCATACCTACGGACATGCTTTGTTCTCCAGTGCAGAATGCAATCCTGCGCTCTCAGACTCTTCTGCACACTGATGGGCGCCATATTGAGCTCCTTTTGTAGCAGTAATGGTACCGATAGGTAATTGTATGATGTACTATAGCAGCAGATTAAAAGTTTTTCAATGAAATGAATACCCCTGGCCGCATACAGTTGTTAACAGAACGGGGACAATTGAACATGTGTGCCCCGACAAGGACTCGAATCCGGGATCTCCTGTTTACATGACAAACACACTATCCATCTGAGCCACCGAGGACACAGAGGACAGTGCGACTGCAGGGACTTATCTCTGGCAAGCCTCCCTTGAGACCCACATTCCCAACTTATTGTCCCGCACTCTATTCATAGTGCCCTGCCCATTATTATTCGCGGCTTTTCGCGTAAGAGTTCGGGCACTGTTTGTGCATCCGCACAGAAGAAGAAGATGGTCGAATGGCCGATGAGCCTTGGGTGCTCCATTGATAGTGATCGGGCCAAATATCTCACGAAATAAGAATCAAAGGAAAAAACTACAAAGAACGAAACTAGTCTAGCTTGAAGGGGGAAACCAGATGGCGCTATGGTTGGCCCGCTAGATGGCACTGCCATAGGTCAAACGAAAATCAACTGCGTTTTTTAAAATAGGAACCCCCATTTTTACTACATATTCGTGTAGTACGTAAAGAAATATGACTGTTTTAGTTGGACCACTTTTTCGCTTTGTGACAGATGGCGCTGTAATAGTCACAAACGTGTAAGTACGTGGTATCACGTAACATTCCACCAGTGCGGACGGTATTTGCTTCGTGATACATTACCCGTGTTAAAATGGACCGTTTACCAATAGCGGAAAATGTCGATATCATGTATGGCTATTGTGATCAAAATGCCCAACAGGCGTGAGCTATGTATGCTGCTCGATATCCTGGACGACATCACCCAAGTGTCCGGACCGTTCGCCGGATAGTTAAGTTATTTAAGGAAACAGGAAGTGTTCAGCCACATGTGAAACGTTAACCACGACCTGCAACAAATGATGATGCTCAAGTAGGTGTTTTAGCTGTTGTCGCGGCTAATCCGCACATCAATAGCAGACAAATTGTCTCGAGAATCGGGAATCTCAGAAACGTCGGTGTTGAGAATGCTACATCAACATCGATTGCACCCGTACCATATTTCTATGCACCAAGAATTGCATGGCGACGACTTTGAACGTCGTGTACAGTTCTGACACTGGGCATCAGAGAAGTTACGGGACGATGACAGATTTTTTGCACACGTTCTGTTTAGCGACGAAGCGTCATTCACCAACAGCGGTAACGTAAACCAGCATAATATGCACTATTGGGCAACAGAAAATCCACGATAGCTGCGACAAGTGGAACATTAGCGACATTGGCGGGTTAATGTATGGTGCGGCGTTATGGAAGGAAGGATAATTGGCCCCCATTTTATCGATGGTAATCTAAGTGGTGCAATGTATGCTGATTTACTACGTAATATTCTACCGATGTTACTGCAGGATGTTTCACTGCATGACAGAATGGCGATGTACTACCAACATGACGGATGTCCGGCACATAGCTCACGTGCGGTTGAAGCGGTATAAGCGGTATTGAATAGCATATTTCATGACAGGTGGATTGGTCGTCGAAGCACCATACCATGGCGCGCACGTTCACCGGATCTGAGGTCCCCGGATTTCTTTCTGTGGGAAAAGTTGAAGGATATTTGCCATCGTGATCCACCGACAAAGTCTGACAACATGCGTCAGCGCATTGTCAGTGCATGTGCGAACATTACGGAAGGCGAACTACTCGCTGTTGAGAGGAATGTCGTTATACGTATTGCCAAATGCATTGAGGTAGACGGACATAATTTATGAAACGTCCCCTTTGAACAATTATTCAAGACTATGCTTAAACTGACACACAATATTTTTAGCGCAACGCAATCTGACTTTCAAAAATCCCTACAAAAGAATGGCCCTGACTATCATTAACCTATACCTTTCACAAATCACTTACCTCACCAAAAATCTTCGTTCCTCGAACTACTGCAATACAGCGAGCGCCACTACTGCCAGCTAAATAAAAGATTCAAACTACTGAAGGCACTAACTACTGATAGGCATAGTTAGCAAATGAAAGATTTTGATAGAGAACAAACAATATATTTACCTTAATAGTCATAATATATATAGCACTTCATGATATCCAGTATTACAAATTTCAAAACTCCGCCATCTCTCTCTCCACATCCACCACTGCTGGCGGCTCACCTCCAACTGCGCAGCGCTACGCGCTGTTCGCATCCAGCTGCCCAACACTACAGTGGCAGACAACACTGCAAACTAGCCACAGACTGCACACAGCACAGCCAGTCATTTTTCATACCGAGCGCTACGTGACGTTACCAATAAGAAAACCTAAACAGCCTACTTACAAATTTTGAGCATTTATTGCATTAATGTGGTATTTACAGGTAATCACGTTATAACAGCATGTGTCCTCAGAAATGATAAGTTCACAAAGGTACATGTATCACATTGGAACAACCGAAATAAAATGTTCAAAAGTACCTACGTTCTGTATTTTAATTTTAAAAACCTACCTGTTACCAACTGTTCGTCTACAATTGTGAGCCATATGTTTGTGACTATTACAGCGCCATCTATCACAAAGTGAAAAAAGTGGTCCAACTAAAACATTCATATTTCTTTACGTACTACACGAATATGTAATAAAAATGGGGGTTCCTATTTTAAAAAACGCAGTTGATACCCGTTTGACCTATAGCAGCGCCGTCTAGCGGGCCAACCATAGCGCCATCTGGGTTCCCCCTTCAAGCTAGACGACTTTCGTTCTTTGTAGTTTTTTCGTTTGACGCTTATTTCGTGAGATATTTGGCCCGGTTACGATCAGTGGAGCACCCTGTATATATGATGATGGTATCCGAAAGAACAGATACCATCTTCGTATATAAAAGTCTTTCAGTTGAACTGATTGTGCATTATTTCTCTTCCCCATGTCCTTGACATTAATGCTACCAGGTTTAGTCCTCGTACTGTGTTATAACTTGTTAAATAGCGGTAGTTTAATTTTAACCACCCGGTACAACAAGCAGAATTTGTTCTTTTTGCAACTGACACTAGTATCGTAATCAATCCAAGCGTATACTCAAACAAAAGAAATGCTAAATAATGTTCTTAAAAGTATCACTGCCTGGTTTTCTGGCTCCTCGATTTTACAAAGACACGACCTATTCAGTTCTGCACTTTCAAGCGTATTGCAATAATGATAAATATAACACATGGTGAGGAAATATCAAATAGGGTGAAAAATTAAAAAATCTTAGGTATTCATATCGATGAGAGTTTAAACTGAAAAACGCACATTTTAAAACAAGTAAAACAACTTAGTTCAGCCGCATTTGCACTGAGAATCATTTCAAATCTAGGGAGAAAAAAAAATCAGTAATTTTGCACATTTTGTATTTTTTCATTCAGTAATGTCATATGGAGTCATGTCCTGGGGTTACTCATCTTTAAGAAAGAAAGTCTTCATTGCCCAGAAAAGTGCTGTGAGAATAATACCTGGTACTCACCCACGATCGTCTTGTAGACACCTGTTTAAGAAGTTGGGCATTCGACTACTGCTTCACAGTATATTTATTCCCTCTCGAAGTTTGTTGTAAATAATCCCCTGCAGTTTTTCGTTTAGTATATGTTACGGAGTTTTCATGAAAAGCTACAAATAATAAATGGCTCAAATGGCTCTGAGCGCTATGGGACTTAACATCTGAGGTCATCAGTCCCCTATAACTTAGAACTACTTAACCCTAACTATCCTGACATCACAAACATCCATGCTCGAGGCAGGATTCGAACCTGCGACCGTAGCAGTCGCGTGGTTACGGACTGAAGCGCCTAGAACCGCTTGGCCACCGCGGCCGGCTGCAAATAATATGTCAGATTTATGGCATAATAATTATAAATCAGTTTGTGGTGTACAAAATGATACGTGTAAAGTGTACAAGCTGTCCTGCAGTGTAGGTAACAGATCAAAAATTTATGGCAATAAATAAATAATAAACATTACACGAATGTAATTCAAACGAAAATCTTAAATTTTTTGCATCTGATTTAATGGATAAATATGTGTCAGTTTTTGACATAGTCCCCACTAGGTTCAACAAACTCCCACCAGCGCACAGAGTCATCTGGAAAGGATCTTATGGTCAGCCGCACAGTCACAAGTGCACAGCTTGGTGCTCCTGTTCATCAGAACTGAACTGATTTCCTCCCATCGCATCTTTGAGTGGTCCAGACGTGTCGTAATCACTTGAGGCTACATCTGGTGAATACGGCAGATGTAAAATAGTATCAAAGTGATGGTCTTGATGACTGTGTCTTTTTCACTAGCAGTATGAGGTCAATCGCTGCCATGCTGCAAAATGGCACTTGCAATAACATGTCCATGTCGATTTCATCTGATTACAGGCCAAAGAGATTCTGCAACAAATCGGAATATCTACATCTACACTACTGGCCATTAAAATTGCTACACCACGAAGATGACGTGCTACAGACGCGAAATTTAACAGACAGGAAGAAGTTGCTATGATATGTAAATGATTAGCTTTTCAGAGCATTCACACAAGGTTGGCGCCGGTGGCGACACCTACAACGTGCTAACATGACGAAAGTTTCCAACCGATTTCTCATACACGAACAGCAGTTAACCGGCGTTGCCTGGTGAAACATTGTTGTGATGCCTCGTGTAAGGAGGAGAAATGCGTATCATCACGTTT
The DNA here is from genome assembly GCF_023898315.1 of Schistocerca nitens. Taxonomy (NCBI): domain Eukaryota; kingdom Metazoa; phylum Arthropoda; class Insecta; order Orthoptera; family Acrididae; genus Schistocerca; species Schistocerca nitens. The sequence continues at coordinate 450,361,747 of NC_064620.1, forward strand.
CCGACTTTGATAAAGGTCGGATTGTAGCCTATCGCCATTGCGGTTTATTATATCGCGACATTGCTGCTCGCGTTGGTCTAGATCCAGTGACTGTTAGCAGAATATGGAATCGATGGGTTCAGGAGGGTCATACGGAACGTCGTGCTGGATCCCAACGGCCTCGTATCGCTAGCAGTCGAGATGACAGGCATCCTATCCGCATGGCTGTAACGGATCGTGCAGCCACTTCTCGATCCCTGAGTCAACAGATGGGGACGTTTGCAAGACAACAACAATCTGCACGAACAGTTCGACGACGTTTGCAGCAGCATGAACTATGAGCTCGGAGACCATGGCTGCAGTTACCCTTGACGCTGCATCACAGACAGCAGCGCCTGCGATGGTGTACTCAATGACGAACCTGGGTGCACGAACGGCAAAACGTCATTCTTTCGGATGAATCCAGGTTCTGTTTACATCATCATGATGGTCGCATCCGTGTTTGGCGACATCGCGGTGAACGCACATTGGAAGCGTGTATTCGTCATCGCCATACTGACGTATCACCCTGCGTGATGGTATGGGGTGCCATTGGTTACACGTCTCAGTCACCTCTTGTTCGCATTGACGGCACTTTGAACAGTGGACGTTACATTTCAGATGTGTTACGACCCGTGGCTCTACCCTTCATTCGATCCCTGCGAAACCCTACATTTCAGCGGGATAATGCATGTTGCAGGTCCTGTACGGACCTTTCTGGATACAGAAAGTGTTCGACTGCTGCCCTGGCCAGCACATTCTCAAGATCTCTCACCAATTGAAAACGTCTGATCAATATTGGCCGAACAACAGGCTCCTCACAATACGCCAGTCACTACTCTTGATGAAGTGTGGTATCGTGTTGAAGCTGCATGGGCAGCTGTACCTGTAGACGCCATTCACGCTCTTTTTGACTCAATGCCCAGGTGTATCAAGGCCGTTATTACGGCCAGAGGTGGTTGTTCTGGGTACTGATTTCTCAGGATCTATGCACCCAAATTGCGTGAAAATGTAATCACATGTCACTTCTAGTATAATACTGTATATTTGTGCAATGAATACCCGTTTATCATCTGCATTTCTTCTTGGTGTAGCAATTTTAATGGCCAGTAGTGTATATTCCGCAAGCCACCCTGCAGAGTGCGGCGGATGGTACTTTGTGTACCGTTTCCCTTCCCCCTTTTCCTGTTACAGTCGCATATGGTTCGCGGGATGAGCGGTTACTGCTAAACTTCCGTGTGGCCTCGAACCTCTCTAGTCTTACCTTCATGGTCTTTTCGCGGTTTACACATCGGGCATTGGTTGACTCTTCTCGAAACGTACAGCCTCGGAATTTCAGCAGCAGACCATGTCGTGAGGCAGATCGCCTCTCTTCAGCGTCTGCCACGGGAGCTGACTGAGGCATCTCCGTGACGCTGTCGTGCTTACAAAATGAACCTGTAACGAAACGTGCTACTCTTCTTTGAATCTATTTCCTCTATCAGTCCCAGCTGGTGCGGATCCCATACTCATGAGCAATATTAAAATACTGATCGAACGAGTGTTCTGCAAGCTACTTCCTTTATTGACGGGCGACGTTTTCTGAGGATTCTTGCAACGAATCTCAGTCTGGCGTCTGCCTTACTCGCGACTAATATTAAGTGGTCGTTCCACTTCAAATTGCTTCGTACGCAAAATCCTAGGTATTTATGGAAGTAACTGCGTTTAGTGATTGTTCTACAACTTTGTAATCATACAATAAAGGTGTTTGTGTCTATGTACTCGCAATTCTGTTCAATCTGTTTACGTTGAGGGTCAATTGGCACTCCACGCACCTAGCGTCTATCTCTGCAGGTATTTTTTCTAGCGTTTCGACTCCTCTGTATACAACAGCACCTTTCGCGAAAAGCCTCACTGAAATTTCCGATGCTATCTACTAGGTCAGTTATAAATACCATGAAGAATAATTGTTCTATAACACTGCACTAGAGTACCCCCGAAGCTACTTTTACGTCTGAAGACTTCTCTCCGTTGAGAACGACGTACTGTGTTCTCTTTGCTAGAAACTGTTCAATCCAGTCACACAGTTGGCCTGACATTCCATACACTAGCAATTTGTTCATTAAGTGGCAGTGCGGAACTGTATCGAATGGCTTTCGGTAGTTAAGGGACACTGCATCTACCTGGACGTCTGCATCTACTGCTTTGTATGTCTCGTGGTCGAACAGGGCGAGCTAGGTTTCACACGATCGTGGTTTCCAGAAACCTTGTTGGTACTGGGGACTGACGGTCGCCGGAAATGTCATAATACGCGAGCATACTTGCTCCAAAATTCCATAACAGACCGGCGTCAGACACATAGGCCTATAGTTTTACACGTCTGTTCGACGAACCTGCTTGAAAACGGGAATTCAGTTGTGCTTTTCTCCACCATTAGATACTCTTTGCTCTTATAGAGACCTATGTTTAGGTTCAGCTACTTATGCTATTAGGGTTATTGAATTTGGTGTTAAATATGTCGGTAAACTAGCCTACTATGCCTCTTTTCATTCACTGCTTTCATATGGTATCATATTTTGCGGTAATTCATCATTAAGAGAAAAAGTATTCATTGCACAAAAGCGTGTAATCAGACTAATAGCTGGAGCCCATTCAAGATCAACTTGCAGACATTTCTTTGAAGAAGTCGGGATATTCACAGTACCTTCGCAATACATAATATTCATTTATGATATTTGTTATTAATAACCCATCCCATGTCGCAAATAATAGCGAAGTGCATAGCTACAACACAAGAAGAAAGGATGATGTTCACTATTGTGGGTTAAATCTGACTCTGGCGCAGAAAGGGTGAATTATGCTGCCACAAAAATCTTTGATCATTTGCCAAATAGCATTAAAAATCTGACAGATGTCCAACCAACATTTAGAAACAAAAGAATTTCTGAATGACAACTCCATCTACTTAATAGACGAATTTTCAGATATAGAGTAGTAACTATATACATATATTGTGTAAAAAAACTGATGTTAAACTGGAAACAAGTATTAATGTAATGTAACGTACGGTACACTGCTACTAGAAGAGGGACAAGTCTTTCTGCATACTCTGTGTATAATGGAATTGGTATTCAGTCAGGTCCAATTGCATTTCCTCTGTTGAGCGATGTCAGTTGCTTTACTGTTCCTTGTTCACTTATTTCGGTATATATAATTTTGCTGATTTAACATAAGATCAGAATGTCTTAAGATTTTCTCTGAAGTTGGTAGCTAGAATTTTACTTTCGTATTCGTTGAACGGTTCACACATAGCGCCCTACTTAGGCTAATTTTCGATGCACAGTTGATGGTGCTTCCACTATGCGTGTTGTGTTCCAAGATAAGGCCTCGTTCATCCCAAAAAAAAAAGTGTCATCAGAACCTTCCCTGCAAACTGTTGTCCGGGACTTCTTGGGTTTTGGTGACATGAATGGCGCCAGTCCTTACGCAACTTTAGATGTTTCCGCGATGTTTCATATATACTTGGAGAAGATTCAGAGACTGTGACATCCAGCCCTTCCAAATAAAATGTACCTCATTATTCGATTAATGACAATTCTAGTCACGGATTCACGCGGGAGGTACAATTATGAATCTGATAATTGCAATCACGGATCCATTGTGTGAATATCTGAAAAGTTAGTGAACTTAATATGCAAATTTATAATAAAAATCAGTTTTTCTCCGTGTTCTGCACCCACCGATGTGATGCTAAGATATAAAACAACTGGACGGAGAAGTCAAAGGAATTTTATTACCTGATAATCATATTGTTTAACAAATTCACAAGATGACATATATTGTTGAAAGTTAGACGTCTATGATTCTGCTATGTGCATACACAAACTCTACAGACTCTGAGTCTGAGATATTACCATCGCGAATCGTAGCGAGCGAGCAGTTGTCGAGATGAGTCGGAAGTGGTCGGACGTAGGATGCGGTGGAGGGAAGCCGCACGACACGAGAATTCGCAGCGCCGGAGTACACTTTGGTGTTAATTGAGGATCTTTTGGTAATTTTTCTTTTTCCTGCGCGTAGTTGTTGGTTGCTTGCGCACTGGAGGGATTTTGCCACATTTATGTATGCATACACTAAGAGTAATATTCGAATCTTTGTTGTGGCCAGAAACGTGTTTATTGAGTAAGAGATTGTGGAATAATTAAAAGCCTGTGTAAAATCTGTCAGCATTTAAATCATCAACTTTCCGAATACAGTAAGTTGAAAGTTTCTATAGGTTTCTTTCATTTTTCTTTACATCGTTCAAGGTTAGTTGGCCAAACCTCCCTGATCGTTCAATTTCTATGTATAAAAATATGGCAGTAATTGTTGCAATTAGTCCATGCACTGCACTCTGCATGGATCGCAGTATTGTTTTTTGAAATATTGTAGCATCAAGCAGTTGCAGCGGCAAGACGAGGTAAGTTATCTGTTGCGCACGGTAGCATTACAGAACAGTTGTTAGGAGACGTTAGAAGGTATTTTAAAACTCGCAGTCAGATAGTTGAGAATTGATTTCTTTATTATTCGTGGGAGGAGTAATTAATTTTCTGTTCAAAATTCTGTTTTTCTTGGTTCTCAGTCACAATTACATTATTGTCAGAAACCGAAAGTCACACACATATTTCCTTACATGTCTATCAAAATAATTACAAACGCGTTTCATCGTTAAAGAAAGGAGCCGTTTCACTGAAATTGGCGTTACAGATACGCTGCCATGGAGGAAAACATTTTCTTGGGGACGCCCGACTGGTGCCTCGACAGAATAGCCGAACTAAGCGCCAGGTAATTCCCTCCGCCTAAGAAATAGCACTTAGAAGATGCAACAGGTCTACTTAAGAGACGGTTGCCACTACACTTGTTCGTCCTCTGTTGGAATTTTGTTGTGCGGTATGGGATCCTTATCAGATAGAATTGAAGGAGGACATCGAAGAAGTCCAAAGAAGGGCAACTCGTTTTGTATAATCGCGAAATGTGGGGGAATGTATGACGCATATGATAAGCGAGATGGTGTGGCAGTTATTAAAACAACGGCGTTTTCTATTGCGGCGAGACCTTTTCACGAAATTCTAATCACCAACTTTCTTCTCTGAATGCGAAAATATTTAGCCCACAAAGAGAGAAACGATCATGAAATAAAAGCAGAGCCTTCCGCATAGAACACGCCTATCTCACCACTGACTACTAGTGTTGGACACATAAGGTTGCTGTCAACAAGTATGGGACTGAAGATGATGTAACAACATCGAAACTAGTTGCCAATAAAACCAACACCTTAATACAGCTGGAGGAATTTCGTCATTTTTAACATATATTTTACTAGCTGACGTCCCAAGTCGCCCGTTTCAATTATGGATATACGAAGATCTCATACAGAAAGATTTAAGTGTTCGTTTTTCCTATGCGCTGTTAGAGAGTGGAACGGTAGAGAAATAGTCTGAAGGTAGTTCGAAGAACCCTCTGCCAGGCACTGAAGTGTGATGTGGATATAGGCGTCTTTCGATGGAACATGTCGCAAAAGATGTTGGACATTTTAAACTGACGTTTCACTTGTCCGCAGTATATTGCCACCTATTGGCCGTTCTTGAAAGCGCTGGTAACTATGTTGCCAACTTACAGAACAGTGGCATGGGTAATCGAATGTTTATTAGGTTTTTAACGTTTTCTTTTGACTCACCTCGTAAAATACCGAGTGAGGTGGCGCAGCAGTTAATGTGCCGGATTCGCGTTTGAAGCGAGTGGTGCTCAAATTCACATATGGCCTTCCAGATCTAGAGTTTCCCTCGAAATCAGAAAAAGATGAAAGACGGAATGGTTCCTCTTCCCTAACCTTCCATGGATCCAAGCTCGAGCAACGCCTCTAGTGAATCTCGTCTCGGAGGGACGTTAAATCCTGATCTTGCTTGAACTGAATTGAGCCACAACCGGATCTTTTACAATCACTCCATCCCTAATTATAACACTGAACAGATTATCGTGTGCATGTGAGATAACTTCTCATACGGAGTCGTGAATTATTCACCGCGTTCGAAAGCTCTGCGAACGCGTCATTGAGTTCCTCGACACAGCACAACGCACCGATCTTTTTAACGCGCCGCGTAAACCGGCTTTAGCTGACCCGGCCGAGGAGTTATAGCGGTGACGTCAGCTGGCCGGGCACGCTGGCGCACGCGCACCGACCTGCGCCTGCCGGACTCTGAAGCCGGGGAGCAGCTTCACGTGCTCCCGCCTGCTACAGCGAGCAACAGCGCGCGGAGTATACAAGACACGGACAGTGAATATAGAGTAAATATCTCTGGAGTGAGCATTCACATGCGCAGAACAGATTTTGTGTTGTCAACATACATTGCCGGCCTGGTCACGTGTTTTCGGGACGTCGTGTGTTTGTCCGTATAGCGTCCTGTATATTTAGAATGTCACTACTACATCCCTAGTACTGACGGATTCCTTTCGTACGTGTCGTGAATTATTTATATATGTTACGCAGACATTTTAACAGTATCCATTTGATACAGGGAATAAACCAGCTACGTAACTTTTAAGGGCAAGTGATATTGCATTCTGCTTTTTTGTGATAGGTGTCACAGTTCAGATGCACTCGATTTTTGGTAGTTTTCGGTATGATACGGCACTTTATAGTATTACAGAGCCTGACGCACATTTTTGCAGTGATAGTCTTGCAAAACGAATTGACAGTACGCTAGTACTTTTGCAAGTGTCCGGAAAACACCGAATTTGCCACAAATTAGCGATTATATCCCTGCTAATTCGTCCTTTTTTCTGCTATTTCTGCGTATTTATTTTCTCGTTTTTGCGACCTAAAGCACAATTTTTCTTACTGGTGACACTTTGAAGCATTTATTTAACACATTTTACGTACTTGCTCCCAGTTTATTAAATAAATAGTAGACTGAGTAAGAAGGGAGGGAGGAAGGGGGGGGGGGGGGGGAAGGCGATCGGAGAATAAATGTACTGTAAAGCAAATACAGTTGGTCACGTAACAGTCAACCCATATAACACTATTAAGGGAAGTGGGAAGTGACACAAATGAAAGAGTTTGGGGACATGTTTACTAATATTTTACGCTAGTCTTGACTTTTTGCATTATTATCATCACAGTTTGTCAAGGTTTTTGAGTGTAAAGATGAAACAGACATTTCAGTGTACAAACATATGCCAAATAATTGAGAATGAAACACATTTCTCAGTGAAAGAAAGTAGCAAATATGATAACCACAAGTTGTATATACGAACCTGGCAAATTTCGTTTTACAGGTGGTTTTCGTGTGGGTACTTTTGGTAGTAGGTCTGTGGAAAATTAAAAATAGTTGGTATAGCATCTACCTTCAGCCACACACATCCAAATTTTTCTCTGTCTAAACATTCCTCTTCAAAGTGTTTTGAACATACTGTGGAATATTTTGTGGGGACAAAATTACTCCTCCTCATTTTCTGGAGCCACATCTTTACTCGTTGTTCATCCTTCGGGAAACTAAAATATAAATCACACATAATCATTCTCCATGCCCAAGACACACTTAACATGGTGTCCTACTGTAACTTTATAGTAAACAAAAAGGTTTGGACACACGTATTATACGAAGACAATTACAGACTCCCATTCTATTGAATTTATCTTTCTCCCGTCTTTCAAATCTATATACATAATCGACAAGTCACTGATAAATGCATGGAGGATAGTATATGCTGAAACAACTAACCATTCCCTTTCCTGTTCCACTAGAAAATTTACGAGAGGAAGAGATTGTTTGTAAGCTTTTGTACGAGCCGTAATATCTTCTGTATAGTCATAAAATCGTAGAAAAATAGGTCTACAGAATCAAGCCTTAATTATAATACGTCTCGAAATTTTTAAACATATACAGTGTCTCTTACTAATATGATAACTATAATTAGAGTTAGATGGTATGTACCCATGAAAAGTTACTATCTCTCCTTTCACATATTTTTCTTTGCATCCGTAGCAACAACAATAATTCACCATCGCTATTACACTATCAACAAACTGTGAAAACACAACAAAGCTCTTGATATTATAAACTTCAAACTCTGCGGAAAGCACACACGCACAGCAAAGTCCCAAAAACACGTGACAATCCTGGTTTAATGTTGACAACATGCGCAGAACGCAATGCTCACTCCAGAGATATTTACTCTATGGCAGTGAAGCATAAACCAATCCTCTGACTCTTGTGTCTGTTCCCCGCTGTTCATCGTCCGCATACGGATTAAACTCTCTGCATTACATCTTCACAGCACAAGCTACATTATAACTTGTGGAGGAGAATACTTCTAGCACCAGTATATTTTCCCCACTTCCTGTTCCACTCGCGAATTATTTGCGGGGAGAACGAGTGCCGGTTAACTTCCGTACGAGCTCTAAATTGGCCAGTTTTCCAGTCGTGGTCATTTCGCGGAAATGTACAAGGGAGGAGGTAAATGCATTTGTCTGCCTATTCTTGAAACTGCGCTTTCGTAAGTTTGTACAAGGGAGGAGGTAAATGCATTTGTCTGCCTATTCTTGAAACTGCGCTTTCTTAAGTTTAAGAGTAAGCCCTTTCCTGGTCATCTCTCCTCCCGTGCAGTTTCTAGCACGGGAGTTTGTTGGGCTTCCCCGGAGCGGCATCGCGCTTACTAAACTGACTCGTGACGAAACTTCCTGACATTATTTGAACCTTCTCTCTCTATTAATTCCGCCGGCCGCGGTGGTCTCGCGGTTCTAGGCGCGCAGTCCGGAACCGTGGGACTGCTACGGTCGCAGGTTCGAATCCTGCCTCGGGCATGGATGTGTGTGATGTCCTTAGGTTAGTTAGGTTTAAGTAGTTCTAAGTTCTAGGGGACTGATAACCAAAGCAGTTGAGTCCCATAGTGCTCAGAGCCATTTGAACCATCTATTAATTCTTCGTGGTAAAAGTCCTAGACTGGTATAGTGGTCATTCCACGTTCGATCGTTCTGGACGGTTCCCCCTACTTATTTCATGGTTTTTGCTGATTCCAGTGATCTGTTATACTCCATACATCTGCCCTGGTGCTGTGCTTCTCTGTAGCCGAACACGCAGCACCAGTCTGGCAAAATCCCACACACGCAGAATAGATAAGGCGTTGAACTGGACTGGACGTTTGTGACTGGCAGCCTACTACCAATTCCTGTCACCTAAATTTATTAATTTACTAGCCGTTCCCGACCACACATTGCTGTGGCTCAGTCTGGTTAAATGGAAAAGAAAGAAAAGAGAAATCACGCGTTTCTAATAAGAATGTGAATTAGATATACGTCCAAATCTCCTTCGCTCACCTGTCTCTATCCGTCTCCTCCTCTCCTCTCTTTGTCCGTCTCCTCTCCTTCCCCTTCTCTCTGCCCATCACCTCCTCCCCCTCTCTCTGTCCATATCCTCCTGCCCCTCTCTTTCTCCCACTCTCTCTGTCGATCACCTCCTCCCCATCTCTACATCCATCTCCCACTGCCCCTTCTCTCTCTTCCTCAGCGCCTCCTATATGTATTTTCTCCTACCCCTCTGTCCATCTGTTTGCTCCTCTCTCTGACCACGAACCTTCTTTAATGTTATTGCAAATTTAGATTTTGTATTAGTATTCTAATCATAAGCCGATAAGCCATAAATACAACTTCCCTGTTACTTAACAGCTTAAAAATAATAGCCAATACGTGTTCAATCGTTTATTACACAAACTTGTAAAAATTTGAAGCAAATCGGCTGAGTACTTTTAGAGATTTTTGGTAACAGTGTTTCACCTTTATACACTGTTGTTGTTGTTGTTGTGGTCTTCAGTCCTGAGACTGGTTTGATGCAGCTCTCCATGCTACTCTATCCTGTGCAAGCTTCTTCATCTCCCAGTACCTACTGCAACCTACATCCTTTTGAATTTGCTTAGTGTATTCACCTCTTGGTCTCCCTTTACGATTTTTACCCTCCACGCTGCCCTCCAATACTAAATTGGTGATACCTTGATGCCTCAGAATATGCCCTACCAACCGATCCCTCCTTCTAGTCAAGTTATGCCAAAAACTTCTCAACTCCCCAATCCAATACCTCCTCATTAGTTATGTGATCTACCCACCTAATCTTCAGCATTCTTCTGTAGCACCACATTTCGAAAGCTTCTATTCTCTTCTTGTCCAAACTATTTATCGTCCATGTTTCACTTCCATATATGGCTACACTCCATACAAATACTTTCAGAAACGACTTCCTGACACTTAAATCTATACTCGATGTTAACAAATTCCTCTTCTTCAGAAACGCTTTCCTTGCCATTGCCAGTCTACATTTGATATCCTCTCTACTTCGACCATCATCAGTTATTTTGCTCCCCAAATAGCAAAACTCCTTTACTACTTTAAGTGTCTCATTTCCTAATCAAATTCCCTCAGCATCACCCTACTTAATTCGACTAGATTCCATTATCCTCGTTTTGCTTTTGTTGATGTTCATCATATATCCTCCTTTCAAGACACTGTCCATTCCGTTCAACTGCTCTTCCAAGTCCTTTGCTGTCTCTGACAGAATTACAATGTCATCGGAAAACCTCAAAGTTTTTATTTCTTCTCCATGGATTTTAATACCTACTCCGAATTTTTCTTTTGTTTCCCTCACTGCTTGCTCAATATACAGATTGAATAACATCGGGGATAGGCTACAATCCTGTCTCACTCCTTTACCAACGACTGCTTCCCTTTCATGCCCCTCGATTCTTATAACTGCCATTTGGTTTCTGTACAAATTGTAAATAGCCTTTCGCTCCCTGTATTTTACCCCTGCCACCTTCAGAATTTGAAAGAGAGTATTCCAGTCAACATTGTCAAAAGCTTTCTCTAAGACAAAATTGTTGAGGCTTTCGTGGCCACTTGTTGACAAACTGCCTATTGGCTTCTGTCTCGGGTTCTTCGGCCGACGTTCATCTAATGATTTTTCTGACGTTTCGCCAGCACGAGTGGCTGGCATTGTCAAAGCTTCACCCTCCATTGCCGGTGGTGAACTGGAGCCGAGCTTTTTTTTTTTTTTTTTTTTTTTTTATACTATTCATTTCCGCTCCTGAAGGGAAGCGGATGGGCCGCTGGAGAGCTTGTTGCTCTATTGGGGCCAGAGATGAGGGTATTACATTTTTTCTTTTCTGTATTTATTTTGTACTTAATGCTAACTTACATACTAGTTACTGTTTTCCTAAAATAGAGTTTGGCAATTTACAATTGTTTTGTTATCTTACAGACTAATTACAATTTTTACAATTTTTATGCTGTAGAAGTCAAATAGAATTAGAGATTTAGAGATGGAGCTAGTGGTAGAGATGAAAATAGAAATATAAAAACAAAAGTACAAGGGTACAAAAGTCAGGGCGACAGTGGAGTTAGGTTTATGTGCCGTTTTGTTGCTATCGATTCGGTAAGGTTTATGGTGGCGGGCGGTCGGGGTTCAACGCCTGGAGGTGTGGGGGGGTAGGAGTGTCGTTGTTCTGTATGTGTAATTGTCTTGCGTGTTCGTGTTGGTGTATAGTGTCAGGGAAGGTGTGGAGGGTGTTATTTATGATTGTTCTTGGTGGGTAGGTGTATTTGTGTTTGGGTTTGTTTCTGTGTCTGGGTCTGTGGGTGTATATTGTGTGTAGGTCAGGTCGGGAGGTGAGGATGGTTTTCCCATAGCGGGCTCTAAGGATGGCTAATCTTGTTTGGACAGGGGTGATTTTTGCTTCCTCAAAGACCTCTTGTCTGGGGGTGGAGGGTGGGAGTCGTAGGATGCTGCGAAGTATTCGCCTTTCGGTGCGAAAGATTCTTTCTGCTTGGGTCTTGGAGATGCAGGCGAGAGGCGCTGCCGCGTATTCAAATAGTGGACGGACGAAGGTTTTATAGGTATTTACAGCTGTCTTATCATTGCAGCCTGTAAATTTGCCTTGTACCCGTCGTATGAGGTGTTGTCGTTGACGGGCTTTATTCAGGGTCTCCTTGATGTGGTTGCTTAGGTTGAGATACTTGTCAAGGTGGACGCCTAGGTATTTGGCGTTGGAAGAGGGGAGGAGCTGGGTGCCCCACAGCGTGAGGGAGATGTGGTCGGGATTTTGGTTTGTTTTTTTTGTGTATGTTGCGGTGTTTGAATAGGATAAGTTGGGTTTTGGTGGGGTTGGGTTTGATGCGCCATTGTCGCATCCAGTCTTCTAGTTTTGTCAGGTATGTCGCTGTCTGGTTGTTGATGGTGTTTATCGAGGGTCCCGAATTCCAGTATGCTGTGTCGTCTGCGTATAGTTGGAGTTGTTCGGTGGTTCTTGTCGGGGTGGGGATGTCAATGGTGTACAGGGAGTAGAGCAGGGGGGAGATAATCCCACCCTGGGCTACTCCTGCTTCGGGACGGAAAGGGGATGAGGTGGTTTGGTTGATGTGGATTTGGCAGCGTCTGTCGTTTAATAGGGTTTTGATTAGTCGTACTGTCTGCGGTGGGAAGCCTGTCTTAAGCAGCTTGTATAAAAGTCCGTCATGCCAGATTTTGTCGAATGCTCGCTCGATGTCCAGAAAGATAGCGAGCGTGCACTGTCCAAGGTTCTGGTGTCTTGTTATGTCTGATGTGAGTCGGAGAAGGGGATCATTGGTGGAGTGGAGTTTTCGGAAGCCGGACTGGAGGTGAGGGATGAGTTGGAGCTTGTCAGTAAAGTGTGTGAGTCTGTCTGTAATTATTCTTTCGAAGGTCTTGCGGAGGACGTCAAGGAGGGATATGGGGCGATAGGATTTGGGGTCTGATTTGGGTTTGCCTGGTTTGGGGATCATGACGACTTTAGCGGATTTCCACGCTGTGGGGATGGTGTTGTGGGAGAGGCAGAAGTTGAAAAGGAGGGACAGGAGGGGGATGATGGTGTTGAGGGGACAGTTGCGGAGGTGAAGACGCTGAATCCCGTTCTCACCAGGGGCTGAGTTTCTGCCTGAGAAGATGGCCTTTTTAATTTCTCTGTCGGTGATTACATTCTGCAGTTTAATTTCTTCTTCTGTGGGGGCGGTGGGGGAGACGAGTAGCAGGGGGAGTTCTGTGGTGACTGTGTGGTGGAATGGTTCGATAAATAGGGGGTCCTGTGGGAATTTGTGGGTGTCTTCTAGGATGGTTTTGAAGGCTTCTGCTACTTGGGTGGGGTCGGTGGTGGGGGAGTCGTCTACGTTTAGTTTGAATGTCCTGTCAGTGTTTTGTCCCGTGAGTGTCTTGAACTTGTTCCAAAATTTGCGTCCTTGTCTGTAGTCAAGTTTGGAGCAGGTTTCGTCCCATTGTTTTTGTCTGTGCTCAGAGGTGAGTCGCTTAATTTCGTTGTTTAGTCTGTTCCAGATTGTTTTAAGGTCGGGGTTTCTGTCTTTGTTGATTTCGCGGTAGAGTTTTCTTTTTTCTCGGATCAGTCTGAGTATTTCGGGGGGAAGGTGCGGTTTGAAGGAGGCGATGGTTTTGGTGGGGATGGCTGCGTCGATGGCTGTCTTGATGGTGTCAATTATTCTGTCATTGATGTGGTTAAGGTCGTCGGTGTCGGTAATGGTTAGTGGGGCCAGTAGGTTGTTGTTAATGGTCTCTTTGTACTTTGCCCAGTCAGCTTTGCTATAGAGTTTTATCGTTCGGGATGTTGGAGCTGGGGGAGGGGGGTTGATGGCAGTGGTGCTGAAAAGGATGGGTAGGTGGGGGCTGGTAAGGGTGTCACCTATTGAGTACTGGGTGATGGTATCAGAGAGGGAGGGGCTGTAGAGGATATGATCGGGGAGGGAGCAGCCGTTGTGTCCTATGAAGGTGAAGGTATTAATGGGAAGTCTTGTCGCGTTTTCGGTGGTGAGGAAGTCAAGTAGGTCGGTACCATTTTGGTTGTGTGTGGTGTCTCCTAGTAGTTCATGTCTTGCGTTCAGGTCGGTTAGGAGGAAGTATTCTTTAAAGGTTGTTAGGTAGCGGAGGAAGGATCTTGGAAGTGGTGTATTTGGTGGGTTGTATAGGCAGGCTATGATGAGGCGTCTACGTCTGGGGCGGGGTATGGATATCATGACTGCCTCTAGATGTTGATATTGAGGTGGGAGTGGGACTTCTTGGGAGGCAAGGGTAGTCTTGGTGTATATAGCAACACCGCCTCTGCCGTCAGGTCGGTGTTTGGCGTAGTGGTCGTAGTTGCGGTTGAGTCTCATATTGTCGGTAGGTTTGGTCCAGGTCTTTGCTAGTCCAAGGATGTCTATGTCGTTTCTGCAGAGGCAGTCGTTGAGGAGGGCTTTGCGTCTGTGGATGCCTTCTATGTTGACAAAAAGGAGGTTGGTGGGTTCTCTATTGGGGTGTACTGCCATGAATGGGATTGGGGGGGGGGGGGGGGGGATGAGGGTGTTGGTATGTGTGTTTAACTTCTCAGCGCTTGCGAATATGGTGTTTTGATTATTGTTGTTGTGACGTTATTGCCTGCTTGATTGTATTTGAGGTCTTTGAGGAAGAATTTTTGGCCACCTGTCGGAGAGTAGATATTATCTCTCGCCGCCGGCCTTGGAAGAGGGAAGCAAGGGTGAAGGTGATGGACTTAAGGAAGTCCTCGATGAGAAGGTGAGGACCTTGGGTGGCGGGGGTGTCAGCGAGGTGGAGGGGGGCTTGGAGGTGGTCGCTTTCTGCCTGTTGGGGGCGGTTTTGGCATCGGAAGGAGCGGGAGGAGTGTGGGCCACCGCAGTTGGCGCAGGTGGGAGTGACGGTAGGGTCTAGTTCACAGGATGAGAGGGGGTGGTCCTTGCCACAGCGGCTACATTTGGGTGGTGAGGAGCATTGTTCGGTCCTGTGGTTAAATTGTTGGCATCTTTGGCACTGAATGGGTAGGGGACTGGGTGGGTTGGAGGGTTCTACTCTGTGGTGGGACAAGAAGATGTGAACTCCATGTTCAAGCATGAAGTCGATGTCCCTCTGATTATTCGAGATGACTCGAATCATGGGGCCAAAGTTGCCTGTCTTTCTGGATTTTATTCTCCATGCGTTTAGGACTGGGATTCCCTGGCGTTGGAGTTCGGCTTTGACATCTTCAGGAAGAATGTCGAAGCCGACATCCTTGATCAGGAGCCGAGCTCGCGGGCGCAGACTATATGTACCTGGCGCGCCAACGTCCGAGGGCTTCTCCGCGGTCATTTCCGGTGCGGTTCTCCTCTTGCTACCTGCGACGGTCGTTTGCTGCAGTACGGGAAGCCAGGATCCGTTGACCTTAAGGCTTTCCTCTTTCTTGTTCAAACTGTTCGCGTGTTTTTGTATTTCTACAGCTTTCTCTAAGTCTACAAATGCTAGAAACGTAGGTTTGCCTTTCCTTAATCTAGCTTCTAAGATAAGTCGCAGGGTCAGTATTGCCTCACGCGTTCCAATATTTCTACGGAATCCAAACTGATCTTCCCCGAGGTCGGCTTCTACTAGTTACTTAACTAGTTACTTGCTGTTACTTAACAGCTTAAAAATATATAGCCTATACGTGTCCACTCTTTTGTTACACTAACTTGTAAAAATTTGAAGCAAATCGGCTGAGTACTTTTAGAGGTTTTTGGTAACAGTGTTTCACCTTTATACACTGTATTTATATATTATTTACGAGGGCTGTTCAATAAAGAAGGATCGTAATTTTTTATGGTCATAATTTCTCGAGCTAAATTTTTATCTTATGATACTCTGTTAGCATGATGTGCAACAAACACATCGTAGTAGTTTCATTGTATGGACTCCTGGTTCCTGCATGTGAGAGGCAGGCAAATTCAGACATATTCACTATCGCCTACCGCTGCAATGGAGGTAATTCGTGAGGAACAATATGCGGCTTTGAAATTTTGCTTTCGTCTCAACAAATCTTCAGCTAAGGCCTACAGCAGGCCTATAGAGAATTTGTTCTTTCCTACAGCACAGCTCGAAGGTGGTTTAAAATGTTTAAGGAGGGGAGACGATCAATTTCAAAGGAAGGTAGACCCGATGCTCCAGTTACTGCTCTTACGGAAGAAAACATCAACACTGCTGCTGTCATTATGAGAGGGGATCCACAAATTATCTTAAGATCACTTTCTGAAATACTGAACGTTTCATTGGGTGCCACCCACACGTTGGTGACACATGTTTGCGCTATGGGTTTCAAGACTGTTGATTTCCCGAACAAAATGACATTCGCGTGCAGGTCTGCATGCAGTTAAAGTTGATGTTAGAGGAAGGTCCGGAGTTTCTTTCAAATGTAATCACGTCATTTTGATCCTGAGAGCAAACAGCAAAGCTCAGTGTGGAAACCTCTTTCATCACCAACGCCCAAAAAAATCAAAAGTGATTGCTTCTGCTGGGACAGTTGTGTTCATCTCATTATTTGATATTCATGGAATAGTTTATCACCATGTTGTACCTGCACACGCATCAGTAACTGGACAATACTACAGGAATGTCCTGAAAACATTGCAAGTCCATCAGGCGCAAAAGATCACATTTCCGTGAAGCAGGCTGGATGCTGCACCACGATAATGCGCGGTCGCATACTACCAATGTTGTTACTGCATATCTTGCAAAAATAAACGTGAAGAGCATCCTTCACCCTCCCTATAGTCCGGATTTAGACCCATGCGACATTTTTCTGTTTCCTAACACGAAGAAACGCCTTCGTGGGAGGCATAATCAATCATTAGAAGCAATGATGAAGGCTGCGGAGGTGATTTCGAAGGACTTCTCAAAAAATGGTTTCCAGCATTTATTTGAAGACTTTCAGAAACGCTGGGACAAGTGCATCGCATTCATGGGAGACTGCTTTGAGAAGGACAATCAAAATTATGAGGATTAGTAAAGGTATGTTGTCAACAAAAATTATGATCATTCTTTATTGAACAGCCCTCGTACATTACAAATATATACTCTATTTCCGTCCGAATGTTCACTTTAGTATTGTGTAAAAATCTGATGTAAATCGATCTCAAACTTTTCGAGATTTTTAGTAATAACACTTCGTCTTTGTATTGTATATTACATATTTATTTACATGTGATGTATATTAAAAATAGGTATACAATAAGACGCGCGTATTTGAATTCAACATTCTGTCAAAAATTTCGAAGCAATCGGTGAAGATATTTCGGATATTTTTGATTTTATACAAACGAACATTTACATTTTTAGTTGTATAGAAGGTGGCTATATCGACCCCTGACATCTGCAGAAGAACAATTGCAGAAATGGACAAAAAGAAGCAGGAAATCGATTCCAGACATTCTTGTTGGGACTTGAACCACAAAAACCTAGGTTGAGGCCAAAGAGGAGTTTCATGTGCCCAAGGTCAGCAGTTCTATCAGCACGTGGAACAGAGCTATGGCTAAATTCCCTTAATCGAAAGCGTTTTCATCTACTATACGTGACGTGGAAGGCACCAGACCGATTCAGCACGGGGGTACCACAATGCAAGACGACACTCAGGAAGTGGGGCTTAATGAATGAAGATGAGTCCTTTGGAAGTGGCGAACTGCAGAGCCCACATCACCTGGTCTGCAGAAACCTGACCGATGTTTGTATCACAGAAAATCTATGTGCAGCGAGTGATACGGCCATCAAGGCGATGGAATTCTGGACTTATGATCCATCTAACAGGAAGTCAGCCGCGCCAGGCAGAAATCTTTAAAGAAATTTTAAGCAAGCCTGTCAAGAACGTTTCGAGAAGTTCGATAACAATGTTTCCCCTTTATACACTCCTGGAAATTGAAATAAGAACACCGTGAATTCATTGTCCCAGGAAGGGGAAACTTTATTGACACATTCCTGGGGTCAGATACATCACATGATCACACTGACAGAACCCCAGGCACATAGACACAGGCAACAGAGCATGCACAATGTCGGCACTAGTACAGTGTATATCCACCTTTCGCAGCAATGCAGGCTGCTATTCTCCCATGGAGACGATCGTAGAGATGCTGGATGTAGTCCTGTGGAACGGCTTGCCATGCCATTTCCACCTGGCGCCTCAGTTGGACCAGCGTTCGTGCTGGACGTGCAGACCGCGTGAGACGACGCTTCATCCAGTCCCAAACATGCTCAATGGGGGACAGATCCGGAGATCTTGCTGGCCAGGGTAGTTGACTTACACCTTCTAGAGCACGTTGGGTGGCACGGGATACATGCGGACGTGCATTGTCCTGTTGGAACAGCAAGTTCCCTTGCCGGTCTAGGAATGGTAGAACGATGGGTTCGATGACGGTTTGGATGTACCGTGCACTATTCAGTGTCCCCTCGACGATCACCAGTGGTGTAAGGCCAGTGTAGGAGATCGCTCCCCACACCATGATGCCGGGTGTTGGCCCTGTGTGCCTCGGTCGTATGCAGTCCTGATTGTGGCGCTCACCTGCACGGCGTCAAACACGCATACGACCATCATTGGCACCAAGGCAGAAGCGACTCTCATCGCTGAAGACGACACGTCTCCATTCGTCCCTCCATTCACGCCTGTCGCCACACCACTGGAGGCGGGCTGCACGATGTTGGGGCGTGAGCGGAAGACGGCCTAACGGTGTGCGGGACCGTAGCCCAGCTTCATGGAGACGGTTGCGAATGGTCCTCGCCGATACCCCAGGAGCAACAGTGTCCCTAATTTGCTGGGAAGTGGCGGTGCGGTCCCCTACGGCACTGCGTAGGATCCTACGGTCTTGGCGTGCATCCGTGCGTCGCTGCGGTCCGGTCCCGGGTCGACGGGCACGTGCACCTTCCGCCGACCACTGGCGACAACATCGATGTACTGTGGAGACCTCACGCCCCACGTGTTGAGCAATTCGGCGGTACGTCCACCCGGCCTCCCGCATGCCCACCATAGGCCCTCGCTCGAAGTCCGTCAACTGCACATACGGTTCACGTCCACGCTGTCGCGGCATGCTACCAGTGTTAAAGACTGCGATGGAACTCCGTATGCCACGGCAAACTGGCTGACACTGACGGCGGCGGTGCACAAATGCTGCGCAGCTAGCGCCATTCGACGGCCAACACCGCGGTTCCTGGTATGTCCGCTGTGCCGTGCGTGTGATCATTGCTTGTACAGCCCTCTCGCAGTGTCCGGAGCAAGTATGGTGGGTCTGACACACCGGTGTCAATGTGTTCTTTTTTCAATTTCCAGGAGTGTATATTACATATTTATTTATATAATACACATTTAACAATGGGTATATAAAATGTGGTGCATACGTCAGTGCAACTTTGTGTCAAAATGTCGAGTCAATCGATCGACTACTTTTCGAACTTTGCGATCACAAATATACACAGGCTGAATTTTTGCGTGCAGTGTGTCTCTCAAACCTTTTGGGCCAAACTGAAACAGGTGGCAGTCGGCACACAACTGATTATATTGTGATACAGAACCAGTGGTCGGAAATACAGATTATTCTTGTTACTAGTTGCTCCCCGATATCTGCGGTTAAATAATCATAAAAGGAAACGTTAACGCCGAAACGTGCTATCCACGTATACGCGCCATGACTGAAGTTCTCTTGGAGGCACTACGGTGCGAGCCACTTACGGCCCAGCAAAACGGTGGCAAAATACTGTTCCTTGAAAACTCACTAGTTTATTTAAGGAAAAAATTTGTATCCAGCTGAGTAGCAAAGTACAAAATGAGCCTGGAAAGGAAGTACGTAATCGCACGACTATTTGCAATATGGCTAACACTGAAAATACCATATTTACTTTGGTATGTATGGAGAGCCAAAAATTAACTGCAATACGTCTTTGTAAACAATGTTCCGAGACTTCTTGGTTTTCGGTATACTCGTATATAGAGATCTCTGGCTTCCGATTTATGCGAGCAGCCAGTGCGAGAATTATGGGATGACCAAATGAATACTCGCCACTTTTAACGTTTGTCGTTGACTCTTATTTATAGTAATCGAGATGGACATATACAGCGTACACGGGCATAACAACGTAGCTCACAGCAGCTGTTCAAAGTCTCAGTACATGCATGGCAACGGCGCATGTAGTTCCGCCACACTCTCTACAGATCCCTGGTGTCTGTGGTACCAGGAGACAGGCAGCTTGGACCCTAGCAAGCAGGTCTTCATCCGTTCCGATGGGGGTTTCATACACCAAAGGTTTGATGTCAGCCAGAGGAAAATCTCCAAAGGTGTGAGATCCAGCAGTCGCAGTGGCCATTGTACAGGACCTTCCCTTCCAATTCAACGATGAGGGTAAGTGTTTTCAGGTACCCGCAGACCGAATTGGGTTGGTGCACAGTCGTGTTGAAACCACACTCTATCGCGGCCTCTCCAGAACTGTGGCCATCGCTACGTTGTTGTTATGCGGTGTACACTGTTTATGTCCGTAACACAATAAATATGCATTCCCGGCCTTTGGTTCACTTTATCAATAAATTAGTTGTGGACCCATTATCACCTACTTCAATTTGATCCAAAACGTTTCAGACACCCCATCTAAACATTAGAGTTTCTCCGCGTTCCAATCTCATCTCGAGCGCAGGACGAATAACTGCCTGTATACCTCTGCGCGTGTTGTAATTACTGTATAATAATGTCGGCTAGGGAGATGCTCAGAGCTCTGAATCAGGGCCGTACCGAGGGAGTGGCGGGATAGGCCCCTAGCAAGGGCGCAGAAACAGAGAGAACTCGAAAATTGACCAAAAATAGAAAGTAAATAAAAAAACGAGAAAGAAATACGGTTTAAGAACTAACCAGAAGAGGCACGATAGTTCTCCTGCCTCTCGTAGCACAATGCTATGCGTATGAGAAGAAGCCTTTCCCTCCACCTGGCCGCCCGGTGTGGCCGAGCGGTTCTAGGCGCTTCAGTCTGGAACCGCGCGACCGCTACGTTCGCAGGTTCGAATCCTGCCCCTGGCATGGATGTGTGTGATGTCCTTAGGTTAGTTAGGTTTAAGTAGTTCTAATTTCTAGGGGATTTATGACCTCAGATGTTAAGTCCCATAGTGCTCAGAGCCATTTGAACCTTCCACCTGAGGCTGTAAACACACACTGCTGCCACAGTGTCATTACTACAAAGTCATCTCGCCCAAGTAGCATACTAAAGAAATTGTAGTTAACATAACAGGCGCGTCTACTGCTAACATGATTGATGTGGCAACAGTGCGCGCTTACTTCACACAGCTCCCACGCGCACAGCTCCTTCCTGTTCAACAATGGATGTCTTCATGCTAATTCTCTACAGCATTGTAGAGTTTCAAGGGCTGGCCAGCGGGAGTTCAAGCAAATATGTTGGCGATTTTGGCTACTTCTGTCGACTGAGATTTGAACGGGATGGTGGAGGACACAAGCTAAGAAGATGCAGGGAATGTGTAAATTATTCACCCCTCTAGTCAGTACTTTTGTTAACCTCCATGTCTTGAATCGTAAAATCTAGTGTGTAAATAAAAAAGGATTCAAGAATAAGCCTTCAATGGCTGATTAATAATAGGGGACTTGTTAGTCGTTGCGCTTACATACAGTTAAGCTCCGTTGATCTACACTCCTGGAAATTGAAATAAGAACACCGTGAATTCATTGTCCCAGGAAGGGGAAACTTTATTGACACATTCCTGGGGTCAGATACATCACATGATCACACTGACAGAACCACAGGCACATAGACACAGGCAACAGAGCATGCACAATGTCGGCACTAGTACAGTGTATATCCACCTTTCGCAGCAATGTAGGCTGCTATTCTCCCATGGAGACGATCGTAGAGATGCTGGATGTAGTCCTGTGGTACGGCTTGCCATGCCATTTCCACCTGGCGCCTCAGTTGGACCAGCGTTCGTGCTGGACGTGCAGACCGCGTGAGACGACGCTTCATCCAGTCCCAAACATGCTCAATGGGGGACAGATCCGGAGATCTTGCTGGTCAGGGTAGTTGACGTACACCTTCTAGAGCACGTTGGGTGGCACGGGATACATGCGGACGTGCATTGTCCTGTTGGAACAGCAAGTTCCCTTTCCGGTCTAGGAATGGTAGAACGATGGGTTCGATGACGGTTTGGATGTACCGTGCACTATTCAGTGTCCCCTCGACGATCACCAGTGGTGTACGGCCAGTGTAGGAGATCGCTCCCCACACCATGATGCCGGGTGTTGGCCCTGTGTGCCTCGGTCGTATGCAGTCCTGATTGTGGCGCTCACCTGCACGGCGCCAAACACGCATACGACCATCACTGGCACCAAGGCAGAAGCGACTCTCATCGCTGAAGACGACACGTCTCCATTCGTCCCTCCATTCACGCCTGTCGCGACACCACTGGAGGCGGGCTGCACGATGTTGGGGCGTGAGCGGAAGACGGCCTAACGGTGTGCGGGACTGTAGCCCAGCTTCATGGAGACGGTTGCGAATGGTCCTCGCCGATACCCCAGGAGCAACAGTGTCCCTAATTTGCTGGGAAGTGGCGGTGCGGTCCCCTACGGCTCTGCGTAGGATCCTACGGTCTTGGCGTGCATCCGTGCGTCGCTGCGGTCCGGTCCCAGGTCGACGGGCACGTGCACCTTCCGCCGACCACTGGCGACAACATCGATGTACTGTGGAGACCTCACGCCCCACGTGTTGAGCAATTCGACGGTACGTCCACCCGGCGTCCTGCATGCCCACTATACGCCCTCGCTCGAAGTCCGTCAACTGCACATACGGTTCACGTCCACGCTGTCGCGGCATGCTACCAGTGTTAAAGACTGCGATGGAGCTCCGTATGCCACGGCAAACTGGCTGACACTGACGGCGGCGGTGCACAAATGCTGCGCAGCTAGCGCCATTCGACGTCCAACACCGCGGTTCCTGGTGTGTCCGCTGTGCCGTGCGTGTGATCATTGCTTGTACAGCCCTCTCACAGTGTCCGGAGCAAGTATGGTGGGTCTGACACACCGGTGTCAATGTGTTCTTTTTTCCATTTCCAGGAGTGTATGTTGAACACTTGTATAAACAAACGTATGCTCGGTCACTGTTCATTGGCTGCACTGCTGAAGCATCTGGTATCGTAAGACAGCTGAAAGTGGTCCTTACTCAGTATTAGATATTTCGTTTTATTTTAGTGTGAATTAAACTGACATTTTCTAAGGTGTGCTAATCACTTTGTTGGACGTTTAACCAATTTCTTGTATCGAAACTCAGTGAAAAGTCGGTTTCGCTGTGCTTCATTTTTGTTACTGACAAAATTAAAATTTGTTAAAAATGCGTAGAAAAAATGGCAGAAAGCTACTTTTTCGGGAGGCAGGAAGCAGGGTGCCCATGGATGTTGTAGTCACGGGATACAATTTTGTTTTTTGTACATTTAAGGCAAGTTGCCATCTTTGTATCTTCTGAAGCCCTGGAGGCATGTATGAATAACCTTGCGTAGTTAAAAGATGTAGAAGGCAGAGACCTTTATACATTTCTAAAACAAGGCGTAATTTGTGTTTTTAAAAGGATAATACGTTCAACATGTGTAAAGGCCACACACGCTGATTAAAAAATACATCTAGACATCTGTTAGTGGATAGTCATATAGGGTGTGCCCACCCTTCGCCTTTGTGACGTCTTGAACTCTGCTGGGGACACTTATAATGAGGAGTCTGAATCTCTGTGGAGGAATGCCTGTCCATTCTTCCTCATGAATCGAAACCAGGCAAGTAATATAGGGTGTGCGCACCCTTCGCCTTTATGACGTCTTCAACTGTGCTGGGGACGCTTATAACGAGTTGTCTGAAGCTCTGTGGAGGAATTGGTTCTAATGGCTCTGAACACTATGGGACTTAACATCTGAGGTCATCAGTCCCCTACAACTTAGAACTACTTAAACCTAACTAACCTAAGGACAGCACACACATCCATGCCCGAGGCAGGATTCGAACCTGCGACCGTAGCGGTTGCGCGGTTCCAGACTGAAGCGCCTAGAGTCGCTCGGCCACCACGGCCGGCTTGTGGAGGAATGCCTGTGCATTCTTCCTCATGAACCGAAACCAGGCAAGATAGTGACTGGGAGGGAGGAGGGGAGGTGGTGAGTGAGTAAGTGTGTCGACGTTTTTAGCCCTTTTAATCATATTCGGTTCTTTTAATATTTGTAAAGGAGCTGATAGCTTCGCCGTTGAGCGCCCGTACACCCCAAAATCGACAACAAGATAGTGAGATCATACGTTGGGGTGTGGAGTGAACTCGACGTTCAAACTCATCTCAAAGGTCTTCCATAGGATTCAGGTCGGGTCTGTGGACAGAGCAGTCCATTTCCAGAATGTTTTTGTCCACAGATCATTGTCTGACAGATGCTGTTGTATGACGGGATGCATTGTCATGTTGATGCAAACGATCGTCGACGTCGACCTGTGTTCATTAGATGCACAGTGCGGTGAAATGTGTTCTTACCCTTCTGCATTAAGCGTTTCGTTATGTGCAGTGAGGGGCTCACACCCGGACCACGAAAAACATTCTCATACCGCAACACCACCGTCCTCCTACTTCCTTGTTGGCACTACACATTCTCCAGACATTCACCAAACCCAAACTCTTAACGACGGATTGCCACAGGATATAGCGTGACTCATCCCTCCAAATCACTGGTTTCTAATATAGTTATCCACTGCCTACTGGCGTCGCTCTTTACACCCGCTTGCACTTCGCTTAGCGTCCACAACAGAAATGTCTGGCTTATGAGGAGGTGCTCGGCTACTGTAGCCCACTTTTTAAACTCCCTGTGCACATTGAGCTAGCTGAACTGCTGGTGGTACTATGGTACTCACGAGTCATTCCTTCCGCTGGTTGCATGCGATTTATTAGAAACAAACTCCTCGATACTCAACGGTACATGAGAGCGCCTGGTTGTGGGTTTCCTTCGAGTTTCCACTCCACAGCCATATAACCAACAGTCGACTTGGGCAAGTTTAGAAGGGTTGAAATATCCCTGGTGGATTTGTTACCCATATGACATCCAATTACTAGTCTAGTTCGGAGTGACTGGGCTTTCCTGACGGACCCATCTGCTGTTACTGCTTTTCTCCGCCTCCTCTTGTATTGGCAGATCCGCCTCTAGTGTCACCTAGTGGTCAAATTCGAATTACTTGGGGCTGTATGGATTTCGTATACGGAGGGTTTGGGGAGGAAGAGGGACACTACAAACAGCGACCCAATAGATAAGAGCGTGTATGTAGTACAAATAATTCAGAGCGTTTTAGGTCTCATTTTTCCACCTAGACTTAATTTGAGTAGCACTGTTTAGGGATTCATTTCGCTGACTGATCGTATTTACGTATATGCGTTACTTTACGAGAATGGGAGGTGGACCCGACCCGAATCTAACTCGCGCGCCTGATTAAAGACCTATCCTGAAGTGTGGCTTTTAGGCGATTTTTCTCATCCTCAGAAAACTGGTACACAAACACGGTAACACAAATTAGAGTTTACACGACTCACAGACAGATGGTGCACACCAGTTTCCTATCTCAGTAAGCTTGTATGTAGACTCTTGATAGATTCCCTATTAAACCCGCCGTTATTGACTAGTGGATTATAGCCCAACAGTTTAAAATAGTTTGACCGTGTGCAACTGATAAAGGCCGATCGGTTAATATTTGCACGAGAGTTGTTTCGAATCAAATCGAACGAAGCTTTTTAGGATGTCAGGTAGCAATAATCGGTAAATACTTTGTTGTTAATGTTCTATATCTTTTGTCTAAACAGCACAAATGAGGCAGTTACTCCCTTCGTATGACAGAGTAACAATGATTAACTCATCACAGGTGCCTATTAATGTCGTCACACTCCAATATTCTTCATATCGCACTGAATACACAATCCTCACTGCAATCCAAATCGTGGGTGTCAGGCACGGTTGTCGCGTAGTGACGGTGCACAAATGAACACCTGACACATCAAACAAGTCACTCAGTTAACGCCATTTACGTATTTGCTGGAGATCAGACCCACGGTTTTGGGTGACAAACACACAGCCGTTGTTGTTGTTGTGGTCTTCAGTCCTGAGACTGGTTTGATGCAGCTCTCCATGCTACTCTATCCTGTGCAAGCTGCTTCATCTCCCAGTACCTACTGCAGCCTACATCTTTCTGAATCTGCTTAGTGTATTCATCTCTTGGTCTCCCTCTACGATTTTTACCCTCCACGCTGCACTCCAATGCTAAATTGGTGATCCCTTGATGCCTCAGAACATGTCCTACCAACTGATCCCTTCTTCTAGTCAAGTTGTGCCACAAACTCCTCTTCTACCCAGTTCTATTCAATACCTCCTCATTAGATATGTGATCTACCCAACTAATCTTCAGCATTCTTCTGTAGCACCACATTTCAAAAGCTTCTATTCTCGTCCTGTCCAAACTGTTTATCGTCCATGTTTCACTTCCATACATGGCTACACTCCATACAATACTTTCAGAAACGACTTCCTGACACTTAAATCTATACTCGATGTTAACAAATTCCTCTTCTTCAGAAACGCTTTCCTTGCCATTGCCAGTCTACATTTTATATCCTGTCTACTTCGACCATCATCAGTTATTTTGCTCCCCAAATAGCAAAACTCCTTTACTACTTTAAGTGTCTCATTTCCTAATCTAATTCCCTCAGCATCACCCGAGTTAACTCGACTACATTCCATTATCCTCGTTTTGCTTTTGTTGATGTTCATCTTATATCCTCCCTTTCAAGACACTGTAAATTCCGTTCAACTGCTCTTCCAAGTCCTTTACTGTCTCTGACAGAATTACAATGTCATCAGCGAACCTTAAGTTTTTATTTCTTCTCTATGGATTTTAATACCTACTCCGAATTTTTCTTTTGTTTCCTTTACTGCTTGCTCAATATACAGATTGAATAACATCGGGGATAGGCTACACCCCTGTCTCACTCCCTTCCCAACCACTGTTTCTCTTTCATGTCCCTCGACTCTTATAACTCCCATCTGGTTTCTGTACAAATTGTAAATAGCCTTTCGCTCCCTGTATTTTACCCCTACCACCTTCAGAATTTGTAAGAGGGTATTGCAGTCAACATTGTCAAAAGCTTTCTCTAAGTCTACAAATGCTAGAAACGTAGGTTTGCCTTTCCTTAATCTATTTTCCAAGAACACAGCCGTTAAATAATTGTAAACTCGGTCGGCCGTCCTGCCGAAATCCACCCTGCTCGCTTAGCAGCCAACTTGCTCGGAGTCTCAACACTGACTACCCTCTGGCGCACTGGACGCTCGACTATCGATAGTACCTGGTGCGACCTGCGTGAGGCAGGTATATTGTTGTCAATACGTATGGGGTGGCTGACCCCTTACACTCTCTACCCTCCCTTATAGTTCGATTCATGAATGATATCGGTTCGCTTAGATCGAGGCAAGGATAGGGATTGCATTGTTGCCCGTTCCAAGCGACAGTTCCGGTATCCACATACACGTGCTTTGCGCTTGAAGAAAGCGTGTATCCTGCAAATTATGTCTCTCATTTGCTTATGTGGAATCTGTCGCTCACCATAACCGTCATCTATAACAGCTCGCAATAAGTGGAATAAAAATTCACTAAATAACTTGCTACTATCACGCTTAATGCTCGCATCAGCTACGGAATTCACAGCAGAGTGCTCAATCACCATTGGCTGAGAATGCATGACACAGGTGCGCAGAACAAGCCTAAACACGGCCACCATCGTTCATGACTCCAGCTATCAGTTAAGTGCTGTTAAGGGCACCTGGCCGCGAAAATTGAAACAAACAATCAAATCACGAAACACTTGCGAATCCTGTGTCAACACGACAATTGTAGGTAGAAGCAAATGTCAGTGCTCCAGTTCCGTAGCCACACACGACTTGTAACTTTCATTCACACCAGCTGAGACACCACGCAACTCAGCGACGTAAGCAATGAGTCACACCAGCGTGCTACCACTCGCAAGGTTGCTTCATTTCCTGCTACTCCATGTTTTTATTCCGAGCACGGCACTAACATCAGCCATGTCATGTCAATGGAATTTTCATACTCTTCCCCTCACCTGTATGTCTGGGTTTTTATTTGACTGTATGCACCTGGTTGCCAGTTACATCATACCTCTATTACTACCAGCGACTTTCCCAGAATCCATTTTCACTACAAGTTGCCTGTCTAACGGCTTATTTGATTTTCAATATTTCGCATAATTATTGACTGAATTTAAAAATTTTAAATTGTGCCGTAAAACACCCTTTAAGAGGTATAATCTTATGTTAAAGGTTCAACGCAATAAAACAACTATTACAGTGAGAAAATGTGTGTTTGTCTTGGTGTAGCGTTAATTGACGGAACGCAAATACCCGGACGTAGTTCATCCATTATTTGAGACAGAGAGCAGTTAGCGACTTCCAATTAACTTAACATACAAATTCAAATCTTTACGAAACTTTTTCTCACTGACAGCCCCCAGAAAATAAAGGAAAAAATTTTAAAGCTTATTACATTTTCGCTGTTCATGCAGTAAAATTTCAGCATCAGATACGACATTGGAATTTATTGCTTCTTTGCTATCAACTCCATTCGCAATACGATTTGCAGATTGTATCCACCTATATCACTTGCACATTTAGATGCGTGAAAAAACGCCGACTCACATGTTTCAAAAAAATATAACGAAATTGCATGCGTATTTCGTGAGTTACAGCTTCCGCCAACTTGAAAAATGTTGTTTTGAAAAAACTAGCGTTAAAAGTGTCAACACAGGTTTCTTTTAATATTGAACTGAACAAACCTTTTATCGGCAGTGCAAGCACTGTACAAATTTTCGTCGCTGTCCAAACACACTCATTTTGACGAAATTACGGGTATATCGATTAACTGGCGTCCTCTTAATAATCACGTTTACCGGTCATTTTCAAGCACTCGCGATTAACTTCGTATAAAAAACGAACGAAATAACAAGTTAAACAGACGCAAGACAAGCATCTGCTTTCAGACTGTTAACCATAAACGAATAATGCTACGAAGAGAAATCTTGTTGCCGGCCGTAGTGGCTGTGCGGTTCTAGGCGCTACAGTCTGAAACCGAGCGACCGCTACGGTCGCAGGTTCGAATCCTGCCTCGGGCATGGATATGTGTGATGTCCTTAGGTTAGTTAGGTTTAATTAGTTCTAAGTTCTAGGCGACTGATGACCTCAGAAATTAAGTCGCATAGATCTCAGAGCCAGAAATCTTGTTGAGAATAGTATTTGAGTTGATACTAATGCCCTCTGTAACACTATCGGAAACTAACGATACCCCTGTTCCGTTGGTAACTGTTGCAGTATTACATCGGTTACATTCGAGCGCTCGGCTGCGCTAGACCCCCATGCAATAAATAACTGCTTTAACATATTTTAACATTTATGGCATACTATATGTGAATGAATCTTGAAAATAGGCTAAGGAACATTTTTAGCCAATAAAAAAAAAATCTACTCTGGTCTACCCCATTAAAATGGAAGGCAAATTAGCCAAATTGTATTCATCCAAAGTTTCATAATGAAGGCAACGAACTTGAAGCGCAATTTCAAACTTTTTCTCGCTATTTAACACGTTAACTCATATGTAAAGTAATCAGACGTTTGAAGCTATTTTATACATGGGAGTACGATTTTGTAAGGAATAGTGGTTTATTGGTATTTAGATATCAGAACATCGTAGTTTAATTATTTATTTGCGTAACTAGAATTCTGGAGAGGTACGTGGAGTCGAAATTTCAGGCAAATCTGGTAACTCGTCTGATGCCTGCAATTCTGGTGTCCATGTTAACCAGTCGCAAAAATGAAAAAAAAAAAAAAAAAAAAAAAAAAAAAAAAAAAAAAAAAACGATCTGCGCGAAGTTCGGGTCCGCGCCGTAGATTTTTCTTTGATAAAATGATGACAGAGACTAGTATAACGATTACAGAACAGAAGTCACAAGCCTGGACTGTCTTTGGCGGCTTTATGCCCTATGGGCCGGCTATGTAATCGCTTTGCGCCGATGTTGGATATCCTTTTTGAGGCTGCCGTAGCTCCCGCATTAGATAGATACTGGACTTTTTGAGGCTTTCTGGACTCCCTCTGACGGGAATGTTTCTTCTGACTTGCGTTTTCTATAATTCCGAACATATTTACCAGTCATCTCAGACGACATTTTTCATTACTTACTAGTTTTCAATTTAATACCGATTTTCGCTTATATTCCGAGGAATATTTTTATTTTCACACTTTGGGTCCCAGTAATACACGGCATGCTCTTCACAATAATACCTGAATCAATGAATGTCCTTGTTAAACACCTTTCCACGCACTCCAGTTTGTAACTGTACACAAAGCAAATTCATAGTAATCTCACGCATGCACCTGCACTGGTACGATGAGGTCACGGGCAAAACAAATGCTGCCCGACTAACACATACAGCTCGACCATTTTTGACGCATTATTAGTCTCGTAGTTATTAACGATTCAAAACCGACGACATCTGGTCACAAAAGGAAGTTCGACAGACGAGGGAATAGACATTTTCATATCGAAATGGTTGAGGGTTTAAAGCATTTTATTACAGTAACGCCTTGACTGAAGTTGGTTGAGGTTTATCATTATGAACCTGGACAAAGATGAAACTTTTCGGTGTTCTCTGAGGCTATTGTGGGTGGAATTCCGACAGTGGTGTGGGACTGGTAACAAATATGGACAACTATGATCGGCATTTTTTAGTCCAAGGATAATAGAGCAGGGTAATGTATTTGTGGCAAAAATTTGTTCTACCATTATTTCATATAAGCACTACACAATCTTGCAAATAATGTGTTGTAACAGGGAAACAACCCCATATTCGGCCTTTAAATATTCAGGTACATTGTTGGAGAAAACCTGATTTCCTCGCGTTGCTGATGTGCTAGCTCGTGGTATTTTACGGCTACCTTGAGCAAGCTGGTAAACTGGACTCATATTTAGGAATTTAATAGACTGATACAGGATACGTGTAGAGGAGGTTAGGTGAGTGCAGAAAGCATAGTGAAGCGCGCCGCGTTTGATGTTTTCGTGGAAGTGATCGAATTTTGCTCATGTGGAAATCCAGGCTGTCGAAGGTATTGTTGGAATTTCTGGAGAGTGGATTTCAGGGCTAGGGAGGAACAGGAAACTCAGAGCTATTAGCAATGTAGACGATCTACATTTGCAGTGGGAGTCGAGCATATGGGGATATAATGTATTAGATCTGGAACTTGGAAAGGAGTCCGGAACGCCAAGGGACACAAAGATAATGGATTTGCGGCTGTTGATTGGTGAGGTAGGACGCTGGAGGACATTTTGAGAATCTCTTTCGGTTCACAGAAAGGAGTATGTGCTTGCTTATGTTTTTATGGACGTTTTCACGTTTGTTCGTTCCGCTTTTGCTAATAAATGTAGTCAACGAAGATCGCGGTAGAAAAACATTCACAAATGATGAAAGTCGACATTTAGACGAAATGTCCATTACGAAGCATGTTCGCGCACCATTTAAATTAATTGAGATTGCTGAATATTATTTATGGCTTGCTTCCGTCTTGGGATGTCAGTAAGTGCATTTCGTGATTTGGCAGGCAGAAAACGGAAGGAAAGAAACGCCAGTAATGGAATGGCTGGTGGGAGAGGGGAGGGGAGGGGAAGGGGGGGTAGAGGTCGTGGGCGTGGCGGCGTGTGACTCAGATGCCGGCCGCCAGGGATCTCTCATAACCTGCGACGGCTCGCTTGTTCCGCCAGTCTCTTCTCAGCGCTCGACAAGTGCAGGAGTGTGTGGTGCAGTGCTCGACGCTAAGTTCACATCTACCAGGATCTACCAACAGGTAAGCGGCAGAACTCAACTCTGGTTCGGTAGTGAAGTTATCAGTACTGTGCGACAGCCAATCCGCAGCGTCTCGGGAGGCAAGCTCATAAGGTACCACTGGTCAATAATTCGTGGAAGTGCCTTGTAGCTATCTTTGGCGATGAAGGAATTCGCTACACTGTGCAGCTAAGTATCGTCCTTACTGTTCTTGCGTTTCAACGTCTGGTAGGCGGTAGGAGCGCCATATATTGTGAAGCAAACATATTCTCTTGAATTTTACGATGTATGAGGAGCAGTCTTAAAAGCTTTCTTAAACCGCTTTATCTGTAAAGTAGCATCACGTAGCAATACATGACTATTTTTGAACAGAAGCATGTAATTATATGCCTGACATCATAGAGAGTATATACAAATACCTGCGAAAATAGCCCAAAGTTGACATGTATTGGCTGTATACGAAGGTGTTACCCATTCCTTTCCGACTACAGATGCAGAATTGTTTCATTGTTAAATGACTTTCTTGAGTCGCGGTACTTGAGCTTTTTTCATAACGTCAAGCTTCGTTTTGGCCTAGTCACATAGTTGTATTCCTCTCACGGTATTAGTGCTGTCTGAAGGCATCCGGCACTGCATACTAGTACCTACGTGGCAGGCTCAGCGAGCTATGACGCAGTTCGCCAGGGCATTTTGTTTGAGCGGACTGCGTTAAGGCGGTTCCGCTAACAACGTATTCGCTAAATACTCGACTTAACAGCCTTCATCTAGAGACAACGGCAGTGTTTCAGACAGCGTCACAGGGGATGGCAAACCAATTAAGAACCTACGTTCTTCGGCACAGTTGGTGTTGTACCGGTAGTGGAACTGAACGCCAAATCACCACAGTTTAGGGATGTTTCCAGTGGATCCGATGTTCCCAATACTTAAAAGACGTTAGCTTTTGGCTTGGTATTCCTGATTACAGCCGGCATAAGTGGTAGCAGTTGAATGACCTTGACGAAGTTAGAGCCAACCATTAGCAGAAGTAGCTTTAGATTTCGCTGATCTTTCCGTCTGCGAAGTATGCAAAACTATGAACAGACGGCCTTGCCTACCATAATTTAAATTACGGTACCAACTTTCCGGCAGCAGTTCTCGACAGCGTCCTTTTAGGCGTCTACGTGACGTAGCGCCGTCCATTAGTGCCGGGGCCCACATTTCATACCCCTGAAAGCTTCATGTGACAAACTGAATGTGCGACTAAATAACGTCGCAAACTGTTGCAAACAGTAATTTTTCTAGTGCGTCTGGAAATAACGCGGGATGTAGTAAATAAATATTCAAATTTTGAAAAATTTGAATAAAATTTTAAGATCCTCAAAAGCATTTAACTAAACGCGAAAGCAGATGTTTTCGTTTAAACGAGAGTGGCCCCTCTGCGAAGTGTTGGACATTATATTGGAGCAAAATAATTGATTAAAATTCGGACCCTGGCATAATGCCACTACCCAAATCCTGCCGTACAAACTATTTTTCTATTTTGCCTTTGAGACTGTAAGGCATTACATACCGACAACCACTAGTGATCGCCTTGCGTAGAAAAAGCTGAACTGACAAATTGTTGGTCAAGAAATACCCCCAATCCAACAGCTTTCATTGTCGCTTTTGAAGTGTATAAATAAACGTTTCTTGTATCGTTTTAGACAAGAAGCTTTTAGAGAAATCTGCGTCGATCTTTAGCATTGAACGGAAATACTTTTATTGTTCAGGAATATAATTCTTCCCTGGAAGATGACTCATCGAAACGTCGCGGAATTTCGAAGCAGCCACCCGGATAGAAGCCCGAGAAACTTCCAGTAGTTTTCTCATTTCACGTTTCGGTATAACCCCGTCGTTCCACGGATCTGATGAAATTCATTAGAATCCTTTGAGACAACCAAAAATTACTGTGGTAAGCGTTTATTGGAACGATTCTGAAAACCCAAAGCATTTACCGGCCTCGGCAGTTTACCCATATATCTGGCCGATTAAATCTACAACAAAGAATGGGTCTCACAGACAGCTGGAAAGATGAATTGGTAAGCAGGTACTCCGACTCACTAATGTTGATGAAGGCTAGATGACAGACTGTACACTGCAGACTTTGTCGCTTCTTCTGTTGCGATAGAAGCTCGGCATACAATGTAAAGCAACGCAGGAAGTACATTGACCTATCACGTGATTATGACATGGCGCTGCATCTCGAACGCCGAAGCCAATGTGCAACTAAAAATGTCACTGTAAATTTGTAGCGTTTACGACAGAAACAGTGAAGTCCATTGAAGCAATCACAGGTCGAAGGGGCAGTTATTTGGGTCGTCAATAAGTACTGCCGTTAGCT
This sequence comes from Schistocerca nitens, assembly GCF_023898315.1. NCBI lineage: Eukaryota > Metazoa > Arthropoda > Insecta > Orthoptera > Acrididae > Schistocerca > Schistocerca nitens. Next base: position 450,395,831 of record NC_064620.1, read on the forward strand.
TTTCTAATGGGTACCATCAGTTTCCGACATTTTCAAAAATTTTTGTAGCACATCTGCCTATTCAGTATTTTCGATAATAAACAGTGTAAGAACCGTAGATGTCAAATATAAGGTATAACTCGGTCATAGCGCCAGAAAACCGGTGTGTTCAGAAATCGAGCATCACTTTCTGGACAACCCCAGGCAATTCCGATACAGGAGGGAAAAGAATGTTCCGGGGGAAGCATTGCTGGGAAGTGAGTGCATAAACACAACGGAAGATTTAATGTGCATCATACGAAAGAGTAAACGGCAAAATTTGTTTCGGGTGATTTTGTAGAAGTATGGATAAGTCATTGATGGACAGTGAATTACTCATGAATCAACATAAAATGTGAAAGGGCACACATGAAAAAAGTGATGGAAAGAATCGCAAGAGTTTAATTACGGAACTGTTAAAATACACTGGGATAAAATGGTCCAGAAGGTATTGCTAACACTGCAATGTAGACAATATTTTCTATTGTCATTACATAAATACCCATCTATTGCTGCCAGGACTCATTGGCCTAAAAAACTTATTATTCAGTAACATTTCTTCAGATATAGGAACTGACAGCAGTTGAATGTATTGAATAGTTTGGATAACCACCAATCCATACTTGCAATCTCGGTTGACACTGCCAGGGCACTGTTCTCAGGCAGTATCATTCAGTCTCCAGCTAGTGGGATTGGACCCCCCCCCCCCCCCCCAAAAAAAAAAAAAAAAATAAAAAAATAAAAAATAAAATTCAGTTACAGACTAATCTGTTGTGTATCCTGAGCTGTAGATTAGAAAGTGGTGATGTGCCAATGGGTTGGTGGGGGCAAGTGAATGGGAAAGCAAAGTATAGTTTAGGGTAACCGACTTGTAGAAGATCTAGCTAATGTTTGCATTTTTACCATATTTAATGCACTTTGCTGTATTTAACACCTTTGGTCATAAAAATGAAAACCACAAGATAAATATATATTAGATTATGGACAAGCCTCCAGCCATTACTTTAGTGCATATTATTTACACATAATAAAGCATTAATCAATTTGAAGATTGTTTTCAACACCACAATATTGAACATACTATGAAAAATGGAACTTTTGCCCCATCTTGTTCAGAAAACTTGCCTTGTATTTGCTATTCACTGTTTTAACTCTTTAATCATGGAAAGAATCATACACCTCCAGAGAATGTTGACAATTTTTTGCTGGCAGATGAATTTAACAGTGCATCTAGACTTTACCCTGTATTCAGTCCATTTTTATGTTAGAGTACTTTAGTCATCACAGGAATAAATCAGTTGGAAAAAATTGTGACTGAGAAACTAACATTTAACAAAGCATATTCGTTGTTAAATTTTATGTAAATGAATAATGCTCCTTCTGGTCTACTTATCCAATCAGCTACATTATACTAATTTTACACCTCCAATGCCAGCTGCATGTTCTTACCATCGAGGATGACCTTGTGATGGATCATCATCCCTTAATGCTAGAAAAACAGCAGGCAGCTACAAACCTGTACTTCAAATGATCTTCCCTTTGTAGTTAACCCCACACAGCAAAGTATTTTATGATGGTGTACCATAGTGTTCCAGTTAATTCATTTGAACAAAACTCAACACACTTAAAAAGCAGATACAGAATTATTCCACAAATATTGTGGACCCTTGAGTTAATATCCCAAAACTTTTACCAACAATAAAAAATTATAAATAATACTATCTGTTAAGCAGATTACTTAGTTTCACCTTACCCACGTATAACATGTTGTTGAATGGGCATGAAATGAAAAAATTCAAATTTGTTTCTGGTTAGTCATTACTGCAAGTTATCTAAATTAAAGGATTGAAAATCCTTGATGTTATAAACAATGGTTCTTTCATTCTTCTAGCTCATGTGCAGGTTGTGGTGTGGCATTTACAAATTCAAATGTTAAAGGAACAGAACATAAGTGTCACTCACACACTAGAACTAGGAATAAACGTTAATTCCAAACTAAATTCTCTATAAAATGTGTTGAATTCATTTGACCTCTGTAAGTATTTACGAGAATAAGGGCAATGATGGTTCAATCTTAATCTACATACCTTTGATATATTATATTGGTTGCTGTTTTTTAATTTAAATTATCGTTCTTTGCAATTGGCTGGCACACTTCACAGCATGCTTCTAGAAAGGGCATGATCAAAATGTCAGAGGATGACATTCAGTATAAATTAGTGCCGTGTATATGCTTAAAATTGTGGATTGATCTGACTTAATTGTGCTGTTCATTCTAGCAGTAAATGAGAAATAGTCCAGTTTATTTATTTAGCTGTAATTATACTGCCATAACAAAAGGGAATTTAGAATGTTGTAAAAGAGCAGGAAGCAGTGGTATCTTTTGTACTGTCATTTTCTAATTTTTTCCCTTCTTTTTACAGATACAACAATGAGCTCAAGGCAATACTATCCAGTTCATGTAAGTCTCCTGCTATAGTTGCTAAAATATTTCAGTCTATTCAATGCATTTTCCTGTATATATAAAAAAGGGATGCATTTAATTGATTGTGTGTTCATAATATAACCTTTGTCACATTGTCTGGACTAGAAATATTTCTTCTGTATGCACAAACATCAAATGAATATACTACTATGGTTTCTCTTTAGTGCACTCCAACCATCTACCCAGCAGACCCTTTTGATGCAAAGGCAGATGCTGAAACCCTGCGTGCTGCTATGAAAGGCTTTGGAACAGATGAACAGGCAATTATTGATGTTCTGGCAAGGCGAAGCATTGTTCAGAGATTAGAAATTTCTGAAGAATTCAAGACTCTTTTTGGGAAGGTGAGTAGCTAATAACTGCATTATTTTTAACATTTGCAAATTTGTGCATACCCACATTAGTAGATATTGTAAATCAGTAATAATGACTTCTAAATATCTTCTTTTCAGGATCTGCTCAGTGAACTGAAGAGTGAATTAAGTGGTACTTTTGAGGATGGTATTGTTGCTTTGATGACTTCATTACCAACTCTTTATGCTAAAGAACTTCATGATGCCATCAGTGGTATTGGAACTGATGAGGAGGCCCTTGTGGAAATACTTTGCACTTTAAGCAACTACGGAATCAAAACCATTGCAGCTGTTTATGAAGAAAGTAAGTACCAAATGAGAAAACTGTTTCAAAAATGTGCTTTATACTATCAACATTTACTCACTCAAAAAATTATTTACAGCTTATGGAACCTCCCTTGAATCTGACATAAAGGGAGATACATCTGGTCACTTCAAGAGGCTTCTTGTTTCACTGTTGATGGTATGTCATTTAAACTTTTTAAGAGATAGTATTTGATAAATTAGCTTTGCATGCCTTAGCCTTTGATGCTGAACAAAAATACTTTAGTTCAAATAAGAGCATGCAACATCTTTCATGCTTACAGGCTAACAGAGAAGAAAGCCAGGATGTTGATCCAAGTGCAGCCAAAGCAGATGCAGAAGCTCTTCTTGCAGCAGGTACTGTGGAACTTAAAGTTGTCAGAGAGTAACTTGGCAGGGAGAATATACATATGTTGTCACTCTGGACCAGTGATGTTGTCGTAACAGTTTACCTACTAAATATAAACAAGGAAAATTAAACATGTAACAAAAAACTCTGCTTAGTTAATAGGGTACTGGGTGACTCCATTTTTGTTAGGTTTTAAATTGGAAAGATTATAGGCTAAATATGAAATGTTGTTTTAGGCAATTCATTATGAAATTTGTATCATTCATAAAACAAGGCAGTGCTTAATTTAATATAGACAGTAGTAATTAGGATGTGCACTTGGTTATGAAAGTCGGTTACCTGAATAATAAGACCATCCATTCAACAGGACAAATGCTGAACTTTAGTTTTGAGCTACAAATTGATGACTTGAGAAATATAAGAATATTTAAAAAAAATAGGTTGCAAAGTGATAAATATAACTTTCATGTAATCTAGGGTGTTTGGAAGCTGTTTGACTTAAATCTCCATAAATATGAATGCAGATCATTCTTTAGGATCCAGGGCAATTTTGACAAGTTCATAGTCAAAGAATATTCAGAACAGGAACTTCAAAGTGTTATTTCTAGTTTGGTCACACTTTTCCCCCAAATGAGTCACATTATGATCTGTTTAGATTTTTCCATGTTCAGTGTCTTTCCAAGGTCAGGTATTTACCTGCTAGTAACACGAAATGTTTTTGCATGAAGGATGGTAGTTTTATGGATCCAACTTGAATGCTGTATTGTTGCAGTCATTACTGTTACAATCTTCTTCTAGCAGATAACTGTAAAATGCCGATATAGAAATTATATAAATTTTATGGCATATAATGGAAAACAAAAGTAGGTATTGGAATGAGCTTGGGAAATCATTTAAATATCAAGATACATTAACTGCAGTTAATTCTCAGATGATACTTTGCAGGTGAGGGCCAGTGGGGAACTGATGAATCAACCTTCAACAAAATCTTGGTAGCTCAAAGTTATGCACAATTGCGAAGAGTTTTCCATGAATATGAGCAGTTGGCTGGTCATGACATAGAAGAGGCAATAAAGAGGGAGTGTGAAGGCAGTCTAGAAGATGGCTTCCTGTCAATTGGTAGGTATTTCCATTATCATATTATAAGCAGTGTTAAGGCATTATTGCATTTGGATTCTCTTTAACTGAGAAGATATTTTTACTAAAGATATACCAGCTTGTGTGTGTCATTCTGATGAAAAATATTTATATCCACAGTACATACCAGTACTAACCAGTTTTGGTACTGAACAGACTTGGAGTAAGTAATTACAAAAGTGACGTCAGATACTAATCTATAGTTCTGCCACATTTCAAACTATCAAGAATGATAAAAAGACAAATTTTGCGTTACTGTAGTAACAACTGACGTGGCAGTTCTATGGAGATAAATTTGTTTCACAGTAACAAAATGTTTGGGTGGAAACAATTAACAAAAAAGAGGAAAGTGGATTTGGCTGTAGTTAGGTAGATGTGTGCATAGAAACAAGTAACAGCACATAGGTTACTAGCTTAAGTTTTTAAGGTATGTCTCTGTATTAAATTTTGTGACACACATTAAGTGTGATTTATTGCATTTCCTCACAGTAGTGTCAATAGGATCACACCTACACTATATAAAGGTTTATTATTTGCATGCAGAAGTCGTAAAGTTTGAATTGGAACATACTTGACCTGAAGATCAAGAAACACAAATGTAGAGTCACAGTACCTACAGCAACTTGCATCCTAGCCTTCAGTTCATCAGTAACTGGTGTGAGGAAGACTGTCCATGATTTAGCCCTAGGAAAAAAGTAAAGGGGTGTAGTGTCTGGAGAGTGGGGTGGCCAGGGTGTTGGAACATTCCTTCCAATCCACTGATCTGGACATTATGCCCCTTGACTTTTTTCTGGGGCTATATGAAGGGCAGTCAGTCACACCAGTTACTGACGTCAACGAACTGAAGGCTAGGATACAAGCTGCTGTGGGTACTGTGACAGAACACATGTTACGCAACACCTGGCAGGAACTGGAATACCGCCTAGACATTCTCAGAGCTGCCAAGGGAGCACACGTTGAGGTTCACTAATGTAAGTGGTCTTAAAAAAACTAGTAACATTAACCTATGTAACGGCATCAAATTTAAATTATGTCAAATGGTTATTCTGTAATACATTATCAGGGAAAGACTGTGCTCACCCAGTACATTTAAGTCAGTGTCTGCTGAAAAAAAGTGCACTACATTTGCAACACTTCTGCAGACTTAATCTGTAATATAGCAGAACTCAAGCAGCTCAGTGGATGGTGTGATAGACCTTACTAATGTAGGCTGTTTAACATTTTGTGTCTAAAGGTGACATGCATAGCCTTTAGCTGTTGTGCAAAGGGATCTGATGTCTGCGAAAATAACTGCTATTTGGCTTACCCTACATTAAAAAGATATACAAAATAACTGAAATATGTGCTATTAATCATAGCTTGACATAATTTGCAGTCAAATGGATTTGACGTAAGTCTTTAGATGTGCATTTCTATCAGCAAACAGAAAAGCTTTGTCATTGGGTGATGAACATTGTTCAATTACTCCAATGTGACATGACTGTGTTAAAATAATCAGGGAAATGTGTAATTGGCACTCAAGTGTTCCTAGAATGAAAATGCCAGGATAGACATGAGCAAATATTCAGAAATTGTAAGCCTTTTCTAGAATTCATAAAAAGTGAAGTCTTACTCACAGTAGTGGGCTGCATTTAGAAGAGAATATAAATCTAATGTGTTTTAAGTAGGACTACTTTGTATATTTGGGATCTGAAGGGAAGTGACTGGAAATGGAAACAGCACACCTTCAGAGTTTGTCAGAAATATGAAATAGTTAATTCTTGAAGCTAGTAGTGATTTGTGCAGTTGCATCATAGTTTGGAATGATCATAAAACTGTCTGGTTAGAGAAAGGCAACTGCATACTTTTCAACATTTCACATTTTCATATGTTTAATTGACTTAAGTTTCCTGTCACAGTGAAATGTGTCAAGAACAAGACTGGTTACTTTGCTGAGAGACTACATGATGCCATGGCTGGTATGGGAACCAAAGACAAAACTCTGATCAGAATCATCGTAACTCGTTCAGAAATTGACTTGGGTGATATTGCTGAGGAATATGCCAAGATGTATGAGAAGCCTCTTGCTGCCCGTGTTGAGGTGAGTTAAATTGAAACATTTATTAGTATTAATTTTGTAAAATAGTGGGTGTATATTAATGTGTGAACAAAGTTACTCCTAAGTGCTTTAAACAAAGCATGCGCAATTACCGCATGTACTAAAGGTGAGTACTTGGTAGCTCCGAATACCAGAGTTATTGGTATTATAATGCCAAGATGAAGCTAAGTTTTCCTTACATAACCTGCTTGTGGCAAAATTAGGCAGCACAATTTAGTTAGAAATGCTAGTTTATTTTACACAGGAAATTGTCCCCACTACATCCATATTGCTAACAAGTTCTTCTGTGTGCATGCACACACACACACACACACACACACACACACACACACACACACACACACACACACACACACACACACACACACAGAATACAGCATGTATGTTTCTCTTGTTTCATTTTAACTGTGTAAAATCATTTCCTTGCATGATTATTATTTGGTAATGCAAATGTTCTGCTCCAGAAACAAATCTAGGTTAGTCTCAAACTTAACTTTTGTCTTTTCTTCCCTTCCTGTCTCATTACAAATACTAAAATTTAAGCTGTTAAAAGCATGAGCTGCTTACTGAAGTAAAAAGGATGTGTAGTTCAAACAACTAAAACCAAAGAACTTCATCTTACCTTTGAGTGTACACTTGTTTGTGACTGTAGCTTCCTTATGTTTGCTTAAGTGTGTCTTTTGATAACTACCTTTGTTCATGCAGATGTGGTTTGCTTCTTTTTGTAAAGTTTATAATTCCTTTTCCTAAAATGCTTTATCCTTGGAAAGTAATCCAGCTGTCAGTCATCTCCATGGAAAAACAAAACAAACCTGTAAAGTAGATGCAAGAATTTAAAAATAGAAGGAAAAATTTCAGATTATCTCCTTCACAACAGGGATGATGGCAATTTTTAATGAATAAAGATTAAAATACACAACACTACTGTGAGTGTTAAGGGTGAATTTATGAAACATGGGGGGCAAAAAAAGTTGTATCAGGACTAGTCTTTCTTTCTGATTTTATCACAGGTGTTAGATGATTGACAGCTTGTTTCTTGCATGCTTTAAAAAATTTAATTTCCTATGCATCTAGATAACAAAACATTACTATCTGTTCTAGGAGGACACTAGTGGTGACTACAAGAGGCTTTTGGTTGCACTGCTTGGCTAAGCTACACATTATAATTGGTGAATGTTCCAAAACAATTGTTCATTGCACTTTTCGGTGCATTACTTTACTGTGGTGTTTTGAATATTAAATGATGTGTTATAGGAGGACTGTGCCAGTGACTACAAGAGTTTGTTGGTGGCTATCCTGAACTGAAGTGTTACAGCTGCCTACAAAGAAGAAATTAATGTATGATAGGTGCTATATTTATGTGCCTTGTTTGCTTAAAGTTGGATGTATCAAAGGATGTAGTTATTTATGGTCACTTCTATAGTGTGTTAAGTAGAGCAAGAAATTGTGCTGCAGATAGATGTGTGTGGAAATAAGACTTGGAACTGTCCAATGCATTTCTATAGTTTATATGAACTGTATCAGAATTCAGAAAACAAACTGTTCATATTTTATGCAATTTTTATATAACAGTTATAGGTAAATACAAATAAATTACATCATGATTTACTTTTTGAATGTGAATGTTACTTTCACTGTGAAATCAAAGCTGCACATTCCATATAAATGTTGTTAAAATTTTTGCTTCACTAAAAGATTGTCAAATTGCTATAATAGGGATTTGGTACTGTGAATGCCAGGTAGACTGCATTTTAAGAGCTTTATATGGTGTACCATTGTCACAATAAAGATCTAGAAAAGTATCTTCAGTGTTTGCTTGTTACTCACTCACCCATATTCAAACTTCATCGAATCTTCATCGAAGTGTCTACTCTTGGTATACTTAGTGTGCCATGAAGTAACAGAAGCGACAGTTTAGTAAATAATATTAACATTTAACATATTGTGGCAGAATAATTACTGATGTCATTGTTTACTGAAGAAATATGGTTGTGGCAATTGACACACTGCGCACCTGTTGCAGTAGGCTTGATGTGCTAGAACTTACCTATTGAAAAAATGGTGCAAAATACTTACTCTCATTGTTTTTAATTTGTGACCTGGTTCTGTTACAAAACTATTTTTGTATTAAGCCTAAAAAATCGTGGTGGTAGCAATATGGGAAGTAAACAAGACATTAAACTGTTTCCTGTAATTTAAAGTTCTTCACTCCGCTCATAAGTTGCCCAACACTTAACTTGGATCTTAAATGCTTTGTTTCTCATGCCTTGTAAAGTCTTAAGATTTTGTTCACTTCAGGACAGATGAACTGCAGTGCTCTGAACTTCTTTGGGAAAGCATGAAATTGTTACTGTCAAATGGTAAATGCAAAACCATACCAAACAAAATCAGTCTTCAACATGTACCTTTAACCAATTTCTCATTCAGTGTATCGTGTATCTGTTTCTCAACCACGTATTGCTAGGCTAAAGCTATTTTTCCTATTGTTGGCATTTATCAGGCAGGTCAAATAATCTTTACAGTATATATTACAAATCTTGGACATATCATAGTGTAATTTCAGTATTTTGTGTAAGTCATGTAATGAAGAAAAAGCTTCAGATGCTGCAAGTTTCTGCCAAGGGTTCATTCAGTTTTTAAACTAGGCTACAATGGAGGCAAGGACCCGACAAATCATGTGAAGTACCCTGCAGAAATAGTGAGCCCTGATGCCTCTATAGCTGTCCATTTAACTGTTTTCTGGAAATCATCTTAAATGGTTCATGCTTTTGTTCCTTCTCGAATTTCAATATTTTATAAAATGGGAAATGTTCAAATTTGAAAGAACATTAAAACACTCCATTCAAGTCTTGTTGCATGTAACGTCATTGTCTAGCTTGCTGCTCCTACTGTCATAAAGCTAATTCAGGGATGTCTTGTTTTGGAATTTCTTTCGGAAAAACTTATTAAGAGTGGTGTGTAGTACCACACTGTATGAATACATCTGTGAAAATTTGTGAAAAATTGTTTTTCAGTGTTTCAGAGAACGAGGTGTTGCATGAAAACCAATTGCACTGTACCAGCAAATGCCACCATGTTGATGCCAAAGTCCTCTTCCATAATTAAAATGTCTTTCACTCTAAAGTTAACATTAATTTACCACTGAGATACTTTCCCACTGTTACAGAGGAGGATAGCGACAGGTGACAGAATTAAACTTTTAGTAAAAATTCTAGCTATACCCACTTGATTGCACACCATTGGAAGCTCGTTGAACTATCAGATTTTGAAAGAAGATATCCATAAGTTGCTAGTTCTAATCTAACATGCATCCATATTTCAAATTATTTATAAAACAGTCCTTACATAAGAAACAGAATGTCACAAAACTTCACCAGATGATTAAAAACAGAGTATTATTGTTTTTCCCTTGGTGTTTACATGTGGTTAAATTGGCGATAGCTGTTCACACCTGTCGTATTCAAAAGTTATTTTCTAGTTAATGTGATCACACTTTTCACTTTATTATAAATCATGTTTTTTAATATTTGTACTGTCAAGCAAGGATCCTTATTGCTTATAGGCTTCCGAAGTTTCTTAATCTTACATAAGACACTAACATTAGTTTACTCTCACAAACAGTGCAGCCATTAGGTTTGTGTTACCTGCATATTGTACATACTTTATCACCCTGCATACAAAATCTCATCGCCCTAAACCTCATACTGTAGTAGTATGGTCATACCTTCACTGCTAGCAGTTCTTTCCACAAAAGGTAATTGTTTGTAAGCAAAGTAGATGCATTTATCCTAATTGTCCATTTTGCAGACTAACATTACGGTGAAGCTATGTACAATACCTACCACCAGCAAAACAATGACTAAAATGAAATCTTGTTAGCACTATTTTCATATTTCGTGTAGAACTTTTTAAAATGTACGAGCCTCCCAGGATCCGAACCTATGTTCTTCATATCCATTGTCACTTGCGTTATCAGTTGTCACAGAGTGCACGCATATCATGGTATTTCTGCTGAGTGTGTTGTATAGTGGAAATTAGCATTAAGATTTGCCAAGAATAATTTTGTTGTGCTTTTGGTCATATTTGATGACAATCTAGATATAAGATAGGGACCCATTTGCTCCAAAGTTCCAAAATTCCTTTATTTTGAATGGGTTTAATGATTTACAGGGGGCAGGATAAAGTGTCTGTCCATGCACACATCATTGTTCTAAATAATTTTTTTTAAGGTTTCTACTCTCAGCATTCACAAAATTCCTTTTTGTCACTTAAAAGTTGTAAATGGATTTTCCATCACTAAATAGCTAAACTATTTGCAGAAAGAGCATGTAAAAACTTAGTGACTTAGAGCATTTTCGATCACATTATCAGCTTGTGATATTTAATGATTTTTAAGCTGGAGTCACATAAAAATAAGAGATTTTGTGAGAATATTGGCCATAAATGCAACTTGAATTTTACACCCACTTCAAACAATATTATAAAATAGGAAAATAACATTGAGAAAGTTTTGCCAGTGTGAGATTTTGTGTGCAAACTGGCCTCTTGATTGTGTCCCAAACTGTTCAATGGGATTCACGTTGGGCAATCTGAGCAGCCAGATCATGTACTTGAATTGTCTAGAACGTTCTTCAAACCAATTGCGAACAGTTGTGGCTGAGTGACATGGCACATTGTCATCCATAAAAATCCCATTGTTTTTTGGGAACATGGTGTCCATGAATGCCTTGCTCACAACTTGGATGCAGGGCTTCAAGGATCTGTGATGCACTCAAACACTACCATCAGCTCTTAGCTGGTTTTCCAATCTAGGGTCTAACTGATAGTCATGAACCAGAAGAGGCACTGCAGGTGATGTGCTGTTAGCAAAGGCACCTACATGTCGTTTACTGCCACAGCCCTTTAACACCAGATTTCCCCACACTGTCATAACGGCTATATTGTTGTATGTCCTACATTGATTTCTGCAGTTATTTCACACAGTGTTGTTTGTCAGTTATCACTGACACCTATAAGTGAAAGACGTTGGCCACTGCGTTGTCTGTGGTGAGAGGTAATACCGGGTGTTCTAGGCACACCCTTGATACTTTTCATCGCGGAATACTGATTTCCCGACGATTTCCGAAATGGAATGTCCCATGACTTACGCTCCAACTATCATGCCATGTTGAAAGTCTTTTAATTCCTATTGTGTGGCCATAATCATGATAAGAAACCTTATCACGTGAATCACCTAAGTACAAATGACAGTTCTGCCAATGCCGTTCTCTTTTATACCCTGTGTACGCAATACTATTGCCATCTGTTTAACTGTATATTGATATCCCATGTCTTGTTACATAAGTGTGTTTGCATTTAGGTAGATTTATGGTTACCCACTGCTTAGTTATTCTGGATAAAGTTTAGGTTTGGTAAGGGCAGATGTGGATTCTGACCACAATCTATTGGTTATGAACTGCAGATTGAAACTGAAGAAACTGCAAAAAGGTGGGAATTTAAGGAGATGGGACCTGGCTAAACTGAAAGAACCAGAGGTTGTGGAGAGTTTCAGGGAGAGCATAAGGGAACAATTGACAGGAATGGGGGAAAGAAATACAGTAGAAGAAGAATGGGTAGCTCTGAGGGATGAAGTAGTGAAGGCAGCAGAGGATCAAGTAGGTAAAAAGACGAGGGCTAATAGAAATCCTTGGGTAACAGAAGAAATATTGAATTTAATTGATGAAAGGAGAAAATATAAAAATGCAGTAAATGAAGCAGGCAAAAAGGAATACAAACGTCTCAAAAATGAGATTGACAGGAAGTGCAAAATGGCTAAGCAGGGATGGCTAGAGGACAAATGTAAGGATGTAGAGGCTTGTCTCACTAGGGGTAAGATAGATACTGCCTACAGGAAAATTAAAGAGACCTTTGGAGAGAAGAGAACCACTTGTATGAATATCAAGAGCTCAGATGGCAACCCAGTTCTAAGCAAAGAAGGGAAGGCAGAAAGGTGGAGGGAGTATATAGAGGGTTTATACAAGGGCGATGTACTTGAGGACATTATTATGGAAATGGAAGAGGATGTAGATGAAGATGAAATGGGAGATATAATACTACGTGAAGAGTTTGACAGAGCACTGAAAGACCTGAGTCGAAACAAGGCCCCGGGAGTAGACAACATTCCATTAGAACTACTGATGGCCTTGGGAGAACCAGTCATGACAAAACTCTACCATCTGGTGAGCAAGATGTATGACACAGGCGAAATACCCACAGACTTCAAGAAGAATATAATAATTCCAATCCCAAAGAAAGCAGGTGTTGACAGATGTGAAAATTACCGAACTATCAGTTTAATAAGTCACAGCTGCAAAATACTAACGCGAATTCTTTACAGACGAATGGAAAAACTGGTAGAAGCGGACCTCGGGGAAGATCAGTTTGGATTCCGTAGAAATGTTGGAACACGTGAGGCAATACTAACCTTACGACTTATCTTAGAAGAAAGATTAAGAAAAGGCAAACCTACGTTTCTAGCATTTGTGGACTTAGAGAAAGCTTTTGACAACGTTAACTGGAATACTCTCTTTCAAATTCTGAAGGTGGCAGGGGTAAAATACAAGGATCAAAAGGCTACTTACAATTTGTACAGAAACCAGATGGCAGTTATAAGAGTCGAGGGGCATGAAAGGGAAGCAGTGGTTGGGAAAGGAGTGAGACAGGGTGGTAGCCTCTCCCCGATGTTATTCAATCTGTATATTGAGCAAGCAGTAAAGGAAACAAAAGAAAAAATCAGAGTAGGTATTAAAATCCATGGAGAAGAAGTAAAAACTTTGAGGTTCGCCGATGACATTGTAATTCTGTCAGAGACAGCAAAGGACTTGGAAGAGCAGTTGAACGGAATGGACAGTGTCTTGAAAGGAGGATATAAGATGAACATCAACAAAAGCAAAACGAGGATAATGGAATGTAGTCAAATTAAATCAGGTGATGCTGAGGGGGTTAGATTAGGAAATGAGGCACTTAAAGTAGTAAAGGAGTTTTGCTATTTAGGGAGTAAAATAACTGATGATGGTCGAAGTAGAGAGGATATAAAATGTAGACTGGCAATGGCAAGGAAATCGTTTCTGAAGACGAGAAATTTGTTAACATCGAGTACAGATTTAAGTGTCAGGAAGTCGTTTCTGAAAGTATTTGTATGGAGTGTAGCCATGTATGGAAGTGAAACATGGATGATAACTAGTTTGGACAAGAAGAGAATAGAAGCTTTCGAAATGTGGTGCTACAGAAGAATGCTGAAGATAAGGTGGGTAGATCACGTAACTAATGAGGAGGTATTGAAAAGGATTGGGAGAAGAGAAGTTTGTGGAACAACTTGACTAGAAGAAGGGATCGGTTGGTAGGACATGTTCTGATGCATCAAGGGATCACAAATTTAGCATTGGAGGGCAGCGTGAAGGGTAAAAATCGTAGAGGGAGACCAAGAGATCAATACACTAAGCAGATTCAGAAGGATGTAGGTTGCAGTAGGTACTGGGAGATGAAGAAGCTTGCACAGGATAGAGTAGCATGGAGAGCTGCATGAAACCAGTCTCAGAACTGAAGACCACAACAACAACAACAACAACAAGTCAGTGTGCCTACATTATAATGGAGTACTGTAATCAGTAGTTGTTTGTTGCTCACAAATGTGATTGTTGTGTCTTGGACATCAAGATCATCAGTGTATTTAAAAATTTTATCGACCTTCAAAATTAGCAAGGTGTTCCACTGGAGGAAAATTTTGGGACGATTGTAGTATATGTAGCATTCCTTTCCTTCAGCAAGCTCCAGAATGTGATTCCATGGAATAAAAGGCCCCACTACATAATCCCTCTGGTATGGAAGTTACTACCATTTCACATTGTTCCTCACTGATGCACCGAACATTAATGCCCAGTGTTATTGATGACATGTTGATAAAATTCAGCAAACTGTTTATTCTGTGGAAGTTACCACAATATAGTCAACAGAAGTCCAAAAATAGTGTTACTGATGTCCAAAAACCATCACATCTTTTTCATGTCTAAATGTTAAAGTGCCAATCTGAAGTGTCTGAGGGCTTTTTACCATCCAAATATTGATATTACTCCACCTTTTTATCAATATTAGTGAATAAACATAAACATAATACTGTTTGATACATCTTCGTCCAACCTTAAGAAAAAAAATCCCTCTACAAATGTTAAGTTCATCAAATACTTTGAAAGTATTTCTTTGTCAATAGATATTTGAAGTTACTGTACAGTCATGTTTATTAACATCATTAACATTTTGACTTCTCCACACTTAGTGACGAATGTTCCACAGCCAGACCAGGCACTTGGTCGTAGGTGTGCAACTCTGCTTAGATCACTAGCGGCCACACAGAAGTTATTGTGTTAATTCAGTTGTCTAATTTCAAAGTATCATCATCCAAGAGAACAATATCCGCTTGGGGGGGGGGGGGGGGGGGTGTAAGGGCAGTGGTAGATTCATTTTTGATAAAATTTCTGCAGAATTTTTGTCACTCAAGCCCTAATATCCATAACAAGTTGGCAATAACTGATCAGCTTTCAATATTATAAATGTGTTGCTTGTGGAAGGATCCAAAATATTAAAGTAAAATTTTTATTTTGTTATTTTATTGCAGCACTGGTTGAGAGACCATGCTGAATCTATATAAACTGGAAATTTTTTAGAAATTTATTTAAGCTTCAGAAAACTCCTACATGCAAACTTATTTTTCTATACAGCCTGCTGAATTTTTCCCAGTCGAAAAACAGTTTCTTGATCCAGTTTTCATAAAACGAATATGCCTGTGACAGTCATCTAATCTGTGCACTCACTGCTTCCATTAGTGGCGCATACAAATGAAAATCACAGAACAATAAGTCAAAACAGTCGGGAGGATGTTCTACTGTTGTTCAGAAAAATTTCAGAATTTTTTGTCGAGTTCGGGCAGCTGCATGGGGTTGAGTGTTGGCACCCACCCTGCCGACACTTTCTGATACACAAGGCTGTCAGTAATGATCACCTAAAAAATACCATAGTTTACCAACCTGAGTAGCAATTTCAGCAGCTGTCATTTGGCAAGTCTCTTCAATAAGCTGGCTAAAAATAGAAACATTCTCCTGAGTCATGCTAGTCTTTCAGGCGGTGATGGTGAGCTCCATTCTCAACTGTTTCTCAGCCTCATAAAAACTTAGCGACATGTGTACAGTTGTCTTTATCAGGGTGTTGTCAAGTCTTTTCAGAATTTCAGACAGTTTTACACCCTCTCTTGTGAAAAACATGTACATCTACATCGATACTCCACAAGCCACCATACGGTGCATGACAGAAGTTGAGTGCATTTTGCAGCAAATAACAGTACCGCTTGCTGTGTAGGACAGTCCCAAGAAAGAAAAGCAACAATGGGCAGAGATTTTGTCACTCTCCATTTACAAGAAGGCTTATAAAACAAAAATTCCAGTTTATATTTGATTCCACCTTGTAATAAACAGTGTGTTATAATAAATCAGTGCAGCTGACTAAATATGGATCAGTGCATGAATTTTGACTGTTACTGCCCTATCATGCTGTCCATTAGTGCGATCTTGAGGTCTGTCCTACTGCTTTGCATAGGCAGGGTCTGATTTACAGGTCGCGGTGAGCCCACTCCCCCCAACTCCATCTCATTTGTTTTCTGATTTTGATAGTTTTAGTTCTGATGCCTATTTTTCTAGGCCTACAAAATGATTCTGACCTATGAAAAATGTAATCAACAATGACATTTCTTAAGAGAAACTTTTCAAGGGCTCCTCATTTGAAAGTTGTCCTTTTCATTCTGGAAAGGAAAACTATATCAAAGTAATGGAAGAAACAGACTAGACCCATGGTGTCAGGTTTCGTTTAGGAAGGGGGTACCTGGGAGTGAAATGCAATACTCATTTGCACTTTATAATAACAAGAAAACAAATAATACTGGTGTGGGCTATTCACGGAAATAAAACTAAATATATCTTAATGTGAAGTTAACCTAGAAAGTTTGTATTATACTTTCAAATCATTAATCAGCCAAGGTCTTTCTTACAGACATAACAAAAGAAACTCCAATTTTGTAGAGAAGTACTCAGGCATGGTGGTAGCTGAATATATGTTCGAGAAGATATAGACTTCACTAACATAACCAGATTTGTCAGCTTATATAAAGAGAGAGACATGGAACTCTCAATAGTAGATCTGCCAACTAGAAATTATGTAATCATCTGTGTATTAGGTCACCAGATGGTGATAAAAAAGTTTTTTATAATCATATGGAAGAGCTGTTAGAGGATTTCAACACCGTCAAAAAAAAAAAAAAAAAAATAATAATAATAATAATATAATAATAATAATAATAATCATATGTGGAGATTTCAATGTTGATTTCTCCAAACCCAGTAAATTTAAAGATGAAATCAAAGGTTTACTGAAGTCCTTTAACCTAAATCCAACTATAACTAATCCAACTCGTTTCACCCAACAACCGTAGATCAGGTGTTTGTTAATACAGATAAATATATCTGCAACACACAGACTGCAAACACTGGTTTTAGTGATCACAATGCGCAAATACTAACAATCACTATTCCAGGAATCACGAAAGCCCAGAAAACTAGAGCTATTGTCAGGAAGTTTAATAATGAAAACATAGATTACTTTTCCAGAATGAGATTTTCACTCTGCAGCGGAGTGTGCGCTGATATGAAACTTCCTGGCAGATTAAAACTGTGTGCCCGACCGAGACTCGAACTCGGGACCTTTGCCTTTCGCGGGCAAGTGCTCTACCAAAAGTTTGGAAGGTAGGATACGAGGTACTGGCAGAAGTAAAGCTGCGTGTACCGGGCGTGAGTCGTGCTTCGGTAGCTCAGATGGTAGAGCACTTGCCCGCAAAAGGCAAAGGTCCCGAGTTCGAGTCTCAGTCGGGCACACAGTTTTAATCTGCCAGGAAGTTTCATAGATTACTTTTGTTCTCTCTTAAGAAGAGAAATCTGGACTGATGTTTACAGTTCAAACAACACAGAAGACAAGTTCGATAAATTTATGGCCACATACAAACATTCTTTTTTTGAAATAGCCTTTCCTAAACAAACGTCACTTATAAATTCTGTTCACAAACCAAATAAATGGTTCACAACAGGAATAAAAATATGCCAGAATAAAAGGAACTTATATGAATACTCAAAACAAACTGCAAATCCTGT
The DNA here is from genome assembly GCF_023898315.1 of Schistocerca nitens. Taxonomy (NCBI): domain Eukaryota; kingdom Metazoa; phylum Arthropoda; class Insecta; order Orthoptera; family Acrididae; genus Schistocerca; species Schistocerca nitens. The sequence continues at coordinate 450,413,796 of NC_064620.1, forward strand.
ATTTATCAACTACTTTAAACAATATAAACAAATACTTAGACAAGTTATAACAAAAGCAAAGAAAATGGAAAATGACAAACAAATAAAAAATTCCAGGAATAAGACTAAAGCAACCTGGAGTATCATAAAAAGGGAAACAGGTACTACATCATCACCCCACAAAAATATAGAACTCCATGAAAACAACAATAAAATAATCAACCCCACACTAGGGGCTAATAAATTTAACAACTACTTTTCTAACATAGCACACCACCTGATTACCAAACATTACAATTCACAACCAGCCAGCAATACACTCCAGTCAGATACAACAATTCTTACAAGAACACTGTTTATGTCTCCTACAACACCTGAGGAATTATCTGTCATTATAAAAAGTTACCCAATAAGTATTCAGCAGGTACTGATGAAATACCAGATATTACACATCAAAGTAAGTGTAACATCTATGATAGAACCATTAACGGATATTTTCAATTCATCATTCATGAATGGTATATTCCCAAAAAATATGAAAATGGCAAAAGTGACACCACTGTACAAGAAAGGGGACAAACATGAAGCTGCAAACTATAGACTTGTATCAGTATTGTCAGGCTTTGGCAAAATTCTTGAAAAACTATTTCTTAGAAGGCTGACAGCCTTTCTAAATAAAGAAAACATAATAAGTGATGCGCAACACAGATTCAGAACTGGCAGATCAACACAGTCAGCTATTTATACCTTTTTAAATGAAATTCTAACTGCAGTAGATAATAAGCCACATGTGTCTGGCATATTTCTTGATCTTAGTAAAGCCTTTGATGTAACTGATCATAATACTCTATTGCAGAAACTAGTTAATTATGGAATACGAGGCCTGCCATACAAGTGGATACATTCCTACCTACATGACCGTCAACAGATCACTCAAATACAATACAAAGACATAAAAACACAAAAAATTTGTAATTTTTACAGTAACGCACAAAACATTACATATGGAATTCCTCAAGGGCCAGTCCCTCGGCCAATTCTTTTTGTTCTTTATGTTAATGATTTGTCAGAAAAAATAACTAAAGGGACAACAGTACTTTCTGCAGATGACACAAATATCCTAATCAAATCATGTGATGAGGAAAGCCTACAAAAAGCAGCTACAGGTGTAATACAAAATTTAACACAATGGTTCAGAACAAACAAGGTAATAATAAATAATGAAAAAACAGTGACAGTCAATTTCCACAACTCACAGAAACTTCATCCTGCAAGACCGATTTTTAAAATTGAAGGAAAAACTGTCTCATTTGTGAGCGACACAAAATTTTTAGGTATACATATTCAGCAAAACCTAAAATGGGAGACACATCTTAATCATGTAAATAAAAAGTTATATCTAAAAACACAGATGATGTGACTTACCTTTACAAATGTGTGTCTGTGTATGTGCGGATGGATATGTGTGTGTGTGCAAGTGTATACCCCTTCTTTCCCCCTAAGGTAAGTCTTTCTGCTCCCGGGATTGGAATGACTCCTTACCCTCTCCCTTAAAACCCACATCCTTACGTCTTTCCCTCTCCTTCCCTCTTTCCTGATGAGGCAACAGTTTGTTGCGAAAGCTTGAATTTCATGTGTATGTTTGTGTTTGTTTGTGTGTCTATCGACCTGCCAGCACTTTTGTTCGGTAAGTCACATCATCTGTGTTTTTAGATATATTTTTTTCCCACGTGGAATGTTTCCCTCTATTATATAAATAAAAAGTTAAACACACATATGCAGCAAGAATCTTCTCACAAAATACAAGCTGTGCATCAGTGATTATGTTGTACCATGGCAGTATTCAGTCACTGCTGATGTACGGCATTATCTTTTGGGGGAACTCCGTAGGTACAAACAAAACATTTAGGCTACAGAAAAAGATTGTTAGAATAATAAACCATGCTAGGTACAGAGACTCCTGTAGACCAGTATTTGAAAATCTCAATATACTTTCTCTTCCTTGTTTATATATGTATGAAATACTAAATTTTACAAAAGAAAGTATTTTAAAAGACGGAAATATCTTCAAGTATAACTGTGATTTCCACCTTCATGATACTAGGCAGAAGCATTATTTTCATGTCAATATGGGAAGTACAAACATTTGTAAGAGAGGAGTATATCATACTAGCATAATGCTGTACAATCACATGCTATCCTATTTGAAACAGATGCAAAATTTACAAAATTTTAAAGTGAAACTGAAAGAGTACTTGCTTGACCACTGCTTCTATTCTGTTTCCGAGTTTTTAGAGTACCAGAAAAGTATAGTGTAACTGCTCAAATATTCTTAACCAATCTATCATTTTATTTCATTATATTAATTTTGTCATCAGTATTCAACATGTACTGAATAATTTTTAATTATTTATCTTTTCAAAATAACTTGTCCTACATCATTTGTGCAAAATATGTACCTAAACACGATTTACAGGACCAATAAAGAAATACAAATACAATAGAGTTGATTTTTCATGCTTACTCATAGTGCCTTCCAAATACATTGCAATAGGCGTAGAGGGTCAGTACATTCATGTTTTATATGTATTTCTGTCACCTGAATAAACACTTTGAAGGGTGTTTGATTTTCATATATATCTGGCTTTTTAAGTTTAGAAAATAAATCATATTTTCTCAGAACTGAAGAGTACACTACAAGGATACATTTTCTCCACATTATTGTGTTTATTTACAGTTATTTCACACAAGCCTTCAGTAATTACCTGATGGCAGTTTCATTTTCTTGTTAGGAATCATCAACATGTGTTTTGCATGTCCTCTTCTAATGTCATGGTGGTATTCAGTGTAGTCAATCAGCTCAATGCTACTTTTCTCATAGAAACACTATCTGTGAATAAAATGGGAAAGGTATCCATATTTTAACAGAATGAAGGTATATTAATTTTGTCTTAAAATTGTATCTCCTTTTTAATATGTTTTACCCAGCAACTAATGTGTGTAATTCACACTTACTCTAAAAGTAAATACATACACATCTATCTTGAACAGACTCTGGGAAAAATAAAAGTGATTTTCATCAGTCTGTAGGGAACTGTTAACTGATTGGACGAGTTTTGAAACAGTGAAATATTTCAAGAATTTAAAGTGAGAAAGAAGACATAGTATTGGTTTCCAGTTCCTCCACATTGCTAACAAAGAAACAGCTTCATGTCTTACCAGTAACTTCTGATGCACAGTGAGAGCTGCTCTTATTACTGGTTAAGATTATTGAAGAGCATGACAGGACTCATGACAAGCTGATCATTTGTGCTGACACACTCTTGCTGACAGTATTTTCTTTTTCCTTTTCAATGTTTAAGCTCCCTTTAGAACATTTCCCCCATAATTTATTAGTACACTCGACTGAATTTTCCTTTGATACAATTCAATATCTCCTGTGATAACCAAGTATTTCTATAGGTTCTTGTATTTTTGCTCACTTGATCCTCTGAAAGCTACCGATTTGTATTCTATTGTTTTATTTCTACTCTTTCATCAGGCTCTGCCCAGTGTTCCCATCAAAACTCTTGAGAACCCCTGGTTCTTTAAATTTATCGAGGTCCAGTCTCATTAATTTTTTATCTTTTTGCAATTTTTTCTGTGTTAATCTGCAGTTTATAACCAATAAATTGTGACCAGAGTTTCTCTGCCCATGGAAATCTTTTTCAAATTAAAGTCTTGTTTTGAAACCTGTTCGTAAGCTCATTATGGTGTATTTATCTTCGTAAGCAAGTAAGTCACTATGTGGCACTAAGTAATGGTCTATATTAATCTCTCTGAATAGAGCTTGTGGTGTTTTAGCCTGACTAGATTTATCCCTTGTGTAGACTGTATCTGAATATGAAACTTCCTGGCAGATTAAAACTGTGTGCCTGACCGAGACTGGAACTCGGGACCTTTTCCTTTCGCGGGCAAGTGCCCGCGAAAGGCAAAGGTCCCGAGTTCAAGTCTCGGTCGGGCACACAGTTTTAATCTGCCAGGAAGTTTCATATCAGCGCACACTCCACTGCAGAGTGAAAATCTCATTCTGTATCTGAATAGTTTGTGATGTCACCAGGCTTTCATTAAGTACATACTTAGATTTCATTTGGATCACATCACTGCAATGTGTAGCTTTCTGGCCATCCTTCTTCTTCGCCTAAATTGATTATGCCAATACCACACAACATCTTTCTTAAATAAGACTTCTTCATGGTTAATTATGTGTAATAATCTTTTTGTATGTACAAACTGATAACTTTGTGTCATACTGAGTTACTTATGTTATGAATCCCTCCACAGTGGTACTTTTCCAGATAGGCTTAAATATGCTATTGGCAAACCATTACACAAGAAAGGAGACAAACCATCAGTGGAAAACTTACATCCCATTTCATTATTGGCAATATTTTCAAAAGTGTTTGAAACGGTTATGTACAATAGACTTTATAAACACTTAGTACAGAAAAATATTCTCATTCACAATCAGTTTGGATTTCAGAAAGGATTGTCAACTGATCAAGCTATATTCACTTTTACAGATGATGTCTTAGAATCAATAAATCAAAAGTTATTATCACTTGGAATATTCTGTGATCTGGCTGAAGCTTTTGATTTTGTTAAGCATGATATCCTTATACAAAAGTTAAAATATTGTGGGACAACAGGAGTAGCAGGCTCATGGTTCTCACCCTATCTTTTAAATAGAAAACAGTGTGTGTCTGTATCAAACTTACCACATAACAATAGTCATTCAAAATATGAAACCATCAGTCAAAGGGTGCCCCAGGGCTCTATTTTAGGTCCCTTGTTGTTATATATTAATTATCTTCCATATGCAGTGTCACAAAATGCAAATTTTATCTTATTTGCAGATGATACAAGTATTGGTATAAAAAACAGTACCCATGATCTCATTGAGCTATCAGCTAATGAAATATTTGTAAGTATCAATGGGTAGTTCACAGCAAATGGATTGTCACAGAATTTTGACAAGACCCAGCACAGTTTAGTATCTCACAAAGAATAATGTATTCAAACAGTGAAATTAAAGCTGTAGACAGTGTAAAATTTTAAGAGCTACAAATTGACCACAACCTAAATTGGAAAACTCACAATCTAGACTTAATTAAATGCCTTAGTTCAGCTACATTTGCAGTACACATGATAGCACAAATAGGTAATTTAAAAATGAGGAAGTTAGTTTATTCGACCTACTTCCATTCACTAATGAGTTATGGAATCATCTTTTGGGGAAACTCCTCTCACAAAGAGAACATTTTCAAAATTCAGGAACAAGTCATTAGAATTATATCTGGTGTCAATTTTAGATCATCATGCAAAGACCTCTTTAAGAAACTTGGTATTCTAACTACTACTTCTCAGTACATATACTCATTGCTGTCCTTTGTCATTTCCAACATAACATGTCTCTTTTTACACAAAATAGTGCAAGACATGATTATAATACCAGAGCAAAAAACAATCTGTATAAGGACTATAAAAGCTTAACATTAGCACAAAAAGGAATCAAATACATGGGTACTCATATATTCAGTAACTTACCAGAGTATATAGAAGGTCTTGTAAGTGATAAAGATCAGTTTCAGAGTGAATTGAAGAACTTCCTGTTGGTCTACTTCATAACTCTGTCTGTATTAGAATTGTACAATATCCATGTACCTGAGTAGAAAAAAAATCTTTGACTCTTTCCACATCCCAGAGACTCCTCTCCAAGGGATCCATGGAAAATGATAAATGTAATGTAACTGCAGACAACTCCAATTCAATCTTCAATTTCATACAAAACCTGTTACATTGTTGTTACAATACCAGTACTCTTCTAGAGCAGCAGTTTCATTCTTGAAACTTGTGTAACTGTGTCCAAACAGATATTTTGCTCTCAGTGTGACCTCACTGTCATGGCCATCCCATTATGCAGAGGCATATTGTCCGACATTTACATGAATGCCATGCAGATCTTCCACCTCACCCAGACTGAAGCGATGTGAAACACCACATATCTCTCCCCCCCACATACACACACACCAAGGAAATATCAACAGATCCATTCTATATGTACAACTATTCATATTGTTATAATAGAGGGAAAATTTCAACTATTCATATTTTTATATTTAATTTTTAACAAAGATTATTCCTCAGAAAATTTAATGACCTCTTTTTTGTAATCCCTTGAAATGCTACTTCCCTGTCCATGCTTCAGGTATATCCTACTATTCTTTTTCCCTTTCAGCCTTTCTGTGGGATGGTCTTCTTCATACCAATTGTGCTTAGGTATGGTTTGTGATTTTGGACACTCATTTTCTTCCCTTGTGGCATTATTCAACTTTGCATTTTTAATTATACAGTCCCCTTGTTAGGTTTGACTCATAATTCCTTTTCCATACCTTACAGAAGTGTCGATCATACTGGGAAAGCCATCCAGTGTGATGTGTATTCAAATTCTTATGCCTTCTTTCTTTATGCCCTCCTTTTCTTGCAAAGGTACTATGCCCAAAACCCAGCACTGTAGCCATATTATTGCGGTGTGGAGGAGGGGGGGGGGGGGAGGGGTGAAGTATCTGCACAAAGGTAGCCCTCTGATCATGCAAGGATTGCACTGCAGTTGGTGCCTGAGGTGGGAACTGCGCGTGCAAGCAGTGGAGTATGTGCCCATCACGAATGGGGTACAGGGACTTCAGTCAATGGTTTACTGGACATGTAATTGTAGCTGTGTCTGTGTGGAGAGCTCCTCTTCTTCTTCTTATGGTGGAATATTGACTATGAAGTGAATTAAACTTTCTTCTGCTGGCAGCCACAAGGCTCCAGCAGTCTCTTCAGGTGGGAAAGATTATAATATGATTCCATGACATTTCCCTTCCTGGCTATGCCATGGGAAGTGGGGCAAGCAAGATGCCTGGGAGCGCAGTACTTCACCCTATACTTGGTATGTAGTCAGACTAATGGGGATACTTGTCACTGCAGTGAAACTATTCTTTTTTGTCAGAAACATTGAAGAAAAATTTGTGGAAGTTGAGTTTCTGGGGAAAATATGAAATAGTTAGTCATTAATTAAAACTCTGTCTGCTACCCAATCTACAGCTCTTCAGGCATGTGATCATCTAACTGATATACCTGTGACCGTTGCCCCACAGAAAACTTTGAACATGGTCCAAGGAATTGTCTTCCTAAGAGATCTTACACTTTAAACAGATGAGGAACTCTAGACTAATCTCTAGCGATGAGATGTACATTGTATCAGACTTCTACAGAAAGGGTCCAAGGATGATTGCACAGATATAGGTGCCTTCACTGTAATCTCTGAAGGTATGTCGTCCTGAAGAAGGTTAAGGTCATGTTGTACATATGTGTTGTGAAATCATATGTCCCACCCACGTGTTTCAGATCTACATCTACATTTATACTCCGCAAGCCACCCAACGGTGTGTGGCGGAGGGCACTTTACGTGCCACTGTCATTACCTTCCTTTCCCGTTCCAGTCGCGTATGGTTTGCGGGAAGAACGACTGTCTGAAAGCCTCCGTGCGCGCTCTAATCTCTCTAATTTTACATTCGTGATCTCCTCGGGAGGTATAAGTATGGGGAAGCAATATATTCGATACCTCATCCAGAAACGCACCCTCTCGAAACCTGGCGAGCAAGCTACACTGCGATGCAGAGCGCCTCTCTTGCAGAGTCTGCCACTTGAGTTTATTAAACATCTCCGTAACGCTATCACGGTTACCAAATAACCCTGTGACGAAACGCGCCGCTCTTCTTTGGATCTTCTCTACCTCCTCCGTCAACCCGATCTGGTACGGATCCCACACTGATGAGCAATACTCAAGTATAGGTCAAACGAGTGTTTTGTAAGCCACCTCCTTTGTTGATGGACTACATTTTCTAAGCACTCTCCCAATGAATCTCAACCTGGTACCCACCTTACCAACAATTAATTTTATATGATCATTCCACTTCAAATTGTTCCGCATGCATACTCCCAGATATTTTACAGAAGTAACTGCTTCCAGTGTTTGTTCCGCTATCATATAATCATACAATAAAGGATCCTTCTGTCTATGTATTCGCAATACATTACATTTGTCTATGTTAAGGGACAGTTGCCACTCCCTGCACCAAGTGCCTATCCGCTGCAGATCTTCCTGCATTTCGCTACAATTTTCTAATGCTGCAACTTCTCTGTATACTACAGCATCATCCGCGAAAAGCCACATGGAACTTCCGACACTATCTACTAGGTCATTTATATATATTGTGAAAAGCAATGGTCCCATAACACTACCCTGTGGCACGCCAGAGGTTACTTTAACATCTGTTAACGCTTTGGACATTTGTCATCCCACCGCATGGCGGACTCAGAACGCAGGTAGTCTTTGTGAACATCCACCTTTGTGTGTCAACTGCATGGAACATCACACTCTATGTTTGCCAATTTGCCCAGTTTTCAAGAAAGAATGGAAGATACACGAATAAAAATCTGTTGGCCATCTGTCATATGATGATGATGAGGTCCCATGCTCCGAGGAACATAGGGGACGATGCGGGAGACCTGCACCGCTGTACTAGGCAAGGTCCTAGCGGAGGTGGTTTGCCATTGCCTTCCTCCAACCGTGATGGGGATGAATGATGATGATGATGATGAAGACGACACAACACCCAGTCATCACTAGGCAGGAAAAATCCCTGACTCCGCCGGGAATCGAACCCAGGACCCCATGCGTGGGAATCGAGAACGCTACCGCAAGACCACTGAGGCACAGAAGAAAAATGAATGTCTACATCTTGTGGATATGGGAATCAATTGCAATAATATTGTCACCATCACCCCATCCTCTACATCAATCTTTCACAATCCAGATATCCCACCACCCTCCTCTCCCATGGTTCCCATAATACCTTCTCTGGGAACCACTTCCCGCATCTGGCTGAAGAAACGTTCTCCTTCTTTGGCACACACCAGTAACAGGGCTCTCTCTCATGATTTCTCTCCCCAGTGGGACTGACAATCTCAGCAGTTTGGTCCCTTATGAACTTACACACATTTCTCCCCAGCTATCTCTGGATTAGAAGCCCGACGTCAAACAATGACTGAAGGAGCCATGTCCTTTGGGTCCAGGGCTGTCCCGTCTTAATCTGGCTCCACACTCAATGCTAATAGCCCCTTGAACGAATGTCGCCTAGCGGAGGTTATAAATGAAAATAAGAAGAAACAGAAAAGGTTCCTCTGGTCCCCTTGGACATGCCAGCTCTTCCCCATACAGTCAGATTCTGAGCCAATGTTTGTTGATATGGTTTCATCCTCACTGGTGACAGGCAGTGATCCTGTGGCATGATAAGCCCTTTGGGGCCCTTACCACCTAACCTGGCCACCAGTCACATGATCATTCAGTGGAATTGTAATGAGTACTGTCACTCACTGGAACTACAACAACTTATTTTCTGTTCTTCTGTGGTTTGCACTGGTCTCCAAGAAATACATTTCTCTGGTGACCATTCTCCAACATTCCATGGTGATTGTGTGTTGTGTTGGAACTGCACTGGTCCAGAGAGGGCATCTGGAGGGGTCTGTACTTTGGTTTGTACAGATGTCATAGGAGATGTCGTACCCTGTTGGAGGCAATAATTTCCAACATTAATCCACCTCCAGGCAGGTCTCTTACTTATGATGAAATGATGAACTGACCACATTAATCCAACAACTCTACCCCCCCCCCCCCCCCCCCCCTCTTCTTCCACTTTGGGACTTCAGCACACACACCATCCTCTGTCAGGGAGTACCACTTTGTCTGGTAGGGGGCATCTAATTGAGCTGCTTCTCACATACCATGATCTGTACCTACTCAGTGATGTGTCTCCTACCCACTTCAGTGCTGTCCATCGCATCTTTTCAGCTATTGATCTAATGATCTCTTCCTCTATTGTTGGAGCTTCACTACATTAGTCACTACATGGTGACATTTCTGTCATTTACCACTTTCTGGTGATCCTGTCATTTCCTTGGCACCGCCAGACAGGCTGACTACCACAATTGGCACATTAAAGAGCGAGCTGGCATTTGTATAGCTCTGCTGTTACATTTGCCACCTCTCTGTTGGGTTGTATTGATGAGGTTGTGCAAGGCATCTCGGACCTAATCATCCATGTCACTTGAACTGCTGTTCCTCTTTCTACAGGTCCCACCTCCACCTCCCCCACTGTTGGCTGGTGTCATGGTAGATTAAATACATTATAGTAGCTATTCAGGATCACTGATGAGCCCTACATTCACTCAAATCCTTCGCAGACCAACTTGACCACTTTTGAGTTATTTCATGCTAAGGCCCACTATTTAATCAATCACAGTAAGATGGAATGTGGAGCACAGTGTCTCCTAGCTGGGGACACATGGCTCTTCATCTTAGGTGTGGGCCTGGCTCCATTGTCTTGTGGGCTGCCAACATTCAACAGCTCTTCTGTGTCTCATCCTACAGAGTGATCTTTATACCAATTCATTGGTTCTTGCAGAACATCTTGTAAAATACTTTTTTTACAGCACTGGCAACCTTTCCCTGTCCACCTACCTTTCTGCTACAGAAGCAACAAGTTGAAAATATCCCCTTATATTTCACTTCTCACCAACTGAAATCAACAATGAGCCCTTCATTGACTAGGAACTATATCAGACTCATGCCTTGGGCCATAATACAGCCCAGGTCCTGATTCAATTCACAGTCAGATGATCTAACACCTGAAAGTTCCCCAAAGGCAAAATCTGCTCAGGGTCTTCAACCATATTTAGGTCTAAGATGCCTTCCCCTCCCAATGGTGAGATAACATAGATTTTCCAATCCTTCTTAGGCCAGATAAGAAAACAACATTTCTTAATAGTTACTGGCTGATTAGCCTGACCAAAATTCTCTGTAAGCATGGTAAGTACAGTTGCCCACAGTTGCTGGGTTTCTCGAATATTGGGGCCTTTTTTTCCCTCTCTTGTGTGGTTTCTGGGAGGGAACAATCCACAACCAGTCATCTGCTTATGTCAGAAATGGCAATCCAACAGTCTTTTTTCAAAATGCAGATATCTTGTTGCAATCTTTTTTGACCTGCATAAGGTATATGACACTGCTTGGCATCATCATATTTTACTCACCCTCCATGACTGCGGCTTTTGAGGCCCCCTACTGATTTTTATTCATCAGTTTTTATTCAACTTATCACTGTGGGTTAGAGTTGGCACTTCACTCAACTCCCCACAGGTCCAAGGAATGGTGTCTTACAAGGCCATTAATGGGTTAGTGCCCTCTGTTGGGCCACTGGTCTACCTTGCTGTTGTATGTCAATGATTTTTGCATTTGATACAATTCCCACTTGGTAGCCTCTGCTGCACGCCAGCTCCAAGGTTCCATTCAGTGGGCCTCTGCATCGGCTCTTTTCCCATGGTTTCCAATTCTCTCACACAAAATCACAGGTCATGCATTTCTGCTGTTATACCTCAGTTCACCCTGACCAAAAACACAGTACACAGAACTGGGAAATTCTAGCAAAGTCCCATTTCTTGGGCCTCCTTTTTGATAAAAAGTTGACATGGCTGCCACATCTTCATCACCTGAAGACTAGCTGCATGGAGGATCTTAACACTCTCTGCTTTCTTGCTCATACATCATGGGGTGCAGATCATGTTACTCTTTTCTGTATTTACCAGGACCTGGTTTTGTTTTGACTGGACTATGGTTGCTATGTTTATGGCTTGGCAACATAACAAATATTAGAGTCAGTGGTAAAATGCAGTCTCACAGTAAATGCAGATTTGACTCCCATCAGCTACACAGTGGGTTACAGTAAATGAAACTTCCCATCCTAAAGATGTGCTGGGATTAACAAGCATAGTGGATTTTAGCAAGAAATGTCTGTGGTCACATTCCCTAGCACAATTGAAGGCAACTTGCTTACCTCACATCTTCTAAAGAAATCCTGTAGCCATTGTCCTGCTTGGTTTACTCTGCATTGGTCACGGTCTCTAATGCTTGTGCCATAACAGGGCATAATAATATGACAAGTGAATAGGTTGAAATGCTAAGCATAATAAGAATCAAAAACTATTAGGATGCAAACTAATTTTATTTTGTTTCATTATTCACAAAATTAGTAAAATGATTTCTAGAGCCAGTCTATTCTTAATATACACGAGTCTCGGTTAATCATTAGTTCCCTAGCACCGCAAAAGCCACAAAAATGCTTCACGTGATCTTGGAATTAACATAGGGTTGCATAAATATGTTTTCTGAGGCAACTTTAAGAATTAATCTCTTCTTTATGTGGAGCTGCACTTCACACAGTAGTTTGCATGTTGCCACCTAGAAAAGTGAAAGTATGCGGCCTTGGATTAACACAACGTCGCACAAGTGTGTCATCTTAGGCAATTTTTCAACAAACTGTTCTGTCTTTACATAAGATCACATATTATACACAGATATTAGACACCTCCTTGGGAACCGGTCATAGACTAGTAGCTATCCTAGCAGTTTGACACTGCCCTCTCAGGGCACACTTGTGGTTGGTCCATCCTTCCCATTAATAAGCATAGACAGTAACTAAAATTTCTAATTATCATTTCATGATGAATTGAGTTATACTGAAATTATTATTAGCAAGTGCCCAGTGCAAGTTACATCATCAGTATGGGTGGAACTATATATTACTATTTAAACAGTAAGTATGAACAATACAAGATTCACTTCTTGGCACCCTGCATTGTAGATGAATCCCGATTGTCTCTCTCTGCTCCAGTATGATACGGCTCTTGCTCACACAGCCATTCTTATGCTATGTGACCATCTGGCACATCATTCAACGAGTCTCCTTTGTGATCCTACCTACTTGCTAGGCTCCTGTAACAAAATCTTTCTACACTGCACATTAAAGCATAGCAACAAAAATGTAATAAATGTGTGACGTGGTGTAAACGTGACAGGCTCCTTCAACTTTAAAACTCTTACACCCAGTCCACCATCATGGCATGCATCTGGTCACTGGTGCCTTTTGGAATAACCCCATAGACAGTCTCCTTGCTGATGCGGTGATCTTCCCTCTTTAGATTCGATGGTACCAACTCTAAGCCTCCTGTGCAATTGTCATTCAACAATTCCTTGCTCATTCTACATATCCCTTTCTCTTTACTTATGTGTGGTGTCATCCTTATGATACCTGCCCTTGGGTGGGACTACCAGTTGGAATGCACCTCGCTTCCCTCTGCCAAGATTTCCATCTCCCCTCCCCGGACTGTGTCCCAGTGTTTTCTCACACACTACTATTTGAATGATGCCCAAGCCATGAATTAGGAATGATCTCTTCCAATATCCTAAAGTCTCAGTCACTTGCTAGACCTTTTTTGCTCTGTTACATCCAGTCCTTCAAGAGTTCCATGGTGTTACTATCTTTTACACCAATGGCTCTAAAACTGTGGATCAGACAGGATATGCTTTTACATCACCTGACAGTACGGAATGCAATTCACTGCCAGCAACATGTAGTATACATCAGAGCTGATAGCTGTTTGCAGAGCCTCCATTTTATTAAACAGGACTCTCTTTATTGCATTTTAATATGTACTGACTCAATGTGCATACTCCAGGCTATTGACCAATGCTATACTAGCCACCCTTTGGTCTCTGCTATGTGTAGTCTTCTCACTGACCTTCATCATGCTGCCTGCTCAGTTGTCTTTCTCTGCGTCTTAAGTCATGGGTATCTTGGGGAATGAACTGGCTGACCATTTGGCTAAAGATGCACTTACTTGCTCCCTGTTCAATTTGCTGACCCCATGTTGAGATTTGTGAGTGTACATGAGATCTCTTCTGATTTGGAAGTGGAACAGCAAATGTTGGTCTGCTGCCCCATCTAATAAACTCTCCATACTCAACAAGAACACCACAGCATGACGCTCTTCCTTCTGCTTCTCCTGGAAGGAATCCACAGTCCTAAGCTGTCTCTGCAATGATCATACTAGGTTAACCCATACCTTTCTTTTGTGTAAAGAGCCACCCTCACATTGTGGATGTGAAACCTTACAGACAGTGGTTCATATGTTAGTGGAATGACCCCTCCTTTTGGCCTTCCATGCTAAGTATGGACTTTCAAACTCAGTTTTCCCCAAGAAAGTGATTTGCATTCTCACTATAAGGTTTTACTCTACCTCTGGAGCAGAGCCAGGATGGCTGGGGACTATGTGTCTTCTTGTGTATGCTAGATCTGGAGGATTCCCAACCTACCTCCTTGACCAGGCTACTCTTTCAACCCTCTTTTACTGTGTTGTAATTGCTTGTAGATTTACAAATGTCTGCTTGTGTCTGTATATGTGCGGATGGATATGTGTGTGTGTGTGAGTGTATACCTGTCCTTTTTCCCCCTAAGGTAAGTCTTTCCGATCCCGGGATTAAATTGACTCCTTACCCTCTCCCTTAAAACCCACATCCTTTCGTCTTTCCCTCTCCTTCCCTCTTTCCTGATGAAGCAACCGTGGGTTGCAAAAGATTGAATTTTGTGTGTGTGTTTGTGTTTGTTTGTGTGTCTATCAACATACCAACACTTTCGTTTGGTAAGTTACATCATCTTTGTTTTTAGATATATTTTTCCCACGTGGAATGTTTCCCTCTAAAGACACACACACACACACACACACACACACACACACACACACACACACACACACACACACACACACAAAATAAAGAATAGTCAGGACTATAAATATAGATTTGGGCATATATTTGCAGTTAATAATACAAGAAATGCTAAACACTGTAGTTCAGGAACTCTTCTATCATATGAAACAATCCTTGTAATAGGAACTGCCTTCAAGTTTTATGGACTTCTTTCTGTACCATAGCCAGATTTGCCTGTTCTTAGTGGATGTCTTCTTCTCATCTTATGACTACAACACACACTATTCTGTTTTAAAATGGATTTTTCCTTCCTTATGAAGCACATCAAAGAGAATATATATTGTCCAGAGGATGTAAGGATTCCAAGTTTCTTAAAAAGTTTCCTGCATGTGGCTCTAGGATGGACTCCACACATGATCCTTATGACTTTTCTTTGTGCACACAGTACTTTCTGAGCCAGTGACCGATTTCCCCAAAATTTCCTCAAATTCCATATGCCAAAATGGCATGATAATAACCATAATTGGCTGACTTCGTTTCCATACTTCTATAAGAAGAAACAATGCTGAACTGTGGATTTACTTTCAAAATCTTTTCTTAAAGAATTTACTTTATTTACTAGCGATTCATCAAGAACATTAACACATTTAATCACACTATGTTAGTGTGGAAGTAGTTGACAGTGGGAAACTGAAGAAAACAATTTTTTTTCAACAAATGGAAATTTTATTCCTAAAAACCCTTTCCTTTTTTTTAAAACAGATTTAAAAATTATTATCAGAAAGCACCCTCTAAATATCAAGTTACAATTTATTCAGAGGCAGAAATAACTTTTTTTTTTACAGTATGAGCTTTTGGGCTGAGAACCTTGCCACTCCCTTTTGACACAGCCGTAGTCATGACCGCTCACAACAACCTCTGAAAGACTTTAAACTAAAAATTTTAACAACTCACACAAACACATAAAGGTATGGAAATGGTACAAAACACTCACATTAAAAAAATTACTTTCCACCGAAAGTGCAACTAGTTTTTAAAGAAAACTCTTACGGTGGAAGGGTGGCAACTTTATATACTAAAATGATCACTTAAATAAAAACCCATGAAATGCAGTCTTACATAAAATGTACAAACATGCTCTACATTACACGTCTACCGCCTCTCAAGATGATAGACAAGATAAAAACATATTTCAGGAATTCGGCCATTACACTTCAAGGAATAAATTCATTAACGCCAAATCCGACAAACATGACAGAGGCAGCTATTAACGTATGGAAAACCGACAGACAGACACTAACTGCCTAACAAATGTGGACGAGAGACAGATGAGCAAGCTGGGGACGAGAGACTGATCAAGGAAACAAGTAGAATTCAACAAGTAAATGAAACAACATATCATGAATCACTTAATTTCTAATAAACTGCGATGTCTGGTGAAGACCTGGAGCAGCACCCCCAAAACACTCTCCCGAACCGTCCGCTGCCAGGTGCTTCAACGGACACAGGAAGGTACGCCGATCTCCTGTCCCATGGCATCGCAGCTCACGCCAGCCAGACCGATGTGGTGGGTTGACTCCTGTTGCTCTCGTGTCAGCAGCGAAGCCACTACCCCTTGCTATATGGTGTGGCCCACTGGACTGACGTGGTGACCTCACATACGCTGACGCTCAAGACAGACAAGTAATCTTGTGTCCCAGTGCGCGACCGACCAACTGATCGATCTAACCACCAATGATAATATCCTGCACAAACTCGAGCAAACTGGCGGCCTAACACATACTAGCACTCCGGACGACAGACACTGACTGCCCCACACTGACCCGGCTGACCAACTGACCAGACTCACCGAGACTGACAGACTGACCACTGCCGAACTCATAGCACCCCTTAAATGCACGTGAACAGGCAACTTTTCCCCTTTCCCACTAGAGAGAGACACCAAAGCTGCAATTGTCACAGCGGCACCACCGTCAGAAATGGAAGACGACTGCTTTACACTACGCGCTGCGGCGCGCTCTTCAAAACAGCAAATTTTACCATGGCTCAAATGCGTAATGCATAAGTTCCTGAACTCAATCTTTTGCATAGATCCAGGATTGGTTTGATCAGTTCAGTTTGCTGTCAATATACAAGCCTAGGAATTTTGAGGTATCCACCCTGGTTATCACCTGCTCACCTATTTTTACTACTATTTCTTCATCTTTGAATGTTGTGTGGAACTGAACACAGTTGGTTTTAGTGTAATTTAAAGAAAGGCCATTAATGTTAAACCGGTTAGTTAAAACCTTATTTGCTGTTCCCTCAAGTTTATCTATTGAATTATCAATAAGAAGTGTAGTATCATTGGCAAAAGTGGTGAATCAACAATACTCTGTACAGAGAGGCAGATCATTTATATAGATAATAAAAAGTAGGGGGCCCAGAACTGAGCCTTGTGCACTCATCATGTGATGGTACCCCATTCTGAAGATAATGTGATTCCATTTTGACTATCCACTGCAACTTTCTGTTTCCTGTTTGACATGTACGAGTCAAGCCATTTCCCTGATGAACCACTTATACCAAGATGTGCAGCTTTTTGTAGAAGAATCTGGTGACTGACACAGTCAAACGCTTTTGTTAGGTCACAAATAATCCCAACCACCTTCAGTTTTTTGTTGATAGATTCCAAGACTTTGCCAGCAAATGCAAATATTGCATCTTCTGTTGACAAACCTCTCTGAAACCCAAACTGGACTTTGCTGAGGATATTTTGGTCCCTGAGATGCTTAACTATCCTGGCATGCATTAGTTTCTCTAAAGCATTAGAAAAACTTGTCAATAGCGATATTGGCTGATAGTTACCAGCATCCATATTATCTTCCTTCTTATATAGAAGTTTTACAACTGCACACTTAAGCCACTTAGGAACTATTCCTTGCTTAAGTGATGCATCAAAAACTTGGCAAAGGACTTATTTACATACTTGTAGCAATATTTTAATAATTTGTTAGAAATATTGTGAATTCCAGAAGAGTTTTTATTTTTCAGGGATTTAATAACTATTTCAGTTTCTTGAACAGTAACTTTTGTTACCTTCATGTGTTGTACTGAGCTAGGTACTCTGGGTTTCAAAAGATTGGTGGCTTGGTGAATGAAGCCTTGTAAACCTATTTTTTCTGTTACTGTTAAAAATGTTTGTTAAATGTGTCTGCAACTATTTTTGGATTGCTAACGAGATGACCCTCACTTTTTATTTGAATATTTTCGCTACAAACTGCATTTTTCCTTATTTCCTTCTTTACAGAATTTATTGCTTGAGTAATCAATTTCTGCCTTTGAGCACATGCTCTTTGCTGCTTGTATGGTCTTATTCAGATCTTTACTGTAGAGTTTATAGTGCATTCTCCTACTGGGATCATTTGATCTCTTGGCTGCTGCATATAGTTCTCTTCTTGTTTTACAATAAATTTTTGTGCGTTTATTAATCCAAAGGCTTATTTCCAGATTTTAACAGGTTTTCTCTCACTGACATTTTTGGGAAACATTTCTTCAAAAGTCTTGTAACTTCATTGATAAGTATATTAAATTTTGAGTTAACATCAATTGCAGCATACATAGGAGACCATTCCACTAGCTGCAATTCCTGATTAAAGCTTTCAGTGGTGTGTTCATTTATAATCCTAAAGTTTTTCCAACATTTATTGGTTTAGATTGAGGATTTGCCCTTCATGATCAGAGAGGCCATTTATAAGATTTTTCACAGTCAAATTATTGTAAATATCCTTATCTACAAATAAATTATCTATTAAAGTACTAAAACCACCTGTTACCCTAGTTGGAGTGTTTACCACTGGTACTAAGTTGTAACAGTACATCAGGTCTTCAAAGTCTGTTTCGTTTCTAATTTCTGTTAGAAAGTCCACACTGAAGTCACCCATAACAATGGCTGATTTAATTTTCCCACGTCGGTGGGACAGAAGTGATTCTATTTGTCTCAGAAATACATTCAGATGTCCAGCAGGTGTCCTGTAAATAGCCAGTGCAATAACTGTTGCACTGTCTGCTGTTATCTCAATGCCACACACCTTAAAATGCTGTCCATCACAGTATTTGCTTAAATCTGGAGATTTATACACTACATTGTTTTTTTAGAAAGATTGCAACTCAATCTTTTTTCATAATAGATCTACAGTAATGTGCAGCTAAACTAAAGTTCTCAATTTGTAAATGTGGATTCCACTCATAACATGATGTTCTGAGAAACACAGTATATCAGGCTCACTTTCATACTCATCTTTTAAATTTATTGGCAATTGGTCTGCTTTATTCTTGAGATTACATGTATTTTGGTGTAATAAAGACAAAGTTTGATTTTTCCTTACCCCTGCATTTGCATGATGTTTGCTAGGAGTAGCTTTTTCCAGTACACTAGTTGATAGTATTGCTTGAGGTGTGGAAGACTCATATTGAACCCACGAGAGAGCTGTTTCACACAACTTAGAATCCTTTCCTCTCATGTTGCTCACCATAAAAAAATGCCGATTTTGCTTTCTGTTGCATATAGGATGGACAACAGTTTCTGCTGCATGATTACATTAGATTAGATTAGATTAATACTTGTTCCATAGATCATGAATACGACACTTCGTAATGATGTGGAACGTGTCAGGTTAATAAAAGATGTCTGTACAAGATATTACATTAGACAAAATATTGCATGACACTAATGTTTAAGTTTTTTTTCCCTTAATTTATATCTAAAAATTCAGCCAATGAGTAGAAGGAGATGTGTTGATGTTTCAGCTGTTGGTCCTGCCACTGGTGATTCTGCTGCTTTTGAAGATGCAGCTTCTTCTGCTACTGAGACTGGACCCCTACCGGTACATGGAATTTTGCTGTGCTCTTTCTCCCTATTCACAATGATTTCATTTATCATTTTACACACAAAGTTTTTCCCTTCGTAATTCAGATGTATTCCACGTTTGGTATGCTAGCATCTGTCCAATTTGCCTACATCAATGACACTAAACAACTAATTGATTTTCATGTATAGCCAATGATTATATTTCCAGCCTTTCATTGCAACGTTTTCACACCATACTACATCTATATCAGATTCCAGTCATGGACTGTAAATATTTTATTTTCCTCACCAACATGTATTCCAACATTAAGACTTGTTTTAAAACTGTAAACATAGCTCTTAAGTGTGATGGGCAACTACCTGTACCACAGTAAAAGTCATACTTTTTTATTTTGTACATTCCTTCTGGAAATCATAAGAGCAGGGTATGTCACAAATTTGATAAAAGTGATAGTGGTATGTTACTAAAATGAAGAATTATACTCATCTTGCATGTTCATTATAATGTTGAAAATGTGGGAGTTACAATCCCTTCACTGCAGTCTAACATTCTGGGCTGGAATTTTGTGAAAATAACTGACACATTGCTTTTAATTTTGGTCAAAATTTAATGAAAGTAACTTGGGCTGAATTTAACCAAAACTCAAACACTGACATCAGGACTTGCTTGGACTGAAAAAAAAAAGTGAAATATTTTAGATTCAAATTTATGGTACAGTTTTAACAGTCTAGAGTTATCAGATCTAAATTAAATATATAATTAGTTCTTTAGTTTCTTTGTAAACACTATGGCATTAAAAGACTGGGTATTTTCTTATAGTATGGCTGTTGTATGAAATTACATGTAAATTGGTAATATGATAATGTTTGCATATCCTACAAACAGAACTTTTGCACAGTGGATTAACATTAGTGGGAAGAGGTAAGACTTTACATATAGTAAATTAATCAGCATAATTATTCAAATCTTTCAGCATATAGCATGAGAATCACAAAACCATTAAATTCTCCTAGCATGATATTAACCCTGCCACAAAATAGACATAAGCATTACATAAACGTAGCACAACATAGTAATAAATTATGAGACACTCAGTAAAAAATCCATCAAGTATCAGTGTGTGTGTTACAGTACAAATCCTAACTTGAAACATACAAAAGCATTTAATAACAAATAAGTAATGAACCATGGACCTTGCCGTTGGTGGGGAGGCTTGCGTGCCTCAACAATACAGATAGCCGTACCGTAGGTGCAACCACAATGGAGGGGTATCTGTTGAGAGGCCAGACAAACGTGTGGTTCCTGAAGATGGGCAGCAGCCTTTTCAGTAGTTGCAGTGGCAACAGTCTGGATGATTGACTGATCTGGCCCTGTAACACTAACCAAAACGGTCTTGCTGTTGTGGTACTGCAAAGGGCTGAAAGTAAGGGGAAACTACAGCCATAATTTTTTCCAAGGGCATGCAGCTTTACTGTATGGAGAGCTGCATCAAACCAGTCTCAGGACTGAAGACCACAACAACAACAACAAGTAATTTTAGTATGACACAAATCCTGACATTAAATTAGCAAGTCCCATAAATAATCATTAAACACTCTTACCACAGCATAAATCCTAATATAAAGCTCAACATAGCAAAACTAGAAGTCCACAAAATTAAAAGAAAAGGTCTTTCGGTTTTTCAATGGGAACTAATGTGTACATCACTTCTCTGTACAACAAAATAACATCAAGAGATGAAATCTATTTTTTACAAATTCTGTGGAATCTGTGTCTGAATTACTATGTTTATCCATTTTATGTGAATAATATGTTCACATTACTGACATTTCTTCTTCTTCTTTTTTGTCTTTGTCTGTAGTTTCTCAGTGAAACTTTACTTCTATCACCTAATTTTCTGGCAGGCTGCTCATTTTCTGAAGCAAAATAATTATATTGTCACTTTTTAACCACACTCAAGGCCAAACAGGAAAACACGATTATCTATAAATACAACACATAATACTGAAAATACATTTATTATTAACACCAATGTACACCCGGAACAGAACTAACCTCCGGGACAGAGGGCTATTAGATCTTTACATGTTATTGGCTCATATGGCTCTGAGCACTATGGGACTTAACTGCTGTGGTCATCAGTCTACATGTTATTATTATTGTATCTAAAAACAAAGATGATGTGACTTACCAAATGAAAGTGCTGGCAGGTCGACAGACACACAAACAAACACAAACATACACACAAAATTCAAGCTTTCGCAACAAACTGTTGCCTCATCAGGAAAGAGGGAAGGAGAGGGAAAGACGAAAGGATGTGGGTTTTAAGGGAGAGGGTAAGGAGTCATTCCAATCCCGGGAGCGGAAAGACTTACCTTAGGGGGAAAAAAGGATGGGTATACACTCGCACACACACACATATCCATCCACACATATACAGACACAATTCCATGGGACGGAGGGTGGATGCATGTATCCTCTCTAACAGAGGACATTTTGAACATTTTCTGTAACAAATTGTTTGAAGTCATGCTGGTACGTTCTGTTGCTGTGTGTTTCCATTCCATGATTAATGTGATTTGAAGAGAAGTAATAAAATGAGCTCTAACATGGAAAGTAAGCGTTTCCGGACACATGTCCACATAACATATTTTTTTCTTTGTGTGGGAGGAATGTATCCTGAAAGTTTGGCTGTTGCTTCATCAGGAAAGGGGAAGGAGTAGGACCAGGTGAATCTGATGGAACCAAGGGAATTGAGGTTGGAGAGGAAATTCTGAAGTTGTTCTTCACTGTGAGGATGTGGGTTTTAAGGGAGAGGGGAAGGAGTCATTCAAATCCCGGGAGCGGAAAGACTTACGTTAGGGGGGAAAAGGGACAGGTATACACATATCCATCCGCACATATACAGGCACAAGCAGACATATGTAAAGGCAAAGGGTTTGGGCAGAGATGTCAGTCGAGGCGAAAGTACAGAGGCAAAGATGTTGTTGA
The DNA here is from genome assembly GCF_023898315.1 of Schistocerca nitens. Classification (NCBI taxonomy): domain Eukaryota; kingdom Metazoa; phylum Arthropoda; class Insecta; order Orthoptera; family Acrididae; genus Schistocerca; species Schistocerca nitens. Next base: position 450,436,299 of record NC_064620.1, read on the forward strand.
GTGACAAGTGATGTACGAGAGGCGGCAACTTGAAATTAGGGGAGGTTGAGGCCTGGTGGGTAACGGGAAGAGAGGATATATTGAAGGGCAAATTCCCATCTCCAGAGTTCTGATAGGTTGGTGTCAGTGGGAAGTATCCAGATAACCCAGACAGTGTAACACTGTGCCAAGATGTGCTGGCCGTGCACCAAGGCATGTTTAGCCACAGGGTGATCCTCATTACCAACAAACACTGTCTGCTTGTGTCCATTCATGCGAATGGACAGTTTGTTGCTGGTCATTTTACAGTGTAGGCAGGTCAGTTGGTAAATCACGTGGGTGCTTTCACACGTGGCTCTGCCTTTGATCGTGTACACCTTCTGGGTTACAGGACTAGAGTAGGTGGTGGTGGGAGGGTGCATGGGGCAGGTTTTACACTGGGGGCTGTTACAAGGGTAGGAGCCAGAGGGTAGGGAAGGTGGTTTGGGTATTTCATAGGGATGAACCAAGAGGTTATGAAGGTTAGGTGTATGGCGGAAAGACACTCTTGGTGGAATGGGGAGGATTTCATGAAGGATGGATCCCATTTTGGGGCAGGATTTGAGGAAGTCGTATCCCTGCTGGAGAGCCACATTCAGAGTCTGATCCAGTCCCGGAAAGTATCCTGTCACAAGTGGGGCAGTTTTGGGGTTCATCTGTGGAAGGTTCTGGGTTTGAGGGGATGAGGAAGTGGCTCTGGTTATTTGCTTCTGTACCAGGTCGGAAGGGTAGTTACAGGATGCAAAACCTGTTTCCAAGTTGTTGGTGTAATGGTTCAGGGATTCAGGACTGGAACAGATTCATTTGCCATGAAGACCTAAGCTGTAGGGAAGGGACCGTTTGATATGGAATGGGTGGCAGCTGTCATAATGGAGGTACTGTTGCTTGTTGGTGGGTTTGATGTGGACAGATGTGTGAAGATGGCCATTGGACAGATGGAGGTCAACGTCGAGGAAAGTGGCATGGGATCTGGAGTAGGACCAGGTGAATCTGAAGGAACCAAAGCAATTGAGGTTGGAGAGGAAATTCTGGAGTTGTTCTTCACTGTGAGTCCAGATCATGAAGATGTCATCAATAAATCTGTACCAAACTTTGGGTTGGCAGGCCTGGGTAACCAAGAAGGCTTCCTCTAAGTGACCCACAAATAGTTTGGCATACGAGGGGGCCATCCTGGTACCCATGGCTGTTCCCTTTAATTGTTGGTATGTCTGGCCTTCAAAAGTGAAGAAGTTGTGAGTAAGGATGAAGATGGCTAAGGTAATGAGGAAAGAGGTTTTTGGTGGGGTGGCAGGTGATTGGCGTGAAAGGAAGTGCCCCATCGCAGCAATGCCATGGACGTGCGGGATATTTGTGTATAGGGAAGTGGCATCAGTGGTTACAAGGATGGTTTCTGGGGGTAACAGATTGGGTAAGGATTCCAGGCGTTCGAGAAAGTGGTTGGTGTCTTTGATGAAGGATGGGAGACTGCATGTAATGGGTTAAAGGTGTTGATCTACGTAGGTAGAGATACATTCTGTGGGGGCTTGGTAACCAGTTACAATGGGGTGGCCCGGATGTTTGGGTTTGTGAATTTTAGGCAGTAGGTAGAAGGTAGGGGTGCGAGGTGTCGGTGGGGTCAGGAGTTTGATGGAGTCAGGTGAAAGGTTTTGTAGTGGGCATAAGGTTCTGAGGATTCCTTGAAGCTGTGCCTGGACATCAGGAATGAGATTACCTAGGCAAACTTTGTATGTAGTGTTGTCTGAAAGCTGACACAGTCCCTCAGCCACGTCCCGACGATCAAGTACCACGGTCATGGAACACTTGTCGGCCGGAAGAATGACAATGGATCGGTCAGCCTTGAGATCACAGATAGCCTGGGCTTCAGCTGTGGTGATGTTGGGAGTATGATTAAGGTTTTTCAAAAAAGATTGAGAGGCAAGGCTGGAAGTGAGAAATTCCTGGAAGGTTTGGAGAGGATGATTTTGAGGAAGAGGAGGTGGGTCCCACTGTGATGGAGGACGGAACTGTTCCAGGCAGGGTTCAATTTGGATAGTGTCTTGGGGACCTGGATCATTAGGAGTGGAATTAGGATGATTTTTCTTCGTGGCAAAGTGATATTTCCAGCAGAGACTACGAGTGTAGGACAGTAAATCTTTGACAAGGGCTGTTTGGTTGAATATGGGAGTGGGGCTGAAGGTGAGGCCTTTGGATAGGACAGAGGTTTCGGATTGGGAGAGATGTTTGGAGGAAAGGTTAACTACTGAATTGGGGTGTTGTGGTTCCAGATTGTGTTGACTAGAATTTTGAGGTTTTGGGGGGAGTGCAGCTGGAAGTGGGAGATTGAGTAGATGGGAGAGACTGGGTCTGTGTGCAATGAGAGGAGATTGAGGTTTGTTGGAAAGGTTGTGGAGGGTGAATGAGTTGCCTTTCCAGAGGTGGGAAGCCAGGAGATTGCATAGTTTTTTGAGGTGGAGGGTGGCATGCTGTTCTAATTTGCGGTTGGCCTGTAGGTGGATGCTCTGAACAGCCGGTGTGGATGTGGGAGAGGAAAGATTGAGGATTTTGATTAGGGATAGGAGTTAACGGGTGTGTAGGTGAAGGATTAGGCGGGAGAGGGCTATGGATTGTTCAGTTTGGAACTGGTATAGGGACTGACGGAGAGAAGGGTTACAGCCAGAGCTTGGTGCACGGCCAGCACATGCTGGCACAGTGTTACACTGTCCGGGTTATCTGGATACTTCCTACTGACACCAACCTATCAGAACTCTGGAGATGGGAACTTGCCCTTCAATATATCCTCTCTTCCTGTTACCCACCAGGACTCAACCTCCCCTAATTTCAAGTTGCCGCCTCTCGACATCACTTGTCACTCAACAACATCTTTGCCTCTGTACTTTCGCCTTGACTGACATCTCTGCACAAACTCTTTGCCTTTACATATGTCTGCTTGTGCCTGTATACAGGGTGTTACAAAAAGGTACGGCCAAACTATCAGGAAACATTCCTCACACACAAATAAAGAAAAGATGTTATGTGGACGTGTCCGGAAATGCTTAATTTCCATGTTAGAGCTCATTTTAGTTTCGTCCACCTACGCTCAATGGAGCACATTATCATGATTTCATACAGGATACTCTATCTGCACTGCTAGAACATGTGCCTTTACAAGTAAGACACAACATGTGGTTCATGCACGATGTAGCTCCTGCACATTTTAGTCGAAGTGTTTGTATGCTTCTCAACAACAGATTCGGTGACCGATAGATTGGTAGAGGCGGACCAATTCCATGGCCCCCACTCTCTCCTGACCTCAACCCTCTTGACTTTCATTTATGGGGCATTTGAAAGCTCTTGTCTACGCAACCCCGTTACCAAATGTAGAGACTCTTCGTGCTCATATTGTGGACGGCTGTGATACAATACGCCATTCTCCAGGGCTGCATCAGCGCATCAGGGATTCCATGCAATGGAGGGTGGATGCATGTATCCTCGCTAACAGAGGACATTTTGAACATTTCCTGTAACAAAGTGTTTGAAGTCACGCTGGTATATTCTGTTGCTGTGTGTTTCCATTCCATGATTAATGTGATTTGAAGAGAAGTAATAAAATGAGCTCTAACATGGAAGGTAAGCGTTTCCGGACACATGTCCACATACCATATTTTCTTTCTTTGTGTGGGAGGAATGATTCCTGAAAGTTTGGCCATACCTTTTTGTAACACCCTGTATGTGCGGATGGATATGTGTGTGTGTGTGTGTGTGTGTGTGTGTGTGTGTATACCTGTCCCTTTTTCCCCCTAAGGTAAGTCTTTCCACTCCCGAGATTGGAATGACTCCTTACCTTCTCCCTTAAAACCCACATCCTTTCGTCTTTCCCTCTCCTTCCCTTTTTCCTGATGAAGCAACCGTGGGTTGTGAAAGCTTGAAGTCTGTGTGTGTGTTTGTGTGTTTCTTATTGTGTCTATCTACCAGCGCTTTCTCGTTTGGTAAGTTGCAGCATCTTTTTTAATATATATATAATGAGAAAAATATAAGTGCAAGAAAAATTTGTTTAATTGTTTAAATCCCCTGCTATTGTATTCACAACTAACTGTGAGAATGAAAGTGAAACCATAAATATCATAGGACAGCATTCTCATTCTCACAAACAGTTAAAAAATTATAGGTTATGGTCAACACAATGATGTAAAAATGCTAAAAACCCTCTTGCTCTTTAACTAGAAAATTGTTATTTGTTATTGAGAAAAGCATGAAGACAGTAATCTCTGTGCATTTGTTTACAGTTTTACGTGCGCAAGCTTATTTATATTGTAGTAGCTATACAATTCATAATCACCACATTAATTCATGTTGTCTCATCTCATCATCCCACAAAAAATGGCTCGTCCAAAATCAGCTTGAAACTATGGACAAGAATGATGAAGTGGTCCAATAAAGTAGTCAATCAAACAGCTGAAATTAATAAAATTGAACAAAGCTCCAGTGCCCAATGGAATCCTTGTCAGATTCTGTACTGAATTTGCAGCTAAGTTAGTCCCTCTTCTAACTATTATCTAGTGTAGATCCCTTGAGCAAAAAACCATTCTCAGTTCTTGGAAAAAGCCACAGGTCACACCCATCTACAAGAAGGGTAGTCGAAGTGATCTGCATTACTACCGTTCAGTATCCTTGACATTGATATGTTGTAGAATCTTAGAACATATTTTGAGCTCAAACATAATGAGGTATCTTCAACAGAACAAACTCCTCATTTCCAACTAGCATGAATTTCGAAAACACCGATCATATGAAAACCAACTCACACTTTTCTCACATGACATCAAGGCTGAAAAGTATTTGACTTGGTATCACACCTATGCTTATTGTCAAAAGAATGATGATATGGAGTATCAAATGAAATTTGGGACTGGATTGTGGACTTTTCGATAGGGAGGATGCAACATGTTATCTTGGATGGAGAGTCATCATCAGATGTAGAAGAAACTTTGGATGTGCCACTGATAAGTGTGTTGGGACCCTTGATGTTCATGTTGTTTATTAATGACTTTCCAGACAATATTAAAAGTAAAATCAGACATTTTGCAGATGATACATTTATCTATAATGAAGTACTATCTGGAAGAAGCTGCATAAATATTCAGTCAGATCTTGGTAACATTTCAAAGTGCTGCAGAGATTGGTAACTTGCTTTAAATGTTCAGAAATTTAAAATCTTACACTTCACAAAACGAAAAAACATAGTATCCTACGACTACATTATCAATGAGTAACTGTTGGAATCAGCCAACTCATTCAAATACCTTGGTGTAACACTTTATAGGGATATGAAATGGAATGACCTCTCCCCTTTTTGTTGTCGCTGTTGATGTTGAGCTGCTACTGCTACAACTTGGTCGATGGAAAGGAGACATGATGCGCAGTGATGGTGGTCCCATTGGATAACACGGAATAGAACCTGAAAATCTCTAAAGAAAATTGTTCCTCGTGTAATGTATGAAAGTCCATTTGCGAGTCCGCACAGTCTTCTCAGTGATGCGAACTACTGATTCTAATTGTCTGTTATGGTTGTATGATGATTTGCTATGCCCAGTTAGTTAGTTATTGCTGTATTGGGTGAATCATTCATTGAGTGAATCATTCATTTCATACCACTGAAGCGAGGAAAAATTCATTTGCGGTTCAGTATCAGGAGTTGTTGTTACATTGCTAGGCAGAATTGTTCACTACACCATGCAACCGAGTGAGGTGGCGCAGTGGTTAGCACACTGGACTCACATTTGGGAGGACGACGGTTCAATCCCGCATCCGGCCATCCTGATTTAGGTTTTCCGTGATTTCCCTAGATCACTCCAGGCAAATGCTGGGATGGTTCCTTTGACAGGGCATGGCCGACTTCCTTCCCCATCCTTCCCTAATCCGAGCTTGTGCTCCGTCTCTAATGACCTCGTTGTCCATGGGACGTTAAACACCAATATCCTCCTCCTCCACAGCACGCAAATCCAGAGATAATCTATAATGCTATCTTGCTTTTGTGCATCATAATATTATTTCGGCAAAACACTCCTTTCAATGCTCAATGTTAATCAAGTCCTTCTTTCAATTAAAATGTTCACAGTTAATTAATTTTGATCATCAACTATCACACAGTTCAATTAATGATGGAGCCAACACGTGAGATTTCCATTACTGACAAACAATTTTCATTGTTCCTTTTTAGCAGTTAGTTTATAATCATTACACCACATGCACACAAATGGATCAGATCAATTACAATTCTTTTCAGTTTGGTGATTGTGACAATTACTACAACTTTTACAATCAGCGTATTTGTATTATCTTCACGTGGTCGTATTAATGTTTCCTACTCAAGGCTAATCAGGTATTGCAGTCTTCGATACTATGTCCATTTTTCATTGTAACTGTTCACTTTGATGAAGGTTGAGTCCAACAATAATATCTCCAATAGTTAAAGTTCATTAACTCGTCATACACCATCAGAATATCACTTCAGTTCAAGTTCTCAAGTCAGAATAACTGAGAACAAAGTCCGCACATCTCTATCTCGTAGCATTTCGTTTGTAGTACTATAAGAAACGGTGCTCTCTCATGACTTGATAGTAAGCAAGCTAGCAGGCGACTAACATTTCCATGATCGAGCATTGTAGACACATTGAATTTCCTTTTTGCCACGTTTACAACTCTCTTTCACAATAAATGTTATCTCTGACCGACATATTATGTTGGACTTAACTTCCATCGTACTGATTTGCAGTTATTACTGAAATGTTTGATAGCTAATTAAAAATAACCTTTCTTTCTTTCTACCTTTATATCATGACATACTCAGTAATTATAGAAATTGGTGTTCATTAAAACTTTAAGGTGTTATATTATTGTCAAAGTTGTCGTACCTGTCAGGATAACACTGTTCCCTACTTTAAATTATCATGACATTCTTATTTGGGTTTTGGGGTTTCTTGAGATGTTACACCACATAGTTTCAGTAATGGGTAAAGCAGGTGGTAGACTTCAGTTTATTGGTAGAATATTGGGGACGTGTGATCAACCTACAAAGGAGATTGCCAACAAATCATTCATGTGACCGGTTCTAGAATATGGCTCAAGTGTGTGGGACTCATACCAGATAGGACTAACAGGGGATGTTGTACGTATAGAGAGGTGGGCGACACAAATGGTCACAGGTTTGTCTAATCCATAGGAGTATGTCACACAGATAATGAAGGAACTGAACTGGAAAACTCTTGAAGATAGATGTTAACTATTACCAGAAGGTCTATTAACGAAGTTTCGGTAACTGGTTATTTATTTATTTATTTATCTATCTATCCTTAGACAATATATATGGTATGGTTGTCATCAGTGAATATACAAATTATGGTATGAAGTATAAATATTTTCTTAACAGATGCCATTTACATTGTTTAATAATCATGTGTATTTTGGTGTAGAACTAACATACATAAATACAAAGCCCTACATAAATATTACATTAATGAACAAAGATAATTTATATTGTTTAAATAAATATAGTAGGTGTGTTGAAATGGAACTAGCAGACATAAATACATAGGCACAAATACATACTACATGAATGAAAAAAATATGATGTCAGGTATAACTTATGCTAGGTGTAGGGTTTCATGTAAGAAATTCGTCCAAAGTGTAGAAACAATGCTCTTGCAAAAACAGTTTTTCTAAAAGAATACATACTGATAATTTCTTTTCTATTCTGTGGCAGCTTATTATAGTTATCAGGCCTCTATAATCAAGACTGTTCTGAGCTTTTAGCTTATTTTCTCTATCTAAATGGAGCAATGACTCAACCTTGTGTTATGATCATGAATAATGTTATTCAAGCTACAGTTGTCAAGACTTTTTCTGATATATATATTATGGTCTGAAAAATAAACTCACAAGGAACAGTCAGAATGGCCAGGTTTTTAAATAATTCTTTGCAATGAGCCCATTTATTGCATTTTGTCATTATTCTTACAGCTCTCTTTTGTAATCTGAAAACTGTTTGTAGATTCTGGGTACTATTTTCCCAAAATATTATTCCATAGCTAAGGATGGCATGTGCATAACCAAAGTAAGCTGACCTTACACAGATGTCACTGCAAACTGATGCAAGAACTCTAAACACGTAGCATGCTGTGGAGACCCTCTTTGAGGTAATCATGACATGTTGGCTGCCGATGTGCTGTCCTAGGAATTTAGTGTTAGTTACATCTGTTATTGAAGTGTTGTGCTTCTTGTTTATTCTAAGGTACATTCTGTTTGTTTTCTTAATGTTGAGAGTAACTCTGTTCTCTGTAGACCATTTGTAAACATCTGCTAGTGCTTCATTGGCTTTTTCCAATAGCAGGTCAGGTGTCTTGCTGGTAATCAGTATATTACTGTCATCAGCAAAAAGTACTTTTTCTCCATGCTCTACACATTGTGGGAAATCATTAATATAAATTAAGAACGATATTGGTCCTAGAACAGAACACTTACTTGTGGAACTCCTATATTAACATACTGTGGCTCAGAGAAGTGATTTACTGCACATTTGGATGTGCTATGTGAAATTTATATGCTCTGCACTCTGTTATTTAGGTGTGATTGGAACCATTAATTTACCACTCCCCTGATTCCTAGAGACTCCAACTTGTGTAGAAGAATGTCGTGATCAATGGTATCAAAGGCCTTTGACAAATCTAGGAAAATTCCAGTTACATAACTGTCTTTGTCTAGTAATTCAAGAACAATTTTTGTAAACTGAGCTATTGTGGTTTCAGTGATTCTGCCTGGTGTAAAGCCACGCTGTTCATTGCAGAGAAGATTATATTTATTTAAGTAGCTAGTAAGTCTATTTTTCATTAAAGTCTCCACTATTTTGGAAAATACTGGAAGTATGGCAATTGGCCTGCAATTTTCTATGTTTTTAACATCACCTTTTTTGTGAAGAGGTATGATTTTGGCCAGTTTCAGGTAGCCTGGGAAGCAGCCAGTCTTAAAAAACTGGTTAATGATGTCAGTTAAAGGGACTTTAATGCTGTCTATGCCATCTTTTAACACACAATCTGGGGCTTCGTCCAGCCCTGTTGAGGATTTTTTTAAAATTGTTTTATGGTGCTGCTTACTTCTCTCTCAGTAGTGGGGAGCGGGACAATTGAATTTTTTATGTAATTTTGCATTGGAATATCAAATCTTTTTGGAAATTTGCTGTGCAGGTATTTTGCAATAATGGTGAAGTATGAGTTTATGAAGTTAGCCAGCTCTTTTTGATCACTGATTGTATTGTCTGATTTCTTGATTTTAGTGTTTTTTTTTTTTAATTTCCAGTCTCACATTTAACTTAAGTCCAGGCAGCTTTACTTTTGTTATTTGCATTTTTTATCAGTTTGACATTATCTGACTTTTTACCTGCCTGAAGTACCTGTCTGTAGATTTTTTTGTAGTTTTTGTAATAGCTTACAAAACCAGGGTCACTGCATGTTTTCTTGATAGAGTTGAGTTGTTTGAAGGTTTGGGCAGGTTTTGTAATCCCACTGGTAATCCATATCATTTTGCTCTGTGCTCCAATAGGAAGTAGGACTTTGGGAAACGATTCTTCAAATTTGAGCTTAAACAATGACATGAAATGACAGAACTTTTTGTTAGCATCTGTTTGTGCATATACATTGTCCCAGGTTTCACGACTTAACTATATCGTGATGATACAGTATCATGATGATAAGATTGGGATAATTACTGCATGCACAGAGGCATTCAAACAATCATTCTTCCCATGCTCCAAATGTGAATGGAACGCTGAAACCCTAATAACTGATACAATGGGACGTACCCTCTGCTGTGCACCTCATGGGGGTTTACAGTGTGGAGATGTAGATATAGATATGTACAGGGTGTTAGACAATACCAACAAACTTCAGTGGGTTGTATAGGATGTCATGAGGAACAAATTGAGGATAGCGACCTGTGTCCAGTAATGTCATCCAACAACACTACAGACTGTCAATGTTATAGTGCTGGCAGCTGCCACCAGGCCACCCCTTTGGCAGCACACATGACTTTGTATGCTGACAGCCTGTAAGCAGAATGTCTCTCGATGTTGTTTATGATCCCATGATTGTGACCACCTGCATGATTAGCAATAGAGAAGAGGGAGCTGTCTGCACCACAGATAGGCATTGTCTCTTATGACTGCGATGCTCTGTTGCCTCAGTGAATGTTGGTTTTGGACATAGGTTTGCATACACAGTTTAATTTTTCTCCTGGAACCATTTGAAATATCCAGCATTTTTCTGTATACAGGAGAAAAATAATCTGCAGATGGAAATCCATGTCTGAAACCATGCCAAAGAGGTGGCCTAGTGGCAGGTGCTGACACCGATAACTTTGATGCCCTGTAGAATCATTGGATGATGTTCCTGATGTTGGTTTCTGTCTTCAATTTGTTCCTCATTACACCCTCTACAACCCCTCAAAGTTTGTTGGTATCATTTTGTAACATCCTGTGTATTTAAATACCATACATAACAAAAAATATTTATAGCTTATCTCTGCCCAAACATGTGTTAGCGTATAGGATAAGAATTTGAAATAAATTGGTGAAGGAATTTTCAAGATTTTGGAAACAACATTAAACAACAACTTGCCTTTATATAGTAACATACATTTTATTTGTATATTTATACACCATACATGTTCATAAAATATGTAGCATATGTCTGTCCAAAAGTTTATTAAAGTATCTTGAAAAATTGTGATGGTAATTGTTCAAGAACTTTTCAATATTTTTGGTAACAACTTTTAGCAATGACTTGTCTTTATGTAGTAGTACAGATTGAATATTTCATAATACACATACAATATTTCAAGCACCTTACAGAAATAATAAATAACTGCTGACCCACAGCATGCCATCCAGCAATGCTAACCATTAAGCCACACTGCTTGCACCCAACTTGCAACATTGTTCCATCTGCCAGAGAAAGCGCGACCTGCTGTTTCAGGTTCTCATTCAAGATTACTGCAGCACACTAGATTTAGATCTTGTCAGTTGTCCTCTGTATGGCAGCACTAGCAGATCATAATATACAGGTTCTTTGAATGAGGTGATCCTGCAGATCTGTTCACAGATCTGTTCCAGCAGCATTGGTTATTCCCTGTATCAGCTGGTCTAGGCTATTGTTCTTTACCTGGTATACGTTTGACTTTATAAAACCCCAAACAAAAAAATTCAATGGCATCAGCTCAGGAAAGCAGGTAGCCCACAGTCTAGGTGATGCATGGCCAACCCATCTGCCAGAAAATATTTCCTGCAAACAATCCTGAATGATATTGCAAAGTGCAGAGGTGTGCCATCTTGCTGGAAAACAACAGAATCTTTCATCCCATCCTGTTTCAGTTATGGTTCCATATACTGTTGAAGCATGCCTGTGTAAATTGTTCCTGTACTTGCCTTTTCAGCAAACATGAAAGATCCATATACTTTTGTTTTTGTCACTCCTATCCAAATAGTCGCTTTAGGTATGTCAAGTTATAAGAAATCTGTGCCTATTCACCTTGTCACACATGAGAAATGTGGATTCATCACTAAGAATGTTTTCCATCAGATTTTTGTCCTCAGTTGCTTGTAGCAGGTCTGCACATGTGGAAGCATGAGCAGCAGTACCTTCAGGGTCGAGATGGTGCGTAGTCTGGATGTGGTATGCACCGTTATTCAACACAATTCTCAGTGTCCTTCACACAGTCATTTGGGGTACATTTAGCTCCCTACTGAGCTGTCGTGTTGAGGTGGCTGGACTGTGATTGATAGCATTCTGCATGACAGCTATGCTGCCTGGTGTCTCCCAGAATGTACTCCATCAGCAACACTTCCTATTCTTTTGAACTTATGCACTAAATCTGTGATACCTTGCCTGGATGAACTTCACTTTGTAAAGGAAATCCTATTCGAACTCTTGGTCGGTCATTCCCCTTATTTGAGCCAAAAAAATTGCTGTTCTTTCTACAATTGTGAGCATTCTTAATGAGTATCTGCAAAAAATAAAACAAACATTGGTTAGTGATTTCAAGGAAATGTCAAGAGACTTTGGAATCAAAATGTATAAAAGTTCTTAGAAAAAATTTTATGAATATCTTTAGATTACATTAGGTTCAGTTTTCATTCCATAGATCCAAAAACGAGATATTTCTTGTGGGTGTGGAACATGTGAGAAAGTATAATGTAAAAAATATAAAACATTTGAATATAATACTTACTACCCTGATAATTTGTCAGAAGACTGTCAAAATAGGTGAATACATTACAGTAAACTGGAACTGCTAATATTTAAAGAATTAATACACTGTCAGAATGAAACATTGATATGCTCTTTTAATAAATTTATCACACACAAACTGTTGTGACCAAGTGCTGCCAAAACTGTAATTTAACAGAGATTTTTACTTAAGCTTGTCTAACAGTCCCTGTCAAGATATTCATCTAGAGAGTAGAGGGAGTTGCCTATCAAAAAGTCTGTCAAACTCTGTTTAAACCATGCTTTATCTGTAACCAAGTTTTTAATTGTTGCTGGAAATTTATTGAAAATGTGTGTTCCTGAATGTTGGATCCCTTTTTGGACCAAGGTAAGTGATTTAGATCTTTATGTAGATTGTCGTTATTCCTAGTATTGAAACTTCCTGGCAGATTAAAACTGTGTGCCTGACCGAGACTCGAACTCGGGACCTTTGCCTTTCGCGGGCAAGTGCTCTACCATCTGAGCTACCGAAGCACGACTCACGCCCGGAAACCCACAGCTTTACTTCTGCCAGTATCTCATCTCCTACCTTCCAAACTTTACAGAAGCTCTCCTGCGAACCTTGCAGAACTAGCACTCCTGAAAGAAAGGATACTGCAGAGACATGGCTTAGCCACAGCCTGGGGGATGTTTCCAGGAGTGCTAGTTCTGCAAGGTTCGCAGGAGAGCTTCTGTAAAGTTTGGAAGGTAGGAGACGAGATACTGGCAGAAGTAAAGCTGTGGGTACCGGGCATGAGTCGTGCTTCGGTAGCTCAGATGGTAGAGCACTTGCCTGCGAAAGGCAAAGGTCCCGAGTTCGAGTCTTGGTCGGGCACACAGTTTAAATCTGTCAGGAAGTTTCATATCAGTGCACACTCCACTGCAGAGTGAAAATCTCATTCTGGAAACATCCCCCAGGCTGTGGCTAAGCCATGTCTCCACAGTATCCTTTCTTTCAGGAGTGCTAGTTCTGCAAGGTTCGCAGGAGAGCTTCTGTAAAGTTTGGAAGGTAGGAGATGAGATACTGGCAGAAGTAAAGCTGTGAGTACCGGGCGTGAGTCGTGCTTCGCTAGCTCAGGTGGTAGAGCACTTGCCCCCGAAAGGCAAAGGTCCCGAGTTCGAGTCTCGGTCGGGCACACAGTTTTAATCTGCCAGGAAGTTTCATATCAGCGCACACTCCGCTGCAGAGTGAAAATCTCATTCCTCGTATTGATACTATGTATTGAGCTATTGGTTGGAAGTAGAGATATATTACTTGCAACAAATTTCATTAAAGAATAAATATACTGAGAAGCAGTGGCCAGAATACAAAATTCCTTGAACATTATGTTCTTGAATTTACACTGCAAATGATTCTTATTACATCCCTTCGCATGCTAAAAACTTTTGCTTGATATGATGAGCTACCCCAGAATATGATTCCATATGACAGAAAAGAATGAAAGCAAGCAAAGTATGCACAAATTTTTTTTGTGTTTATATCTCCTACATCTGGCATCATTCTCACCTCAAATACAGACTTGTTTAGGTGCTTCAGCAGTTCTATGGTATGCCCTTCCCAACTGAATTTATTATCGATTTATAATCCCAGAAATTTAACACTGTCTACCTTTTTGACATGTATTTCTTTGTATGTTATACACATGCTGGAAGGAAATCTCTTACAGATTCTGAACTGCATGTAGTGCATCTTTTGAAAGCTTACTGACAGTGCATTAGCTTTAAACCATTTATTAATGTCAGTGAAAATTTGATTATCAGCCATTTCCAAATCTGTACTTGACTTGCTACTTATTGCAATGTTTGTATCACCTGCAAGCAAAACAAACTTAGCATATGGCAATGTAATAGATGAGATGGAACCTTGAGGAACATCATATGTAATTAATTCCCAATCATATGAAGACTGAGTGCCTACTACAATGGCATTTCACAATGATACGCTTCATTTCCTGTTAGATAAGACTCAAACCATTTTACAAAATTGTTGAGGCTTTCGTGGCCACTTGTTGACAAACTGCCTATTGGCTTCTGTCTCGGGTTCTTCGGCCGACGTTCATCTAATCATTAGATGAACGTCGGCCGAAGAACCCGAGACAGAAGCCAATAGGCAGTTTGTCAAACCATTTTGTAGCATTGTTGGGGACACCATAATTTTCTAATTTGCTTAAGAGAATGCTATGATTCACACAGTCAAAGGCTTTTGACAGGTCACAAAAAATGCCAAAAGCCTCTGATTTATTATCTGATGAATTAAATACATTCCCACAATAAGTGTAAATAGCTTTCTCTATATCAGAATCCTTAATAAATCCAAACTGTGACTTGGACAATATATTAGCTGCAGTCAAATGCTTAAGGAGTCACTTGAACACAACCTTTTCAAATATTTTTGAAAAAGTGAGGAAAAGTGAAGCCAGTAGTAGTTTGATGGTGTCTCTTTATCACTCTTCTTGTAAAGAGGCTTAAATTAAGCATGTTTTAGCCAGTCTGCAAACATTGCACTGATAAGGGATTGATTAAGGAAATAATTTAAGATAGAACTCAACTCGCAGGAGTGTTCTTTGATTAACTTCATTGACATGTTATTATACCCAATAGAATACTTAGATTTTAAGGATTTTATGATGGATGCTACTTCTTTGGGAGATGTGAGTGTGATTTCCATTTTAATGAAGTTATTTTTAAAGACAGGTCTCAGATAGTCCATTGCACTGTTCACTGAACCTGCTAGCCCTTGTCTGTCAGTAACAGAAACAAAGTACTTGTTTAAGAGATTAGCACATTACATGCACTTGTTACCAATGTCTCATTTATTTTTAGAGCTATCTGTTCCTCTTCTTTTTTGGCCCAACTGTCTCTGTCTTCACTGTATCCCATACAGTTTTTATTTTGGTGCCTGATATAATTATCTTTTTCTTGTAATCAAGCTGCTTTGAGCTCTGGATTAATTGCTTCAATATTTTGCAGTATTCTTAGTAATGCATGACAACGCTAACATCAGACCTGTTCCTAGATAGTAGATACAGTCTCCTTTTCCTCCCACATGATATCTTCATTCCTTGTGTAATCCATGGTTTATTTTTATTATTTCTCTTTGATTTGAATTACCTTTAGGGGAAAACAATTTTCAAAAGTGGAAGTAACTTTGTTAATGAATGCTTTGCATTTTCCATTTGAGTCAGAAGTATTGTAAACATCTATTCAGTTCATGTCTTTGAGCAATATCCTAAAATTCTCAGTTTTTGACAGATTTATTACACTCCTGTACTCAGATTTAACAGATTTTTTATCCTGACAAGTTTCAACATTTAACGCAAGATGCTGCACGTCATGATCAGATACCCCATTTATTATTGGTTTTGTGATATTACTTTTTTTCCTGGATTTGTGTACTAAGGTATTATCAATAGTAGTCTCAGGGCATTTACACATCCTAGGTGCAAAGTTCACAGTAGGAACTAAATTGAATGAAAGTGTTGCTGATTGCAGTAATTGTTTCCTAGATTGCAGTAATTGTTTCCTAGATTTGTGAACTAAGATATTATCAATAGTAGTTTCAGGGCATTTACGCATCTAGGTGCAAAGTTCACAGTAGGAACTAAATTGAATGACAGTGTTGCTGATTGCAGTAATTGTTCACTGACAGAGCTTTAATATCATAGTAAAGCAATAAAAATCAACATGAAAAGGATGATTTAACCATGTACATTAAAAAAAAACATACAAACCCTCTACTGATGTAAAATTTTGTACACAAACATACACTGTAGCTCCAACTGTGTTCTGTTGTTTGCAGGAAGACAGTAAAAGAATCTGGTGTTGTAGTTAACATTTAAGGATAAAAACTGAATAGTAATTTACTTGTTTGGGAGTAAACTAGATATACAATTGGATAGCTCCAACAAACTGGAAGACAAAATGATCCACTAATAATAATAATAAGTTATGTTCTCACATACCACCAAGCCAAGTGTTGTCTTTTTAAAGGCAGACTAAAATTCCCATATTACATCCCTCCTAGATCATGACATCTCTTGCCCCAAAGCAGGAGATAATCGAAGAGCTCCCAAAACCAGCTGCTCTTCACCAACACCTGCTCATTGAGCAGGTGAATGCCAGTTGACCTCGAATGGTAGTATATTTCCTTCAGGAGGTCCATCAATCTGGCTTTCTCAGCCTTATGCAACAACTTGGCTCCCAACCTCCCTCTCCTCTATGAGGTCAGGTATCAAATTGTTGCACAAGGCTCAAAAAGACAGATTCATGGACATCCTGGAGGCGATGTAGATATGCTGCTATCTGAGGTCATCTAGCATTCACCTGCCCAACCAGCAGGTGTTGGTGAAGAGCAGCTGGTTTTGGGAGCTCTTCGATGATCTCCTGCTTCAGAGAAAGAGACATCACAACTCAGGAGGGATCTAATATAGGAGTTTTTTTCTTTATTGACTTTTGATTCCCCCCCCGAAAGGGGCGGGCTGGCAGCAGTGTAGTACGCCGCTCTTCGGCCTACAGACTTTGTTAAAAAGATGAAGAGAATAAATAATAAAAACAGGCGATAAAATCAGAGACTTAAATGGGAACATGGCGAAAGAGAAATCGTGGAACTTAAAACAGAGAACAAAGGGATGATGATGCAAATAAAATACATACGAAGCAGACAGGTAAAATAATAGACAGACAATTAAAAAACACGGCGACAGTCTAGTTTCTGTTCGCAAAAGACCCAGCGACAGCATGGTTTCTATTCGCAACACTAGAAAGTCGAAACAACACTGAACATTCATTGGAACACTGCACTAAAAAGTTGGCAAATGTGACATACAACAGGCGAGAGCAGGTAGGGGGAAACTGGACAGATGATGGGAAAATAAAAAAGGGGGGGAAGGAAAGGGAAAGCGAAGGGGGGGGGGGAGGAAGGAAAGGAGCCAATGGAAGATGAGGACCCATAAGAGGGGGGGGGGGGCTGGGCAGATGAGACAGGGATTGGGAAAGGCAGAGGAGGGGAATACAAAAGGACTTGGGGGGGGGGGAGGGGAGAAGGGAGGTAGGAAGAGGTTTGGCGGGGAGAAAACAGGATGGGAAGGGGGAAGAGGGAGCCCAGGGAAAGGACGAAGGAAAGGAGGGGGGGGGGGGGTGAGGATCAGAGTTGATAGGAGGGATAGATGGAGGGAGAGAGGGCATCATCCGGGAGGGGGAGTTGATGGAAGCCACCTTGGGAAAGGAAATGAAGGGTGTAGAGATGGAGGGTAGGGGGAACACAACAGTGAACACATGGCAGCGGGCAGGGACGGGAGAGTAGAGGAGCAACCAGGGGATGAGGGGGATCAAGGCGGTGGGAGGTGTAGAGTATGCAGATATGTTCGAGGAATAGGAGTAGATGGGGGAAAGGAATGAGGTCATAGAGGATTCGCATGGGGGACGGGAGGCGTATACGGAAGGCGAGGCGGAGTGCATGATGCTCAAGGATCTGGAGGGACTTATAGAATTTGGGGGGGGCAGATATCCAGGCAGGACTGGCATAACAGAGGATGGGATGGATTAAGGATTTGTAGGTGTGGAGGATGGTAGAGGGGTGCAACCCCCATGTCCGGCCAGAGAGGAGTTTGAGGAGTCGGAGGCGGTTGTGGGCTTTGGATTGGATGGAGCGGAGATGAGGGATCCAGGTGAGGTTGTAACAACAACAACACTGTACTATTGTACATATAATTTCTTTTTCTTCTGATTTTCGATAAATTAGTGTAATCGATATTATGATTTCATTTCTTTTCTTTTCATGTCATTGTGTTAAGAAGACTGTAAACAAATTTCGATGTGAATGTTAATGTTTATGTCAAATGTCAAACAATATTTTAACAGAATTGAAATGTAAGAAACGTTGAATCTGTTGTAAGATGTTAAAGTCGTAATTGTGCATCTGGTCCATACGTAGGCAATGTATTAGGATATGTAGAATGCAAAACCTCTGGTGAATACCCTGTCTGTAGGGGAGCGGTAAAAGGTGGATGGCAGGCGAGCGCGGGAAAATGCACACGGGCGCTGCACGGCATAACGGGCTCAGCAGTAGTCGTCGGAGTTGGGCATTGGTCTGAGCAACACGTTCTGGATCGAGGAGGCTCTCCTGGAAGACTTGGTTTCATTGAGCCTTGGATGTGCCGTTCCGACGACTAAGCAGCATGGCAAAATTCCATAGGCACTAAATGGAAAAGTATCGCGACGCTATGAAGAAGTAAAGTGCCGGTACATCAAGAGCCATTGCTGTGATTGTATGTGTGCTCTGTGCCTTGTCATCTCGCCGCCCGCCAACCGCCGCATCGATACGAACAGGTTGAAACTTTCAGTACTGTATTCGTGTGGACCAGTGTTACTTTGTTCTATACTGTTCAATAACAACTTAAATTTTACCAGAACTGTCCTATCATTTAATTATCCTCACAACTAACCTAGACAGGGTCCTTTCCACATGTTGTGCAATCCGAGTGTCCCGAGATGAAAATTTAAAGTTTATGTTAATAATAATTACTTGTAGACCTAGCTATGTTAGAATGATGTTTAAAGAACTGTTTAGTTAATGAATCTATAGGTAAATAACAAAGGTCTGACAAAGTGGGAAGATAAATTTGAAATTGGTTTAGTAATGAAGTTTAATTATTTTGAGGCAGATATAATGGTAATTAAATGAGCAGGAAATAAGCTAAAAAGAGTAGTAACTCATATAGTGGAAATTTTGAGTGCTTAATGATCTCAATAAATTAATTATTTTAATACAGTGATCGTAACAGTTTCAGGGTCCCCCCCCCCCCCCACCTTCTTTCTTATTCATTTGAATTCTGAAGTGTTCTAAACTGATTAGACTAGCAAAGTTAAAGCCAGTACAAAAAAACAAAAATTTATCAGTGTTTTAAATTTATCAAAATTGACATTGTGTGTGTGTTTCGAAAGTGCTATTTCTAGGGTAACCTATGACCGATTTTAATCAGATCAATAGACAGTATGAAGTTTCGTAGTAAACATTATAGTGTAATGTTGTGTATTTATGGTTTATCCATATTGGTACAGAAAGTGAAATTATCAGTTCAGTAGATTTTCTGGTTCTAAAATTTACCATATTATGCAGTGTTACTACGTGTTGTTATGCTCGAACGTACATCAACTTGTACAGGGAAGAAACTCAGTTAATGCCTAATTAGGCTGGCGACCGTATTATTAACAAATTGGTAACATCTTCTGTGTTGTTTCTTGTCCGTCCTGACGTGTAGTTGCATTTCGGACTTGATTGACGTATCATTGTTATTACTGAGTGGGTGTAAGTCTGATTTGCCTCCATTCAGGTACACGCGGTCAATTTCTATACAAAAATCCTTTCTCTTAAGGTGAAGCCCGTCAACTTACTATAGTACAGGCTTTAAGGAGTATCGTGTGCCCGAGCGCAGCGTTACAAGGTGATGGTCAGTGGTGAGGCCAAGGTAGGTGAGGGTGGGGGTGAGGTGAACAGGATGGGTACAGACAGTAAGGGAGAAATCTAGGAGCTGTAAGGAGAGAGTGGTACAACCTACGATGATTGCCTGGGTCTTGGAAGGATTGATTTTCAGGAGCCACTGGTTACACCATGCGGCAAAAAAGGTCAAGGTGATTCTGGAGAAGGCGTTGAGACCATTGGAGGGTAGGAGCGAGGGCGAGGAGTGCGGTGTCATCGTCATATTGCAAGAGGTCTACTGGAAAAGGGGGGGGGGGCATTGGGGCATATCTGCCGTGTACAGGAGGTAGAGGAGAGGAGAGAGGACAGAGCCCTGGGTCACACCTGCAGAGGGGTAGAAGGTGTGGGAACTGGCATTATGGATGGTAGCATAGGAAGGGCGGTGGGAGAGGAAGGAGGCCATCAGATGGATGTAGTTGACAGGAAGGGCATAGGTTTGGAGTTTAAACAGGACACCAGGATGCCAGACACGGTCGTAGGCCTTTTTGACTTCGAGGGAGACAAAAATGGCGGAGCGACGGGAGTTAAGCTGGAGGGATAGGAGATGAGCGAGGTGGAGGAGGTGGTCATCGGCAGAGAAGGAAGGTCAAAAGCCACATTGGGTGTTGGGGAGGAGGTGGTTTTGGTGGAGGTGGTGATGGATGCGCCGGATCAGGATGGATTCCAAGAGCTTGCTGAACACCAATGTGAGACAGATAGGACGATAGGAAGAGGCATCAGATGGAGGCTTATTGGGTTTGGAGAACATCAGGATATGGGAGGTTTTCCACAGGTCAGCATAGAAGCCAGTGACGAGGATGACATTGTAGAGGGTGGCATGGACTGAAAGGAAGGAGGGAGGGCAGTGTTTGAGGTGGTGGTAGGTAATGTGGTTGTGGCCGGGAGCAGTGTTGCGTTTAGTGCGGAGTGTTATGCTGATGTCCTGAATAGTGATGGGAGTGTTAAGTTCAGATGGTGGTGTGTGGCCCAAGTACTGGAAGCTAGGAGTAAGGGAAGGAACAGAGGTATTCGTATGGTCCATGATGACAGGGGAGAGGGAATAATCAAAGTGGGGATCATCTGGGATGGAAAAAACATCAGAGAGGTGAGAGGCAAAGCGGTTGGCCTTACTGAGGTTGTCAGGAAAGAGATGGTCATCAAGGAGGAGAGGGTACTGGGGGGGGGGGGGGGGTGGGGCAGTTCCCAGTAAGGTGGTGGAAAGCAGACCAATACTTGGAAGACTTTATTGGGAGCGTGGTGTTGAGTTGTGTACATGTCTGGCACCAGACACGACATTTCTTCGCAGTAAGCAGGTTGCGGATGTGGTGTTGTAATTGCCGGTGGCGGGTAAGTGTGTCCCGGTCACGAGTGCAGAGAAAAGAGTGGTAGAGGTGGTGGGACTCTCGAAGGAGAAGGACGGCCTGTGGAGGCAGGGCAAGGCGGTGAGGGTGGATGGCTTTGGTGGGGATATGGGTGGCGCCGGCATCAGACAAGATCTGGTGCAGGACGGCAGCATTGCAAGAGATGTCATCAGGAGATTGGAGGGTAAGGTAGTGGCCTTCAACCTGGGTGTGAATGGAGTTCTGGTAGGCATCCCAGTTGGCATGGGAGTAATCATGGACAAGTTTTGGAGGGATGTTTTGGAGGGATGTTTTGGAGGGAAGTTTTGGAGGGTGAGGAGCGGGGCGGGGATGGTGACCACTAGAGATAGTGAGTAGAACAGGAGCATGATCACTGCCAATGAGGTCAAGGACATCTGTGGTGACGCGCCAAAGGAGATTGGGAGAGGCAAGGACCACATCGGGAGTAGTGTTGGATTCGGGATGGGTGTGCTGGGGGAGGGGAACCAGGTCTCCCTGGAGGTGGTGGTGGTGGTGGTGGTGGTTAGTGTTTAACGTCCCGTCGACAACGAGGTCATTAGAGACGGAGCGCAAGCTCGGGTTAGGGAAGGGTTGGGAAGGAAATCGGCCGTGCCCTTTCAAAGGAACCATCCCGGCATTTGCCTGGAAGGATTTAGGGAAATCACGGAAAACCTAAATCAGGATGGCTGGAGATGAGATTGAACCGTTGTCCTCCCGAATGCAAGTCCAGTATGCTAACCACTGCGCCACCTCGCTCGGTCTCTCCCTGGAGGGTGGTGATAAACCGATGACACCGCTGGAGGTCGGCAGGATCACGGCTGTGGATATTGAGGTCAGCAGCAACCATGTAGGTGGGGAAGGTGCGGTCAATGTGGGCCAGGAAATCGTATGGGATGGTGGTGCAAGGGCGGACATAAATGGTGACACAGGTGACGGTAAGGGTGGGGAAGAAGAGGCTGAGGGTTAGATGCTCGGCAGAATTGTTAAGGAGAGGTTGGGTCTGGACAGGGAGGTGCATGAGGTGGCCTATAGCAACTCCGCCATGTGCCAGAGGGTACGGGTTATCGGTGCAGTGAAGGGTGTAAGGAGCTGTGGAGATGGAAATATGGGGTTGAAGGAAGGTTTCATTTAGGACGAAAGCATCTACGCGATGCTAATGGAAGGTGTGGAGGAAGAGGTGTTTGTGGGTAGGCAGGGAGCGAATATTGTGGTACAGGATATGGTAGG
Source organism: Schistocerca nitens (assembly GCF_023898315.1). NCBI lineage: Eukaryota > Metazoa > Arthropoda > Insecta > Orthoptera > Acrididae > Schistocerca > Schistocerca nitens. The sequence goes on from NC_064620.1 coordinate 450,458,630, forward strand.
GTTGTTGTACCATGGGAGGAGAGAGTTAGACGAGGGTGGTGAGGGGGGTGAAGGTGAAGTGGGCCTGGTTGTGTGAGTAGGTGGCATAGGTGGTAAGATGGAAGATGGAACGGGCAGCGAGGGTGATTTGGGAAAGGGTGTGGGAGCACTGGAAGGGGTGGATGTTTTGGAGCACAATGGTGATGAAACGGATGATGTCCTCTGCAGTAGGTGGAGGCCGGAGCGAGTTGTTGGGGTGGATGGGGTCATCAACAGGATGGACAGGGACAGTGAGCTCAGCGGTGACTGGAGGAGGTTTCGCTTTACACTTTGAGGAGTAGGTAGGATGTGGTTTTTTACAGGTGTTGCAAGAGGGGGGAGAGGTGAGATTGTGGCAGTTCTTGTGGAAGTGGGAAGCTTTGCAGTGGGGACAGGTAGGGGGATTCTTGCAGGCAGTGATGGTAACATAGGAGGGGTGGCGGGAGAGGAAGGAGGCCATCAGATGGATGTAGTTGGCAGGAAGGGCATAGGTTTGGAGCTTAAATAGGACACCAGGATGCCAGACACGGTCGTAGGCCTTTTCGAGGTCGAGGGAGACAAAAATGGCGGAGCAGCGTTGCCAGCGGTAGGATTGGACTGGGGAATGGGAGGGGTCCACCGTATGATGGCAATTGTATATGAGGGCTCCCTCAATGAGGAGGCGTTCAATGGAGGAGGAGGATTAGGTGAATATCCACATTAGACAAGTCAGCCAAGCATCATTAAAGATGCGATGGGCCGAGCGGATTTCGATTTTGGGCCGGGAGTTGAGTTCCACTAACACCTCAGCCTCTGTGACCATGGGGCTAAGCTCCGTGATCACAGCGGTGAAGGTTGGTGGACAGGGAGGTTGAGGCTGATGGGGAGAGGATGGGGTGTGGTAGGGGGTGAGGGTCACACGTTGGCCAAATTGGATACGTGGGATGCGGGAGAGGAGATCAGAGTGGAAGGAAGCATTGGGGGATTTAATGAGGACTGAGTCCTTGCGAAGAATAAGAAGGGAGATGGGGGCATTGGCATAGTATTTCTGGATGGCCAGGGTGAGGGTGCAGGCATCAAGGAATTGTGGGTCAGGATTGGAGAGGACAAAGGTGTCTCACTTCCATGTAAATATCAGAATAACTGTAACCAGTAATGAAATGATAGGCATATCATCATGAACCTGACATATAAAGCTATAAGTAATGCAAAAATGATTTTTTTTTTACCAAATAGTGTCTGTAAAATCGTTCGAGAAAGATTGTAGGGAGTGTTCCTCAATTTTGTCATCGCTGAGCAGCTGAAAGTTGGAAAACGCTGTCACCCTCCCCTTCCAAACAAACAAATGAACTCATCCAGTTTTGGATGAAAATTGGTCATACCAATATAAAAAGATGAGTGACGACTGCAGTGGAGCTCCTATATGACATGGCTGCTTTCACAGATGGCCTGGCATCTGATGGGGTAGCAGAAGCCCATGAGAGGACTGGAATAGTAATTGCTGGGTGGATAGATTGGGCAAGTCTTGTACTTGGGTCTTCCACAGAGATATGAAATCTGTGGCAAGGGGTTGGGGTTGGGAGTGGCATAAGGATGGACTAGGAATTTGTGGAGGTTGGGTCAGTGATGGAACATCACTTTAGGAGGGGTGGGAAGGCTTTTGGGTAGTATGTTTCTCATTTCATGGCATGATGATAGATAACCAAAGATCTGACAAATGATTTGGTGCAGTTTTCCAGTCCGGGGTGAAATTTTGATGATGAAGGGGGCACTCCTTTGTAGCTGGTACATGGGGGAGGTGGGAGGATTTGGGGGTGTTTGGGCCTGTGAAGGCCTTTATGAGACATTCAGCATACTGGGCTAGGGAGCAGTTTTCACTACAGATATGCAGTCTCTAGGTGACCAGGTTGTATGGAAGGAATATTGTGATGCGGAAGGGATGGCAGCTGACAAACTGCAGGTACTGTTTTGGTGGGTTTAATGTGGACAGTGTTGTGGACAGAACCATCAGCAAAGAGGAGGTGAATGTGCAGGAAGGTAGCACACTGTGTTGAGGAGGACCAGCTGAAGCAGGAGGGAGAGAAAGTGTTGGGCTTGTGTGTGAATAAAAATAGGGTGTGTAAGTTTAAGTGTCTGTTTGGGTGAATGTGGGTAGTTCTACTAGAGAAAGTGAAAGAGCTCAAAAGCTAATGTGACTACTGTCTTCTGTTGTGTGATTCTGTGCACCACACACCAGTCAGCTGTAGGAGAGTGGTTGCCTTTCATTTATTTTATGTATACTGTGTGTTATACATAATTTTAAATAGGTATGCATAGAAATCACTTTCAACTGTATACTTATAACCTGATTTGTCCAAAGTCTTTTGAACTAACTCCCTTTGTAGAACCAATAAAATATAGATTAAAATTAAGTTGAGTTTAAATAGAAGTTTTTACAGCTTACAGTCTGTTACATTGAACCTTTACAGTACCTGATCAGCACACTTCTCTTGACTTAAAGCTAACAGTCCATTAATCTACTCACATTTTATTTTCACCTCTAGGTGCTAGTGATTATAAATTTTCCATGGTAAGTATTTGCTGACTAGATGCTTTAAGGACGGAAAAGATCCAAAATGGTTTAATAACAAAATTCAGAAAATGATGATGAAGCAGAGAGTGTCACACTCTTGGTTCAAAAAAGATGCATGAATTAGTAGAAACTCGTGTGTCTGTAAAAAGATCAATGTGCAAAGGATACAACTTCTACTGCCATAACATAGCAAATACTTTCCTGAGAACATGAGAAAATTCTGGTCCTATGTAAAATTGTTAGGCAGGTCAACGACTTCTATCCAGTCACTTGTTAACAAGTCTGGTGTGGCAATAAAGATAGCAAAAGTAAAGCTGAAGTTTTAAATTTTGCACTTTAAGAAATCATTCGCTCAGGAAGGTGTAATCTACCCCCTCCTTCCTAGTTGCAGCTATTGTCTATAATAAGCAAAGTATTTTCTGACGATTTGACAGGAGTAAGATTACAATAAACATTTTAGTTTGCTTATCTTTTCTTTTAGAATTGGCTCCAGCTCTTCTTGTCTAGGGGACTGATCCTTAAAGCTGAAATTTTCACATTTTAGGCCCTTATGGTTGAATTGATCTAAATAATTTAGAAGATTGTTGTTGCTGAATTTTTGTTAATTTATTTTGTCACATTTTAGTATATTACACAATCTTTTGAATTTACATGTTAACAAAGCCAAAATTACATTGTTTGCACAAAACACATCATTATGTCCAATCACACCAGAGGAATGCTTACAACTTCTTCACTCTGCAGTAATAACAATATTTCAAAGGGTTCACAATTTTTCTTGACAGCTGACTTTTATCAGTTTCAATTATTATTTCATAAATGAATTCAGAAATAATTCAGAATAAGAAACAGTACTAGATTGCATAATTAATAATAGAAATTTTAAGTGTGCCAAATAATTCATAATTTCAAATGTCTCCAAAAATAAATAAATAAATAAATAAATCTGTACATTCAGAACTAGTATTTATAAATCATAACATCCAAAATAATAATTCCTACTCACAAATTTTAGCTTAAAATATAACATATTGTGTATAAAATTATATGAAATTTTTCAGAAAACCAGCTGAGATAATACTGACCTGTCCAAAATTATATTACGGGTGGTATTGACTACTACTGTCGAGGAAAAGTAATACTAGAGGAGAATGTCCATTATAATATCCCCCTCACATAATATGGAAACAATGTGTTTACAATATTTTGTGACCTACTATAAGGTTTGCCAAACAGTGTACAAAATTATGCCAAACGATAGAATGCAGATGTATAGAAGAATCTGATACATAACATGTTACTGAAAATATAAGAAAGGTATCTGCTATACAAATCATAATCTATACGTATGTGAGGACATGGCATTTAGATTTTCAGATCTGTGGAACATTCTGTCACAAGACAAATGATTCAAAGTCAAAACTACAACATTACAACACCAAACTATAGAAATACGTGCAGAGACAATGTAAAGTACTAGAATTACAAATTGCAAGTTTAGATCTATAAAGTCACACCTTCAAGGCCACCAAAAGAGAGGAAAAAAAATTCAGAGCCTAAGTGTACGATGAGTGAGCTGACTCAAAAAACTCACAACGATGGGTACAGACCAGAAGAATATACTCATTCACAAGTCGGAGTATTGCACAAAATCAATCAGCCACATAAACCAGAGTATGTAAGGATATGTTGATCCATGAAAGTAGAAAATAATGAAAAAATATTACGGCTCATGCTTATGGTGTAGGGACTGACCCATGAATCCAAACCACTCTGGGTACACACCAGCAGAAATGTTTTGACACAACAAAATGAATAAAGTTCATAATTATATATCAATAAGTTCAATCATATGTAGAGAGTAATTATAGGAAGTATCTAGCCTCAATCAATAATTGCACACTCTCCTTGAGCACACACACACACACACTGGTGTGATGACCAGGGTTTCCCAAAACAGAGTTAAGCATGAGTTTGCACACAATTAAAGTTCCGATGAGATACACTAATGCAGTAATCAGAATAGATACAGGTAATATCTTTGAATAGTGACATAACTGAGTAGCTTGAGAACCAAAATCAGTGTGTGAAACCAGAAATGTATACATCTTGTTATACAGTATATACTCTATTTATGATCACAATTGTAAATGTCTTCCACACTGTTTGCTAATTGTTCACACAAACTAACCTTGTACATAGAAGCCTAGAAGATTCATTTATGACTGATAAAAAAAATACTTACTGAGTGTTGAGATTAGAAAATACATTGAAATGTGTGACTACTAACATAATAGTACCTAATTTTATCAGATTCTGATACTTATTTACAACATGGTTCATAGAATGTACTCTTGAACTCTAAGTTTTCACATTTTTGTGTTGAACATAACAAATCATCAGTCATAGAACATCAATCTTTCACAGCAGTTTTTAAAGTTACATATTGTTTTGGGAAGTTAATCCCCACTTGAAAAAACATACATTTATGTGGAATAACACTGTCCATAGCAGTGACTACTTTTGTAAACAAATAGTTCTGTGAATTCTTCATATAGGATAATTTCTTGGCTAACAATTAGCAAATTTCAGTTACAAGACTGATATAGTTGACATATGCTTGAGTACATTACCCAGCACCTATGATCTCTTGCAAGTCGACTGGACCAGCAAGGGTGCAGCCATACAGGAGTGTGGGATTGGATTCACCCACACCTTTGAGTTTCCTCCCTAGATTTCTCATCACATGCTCCATCAGATAAGTAACTTCCTGCCTAACTTTCACATGAATCCTGGAACATTGTTTTGCGTACCAAGTAAGTTCAATACCTCCCTTACATCTCACAGCATATGTTTTGCCTATCTATAATGAGAAAAATAAGTGAACAGGGTTCATGTCAGAACAGATTAAAAAGTGTTCACATATGAAACTTATAAGATACTATTCCTAATATTTACAGTGCATATGAATAAAACGAGTCTTCACGCAATTTACCCCAACACCTATGACTTTACCCAAAACAGTTCATGACAATTAATTTTAATTATTCTTTGCAAAGTACAGAGGAATAATAATAATATGTAACACTAATAAAAAAACTCCTCCCACACAGGCCATGAAGGCCCAAAGGTACCAACTGGCCGCTGTGTCATCCTCATCCCACAAGCGTCACTGGATGTGGATATGGAGGGGCTTGTGGTCAGCACACCGCTCTCTCGGCCGTATGTGTTTCCGAGACCAGAGCTGCTACTTCTCAATCAAGTAGCTCCTCAGTTTGTCTCACAAGGGCTGAGTGCACCCCGCTTGCCAACAGCGCTCGGCAGACCAGGTGGTCACCCATCCAAGAGCTAGCCCAGTCTGACAGCGCTTAACTTCGGTGATTTGATGGGAACCTGTGTTACCACTGCGGTAAGGTCATTGGCATGTAACACTAATAGCATTCTAAAATAAGAAATTTATTACTAGATATTTAATGGAATTGTCCCATTTCAAAATTGTAAAAGGATCTACTCATTTATTCACATGTCATATGTGTATCAAATTCTAAAGCACAAACCTATTACAAAACTTGATTATATAGTTGTATGAACCTGTAAATATAGCGTGTATTTTCTTCCAGACTAGGGATCACTATGCACCCATGTTCAAAGGTCTTGTCTTCTATACTAAAAATTAACAGCACCTGAGATTTTACCAATTTGCTTTGCTTACTAGTAGTTCCTTTTATCTTTACACCCACAATGGACATTTCCACAATATTCTTACTACACCTTATCTTGTCTCTAAATTGTTCAGATATACCACAAATTGAGTATCAATCAAACAGTTGCCTTCCCAGTGACCAATCCTAATTTTACTGTAAGGACACCTAAAATCTGAATCATCCTCTCTGTTGTCAGACACTTCATGCAAAAGATCACTTTCAGTTTCATAAAATGCTCCATGCACACAATCTTCACAAGGTTTTTTCAACTTTACAGGTATCATGAAATTACTTTGAATACTCATGTTGTCAAGTAAAGACTGAACACAATGAACAGATCCCATGGCACAACTAACATCACTTGTTACAGAAGGAACACAACACACATTACTGTCAAAATTACACTTCTTGCTTGGATCCTCTTTCATTCATTCCACCAATTGGGATACAAATTCTGACTAACCACAGACACCTTATTCCAGAATGCACCTTTATCTAAGTTATCATCATTCTGGTCTCAAAACAAACTTAAAAAAGTTTTCATCTTTATTCTCCAGGCTCATAGCTACCTTACCCTTACTGTTTTGATCATTACTCTGCATGATATTAATGAAAAACTGTTTTGACTGGACTGCTATTCCATGACCCTCACTTACATCATTACTTCTCTTACCTGTATTGTCAACATCATTTACACGTAACTCTGAAACTTCATTATCCTTAAACTCCACAAATATCTGTTACTCGTCATCATCATCATCATCATCATCTTCCTCCAAAATTTCTTCATCAACAACATCACTGACAATACAAGTCTCATCCTCATCAAAGTCACTTACCTCACCTACATTTATTTGCAATAAGCCAGAAGTCAGACTTACCAAACTCAGTTACTTCCCAGCTCTCATTCAAATCTACATAAAAAATACCACCTAGTTCCAATCCAATATTTTCATTGCCTAATTTACAAACATCAATAACACTGTTTTTTGACCAAGAGAAGAAATCATTAGTACATACTACATCAAAATTCCCACTACTCTCACATTCTGGTTTGTGATTAGCACCTAAATCATAATTAAATAAAGTATCCCAAAACTTTTGATCAAAATATAAATGAGAAATCTGATATTCCTTCTGTTCAATTTCAGATACATGTGCTCGATCATTAATACTGTTATTATTGTCTAATTGCAAGTCTAACTTGGGGGTCCTGTGCTTGTTATGTTTCCTCGCCTCAAAATTGTGGACCTTCATTGAGGTGAACTGCCATTTCCTGAGTAGTTACTTCTATGGTCGTTTCTTCTATTACCTGTGGTTGTCCCCATTATTCCTATCCTGCTGATGTTCAGAATTTCTCTCTCTATTGACACTTTGATCCTGATAAAAGTTACCATTATCTCTGTTTCTGTGATTCCTCCCACTGTGATTTCTATCATTCCAATTATTATGGTACATACTTCTTCCTACTGCCCTATCTAGCCTGTCAACATATTGTAAAAACTGTTGAAGACAATTGTCAGGTCCATGTACTAAATCCCACTGCAATCTTTCAGGTAATCTCCTTTTAAGTGCACCAGTCAAGGTCATTTCGTCAAATGGTTTGACAAGATGTGCTAATTTTTTTTAAGTTGGTTCTTACAAAACTCTTTCAAAGTACCGTCCCTATTCCTATAAGTAGGACCATTCAGATATACACTTTTGATTTCCCCTGTTCAGCTTTTGACTACAATTTATTTAAAAAAAAATTCTCAAAGCTCTGAAATGTTTCCCACTGACTTAAATTTCGATTTATGTATGATTGAGCTTCACCTTCAAGAAATCTTTTAACAAATTTAATTTCTTTTTATTATTATTCATGCCTCACACATAACTATCTCTTTAATGGTGCAGAAAATCCACTGGATGTAAATTTTCCGATGGAAAACTTTTGATCATGTTGGACCACGCAGTACCATTATTTGCATACAGATTTTTGTGAATGAAAATTTCCTGAACTGCTGAAATTTTTTGATCTAAAACAGTTACATTGTTTTCTACATTTAAAATGTTTTGATTTAAACTGTTGATATTTAGTTGACTTTTTCCCCTAAGGCCTTCTGTTCAACTCTGATGTCATCAACGTTCTTTGATTGTGTCACTGACTCAGCTACAAACTCATTTTCCAAACCAATAAATCTATTTTCTAAGATATCAGCTTTTTCATTCACACTTTTTAACCCCTATGACTGACAATTTTGTAACTCTGAAACTTGATTATTAAGTTTATCTATCTGATCTTGTACTCTGAACATTTTACTATTTTTTTATATTCTTATTTCAGTTAACTAATCACTAACTACCCTAAATTTGCCCGTCCGGTTAGTCGTGCAGTCTAATGAACGGCTTTCCAGATTGAAAAGGAGTGCCTGGTCCCTGGCACGAATCTGCCCGGTGGACTTGTGTCAAGCCAGCCAGTCTGTGGATGGTTTTTAGGTGCTTTTCCAGCCGCCTCGGCAAATGTGGGCTGGTTCCCCTTATTCTTCCTCAGCTACACTATGTCGGCGATTGCTGTGCAAACAAATTCTCCACGTACGCGTACACCCCCATTACTCTACCACGTAAACATAGGGGTTACACTCGTCTGGTGTGAGACATTCCCGAGGTGGGGGGTGGGGGGGGGCACATTCCCGGGGGAGGTGGGGCATAGAGGGCCGAACTGCACAATAACCCTGAAAGAGTGGTTTGGTGTGGGGCAGCGGAGGAGTGAAGTAGTGGACTGTGGTAGTCATCGTGACATTGTGGATCACTGCAGCTGTGGCGGGGATGGAGCCTCTCCATCATTTCTAGGCCCCTGGTTAACATACAATACAATACCCTGCATCTGAAATTGTTATCTGCCTTCATTTCCTCTAGTTTTGCCAAAATTAACTGCAAAATATCAGTTTTTACCATTTCTTTATTGACTATGATGTCATGCAGGTCAAACATGCCCTGACTGAATCCTAAACTTTCATTTCTACTGCACTTTTGCTTTTGTCCCTGTTCATTTTGTTAACAAGCACACAAGTCCAAAGACAAATTAACTTCACAGATAGTTTGCACTTATCTTTCCTTTTTGATGTCCCTGGTTCTAGTTGTAAAGTCCTCTTCACTTTCATTTGACCCAGACCGTCATTATTGACAGTGCATCATCTCTATTTATATGATTTGCTTAGTTGCTCAGCCTTCGGTTCTTTGGGTCATGTGATCAAAAATTTATTCATACATAAATTTCAAAAATTAGCAAAATAAAGCACTTCCAGCGACAAACAAAACTTTATTAGTCAATTAATCACAGTTGAGGGCCACACTTGTAATTTACCACCTCCTTCCTAGTTGCAGCTATTGTCCACAATAAGCAAAGTATTTTCTGAAAATTTTACAGGATTAAGATTACAATAAACTTTTTAGTTTACTTATCTTTTCTTGTAGAATTGTCTCCAGTTCTTGTCTAGGTGACTCATCCTTAAAGCTGAAATTTTCACATTTTAGGTCCTTATGGTTGAATTGATCTAAATAATTTTGAAGATTGTTGTTGCAGAAATTTTGTTAATTTACTTTGTCACATTTTAGTATATTACACAGTCTTTTGAATTTTCACATTAACAAAGCCAAAATTGCATTGTTTGCCCAAAACACATATGTCTGATCACATCAGAGGAATGCTTACAACTCCTTCACTCTGCAGTCATAACAATATTTCAAAGGGTTCACAATTTTTCATGACAACTGAATTTCTATTAGTTTCAATTATTATTTCATAAATGAATACAGAAATGAACATAATAAACAGTACTAGATTGCATAATTAATAATAGAAGTTTTAAGTGTGCCAAATAATTCGTAATTTCAAATGTTTCTAAAAAAAATAGTTTTAACTGTACATTCAGAACTAGTATTTATCAATTATAACATCCAAAATAACAATTCCCACTCATAAATTTTAGCTTAAAATATAACATATTGTGTATAAAATTATATGAAATTGTTCAGAAAAACAGCTTAGATAATATTGACCTGTTCAAAATTTGAAAAATATTACTGGTATTGACTACTAATGTTGAGGAAAAGAATGAGAGGCATTTGAAAAGTCCGCGCAAAAATAAAAACTACTTACATGTTTGGGGTAAACCTTTTTTTATTTTTCGACATAGTTTCCTTTTAGACTTATACACTTCGTCCAACGCTGTTCTAATTTGTTGATCCCTTCCAAATAATAGGAATTGTCCAAGTCTGCAAAATAGCTATTAGTTGCTGCAATCACATCCTCTTTTGAATAGAATCTTTGTCCTGCCAGCCATTTCTTCAAATTGGGGAACTAATAGTACTCCAAGGGAGCCAAGTCTGGAGAATAGGGGGGATGTGAAACGAGTTGGAATCCCATTTCCAATAATTTTGCGATCACAACTGCTGAGGTGTGTGCTGGTGCATTGTCGTGATGTAAAAGGACTTTTCTGCGGTCCAATCGCCCACATTTTTCTTGCAGCTTGGTTTTCAAATGGTCCAATAATGATGAATAATATGCACCTGTAATAGTTTTACCCTTTTCCAGATAGTCAATGAGGAGGATTATCCCTTGCGAATCCCAAAAGACAGTCGCCATAACCTTTCTGGCCGAAAGAATGGTCTTTGCCTTTTTTGGTGCAGATTCTCCCGTGGTAACCCATTGTTTAGATTATTGTTTGGTCTCATTAGTATAGTAATGTATCCATGTTTCATCTGCAGTGACGAATCAATGCTTAAAGTCATGCGTATTCTTCCTGAACAGCTGCAAACCATCCTTGGAACACCTCACACGATTCCGTTTTTGGTCAAGTGTGAGTAATTGAGGAACCCACCTTGTGGATAGCTTTCTCATGTCCAAATGTTTATGTAAAATATTATGTATCCGTTCATTCAAGATGCCCAAAGCACTAGCAATCTCACGCACCTTAACTCTTCTGTCATCCATCACCATATCATGGATTTTAACAATGATTTTTGGAGACGTAACTTCCACAAGGTGTCCAGAACGTTCAGCATCACTTGTGCGCATATGAAAACTCCAAAAATTTTGAAACCACTTATAAACTGTTCTAATCAAAGATGCAGAGTACTGTAATGTTTATCAAGCTTCTCTTTACTCTCCTGAGGTGTTTTGCCTTTCATAAAGTAATGTTTAATCACTACACAAAATTCTTTTTTGTCCATTTTTTGACAATCACTCAACTTCCTTGATTCACACGAATGCCAAACACAAAGAAATAGGCCAATATGGCTGAACCTTGGTGTGCATTCTTTCCAAAGGTGCTACTAACTAAACATGACCTCGATACGTGCTGGTGGTGCCATCTCGTGGACTGTGCACCGACTTTTCAAACACCCCTTGTAATGCTAGAGGAGAATGTCCCGTTACATAGATAATACCAATATGCCATCATTTGACTGTTGTACAGACTCCCTTATCGAGGACATAGAAGTAGGCATCTCAAGCCTAGAGAAGTAACTGAAAGAGTTGAAAAGCACCAGATCCAGATAGAATCCGATTCAGTTTTACAGAGAGTACTCTATGGCATGGGCCACTCCCTCAACTTGCATTTATCATGAATCTCTTACCAATACACTGTCCCAAGCAACTGGAAAAGAGTGCAGGTGACTCCCTTATATAGGCCAGGTAAAAGACTGGATCTGCAGAGTTACAGACCAATATCTTTACACAGATTCACTGCAGAATTCTTAAAGACATTCTGAGTTGAAATACAATAAAAACTTCCATCCACAAATTAGCATGTATTTAGAAAACAGCACTCCTGTGAAATTCAGCTTGCCCTTTTCTCACATGATATCCAGCAAAACATGGATGGCAGGCAACACATGGATTCCATATTCCTTGATTTCTGGAAAGTATTTCCCATGGTGCCCCACTGCACACTTTTAGTGAAGGTCATGCATTCGGATTAGGTTACCAGATATATGAGTAGCTCAAAGACTTCTGGCATAATAGAACACAGTATGTTGTTCTGAGGAGCAATTGCTCATCAGGAGTGCCCAGGGCACCACCGTTATTCTTTATACATGCATAAATGGTGTGATGGAGAGAGTGAGTAGTAATTATTGTTTGTTTGGTAAGGATGTTGGGTGTATGAGAAGGCACCATTATTAAGTGACTGTAGTAGGATACAATAAGACCTCTACAAGATTTCTAGCTGGCGTGGTGCTCTAAATGTATAAAAATAGCAGTTCAAGCAGATGAGTAGGGAAAACAATCTTCTAACATTCAAATAAAGCATTATCAGTGTGCTGCTTGACATAATCACATTGATTAAATACATCTAAGCACAACAATGCAAAGTATATGAAATGGAATCAGCAAGTAAGAATGGTAGTAGGGAAGATGAATGGTTGACTTTAGTTTATTGGGAGAATTTTAGGGAATTGTAGCTCATCCATAAAGGAGACCGTGCTAGTGCAATCAATTTGTCTGTACTGCTCGAGTGTGTGGGATCCCCATCAGAACTGATAAATGTAAATGTCGTGTGACTAGGGCCTCCTGTCGGGTAGACCGTTCGCTGGGTACAATTCTTTCAATTTGACACCACTTCTGTGACTTGTGCATCGATGGGGATGAAATGATGATGATTAGGACAACACAACACCCAGTCCCTGAGCGGAGAAAATCTCTGGCCCGAGATCTCGAACCCGAGCCCTTAGGATTGACATTCTGTCGCACTGACCACTCAGCTACTGGGGGCAGACGTCAGGATGGATTAAAGGAAGACATTCAAGCAATTCAGAGATCTGCTGCTGGATTTATTACCAGAAGGTGTGATCAGTATACAAGTATTGCGGAGATGCTTCATAAATTAAAAAGGGAATCCATGAAGAGAAAAAGATTTTCTTTTCATGAGACATTAGGGAAGGATGGAGAAGGAAGTTGGCTGTGCCTTTTCAAAGGAACCATCCCAGCATTTGCCTGGAGTGATTTAGGGAAATCACGGAAAACCTAACTTAGGATGCTGGACGCGGGATTGAACCGTCATCCTCCCGAATGCGAGTCCAGTGTGCTAACCACTGTGCCACCTCCCTCGGTTTTGTATAAGGACTGTGATGATAAGATAAGAGAAATTAGAGTTCATATGAGGGCCTATATCCAGTTGTTTCTCCCTTGTTCCATTTTCAAGTAAAACAGGAAAGGAAATCAGTAGTAATGGTACAAGGTACCCTTTGCCATGCACCTTGCAGTGGCTTGTGGAATATGTATGAAGATGTAGCTACAAACAAATTTTAGCTATTCTTAAATCATTCACTTTGAAATCCAAACTTTGTTTATCTTTCAGGAATACATTCACAGATGCAGCATTTGAAAAAGTATAGAAATCATCAATGTATAAGACTATCAAAATAACTAAAACTTTTTCCTTAAGGTTCTAATCTATGCATTTTGTAACAAAAACAGTTTCAAACATTACTCTAATTCCACAATGTGGATGATTTTTTAACCCACACATTGCCCTTTTTAATGTCAAAACATTTCCTTTATCATTATAAAGTTCAGACTTTTAAGGTAGTTTTAGAAAAATTGCGTTTCAGAACACCAGACAAAAAATCCATCTTCACATCAAGATGTGTGATGTTTTAAGCTAGTTCAACACATAATGCCATTAATGTGTAGAATACCTTGGCGTAGGAGAAAAAAGTCTCATCATAATCAGTTCTAGAGAATCCTCTTGCCATTAACTTAGCATGATACTGCATTTTACTCTCAATGTTGAATTTTTCTTGAACACCCACTCTCACACATCATAAACATATAATTTTCAGAAGGTGTCTTTCCACAACGATTAAAAATTGCAAAAGTAAAACCATTGTATAAAAAGGGCAATATACATGAAGTGGGAAACTATAGACCAATAGCTTTATTATCGGTATTTTCAAAAGTAATAGAGACAGTCATGAAAAACAGAATTACAAATTACCTCAAGAAGTTCAATCTATTGTCTATAAACCAACACGGCTTTCACAAAGGAATGAGTACAGAGTCAGCCATCACTCAATTCATTGAAAATATTGTAACGGGGCTAGATAAGAACAACAGTACAATAGGAATAAATTTGGACCTCTCAAAGGCATTTGATACTGTCCAACATGATATCCTGCTAGACAAATTAGAATATGTCGGTATACGAGGAGTAGCTAAAAAGTGGTTTCAGTCATATCTCCATAATAGGAAACAGGTAGTAGAAATTGCAACAACAAACAGTAAAAACCAAAGTATTGTTTACAGATCGGATATTCAGACTGTGCCAATTGGGGTACCGCAGGGGAGTGTTCTAGGACCTCTCCTATTTCTTCTTTACATAAATGATATCAAGATTCCAGTAAATGGTACTCATATAAACCTGTTTGCGGATGACACAAACATTGTAGTAACTGACATAAACCGGGTATTGCCAACATCTGCAACCAGAGTTATAGAATATTTGCAAAATTGGTTTGAAGTGAACAAATTAACCATAAATATCTCTAAAACTAATTATATCCATTACAGGAAAGCAAAGTCACACTCTGATCTAGATCTCAGAATACAAAATAAAGAAATTGTGAGAGTTGCTACCACAAAATTCTTAGGTGTACATATAGATGAAAATTTAGACTGGAAATCCGATATCCTGTATCTCTCACATAAGTTAAGCTCTGCTTGCTTTCCTTTACGTGTTATTAGCTTTGTATGTAGTAGGGAATGTAGCAGAGCTGTTTACTTTGCTTATATACATTCTGCTATTACCTATGGCCTCACCTTCTGGGGTCATAGTAAGAAAAATCTCAAAACCATCTTCACTCTACAAAAACGAGCTGTTAGAATAATTACCAACAGTTCAAGGCTAACTCCTTCAAAGCAATTATTTAAACAGCTGAATATTCTACCCCTACTGTGCCTCTATATACAGAAAAGCGTAATTAATGTAAAAAGAAATATTAACAATTTCCAATCCAACTCGGATCTACATACTTACAACACAAGAAAGTGCAATGACATTCATATAAAAAGAGTTAACAAGGCTTTGGCGCAGAAACAAACAAACATACAAGGAAGCAGATTGTATAACAAACTACCGGTAAAGATAAAATAAATAAAAAAATTGTCTTCATTTAAAGAAGCAGTATTCAAATTTTTAATGACCAACTGCTATTATAGTGTAAAATAATACCTGGAATAGCTTCATACTAAACAATTATATTTATGTACTCTGTGCCAATAGTAATTTTTATCTGACTGTTGCTATGATCTAAATAAATAATATGTACAAAACTGCTAGAATTTTATGTGTTATATCTAAATATCAACTGTGTATTCCATGTAAAAAGTCTCTCATACATCAATGTAAATAATCAAAGTTGTACATGCTATTTCAATGTGATCTGATGTTATGTAGTCTACTATGCACATCTGTATTTTGTATAGTATTGTTCACCCTATATGTGTGTATACATATACTATGTATTTTTTGACAAAATCCATGCAATGTACATTGTCTCTGGAAGAAAAAACTACTACTACTACTACTACTACACCCACTTACAATGCATGACACTAGCATTTTCTGGAAGATTTAACAATTCACAAGCATCACTGGCTCCAAAAACATGCATCCATTGTCCATAGCATGTCTTCGTTCTTCTTCATCAGGTCTAGAAAGGGCCTCCTGCACAGTTGTTGTGTCCTCAATTTAATCCAAACATCCAGTAAGAAAAATAAGTCTCATAACCACAAATCTATTTTGTTTGAACTGCACTTGTAAACTTCTCATCTGTTGCACTTCATCTTCCTATATTTGATTATATGTTTCTTTCTCTAACTTAACTGACTCCTCTGAAGGATTTTTTTAACTTATTTTATTTATCCTCCATTGACAATAAATACTGTATGAGTGTTGTCCAAATATACATGCAAATTTTTGTGAAATGATTTGAAAGAAATAAATCGAATATATAAAGGAGGGTCAGTATTGCTATGAATGGATTTGTTACAAATAGTTTCAGGAGAGTCAGCCCCTCTGTTCCCATGGTCTTGTCAAAGAGGGTGGGAAACTGCCACAAAAGGGCAGAAGAATCAGCAATGATTTATGGTGTGAGGCTGCAGACAGCAGTGAAAACCACTGCATTAAAGACACAATGTGTGTCCTTAGGGCATTTGGCCTGTAGTTGAAAAAGTGTCACGATATTCTCTCCATTGGCAAAAGATTCTAGATTAGTCCCCTATTCAGATCTTGGAAGAGGACTGTCACGGTGGAGGTGACTAAAAGGAAAAAATGGAATAACCAAGGAAGCGATAAATTCTATGAGTCGGAGAATGGAATGTCAAAAGTCTGAACATAGTAGGAAAGCTAGGAATTTGGAAAAGGGAAATGCAAAGGCTCACTATAGTTGTAGCAAGGGTCAGTGAAGTGAAAAGGAAGGAAATAAGGATATCTGTTCAGACAAATGTAGGGTAACATCAACAGTAACAGAAAATAGTATAACAGGAGTAGGATTTTGTTATAACGTCAAGTTCAACAAATATATTTCAGAACTACACAACACATATAAGTCACAGAGTAAGTTGACAAGCAAGACATGTGTACACGTTAGCATTCGAATGAGCACTGAGTCCCAGTCTAGCAGCCGCTGCTCGGCTGGCCGCTTACGGTGGCGCAGCTGCTGCATGGCTGGCAGACAGCGCCACACGTAGAGGACGCGTGTAATTGTGCGGCGGTGCTTTGATCGGCGAGTCACAACACTTTTCCCCCCTTTGAAATTGTTGCACTGGTCTTGATGGAGATGTCCTGGAGATGGCTAACGTCCATAGGCATTGTTTGACTCGCCGTAAAGTCTCGAGGAGGCGGCTTCCCGTACGGACGAAAGTGTCCCCGATGATAACGGGTAGAGATGACAGGAGACGTAGGAGTCGAATCTGCTGGGGCCCCCTGCACCAATCTGCCCGTTGCGGCAAGTCCAGTTGATATGACAGGAGACATGGTCGATGTGTCAGCATCCGTTGGAGGAGGAGGCGAGTAGATTTGCTCTGACAGAGGATGGTCATCCGGTTCCTGCATGGGCACGTCTCCTGGTGGCGTCCGTTCTTGTGCTGGCATCGCGATGACGGTGAGAGGGCTGCATTGTGAGTATTGAGAGATGCCAAGATCCTGAGCGTCAGGCAGAGCCGAAGGTGGTGTAGCGGCATTCGGAACAGGCGTCGCTGGCACACGAGGCCGAAGCTGGTCCGAATGACGCACAGCAACACCCGTGTCCATCTGGATTTCATACAGGCGTCTGCCACGGTGTCTTAAGATGCGACCCGGGCTCCATTTTGGCCGCCTGCCATATCCCCGTACCCAGACGAGGTCGTCGGCGGTGAACTGGCCAAGGGAAGGCACCTGCAGCCGTGAGGTGGGAGGCTGCAGAAGATGAAGTAGCGTGCGGGGCTGTCGGCCATGTAAGAGGTCAGCCGGGCTGTGGTCGCCCATGGGGGTGAAACGGTAAGAAGCCAAAAACTGGAGAAGCGCTTCATCAGCAGCAGAAGAAGTCAGAAGTTTCCGCATCTGAGCCTTAAATGTGCGGACCAGTCGTTCAGCCTCACCGTTGGATTGTGGATGGAACGGCGGGGCCATGACATGCATAACGCCGTGACGGGCACAAAAATCCGCAAATTCGGAAGAGGCAAATTGCGGACCATTATCAGTAACAGGAGTAGAGGGGAGGCCTCCCAAAGAAAAAATGCGGGCGAGAGCACTGGTGGTTGCCACGGTGGTAGGCGACGTGCAACGGACAATGAAAGGAGTTAGAGTAGGCATCAATTACGAGGAGCCAATAAGTACCTAAAAAGGGTCCCGCAAAGTCAGCGTGAATGCGCTCCCAGGACTTCTCAGGCGAAGGCCACGGTGACTAAGATGACTTCGGGGCAGCGGCCTGTGACGCACAAGGGCCGCAGGCAGCGACCATGTGTGCTATTTCAGAGTCGATGCCAGGCCAGTACACATGACGGCGCGCCAGAGATTTTGTGCGAGACACACCCCGGTGCCCTTGGTGAAGGAGGTGCAAGACCGAAGCACGCAAAGACTCAGGTACCACGACATGTGGCGAAGCATTGTCAGTGGAGAGGAGGATAACACCATCCCTAACCATGAGGCGGTAGCGCAAAGCGTAGTAGTTCTGCAACGGATCAGAAGTCTTAGCGGACGGGCGATCTGGCCAACCCTTCTGAATACAGCGTAAAACCCGGGAGAGGGTAGGGTCAGAACTCGTAGTAGCCGCCAGCCTGTCCCCAGTGATGGGGAACCCGTCCACAACCCGCTGCTCGGCAACATCCAGGTGGAAACACAAAAGTTCGTCCCTATCGAATGCCTGATCAGGATCCATGGGAAGGCAAGACAGAGCATCAGCATTTGCATGTTGAGCCGTTGGCCGGAAATGAATCTCATAATTGAAACGAGACAAGTAAAGAGCCCAACGCTGGAGGCGATGTGCAGCCTTGTCAGGAAGTGACGTTGACGGATGAAACAAGGAAACAAGTGGTTTGTGATCCGTAACAAGATGAAATTTTGAGCCATAGAGAAAAACACCAAACTTATGAAGAGCATAAATAATGGCCAAAGCTTCTTTTTCAATTTGAGAATACTTTTGTTGGGCATCTGTGAACGTTTTGGAGGCATAAGCAATGGGTTGTTCCGAACCGTCAGAAAAACGGTGCGCCAGGACTGCACCGACCCCATATTTAGAGGCGTCTGTGGCAATAACAAGATGTTGGCCAGGTCGATAAGTAGCCAGGCACGGGGCCTGTTTCAGCATAGTCTTCAGTTTCTGGAAAGCCACATCGAATGACGCGGACCAGTGAAAAGGCATGTTTTTATGCAACAGGCGATGCAACGGCTGAGCCACCGAAGACGCAGATGGTAAAAACATGTGATAGTATGCTATTTTCCCCAAGAAGGCCTGCAGTTCCTTAACAGATGTAGGGCGAGGAAGGGCATCGATCGCAGCGACAGTTTGCTGAAGCGGACGAATACCATCCCGAGAGAGTTGAAACCCCAAGTACGTGATAGATGCCTGAAAAAATTGTGATTTCTGAAGATTACACTTAAGACCGGCAGTCTGTAAGACATGAAAAAGTGTGCGGAGATTTTGAAGATGTTCTTCAGTGGTGGAGCCAGTGACAACAATGTCGTCCATGTAATTGATACACCCAGGGACAGGGAGCAATAATTGTTCCAAGAATCGCTGAAAGAGAGCAGGGGCGCTAGCAACCCCGAATGTCAAGCGTTGGTATTGATAGAGGCCGAAAAGCGTGTTAAGGACCAGAAACCGCCGGGAAGCAGCGTCGAGAGGAAGTTGATAAGCTTCTGACAGGTCAATTTTAGAAAAATACTGGCCTCCAGCAAGTTTAGTGAACAATTCTTCAGGACGGGGCATTGGGTAAGTGTCGATGAGGCATTGAGCATTTACAGTGGCTTTGAAATCGCCACAGAGACGAATATCACCATTTGGCTTAGCAACGACAACGACAGGAGAGGACCACTCACTGGAAGTGACCGGAAGCAAGACCCGTGAAGTAGTGAGACGATCCAACTCCCGTTTTACCCGATCACGAAGGGCCACAGGAATGGGCCGAGCCCGAAAAAACTTAGGCCGAGCAGTGGGTTTGAGCGTGATATGAGCTTCAAAATTGTCTGCATGGCCTAACCCAGGAGAAAAAGGGACGAAAATGTCGCCAAGGAATCCAGTTTAGCATAAGGAATAGCATCAGAGACAATATTGAGAGGGTCATCTATGGAGAACCCAAAAACGCGAAAGGCATCGAAACCAAAAAGATTTTCTGCGTTGCTCTGGTCAACCACAAATATGGGAACAGTGCGAACGACGGATTTTTAAGATACCTCAGCAGTAAACTGTCCCAAGAGAGAAATCTTCTGTTTATTGTACGTCCGTAATTGCCGAGTGACAGGTGACAGGAGTGGAGAACCCAGCTGAAGATACGTCTGAGAATTAATTATAGTGGCAGTGGAACCGGTATCCACTTGCATGCGAACATCTCGACCAAGGATTTGGACAGTGAGGAATAACTTCCCTGAAAGGGAAGAAGTGCAATTGACAGACAACACAGAATCAGAATCAGCGTCATGTTCGTGAACATCATGTATGCGGTCGGATTTGCAAACGGAAGACACATGACCTTTCTTTTTGCAATTGTGACACACAACCCAACGTTGGGGATAATCCTAGCGTGAATGTTTCGTAAAACACCGCGGACATGAAGGAAGTTTCCGGGGGTTTTGCTACAGTTTCTTAGCGGGTTGTTTACGGCTAGGCCGAGGCTGCGCTTGGGAGCGCACTGCGGCCACGTCGGCCGGCGGGGACGCGCCGCACGCGTCGTCAACAGCGCACAGAGGTTGTATTTCCCCGACATCACCCCACGCCTCTATTTGCGCCCCAGCGGCGCGAGAAATTTCAAAAGACTGCGCAATGGAGAGAACTTCATCTAGAGTCGGATTCGCCAACTGAAGGGCACGTTGCCGAACTTCTTTGTCGGGCACCGACCGGATAACAGCATCCCGTACCATGGAATCGGCATAGGATTCTTTGTGAACGTCAGTAACTGAGGCCGTGAAGTTCAGCAGCCCAAGCGCGATAGGATTGATGTGGCTGTTTTTGACAACGATAAAAGGCAACACGAGAGGCTACCACATGAGTTTGTTTTTGAAAATAGAAGTGAGCACATTTCAGCAAAGGACAAAGATGCAGGATCCTGCAAAGGAGCCAATTGCGACAACAACCGATACATTTGAGGTGAAATCCAGGAAAGGAACAGAGACTTACATGGTTGTTCGTCCGTGACATGAAATGCCAAGAAGTGCTGTCGAAGACGTTTTTCATAATCAGACCAGTCTTCCGCCGTCTCGTCGTAAGGAGGAAAAGGAGGTACAGCCAACGACGAGAAACGCCCCGCATTTGACGCCGCGACGAAATCGCGAATCGCCGCTGTTAGAAGTGTTTGCTGTTCAAGGAGATTTTGCAATAGTTGCTCGACAGTAGCCATGGAACCCTGTGGGTCAACGGTGAAAAGGAAAAATCCACTACCTCGTCGCCGATTGTTATAACGTCAAGTTTAACAAATATATTTCAGAACGACACAACACATATAACTCACAGAGTAAGTTGACAAGCAAGACATGTGTACACGTTAGCATTCGAATGAACCCTGAGTCCCAGTCTAGCGGCCGCTGCTCGGCTGGCCGCTTAGGTGGCGCAGCTGCTGCATGGCTGGCAGACAGCGCCGCACGTAGAGGACGCGCGTAATTGCGCGGCGGCACTTTGAATGATCGGCGAGTCACAACAGATTTGTTATGAACAGGAAAGTAGGACCAAGAGTGAGCTACTGTGAAAAGTTCGGTGATAGATTTTTCTCATCAGATTCAACAATAAACCAATGCTGACAATGATGGTTCAAGCCAATGTCACAAGCAGAGGATGAAGAGATAGAGGTATTGTATTAGTATATTGAACAGGTAATTCAGTTTGTAGAGGGAGACAAAAATTTAGTGATCATGGGGGATTTGAATGTGATTGACAGGGAAGGTATAGAAGAATGGGCTAAGGAAGAATACAGGCTAGGCAGTGTGAATGAGAGAGGAGAAATGCTAATTGAGTTCTACAATAAACTACAGATAGTGATTGAATCAGGTGGAGACAAGGATTTGTGGGGAGTGAAGCCAAAATAAATTTTAGCACTTTCTTACGATAGGACAATACACAAAAACAACATTAGCTGAACAGTTACACCATGATCTACTAAGGAATCTGATAATCACACCATAAACCAATATATCATAGAAATACTGTAACAAAGCTTCTCAAAACCAGTTAAATGATATTATGTAATATTTGACTTCTTTAAGCATCAAAATTTTAAATTAAGCCCAATACCGTCAACAATTTTTAATGCAAACAAATTTGAAGAATTCGTGTATAACATAAAGGCATTAATACACTCCTGGAAATTGAAATAAGAACACCGTGAATTCATTGTCCCAGGAAGGGGAAACTTTATTGACACATTCCTGGGGTCAGATACATCACATGATCACACTGACAGAACCACAGGCACATAGACACAGGCAACAGAGCATGCACAATGTCGGCACTAGTACAGTGTATATCCACCTTTCGCAGCAATGCAGGCTGCTATTCTCCCATGGAGACGATCGTAGAGATGCTGGATGTAGTCCTGTGGAACGGCTTGCCATGCCATTTCCACCTGGCGCCTCGGTTGGACCAGCGTTCGTGCTGGACGTGCAGACCGCGTGAGACGACGCTTCATCCAGTCCCAAACATGCTCAATGGGGGACAGATCCAGAGATCTTGCTGGCCAGGGTAGTTGACTTACACCTTCTAGAGCACGTTGGGTGGCACGGGATACATGCGGACGTGCATTGTCCTGTTGGAACAGCAAGTTCCCTTGCCGGTCTAGGAATGGTAGAACGATGGGTTCGATGATGGTTTGGATGTACCGTGCCCTATTCAGTGTCCCCTCGACGATCACCAGTGGTGTACGGCCAGTGTAGGAGATCGCTCCCCACACCATGATGCCGGGTGTTGGCCCTGTGTGCCTCGGTCGTATGCAGTCCTGATTGTGGCGCTCACCTGCACGGCGCCAAACACGCATACGACCATCATTGGCACCAAGGCAGAAGCGACTCTCATCACTGAAGACGACACGTCTCCATTTGTCCCTCCATTCACGCCTGTCGCGACACCACTGGAGGCGGGCTGCACGATGTTGGGGCGTGAGCGGAAGACGGCCTAACGGTGTGCGGGACCGTAGCCCAGCTTCATGGAGACGGTTGCGAATGGTCCTCGCTGATACCCCAGGAGCAACAGTGTCCCTAATTTGCTGGGAAGTGGCGGTGCGGTCCCCTACGGCACTGCGTAGGATCCTACGGTCTTGGCCTGCATCCGTGCGTCGCTGCGGTCCGGTCCCAGGTCGACGGGCACGTGCACCTTCCGCCGACCACTGGCGACAACATCGATGTACTGTGGAGACCTCACGCCCCACGTGTTGAGCAATTCGGTGGTACGTCCACCCAGCCTCCCGCATGCCCACTATACGCCCTCGCTCAAAGTCCGTCAACTGCACATACGGTTCACGTCCACGCTGTCGCGGCATGCTACCAGTGTTAAAGACTGCGATGGAGCTCCGTATGCCACGGCAAACTGGCTGACACTGACGGCGGCGGTGCACAAATGCTGCGCAGCTAGCGCCATTCGACGGCCAACACCGCGGTTCCTGGTGTGTCCGCTGTGCCGTGCGTGTGATCATTGCTTGTACAGCCCTCTCGCAGTGTCCGGAGCAAGTATGGTGGGTCTGACACACCGGTGTCAATGTGTTCTTTTTTCCATTTCCAGGAGTGTATATACACATAATGTCCATTAACGCCTTGTGTGCTCAAAATTTCCAAGCTGTTAAAATTACAAAAACAATTCTTAACTTTTTATAATTACAAAAAATTTTAAACTTTCAGATCATAATTTAACAACAAAAACAATCAGTTTTTGAAAATATAATGTAACTGGCGATTGGATCATAATTTAAGGAAAATCAATCAAGATAGGCTTCATTAAAAACAAACATTAGTTACTGCTTGACAATTGTTATGCAGTGAACTAATTTACAATGTCATACATAGCTTCTTACAGTATTTTATATGTCACAAAACTTTTTTTTAAGTTTCACAGAGGATGAGCAAATCATTATGTGCCATTACCCTCTCTTTTGATGGACCAGTTCAAATAATTACCAAGTCCATCTCTGTCTCACCTCAACATTGACAAGGTTCCTCTAGCAATACATCGCAAGATACAAGTCAGCTCACCATACCTCGAACTGTCATCAGATTGAAGGGTGTGTACATGAACACACTAGTTTGTTAAAGATATTTTTAAAGAGTCCTTAGGTCAACAGTTTTCTTAATATCCTGTTACACTCCTAACTGAAACACATTTATAAAACAATTATATAGTGCTTTTCATCATGACAAATTCCTTCAGAGAGACTTAAACCTGGAACCCCTGGTTCAAATGGTCACAATACCTCAAATGTTCCAAGGTTGCCAGTGCCATTCTTGACAAGCAATGGGCTCAATGTTGGCACCTGCAGTCTCATCTCATCCATCTCGCCTGTAGGTTCACTCCACACTTCTCTATCACTGCATGCATAGCAGGACTTGCAGTCACTGACCAGAGGCCACTCTCCAACCAAATGTAGTCAATCATATAACATGAACATGGTTCATTCTCCCCCCCCCCTCTCCCCTTAAAGCCAAACCACTTCAGAGAAGAGGAGGCAAGACATAGCTGAGTAATATTTTGCTTTGCTACTCACTGTAAAGATGAAACACTGCGATGCAGGCAGACACAACAAAAAGGCTGACTTAGCTTTTGGCCAAAACATTCTTCAGAAAAGGGAACTCAAACATATTCTTTCACACAAGCATTCTGGACTGAGCTGCTGGAGGTAACAGTCATGTGTGTGTGAGGTGTTCTTGCTTGTGTGAATGAATGTGTGTGTGTTTTCTTTTCCAAAGAAGGCTTTGGCCAAAAGCTAAATCATAACAATCTTTTTGCTGTGCCTGAATGCATGTCAACATGTCATCTTTACCATGAGTAGCAATCTGTCCTTTTCCTTATATTGTTGATATTCCAGCCTGGAGTTTCCATTGTTTGATTTAGCCTTTTTCTTTAGTTTTTTTAAATAATATTAAAAGATCGTATACAGCAAACTTAAAAGAAGCTATATGTGTTACACCATAGAGCACACTCCAGAGTAATTTAATAGCAGAGACATGTCTGTACTCCATGTAGCTCTAATTATCCACTGAATTTATGCAGCGTCTGTGATACATGAACTCTGTGAATTTATCCTGACCCCACATCACATACCAAGAGAGAGACAAGGATTACCAGTTTAATGACTTCACATGGACCACCAATCTGAGCAACATTTTAGTGATTACTTTACCAGCCTCCTTAATAACAGTCTAAAAATTTCTAAATAAAACTCATTCCCAATTTTTACTCTTGTGGGCCATCTGTCCTTGTTATACTTCTCAGCCTCTCTATGATGTACAGCTAATATGTTGGGCCTTGCCTTATGCCATTTTTCTTTGATAGTCATAGGATCTTATGGCTTATGCGCTAAATCATCAATCACCAACAAATTAGACAAGGGAGAATTAGTGGTATATGCCAGTGTCAACTTCACTGTGGAAGTTTTATGACTTTCATGATTAACGGTATTGAATGTGTAACTTAGTGATGGAGTGGATTGATCATATCTTTTTTGATCTTGATGATGATATGCAATCAACACCATACAATAACACTACCTTCTAGTTAGTTCACTCTTTCTGCAAAGAAGGGCTGCATGTAGTAAGGTGTTCTGGCTAACAGTTGATAGTGTGACTAAAGCAAAATTGTCTAAATTCATTGGAAAGCTATGCAGGAACACTATTGTTCATCATGTTTTTGGGAAGACCAAAGCTAGCAAAAATGTTCCTTAAGGCCATTGTACTAACGTCTGCTGTCATCACCAAGTAGGAACTAGCCATGAAAACCTTGAAAATGGGTACCTGTTGCCTTTCCTGCATTATAGTAACGAGTCCAGACAGTCTACAAACAATTTATCCATTGGAGCCTGATCTCTGTTAGATGCTAGCTACCACTGTGGCCTCTCACTTCTGATTTTAAAAACTTGGTATTGCTCCACTAACTCCTGTACATTCTGGTCCATTACTCTCCATGTAAAATATTCCTTGATTTTTGTCTGTGTCTTGTATATAACTAAATGATTAGCCATGACAGATTCATAATAATAACTGAATACTAGGGCCAATAACTCCTTAGGTAACATCATTTTCTCTCTGTTATCATTACACATTAAAATCCATGGAGAAGAAATAAAAACTTTGAGGTTCGCCGATGACATTGTAATTCTGTCAGAGACAGCAAAGGACTTGGAAGAGCAGTTGAACGGAATGGATGGTGTCTTCAAGGGAGGATATAAGATGAACATCAACAAAAGCAAAACGAGGATAATGGAATGTAGTCGAATTAAGTCGGGTGATGCTGAGGGTATTAGACTAGGAAATGAGACACTTAAAGTAGTAAAGGAGTTTTGCTATTTGGGGAGCAAAATAACTGATGATGGTCGAAGTAGAGAGGATATAAAATGTAGACTGGCAATGGCAAGGAAAGCGTTTCTCAAGAAGAGAAATTTGTTAACATCGAGTATAGATTTAAGTGTCAGGAAGTCATTTCTGAAAGTATTTGTATGGAGTGTAGCCATGTATGGAAGTGAAACATGGACGGTAAATAGTTTGGACAAGAAGAGAATAGAAGCTTTCGAAATGTGGTGCTACAGAAGAATGCTGAAGATTAGATGGGTAGATCACATAACTAATGAGGAGGTACTGAATAGGATTGGGGAGAAGAGGAGTTTGTGGCACAACTTGACCAGAAGAAGGGATCGGTTGGTAGGACATGTTCTGAGGCATCAAGGGATCACAAATTTAGCATTGGAGGGCAGCGTGGAGGGTAAAAATCGTAGAGGGAGACCAAGAGATGAATACACTAAGCAGATTCAGAAGGATGTAGGTTGCAGTAGGTACTGGGAGATGAAGAAGCTTGCACAGGATAGAGTAGCATGGAGAGCTGCATCAAACCAGTCTCAGGACTGAAGACCACAACAACAACAACAACAACAACAACATCATTACACACTTGGTAACACAACACTTGATTCTTAATAAAATACCCATTTACCTTTTGGCTGATGTCCAACTGTGTTGTAATATTAATTCACTATCATTACCCTGAGATAAACCTAAGTTCTTAAAAAGATTTGGTAATTTCACCAATATATGATCTACCCTTGTAGGCTCTTTCAGTTTTATGTGAGCATGACAGCACCCAACATGATTGTCAGTTTCCAGCATAAAACATTTGTGCCTGAGACAGAAACAGGACTCCTCTACCACAGATATTACTGCTAGAGCTTCCAATTCAAACACTGAATAGTGGGCTTCTCGTTCGGACAGTACCCTGGAAACATATGCTGTTAGTCTACATTCCCCATTCTCTTTTTGAAAAAGAACAGTAGCCACTCCAGTCATAGAAGCTTTGTCTGACAGATAAACTGTTTTCCAAAATCCCAAACTGCCAACACTGGAGTGTTTATAACCACCTTCTTCAGTCCTTCAAAGGAGGCTTGTGAATCCATGTAATGAAATTTCTGGCCTTTTCTCCACAGTTCATTGAGGGGTGCCACTAACTGGGCAAATTTGGGGATACATTTTCTGAAAAGATTTAACATTCCTGTAAACTTTACAACATCTTTAGCAGTTTTAGAAGGAAGAAACTTATAAATGTTGAACATTCATTCTTGATCAATCTGCACTCACTTCCTCTGACATAGTATCATAAACTAATGTTTGATCATTTCACTGCAAGGCCTGCTTCTCTTAAGTGCTGTAGTGTCTGACCTACATGATCCAAACATTCTCATAAGCAGCACTATAAAGAATGACATCATCTAAGTAATGACATAAAAATTTAAATTTTAAGTCATATGAAATATGATAACTGGGAGAGCACAGCAGCTCCTGTTGCCATCGCAAAAGCAACCATTTCAAATTTGAAAAGATTCTGGTCATTGCAAAACACAGTAATTGCATTTGGCTCTTGAGCCAGAGGAATCTGGCAGTATACCTGGCTTAAGTCTAGAATAGTAAAACACCTGGAAAGCCTAAACCTGCAAAATACACTACTGGCCATTAAAATTTCTACACCAAGAAGAAATGCAGATGATAAACGGGTATTCATTGGCCAAATATATTATACTAGAACTGACATGTGATTACATTTTCACGTAATTTGGGTGCATAGATCCTGAGAAATCAGTACCCAGAACAACCACCTCTAGCCGTAATAACAGCCTTGATATGCCTGGGCAAAGAGTCAAACAGAGCTTGGATGGCGTGTACAGGTACGGCTGCCCATGCAGCTTCAACACGATACCACAGTTCATCAAGAGTAGTGACTGACCTATAGTGACAAGCCAGTTGCTCGGCCACCACTAATCAGACATTTTCAGTTGGTGAGAGATCTGGAGAATGCGCTGTCCAGGGCAGCAGTCGAACATGCGGTCGTGCATTATCCTGCTGAAATGTAGAGTTTCGCAGGGATCGAATGAAGGGTAGAGCCACGGGTCATAACACATCTGAACTGTAACGTCCAGTGTTCAAAGTGGTGTCAATGCGATCAAGAGGTGACCGAGACGTGTAACCAATGGCACCCCATACCATCACGCCGGCTGATATGCCAGTATGGCGATGACGAATACATGCTTCCAATGTGTGTTCACCATGATGTCTTCAAACATGGATGTGACCATCATGGTGCTGTGAACAGAATCTGGATTCATCCAATAAAATGACATTTTGCCATTCATGCAACCAGGTTCGTTGTTGAGTACACCATCGCAGGCGCTCATGTCTGTGATGCAGCATCAAGGGCAAACACAGCCATGGTCTCCGAGCTGATAGTCCATGCTGCTGCAAATGTCATCAAACTGATCATGCAGATGGTTGTTGTCTTGCAAAAGTCCCCATCTGTTGACTCAGGGATAGAGACGTGGCTGCACGATCCATTACAGCCATGTGGATAAGATGCCTGTCATCTTGACTGCTAGTGATACGAGGCCATTGGAATCCAGCATGGCATTCCGTATTACCCTCCTGAACCCACTGATTCCATATTCTACTAACAGTCATTGGATCTCGACCAACACGAGCAGCGATTTCGTGATACGATAAACCGTAATTGTGATAGGCTACAATCCTACCTTTATCAAAGTCGGAAACATGATGGTATGCATTTCTCCTCCTTACACAGGGCATCACAACAACGTTTCACCAGGCAACGGTCAACTGCTGTTTGTGTATGAGAAATCGGTTGGAAACTTTCCTTATGTCAGTACGTTGTAGGTGTTGCCGTCAGCACTAACCTTGTGTGAATGCTCTGAAAAGCTAATCATTTGCATATCACAGCATCTTCTTCCTGTTGGTTAAATTTCGTGTCTGTAGCACGTCATCTCCGTGGTGTAGCAATTTTAATGGCCAGTAGTGTAGGTATGCATATTAGGGAATGATTCTGACTAGGAGTTATTTAGTTGTCTGTAGTCTACCACTGTTCAAGGCCCTTAGAGTTGCAATAAATGATGTATAATTTTTTTTCAGTTCCTTCATACTTGTAGGTGAGAATCTATGTGGCATTTGCTTTATTTGACCCTTAATTTGCTCAGGCATACCTAACCTATAGGTGTGGACATAGCTAAATACTTCTAATAACTTACCAGTTACTGTGGCAGTAGTTTCCTACACTGACGTACTACCGTATCTTATGAACCCTTTATTAGCAATATGACACCAAAATAGATATGCTTTTCCCAGGCAGAACTTAAATGAAAACTGCCTTGCCACCCAGTCACACATTTGCAAAAACTCATAGCCTAATATCAGCTCATTAGATAGAGTTTCAACAACCAATTTCTCTTATTGTCTTCCATTCTGAACCTCCTGCTGCGCCACATTGTAATGAATCATGATCTGATGGAATTCTTCTCAACTACAAAAACCTACAATACCACCTGATTTTTTACTACATTTGACCTTATTTTCATTTGCAAAGTGCTTAATTCATGATTTTGGATGCTTATAAAATTTTCTAGTACTTGGATGAAAATTTGCACGTATGTATTTTTCTGTTTATATATTGAGAGTTACATATACTACGATATTATACCATGAAAACTAGTTTTCCAATAAATGACAGTAAAAGCACATAAATCAGAATATTATCACTTATTCTTACCTTGCAAAGTCATTTTAGAGTTATTCAAGGCAAATGTCACTATTTATATTTTTATTGACTTACAGCTGATATCTGATTCATAACACAAATTCAACAACTTTAGAAATATTTAAACTACTTTTACAATTCTGTAATTATCTGTATTTTTTGTAAAACTCTGCCGGCTGGAGTAGCCGTGCGGTTCTAGGTGCTACAGTCTGGAACCGCGTGACCGCTATGGTCGCAGGTTCGAATCCTGCCTCGGGCATGGATGTGTGTGATGTCCTTAGGTTAGTTAGGTTTAAATAGTTCTAAGTTCTAGGCGACTGATGACCTCAGAAGTTAAGTCGCATAGCAATCAGAGCCATTTTTTTGTAAAACTCTAAAGGAATGTAATGTGTATCCTACATCTATTAAATTGAAATGATGGTAAAACTTAAAACAGAAGTCACCTAAATACTAATTTGATTTACAAAACTTTCTGGAAGCTTCTGGAACAATACACATGCTCTATACCAACCTTTGCTGGAGAAAAGCACATCAGTCACACAGCAAATATGATGATGAACAGGTTGTGAAAGTCTTCAACTACTGTGGTTATGAAAACAATGAATACATTTGTTCTGTATCAATTTGTGATTCCACGTGAAAATTGGTAGTG
The DNA here is from genome assembly GCF_023898315.1 of Schistocerca nitens. Classification (NCBI taxonomy): domain Eukaryota; kingdom Metazoa; phylum Arthropoda; class Insecta; order Orthoptera; family Acrididae; genus Schistocerca; species Schistocerca nitens. The sequence goes on from NC_064620.1 coordinate 450,489,501, forward strand.
TTTGTGACATTGTGGTAATTAGTACTGATAGGAAATAAACCATCAAAATCTGGAAATGAGTTATCACACTTCAGGCATGACATTTCCACAACCCAGACCACACAGTTATCACTGCTCATGAATGTTGATACCATCTCCAAGTTAAGCAAATAAGTAATAGTATCTGAAAATTTCTTTCTTGAACTATTTCTACACCTGTTGCATATGAAGTGGTTCACATCTCGCAACAACGCTATTTCAAATTAACATTTGCGACATTGACAATTAAGGGAGGATCTTTACAGGGGGCTGCTTGAGGTAAGGTTTCTAGACCCTTCTGGCTGGAGCATTAATATGTGTAATTCTTTTTTCATAAGAATACTAAAAAGTGGAATCCAATTATTATGATATTAATGAAACTTACAGAAGTAAAAGGCAGTGACGAACACTTGATTGGAGATAAAAAGAAATTACTCATAGGATGACCATGAATACAAAGGAGTACCCCCCCTCCCCCCCTCCTCCCCCGGAAAAAAAGGAATTATTTTTTAAAAGTCGTGTATTTTCAAGTTGTTCATAAAACAATCTTATCCTCTTCAAAATACTCTCCATTACAACTAATAAATTTGTCCCATTGGTGCTTCCACTAGTGGAAACATTTTTTTAGTCATCTTTAGAAATGACTGACAGCCCCTTCTTGACTTCAACGTAGTCAAACTGGTTTCTTTTTATGTCTCTTTCTCATGTGTGGAAATAAGAAAAAGTCACATAGAGCCAGGTCAGGGGAGTAAGGTGCATGGGGCAGTGGAACCATTCCATTTTTAGCTAAAAGCTGCCTAGCAGAGATGGCTATGTGTACAGGTGATTGTTGTGGTGGAAGACCCAGCCCCTTTTCTACCTGTCTACCGCAAGTCGGGTCTGTTTTGACTGAACCAAGATAACCCACTAATCTCTGACAGTTGATCAAATGTCTGACGATGGTCTGTGGGCACAAGCTCCTGAATTTTTTCAATATTTTCATTGATTCAGGCAGCTGATGGACATCCAGAATGAGGTTTGTCATCAATCGACATATCGCCATTTTTAAATCAAGAAAACTACTCATACACTTGAGTTTTTCCCACAGCATCATCTTGGTAAGCTGTTTTCAACACTAAAACAGTTTCAGCAGCATTTTTACCAAGTAAAAAACAAAATTTCATAGCTGCATGTTATTCACTTAAACTTGCCTCAGAACAAACAAAACAAGAACAAAACAGCACTAGCAAAAACAATCACTGCAAAAAATGGTTCAAATGGCTCTGAGCACTATGGGACTTAACTGCTGAGGTCATCAGTCCCCTAGAACTTAGAACTACTTAAACCTAACTAACCTAAGGACATCACACACATCCATGCCCGAGGCAGGATTCGAACCTGCGACCGTAACAGCAGCGCGGTTCCGGACTGAAACGCATAGAACTGCTCGGCTACAAGGGCCGGCCAATCACTGCAGATGAACAGAACAAGCCAGGTTGACAACAGAGGCAGCAATGCACAAGCTCCACCCACATAAGCTCCACTCACGGCAATGTTATTTCATTTTTGTTTTTTGTACCCTCTCATATATGAAAATAAAGATAGAATCAGAAGACCATGTCTTCAGAGCAAGAGTGATTGTGATTTTTATTGGTCCCTTAAATTACCTTTTGTACAGATATGTACTTGTAACATAGGACAGGTCATTAGGCTTACAATCTAGATAATCTGAAATAGAAAAGTATATAAAATAGCTTACACATTAAATATACATAGGAGCTTTCACAGTATATATATATATTTAATATTACACAATGACTTATGATGCAGTATATTCATAATATTACACGGTACAAAATGACTTATGATACATGATACATACAAAAAAAAAAATAATAATTTTGTGAGATATAATTAGCTTATATTATACATCAGTGGTTCCTAATTATAGTTAATTTCTTTAACACTGATCTCTGTTGCTAGTTCTTTTTATGATGCATGAGATTTATCACTCACAGGATGAACTTTTGATCACTGTTTGCTAATGTAGTCAGCTACACTATAAAATTCTCCTTCTATCAGAAACTTTTTTAGAGTTGTGGGGAACATTTTCTCAGTTTTGAGGTCTTGTAATTCCCTTGGCATTGCTTGTATTTACTTGATGCTAGAGTATTTGGGTCCTTTTTAAAAAAATCTTAAGTATATGTGGACTGCACTGCAGCTGTTTTCTGTTCCTTGTGTTGTGTTTATGAACAGACTCGTTAGTCTCCAGTTTTGTGTGATCACATAATGCACTCACAATGGTCTTGAAAATATACAATGATGGAATGTTAGAGTGTTTAGTTCTTTGAAACAACCTTACACGATTTTTTTTGGCTTCTTTTACAATATAATTTGAATGGCCTGCTTTTGTAACGTGAACATTCAAGCTAAGTGTACAAAAAATCTTTAAACTTTGTATTTTGTGGGGTATTGTGGTCTCAAATATAGCTAAAATGAATGATAGAGAAGCAGGAAGCAAAGCAGCGGATGGGAGGGGTATTAGATGCTAGAGTATTTGGACCCTTTTTAAAAAATCTTAAGTATATGTGGAATGCACTGCAGCTGTTTTCTGTTCCTTGTGTTGTCTTTATGAAAAGTCTCATTAGTCTCCAGTTTTGTGTGATAATTGTAACAATTAAGAAGAAGTGGAAGTTGATAGAAAACTTGACCAAAATGACATTTTAAGAATAATTCTAGGTAGATATGCAATCAAATACTAAAGCTAATAGTGACCATTTTGGAACTGAAATAGAATCCTCTAGTTTAAAAACAGAACTACAAGTTCTAGTGAAAAAAATAGTGATCATTTAGATTCAAAGTTAGAAACATTAGAATCTACAATGAACACCAACAAAGAACTAATTAATAACCAAATCTCAGAATTATGGAATAAGGTGATGGCTCTCTTAAAGGATGTGGATGCAAGAGTAGATGTTGTTGGAATAGTGAAGACTTGTCAGAGAAACTCATGTTGCCTACCATTTGGATCAGGTAAACTTATGCATCAACTTAGAAGTGAAGGAAGAAAAGCTGTTAAGATTAATATGGAATGCTTATGAGAATAACAGGATAGTAAAAATTTCTTGAAAATGCTTGCTAAAATTAGTAAGACCTCCTACTCAAAGTGCTGGAAAAAACTGAAAAACCAAGTAAGTAAAAAGCAGGCAACAAACTGTATTTTATTTTTCATTCATCCCATGTTGAAAAGTAATGAAAACAATGAAGGGTAAGGTGTGGCTGTTAATCTAATGAAAATTGAAAGTGAGGAGCTTTGTGAATGAGGTAAAACAATGAAAATGATTTATTGTTTGAAATTTCTGAGGGAGAAGATGTAAGTGATGAATTAGGCTGTCCATATATAAAAGTCAAAATAGATAGCTGTGAAGATAATGCTTGACAGGAAGTCTAATCTCCAGAGTAACAGAGAAGCTTAGAGGAAGCATTATGAAGGGATAGGATTCTGTTAAAATATCAGTGATGGGGTGAAAATAAAGGGGGTTACAGGATGATACAGAACAATGGTAAAGACTCAAGTGCTATACACTTTTTAAATGGAATATAAAACCTTGGACATGGATATCTAGTGATACCAGAACTGCCAGGGAATTTTCTTCTGGGGATGTATTGGGTAGTAAAAGTAAATGCAACTTTTTATTAGGGTGAAAAGTATAATAATCACTGAAAATAAATATAACACAACATTCAATAAAGATGTGTTCATTCTATACTATGAAATGAGTGGGACCATGTTAGGGAAATAAAAGTCATGAGAGATAATCCACATCTTTTAATGAGATATTTTCAGTCATGGATACAATCAAAATTTTTAGGAACTTGTAAACTGTAAAGTCAATGAGGCTGTTACTTTAAATTCTGAACACAAAGCACATTCAAAAGAAACTTCGAAGGAATTCCAAGATGTATTTTGTGATAAACAAGGTAGAGTCAAAAACTATCATAGCAAGTTACATCTTAAATCACACAAATAATTTTTATGAAACCGTTTGAAATCCCATTTCAAAAAGAAAAGCAGCAGAGAGAGAGATTCAGAAAGTGGAATCATGGAGAATTCTAAAGGGAAGTAACATACATTGTAACAACCTTCTGGTAATTTGTTTATTGCCACCTTTCAGTGCTATGGTCACTTAGAAGAATACTTTCTAAATTGTGGAAAGATTATTCTATTTTACATTGTTGCTTATTGATCACAGAACATTTTTTTATAACACTTGTAGCTTCAGGTCTGTATTTCGTACAGGCCTAGAAACCTCTTTGTTCTGGGTGCATCAATGCTTATTCTGTGTCATGTACTATCCTTGCTACTTTTAAGGGACCACAGTAGATAAGTAAAAATTTTCTGATATCAGCATTCACTTAACTTGATTTTTTCTTTGTGCTAAAGATTAAAAGATTACCAGTTTTGTAAGTTATAGTTTTTCCTTTGTCTTCATGTCTCCTTTTCATTTCTGCTGCTGCTTTTTTCATCACCTCTTTGACTATATTTTTACTTTGTGTACTGATCTGATATAAAACAGCAGACTCTACTTCCTCACAGATGATGTTTCTTAGTTTCTGGTCAAACATCAACTGATACAGTGAAAAACCTAGTTGCTTCATTCCACAAATTATTATTGATTTTTCAAAACTTCCAGTATGGTTAGCCTAAGATGTATGTTTCTTGCTGCACTGTGTGCACCTCAAAAATTCGTTAGGGGGAGGGGGGGGGTGCGGTGCCCCCTAAAAATTTAAGAAAATTATTTGTTATATTATGCTTTGTAAAATGACAAAATTATGTTGGAATTTTTTATTTTTCTTGTTTGACAATGGTTACCTTTTTAAATACATCCAGTAATTAGTTAAAATAAATAATTATTATGATAGTAAGCAGGTTAACTGAAAACAAGTGGTGTTAATCATGATAGTGTTACGGTGCTGCAGGTACACTTAGAATTTGTCCTGGTGCGCGAACCTTCAGGTAAAGTCTGGCATCAGCGGGCCAGCGCTGCGGTCGCGGCAACATCAAAAGGACAGGAGCAGAAGCGCCTGGAATCTTCCACCTCGTGTCGCCTTAACGCTTCGAGACATTATGATGCCGCAGCTATACAAAGTGTACCCTGCTGTCGCAGTCATTCAGTGTGGATAGTTTCATTCAGTGCATGCTGCAGACGTGTTTAGTGTTCCGATGTTAGTGTCTAGTGGACTATTTTATATGACTATATTTGTTTACTTTAGTCTGTTAGTGTATTATGAATTAAGTTTGCAATGGATACATTTGTTACCAAAAAGGCGCGCTTGGAAGTTGATGATACTGCAAGTCAACCTCCAACAAATATTGTTTTGTCAATTGCTTCGTCGTCTTCAGGCGAGAACCATTCACAGCCGAAAGCTGGACAATCCGGTAAGGAAAGTTCATTTCAGAAGTCTTGGTTGATCAAATATACATGGCTAGAATATGAAGCATCTAACGAAAAAAATTTTTGCAAAACCTGAAAAGAGGCAGATGCTAAATATCTATTACATTTTCTTCAAAACAATAAAAAAATAAAAAAAGATGCATTTACTTCCATACGGTTTTCTAACAGGAAAAGGCTTTGGAAAAATTCCATCTTCATAAAAATATGTTTACGCATAAAGAAAGTGTTCTGAAACTAAAATCTATCACTAACAGAATTGAAGGATCAGTTAGATAGTGATATGAAGAAAGGCCGTTTAGCTCTTGAGACAATTTTCACTATCATGCAATTTCTATGCCAAAAAGGGCTGGCAATCAGAGGGCACGAAGATGTAAACTCAAATTTTTTTCAATTGTTGGAACTTCAAAAGTATGACATACCTTAGTTTAAAGATTGGTTAGGGCATTCAGGGTATAAGTGGACATCCCACAATATTCAAAACGAGATCATTGATGTGCTAGGAAAGTCTGTGTTGAGAAAGGTATTGGCTCCAATCAAGAAGCTGAACATTTTTCTATTATGGTTAATGAAACAAGTGATTCTTTGATTCACGGACAAGTGTCATTTTGTATTTGTACTGTCAATGATGCCTTAATCATCGACGAAGACTTTATTGGCTCATACGAGACCCCTAACACTGAATCATAAACTCTGTTTAGTATTTTAAAAGACGTTTTTGCTCGTCTTGATTTATCAATGGATAACTTCAGCGGCAGGGCTATGATGGTGCCTCGAATATGAGAGGTAAGTTCAAAGGGCTAAAAAGTTAGTTTTGGATATACAACCAAAAGCATGTTATGTGCCCCGCACTGCCTATAGTTTAAACTTGGCAGTTGTGGACAGTCTCCGGCATCTTGTGACTAAGAGGGATATTTTTAGCCAAGGACTTTTTAAACACTGTAAGGGACTCCAACAAAAGGATGGGACTTTTCAGAAGCATACATTGTGAGAGTGCCAACGACCAAGCTGGTCTACAACCTCTTTTCCCGACTCAGTGGATTATGTGAACTTCAAGTATCTTGAGAATATTGAAAAACTTTGAAGAACTTCTAGAGTTTTTTGAAACGTTATCTGCAGAGGACAAAACAGAGGCAGGTTACACATGTGCAGGCTACTTTGAGTCAATGTTACAATTCAAGACTTATTTCTTTTTACGTCTTTATTGTCATGCAATGAACCCAGTAAAGGATATCAATGAAAAAATTCAATGCCCTGACCTGGAAAAAATATGTGAGGGCTTGTGGTGTATATGGAAGGTGTGATAGTTTTGAACACTTTTGGGAATTGTGTTTAAAAGAAAAACCTTCACAAGTTGATTATCCTTTGCTTCCTCGGAATCGAATAATACCAAAGAAGTATAAAAACAACGAAGCCAGATCACTGCACACTTTCAAAACCCCAAAGGAATACTACAAAGCTATTTACATTGAAGTTTGTGGAACGGTGCAGTCTTGCATTACTGAGTGGTTTGCTTCAACTGGACTCACACAGGTCATTGCAGTTGAACAAGAGTGCTTGCTTTTAGAAACAGAGTTGAAACAAATTTGGAAAAATCAACGAGTTTTTCAAAAATGACTTAGACATTGAGAGACTGTGCTTACACGTGAATATGTTAGCCAATATCACTAATAAATAACAACTGGTCTTAAAAAACGTGCGTGACGTAAGAAAGTACATTACACAAGAGCCTGCAGTTGGAGAAATGTTTCCGACGCGGTTATCCTTGAAATTTCCCCGGCGTATAAAGGGTATTCCATGTTGTTTCGGGATTGCAGCCACATGATGTCTACTTCTTGCCCGGTTATTTTGGCTGACAACCATATAGCCATCTTCAGGCGATTGTTTAGCACTGCAGATTACTAATTCACGTCGCTAATTTCATTTTAAAACAATGGCCCGGAGACGCATGCGCAGAGGCAGCCGCTCCCTAAGCGACATCTTTCGAGTTACTCGCCCTCTTCGAATGTTGCTCACTGGTAAGGTGTTCTGTAGACCCCAGCCTTCCGCAATCCCAGATCGTTCTTAGCCGACCAGAGGAGAATACTAGTATTTGTAGGTGGTCGGACATTACTTTGACGTGGTGTTTCTTTAAGATTCTTCTTAATTTAGACGCAATATTGCCGTCATATTGGGGGAACGTCCTGGACTTGAACCACTCCATCTCCTATTAATCTTGTGGTAGATAGTCACGTTTCTTCTTCCTTAAAGCTGCGTAGATCTGATGTGGAGAATATCCATTATCTTTGAACACAAATGGTTCAACGCCGGCCGAAGTGGCCGTGCGGTTAAAGGCGCTGCAGTCTGGAGCCGCAAGACCGCAACGGTCGCAGGTTCGAATCCTGCCTCGGGCATGGATGTTTGTGATGTCCTTAGGTTAGTTAGGTTTAAGTAGTTCTAAGTTCTAGGGGACTAATGACCTCAGCAGTTGAGTCCCATAGATCTCAGAGCCATTTGAACCATTTGAACAAATGGTTCAAATGGCTCTGAGCACTATGGGACTGAACTTCTGAGGTCATCAGCCCCTAGAACTTAGAACTACAGAACTACTTAAAAATACTAACCTAAGGACATCACACTCATCCATGCCCGAGACAGGATTTGAACCTGCGACCGTAGCGGTCGCGTGGTTCCAGACGGTAGCGCCTAGAACCGCTCGGCTGCCCTGGCCGGCCTTTGAACACAGATTGCAGGTGTTCCACCTCCTTTACAAGGCTGTCTCCATCAGACGCAACATATGTCCAGTGGACCAACGTTCGAAGGTCGTCCGTTGTTTGCGATGGGTGGTGGAAGCTCGATGCCTGCAGAAACAGGTCTGTATGTGTGGGCTTAGCCGGCCGGGGTGGCCGAGCGGTTCTAGGCACTACAGTCTGGAACCGCGCGACCGCTACGGTCGCAGGTTCGAATCCTGCCTCGAGCATGGATGTGTGTGATGTCCTTAGGTTAGTTAGGTTTAAGTAGTTCTAAGTTCTAGGGGACTGATGACCTCAGACGTTAAGTCCCTATTGCTCAGAGCCATTTGAACCATTTTTTCGTGTGGACTTACGGAAAAAAGGAAGCCCCAACGATCCATCCACTTTCAGACTAACCAAGGCATCCAGAAATGGCAGACAACCGCCTTTCTACACTTCCATCGTAAATTTGATATTCAAATGGTTCAAATGGCTCTGAGCACTATGGGACTCAACTGCTGAGGTCATTAGTCCCCTAGAACTTAGAACTAGTTAAACCTAACTAACCTAAGGACATCACAAACATCCATGCTCGAGGCAGGATTCGAACCTGCAACCGTAGCGGCCTTGCGGTTCCAGACTGCAGCGCCTTTAACCGCACGGCCACTTCAGCCGGCGTAAATTTGATATTCTCGTGGATTGGATTCAAACGCTGCAGAAAGCGCAACAGTTCATCCTCATCGTGGGGCCACACTGCAAAAGTATCATGTATTCGTACATGTCGCCAGAAAACTTTTTGTTTAAGATATGCTGAATTAAGTGCCCTCTCCTCGACGTCTCCCATAAAAAGTTTGCTACCAGATGGGAGAGAGGACTCCCAGTATCAACACTGTCAATTTGCTCAAAATATTGACTGTTGAATAAACAGTAGTGAGCTGTGGTGGAGCCGCTGGCGCCATTGATTCTCTTATCTAGTAGGAGCAGGCATGCGAGTTTTTCTTTGGGTTTTCCTCTTCTAGCCAGTATTTACGCGCGGCGCTTCTGGCTATGCTGGCTTGGTTTTCCGCTCTACTTGGGCGTATGTTCTGTTTGCGAGTCTTGGAGTGGCCGTTACGGAGGAGCGTTGGTTTCTCGCGGCGCTGTGTTATGATTTGAAGAGTGTGTCGGCGGCGGGCTGGTAGTGATGGCCGCCAATGCACTAGCAAGTGTGTATATTGTACTACCTGATGCTGGATGCCTATGTATGCAATGTGGATTCTCGTCGTTTGCTGCTATTAACGGTGGGCATCATCTATTTCTTTGAAGTTGTGTTTGTGATCAATCTGATCGTGATTTTTGTTCATAGCCGGAAACAGTGATTTGCATGTGATTATCCCCGCCGTGGCGGGAATAAGGAATTCACGCTTGGTTCCGGTATATGTTGAGTAGTGCTGTTAAGATTGTAAAGCATTGCTCAGTGACGGGAGCACGAAGCGTGAGTAGCGTGAAGGCTGCACGAGTCATTCTGGGACAGTACGCAAGCCATGTTTAGTGTTAAGACAGTGTGCTTGTAACGTTACTTGAGTATCTTATGATTTATTCTGTGGTCTCCGTTTGAAGGGCCCGGGATTTTGGTCTCTTATATTATGAGTTTTTATGCTTTTGGTTAGGCAGGCCGTTAACTTCTCCAGACTTATGCTCGTTATTGAGATCTGCCTGTAAGTGTAAAGAATTATGAGCTGTAAGAAGTGAGTGGCTTTCCATGCTATTGGTTTGAAGTCTTGCTTCTGTTAAGGGTATTAAATTTAAAGGAGGTGGGGGGAGGAGGTATAACTCTCAAATGAGGGGGTTTGTGTTGTGTCCTTTGGTTTGGTTGTCTGTACTTTGTTTTTTTTTTATGTTACAGTGTACTGCGAGCGGCGAGCACAATCAGTTCCGGATTGACCAATACAGGCGGCGGCGCCTTGACTGAAATATATTCGGACCCCGTTAGCTCGGCCAGCTACGTCTTGGTGATGCTCGGCGCTACTCAGCTGTATGCTTGTCAGAGTCACTGCTCGTCCCGGTTCTTGACAGAAGTTGAGTATTCTATCTCCTAATTATTGGAGATTCCTCTCGTTAATGTTTTCGGGCTGCGCCAAGATGCGTCCCCTGTTCCTAGTAGTTTGGTCACTCGTGTTTTGTGGTGGGTCATGCGTTCGGCTGTGCCCGCTGTTGCGTGAAATTTAAACTATTAAGATAACGGTCTTTTCTGCCTCAATATTATTGTTATACTGGAAAGGGATTCCACGAATGAGTTCAGTGGAATAAGTCACTATATAATTGGTGGAATTCCCTTGTTCTATTATCTATTTATTGGTTTAAGATTCCCATTGAGGTTTTGCTCTTTTACTTAAAATTTGTCATTTAATATTCTGTACTGTTGCTTGTTTTACCAATGGGGATTTAGCCCCGGTAAATTCCTGTTCATTTGGTGGGCAATTATGCTTGTCATCTATATTTATCTGTGATTGTTTGTTATTTAGTTAAAAGGAAGGATCTTCACTTAACTTGTTTCATTCAATGTGGATCAAATAGCTGTGAGCACTGTGGGACTTAACATCGGAGGTCATCGGGCCCCTAGAACTTAGAACTACTTAAAACTAACTAACCTAAGGACATCACACATATCAATGGCCGAGGCAGGATTCGAACGTACTGCGGTTCCACGCTGAAGCGCCTAGAACCGCTCGCCCACAGCGGCCGGCTCATTCAGTATAATCTTACAAAGACTGTATAAGGTTTTTAATTGTATTTGTTATTGGTAGCTATTGGAAGGCCGATTTGTAAAAGATTTTGTACAACTGTTTTGGGGATATGTGTAATAAATCTTTGTGAACTACAAGCCTGTGCTAGCGTTTTCTTGTGACTCACGTCCCAAGCAGGTTGGGGGAAAGGCGTGATGAAATAGCACCATTATATTGGTGCTAATGAGTGACCGTGAATCCACGAATGGGACCCTAGTGAAAAGAGAGACGACATCGAAACTCACTAATAAGTCGGTCTCGTTGAGTCGTAGTGACTTCAGTCTATTGATGAGGTCACCAGACTTGCGAATATGATGCGGGCACTTACCCACATAAGGTCTCAGTACAGATGCAAGATGTCTAGCTAAGTAATACGTTGCAGCGACGATATTGCTCACAATAGGGCCTAATGGAAGATTTTCTTTGTGAATCTTTGGAAGACTATAAAACATCGGTGGAAAAGAACTGTGAGGTCTTAATCTTTTCGCAATTTTCCCTTTCTACTCTCCCTGTGGGGTCTTTGTCACTCTTCCGGTACGTTGGTACACTCAACATGCTATAAATCTTCTGGTCACAGATCTCACGTGGTAGAAGTACAGTGACGTTTTCCTTATCAGCTGGAATGATCACCGTGTGAATATCTTCTCGTAGCTTGCATAGTGCTGCCCTTTCCAAGGCGGAAATTTACTCTTCTGAGGTTGGGCTCTCAAAAATGCGCCATATGTTTCACACCTGATTTCTTATGAAGTGTCGCTAGGAAAAGAATTAACAACTTCTTCAACAGCACTAGTAAAATCAGTTAATCCCAAAGTTCTAGATGTAGGCGCGAAGTTCAAGCCTTTTCCAAGCATGACGGCATCACTTTATCTGTAAAATTGACCATGCAGGTTCGAAAAGCATCTCTTGCGGTAACGTTGCTAAGAGGCGAGCAAACTTCGAAGACTGTCTTGAAGCAGACTCCTTACGGACCCATTCCGACTTGGCTCAGGTCACGCCGTCGGCCGATTCCCAAGAGAGATATGGGAGATCGGAGGCAATTTCGACGTGCAAATAAAGCAGTTGTTTTGAAAAGGCGTCCAGTTCACGGCGAGTAAAGCGAATCGTTCGCTTTATTCGATGGGAGGGCAGACTCTTCAGACACTGTACGATCAAAGCTTTGTAGATGACAGAGAAACATGCATCTGCACCTTAAAAATTATCTCACTCAGATGTACTCTCCTTTGTCCTCTCTGTAATGTTTACTTTCGTAAACCGGTTAAAATTTTCACGAAAAGAATTCAAAACGATTCCAATGTGCTAAAGGGTGATAGAGAAATCGTTTCGAGGGAAGATTCCATAACAATACATTGTAATGTTGTTGCATTAATTTGTTCTGTAAGCGGTGCTGATATTCAAGACCATAAAAGTGGGTTAAAAGCTGTGAGCTATCTGAGGAAGTTAACCTTGCATTACTGCGCAACTGTTTCACCAGGTATCCAGTCTAGCTTACCAAATTCCCAACCAGACTAACATTAATTATATTCTTTTAGTACTCATCTTACGATAACCGGTTACGAATCAAGTTTGATATGCTGAAATTTTAACGGAACAATGATCAATGTTAAAATAAATGTCCAAATGTAAACTGATTTATTTATTTTTATTTAAATTGTCTTTATACATAAAGACAATTTAAATAAAAATAAATAAATCAGTTTACATTTGGACATTTATTTTTTTTTAACATTGATCATTGTTCCGTTAAAATTTCAGCATATCAAACTTGATTCATAACTAAACTGGTGCCTTATTTAGGATTGGGAAAATGTGAGTTTGTAATCTTACGGAACACATCAAATAAGGAGCTAAGATTGGGAGACTACATACAACACTGCATCCATAAAATAACACACGAAGAACGTTGAAACATATGCAAGAGGAAATTAACCACAACCAACCAATTCAATTTTCACCCAAAGAAGTTACGTTCGTAGCGCAATCCTGTCCGTCGTGAAATTACCACACACTGGTATACTAAATTCATTCTAACTCTCTGTGAAATCTTCCCGAAAAGAAGAGCTGAGGGCTACTTTGATGCTTACACCACATGCTTCACGTGGTCAACTTGGTTTACACAAGGAGTGTAACTCCACAATAATTTTGATAATTAAAATAAATTACATCGAAACGCAATTTACAAAAGAAAAACCTCGAACTGGTTACTATCGTCTTACTATTAACCTGATGGGTCAAACAATTGTATAAGCACGTGGTACTGGTCTCACAAAGTACACCCCACGTGGGTTGAACATAGAGAAATGTTGCTATATTGAAACATATTGTCAAGACGAGACGTTATAATCTCATCCACATTCGCATTTAAGATTGAGGATCTTAGTTAGAGTTACTGATCAACACGTGGTTCCACTTTACTCACAAAGTAGTGACAAAGCAACTACCGGAAGACATTCTGAACTTCACACTCGAATTACACTGCGTCGCAATTTAAGATAACATCAAATATTTTAGAGCTAAACCTGAAATAAAGGTGATTAAATTTTCAGTTAGGCTGAACTTAAGAAATCCATTGTCCTATGGACTTAGCAGACACGCGCTTAGCCGGAGATCTTACCACTTCAGGCGCTCGCCGCGGACAGACTGACCTGGGTCCCTACCAAGGGTACCTCACAGACACAAACGGAAGTGACCAGAGAGGCAGCTTCCTATACCAACATGTCAAGGGACGGACAGGACCATACTATGAATAGAAACCTCACTGCTTTTAGAAAGTGTAGCTACCTGTTCCGACGTTGGTCCTACTGTTCTCTAGCAGACAGGCTTGTCTGCTACCATCAAGCATGCAACTAGAAATACATTTGCTCATTCATCCTCTCCCACAGAAGGGAAGGCTTGGTTCAAATGGCTCTGAGCACTATGGGACTTAACATCAATGGTCATCAGTCCCCTAGAACTTAGAACTACTTAAACCTAACTAACCTAAGGACATCACACACATCCATGCCCGAGGCAGGATTCGAACCTGCGACCGTAGCACAGAAGGGAAGGGGGATGACAGTATCTTATCATATACAGTATATAAAAGAAAGCAGATGTAGGTTCCGTATGAGACTGTGTGACATGAATTACACATAAACTGTGTTTTAAAGTGTAGTAGTGTGACAGATCGTTCTTGTTTATGTGTAAAAGTAACACGTTTCACTGCTCAGTCTCCTCCCAGATAGTCAGAAACACCACAGTAAATTTAGAAGAGGAATTTATGCCGTAAATGACAACAGATTTAAGAAATTAACATGAAAGGAATCCAACAGAGACCTTTCAACATTCTTAAAATCTGCATCAAATTAGTAGAAATGATTTCACCCGATTAACAAATACGCGTGATTTGCATCAAAGGTGACTGAAGAAGGAACAATCTATTTGAATTTAAGGGAAACATATGTTCTGGCATCGCTTCTGAAAAATCCGTGTACCTGCAAAGCAGCAGCTTTTATTGAAGTGTTGTAGTGCTCTATGAATTTGTGTTTCGGTTGCTTGTACAAGTAGGATCTGGAATTCTGTTCTAGCACAGCAAGCGAAACAAGCGATAACGAGTAAGACGATTTTGTAACCTAGTCTGTAACAAACGAAACACACATTTGAACCAAGAGTGTGTAATGATTGACATATTATGAAATTACTGCGATGGAAATGATTATTTTTGAATAATTTTATATGGCATGTACTATCTAATGATATTCTGTACGATGAATTTGAAAAAAAAAAGGAAGAAAGTACACAGACAAAATTTGAATTCATAACGCTAATGTGATAGCCGTAAATATGAGCGGCAGCGTTACTTTCGCGTCATCAAAACCTAACTAACGCTACAGGTGTAGGAGGTACACTATGTGATAAAAAGTATCCGGACACTCCAAAAACATACGTTTTTCATATTAGGTACATTGAATGCCACCTACTGCCAGGTACCCCGTACCGGCAACCTCGGTAGTCATTAGACATCGTGAGAGAGCAAAATGAGGCGCTCATCGAACTCAAATTTCGAACGTGGTCTGGTGATTGGGTGTCACTTGTCATATGTCTGTACTAAACATCTCTAGGCCCCATGTTTCCGATGTGAAAGTGAAGGCCCACTGTTTCCGATGTGAAAGTGAAGTGGAAACGTGAAGGGACACGTAAAGCACAAAAGGGTACAGGCCGACCTCGTCTGTTGACTGACAGAGACCGCCGACAGTTGAAGAGGGTTGTAATGTGTAATAGGCAAACATCTATCCAGACGATCAAATAGGAATTCCAAACTCCATCAGGCTCCACTGCAGGTACTATGACAGTTAAGCGGGAGGTGAGAAAACTTGGATTTCATGGTCGAACGGCTGCTCATAAGCCACACATCACGCCGGTAAATGCCAAACGACGCCTCGATAGGTACAAGGAGCGTAAACATTGGATGATTGAATAGTGGAAAAGCGTTGTGTGGAGTGACGGATCTCGGTACACAATGTGGCTATCCAATGGCAGGGTGTGGGTATGGCGAATGACCGGTGAACGTCATGTGCCAGCATGCGTAGTAAAATTCGGGGGCTGTGGTGTTATGATGTGGTCGTGTTTTTCATGGAGGGGGCTTACACCCCTTGTTGTTTTGTATGGCACTATCACGGCACAGGCCTACATTGATGTTTTAAGCACCTTCTTGCTTTCCACTGTTGAAGAGCAATTCGGGGATGGCGATTGCATCTTTCAACACGACCGAGCACCTGTTCATAACGCACGGCCTGCGTCGGAGTGGTTACACGACAATAACATCCCTATAATGATCTGGCCTACACAGAGTCCTGACCTGAATCCTAAAGAACAGATGTTTTGGAACGCCGACTTCATGCCAGGCCTCGCCGACCGGCATCGATACCTCTCCTCAGTGCAACACTCGAAGAACGGGCTGCCATTCCGCAACAAACCTTCCAGCACCTGACTGAACGTATGCCTGCGAGAGTGGAAGCTGCATCAAGGCTAAGGGTGGACCAACACCATATTGAATTCCAGAATTACCGATGCAGGGCGCCACGAACTTGTAAGTCATTTCCAGCCAGGTGTCTGGATACTTTTGATCACATAGTGTATGTACATTACAGGGTGACGCAGTTAAAAGTAGCACGCCTCCCATTTGATTGCGGAACCATTATTTTGACTTCTGAAATAAACAGCTACTTAATTGGCAAGTTTTATGCAATAATCGATTGTTAGCATTCTTTTATCAGTACTTCAGTTTATTTCATCAGTGAAGTTAGACTTTTGTTTGCAGTCTGCAAAATGACTTTCTCGATAAAAGAAAGAATTGAAATTGTGGACGCGTATGAGAAGACAGGGTCGATTAAGGAAACTCGCGACATTTTCTATTACTGCTAATCAAATACCCATGCAAAGAACACTTTCGCATACACTTACTGTACATACTATACATACTATGCGTACTATATATACTATACAACCTATACATACTATAAAGTACGTCAGTTACAGAGTAAAACATCTGAAGCAAAGGTATTATCCATATTAGCGCCATACAAAACTACATATTATAATTTACCCTTATTCATATATGGAAGTCAGGAATATAAACATAGTAAGCTGTTCATATGTGTATATTCCTGACTTCCATATATGAATAAGGGTAAATAATAATATGTAGTTTTGTATGGCGCTAACATGGATAATGCCTTTGCTTCAGATGTTTTACTCTGTAACTGACGTACTTTATAGTATGTATAGGATGAATAGTACACATAGTATGTACAGTAAGTGTATGCGAAAGTGTTCTTTACATGGGGATTTGATTAGCAGTAATAGTAAAGTTGTATTGTAGTAGTAATGGGTGGTTATACCGTGGGACTGTGTGTGCACTGCTTGGACAGCGCTACCTAGTGGCCGGTTGTGAACCACTGGAATCGCAGCAGGTACACCTGTGTGGAATGGGGCAGTGTGATGCCGCCAGTTGTTAGACGAGCAGCGGTCAGGTATCAAATTGTTTTAACTTGTGACTTCGGTTTTACATATTTTATGAATCAAATTATTTTATCTTGTGACTTCGGTTTTACATATTTTATGGAGGAGAATGACCACAAGAGCAGTTGTTTTTTTATTTTTTGTGACAATGATTTTATATCAGCTGGTTTGCCTCTGTCCGCAGCTCGTGGTCGAGCGGTAGCGTTCTCGCTTCCCGCGCCCGGGTTCCCGGGTTCGATTCCCGGCGGGGTCAGGGATTTCCTCTGCCTCGTGATGGCTGGGTGTTTGTGATGTTCTTAGGTTAGTTAGGTTTAAGTAGTTCTAAGTTCTAGGGGACCGATGACCATAGATGTTAAGTCCCATAGTGCTCAGAGCCATTTGAACCATTTTTTGGTCTGCCTCATGTATCGTTATATCCAAATGGTTTATAAATGTTAATCTACATTCAGGTATGTGGTACTGTACTAATAGTAATGTATATAGTGTAACTTACGTAAGCCCTGCCTCAAACCTGTCACGTTGTATCTTCACAGATCCGATGATGGCACCTTTGGTGTGTTGAAACCGGTTATCCAGTAAACAGTATTTAAGCGATCTTGGCTTTTGAATTATTCCTATATTTTTGACACTACCCTCAACACGGTGTATGGAAAATTTTGAAACATTTTGTGCTCAACTCACTGAATATGAAAGACAATGCTTCTTTCAGCAAGATGGGGCAACATGACACACGTCTAAGGTATCCTTGGAACGACTCCATGATGTTTTCACTGAGAAACGAACTGTCAACAAACATTTACGGCTATCACGTTCGCTGGATCTAACAACATGTGGTTTTCTTGTGGGGACACTTGAAGAGAAAGGTCTGCGAAACAAATTCACACATAGTACAGGAACTGAAACACAACATTTCCCGTAAAGCTGCCGCCATCGGTTCCAGAACTTTGCTCCGGGTGTAGGTGAATATGCTTAGACTTACACAGGTGTATATTGATGTTGCTGGGAGTCATTTTCAACCTCTTATATAAATGTATTTTCCACTGTATTTTTCGTTGTAAACAAATGGTAAGTCTATTTCAGCTCTTCGTAATTTCACTGCATTTCCTTTATGCCTACAGGGGCTACTTTTATCTGTGCCATTCTGTACAACATCGATTTTCTCGGAAACTGTGGGCGTAGCGTTAAAGCCGCTAGCCAACTGCTTAGAGCAGGTCCCTGTACGACATACTTAAGACATCAGAATCAGTTATTAACAAGTCTGATGGTTCCCTTGAAAGTCTCAAAATATTCCCAATGGCAAAAAATCGGATTGATTATTCTAGAATATTGCCTTTCATGATGAATATATATTGAAGTGACAAAAATCATGGGACAGTCTTCTGCACACATACAGGTGACGGTAGTATCGCGTAACTAAGGTATGAGGGTCACTCCAAAACAAATGCACACTATTTTTTTAAAAATCTATCTTTTCTTCTACATGTTTGAAAGTTTTACAGTGTGTAGATACATCCTTTAGGAACAATATTTTCATTTCTCTACATAATTTCCATCCTCCTCAACGGCCTTACGCCATCATGGATCCGGCGCCTGTATACCTGCACGGTAAAATTCTGGACCAACCTGTTGGAGCCACTGTTCGGCAGCGTCCACAAGGGCGTCATCTTCAAACCTCGTTCCACGAAGAGAGTCTTTCAGTTTCCCAAAGAGATGATAGTCACATGGAGCCAGGTCATGACTATAAGGCGGGTGTTTCAGTGTTGTCCATCCGAGTTTTGTGATCACTTCCATGGTGCATTGTCGTGCAGCAGCAAAACATCCTGATTTTGCCGATGTTCTCGAACAGGACTCAGTCGAGCTTGAAGTTTCTTTAGTGTCGTCACATATGCATCAGAATTTATGGTGGTTCCACTTGGCATGATGCCCACAAGCAAGAGTCCTTCGGAATCGAAAAACATTGTAGCCATAACTTTTCCAGCAGAAGGTGTGTTTTTGAATTTTTTTTCTTGGATGAATTTGCGTGATGCCACTCCATTGATTGGCTCTTCGTCTCTGGTGAAAAATGATGGAGCCATGTTTCATCACCTGTCACAATTCTTCCAAGAAATTCATCTCCACCATTCTCGTCCTCTTCCAACACTTTCAGTATTCTGCAAACACTTCATTCCCCTATCCCAACGCAGCGTGACAATTCGTTCACTGTGATGCGTCTGTCAGTAGTCACCAATTGGTTAACTCTCTGCACATTGTCTGGAGTGTGTGCAGTACGAGGCCTGCCACTGCGGGGACAATCCTCAATATTGCCGTGCCCGCTTTCATCACGTAACCTGCTTGCCCACCGACTAACTGTACTGCAATCGATAGCAGCATCTCCATAGGCCTTTTTCAACCTCTAGTGGATGTTTTCCACAGTCTCGTTCAGCACAGGAATTCTATGACAGCATGTTGCTTCTGACGATTGTCAAGCATAGCAGCCATCTTGAAGACATGCTGCGACGGCACCACTCAGGGGAACAGGATGAACTAAGTTTGAAAACAAGCGGGAAGGATGTATCTACACACTGTAAAACTTTCACACATGCAGAATGAAAACTATATTTTTACAAAAATAGAGTGCAATTCTTTTGGAGTGACCCTCGTATAAAAGGGCAGCGCATTAGCAAAGCTATCATTTGTACTCAGGAGATTCATGCGAAAAGGCTTCCGACGTGATTATGGCCTCACGACGGGAATTAATAGACTTTGAGCGAGGGATGGTAGTCAGACACATGAGACATTCCATTTCGGAAATCGTTAGGGAATTCAGTATTCCGAGACCCAGAGTGCCAAGAGTGAACCGAGAATGGCAGATTTGAGACATTACCTCTCACCACAGACAACGCCGTGGTCGAACGCCTTCACTTAACGACCGAGAGCAGCGGCATTTTCGTAGAGTTATCAGTGCTAACACACAAGCGCAGTGCGAAATCCACACTGTTTGTCACCGAGACCGTTTGACGCACTTAGAGCGGTACGAGAGGTGTGGCCCAACCTCTGACCGATTACTGAGATACGAGATCAACATTGGCGCCACTATCTACGAGATGCCGCTGTTATCTCTGCGCGAGTGAAGCGCCGTGGCGTTGCGCGGTGTGCGAGGTTTGTAGGCTCAGTGGCTGCGCAACGGTAGCGCCGGACACCTGGTTGCTAACTACACTCGTAGCGGCTGGCCAGGCACCGTGCCCTGCTTCCGGGACTGGTCGCGCTGCGTCAGCCGCCGAGATCTCCTCTGGCGCGGGTCACCACGGGCGTTATGCCACCTGCCACAGGTACGTCCGCAGACCAGCAGGTAGGCAAAAAGTGTACTAGAATAAGCCGAACGAGGAGAATCGTATCGTAACACCGCGCTCAGGACCAATGAATGCTTCTCAGCTCAGGGAAAACGGATCTACATCTACATTCACGATCCGCAAGCCACCGCATAGTTCGTGGTGGAGGATACCCCGTACCGCTACTAGTCATTTCGATTCTTATTTCACTCACAAACAGAGCCCTAATTTCTCCTATCTTTCCTACGTGGTTTAATGCTGAATAAGAAGTGCACTGTTTTTGTACTACTGATTTTTTAAAGTTATCGGATTATTGGGCCATATTCTACATCTACATCTACATCCATACTCCGCAAGCCACCTGACGGTGTGTGGCGGAGAGTACCTTGAGTATCTCTATCGGTTCTCCCTTCTATTCCAGTCTCGTATTGTTCGTGGAAAGAAGGATTGTCGGTATGCCTCTGTGTGGGCTATAATCACTCTGATTTTATCCTCATGGTCTCTTCGCGAGATATTCGTAGGAGGGAGCAATATACTGCTTGACTCTTCGGTGAAGGTATGTTCTCGAAGCTTCAACAAAACCCCGTACCGAGCTACTGAGTGTCTCTCCTGCTGAGTCTTCCATTGGAGTTTATCTATCATCTCCGTAACGCTTTCGCGATTACTAAATGATCCTGTAACGAGGCGCGCTGCTCTCCGTTTGATCTTCTCTATATCTTCTATCAAACCTATCTGGTACGGATCCCACACTGCTAAGCAGTATCCAAGCAGTGGGCGAACAAGCGTACTATAACCTACTTCCTTTGTTTTCGGATTGCATTTCCTTAGGATTCTTCCAATGAATCTCAGTCTGGCATCTGCTTTACCGACGATCAACTTTATATGATCATTCCATTTCAAATCACTCCTAATGCGTACTCCCAGATAATTTATGGAATTAACTGCTTCCAGTTGCTGACCTGCTATATTGTAGCTAAATGATTAGGGATCTTTCTTTCTATGTATTCGCAGCACATTACACTTGTCTACATTGAGATTCAATTGCCATTCCCTGCACCATGCGTCAATTCGCTGCAGATCCTCCTGCACTTCAGTACAATTTTACATTGTTACAACCTCTCGATATACCACAGCATCACCCGCAAAAAGCCTCAGTGAACTTCCGATGTCATCCACAAGGCCATAGCAATGGTCCTACGACACTCCCCTGCGGCACACCTGAAATCACTCTTACTTCGGAAGACTTCTCTCCATTGAGAATGACATGCTGCATGACATGTTGAGGAAACAACTGACTTGCGTCTGAAAGGGGCACTAGTTTAAAGTTAGCGAACCTTAGGGACAAAGATGCAATCCATTTGCATACAGTGTTGTGCGTCGAACATCTTTCTTAACGCTGAAACTATTACAAGTTAAATGGTTATAATATTAAATTTTGTTAGATCTTGGCATTTGCCGAAAAACTGTTAAACAGAGCGAGGCAGCGCAGAAGTTAGCACACTGGATTCGCGTTCGGGAGGACGACAGTTCAAACCCAAGTCCGCCCATCCTGATTTAGGTTTCCCATGATTTCCATAAATCGCTTCAGGGAATTGCCGGGATTGTTCCTTTGAAAGGACATGACCGGCTTCCTTCCTCATCCTTCCCTAATCCGATGGGACCGATGACCTCGCCGTTTGGACCCCTCCTCCCCCAGATCAATCAACCAACTCTGCGTTTATGTTATGCAAAAAACATGCTTTACATTGTACTTTACAATGTAAAACATATTTATTGCATAACATAAGTTAGACACATAGTTCTCAGCCAATGTCACATCACATCCTATGGCGTCACAAACAAAAAAATGGTTCTGAGCTCTATGGGACTTAACATCTAAGGTCATCAGTCCCCTAGAACTACTTAAACCAAACTAACCTAAGGACATCAGACACATCCATGCCCGAGGCAGGATTCCAACCTGCGACCGTCGCGGTCGCGCGGTTCCAGACTGAAGCGCCTAGAACCGCTCTGCCACCCCGGCCGGCCGTCACAAACATATAAACCGTAATACCGTGAGCTTATATATTTTAAATATTGTATATAACACTAAAGTTTAGTTTACAATTATTTAAAAAACATGTTCGTTGCACAACATAAATGAAGAGTGCTCAGTTTACCAGTTTCTCAGCTAATTTCAAGACCACGCAAAATTTAGTACCGGTATTAGAAGCATTTAACCTTGAAGGTTAATTGTTAATTGTCCTTAACCTTGTGCATTGCTTAAAGTGTAATTACAACGTTAAGAAACAAGTTTGATGCACAGCACTATGCAAGCGGACTGTATTTTTGCTTAGAACTACTGTCCGTTTCAGACGCTAGTCAGTTGTTTCCTGAGCATGGCCCAATAGGCCGAAAAATAGTTTGAAATAAAGAAAAAATAGTAGAACGAAAACAGCGTACTTGTTGTACAACATTAAACATGGAATTGTTCTACCAAGAAGTAAAGAATGAATTTATAAATAAGATTATCTACGTGGTCCTTATGTGAAATGTATGCTGACTGGCAGTAGAATCATTCTGCAGGCAGCTTCAAATGTCGGTTCTCTAAATTTTTCGTAATAGTGTTCCTCGAAAAGGATTCCCATTTGAGTTCCCGAGGCGTTACCTTAATACAGGGGTGTTGTTCGAACCTAGATAGTAATAAGTCTAGCAACCTACCTCTGAATTGCTTCGATGTCTTCCTTTAATCCGACCTGCTGCGGATCCCAAACCCTCGAGCAGTACTCACGAATACGTCACACCAGCGTCGTATATGCGGTCTCCTTTACAGATGAACCACACTTTCCTACCACAGTCCTTACTTGTTCTTTCCATTTCATATCGCTGTGCAGCGCTGTGCCCAGATATTTCAACGCCGTGATTGTGTCAAGCAAGAATGCTGTATCCGAACATTACGGGTTTGATTTTCCTACTGATTCGCATTAACTTACATCTTTCTACGTTTAGATCTAGCTGCCATTCATCACACCAAGTGGAAATTTTGTCTAAGTCGTCTCGTATCTTCCTACAGTCACTCGACTTCGACACCTTCTCGTATACCGCAACATCGTCAGCAAAATATTGCAAGATGCTGCCCACCGTGTCCGCCAGATCATTTATGTTTATAGAAAATAATATCGGTTCTATCCCACTTCCCTGGGGCACTCCTGACAATATCCTTGTTTCTGATGAACACTCGCCGTCGAGGTCAACATACTCGGTTTTATTACTGTAGAAGTCTTCGAGCCTCTCAAATGTCTGGGAAACTATTCAATATGCTCGTACCTTCGTTAACAGTCTGTGTTGGGGCACCGTGGCAAATGCTTTTCGGGAATCTAGAAATACTGGATCTGCCAGTTGCCCTTCATCCGTAGTTCGCAGTTCATCATGTGACAAAGGGGCAAGCTGAGTTTCGCACGGGCGGTTCTTTCTGAAACCTTGCTGATTTATGAACATAAACATTCCGTTATCTGAGAAATGTACTGTATTCGAACTCAGGATATGTTCTAAAAATCTGCAGCAGACCGATGTTAAGGATACTGGTCCGTACGGGTTTGCTGTCGGATCCTGAAATCAACTCGATTCAGTGTTTCAGCGATCCAAGTGTTCGCCATCTTCTGGAGAATGCTGCTTCTGCTGAGGAGTCCCGCTGAGAACTCAGGATCCGGCAGCAAAACCGAAGAAACTTCCACGACTTACGAGGGTAATCCCAAAAGTAAGGTCTCCTATTTTTTTATAAGTACATAGACCTGATATTTCTACAATGGTTTACATCAGTTAACAGCTTGAACATTTAGCTATTTTTGGACATAACCACCATTTCTGTCGATGCATTTTTGTAGACGCTGTGGCCGCTTTTGTATGCCCATGTCATACCAGCTCCCCGCTATGCTGTTAAGAAAGTTATGAACCTCTTCTTTCACCTCGTCGTTGGAGCTGAATCGCTGGGATCACAATTAACGCTGACAGGTACTATGAGATGCTGAAAAAACTCAAACTGGCAATTCAGAACCGGAGAAGAGAGATGTTGAGCAAGGGCGTGCACATTCTCCATGACGACGCTCGCCCACACACCGCTCGGCAAACCGTTTCTCTCCTGCAACAGTTTCAGTGGAACATAATCACCCACCCACCCTATAGTCTTGACTTGGCGCCAGTGACTATCACCTGTTCCCTAGGTTAAAAGAACATTTGGCCGGAAGCTCCAACGACGTGGTGAAAGAAGACGTTCATAACTTTCTGAACAACATGGCGGCGAGCTGGTTTGACATGGGCATACAAAAACTGCCACAGCGTCTACAAAAATGCATCGACAGAAATGGTGATTATGTCGAAAAATAGCTAAATGTTCAAGCTGTAAACTGATGTAAACTATTGTAGAAATAAGCAGGTCTATGTACTTATAAAAAAATAGAAGACCCTACTTTTGGGATTAGCCTCGTATTACGCCGGGAAAGCCTAGGAACTCATATCGGTCCGTAATTTTGTTGGTCCGTTCTTTTATCATTTTTATATACAGGAGTCATCTGGCCGTTTTTCCAGTCTCTTGGGGCTTTGCGTTGGACGAGAGATTCTCGATATATGCAAGCTAAGTAAGGAGCCAATGCCTTAGAGTACTTTTTGTAAAATCGAACTGAGATTCCATCCGAACCTGGTGACGTATTTGCTTTCAAATATTTCAGTTGTTTCTCTAAGTCATGGATGCTTATTACTATGTCATCCACACGGTACTCTGTGCGATGGTGAAGTGACAGTATGTTTGTACGATTCTCAAATGGTTCAGATGCCTCTGATCACTATGGGACTTAACATCTGAGGTCATCATTCCCCCTAGAACTTGGAACTACTTAAACTTAACAAACCTAAGGTCAACACACACATCCATGCCCGAGGCAGGATTCGAACCTGCGAACGTAGCAGTCGCGCGGTTCCAGACTGAATCACCTAGAACCGCTCGGTCACCAAGGCCGGCTGTACGATTCTCCTGCGTGAACGATTTCTCAAGGGCGAAATGTAAAACTTCGACTTTCGTTTTGTTATCTTCTGCTGCCGCGCCAGACCGGTCAGCGAGTGACTGGATGAAAGCCTTAGACCCGCTAAGCGAATTTACATAGGACCAGAATTTTCTCGGGTTCTTCGACAGATTTTTTGCTAAGGTATGACGTGGTTGTGGTTACATGCTTCGCGCATAGATCTTTTCACAGATAATACTGGGATGTTGTTGATAGACAGTTGTCCCGGCCGTTGATATTGACTGTTGAAACGGGAGCTCACACTGTTTCAGTCATCTGTTCAGTTGCTTTCATGACAATGAGTTGAACAGGGAGCGGACCTGGATCGTCTGTATAGCAGCCGGACTACTTAGCTGTACTTCTCGTACTAGTTAACTAAATAGCTTCGTTGAGGAATGGAAGGATCCATGCTTGAACACTGGCCAGTAACATAAATCGTAGTCAGCCAGAAGATTGGTTTTAAGATGACAATGCGTTACTTCCTACTGAATATAGTACGTCTGCTCATCCCTCCTATCTGAGAACCAGCTTACTCTGTTATAAGTGCGTTACGTCTAATGTGATTTTTTCCTAACACAAGGCAGTCTCCAAATGAAAGCCACGTAAACGGACAGTAAAGGAAATAGTAACAGCAGGAACGGATAATCGTATTCCGAACCGTAGGATCTGTAACCGGCCGCAAAGCCACACGTCGATAGATTAGCAACTACTAAAAAAAAAAATTTTTTTTCCTAACTAGGAGGCTACTGGTGAGAGCTAATTTGATCATGATTCGGACACCAACGAGAAGGGAGATGCCATGAGATCGTACTGTTAGCGAAGTGATTCTTTATTATCTAAAGCAAAACCTAAATGGGGACGTGCACTTGAGATTGTGAACTTGAAAAAGATTTTCACGGTCTCCCCTGACGTTTTTGGAACACTGAACAACTGAAATTCCAGTAACGCACCATCGCTCTCCTACATCCGTCTCCCCCCCCCACCCCCCCCCGCCCTCCCACGATGCCTCGACCAGACCAATTTAACACACACACACACACACACACACACACACACACACACACACACACACACAAATTAACGACGATTGTGTCTAAACCATAATCGCTCAAGAAACAGCTATGGCGTTGGTGGTATAGACTCAATATTAAACTAAGTACATCGCAATCCATGCAGCAACATGACGCCCTTTAGCATACAACGCGAACTGTTGCATCACAACGTGACCATAAGATGTGGCAACCGATGTTTGTATCAAGTGAGAACTCTCTCGAAAGAAGCTACCTGGTTATCTGTGTTATTAACCATGCTTCTCTCACGCACTGAAGCATCAAATCCTTTTGGTTGAAACCTAGAAGCAGTTTTTTAAAACGTGTTTTGAGAATGAAAACATGGTCCAAGTAGGCTGTAATCTGTTTATTATAAGAGTAATTGGACGATTTCAACCTTGGGTCATCTTCAGGCAACCCTAATATGTTTAAAAATGGTGACAATGGTTTATACTTCAATTGTCTACAAGTTTGCGACATCTGATCCCGAGAGTGTAGTTGTGTAAGAAACAGATGTCAATACTGACAGATTTCGTCATCAATTTAGTTTTTTTAGCGACACAGTTTATATTGCGGACAACCATAGCTGCAAGAATGCATTCTTGTTAAACAAAACGGCAGCAGCTGTTAAATAGTTCTTTACTAGTATAAGCTTTTTAGCAATCTAAAGTTGAATCATGAGGTAGAAATCAATAGGAAAACAGAAATAGGAGGGAAAAATAAAAAACAAATTTGACAAGAGATCCAGTGAAATCAATATGTAATTTCCGCACGAATGTACAATAACGTGCAAGAGAATCATATAAGCAACAAACAGAATACTCATAGTCACATTTTAGTGTTAACTTGAACGAAAGCTTACGTATATACTTTATAAACAAAGCTACTTACATATTTTAAACTTTACGCTTCATTTCACATTCTAATACATCGCTGGTAGTTGTGGACAGATATGCATGCTATTTCTGTTACGTGGCACAAAACAATTCAGCTGTGTACATGACTAAATCCATTAGCCGACACAAACATAAAGCTGTCATATCGGAACAGCTCTTACAGTATGACCAAAGATGTTTAGAATCCTGTCTATGGATGGTCGATAACATTAAGTAAGCATATTATGTTTGCTATTCTCACGTGGTGTTATTCTATTAAAAGTAGAGGATCGGAACTCATACATCACATGTCATATCACATGTAATACTAGAAATTACAATGCAAAGTCCGAACTGCAAAAGATTACGTCGGGGCTTTTAATGAGGAGTACCAACCCATGAATAAAATAAAACAGTAGTGATATAATAGCAAATACGCCATTTTATACACTAGATCCGGAAACAGATTAGGCGCATTTTTTTCACTTTATCTTTTTTTGCGTTGTTATAATAAAACTGGAAAACCAAAGTTGAATTACAACATGTCAACACAGCGCAGATGTTGGAACCTGCAGGTGTTACGTGGAGGAAAAGGGACGTGCTGTAGATTAGCTGTATGGGCCTTCTAAATTACTGCACAGCTGTACTAGACGCAATCGCTAATACTTACTTTCAGCTAATAACTGAATCGTACTGCACTGAATTTTCGACTGAGCATGTGAAGCAACGAAAACACCCATAACATTCTCTGTAAAACAACATTCTCCTTGTCAGATGTGCTTTATTTTAGTTGTTTCCCAACACAGGAGGCTGTAGCGTCAATCTGTAGTTATCGCTAGCTTGTTTTATGAGAGCTGCTCTTGGAAATCGAAGATTTGTTAGCAGTGGTAATGTCAAAGGTCTTATAAACATCGTAGCCCTGATAGACAGCTATTGTGTTTCCGGTAGAAATGAGACATAGTTTACTCGTAGTTCACAAGAAAACATCCGATAAATAATAAATCGATTCATTGTTGAGTTTTTAGAGTATCATTCGCATAATATATTTACTTGAAGTAACATCCAAATTTGGGAAATATGTGTACAAGAAGGCGCAATGAGACACCTGCACATCGTCCTTCACCTGTTTTGAGTGTACTGTGTTGCTACATTTTATGAAACGTTTCACGTCCCATCGCCAACACCATCGTCAGAGCCCAGAAAAATATCTAGGAACATAATATACGTCTATTAAATGTTTGTCTCAGCTCTGTTTCTTTCGATCGCAAAGCTACGGCTTTCGGAGTTGCAAGAGTAAGTTTTTACTGAAATCTATTTCCGACGGTCGTCAAATCTATTTACTGGTTGGTTTGTGGAAGAGAACACAATTAAAAAGATATATATGGGCAGTATATTTCTGGATTATCGTTCCCACCAGGATATTCGATCGCCACCTTCCTGCACAAAATTGCATAGAGAAATGAAACTGATATCGGTATTATTTCATGCCCTGCATGGTTACGTCCGTGAACGATCTGTTGGTTCTAGCTGAGCGAAGATAAGGGAGCACTTCGAGATTAGTACCGCGTAGCGATAAGCGAGCCGTGTCGTCACACATGTAAATAAGAACTGTTTATTATACCAGCATCAGCCAAACTCCCTACAGCCGCGCCCGCATGTAACACAGTTGCTTGCCAAGAAACTAAATCTTTGTTCTAGTAGTCTTATTTGAGAACCACTTTTTTGGTTCACAGAAGGAAGGACTGGCGTCTTTGTAGATTATTTCGTTATACAAATGCTGTAGGTAGCTGGTTCGAGTTCTGTCTGTTGGTGGAAACAACTTCACCAAAATTTGGTTGTCAATGAGCGTTGATCGCGACGCATAGTTGTATGGTACACCAGAGCTGTCCTCAGTGTCGCGTGATATAAGGACGTCTTGAAGGTGTTTCGTCCGTGCGGTGTGAAACGTTAACCTCAGCGGCTCAGTTGGTGCCATTCGAAAGCAGTAACTGTTATTACAAAGTGACTCAGCATCAGAATTGTTTGCATAAGTAGCAGGGTTCCAATGTTCCAGTCCCCATCTGGCCATCTTAAACAATGTTTCTCGCAGTTACGTAGAGCGCGCTAGGAGAAGGCGGAAATATTTCCAACGCTAAGGCCACGAACAATTGAAGAGAGGAAATGTAAAACGTTCTAGTGCCATTTTTTCTGGAAAACGCATTTTCTATGCTATTGTATTGTCGGTACTCTGTTGCATGTTCCTGTACTTGTTCCAAATGTCACATCATGGAGAAAATATTTTAAAGATAGGTTACTACAAGGTGCACAGTCTCAGTGCCAAGAAATGCTTCGCCCAGAAGTTCCAAATGTCATTCCAATGCATACAACTGACTTCTTTAATTTTAAAGATGCTGTTGAAACTTTGATGTCAATGCTGGTACATAAGTTGTCCAAATGCAGTATGATCAAAGTGTCTCATACTCATCCATCTCAAATAGCTCTTGATAATTCTTACTCTGAAACAAAAGAATGGAAAACTGTCAGTGTGTTCAAAGGAGAAAAGACTATGCCAGATGTATGGCATGCTGTACTTGATATGAAAGACCAGCCATGTTTATTAGCCGCAAAACAAGAAATACCTGTTGACGACGTTGCAATTTCTTCCTCAACAGCACGGAAGTTTTATAGCAAAGATTGCGACATCTGATCCCGAGAATGTAGTTGTGTAAGGAACAGATGTCAATACTGAGAGACTGCGTCATTAATTTAGTTTTTTTAGCAACACACTTTATATTGCGGACAACCATTGCTGTAAGAATGCACGAGCGGTTCTAGACGCTTCAGTCCGGAACCGCGCTGCTGCTGCGGTCGCAGGTTCGAATCCTGCCTCGGACATGGCTGTGTGTGATGTCCTTAGGTTAGTTAGGTTTAAGTAGTTCTAAGTCTAGGGATGACCTCAGACGTTAAGTCCCATAGTGCTTGGAGCCATTTGAATTTGTAAAAATGCATTCTTGTTAAACAAAACGGCAGCAGCTGTTGAATAGTCCTTTACTAGTACAACCTTTTAGCAATCTTAAAGTTGAATCATGAGGTACAAATGGATAGGAAAACAGAAATAGGAGGAAAAAGTAAAAAAAAAATTGACAAGAGGTCCAGTGAAAGCAATATGTAATTTCCACACGAAATGTACAATAACCAGCAAGCGCGTCATATACGCAACAAATAATACTCACATTCACGTTTTAGTGCAACTTGAACGAAAGTGATTGGAACCTCCAATAATCTGTGTTTCGCTGAAAATGATTTGAATGTGCGTATTCTGCTTTTTGCGTACCTGATTTTCTTGAAAGTTACTGTGCTTCGCATATTTAGCATCTAAACATCATCGAAATTACCTAGAGATTTTAAAGAACCTCAGGTCGAAACTTCTTAAATTTTCCTCCTGTCTCTGTTTCTTTAATGAGATATACTTGATGATACAACTTTACGTTGAGAAACCGATTGTACTAATAAAGGATTATTCAACAACTGTTGCAGTTTTGTTTAATAAGAATGAACTAATTTTGTTAATCGCTTGTACAAATGAGAAATGGATTTTGTTGACTACAGTTCTGTTAGTTACAATATTTCTGCTGCATTTCTGTACTTGTATTATTACGAATCCTTCTGTATTGATGGCACTTCGAACAAGAACTTTCTTATTGGTACTTAGAACCAGCCAGTTTCCTCGTACGGAACTTAGTGTCCTTAATACTTTTTTTTACTTTCTAATTAGCTCCGTTATGTTTTGCAGCTATGAGTTGGGTGGCATAATTCTGTGGTATCAGAATATATTCTCAGTTTTTTTTAATAAAAATACGTTATGAACAAAAAGAGATACAATGTTTTTTGGGTTAGATAGAGCAGCAATCAGTCGTAGAATTAAGTTGCTTTAATATGACATTTATAGTCACAACTGTGTAAGCATTCACTTGAGCACGAACAACTGCTACAATTCCGCACTGCATTGATAATGACCTGACACAGGTCGAAATCTGATCTGCGTTGTGACTATAAATGTCATATTAAAGCAACTTTAATTCTGCGACTGATTGCTGCTCTATCTAACCCAATGTAACCACAGTCGTTGCGTGCACCCACCCCATGGAGGGCAACCTGATGACAATGTTGTTTGCTTCTCCTGACAAATGTGAGCCTTTGCACTTAGAACGTTCTTCACTTCCGATCTTCAATTCTTTCTTCCACCCTTCTCCATCTTAGCTAATACTGCGTCTTAAATGGTTATGTTGTCGACGAGAAATTAGCTTCCTTATAAGGAAGTACCCCCAACTGGAACAACTAAAATCGAATAAGAAGAATGATTTTAAGACACGGGTATGTGTCTGCTCTACCTTTACATCAAGGTCGTTTATCTGTAATATCTGCATTCGTGGTCAATTGATGTTTGAAGGTTAAGGACTCTACAGACAACAAAAAGTTCAGTACGTTGTAACAGACAGTTATGACCAGCAGATTTACACGAATCATAGGTGATGTATTATTCAGCGAAACGCTAAACATTTTATTGAAACAATATATTTTATGTTAACATATGTAGTACTTACAGGCAGAACGCACACTTGGCGAGGGCACTCTATGAACACGCTACACCTTTCCCAGTGTATCTTCACTGCTGTACTTCAACACAAAAAGTTACAGAGTCTACGTTATACAGAATTTTGCCACGGGGTGTTCCATGACTTTTTTTTATAACTTCATAAAAACTCCACGTTTGCACTTCAGGGACACACAAGGGAAGAGCGTACTAAAAAAAAGCTACAACTATTATGGGAAATATGAGACCGTAAGCACTGCATGTGTTAGCCGACATTGATGATATTGTTTCTTTAGCAGCTTGTGGTTCTGTAGTCGACTTACCACAAATGCAGAATTTTACATACAAATCAGCTTGACGGGTTGCAGGAGAGAAACATCTCCCCATTTTAAAATAATTTTATTTGGCTATAGCCGCTCGAGCATGGGTGCTTTCATTGTTAGTGAGGTTTCTAGACTTCGTAAACTGTATTGCTCCCGAAAAAGGTCCTACTACCACCTTGAGCTGCTGGTAGAATTCTTTACTTTCACAACCGGTTCCTAACATCAGGCTCCTATTTACCAAATAAAATAATACGTAAGTAATTTTACAGGCTTAAACTGTCAAGAATCTGTTAGATGTTAACAACAAGACACACGGAATGAAGTGCCACGTACTAACATAAAAGTATTCACAGCTCATGTTAGGTGATATATGATATCATCATCTTCAAATGATGAAACTGTGAATCAGACACTGAAAATCGAAGTATACCATAATACATTGGTATGACTCAATACGAAAACCAAATATTATAAAAACGTAAATAGTTGATGTTGAACAGAATTACCTTTTATCATATAACAATATAAATTACATCGTCACTCTGTAAAAACACTTGATGCCTGGAAGAATGTGGCATGGTTCGATGAATCATCTTTTACATTGTTTCCAAAAAAGTCTGGGTTTATGTATGGACAAACCTAAAAGAAGCCTGTGAGCCGACACGCCTGCTTCGTGCAGTCAAGCACGGAGGAAATTCTGTCATGATTTTGGCGTCTATATCGTGGTGTTCAGCTGGTCCTATCGTTACGCACACTGGTCGGATTACTTCGAATACACGTCTCGAAATGCCCCACAAGAAGTGCTTACTGTGAGCAGCATATTGCTGGCAAATAGTTCCATATTCCGAGATGATAATGCGCCAGTACTCACAGTCCAGAAGGTTCAGACGTGGTTTCTGGAGCATCAGAATGTCATCAAACATCTTCCCTGGCCAGCACAATCGCCAGACCTCGACATCATTGAACTGTCACGAAGAGCGTTAGAGCAGAGAGCGAGGAGCAGATTTTCAGCTCCAGCATCGCTGAAGCAATTGGCGGATGTTTTGGTACAGGAATGCGAGAACATTCCGCTGAAAACTATTCAGATGCTCTACGAATCTATTCCGCGAATAACTGCAGGCTGCTCTCAAAGCCAATGGTGGCCCAACTCCTTGATTTCCGAGTTTCTTCTTTTGCATAAATATAGCGTTACAGAATGTGCTATAAATATTGGATGACGCAACAAGGTGCTTCCGAGATCAAGGAGCAGATACAAATGGCTGACGAAGATGTAATCGTGGTGCGAACAATCATACTGACTGTGTCTTCTGAACTATTTTCCACGCCTGTTAAGGCGAACACATTATTTACCTTGCAGGAATAAACATACTGCTTATGAAACTGCACACAAAACACCTTCTATCATGCGTAAATGCTTTACAATTATTAGAATTCATGATGGCAATTCAAATTCCTTAACGTATAAAGGAAAACTGTCTACGGTATTCTTCTCAGTTTTTTTATAAACAATCTCGGTAAGATAATATCTGAATTCAAAATAATGGAAACATTGTCAGAGAAACTCACATAGTTAAATGAAATGTAATACGTTTTGAAAGTGAGTAGCGTTATTATTTATTTAAACTGATCTGAGTAGAGCATAAGGTCCTCTCTTACACCAGACCTGGGTTTCACACAAATAGAAGCTTTTTTTTAGATCATACTAATAATGAAAATAATAATAATAATAATAATGGAGGAAAACAAATAGAATTAAGGTAAGCTGCTTGGCTTTTGCGGATGGTTTTACAACACTTTCAGAAAACCTGACAGAAGTACTTATTCAAATAGACCTTCTGGAAAAAATAGCAAACAGAACTGGTCTCAAAATTTCAGCTGAAAAAAAAATCATGACAAATATTAAAAATGCGTCAAAATTCACAGAAACACAAATAGGTAAGATAGAGCGAGTAAATAAATTTAAAGATCTTGGAGAAACTATACAACAAAATCTGCAATAGATGTAAGAATTAACTAAATGGAAAGAGCATATGGTTTGACCAAAAATATTTACAAAAAGAAATGTATATCTAGAAAAACAAAATTAAAACACTACACCACAGTGGTACGACCAGAATGTTTATATGGATCTGAACGCCTAACGATTACCTATAAGATGGACAAACTAGAGGTACTGGAAAGAAAGATTATTAGAAATATAATGGGTGCAATAAAAACTGCAGATGGTTGGAAAATAAGAAGTAATGAGGAGATCAATAAAAATATAGAGAAAATATCTGAAGTAATGGCCAAATGAAGATTAACCTTTTTCGGACACCTCTACCAAATGGATAGAAATAGACTAGCAAAACAAATACTCCTATATTTCTGTAAGAAGAAATCGGCAATAGCATGGATTACTGAAGTAAGGAAAGATCTAGAAAGAAACAACATCAAAGAATCAGAAATAGCAGGAAAGAACAGTTTAAAAAAAAAAATAATGAATTTGGAATGGTTTCAAAGCAGAAGAAATAAAAAAATCAGAACAACATGGACAGAAGAAAGGAAAAGACTTCATAGGGAGAAAATGAGGGAATACTGGAAAAATAGGAAACAACAACAAATGAAGAAGAGGAACTGAAGTTGTTAACGTAACCATAGTCGGTCAATACGATTGTAAATAATAATAATAATAATAATAATAACGATAACAACAATAATGAGAGAGTGACTTATAAAAGGAATTTAAAGGTGTACAAAAGAGATGTGGTCTGATATAGGGAGTTCTGGGGAAAGGAAATTTAAGGAGACTGCACCAGCTAAGGATACTGGAAAATAAGGCAGATCTGGTTGGAAAGAAGTTTGTACAAGGGTAATGAGCGCGTACAGGGACAATGGTAATTATTATTGTTGCTTTAGTAGGCATGCCATTAACTGTCTTCTGAAGCTGAAGATGTCATTCAGTTCTCTAATATAATGCGGGAGGTTATTCCAGAGTCGGGTTCCTGCTACTCAGAAAGACTTCTAGAAGTGACTGAACGATGGAGTGGAACATAAAGGACTTTGCGCTAATGGGAACGGGTGTTTCTGCCATGTTTTTCAGGCAAGAGCTTTAAGGTCGAGGAGAGATGGAAATCTCTGCGCTTGTCTGCACGCTGCCAGGATAGTTGTGCAAATGATAGTAAAATACGATCAAAGAGACGAACATCACAGGTACAACGAAAACAGGCATTCATAACCAGTCCCAGGAGCCGTGAAGTCCTTGCAGGGTAACGTCGCCCTTATCAATAGTAACTAGAAGTATATGTGTTTGTTCAAGTTACATTTTCAGGTCAAAAGGGAAAAGCTTGTTGTATTTTTGTATGGCATGGAGCGATGCTGATACCTTCTTGCACATTGTAGTTGAATGTGCAGTTCATTTTAGATTTTCAGCTATTATTGCTCATAGACTCTTTGCTGAGGGAGAGAAGCTGATATGTGTCCCATTGAGGGTTAAAGATAGTAGGGACTCCCGATATTTCGGGCTAACGATACTACAACGACCAACCAGTACCGCTTGGGTTTTGGATAGATTGCTCTTTAACTCTGTGTCTTTCGCCCATTTTGAAGTGCACACAGGTCGGTGTTGAGATTCTCCATAGCTGTCTTCCAGTTTACTGGTTTTGCCCATAGATAAAACTGTAGGTCATCAGCGTAGGTGTGGTATTTGCAGTCTTCGTGAGATAACATCTGCATTCAAAATGATGGAAACATTGTCAAACAAACACGGATAGTTAAATGAAATGTAATACGTTTTGAAAGTAACAAGATAGCAGTAGGGTCTCGATTAAATCTTAGTCGCTGCTCTTGAAGCATTCTCTTACTGTCGTATATGGACACTGTAGCGCAGGCACGTCTCGCACCTGTCCGCTGCGGATATGCAGGCAGCCTGATTTGCACTTCGCTCCCGACAACTTTAGCACATGTGTGCTAACGAGATGCGAAGTGGCGTAACGCTAGGAAGATGCGCTAGTTTTCGGTTTCTGGTGCAAAATACTTGCCGTATTTTTACTGTACCCTCACAATTTCAAACCTCGAACGCTTATTGATTGCTCTTGTAAAGGAATGCCGAGCTCAAACAAGAGTTATCAAACGTACGAAGTAAATACGCAATATGTTATGAGTAACTTTAAACTAACAGGGTATGTCGCCGAGGAAGCAAACACTGCAGAGGTCGTGAGATTACCTGGGACTGCAACATACGATTGTTTCACAGGGTGATGGCAGTAACATGAAGCAGGCAACCTTTACCTTATCAATAACCCTAAGACCCGAGTTTACTTAGGGATCAACAAATTTCATCCGACTTCAATGTTTTCTTTCTTTCGCAAGTTTTCTTGTTAGAGACAAGGCATACACGAACAGACGAGAGTATCCGCTTCAGTTATTAGATCGTAACACAACAGTTTCGTTTTTTCATTTCCTACGTGTTCATGTAGGAGAACACATTAAAAACGAATGTACCGTTGTCTCCTAAACGCACGCACAGCTGCACTGTTCGACCGTAAAACAACAGTTTTATGTTATTATTGTTCATTTCGATTGTTTTTCTGTACAAGAATGTGTTATCAGAATGTATATTTGTTTTATCTGCTGCACGTATACCAAGTACTGTTCACGAACCGTGTGACCTTTCCACTGAGCGCAGTTATCCCGTTCGTGTGCCATACGAAAAAACCAACGCTGTCAACCGTTCGCAGCGCGCCCAGCTAAAATGGCAGTTGTAGAACGGGTAATAGGCTACCGAACAAAAATGTGTTATCAAGGTTTTATTTACAACTAGCTGGGTACCGGACATTGTCCGGGGAAGTACAGGGCTATTACAAATGATTGAAGCGATTTCATAAATTCACTGTAGCCCCATTCATTGACATACGGTCACGACACACTACAGATACGTAGAAAAACTCATAAAGTTTTGTTCGGCTGAAGCCGCACTTCAGGTTTCTGCCGCCAGAGCGCTCGAGAGCGCAGTGAGACAAAATGGCGACAGGAGCCGAGAAAGCGTATGTCGAGCTTGAAATGCACTCACATCAGTCAGTCATAACAGTGCAACGACACTTCAGGACGAAGTTCAACAAAGATCCACCAACTGCTAACTCCATTCGGCGATGGTATGCGCAGTTTAAAGCTTCTGGATGCCTCTGTAAGGGGAAATCAATGGGTCGGCCTGCAGTGAGTGAAGAAACGGTTACAGGACACGTGTATCTGGACATGCTGGAAAATTGGCTCATGCCACAACTGGAGACAGACAGCGCCGACTTCATCTTTCAACAGGATGGTGCTCCACCGCACTTCCATCATGATGTTCGGCATTTCTTAAACAGGAGATTGGAAAACCGATGGATTGGTCGTGGTGGAGATCATGATCAGCAATTCGTGTCATGGCCTCCACGCTCTCCCGACTTAACCCCGTGCGATTTCTTTCTGTGGGGTTATGTGAAAGATTCAGTGTTTAAACCTCCTCTACCAAGAAACGTGCCAGAACTGCGAGCTCGCATCAACGATGCTTTCGAACTCATTGATGGGGACATGCTGCGCCGAGTGTGGGAGGAACTTGATTATCGGCTTGATGTCTGCCGAATCACTAAAGGGGCACATATTGAACATTTGTCACCGAGTGAGGTGGCGCAGTGGTTAGCACACTGGACTCACATTCGGGAGGACGACGGTTCAATCCCGTCTCCGGCCATCCTGATTTAGGTTTTCCGTGATTTCCCTAAATCGTTTCAGGCAAATGCCGGGATGGTTCCTTTGAAAGGGCACGGCCGATTTCCTTCCCAATCCTTCCCTAACCCGAGCTTGCGCTCCGTCTCTAATGACCTCGTTTTCGACGGGACGTTAAACACTAACCACACCACCACCATCGAACATCTGTGAATGCCTAAAAAAACTTTTTGAGTTTTTGTATGTGTGTGCAAAGCATTGTGAAAATATCTCACATAATAAAGTTATTCTAGAGCTGTGAAATCGCTTCAATCATTTGTAATAACCCTGTATTTGCTCCAAACTCCTGTTAGCCCATCTCATTCTGCCCTCTCTCTTGGTCCATCTCATACTTCACCACCTCTCTATCCACTCCTCCTGCCACCTCTCTCTGTTCATCTCCTCCCCCTATTCCCCCTGTTCATCTCCTGTTTCCTTTCTCTGTCCATCTTCTCCTCTCCTCTCTCTGTCCATCACCTCCTCTTCCATTTTTCTGTCCATCTCTTCTCTCTCTGTCCATATCCACTCACCTTATTTTCCCCATCTTCTCCTCCCTCTTTCTCTCTCCATGTTTTCACGCTCACACAGTAAGCCGTTGGTGGTTCTTACCCCCACACTATTTTTTTCCAGATCGTAATTGTATACTAAACGGGGGTGAAATCGTTCTAGGATGTTTAGGATGAGCTTTTTATCCGTCGCTTTTCCCGAATGCGCAAATTGCAAATATATTTTACTTATATTTGACATATTTCACACGTATTTGTACACATATTTTAGCTGTACCTCTAGCTAATTTCGCCATGGAATTTCATTGTCACGCAAAATAACATTTATGACATCGTACCTTCTGAACCATGTGCTGCAGGATGATACTATTTTGCAGTTATATCCAGTGGTATATGTGGCTACTGTGTGCGAAGTGTGTTGCAAATGGACTTAGTAGAAACGACTTAATAAATTTAAACGTCTTGCATGATGCGGTAGTTTTTCAAGCATCTAAATGTTTATGACGTCATATTTCCTAAACTGTGTGGCGTGCAATGATATAATTTTGCTGATCGCATTCAGTGGTACATATGAATACCGTTCGAAAAAAGTGACGCGAATTCAGAAGAAAGAAGTAATAAATTAAGACGTTGTGCTTCCTGCGCCTGTTTTACTGCATGAACGGTGAAAATGAAGTAAGCAATAAACTTTTTTCCTGTCATCATTTTGTGGGGTTTGTTAGGGAGAAAAAGTTTCGTAAAGCTTTGACATTATTTGTAAAATTTGTTCCAGGTCACTAAGTGCTCTCATTCTCAAATACTGGATGACTAAACTATGGATATTCGCGTGTCATGGGTTACAGTGCTTTTTCACCTCCACCTCCACCACCACCACCCCAGCTCTTTTGTAGATATGTGGTTCTTACCCCCACAGCGATAATTTGCATACACTAAGTGATATGTGTACCAAGTTTGCTTGAAATCTTTCCAGTGATCTAGGAGGAGATATGGAAGTTACCTACATTTACATGTACATTCATTTTTATAATGTGTGTCGACTAGCTGTCATCAGTCATATTAACTCAGATCCATATACGAGGACGCCAATGTACAACATATACTACCGCAGCACACGACTTGGACGGAGCCGGTTCGAATACAGGTGGGTGTAGAGAGTCATCATCATGAGGTTTCGGCCATCTTGGGTAGGAGAGGTGATGGGATAAAGTTCCCGATATCCATATATTAAGCCGATGTTCTGTTTTCATACACTGAGATGAACAGAAAATTCATTTTAAGAGTGATAAAACCTACCGATACTGCTCACACAGTTCGTAAGAACGACCAATCTGTAATTAAATGTCAAGCGAATATGTCTTGTAGACGGTTATTGAAGACTACATTTGCACCGTGGCGTGCGTTTATGCTGACTTATGCATCAGGGAGAGGAAAGATGTAATTCAGTGCCGGCACACGTACCACTCCTGTCGAATATTACCAAATAGGCCGCCGAACATATCGATAGAGGAATTAGCAACACATGAGTCACAGCAGCACGAGTCACATGCTGACGACTGTCTTTGCGTTGCCATCGAAATACTGTAGACACTAAAATTTCTTCCATTCCTAGGATTCGATCAGGTTAAGATAGGTTGAAGAAAGACAAACTTACATTTATGGCATCTGGAGATTTGTAGAAATCTTTTGATAGTGTTCACTGGCCTACACTTGTTGAAATTCTGATGGTAGTATAGGGGGCGAAACGCTATTTACAACTTGTACAGAAATGAGATTCCTTTTGTAAGAGCCGAAAAACATGAAAGAAAAGCAGCAGTTGAGAAGGAAATGAGGCAGGGTTGTAGCCCATCGCCGATGTTATTTAGTCTACACATAGAGGAAACTATACATAGAGGAAACTAACAAGAAATCTGGAAAGGGAATTAAAATTCGAGGCTCTACCAGAAACAGTAACGCGTTTGTGGCGAGGGGAAACGAACCCGAATTTGTAGAACAGTTCTGAGAGTGACTTAGATCCTCTGAGGGCATTTTGGGAGTGGGTGACCACCTGACCTCACGGGAAATATCTAGTGCAGCGCATATACCTACAGTGCATGTGCTTATGCTCTCTGGTGGTCGATAGCTATATGAATGATCTAAAAGGGGCGATTTTTTTATGGTGCAGGACACGAATTGTATGTTTACCACATCAACACAGTATGCAGCAATATATTGCTGGGTTGGAGATCGGTTTCACGCTCTAATATTCAAGCTCCTATCCTCAGTGGCAGAGCAGTGTAATTGAGTAAGAGTCTTTCCATATTTGATGATCTGTAGGCCATTTCGCAAGGTTTAATTGTCGGTGCAGATGCTGCTGCTTCAATGTAAAGGTACCGTGGCTTATATTCTGACATACATTTTTGGGAAGTAATCAAACTACTATTCATGTAAAAACGTGAAAGAAATAAATAAGATTTGCCAGAGCTATCTTAATTTTATCAGGGATGTACAACAATGACTGATAGTGTTCTGAAAAGATTTGATAGAATGAGCATCAGTAAGTAATGATGGTAATAGAAGACCTGGCAACAAGTTTTCAAGTTGTGACATAGTAAGAAAAAAGTTTCCAGGAAAATATTTGCTTTATTATAATTACAGTCTTGGGTTACAATGCCAATTTGTGGTCAGGTTATTAATTTCAGACGGTAATAACCCTCTTGAGAGCTGAGTAAAAACGTCTTGCATTATACATACCACGCTACACCACGTGATGGTGCAGTCAAAATAATCAGCCATTACGGCTTCGTCAAACAAATAGCATTATACAATGAAGAGCCAAAGAACCTCGTACACATGCGTAATATTGTGTAGGGCCCCCGCGAGCACGCGGAGGTGCCTCAACACGACGTGGCATTGATCCGACTAACGTCTGAAGTACTGCTGAAGCGAACTGACACTGTGAATCATGCAGGGCTGTCCATAAATCCGTAAGAGCACGTTGCATGGCATCGCAGATATGCTCAATAATGTTCAGGTCTGGGGAGTCTGGTGGCCAATGGAAGTGTTTAAACTCAGAAGAGTGTTCCTAGGGCCACATTGTCCTGCTGGAATTGGCAAATTCCGTTGGAATCCACAACGGACATGAATGGATGCAAGTGATCAGACAGGACGCTTATGTAGGTGTAAACTGTCAGAGTGGTATCTAGACGTATCAGGGGTCTCATATCACTCCAACTGGACGTGCCCTATATCATTACAGAGCCTCAACCTGCTTGAACAGTCTCGTGCTGACATCCAGGGTCCATGGGTTCATGAGGTTGTCTCCATGCCTGCAGACATCCATCCACTCGATATAAATTGAAACGAAACTCGTCCAAACAGGCAACATGTTCCCAGTCATCAACAGTCCAAATTGGTGTTGATGGGCCCTGGCGAGGTGTAAAGCTTTGTATCGTGCAGGGATCAAGGGTAAACGAGTGGGCGTTCAGCTCCGAAAGCTCATATTGATGATGTTTCATTGAATGGTTCGCACGCTGACACTTGTTTACAGACCAGCACTGAAATCAGCAGCAATTTGCAGAAGGGCTGCACTTCTGTCACGCTGAACGATTCTCTTCAGTCGTCGTTGGTCCCATTCCTGCAGGCTCTTTTTCGAAGATTTGATGTTTTACCGGATTCCTGACATTCACAGAACACTCGTGAAATAGTCGTACTGGAAAATCCCCAGTTCGTTGCTACTTCGGAGATGCTGTATCCCATCGCTCCTGTGCCGACAATAACACCACGTTCAAACTCACTTAATTCTTGATGACCTGCCATTGTAGCAGCAGTAACCGATCTCTAATGTTACTGGCAGCCCGGACAAGTGATTGCCATCACCCGCCTTCTACCAGTTCAGGATTGTCAAAATACAGTTTACACACTGTAACTCTTATTTGTTTGTGAAACCGGTCCGTGAACAGTATTGATGAATCCAAAGATACATAAAATCTTAGTTTCTCTTAATTTAGTGACCTTTGCCTGGAAGTTTTGTTTGCAAATCTTCCCACAGAAAGGCTTAAAAATTTGACACGACATTAGCGATCTGTCAGTGAAGGTCGTTAGTTGGTTCTGCCCTGTGTCATTAGTCGGTCGCAGTCAGATTAATAACAGCAAAACTAAGAAAGATTCCACATCACATTAC
The DNA here is from genome assembly GCF_023898315.1 of Schistocerca nitens. NCBI lineage: Eukaryota > Metazoa > Arthropoda > Insecta > Orthoptera > Acrididae > Schistocerca > Schistocerca nitens. The sequence continues at coordinate 450,531,974 of NC_064620.1, forward strand.
TTACTACAGGCCTATAAGCTTTCTTCTAGTAGTCTGAAAAGCTTTTAGAAACTTCTGAAATGCTCTCGCATGTTTATAGACTATCACTGAAAGTTGGTTGATATTGTTGAGAAAAAAAGCTTTGAATAATTTGTCAGGTGACAGAATAAATGATGCTCAATTTCGCAACTTACGTGAGCTTTATATATCGTAACAGGAAGGTGAATATGACACCTAACTTAATTCGATGGTAATGAGCAACTTTGCCTGTAAGTATGTAATGCAAAACGGATGACACTCAATCGATGGTATTAACACACCGATCATATAATGCATGTCTATGAGCAGGTGAGACAAGCAGTGAGGGGAAACGTTTTGATTTGGAAGCAGTCGCCAGGAGAGGTGAAGATCACACCACAGGGGGTCACACAGAAAGCACTTAGGGCGCGTCCCAAGGCGGGAGTCAATGACTGACCGACCAGGTGACTCAGACCCTATTGGTCGAAAAAAGCCATGACATGGAGAATGAAAGAACCCAGGTGGGAAGAAAGTTCGGCTACGAGAAAGGCAAGACGGAAATTTTCGAGGACTCTACTCTGAACAGGCGACAAGTGCAGAATGGGGCACATAATGCTCTGTACGACACAGAGGAGAAATTTGTGTGAACATTGCGTTCACAGCGGCTGACGTCCAGTTAGAAATTAGCTGTAGTGTCGTTTAGCTCCTACAGCGAAGAAACGAACCAGCCCGTAAGTTAATTGTTCTTGAGAGAACTGAGAGGGCATTATAATATGCACGCTGCTCCAGCCATGCACGTGTATATCTCCATATTCAAAGACTAGGGGTGAGTACTTGTTTTCTCACATAATGAGAAACATAGGGAGGGTTTCTGCAGGAAAATTCAGCAAAGGCTTAATAAGTTTTTATAGGAATTTCAGGGGAAGAGAGCAGCCATGCATATGATAGATCATCAAAGCTAAGGTAAATACCGCGTGCAGAAGCGTAAACTTGTTGGTTCACCAACTTGCGTCCACTGTAAACTCGAGCGACCTTGGGTAATCTTTCGCTCAACTTGTCACAAAACTAACCATCCTCCGTAGACTTGAATGTCATCCTAAATAGTACCAAACTTTAACCGGAATCAGATGATTTATCGTAGTACTAACAAACATCATAATGTAATTGTACGGCCGGCCGAAGTGGCCGCGCGGTTCTGGCGCTGCAGTCTGGAACCGCGAGACCGCTACGGTCGCAGGTTCGAATCCTGCCTCGGGCATGGATGTGTGTGATGTCCTTAGGTTAGTTAGGTTTAACTAGTTCTAAGTTCTAGGGGACTAATAACCTCAGCAGTTGAGTCCCATAGTGCTCAGAGCCATTTTGTAATTGTACGAATTGTTTTGTAAAGAAACTTCTTGTTAAAATTTAATATTGTTGTGTTTAGGATTAATTAAACTTCAGAGGACAAGATGCATCATTTTCATAACTGTCTTAACATTGTCACATTGTTAACTGTGTAAAAGTGTGTATATCTGTGAAAAGTTTGCAACATTAAATAAATGTCACTACAGCATACACAGTTGTATCCTCAGCCATAGAATAAGCAACCACCATCTCACATCTTACAAATTTTGTCGATATTATTAATACCAAAAATACGTATGGCCAGATTTAGTAAAAAAAATACAACAATAAAGTGTTATTTTTCAGTACAAATTAATTAAATAATGCTGGTTTCTGCAGAAAATATTTTACCTCCTTATAGACGAATGGCGTCTTTAAAAATTGACCTCACATTTTATGTTTTCAACCAGTTGTATTCTTACCTTTAGTAATCGATTGCCGGCCGGAGTGGCCGTGCGGTTCTAGGCGCTATAGTCTGGAACCGAGCGACTGCTACGGTCGCAGGTTCGAATCCTGCCTCGGGCATGGATGTGTGTGTTGTCCTTAGGTTAGTTAGGTTTAATTAGTTCTAAGTTCTAAGCGACTGATGACCTCAGAAGTTAAGTCGCATAGTGCTCAGAGCCATTTGAACCAGTAATCTATTAAACATAACAGTGCTAATCTTACTGAATTAAACTAATAACTACTAGTGAAAAATCTCAGTAACATGAATAAGGTATTATTTAAAATTAAGTAGATATTACCCTTACCAATTGTTTCGTGTTGTCGAAATTGTAGCCTCTAGATGCACAAGCCTGTGATGGTTCCAATTCTGTAGCGCAAGCTTCAGATTCCTTACGAGAGTTTTTGGCCTTACGCTCAGGTTTTCCAAAATAATCCATTAGCTTGCGATTCATTGTAGCAACGTCTTTAATCACTCTTTCCAGTCTCTAATACACTATTATTTCAGAAAAAAACTGATACTTCACGACGCATGATTCGGTCACACTACTCAGTTACACCCTTCAGTAATATCAATATTCGTAATCGAAAAACAAGTGTTCGCTGACAGCACGTGTAAGAGTTGGAAGGACAACTGACTTTTTTTCAGCAGTCGATTGGTCAGTCGATTATTTTTTCGTCCAGTCGGTTTCTTCACTCAGTTGCAGCCGTTATATGAATTTTACACTAGGTTTCTGGGTTTTAGTTATTTTTTTCTACATTCTCTATCGGACTTTTCGGTCACCATAATAATTTTTGGTTGGTTTTTAAAATTTAATATCATATGCTGCCCTGTAAATTTATGTATATATGAATGAACCCTCACCTTTTAACACGTTTCTGAAATATCTATGGTCAAAGTTCTAAAGGTTGTTTTGGAACACCCTGTATTTTCCTTACTTCTTTATTGAGATAATGAGAAGCCGCCAGCAATCGGCGATAGTACACACCGCGACGTTGCCCCGCTCGCCAGACAACTGAACAATTTAAACATCATTTGCCTTCTACTCTTTGAGCTGTATTAAAACGGACTTCATTTACGTTCATATTCCTTACTACAAGCGCGTACTACGATTCAACATGAACGTCTCTACAATGCTCTTTCACAAATTCCTGTAACTCTCGTGTGTAGTTCATATCTTACTCGTCGGTAGGTGACGCGCGCCCGCTGGCGTTGCCAGCACTGCAGCGCGTCTACAGAATGTATGTGCCCGGGAAAACAATACGATTTAAGCTAGATGTCCGGCGATTTCGAAGTTTTTGTCTGGGATTAGCAATTTAAGTGTTGGTAGGCATACCCGGCATATTTAGCTTCCCTGATTATTGTAAGTGGTACATTAATATACAGGGTGTCCGAAAAGTCTTTCCCTGATTACATAAATTGATAACTCAGGCTAGAAATAAGATAAAAACATGAAAGTGGCGTCTAATTTTTTACAAACTATCGAAGTTTTTTTTACACATCAGTAAACTTCCCCATGAGCACCCTTGGTAGCAGGTAGCACATCTAGGCGATATTCAATTTCCGTCCACACATTAGCCAACATCACTGGAGGGATCGAGTCAACGACTGTGGTTATCCGTTGCCGCAGGGTTTCAAGATCTGGTGCACGTGTTCGGTAGACCTCGTCCTTGACATAACCTCATAAAAATAAGTCTAATGGGGTTATGTCAGGAGAGCGTGGAGGCCATATCGTTGGCCCATCACGACCAATCCATCGCCCAGGAAAGGTGATATCGAGATAGGCACGGACGTCCAAACCCCAATGAGGCGGTGCACCGTCTTGCTGAAACGAGACATCGGGGTGATACTGAAGCAGCTGAGGAACAGCATACAGTTGCAACATGTCCAGATACACTGCAGATGTGACGGTAGCCTCAGCGAAGAAGAATGGCCCGATAATTTGATCGTGCAATAGCGCGCACCAAACATTCACCTTTGGACTGCATCTGGTGCACTCCATGACCTCGCCAGGGGGTTGTGAACCCCAAATGCGCACATTATGGCGATTCACTACTCCACTGACAAAAAAGGTCGCTTCGTCGGAAAAGGCAATTCGTCTGAGATAACCATCATCGTCCTCAAAACGTGATAGCATTTCGACCGCAAAGTCATATCGACGGGTACTGTCGTTGGGCAACAAGGCCTGAACGATTTGCACTTTGTATGCACGAAACAATAAACGTTTGTGTAAAATGTCATGGAGAGAGCTTTTTGGCATCTGTAATCCACGTGAGGCCCCGCGCACCGATTTCTTCGGACTTCGCAGAAATTGACCAGACCTCGGAAGGTCAGCAACCGATCCTGTGTTCTTGAACTTGTCATACCAGGCTTTAATGCTCTTGACATCAGGTGGATTCCTTCCAAATGTTGTCTGGAAGTGTCTCTGCACTGTGGTTGGTGATCGTGTCTCATGGTACCACAGGACACACTGTGCCTTCTCCTGATTGGTTAACATGGCTTCTTGGGCACTGCACCTCATCCACTACTTACGTACTGCGAACCTAAAACAGAAAAAAAACTTTGATAGTTGTAAACAATTCGACACAAGTTTCATATTTGTATCTTACTTATAGCCTGAGTTATCAATTTATGCAATCATGGAAAGTCTTTTCGGACACCCTGTACGTCCAGTGTATATTAATAAACAATAAGACGCACATTTTAAGTTAAATGATATTTATTGGTTTAGATGGAAAGCTGTTTGCCGCTCTTATTCTTTTGTTAAAATGTGTTTGAAATACATTGGAACCCATAGTGATACATAATTATAAAAAAGAATGATTGACTCTGTTGAAGTAATATATTCGCTGATTTCTGAAGTCATTTTATGCAGTATAAAATGTTACTCCATTAAGGGGGAGGGGGCTATAGCCCCCATAGCCCCTCCCCCCTTGCCACCGCCCCTGACTGTGTCTTCTGCAAGATTTTTTACTGAAAAGAATACATTTGGATGAATTTTTGATATTATTGTGTTTGTTTTTCGGTTTCATCCTTCAGAGACGCTGTTAGTGGAATGACGGCTTCCATGCTGTTCTACATGTTTCTTGGCATATGCTCGTTAACGAGCCACTGGTCCAGAAAATACTACTGTAGTCCTGAAGGTTTTGGTTTCAGGCGAGCTCTCCTGAATAAACAGCCAACCATCATCCAACATTTCCAAAGGAACATGTACTGGAGTTGAAGACATTCGTATGTGGTAGCGAACCTCTTCATTTTCCTTGTAGGTAGGAACAAGGCCGCACCGCTGAACTTGTTTCCACAAACACTGATTAAAATGAAAGCTGCAACCTGCAATCTCTGTTTCAGAAGACAAACTTATTGCTGACTGCACGATAGCAATTTCGAAATCCATCATGACAGACACAGGATTTCATCAAGGGACCTTGGAATTAATAGCTTTAAAAAAACCATCGTATGTTCCATAAAATTTCGGGCTTACAGCCGCATAAATTCAGCTTCTTCTTCTAATACTTCCTCTGAATACCGTCCACCCATCTACAGAGTGAGGCGAGGCGACTAAAAGCTCAAGAACTTGCTCCGTGTTTCTAAACCCGAGGACCTTCTAAACCCGAGGACCGAACCAATTTAAAAGGGCGTAGCAAGGGCTGGAGCGTTAGCCACCTCGGCTCACTCTGAAGATGGCTGGACGGTATTCAGCCGAAATATTAGAAGAAGAAGCTGAATTTATGCGGCTGCACGCCCGAAATTTTATGGAACAGTCTTTGCGCCACGAAAACATGAAGATGCGCAAACCATCGTATGTTTCTCGCTTTTTGTTCTTTAGGAAAGACTAGACAGCTGCAATAGTGTTCGTTTCCTCACAGGTACTTCGAAGATCAACGTAAAGTATCAACAACTGTCCAAACTGCTTTCTCTAACTATTCAATGTTCCGTCCACAAAGAATCATTCACAGCTTAATAAACATGGTTTTCCTTTTTGGCTGGGAAACCAATATTCTCTCATTCGGTCCTCTGTTGTCAGTTGAAATTGCTGCCATCGTTGATCAGTGCGTTTTTTTAAAAAGATGGTTCCTCCAGCACCGTTCGGATCTAGTGTAGGTCCCATATATTTTCGCCTAATGCGATGCAGCGATTGTTTCGCATTTCTCTGTGACGGTAACGACTGAACAGCCGCCACACTTCTTCAGCGTAAATTTCGCACACTTTTTTGCACATTAAAAATGTTTTCGTACTTCATTTTCTGCTTGGTGTGGAAGCAAGCATGGCTACCTTCGCGTAAAAGTATGGTACTCTTAGTGTGTAGTCTTCCTTTCCACTTACTTTTTCCATAGCTTACACAACGCCACCATATTACATCTTCTTCGCTGGTGTAGTCCACAATATACTGATGCCTCCAGAATGAGATTTTCACTCTGCAGCGGAGTGTGCGCTGATATGAAACCTTCTGGCAGATTAAAACTGTGTGCCGGACCGAGACTCGAACTCGGGACCTTTGCCCTTCACAGATTTAATCTGCCAGAAGGTTTCACATCAGCGCACACTCCGCTGCAGAGTGTAAATCTCATTCTGGAAACAACCCCCAGGCTGTGGCTAAGCCATGTCTCCGCAATATCCTTTCTTCCAGGAGTGCTAGTTCTGCAAGATTAGCAGAAGAGGTTCTGTGAAGTTTGGGAGGTAGGAGACGAGGTACTGGCAGAATTGAAGCTGTGAGGACGGGTCGTGAGTCGTGCTTGGATAGCTCAGTTGGTAGAGAACTTGCTCGTGAAAGGCAAAGGTCTCAGAGTTCGAGTCTCAGTCCGGCACACAGTTTTAATCTGCCGGAAAGTTTCATACTGATGCCTGTTGTAAATCAATAAAGACTTCCCTTTGGAAGTCCCGGTGAACTCCATCTTCACAGCACTAAGAACACGGGACGCTACTTGTCAGATCAAAGATTAACTGCAGTTTTGAACTATGGAAGAAAGCCAAGCTCCACTGCCGTTCTAGCCTGTCAAACTGTCGCGCGGACAGGGTTCACAGAGCAGTAAGGGGGTTTTCACAGTAATATGTAGCAAGGTTCTCTTGTAAGTGTCAATTGTGTTCTACTTCCGGAACAGACTGTTCCGAGGCACTACTACTTGAAGCTTCTTGGGCTCCATGGAAATGTGAATATACTCCATTTCCGCACCTGTGTCTCTCCGCGCAAGTGTCGCAGACTCCTTTAAAGCCTGCCGTGCTTTTACGTAATCACGGACGTCGATTGACTGACAGTTCCGTTACGATTGTATACAACTTCAGGCGTTAATCGTAAACTCAGTTATTAAATCATTCCGTAATACTGATTGCTTATCGGGAACATCTTACTGCTAAATATTAAGTGCTTGCATCAGCCGATAAGTAAAAATACAATTTTACTTTATTTCAAGTAAAGAAGTATTAGCTTCTCTTTCGTTTTTCTCTCTCGACAATGTTTTGTAAAATGTACTTTACTTAGCTAGTTAAGAAGATAAAACAATCATATACTCTCCGTTATGAATCTCTCGGCGCCAGACATCTTAATTTTCGGCAAATGTTCCTGATAACTCTTGGATCCATTCGGTGATAAGAAGCAGTACATGGATTACTGAGAACCTGTGTTATGTCGACATTCTAACATCTGCTTTCGTGATACTACAATTTAGAGACGTGCTTAATTTCAATAGATATTTATAACATACTTCAAAAATAAAGAGAAAATTTAAAATTATTTATTGTAACAAAGTACACACGATTAACACGTAAGAATCATAGACATAAACACACAAATTTCTTCAGTTTGAAGCTAATACGGACTTACACAGGGTACCATATGTAGCACAACCAATCAAATTTCTGATCTTATAATGATTCTTGGCGTTTTCACGATGGTGGTTTTCTGGTTTTCAACCGAATTGATGACATTTCCTTAGGCACCCATGTTCTGACTGGTTCGATGCGGCCCGACATGACTTGCTCTTCCCCGCCAACTTCTTCATTACAGATCAGCACTTACAGGCAATATCCTGTATTATTTATTGAATGTATTCCAATCTCTGTTTTTCCCTGCAGTTTATGCTCTAAAAAACTCCATCTAGTCAGGTGTATGAATGCATCCCGTCACAGTTTTCTATATTTTCATTTCCTCGTCGATTCTGACGAGAATATGCTCATTTGTGGCCATTTACTTCTCAGCATCCTTCTTCAACCCACATCTCAAACGCTTCGATTCTCTTCTTTTTCGTCTTCCTACAGTCCATAATTGGCATCCATACGAACCTTTGCACCAACGGTACATTCTCATAAATTTCTTCTTCAATTAAAGGCCTGCTTCACTTCCGTTTTAGCGAAGAATACCTGTTTTGCATGCTTCTTAAATAACCCTTGCTTCGTCTGTCATGCGTTGTTATGCCTCCAAGATAACAGACTTATTACATAGCAGACTTATTCCAGTTAGCTTAGATCTGAGACTGTTATTCGAGCCATACAAAACATTCAAAACTATACACTCACTTTTTACTTCCAGTAATAGCATGGTACGACACATCACTCTGCCTTCTTTAGGCGACCGTACATTGTCAAACTATCTTATGTTGCAAACACTCTTTTCAAATATGATGTTTCTGCTGAATGCGGCAGACATTAAGTGCCAGACATAAGAATTAAAGGATTGATGTGTAAGGGGCAATCAAAAAGTTTCCTTTCAATGGCCATGCAGTCGGCATGCCAATCAGTCAAAATCTCCGTGAGCACTGAGGCAACCATCACACCAACGCATCAGCTTGAAGATGTCCGTTTGATAAAACAATGTGTTCTGCGTCCGTGATTGTCTGCTGCACATCTTCGTCCGACGGGAATCGTCTATCCTTCAAGGCCACGTTTGAGGAACCGAAGGCCTGATAATCAGATGCGAATAGATTAGGAGTATAGGGCGGGAGCTCCAGTGTTTCCCCACTTCTAAGTTACGACATGTGCGATATGGGGACTCGCGTTGTCATGAAGCAGTAGCACCCCTTGTCCAAAGCGGTGGTTTTCGACAGATGTCCTGCCCCAACAAGTTCTTCATTCTACGAAGGATGCCTACTGGTGTTCGTCTTTCGCCAGCCAAGAAAAGAACAGCAGCACGTTGATCCCGTCTGGAAGCGTTTGGTAATAATATCGCCATAGTTCACGTCTCATTTACTGCACGCACGTCAAAAATAGTCGAATGCCACTGTAATACATTGCCTACATGTCGGTGTTTATATACCTGCATCAAAGTCGCGCTACGTTGCACATACTCTTGCATCAAAGCCCTCAAACGTAAGCTGTTTGATTGCCCCTTATATACCTATGTTTTCGTGATTCATGTTCTGAGACTCTTGAGAAACATACCACGACAAAACTACTTCACCTTGTATGCAAGATATATGAGACCGGCGAAATAACTTCTGGCTTATGAATGTACAAATACCAGTTACAAAGAAAGTAGGTGCTCATAGGTGCGAATATTGCCGATGATCAGTATAATAGATCATGATTTCAAAAAAGACAGGAATGATTCATAGTAGCACGGAAAAACTCAGAGTAGCCAACTCGGCGAAAGAACAGTTTGGGTTGCAAAACTAAAATACAGGGAGCCAAAGGTTCTTACAACTTGTACAGGAAGCAGAATGCAGTTACAAGAGACGAATCACATGAAATGGAAGCAGTAGTTGAGAAAGGAGTAGAGAGAACTGTAGTCTCTGCCTAATTTTAATCGGTGTGCATGTTGAGTGAGCTAGGAAAGAAATCAAGGAGAAATTTGGAAATCGAATTAAAGGTTAAAGAGAAGTTATTAAAACTTGGAGGTTTACCGATAACATCCCTCTGTCATGGACGGTAGCGGTCATAAAACATTAGTTGAATGGAATGGCCGGCCGATGTGGCCGAGCGGTTCTAGGCGCTTTAGTATGGAACCGCGCGACCGGTACGGTCGCAGGTTCGCATGTTGCCTCGGTCATGGATGTGGGTGATGTCCTTAGGTTTAAGTAGTTCTAAGTTCTAGAGGACTGATGACTTCAGATGTTAAGTCCCATAGTGCTCAGAGCCATTTGAACCATTTGAATGGAATGAATAATGTCTTGAAATGAAGTTTAAGATTAATATCAGCAAAATGGTAATGGAACATAGTCGAATTAATCAGTCGATGCTAAGGATAGCCGGCGTGGTTAAGGTGAGCGCTCACGATAAGCGGGAATTCCGGGTTCGGGCCCCGGTCCAGCACAAATTTTCATATGTCACTGTACCTGTCCACTGTTGAAAGCCTGAGTAACCTTCTGTATCCCTCCTGGGCGCGTGGGTCTGCTCCTGTAAACTGAAGGGTAGGCCGAATGTAGGAAGTGAGTAGGAGTAGGAAAAGGTAAAACACGTTGGTACTACGTGTCAAATTACAGATGTTTACTATGGGCAAAAACAAGTTAATGAATAGTTACATAACTTTGCAATGATGAGCAAGCTTTAGACCCGTCGTAAGTAGTGCACAGTCTCAATAGCAAGCCAACACCCTCTGAAGTTGAAGAGATGTTTCCAGGCCGTCTGCTCTTGATGAAATGTCCTCACAAGCGACTTCTAATCAAGCTGCGGGCCCATGGGGTATCGTCTCAGTTGTGCGACTGGATTCGTGATTTCCTGTCAGGAAGGTCGCGGTTCGTAGTAACAGACGGAAAATCATCGAGTAAAACTGAAGTGATATCAGGTGTCCCCAGGGAAGCGTCCTGGGACCTCTGCTGTTCCTGATTATATAAATGACCTGGGTGACAATCTGAGCAGTTCTCTTAGGTTGCTCGCAGATGATGCTGTAATTTACCGTCTAGTAAGGTCATCCGAAGACCAGTATCAGTTACAAAGCGATTTAGAAAAGATTGCTGTGTGGTGTGGCAGGTGGCAGTTGACGCTAAATAACGAAAAGTGTGAGGTGATCCACATGAGTTCCAAAAGAAATCCGTTGGAATTCGATTACTCAATAAATAGTACAATTCTCAAGGCTGTCAATTCAACTAAGTACCTGGGTGTTAAAATTACGAAGAACTTCAGTTGGAAAGACCATATAGATAATATTGTGGGGAAGGCGAACCAAAGGTTGCGTTTCATTGGCAGGACACTTAGAAGATGCAACAAGTCCACTAAAGAGACAGCTTACACTACACTCGTTCGTCCTCTGTTAGAATATTGCTGCGCGGTGTGGGATCCTTACCAGGTGGGATTGACGGAGGACATCGAAAGGGTGCAAAAAAGGGCAGCTCGCTTTGTATTATCACGTAATAGGGGAGAGAGTGAGGCAGATATGATACGCGAGTTGGGATGGAAGCCGTTAAAGCAAAGACGTTTTTCGTCGCGGCGAGATCTGTTTACGAGATTTCAGTCACCAACTTTCTCTTCCGAATGCGAAAATATTTTGTTGAGTCCAACGTACATAGGTAGGAATGATCATCAAAATAAAATAAGAGAAATCAGAACTCGAACAGATAGGTTTAGGTGTTTGTTTTTCCCGCGCGCTGTTGGGGAGTGGAATGGTAGAGAGATAGTTTGATTGTGGTTCGATGAACCCTCTGCCAAGCACTTAAATGTGAATTGCAGAGTAGTCATGTAGATGTAGAATCTGGAGCGGAGCTCGTAGAGCTGCACAGCGCCGGCTAGAGGGCGCTGTCGTCGGTGTCTGTCGTAGTGACAACTTAAGAACTTGCACCTACGTCGTGGCATCGTAACTATCGATACCACATAACCACCCTTCGCCGCGCGGACCGCGACTGCCGGTCCGTGACCAGCTACGCTAGGATTCTCGGTTGAGGATCCAACAGCCCGATCGAGGTGGTCAAGCAGATTCTCGATTGAGTTAAATCCAGGGAATTTGATGGCCAGGGGAGTATGGCAAACTCATCCTGGTGCCTCTCGAACCACGCACGTTTCCTGCGAGCTGTGTGACGTGTTGCATTATCATGCTGGTAGATATCATCGTGCCGAGGAAAAAGTAACTGTGCATAGGAGTGGACGTAGTCCCCAAGGATAGATGCAAGCTACCGTTGACCAAATCACCTACGCAATGCCACGAAAACATTCCCAGCTCACAATGCTCCCTCCTCCAGCCTGGAACCTTGCAACGTTTGTTGCAGAGTATTTGCTTTCACACGTCTCACGCCGTACGCGATAACGGTCATCTTTCTGCTGTAGAATAAAACGTGATTTTACACAGAGTACGCGAAGGAACTTGCCCCCCTTCTTGCAGCAGTGTACCGTAGGTCTCTAGAAGAGCGTAGCGTTCCAAAGGATTGGAAAAGGGCACAGGCCATCCCCGTTTTCAAGAAGGGACGTCGAACTATAGACCTATATCTCTAACGTCGATCAGTTGTAGAATTTTGGAACACGTATTATGTTCGAGTATAATGACTTTTCTGGAGACTAGAAATCTACTCTGTAGGAATCAGCATGGGTTTCGAAAAAGACGGTCGTGTGAAACCCAACTCGCGCTATTCATCCACGAGACTAAGAGGGCCATAGACACGGGTTCACAGGTAGATGCCGTGTTTCTTGACTTCCGGAAGGCGTTCGATACAGTTCCCCACAGTCGTTTAATGAACAAAGTAAGAGCATATGGACTATCAGACTAATTGTGTGATTGGATTGAAGAGTTCCTAGATAACAGAACGCAGCATGTCATTCTCAATGGAGAGAAGTCTTCCGAAGTAAGAGTGATTTCAGGTGTGCGGCAGGGGAGTGTCGTAGGACCGTTGCTATTCACAATATACATAAATAACCTTGTGGATGACATCGGAAGTTCACTGAGGCTTTTTGCGGATGATGTTGTGGTATATTGAGAGGTTGCAACAATGGAAAATTGTATTGAAATGCAGGAGGATCTGCAACGAATCGACGCATGGTGCAGGGAATGACAATTGAATCTCAATGTAGACAAGTGGTTCAAATGGTTCTAAGCACTATGGGACTTAACAGCCATGGTCATCAGTCCCCTAGAACATAGAACTACTTAAACCTAACTAACCTAAGGACAGCACACAACACCCAGTCATCATGAGGCAGAGAAAATCCCTGACCCCGCCGGGAATCGAACCCGGGAACCCAGGCGTGGGAAGCGAGAACGCTACCGCACGACCACGAGTTGCGGACGACAAGTGTAATGTGCTGCGAATACATAGAAAGATAGATCCTTTATCATTTAGCTACAATATAGCAGGTCAGCAACTGGAAGCAGTTAATTCCATAAATTATCTGGGAGTAGGCATTAGGAGTGATTTAAAATGGATTGATCATATAAAGTTGATCGGCGATAAAGCAGATGCCAGACTGAGATTCATTGGAAGAATCCTAAGAAAATGCAATCCGAAAGCAAAGGAAGTAGGTTACAGTACGCTTGTTCGCCCACTGCTCGAATACTGCTCAGCAGTGTGGGATCCGTACAAGATAGGGTTGATAGAAGAGATAGAGAAGATCCAACGGAGAGCAGCGCGCTTCGTTACAGGATCATTTACTAATCGCGAGAGAGTTACGGAGATGATAGATAAACTCAAGTGGAAGACTCTGCAGGAGAGACGCTCAGTAGCTCGGTACGGGCTTTTGTTGAACTTTCGAGAACATACCTTCACCGAGGAGTCAAGCAGTATATTGCTCCCTCCTACGTATACCTCGCGAAGAGACCATGAGGATAAACAAACAATACGAGACTGGAGTAGAAGGGAGAACCGATAGAGATACTCTTGGTATCCTCCACCACACACCGTCAGGTGGTTTGGGGAGTATGGATGTAGATGTAGATGTAGATCCATCTAGAAAAGTCACCTGTCGCCATTGAGTGGAGTTACAGTTGTGGTATTTGCGGGCAAATTCCAGCCTTCGTCGCCGATGGACTGTAGTTAGCATGAATGCGTGAATCAGGCACCTGCTGCGGAGGCTCATACGCAGCAACGCCCACTGAGGAGACACTGTTGATAGCCCATTGGTTCATATGGGCGGACAAGCCACAGCTGCATGTCTATTCGCCCATACACAGCACCACAGCCCTCGTTCACCCCTGTCACCTATGGCCCACGGTGCATCACAGCTGTCTCTGCGCCGGTTTTGGATAGCGCCAGTTTTCCGTGCACGGTATACTTTAACCACGTTGTTTACAACCTATGGCGTTTGGGAAGTGCTTCAGCCCTCGGCCCGAAGACCAACTATCATGTATTTTTGGGCGTTAGATATACAGGGTGTTACAAAAAGGTACGGCCAAACTTTCAGGAAACATTCCTCACACACAAATAAAGAAAAGATGTTATGTGGACATGTGTCCGGAAACGCTTAATTTCCATGTTAGAGCTCATTTTAGTTTCGTCAGTATGTACTGCACTTCCTCGATTCACCACCATGATTTCATACGAGATACTCTACCTGTGCTGCTAGAACATGTGCCTTTACAAGTAAGACACAACATGTGGTTCATGCACGATGGAGCTCCTGCACATTTCAGTCGAAGTCTTCGTACGCTTCTCAACAACAGATTCGGTGACCGATGGATTGGTAGTGGCGGACCAATTCCATGGCCTCCACGCTCTCCTGACCTTAACCCTCTTGACTTTCATTTATGGGGGCATTTGAAAGCTCTTGCCTACGCAACCCGGTACCAAATGTAGAGACTTTTCGGGCTCGTATTGTAGACGGCTGTGATACAATACGCCATTCTCCAGGGCTGCATCAGTGCATCAGGGATTCCATGCGACGGAGGGTGGATGCATGTATCCTCGCTAACGGAGGACATTTTGAACATTTCCTTTAACAAAGTGTTTGAAGTCACGCTGGTACGTTCTGTTGCTGTGTGTTTCCATTCCATGATTAATGTGATTTGAAGAGAAGTAATAAAATGAGCTCTAACATGGAAAGTAAGCGTTTCCGGACACATGTCCACATACATATTTCCTTTCTTTGTGTATAAGGAATGTTTGCTGAAAGTTTGGCCGTACCTTTTTGTAACACCCTGTATTGTATCTGTTTCCGCGTTACGACGGCGAGAGCACCGTTATCAGCATTCCCACGACACGCTTTATACACCCTCCTCTGCTATCGCTGACACCTGCCGTCTCTGAGCAGATGTCCCACGTTGACGTCAAACCTAGGCGGTGGCCACATTAATGCCCTTGGACCATGTAGGCACTATATTTATACTTACAGCAGATGTCAAGATATTCGCACTTACCGTATTCATTTCGAAGTAAATTCATACGGCTGTTGAAGTCTGTTCTTCCAGACATGCAAGTAAGATGCTAAGGAAATTAGATTAGGAAATTAGACTCTAAATGTAGTAGATGAAGTCTGCTACTGAGACAGTAAAATATACTACTGGCCATTACAATTGCTACACCACGAAGATGACGTGCTACAGACGCGAAATTTATCTGACAGGAAGAAGTTGCTGTGATATGCAAATGATTAGCGTTTCAGAGCATTCACACAAGGTTGGCGCCGGTCGCGACACCTACAACGTGCTGACATGAGGAAAGTTTCCAACCGATTTCTGATACTCAAGCAGTAGTTGACCGGCGTTGCCTGGTGAAACGTTGTTGTGATGCCTCGTGTACCGAGGAGAAATGCGTACCATCACGTTTCCGACTTTGATAAAGGTTGGATTGTAGCCCATCGCGATTGTGGTTTATCGTATCGCGACATTGCTGCTCGCGTTGGTCGAGATCCAATGACTGTTAGCAGAATATGCAATCGGTAGGTTCAGGAGGGTAATACGGAACGCCGTACTGGATCCCAACGGCCTCGTTTCAATAGCAGTCGAGATGAAGGCATCTTATCCGCATGGCTGTAACGGATCGTGCAGGCACGTCTCGATCCCTGGGTCAACAGATGGGGACGTTTGCAAGACAACAACCATCTGCACGAACAGTTCGACGACTTTTGCAGCAGCATGGACTATCAGCTCGGAGACCACGGCTGCGGTTACCCTTGACGCTGCATCACAGACAGGAGCGCCAGCGATGGTGTACTCAACGACGGCCCTGGGTGCACGAATGGCAAAACGTCATTTTTTCAGATGAATCCAGGTTCTGTTTACAGCATCATGATTGTCGCATCCGTGTTTGGCGACATCGCGGTGAACGCACATTGGAAGCGTGTATTCGTCATCGACATACTGGCGTATCACCCGGCGTGATGGTAGAGGGTGCCATTGGTTACACGTCTCGGTCACCTCTTGTTCGCATTGACGGTACTTTGAACAGTGGACGTTACATTTCAGATGTGTTACGACCCGTGGCTCTACCCTTCATTCAATCCCTGCGAAACCCTACATTTCAGCAGGATAATGCACGACCGCATGTTGCAGGTCCTGTACGGGTCTTTCAGGATACAGAAAAATGTTCGACTGCTGCCCTGGAGAGCGCATTATCCAGATCTCTCACCAATTGAAAAGTCTGGTCAATGTTGGCCGAGCAACTGGCTCGTCTCAATACGCCAGTCACTACTCTTGATGAACTGTGGTATCGTGTTGAAGCTGCATGGGCAACTGTACCTGTACACGCCATCCAAGCTTTGACTCAACGCCCAGGCGTATCAAGGCCGTTATTACGGCCAGAGGTGGTTGTTCTGGGTACTGATTTCTCAGGATCTATGCACCCAAATTGCGTGAAAATGTAATCACATGTCCGTTCTTGCATAATATATTTGTCCAATGAATACCCGTTTATCATCTGCATTTCTTCTTGGTGTAGAAAGTTTAATGTCCACTAGTGTAACTCACGGTGACCGAAGTAGGAGGATATTTGTGTGAAGCGTAGTCTCATATGGAACGGAAGTGTGGATTATAAGCAGTATAGAGAGGCTGCTTTCGGAACGTGATGGTACAGAAGATTGCTGAGAATTAGGTAGGTCGATCGTACAAATTCAAAGCATGTACTGAGTGGAAAAGAGTAGAAAGTAATTTGTGGTACAACATGAAAAAAAGTATGGATTGATATAACGTTTACTAAAGCGTCAAGGAATCGATAGTTTGGCAATGGACGTAAGTGTGAAGGGTACAAGTTGTAGAGGGAAATCAAGGGTTGAATACCGGAAGGAGGCTCACTATAGAAACTAAATCTTGCAACAGATAAGCAGAGATCAAGAGTACAGGAGAGACTAGCAAGGAGAACTGCACAAAATCAACCTTAGGAGTGAGGACCACAACAACAACTAAACAAATAATGGTTTACGTATGTAATTCATCCTTGGTACACTGAACACTGAGAAACGGAAACGCCGTTGCACAATTATTCTTTACAAATATGTTACTCTGGAATCGTTGAAACTGGTCAGATTATTTGGCGAAACAAGTAAAAGTTATTGAGAAATATTGTTTTTTCTACTGATCGGACATGGTTAAGATTTATTATCTTTTCTGATCAGAATTAATATTTCGCCACTCAACCCAGCAGGCACATCCCACAAAATATCACGTTTGAAAGCAGCTTATGCTAAGCAAGATAATTTGCTAAGATAAAGTTACCTGAAAGTACTGACGAAGGGGTCGTCAAAACTAATACCGGAAATAAAAAGCGACTGAAGCGGTAAACGTGCGAACTTTCGTAAACTTATGTATGCCTCTTCAAGAAAGGAAAATAATACGGAGTGAAAGAGACTGTATTTCCTCACTTGGTCGAGGTGTAACGTCAAGCGTGATACGCTACGGCGTGTTTTTGGAACGGCTTTGCTGATCAAGAATTCAGCCAGCAGTGGTCGATAACTAAATGAATGGGGAAGCAACGGATCGAAACTGCGTGTTTGCGCCGACCGGCAGCCATTTGGATTTCATTTCAGAACGATACAAAATAGGGCCGCAACCCAAGGAATATTTTAGTCCCATGGCCATGATTTCTTTACAACGACAGATTTCCTTTCTTTTGTGATTGTGCTTTTTTCATGAAAAATACACATAGCTATATACTGTATGTGGCCTGGCCCCCTTCTCGAAAAGCAATGCAGTATTCGTATGTTGTTCTTTTCACTCTCTTCCTCTTTCTCTTGTCCTATTTGCGCTATTACTATGCTCTACAAACTGACACAAACAGTTGCTTCACTTTTCAACTTGAATTGATCTATTTTATGTGAGGTTTTACTGCAAATATTTTTATGCCCTTATTTCTCTATTGCTTCGTCTTCTACATCATTTATCTTTCTTGTAGGTTGGACGAAACATTAAGCGTCAAAGCAATCTAAGCAGCAAAGAAATCTTTACAAAAAGCTAAAGGAGTTAGCCTGCAAAATAGTCCGACGTATGAGTAATTGCAGCGCAGGTTGGAAGAACAATTAGCAATTAAGACTCTGTCCAGTCAGAAGACTATCAGATATTAGCTGCACCTATACCCAAATAAATTTTCTTCTCTGCACGAATGAAAGCTGCCAGACAAGTCTGAGGGAGACATACAGGTCCACGGTCTTCATATTCTTTCGGCCCTGTGAACTCGTAGAAACGCGACATTATTCAGTAGGAAATTACTTATTTATTTATTTTCATTTCGTTTTGAAACTTATAATGACACCATTGTAGTGTCCTGAGGGTGAAATTCACAACGGAAAAAATAATTAGACGTTCAATGTCTTCCTCTATGACAGTATGCTTAGGCTGTGTGAATTGAAGTCGCCTGTAATAATAATAATAATAATAATAATAATAATAATAATGACGATTTTGGCATTAGTTCTTATCTTCACACTACTCACACTATTACATATTGCTTCAGAAGAGATAGTAAAGATAGATTTCTTTACTGTGCTTGTAGACGTATGATTTGAGACATACACCTTTCTCGCGGAGTGATATCTTTTGTCGGTGACGGCTATTAATACATAGCAACTTGACCAGTGTCAAGGAAAAGTCTTACAATTGGTCTGCAGTGCTATTAAAGGAAACTGATTTTAAAGTTGCTACGCCCCATGCAACGGAACGGGTGCGCCAGATTTTGACCTTACACATGGTTTTCTTTACATTGTTCCGCAGTTACAGGTATTCTTTTCAAGCTGTGAATTTCTCTTGTATTTTTTACCTGCAGAGTCTAGCTTACACATCATCTGTCGTATCTCTGAGAAGCATGTTTGCTATACAGTGTAGAAAGTCTGTGAATGAAGTCCATAACTTCACTGTCTAATGTCACCGACTGACTGCGCTCTGACATCACATATCTAAACAGCTCTTGAAAGAGGATTATTGTTAATGAAGTAAAAGATCCACGCAGTGGACACCAAATGAAAAAAACTACTCCTTATGTTACTGATCTAGACTGCCACAAAAATGCGAAGGAACTGTTAATCAGAACTCAGGGAGAAGTTGTAGTCTAATTCACAATCGATTTATTGATCTTAAACAAGACAAGACAACGAAATTATTAAAGAAACATCATACAAAAATATTTATTTAACAAAAGCCTTACTAAAATGGGATCTATGGTGGACAAAGTGATCTGCTTGGGATCGACACACGACACTAACCAGAACACTACTCGCTCTATCTCACTTCATACACGTGAATGCAGGTTATGGCATCAAACTACGCCACCACCAAGCATTTATATTCTACCATACAAAAAAAAAAAAAAATGGGAAAAATATGGTTCAAAAAACAGGGTGCTGAGAAGTAGATATTATAGCCCTACATTGCGCCGGCCGGTATGGCCGAGCGGTTCTAGGTGCTACAGTCTGGAACCGCGCGACCGCTACGGTCGCAGGTTCGAATCCTGCCTTGGGCATAGATATATGTGATGTCCTTAGGTTAGTTAGGTTTAAGTAGTTCTAAGTTCTAGGGGACTGATGACCTCAGAAGTTAAGTCCCATAGTGCTCAGAGCCATTTGAACCCTACGTCGCAGCAGCGAATACTTTACCATCCTACTGGTCAAGGCAGCACACTATGATGCGTTTGGCGACTGAAGTCATAGACGTCGGAAATCTGTTATTAAATGCGTGTTCCCAAAAAAAGCAAGTACGCGGTCTCGTGTTCGGTTAATTCAGAACGCAGGTACTTCCCTAAGAGCCTCTGAAACCCTGATGGATTCCAGTGTGCAGGTGGACCCGTCTGCTGGTCTGCCAAACCCATTTGACTCCGTGCTACGACAGTGTGTGTTGGAATACGTCAAATGTTTAAGACAGTACACCCACGCATCACTCGTTGTGACCGTGATGATATAAGCAGTACCTCTGACAGTTCAGAAGGTGACTGGCACAGGCTCTAAGTTGTGCCCTAATAAAGGACACAAGTCTCACCATTTAGGTAGACACCTGCAGTTCTTTACTAGCGAAGCGCCAGTACAAGAGACTCGTATAAGAGTGACAATCTCCTCAGTGTTTCCTCCTCAGTTCCAAAAGCACATTTCTCTTTTTTGACTTCCCCCAATTTCGCACAAGCCAATCACGAGATTGAGCCCGGCATTCTTAGCTCGGTGAATGGTCTTTGCACTGCAAATCGATTTGACCAATCAGAGACTTAAAGTTAACTGGCAGAAAACGGAAAAAAATTCAGTTTCGCGGCCTCTTTCCCACACGTTTGCTGTGTCTTTTGCTAACACAATACAAGGTGGAAGCACAGCACTCCATAAACAGCTTGTTATGTCTCCTGTTGACTCCATTTCAAAGTTTGCAAAGAATGGCTGTAAACTAACATTGGCAAAACATGTTTTGAAACAGAGTCTGCACATCTGGACGCCAGTTTGTCTGTCCCACAGACATTCGCAGAACGTTTACATTTCTTTTGGCAGCTTGCTCGTTAAAAAGGCATACAATGCGCTGTCGGCGACTTTTTGGGCTAGTCCGTATACCTGGACGTCTGCCCCTGTCCGTGGCACCAAGCTTAATGTGTTTCTGCACAATACGACCATGGCACGGGGCCTTCTGGAAATGTCTCTTCATCGTTCTCCAGAAAAAACGCGCTTTGTCGCCCCACCAACGCTGAGCTTTTACTGCAGTCGTTTAAGTCGGCACCCTGTTTCTTTGAACGCACTTAATGCTTACCGTATTTCTTTCCCTACAGCACGCAAACAAGACCATAAACTGCTACCCACCATTTCATCACAATATATGAAGTTAAATCGCCGTAGGTCATATTCCCTACACCAAATCAGAAGTGAGAGTGCCCTGCAATCTCTCACTCTTTTGTTGGGTAACGTAGCTGACGCTGTTTGTTTAACATTTCTTTGAAGGTCAGTATGGAGTACGTTGCGAATTACATCATGGGCAGAGAGACCAAGCAGAGGTCAGACTGGCCCGAATTATTTTATCTGTCCTCTTATTTGCTATCTTATTTGAGCGAATGTGCCTTTGTGGTGTTTGTATAGCCATTACCCGCCTCCGTAATCGAAATCGCTAACGCACGTCTGCACCGTGGCGTTTGACTCCCAGGTAAGCCAGTTCAAATTCTGGTGGTGGATGAAATTTTCACCACCAACATACGGTCAACAAAGGGAGTAGAGGGTGTGGCGTAAAGACTCTTGCTAATGTTCCGGATTAAATTGCAAGCCTCTCTTCAGTGTCACGTGAAGGGAGGGCATGTGACACTGTTGTTGGTGACCTGTTCGTAGGATGAGGATCGGCAGGCCCTTTGGTGCTATTCGAGGGCAGTAGACTATGTTCTGCACAGAGTTTCACCCTCTGCCTTCTCTCATCTTCTCATACAACACAAACATAACACTACCCTTACACGTATCCATAACACTCATCTGCGCTCCACAAACCGGTACGCATGACTAGTGGAGCAAAGAGAACATGAGCACAATGTCCTTTGCAAATCACTTTGCTCATCATTTAACTCATGCAATTCTTGTATCGTATCTCAGGGAACAATCGGTTTCGCTGTGTTTCATATTTATTAAACCTACTCACAAAATTAAAACTTGTCAAATACGATTAGAAAAAAGTGTCAGAAAAATACTTTCCAGGGGGGTGGGGGCAGGGAGGAGGGAAGGGGCGTGCAGTTCTGACAGTTCAGCCAAGGGTGCACCATCTCCTTGGTGCGGTTCTCCCTCAGAGTACGAGATCTGATATAAAATGTTGTTCCTGGCATTTTCGAATAGTTCAAGTGGCTCTGAGCACTATGGGACTTAACACTGGAGGTCATCAGTCCCAGTCCCCTAGATCTCAGAACTACTGAAACCTAACTAATCTAAGGAGAACACACATTCATGCCTGAGGCAGGATTCGAACCTTCGACCGTAGCATTCGCGCTGTTCCGGACTGAAGTGCCTAGAACCGCTCGGCCAAAGCGGCCCGCTAGCATTTCCGTCCAGTACTTTATTTCAGTTTACATGCGATAGCTGTAGTAGTTTCACCACTGCTGCCAATAAGTACGGTATAACATTGTGTGGCGCTACAGTAGCCTTTACTCAGTGAGCTGCTTATCGTTTTGGCATTCACGAAACCTTTTTACTTCCGTGCGTCATTTCCATCACAGCAGATGGTCAAACAGTAGTACGAGCTAAAAACATTGTCAGCACTGCGGGAATCTTCCCCGCAACATTCCACTCCCTACAGAGGCAATGCTGTTTACCCCTTTGTTCCATACGGAAACAACTGCTACACCTCAAGAAAGTTACAAGTTATAGCGCTTGGCCGCGACGGCGGCTACACCATGACGAACGGAGCATCGTGCAGACGGCTTCGCGTGTCATACCGATACTTTGCCGTGGTAGAAATGACGTGTGGAAGTAACGATGTTTCGTGAGAGCGCATTGTAGCTTTTCAGTCATGGTCACTCGCCATCAGTCACAGTATAATGGATCAACACATTGGTAACAATAAAGCGCCACCGACTGTTAGCTTGTGGCAGTTATTCAATGAAGACGGCCACCGACATGTACCGACAAATACCGATCGGAGGCACGCCAGATTGTATCTCCTAGACACTAAAAATGATTTATGTTTACCATTTTTCAGTCTTTCTGCTTCAGCACAATTCTCATTTAATTCAATGGAAACTTGACCATCAGTTGAATGACTTCTGTTCAAAAATGTTTCAAATGGCTCTGAGGTTATCAGTCCCCTAGAACTTAGAACTACTTAAACCTAACTAAGCTAAGGACATCACACACATCCATGCCCGAGGCAGGATTTTAACCTGCAACCTTAGCACTCGCTCGGTTCCGGTCTGAAGCGCCTAGAACCTCCCGGCCACCGCGGCCGGCTACTTCTGTTTCCTGCATTAGCATTGGACACTGAAAAGATACAGGATGACAATTATTGAACTATATGAGAAAAAACGTAAATTATTTATAAACTATAGTGTGCGCACACTTTATTCAACATGTAAACGTCACTACAGATATTTAGATTTAGATTATGACATGTTCATACGCCAGCTAGCCTATGGTTGCGGCAGTTCTCTGTCTGCCAAACGACTAAAAAGTCCTAACCACCACCCCCAAGAGGTGCCACATCTATCAATAGCGCAAGGAAATCTGACATTCATTAAATACTGGCCCCTGTGTGGTGAGTTGGCTAACTTGACATAAAATTAATTTAATCCCTTCAAACCCACAACAAAATAAATGACATCGTAGGGAATGAGGATGGGTGTCGTTGAAAAATTGATTACAAGGACCTACAGTATCACAAAGAGATTTATTAACTAATATCAAGGTCAAGAGAAAACAGACATATAAACAGAAACTTCAACTCTGTAACATTTCATTAACACGAACTCAGGTTAGTTGGCAATAGACTTGGGGAACCTAACTGCAATTTACGTGTAGATGAGACTGGCTACTGTGAGTGCAAGAATGCCAAGCTAAGCAAGCACACTCTGCTGTATCGTTAAACTGATCGGTCTCTCACATCAAATTATAATTAAGCGTGCAATGGACACTGGAAGTCACTACCACGAGTACAAGGCTGCTATAAATAAAAGATGGCCGTGAAAACGATTGATAAGGTGCTGAATTTCCCGAAGCTGCGCAACGTTATTGATATAGACGGTGAAAGACGAGATGCTGTCATCTGTATGTGTGATCTGCCAAAGTTGCTAGGTTCGGTGGCGCGTTGTACTGTGGGAGATGACACCATGTCCACCGGTGATTGTCTCACGTACGCAAAAATATAAAGTTTCGCCAAGGTGTCTGGACAAGTTTACAACTAACTGCTCTCTCCATAGAAACGGAAGAGCTCTTGCAACTGTACTCAGCGACGGTCAAGAAGCAAGTCTCTGCCTCTTCCGTTGCTCAAAACCTTCCGTAAAACAGGCGTTCCGCCTGATGTTCTTGAATAAACCTAGCAGTGCTTACCGTGCCAATCATGTTTTCTAACAAGGAGACCCGATCTTCCTCAACCAATCACTGCAGTCCAGTACACATTCTGTTCTCCGAAAAAACAGCACACAATGCCTGGAGGTCCTGCAGCCAAACTGCGGCGCATTTCACGAGTGAAGTTCCCTAGTGAAAACAAGCTCCGTTTCCGATTTAGTGGGCGCCATTTTGGAGAAGCGCAGCGGTATCTACGAAACGCGACATCCGGAGAAATTCGTCATCCTGTCTCACAAGGTACGCTGACCCTGTAGTAAACACATAAGCCGGGGGCCAGCCCGACATCGCTTTACCTGGACCCGCACACGGGATAGAGAGACCAGACTCCCGCACCGCGTCCAGTAGCTAATAAAGCGGTTAGGCCGGCCCCAGGATGCCCGGCGCCGCTTTCTAAAGAAGTGTCATTTTGCATTCAGCCATGGCATTCCCACCCTCTTGTTTGGTCGCCAGCAGAGCAAGGCCAGCCGCCAGAATGGCGGCCCTTATACCACTGCCCTTCAGGGACCACGGCCAATTTCGGTGACTACAAAGGGAAGGCTAATAATGAGAAGATGGCGAGAACTTGCCTGTGGCTCAGGGAAAGTTCTAAAGCTGCAGTAATGCAATGGTCACCTCCAGCATCCAAAAATCTGTCTCTGTAGCCTAGTTTAATTCTGTTACTGCTACTCAAGTCATGCAAGTACTCTGAGATCAATCAGTGGTTTACCCTAACCCTAATAGTCCATCAGATCAATATCAATCAGCGAAAACTTAGATACACCAAAGGGGAATGAAATTGTATGATAATCACCGAAACAAAATGAAAGGGGAAGTGCTTGATTGGTTGGTTGGTTGGTTTGGGGAAGGAGACCAGACAGCGTGGTCATCGGTCTCATCGGATTAGGGAAGGATGGGGAAGGAAGTCGGCCGTGCCCTTTCAGAGGAACCATCCCGGCATTTGCCTGGAGCGATTTAGGGAAATCACGGAAAACCTAAATCAGGATGGCAGGACGCCGGATTGAACCGACGTCCTCCCGAATGCGAGTCCAGTGTCTAACCACTGCGCCACCTTGCTCGGTCATCATCCATACATGGAGGAAACATTTGTGTAGCTGGATTTACTAAACGTGTGTCACAATTTATACATGAAGTACATGTTGTATTACAAGACTAACAGCCGCGCGGGATTAGCCGACCGGTCTGGGGCGCTGCAGTCATGGACTGTGCGGCTGGGGCCCGACGGAGGTTCGAGTCATCCGTCGGGCATGTGTGTGGGTGTTTGTCCTTAGGATAATTTAGGTTAAGTAGTGTGTAAGCTTAGGGACTGATGACCTTAGCAGTTAAGTCCCATAAGATTTCACACACATTTGAACGTTTTTTTTGAACAAGACTAACAGCATGTGATAAACTGGTGAGGATACATATGTAAATACACTACTGGCCATTAAAATTGCTACACCAAGAAAAAATGCAGATGATAAACGGGTATTCCTTGGACAAATATTTTATACTAGAACTGTCATGTGACTACATTTTCACACAATTTGGGTGCATAGATCCTGAGAAGTCAGTGCCCAGAACAACCACCTCTGGCCGTAATAACGGCCTTGATAGGCCTGGGCATTGAGTCAAACAGAGCTTGGA
Organism: Schistocerca nitens; assembly: GCF_023898315.1. Classification (NCBI taxonomy): domain Eukaryota; kingdom Metazoa; phylum Arthropoda; class Insecta; order Orthoptera; family Acrididae; genus Schistocerca; species Schistocerca nitens. The sequence continues at coordinate 450,557,682 of NC_064620.1, forward strand.
TGGCGTGTACAGGTACAGCTGCCCATGCAGCTTCAACACGATACCACAGTTCATCAAGAGTAGAGACTGGCGTTTTGTGACGAGCCAGTCGCTCGGCCACCATTGACCAGACGTTTTCAATTGGTGAGAGTCTAACATTTTCTGAATCCAGAAAGGCCCGTACAGGAACAGCAACATCGGTCGTGCATTATCCTGCTGAAATGTAGGGTTTCGCAGAGATCGAATAATGGGTAGAGCCACGGTTCGTAACACATCTGAAATGCAACGTCCACTATTCAAAGTGCCGTCAATGCGAACAAGAGGCGACCGAGACGTGTAACCAATGGCACCCCATACCATCACGCCGGGTAGTACGCCAGTATGGCGATGACGCATACACGCTTCCAATGTGGGTTCACCGCGATGTCGCCAAACACATACGCGACCATCATGATGGAGTAAACAGAACCTGGATTCATCCAAAAAATGACGTTTTGCTATTCGTGCACCCAGGTTCGTCGTTGAGTACACCATCGCTGGCGCTCCTGTCTGTGATGCAGCGTCAGGGGTAACCGCAGCCATGGTCACCGAGCTGATAGTCCATGCTGCTGCAAACGTCGTCGAACTCTTCGTGCAGATGGTTCATGTCTTGCAAACGTCCCCATCTGTCGACGCAGGGATCGAGACGTGGCTGCACGATCCGTTACAGCCATGTCGATAAGATGCCTGTCAACTCGACTGCTAGTGATACGAGACCGTTGGGATCCAGCACGGCGTTCCGTATTATCCTCCTGAACCCACCGATTTAAAATTCTGCTAACAGTCATTGGATCTCGACCAACGCGAGCAGTAATGTCGCGATACGATAAACCGCAATCGCGATAGGCTACAATCCGACCTTTATCAAGGTTGGAAACGTGATGGTAAGCATTTCTCCTCCTTACACGAGGCACCACAACAACGATTCACCAGGCAACGCCGGTCAACTGCTGTTTGTGTATGAGAAATCGGTTGGAAACTTTCCTCATGTCAGCACGTTGTAGGTGTCGCGACCGGCGCCAACCTTGTGTGAATGCTCTGAAAAGCTAATCATTTGCATATCACAGCATGTTCTTGCTGTCGGTTAAATTTCGCGTCTGTAGCACGTCATCTGCGTGGTGTAGCAATTTTAATGGCCAGTAGTGTAACTTATATCCACGGTACACAAACAAAAAACAAATGAAATCTGATGGTAACGTTACATGAAAACACAAAACTGGAATGTTTATATCAGGTTCTGACCGGTAGTGGACAGTTGTGGTTTAGTGGTTACCAAAAAAGTGTGTAATGTTCACCAGTGAAATAGATGATGACAAGAGACGAAGTGTCACTGAACATTTGCGCATATAGCAACAATGAAATACATTTTTCTTTGCCTTATGAAATAAGTTGTGGATGGTAGCGTCCTTGGTCTCGACCTTTTTCGTGTAAATGCCGACATAATTGTTTTACACAAGACACTACATAAAACAGGTTGACGGGACAGCAGTCTTGGCTCTGAGCACTGTGGGACTTAACATCTATGGTCATCAGTCCCCTAGAATTTAGAACTACTTAAACCTAACTAACCTAAGGACATCACACAACACCCAGTCATCACGAGGCGACAGCAGTCTTGGTGAGAGTTGCGAGTGGTCTTACAGACCAGGCCAACATGTCAGTCAGTGGGTGTGGGTGACCGTGACGCAAGACGCGAGACACACTTCATACGCCAGCGATGCCACTGGCTACGTTGGGGTGCGGGCGGTCACACAGACCACGCCCACACGAGGACCAACTACACACATGACAGCCACCGTTTGTCACAGTGTGTTACATCTGACATCTCCCTTACATATAACTGTCAAACGGCTGTAAAACAAATCACTGTCAGTGTTGCGGACTCGAAGGTCTCGAGACGAGGTTGAGGTCCATTGCTCTCAGCTCTTGGTATCTCTATATATGAAACCGCAGCCGGCCGCGGTGGTCTCGCGGTTCTAGGCGCTCAGTCCGGAACCGCGTGACTGCTACGGTCGCAGGTTCGAATCCTGCCTCGGGCATGGATGTGTGTGATGTCCTTAGGTTAGTTAGGTTTAAGTAGTTCTAAGTTCTAGGGGACTGATGACCTAAGATGTTAAGTCCCATAGTGCTCAGAGCCATTTTTTGAAACCGCAAGCCTTGCAATACAACTACTTTCCAGTAGTTCCCCCGTTCTCGATGATGCTGACTGGTAACAGGCGTGCACAGGGGCGGCGATCTTCAGGAAGAGCAAGGGGAATCCCAGACACGCTCTAGTTACTTCGACACTGGGAAAGTTATCTGCTGTTGACGCTAAAAGAACTGAGGATTTAGAAGGCACTAGATGCATACATTTTTTTATTCATTCACAGAATAGCCAATGTAATAGTGAATTGTCACGTGCAATCTAGTGAAGCTGAAGACTAACTACCACATTTCTGACTCGGCAACATTGACCTCTGTTATGAACCGATGACTGATGAGTGTTGCCATCTTTGCATATGTTCTAAAACCCAATATGATGCCAAATTAGTTTTATAACAAGAGTGTGATATCTGCCAGCAGAGCACCTTGGTGGATTCGAGTCCTTAAGAGGCGTGGTCCCCCATGACGCTTGGACACTGGGGATTTTGCCCCCCTTCTACCCCAGCCGGCCGGACTGGCCGAGCGGTTCTAGGCGCTTCAGTCTGGAACCGCGCGATGGCTACGGTTGCAGGTTCGAATCCAGCCTCGGGAATGGGTGTGTGTGATGTCCTTAGGTTAGTTAGGTTTAAGTAGTTCTAAGTTCTATGGGACTGATGACCTCAGATGTTAAGTCCCATACTGCTCAGAGCGATTTGAGCCAGCCTACCCCACCTACCCCGCTCTTGTCGGGCCTGTGTGGTAGAGAACAGGAGGGAACCACCGGAAAAATGCTCCTATTGGAGCACAAAAAGGCGAATCTGTTCCAGTCTATTAAAAGACTGACTGAAAATCGGGATACCAGCTGGTGGGACTGCATTGCACATTAATAAGAGCGCGTATGTGTTCACATGCCAATATTATTGGGAAAAATTTTAAAGGTGCTGAGGAAGGTAGAATGAGGCAGCTTGATACCCCTCTTTTCAGTCATACTATTTTAATAAATAGGAACGTATTCGCCTTTTTTGTAATGCGATAGGAGCATTTTTCCACTAGAACACATATGACACAGCCCTCAAATATCCGCAACGAAAGGGGCCCCTGTTTGCGGCGAAATAAATCCCATACCGACCAGGTGGCTGTACCTAACCCTTGGGATCTCCCAACGTTTTATTTAAGAAACAGTATCGGAGAAGCCGAGATGAAAGAAACCTTACCAAACATTGCTGCATCGCAAAGGCGCTATATAAAAAAGAAATTCTTGGTTCGAAGTTTCTCCCTGTCATCGTTCCTTGGACTTCCTTCATGATGCCAGATTGGATGTTAGCGCAAGCGACTGTCGATTAGGGAGTCGATGATTCGCTTACCAAACGTTGGTTCAAATGGCTCAGAGCACTACGGTACTTCACTTCTAAGGTCCCCTAGACCTTAAAACTAATTAAACCTAACTAACCTAAGGACATCACACACATCCATGCCCGCGGCAGGATTCAAACCAAACGATGCAGTTCTCGACTTCTCTGGCTTGCTTGTTAAGGCAAAATTATGCGTCGTCCGCTAGGAACGACCTGTTTCATACACTCTCAAGTAGGCTAAGATTTACCCTTGCTTCCTTTTCATTATCCATTGAGATACAGTTTTCGGCAACGACGCATGTCGTAATACACTACAGGCCATAAGAATTGCTACACCAAGAAGGAATGCAGATGATAAACGGGTATTCATTGGACAAATATATTATACTAGAACTGTGATTACATTTTCACGAAATTTGGGTGCATAGATTCTGAGAAATTAGTACCCAGAACAACCACCTCTGGCCGTAATAACGGCCTTGATACGCCTGGGCATTGAGTCAAACAGAGCTTGGATAGCGTGTACAGGTACAGTTGCCCATGCAGCTTCAACACGATATCACAGTTCATCAAGATTAGTGACTGGCGTATTGTGACGGGCCAGTTGCTCGGCCACCATTGAACAGAGGTTTTCAGTTGGTGAGAGATCTGGAGAATGTGCTGGCCAGGGCAGAAGTCGAACATTTTTTGTATCCAGAAAGGCCCGTACAGGACCTGCAACATGCGGTTGTGCAATATACTGCTAAAATGTAGGGTTTCGCAGGGATCGAATGAAGGGTAGAGCCACAGGTCGTGACACATCTGAAATGTAACGTCCACTGTTCAAAGTGCCGTCAATGCGAACAAGAGGTGACCGAGACGTGTAACCAATGGCACCCCATACCATCACACCGGGTGATACGCCAGTTTGCCGATAACGAATACACGCTTCCAATGTGCGTTCACCGCGATGTCGCCAAACACGGATGCGACCATCATGATACTGTAAACAGAAACTGGATTCATCCGAAAAAATGACGTTTTGCCATTCGTGCACCCAGGTTCGTCGTTGAGTACACCATCACAGGTGCTCCTGTCTGTGATGCAGCGTCAAGGGTAATCGCAGCCATGGTCTCCGAGCTGATAGTCCATGCTGCTGCAAACGTCGTCCAACTGTTCGTGCAGATGGTTGTTGTCTTGCAAACGTCCCCATCTGTTGACTCAGGGATCGAAACGTGGCTGCACGATCCGTTAGAGCCATGCGGATAAGATGCCTGTCATCTCGACTGCTAGTGATACGAGGCCGTTGGGATCAAGCACGGCGTTCCGTATTACCCTCCTGAACCAACCGATTCCATATTCTGCTAACAGTCATTGGATCTCGACCAACGCGAGCAGCAGTGTCGCGATACGATCAACCGCAATCGCGATAGGCTACAATCCGACCTTTATCAAAGTTGGAAACGTGACGGTACGCATTTCTCCTCCTTACACGAGGCATCACAACAACGTTTCACTAGGCAACGCCGATCAACTGCTGTTTGTGTATGAGAAATCGGTTGGAAACTTTCCTCATGTCAGCACGTTGTAGGTGTCGCCACCGGCGCCAATCTTGTGTGAATGCTCTGAAAAGCTAATCATTTGTATATCACAGCATCTTCTTCCTGTCGGTTAAATTTCGCTTCTGTAACATGTCGTGGTGCAGCAATTTTAATGGCCAGTAGTGTATGTGCGCAACTATTCTACCTCTCTAATTCATTATGAACTTTATTACGAATTTCTTTTTCACTGTTTTGTTTCCTGGACATCTTCATTTCCTTACTCTGTCATCCAATCTTCAACGACCTCCTATAACACCACACATCAAAAAACTTCTAACCATTTTCCGACTTCCCTAATGTCTATGTTTCGCATCAGTTCGGAGCTACACTCCAGCATGATTTCCCATGTATCATATAAACACCGTCGACCTGGACGCAGATGAGGCTAATCGAGGCTGGCCGATGACCGTGTCATCATGTGTCAATGGCGTCAGTACGGAGTGGTGGAAACCAGCCTACCGCTCTTCCGATCGTTGTCATTTTAGCTGACCTGGAGCCGCTATTACTCGGTCAAGAAGCTCCTCAATTGGCATCACGAGGGCCAGCGCGCCTCCCACCTAGGAAAAAGTCCCTGACAGTGCCGGGTATCGAACCCGGGTCCTCCACATGGCAAACAGCAATGCCGATTATTCAGCTATTTAGGCAGACCCATGGACAAAAATATGAAAACACCAAAAACACAACAACATGACTAGTACGGTGTGCAAAACCCGTTGCCACTCAAAACAGCTTGCAGTCGTATAGAAGTGCGTAAATACTGCTCCTGTAAGTTGTCAAGGGGATCTGATACCATTATATCTTAAAAATAGTGGCAAGTTCAGGTGACGATAAGAGAAGAAGATAGCTATCGCGTATCCTTTTCTCCAAAGTAACGCAAAGGCTCAATAACACTGATTTCTTTTCACTGTGGTAACCAACGGGCAAGCGACAGTTCATCCTCGTGCTCACAAAACTAGTCCTGAATGACTGGATTATCTCATTTTGATAATACAGAAGTTACAATCTATTTTACTTGATAAAAACATTCAAAAGTAAAGATCGCATGAATATTTCTTAACTTCTCCAATTTAAAACAACTAGTTTCGACAGACTCACTGTCATCTTCAGGTCTTAAAAAATTTATTCTGATATATGGCGTAAGGTGCAACTTAAAAGGAACGTGTTTCATAAAAAAAGAGTTTGTTTATGAACTGAAGACAGCAAAGCCCGTCGAAGCCGGTTATTTTAAGTAAAGAAATTACGGACGGACTACATATCCGGTTATATGCCTGTGTGACGCATTTATTTCATATCCAGATACTTTTACACAACTTGATGATGCCCAAAAGGGTGGAATGCGTCATTGGCATTAAATAATTTCTTATTTCCGTTCATGATATTAGACAATTCAGGAAAGCCTGCAACTGTGTCATTCATGATTTAAATAATGAAAACTGTATCTGTTATTTATTTCTGGTTTCGAGAATTTATTCTAATTTTCAAGGGCATTTGTGAATTTGTTTACATGAATATGTTTGGTGATGTCTGAGTGTGTGACTTTCTTCCCACTCTTGCATATTTTTGAAGTTAAACTGCAATCGGAAAATCGGACAAAATGAATCACTGAGTGTTTGTAAACACTAATGTTAGAAATGGTATTGTGCCTCCTGCATTGTACAGAATATCACACTTACGCAAATCATCATTTACACTGTTTGTTTACAAAACATGCTACAGAGATATTACACTATGGCTTCAGAAAGAGTTTGTACACAGTCAGAGTTGTTACAATACTATTGGATTACATTTTGTACATACATTAGGGCGTAAACTATTAAAGGTATTTTCACCACAATTAACTACTAAATTACAGATTTACAGACTATTATTTTTTTCTAATAATGTAATGCACATATTTATGAAAACTGTTGCAGTTATCATATGCAGACAAAACATTTGAAGAAATTAACTGATTCACTGTTCAGTTTGTCATTATCTACAAAAATTTCGAGCGCCTCTATTAAATCCATTACACGACATTTTTTGAAGTGGTGCACTATCTTAAGATCTTCTGTGTTTTCGAATGGGTGTCCAGTGTTTCTTTATGCGTGTTGCTGTTGGTGATGTGACTAGGTTATGTGTGTACCAGTTGATACGTTCACTGTATTTAATTTGAAAATTCCTGCCTGTTTGTCCTAAGTAGTAGCTCGAGCGCATCTTACATGTTACTTTGTGTTTTCCTGAGTCTCAGAATGTATCTTATTTATTGTTTAAGGTGTGTACTAGTTTCCATTGTAGTTTCTTGTTTGTGTGGAAAGCTACTTGCACTTTATGTAATCTAAGAAGGTTTGCTACTTTTTGAAAAATGTTGCTACATAAGGTATGCTAGCCATACATTTGATTGTATTGTTGGTTCCTTCTAAAAAGTTGGCAATTTCGTTCTTTTTAGTTATTTGTCTCTGCATACTGTCAATCATTGAGCTGGGAATGTCATTGGCCACAGCAATTTGCTTAATGATGTCTAATTCTTTTTCCCTGTCCTCTTTGTTCATTGGGATTTTGCTTCCTCTGTGTATCATCGTTTTATTCGCAGCTTTCTTGAGTACATCGGGGTGAAACGATATGGCAGGGATTGTGTTGCTGGAGGTTGTCTTTTTTCTGACTATCTTGAAATTGTGCCTGTTGCTTTTGTTTTCTATGCACAAATATAGAAAATTAATGCTATTTTTAATTGAGATGTAAAATTTATTTTCTAGTGCACATTGTTAAACAAATCTATGATGTGACTGGTGTCTTTGGTGTCACCTTTGTGTAAAATTAAGATATCATCAACGTATGTAGTACACTACGGTTTTATAAGAAGGGTTCTGTCTGCCGATATTTTCTGTTCTAGGTTGTTTATGAAAATGTCTGCTATTGTGCCAGATATGGATGTGCCCATGTCTAACCCATCTGGATGTTGATAAATATTACCACTGAATGCAAAGCAGTAGTAGTTGAGGATTATTATTGGTAACTCTGTCAATTCAATAATTTCAGCTTGTAAATAAGCTCAATCAGTTACTAAAAATGTATTTCACATATGAAACAACATATACTGTAAAAAACAGTCCCACATTAGTCTCTGAAATAAAAGAAATAAGCATTCCAGATAGTGCCCACATTATATAATTAGAAATCACAAACCTTTATTCCAACATCCCTGTTAAAGAAGCCATTGAAGTAATAAAGTACAAAGTACTAAAGCAGAAAAAGTGTTCACAAGCTGAAGTTACTGAATTTATAGAATCACAGTAATAATACTCAACTACATCTACTTTGCTTTATCATTATTATTGAATTTATAGAACCACAGTAATAATCCTCAACTATATCAACCTTGCATTCAATGGTAACATATATCAACAACCAGATGGGTGAGCTGTGGACTCATCCACATCTGGCACAGCAGCAGACATCTTCACAATCAACCTAAAACAGAAATAACAGCAGCCAAGATCCCCACTTAAAAAACATAGTATACTACATAATATGTGTAGACGGTACCTTAATTTGGCACAAATGTGACACCAACATCATAGATTTATTTAATAATGCACACAAGAAGATATACAGGGTTATTACAAATGACTGAAGCGATTTCACAGCTCTATAATAACTTTATTATTTGGGATATTTTCACAATGCTTTGCACACACATACAAAAACTCAAAAAGTTTTTTTAGGCATTCACAAATGTTCGATATGTGCCCCTTTAATGATTCGGCAGACATCAAGCCGATAATCAGGTTCCTCCCACACTCAGCGCAGCATGTCCCCATTAATGAGTTCGAAAGCATCGTTGATGCGAGCTCGTAGTTCTGGCACGTTTCTTGGTAGAGGAGGTTTAAACACTGAATCTTTCACATAACCCCACAGAAAGAAATCGCATGGGGTTAAGTCAGGAGAGCGTGGAGGCCATGACATGAATTGCTGATCATGATCTCCACCACGACCGATCCATCGGTTTTCGAATCTCCTGTGTAAGAAATGCCGAACATCATGATGGAAGTGCGGTGGAGCACCATCCTGTTGAAAGATGAAGTCGGCGCTGTCGGTCTCCAGTTGTGGCATGAGCCAATTTTCCAGCATGTCCAGATACACGTGTCCTGTAACGTTTTTTTCGCACAAGAAAAGGGGCCGTAAACTTTAAACCGTGAGATTGCACAAAACACGTTAACTTTTGGTGAAATGCGAATTTGCTGCACAAATCCGTGAGGATTCTCTACCGCCCAGATTCGCACATTGTGTCTGTTCACTTCACCATTAAGAAAAAATGTTGCTTCATCACTGAAAACAAGTTTCGCACTGAACGCTTCCTCTTCCATGAGCTGTTGCAACCGCGCCGAAAAATCAAAGCGTTTGACTTTGTCATTGGGTGTCAGGGCTTGTAGCAATTGTAAACGGTAAGGCTTCTGCTTTAGCCTTTTCCGTAAGATTTTCCAAACCGTCGGCTGTGGTACGTTTAGCTCCCTGCTTGCATTATTCGTCGACTTCCGCGGACAACGCGTGAAACTTGCCCGCACGCGTTCAACCGTTTCTTGGCTCACTGCAGGCCGACCCGTTGATTTCCCCTTACAGAGGCATCCAGAAGCTTTAAACTGCGCATACCATCGCCGAATGGAGTTAGCAGTTGGTGGATCTTTGTTGAACATCGTCCTGAAGTGTCATTGTACTGTTATGACTGACTGATGTGAGTGCATTTCAAGCACGACATACGCTTTCTCGGCTCCTGTCGCCATTTTGTCTCACTGCACTCTCGAGCGCTCTGGCGGCAGAAACCTGAAGTGCGGCTTCAGCCGAACAAAACTTGATGAGTTTTTCTACGAATCCGTAGTGTGTCGTGACCATATGTCAATGAATGGAGCTACAGTGAATTTATGAAATCGCTTCAATCATTTGTAATAGCCCTGTATTTCGCAGCTGAATACCAAACACCCGAGAGCATTAATTTTCTATATTTTTGTACAGAAAACAAAAACAACAGGCACAAATTCAAGATATTCAGAAAAAAAGAAAGCCTCCAGCTACACAATTCCTGCAACATCGTGTCATCCAGATGCACACAAGAAATCTGCATACAAAACGATGAGATACAGAGCACACAAAATACCAAGGAACAAAGAGGATAGGGAGAAAGAATTAGACATCACTAAGCAAATTGCAGTGGCCATTAACATTCCCAGCTCAATGATACACAGTATTCAGAGACAAGTAACAAAAAGAAAGAAATACCTGGCTCTTTAGAGGGAACCAACAATACAATCAAATGTATGACTAGCATACCTTACGTAAGCAACATTTCTCATGAAATAGCAATCCAATTTAGGTCACATAAAGAAAAAGCAGCTTTCTCCACAAACAACAAACTACAACAGCAACTATTCCATGCCTTAAATAATAAAAAACATGTATTCTCAGACTCAGGAATATACAAAATAACATGTAAAATGTGCTCAAGCTATTGCTTAGGACAAACTGGCATGAATTTTCAAAGTAGGTACAATGAACAAATCAACTGTTACACACATAACGAATTCACAAAATCAGCATTAGCAACACACATAAAACACGCTGGACACCTATTCGAAAACGTAGAAGAAGATCTTAAGATACTTCACATAACTGCTGCATGTGAATACATTTACCAGTCTGTTATACACATCAAAAATAACATTGGTAATTACTTCACAAACAGCTCTGTCCATGACCAAGCAAAAAGAGATAGACTCAACTTACATTTACCAAGAAAAAATAAATATAAAACTCAAAACAGCATTTTCTACCAAGGAATAAAACTGTCCAATAAATTACGAAAAGAAATTAAAGAAATAGCAAAAATACACTTATTTAAAAAGCCAGCTAAAAAGTACCTTTTATGCAATACGTTTGATACATTGAAGGATTACTTAGATAAAACAGACTAGGGGTTTGATAAAAAATGTTGTACAAATAAATAAAAATAATAATGATGATTATAAAATATCCAACATTCCACATAACAGCTTCACTTTGTGTTTTTTTTTCCTTCTTTTTTCCATTCGAGAAATACACTCCTGGAAATGGAAAAAAGAACACATTGACACCGGTGTGTCAGACCCACCATACTTGCTCCGGACACTGCGAGAGGGCTGTACAAGCAATGATCACACGCACGGCACAGCGGACACACCAGGAACCACGGTGTTGGCCGTCGAATGGCGCTAGCTGCGCAGCATTTGTGCACCGCCGCCGTCAGTGTCAGCCAGTTTGCCGTGGCATACGGAGCTCCATCGCAGTCTTTAACACTGGTAGCATGCCGCGACAGCGTGGACGTGAACCGTATGTGCAGTTGACGGGCTTTGAGCGAGGGCGTATAGTGGGCATGCGGGAGGCCGGGTGGACGTACCGCCGAATTGCTCAACACGTGGGGCGTGAGGTGTCCACAGTACATCGATGTTGTCGCCAGTGGTCGGCGGAAGGTGCACGTGCCCGTCGACCTGGGACCGGACCGCAGCGACGCACGGATGCACGCCAAGACCGTAGGATCCTACGCAGTGCCGTAGGGGACCGCACCGCCACTTCCCAGCAAATTAGGGACACTGTTGCTCCTGGGGTATCGGCGAGGACCATTCGCAACCGTCTCCATGAAGCTGGGCTACGGTCCCGCACACCGTTAGGCCGTCTTCCGCTCACGCCCCAACATCGTGCAGCCCGGCTCCAGTGGTGTCGCGACAGGCGGGAATGGAGGGACGAATGGAGACGTGTCGTCTTCAGCGATGAGAGTCGCTTCTGCCTTGGTGCCAATGATGGTCGTATGCGTGTTTGGCGCCGTGCAGGTGAGCGCCACAATCAGGACTGCATACGACCGAGGCACACAGGGCCAACACCCGGCATCATGGTGTGGGGAGCGATCTCCTACACTGGCCGTACACCACTGGTGATCGTCGAGGGGACACTGAATAGTGCACGGTACATCCAAACCGTCATCGAACCCATCGTTCTACCATTCCTAGACCGGCAAGGGAACTTGCTGTTCCAACAGGACAATGCACGTCCGCATCTATCCCGTGCCACCCAACGTGCTCTAGAAGGTGTAAGTCAACTACCCTGGCCAGCAAGATCTCCGGATCTGTCCCCCAATGAGCATGTTTGGGACTGGATGAAGCGTCGTCTCACGCGGTCTGCACGTCCAGCACGAACGCTGGTCCAACTGAGGCGCCAGGTGGAAATGGCATGGCAAGCCGTTCCACAGGACTACATCCAGCATCTCTACGATCGTCTCCATGGGAGAATAGCAGCCTGCATTGCTGCGAAAGGTGGATATACACTGTACTAGTGCCGACATTGTGCATGCTCTGTTGCCTGTGTCTATGTGCCTGTGGTTCTGTCAGTGTGATCATGTGATGTATCTGACCCCAGGAATGTGTCAATAAAGTTTCCCCTTCCTGGGACAATGAATTCACGGTGTTCTTATTTCCATTTCCAGGAGTGTACTTACTCCCAAGGTATGCATAGCACAATACTACACCTCTTCCTCTTTCTGAGCTCAACATCTTACTCATTATGGAGGGATGCTGACTCAGTTTTTCATGATAGCAAATGGGAAGTTGCGGTACAGAAAATGGCCCAGAGATCATCAGTGTGTGTGTGTGTGTGTGTGTGTGTGTGTGTGTGTGTGTGTAGTGGGTGAAGTGCTATGAAACAATGTGTGTACATTGTGTGCAGTGACTAGTAGTGAGATATGGGTGAACAATGTGGCATTACATTATTTAATAAGTTATTTGTAAAAAAGTGTTGTATACCAAGAGTAAATATAAAGATTATGTCTAACTAGAAGTCTGTAAATATATGTGTATATGAATTAGCTTATTTTAAATTGGTCTAAACTTGTAAATAGTTTGACCTGTCCTGTATCCATGTAAAAAGAGATCTATGGATGAATAAAGCTACTACTACTACTACGACTATTATTACTACTACTACTACTACTACTACTACTTCCAAAAATCTCATGGAACGGATTTAATGGAGGAGCAAGAAATTTTTGTACACCATAAAAAGAAAGGAGAGAAAATTCACAAAGACAAACCAGATAGTGAATCCGTTAATTTCTTCAAATGTTTTGCCTGCTAATGATAACTGTAACAATTCCATAAATATCTACATTTCGTCATTAGCAAAACAAAGTAATCCATAATTTAGCAGTCAATAGTGGTGAAAATACGATTTATAGTTTGCAACCTCACACATGTACATAATGTAATCCAATAATATTGCAAAAACTCCGACTTTGTACAGACTCTTTGTGAAGCCATAGTGCCGACCGGTGTGGCCGAGCGGTTCTAGGCGCTACAGTCTGGATCTGCGCGACCGCTACGGTCGCAGGTTCGAATCCTGCCTCGGGCATGGATGTGTGTGATGTCCTTAGGTGAGTTAGGTTTAAGTAGTTCTAAGTTGTAGGGGACTGATGACCTCAGAAGTTAAGTCCCATAGTGCTCAGAGCCATTTGAACCATTTTTTTGAAGCCATAGTGTCGTTATAACTTTGTAGCATGTTTTGTAAACAAACAGTGTAAATGATGATTTGCATGTGTAAGATATTCTGTATAATGGAGAGACACAACACCTGTAAGTAGTCGAACAAAAGTACCTTTTCTAACATTAGCTTTAAAAGTAATCAATGATTCATTTTGTCGCATTTTCCGATTGCAGTCTCACTTCAAAAAGAAGCAAAAGAGGCAGAAAATCACACACGTAAACATCACCAAACTTATTCATGTAAACAAATGCACTTAAAAATAATAAATTCTCTAAACGCGTTGTATTAAGCATCGAAAAACAAATAAGTGGAGCAGTTATCGTTATGTAATTTATTAAATAATTTCAAAACCAAGACTGTTTTTATTCTGAAATAAAAAATATTTATGCAGTTTTGGCTGTTGGATATTTTTAGTAGTTCTGGAAGATACAATTTGTGTGAACAGGGACTCGGTCGTCTCGGAACTCAGTATCACCATTGGGGAACAAACTTTGTACAAAGAGATCTGATCAGCCGATTTCGTCACATAATCCTTGGCAGTAAAACGACATTGGCTGTTAAGATCTTCACCGAATCCCAGCCATGTTTCACTCTTACGGAAACTGTGTGGAACAATATCCATTCGACCAAATGACCTTCTTCCATAGTTCCATAGTCCATGTTTTATGACATCGGCACCGCGTTTTTCTGTCAAGGGTATTTGCGTCACTTATGAGTGGTTTTGGAATTCCAGCTTGCTCTGCACTTCGCTGCTTCTAGACTTCCCTTCGTGGTTTGGTGCACACAAGGTTCGCGAGTGCGGCATCAAGTTCTGCAGCGACTTTTGCAGCTGTCATCCCCTATTTTTCGTCACAATCCTCTTCAATGGCCGTCTGCCACGATAACACAACGTACTTTTTCGTCTGCGTTGTGACTTAGCGGATGATGAAATATTTCGGCATTCAGAGGAGAAAGTTGACGACTGAAATTTCGTGAAAAGCTATCACTGCAGCTAAAACCGGTTTTCCATGATTGCCACCTCAACTCGCTTATCTTATCTGTGACACTCTCTCCGCTATAATATAAAACGAGGTGCCCTTTCTACGGTTCCGATGTCCTCCATTTATCCTAATGGGTAAAGATCCCACCTCGCACGACAATAAAGCAGAACGGGAAGGAGAAGCATAGTGTAGGTAGTCTCTTTAGAGATCTGTGCATCTTATAAGACTTCGCCTTCCCCCACAACATTTTCTATGTGGTGGTTCCAGTTTAAGTTGTCTGTAATTTTAATCCCTAGGTATTTACTTGATTCGACAATCCTTAAATTTTTGTTCTTATCTTGTGATAAGTGCCGGCTGGGGTGGCCGAGCGGTTCTAGGCGCTACAGTCTGGAACCGCGAGACCGCTACGGTCGCAGGTTCGAATCCTGCCTCGGGCATGGATATGTGTGATGTCCTTAGGTTAGTTAGGTTTAAGTACTTCTAAGCTCTAGAGGACTGATGACCTCAGAAGTTAAGTCCCATAGTGCTCAGAGCCATTTCAACCATTTTTTTTTTCTTTGTGATAAGTAACGTATTCGTTTTCGTACTCGTGGGGAGGACGTCGTAATTTTTGATGTCTAGAGTCAATCGGAGGTATCTTGTCTAATTCATTTTCCAATCAGATGACTTTACTAGAAGATAAACGGCAGTATCATCTGGAAACAATCGGAGAAGAGAACTGCTCAAATTATTTCCTAAATCGCTTATATAGATTAAGGAAAGCAGAGGGCCTATAACACTTGCTGTGAGAGCACCGGGTATCATTCGCTTTCACTACATGACTTTTCGTCGGTTTCTGCAAACTGTGACCTTTCTGGCAGGAATTCACAGATCCAGTCGCATAACTGAGACGATATTCCATGAGATCCCCTGTAGATAGCACTCATTACATTGTGTGAATAAAGAGCCAGTAGTGTTTCACAAGAACGAAGTTTCCTGAATCCGTTCTGTTTATATGCCAATAGAATGTTTTCTTCGTGGTACTTCGTAATGTTGGAACACAGTATATGTTCCAAAATCCTGATACAAATAGACGCCGGTCATATGGGTCTGTAATTCGTTAGATTATCCCTGCTTCCTTTCTTGATTAATGGTATGACCTGCGCAGCCTTCCGATCTTTAGGTACGGATTTTCTGTGCAGCAAGCAGTATATATGATTGCTAAAAATCAAGCTATTTCATCAGCACGCTCCGAAAGGAACCTAACTGCAACATATATTTGACACGAAAACTTGCTTTTATTGAGTGACTTACGTAGCTTCGCTATAGCAAGAGTATCTGCTGCGATGGTAACCTCGTTGGTAACTATTATTCATTCGAATTATGGAATATTTACTACATCTTCTTTCGTGAAATACAATAATTTCAGAAAATCTAATTTAGTAATTCCGCATTATTAGCGCTGTGGTAGGAAGCTTTACCATTACCAAAAAATGGTTCAAATGGCTCTGAGCACTATGGGACTTAACATCTGAGGTCATCAGTCCCCTAGAACTTAGAAATACTTAAACCTAACTAACCTAAGGACATAACACACGTCCATGCCCGAGGCAGGATTCGAACCTGCGGCCGTAGCGGTCGTGCGGTTCCAGACTGAAGCGCCTAGAACTGTTCGGCCACACTGGCCGGCTTCCCATTACCATTAAGCACCGAAGATGATGGTTATCTTCCCGCTGGTATACTTTGCGTTAGACCAGAATCGTTTTGGATTTCTTGTTAGATTTCGAGACATCGTTTCGTTGTGGAAACTATTAAAAGGAACCCACACTGGAGTCCACACGAAGTTTCGCGCTTTTGAAAACGGTTGTAAACTTTGGATATTTTGTGTTCTCTTAAATCGGAAGACCCTCTGCCTTGTGTAATCCTTGCTACTATTTCTGTCTTGCATCTTCTTTCTCTATTCTACTTCCGATGTAGCAAAATTCTTCCACCTCTAACTAGACGTAAAACACTGTACTAGTCTCACTCAGGGATTAGGAGGGCAATGGACATAATTTATAGCGCATTACTCACTTTTCAAATTACATGCATGACACATGCTAAAATGTGGGGGGCATCCTTAAAGTTATCAGCTCGGAGCTTAACCTTCCGCCGGCTCCTTTATGGCTTCACGCATAAAAATAGAAAATGCTTCAGTACGCAAACTGTGAGTGAAACCGCCTCTGTTCCATTTCTGCATTGCGCACGAGAACTTCGTGTGTGGGCCTTTGAAAACATCTGTTTCAGGAGATGAGTGCGTTACAAATGCATATGGAAGTCAAGCATAGTGTAGTAAATGGCTGAAAGTAGCATGTTCCTGGTAGTTGTTAAATGAGTTGAGCAATTTATTTGAAATGCGTAGGAAACAAGTGAATGTGGGAGAACACGGAATTGGCAGTATACTTTTTTAAAACTGACTTCTACCTTGGAGAACTATTATATCTAAAGCCTTGGAGTAGAGCGCCCGCCGCTTCCTACAAAAAGCTAACCTCTCCATCTCAGAGTAGCATTTACATCAAAACATCCTCAAATACTTGTGCTTGTATTCGAATCTCTGCCTTGTTATCTGATTTCAGGAGGTCACTGTAAGCGCAACACCGCGTGCGGTCGGGAGGGACTGGGGGGGAGGGGGGGGGCATTGAATCGGCACGTATTTTATATGGGGAATTTGTGGGAATGCCAAAGAACGTCCGCAAATAAATACAGCTAAATCTTCATCAACAGGCATACTCCACAAGCCATGATACGGGTCACGGCGGAGGGTATCTTGTACCATTCCTAATCGTTCCCTTTCCCGTTTCACTTGCAAACGGAGCGAGTGTAAAATGACCTTCTATACGCTTCCGGACGTGCCCTGATTTCTCTTATATCGTATTCTCTGCTCTCGCGTGAGATCTATGAGAATGGCAGTAGAACTGTTCTGCAGTCCGTGGCAAATGTCGGTTCTCTAAGCTTCCTCAATTCTCCCCTCCAGCGATTACTTTTGAGTTCATGGAACATTTCCGTAATACTCACGTATTGATCCTACCTGTAGCAAACCTAACAGAACATTTCTAAATTCGTTCCATTGGTCTTCCTTTAATCTGACTCACACTCAAGCATTACTCAAGATATGACTCATACGAGTGCTATGTGTCTTTCTAAAAATTAAGACCTGTGTTTCATTCGAGTAGACTTCTCTTGACCAGAAATGCCTTTTTGCCAGTGCTAGTCACCCTCTTGCGCTCCCCTTGCTCCGTCCGTCATTGGTTATTTTGCTTCCTAGGTAGCAGAATTCCCTAACTTCATCTGTTTCGTGAGCACCAATCCTAATCTTAAGTTTCTAGCTGTTCTCATTTCTGCTGCTTCTCATTACTTTCGTATTTCTTCGATTACTTTCAATCTATATTGTGTACTCATTAGACTGTTCATTCCATTCAGCAGATCCTGTAATTCCTCACTTTCACTGAGGATAGCAATGTCATCAGCAAATCTTATCATCGATATCCTTTCACCTTAAATTTTAATTCTACTCTTGAATCTTTCTTTTATTTTCGTCATTGCCTCTTCGATGTACAGATTGAACACAAGGGGCAGGAGATTACACCCCATCTTACACCCTTTTCAGCCGGAGCACTTCGTTCTTGGTCTTCCAAAGTCACTGTTCTTCTTGGCTCCTGTACACATTATAGATTATCGCTATTTTTCTAATAGTTTCGAACATCTTGCACCATTCCACATTGTCGAACGCTTTTTCCAGTTCGATAGATTCTAGGAGGGTGTCTTGATTTTTCTTTAGTCTTGCTTCCATTATCAACAGGAAGGGCAGAATTGCCTCTCTGGTGCCTTTACCTTTCCTAAAGCCAAACTAATCGTCACGTAACACATCATCAGTCTTCTTTCCAATTCTTCTGTGTATTATTCTTGTCATCAGCTTGGATGCATGAGCAGCTAAGCTGATCGTGCGATAGTTCTCGCACTTGTCGACTCTTGCAGTCTTCGGGATTTTGTGGATGATGCTTTTTCCAAAAGGCTTGTGATATATCGCCAGACTCATATTCTTCACATCATCATAATAGTCGTTTTGTTGCCGCTTCCCACAATGATTTTAGAAATGCTTATGATACGTTATCTATCTCTACTGCGTCACTCAATTTCAAGTCTTCCAGACCTCTTTTAAATTCTGATTCTAATACTGGATCCCCTATCTCTTCTATATTGACTACGTCATCAGACAAGTCTTCTCCCTCATAGAGGGAGTGTACTCTTTTATCCGCTCTTTCTTCTTCACTTAACAGTGGAATCCTCTTTGCACTCTTAACGTTACCATTCTTGGTTATAATTTCACCGAAGGTTGTTTTGACTTTTCTATATGCTGAGTCAGTCCTTCCGACTATCATTTCTTTTCCGATTTATTCACATTTCTCGTGTAGCTATTCCGCTTTAGCTTCCCTGCGCGTCCTATTTATTTCATTTATAACTGACTTGTGTTTCTGTATTCCTGAATTTCCCTGAACATTTTTGTACTTCCTTCTTCCGTCGATCAGCTGAAGTGTTTCTTCTGTTGCCCATGGTTGTTTCGCAGTTACCTTCCGGGTACTTTCGTTTATAATTTCAATCTCTGTGGTTGAACTTTTTGGAGATGTCCATTCCTTGTCAACTGAACTGCCTTATCGTAGTATCTATAGCCTCAGAGAACTTCAGGCGTATCTTTTCATTCGTTAGTATTTCCGTATCCTACTTCTTTGCGCAATGATTCTTCCTGACCAGTCTCTTAAACATCAGCCTACTCTTCATCATTATTAAATTGTGAACTGTGGCTGTATCTGTTCCTGCGTACGCCTTACAATCCGGTATCTGATTTCGGAGTCCTGCTTGACCCTGATGTAAACTAACTGAAATCTTCCCATATTTCCCGGCCTGTCCCCTCATACCGCCTGATTTTGTGACTCTTTAGCAGAGTATTCGCTATTACTAGCCGAAATCTGTTGCAGAACTTGATCTTTCTCCTCTCTCATTCCTAGTACCAAGCCAATGTTCTCCTCTAACCTTTTCCTCTGCTCTTTCCCCACAACAGCATTCCAACCTCCCATGATTATTAGATTTTCATATACCTTTACGTACTGAATTGCTCGTTCGATATCCTCATATACTTCCTCCACCAATTCACTTTCTACCTGCGACGTCGGCATGTTTACTTGAACTATTGGTGTCGGTTTGCTGTCGATTCTCATTGAACTATTCACAGGAAATCACTCTCTGCCCAGCCTACTTATTCATAAAGAATCCTACTCCAATTTCCTGCTGCTGTTTGTATTACCCTATACTCATCTGACCAGAAATCATTGTTTCCTTTCTATTTCACATCACTAACCACCACTAAATCTAGATTGAGTCTTAGCATTTCCGTTTTCAGATTTTCTAGCTCCCTACCACGTTCAAACTCCTGACACTCCACGCCACGAGTTGTGGACATCCTTTCATTGGTTATTCGATCTTTTTCTCGTGGTCTCCTCCCCCATCTCTGTGCCCTCCCGGAGATCCGAGTGGGGGACTATTCCGGAATCCTTTGCTAATGGAGAGATGATCATGACATTTTTTCAATTACAGGCCCCATGCCCTGTGGATACACATTACGAGTCTTCTGTACATTGGTTTCCACTGCCTTCTGCATCCTCATGCCGTTGATCATTGCTGATTCTTCCGCCTTAAGGTTCAAAATGGCTCAAATGGCCCTGAACACTATGGGCCTTAACATCTGAAGTCATCAGTCCCCTAGAACTTAGAACTATTTAAACCTAACTAACCTAAGGACACCACACACATCCATGCCCGAGTCAGGATTCGAACCTGCGACCGTAGCGGCTGCGCGGTTCCAGACTGTAGCGTCTACAACCGCTCGGTCACACCAGCCGGCCCGTCTTAAGGGACAGTTCCCACCCTAAGGGCAAGAGTGTGCCCTGAACCTCTCTCCACTCCTCCGCCCTCTTTGACAAGATCGTTAACGGCATGAGAGTGATTTCTTATGCAGGAAGTCTTCGGCTGCCATTGCTGACGATTTTTATTCACAATTTAAATGGTGGAGGAGCGAGAACGTTTTGATTACTAATCAAAGACGCTATCCCTAGACGATGGTTATAGCCACGAATACTGTTAATTAGAAGTAATTTAAAATCGTAGGCACCTGTATTATCTTCCCCAAACAGATTTGTAAGAAAAACCACGTAGTTAAAGTGGCCATTGAAGATGCTCCGGAATAAAGCGGAACACGTGTGGTCAAATAAGATTTCTGCTCCAGCTGCAAAAAGAGAGTCAGACATGAAGTCAGAGGTGAAATTTCAATCGGAAACTCAGACATTTCGGTGTCGGACGCGAAGCTCAGTTACATATCTTGTGCAGAAGATATCAGAAAAGAATAGAGGACACAAGTGAAGTAGCGCCAAAAGTTGAAAGAATGGCTGGTGAACATTATGAGTACCATTCTCAAACAGTTCCCTAATCTGGAGGAAGACACATATAACGGCGACGCTTTATGTAAGAAAGAAGGCGATCGACGCTACGGACTCTCATCCAGTATATTTACTGACTCTTACGTCTAATGGCCTTGGAAGGGTGGTATTTCCACACGGTGGCATCAGCTAGCGAAATCCAAGAAATCCGACACGGCATGCCGAAGATGGCTATGAAAAGTAATTGATTACTGCTTTAGCTTTTACGTATCGTAAGGCAGCAAGCGATATGGTAAACCAGGGAAAGAAATAATAGCCAGAATGTTCAGTTACATCCAAATTTCAGCGAGTATCAAGAACTGCGGCACTATCAGACTTTTCACAAATCTTTACGCCTTGAGCAAGATGAACTACATTAGTGTTGTCAAAAACGAGGAAAATGTATCAGATAAAATAAGTGTGAAGTGCTTTATCTCGGTAAACGCCCAGTGACAGCTCCATATCTGTTTCCTTACTCTTTCTTCGAATACACGCTACCTCTTGAAAGTGAAAACCGTGTACCTCTTATCATAGCACCGCACATTGGAATCTAGCCTAGTGTGCATTTTTCCCTCTCTATATGTTTTTTCATTCCCTATATGAAGACTAATTACTTATCTCTTAGAAATAAATAGAATGCTAATAGTTGATGTTTGATGGCTGGCGTGCACACATCGAGTATATACGTAGAAATCCATGAGACCAGTGAATATACATGGTACCTGTCCGAATGCACGGACGGTTGGATGTAACCATTTGGTTTGCAAAGGGCCTGAAGATGACACTAATGTAGTACTAAAACTGATTGCGTAGTTGCTATAATTTTCAAAAAGTTTGGTTGTTGGTATTTCTTATTTCTACTAGTTTATGACCAGCTGCAATTCCACGTCCACTTTAATGATGGATCATCTAAAAAACAATTCCTTATCTTGTCATTGAAACTTCCCCTTCTTCGATGTTCAGTAAAGTCGATGCACTATCAGTAGTGAAGCGATGAAGATGTCATCCTTAGCGTGTAACGGCTCGTCCACACTGAATTCACCGGTGAAAGCGCAATAGAAAGTCATGTTGAAAACACCGTGCCGGCCGGTGTGGCCGAACGGTTCTACGCGCTTCAGTCTGGAACCGCGTGACCGTTACGGTGGCAGGTTCGAACTCTGCCTCGGGCATGGATGTGTGTGATGTCCTTAGGTTAGTTAGGTTTAAGTAGTTCCAAGTTCTAGGGGACTGATTTCCTCAGATGTTAAGTCCCATAGTGCTCAGAGCCATTTGAACCATTTGAAAACACCGTGAGAAGCTAATACGAAGCCCTTCACTTTCCTATTTCCATTATAAAAGAACATTCTGACACACGAATCGTAATATGTGTATTGGTAAACGGTTGTGATATTGGAAACGACCATTTCGTATTGAATGAGTTATTGCAATGTAATATTTGCTCAAAAAATGTGCAATCTTGGTAACATTTCTGACTCGCCCAGATAGCCTTACTTGTTAAAGCGTCCGCTTCCGGAACGCGGGGAGCCGCGACGGCCCCAGATCGATCCAGCCGGCGGATTAACAGCAGTGGCCTGTGTGGCGGCCAGCGTGGATGTGGTTTTTAGGCGGTTTCCCACAGCCCACCAGTTAAATACAGGGCTGGTTCCCACGTTCCGCACCACAGACACGCTACGCAAACATTTATACAACGTTCTCACACTTGAACATAAGATATTCTCAAGACGAAGACAGATATGGTACACAGACTCCATCTCGTGGTGAACTGGTGGCGTCAGTAAGCGCGTCCAGCCACCGTCTACTACGAACATTGCCACAACCGAAGTAACATGGTGATTCCATTGCATCAGGGGAAAAGCCGAAGGAGAAGAGCAAGACCCTCAGTACACTTTTAATCAAATGAACTTTGAGATTATGAAAAGATTTAAAATATCCACGGGTGTACTGCCGGTCTACAGTGTCCAACGGGCACAATATTTCGGCGATCATACATGCCGCCATAATCAGGCGGCACGTGTGATCGCCGAAATATTGTGCCCGTTGGACACTGTAGACCGGCAGTACACCCGTGGATATTTTGATTATCAAATGCGCCGGGAGAAACTCAAGAATCACATGAAAAGATTTGTTTTTAAAGGAGAGTTGGCTTCATAAAAACTTTTTCTACACAAAATGGCTACCTACGACTTGACTGTTAATGCAAAGCATGGACACCCTTTGGTGACCTGCACGGCTGATTTACATACTTAAGCTCGCGAGCTGCGACAGCAGCGTTCCTAGCGCAGGAATTGAAAACTAAAGAGTCCGCGTGGTTAATATTTATGCCATAAATCACCGATACGAATGGCACCCTTTTAGCGACACTTCATACCGACCAATTACGCCTTAAAATTTTGTTATTACATTATGTTCAGCCCAGCTTCAGAGTCTACATGTAGTTACGCCCTATGAGGATTGTTTATTTACTTGCAACGATTTGCAGCAGCTGTCTTAAAACCTCCAGTTGCAAAATTTTACTTGCGACGATTTGCAGCAGCTGTCTTAAAATCTTCCGTTGGAAAATTTTGCAACGCTTTTAGTAAATAAACAACTTCAGGATATGTAAATAAAAATAAACATCTGAATTTGGGATGCCAGGCATTTTGAAACGGCGTCATGCAAAAATAAATGCCTGTAAAAGCAAAATTTGCAGCTAAATCATTACAAATTACCTTAAATTTCAACAGTTGCAGTGTTCTAGTACGCCCACAATGGACAGCAGTTATTTGCTAACGATAATATGGGAAAGGACAGAAACATAAAATACGGCAATGATGTATATTAACATTCCCATTAGACAAACAGCGAGAAGTAACTTTGAAACTTCCTGACAGATTAAAATTGTATGCCGGATCGAGACTCTAACTCGGGACCTTTGCCTTTCGTGGGCAAGTTCTCTACCCGCTAAAGGCAAAGGTTCCGAGTTCGAGTCTCGGTCCGGCACACGGTTTTAATCTGCCAGGAAGTTTCATATCAGCACACACTCCGTTGCAGAGTGAAAATCTCATTCTGAGAAGTAACTTCGCTATTGATTCACAGCCCCCTTGGTTCTTCTGAGTGGTCAGTTGCTCAACAGTTGCACGTCTATTCCCCAATACTCATCTCTACAGCCGTCGGTCACCCCTGTTACCTACAGCCCGTGGAGCAACTCATTTGCCTCAGTGCCGGTCTTGGATGGCGGCATTTTGGAATGCATGGTATAACTGGACCCCGGCGGCAAGCGAACGGTTTACAAACTGAACCATTCTGAAAATGCTTCCGCCCTTCACTCTAAAGCCAATGATAAATGCCTTCTGGAAGAAAAATCAATCGGTTTCTGCATTATGACAACGACTGCACTGTTTTCTGCGTCCCCCCTCCCCCCCAAACGCGCTTTATATGTGTACCCTCCACTGCTAGCGCTGCCACCTGGCGCGTGTAAGTGGGTATTGCACACTGACGTCAAACGTCGTCACGTGCGTACTATGAAAATGGGACATTTCAGGACAATAAAGATTTATCAAAAAATCACCATAATTAAAGTCAGTCAGGGATATATCGTCGGTGAAACAGAGACCTAGTACAATCAAAGAAATAGACAGAGAAGCCAATTGATTATGACTAAAAGCCGCCTAGTGATCCTGCGGACACGTGGCATAACGGAAAGTATACGAACGGAGCAGAAATAAATGAGGACTCTTTCTAGCGACGATACGGGCCGTAAAATGAGGAATTCTATTGACATAAACAACTCTGACAAAGGGCAGATTGTTGTTGGCCGTTGCATGGGCACGAGTATATCTGAAGCAGCGAAGCTAGTCGGCTGTTCGCGTGCTTTTGTCAGGAACACTCATGGAAAGTGATAGAAGGACGGCGAAACCACGCATAGGACGTCCACGCCACATCATGCAACGTGGAGACCGGAGGCCTGCCCTCGCTGTAAAGCAGGCCAGGCGGCGATCTGTGGCAGATCCGTCGACAGGCTACAATCCTGGTGTGGGCACTAATGTTTCGGAGCACACTATTTAGTTCATGTTGAAAATGGTGCTCCTCAGCAGACACTGACCTGAACGACTTCGTCAGTTACGTTCCCAGTGGGCACGGGATCATAGAGGGTACGACGTGGATCAATGGACATGTGTCGCCTGGTCGGATGAGTCATTTGTCTTGTTACACCATGTCGATGGTCTTATCTGATACACTGCCATCCAGGAGAATTTCCAGAAAAAAAGGAATACCAACAGCCGTACTTAATTACGCGACCAATTTCGACATTACGTAACATCATCTTCACACCCCTTCGTTAACTGAATGGTGATGTCCAACTTTCGGAGCATTATAACAGGTACCATGTATATTCACTGGTCTCATGGATTTCTGCTTACACGATGTGCGCATTTCAGTCATCTACCAACAACTGTCCAGCTCACACTATCGTGTAAATAGAAATCATGAGACCAGTGAATATACAAGGCACATGTCCCAATGCACTGAGGAATGAATATCACCTTTCGTTTCGCGTAGCGGCCTGAAGATGATACTAATCCAAGGTCCAAACTGGTCGTGTAATTTATTTCGTAGAACGTATAGGTGTAGGCATTCCTTTTTTCTACAAGTTTATGACCAACACAGTCCCATGTCAACTTCAAAGCTAGATCATCTAAAATCCAGGCGAATAGCTGCTCGAGACTTGCACTGCTCCACGGACTATGGCAGTACTACTGGGTGTCAGTGGGTTGAAGTGTATGTCACCTCTGCTAGTAATCGAAGGCGTAACAGCGTGAACATTATCGCCGACCACCTGCATCCCTTCGTGCTTGATGTCTTCCCTGACAGCGATGGCACGTTGCAGCAGGATCACTGTCTACACTCCTGGAAATGGAAAAAAGAACACATTGACACTGGTGTGTCAGACCCACCATACTTGCTCCGGACACTGCGAGAGGGCTGTACAAGCAATGATCACACGCACGGCACAGCGGACACACCAGGAACCGCGGTGTTGGCCGTCGAATGGCGCTAGCTGCGCAGCATTTATGCACCGCCGCAACAGTGTCAGCCAGTTTGCCGTGGCATACGGAGCTCCATCGCAGTCTTTAACACTGGTAGCATGCCGCGACAGCGTGGACGTGAACCGTATGTACAGTTGACGGACTTTGAGCGAGGGCGTATAGTGGGCATGCGGGAGGCCGGGTGGACGTACCGCCGAATTGCTCAACACGTGGGGCGTGAGGTCTCCACAGTACATCGATGTTGTCGCCAGTGGTCAGCGGAAGGTGCACGTGCCCGTCGACCTGGGACCGGACCGCAGCGACGCACGGATGCACGCCAAGACCGTAGGATCCTACGCAGTGCCGTAGGGGACCGCACCGCCACTTCCCAGCAAATTAGGGACACTGTTGCTCCTGGGGTATCGGCGAGGACCATTCGCAACCGTCTCCATGAAGCTGGGCTACGGTCCCGCACACCGTTAGGCCGTCTTCCGCTCACGCCCCAACATCGTGCAGCCCGCCTCCAGTGGTGTCGCGACAGGCGTGAATAGAGGGACGAATGGAGACGTGTCGTCTTCAGCGATGAGAGTCGCTTCTGCCTTGGTGCCAATGATGGTCGTATGCGTGTTTGGCGCCGTGCAGGTGAGCGCCACAATCAGGACTGCATACGACCGAAGTACACAGGGCCAACACCCGGCATCATGGTGTGGGGAGCGATCTCCTACACTGGCCGTACACCACTGGTGATCGTCGAGGGGACACTGAATAGTGCACGGTACATCCAAACCGTCATCGAAACCATCGTTCTACCATTCCTAGACCGGCAAGGTAACTTGCTGTTCCAACAGGACAATGCACGTCCGCATGTATCCCGTGCCACCCAACGTGCTCTAGAAGGTGTAAGTCAACTACCCTGGCCAGCAAGATCTCCGGATCTGTCCCCCCTTGAGCATGTTTGGGACTGGATGAAGCGTCGTCTCACGCGGTCTGCACGTCCAGCACGAACGCTGGTCCAACTGAGGCGCCAGGTGGAAATGGCATGGCAAGCCGTTCCACAGGACTACATCCAGCATCTCTACGATCGTCTCCATGGGAGAATAGCAGCCTGCATTGCTGCGAAAGGTGGATATACACTGTACTAGTGCCGACATTGTGCATGATCTGTTGCCTGTGGTTCTGTCAGTGTGATCATGTGATGTATCTGACCCCAGGAATGTGTCAATAAAGTTTCCCCTTCCTGGGACAATGAATTCACGGTGTTCTTATTTCAATTTCCAGGAGTGTATGTCACAAGAACAGAATCGTACTACAGTGATTTGAGGAGCACGATATTCAATTCACGTTGAGTCATGGCCGCGTAATACGCCTAATATGAACTCAGTGGACCGTATCTGGGACGCTATCGGGCACCCGTCCTACGTCGACAAACCACCGACCCGTAATTTGAGGGAACTGCGTGATATACACAACTGCCCATTAAAATTGCTACACCAAGAAGAAATGCAGATGATAAACGGGTATTCATTGGACAAATATATTATACTAGAACTGACATGTGATTACATTTTCACGCAATTTGTGTGCATAGATCCTGAGAATTTAGTACCCAGAACAACCACCTCTGGCCGTAATTTCGGCCTTGATACGCCTGGGCATTGAGTCAAACAGAGCTTGGATGGCGTGTACAGTTACAGCTGCCCATGCAGGTTCAACACGATACCACAGTTCATCAAGAGTAGTGACTGGAGTATTGTGACAAGCCAGTTGCTCGGCCACCATTGACCAAACGTTTTCAAATGGTGAGAGATCTGGGGAATGTGCTGGCCAGGACAGCAGTCGAACATTTTCTGTGTCCACAAAGGCCCGTACAGGACCTGCAACATGCGGTCGTGCATTATCCTGCTGAAATGTAGGGTTTCGCAGGGATCGAAGGAAGGGTAGAGTCACGGGCCGTAACACATCTGAAATGTAACGTCCACTGATCAAAGTGCCGTCAATGTGTACAAGAGGTGACCGAGAGGTTTAACCAATGGCACCCCATACCATCACGCCGGGTGGTACGCCAGTATGGCAATGACGAATACACGCTTCAAATGTGCGTTCACCGCGATGTCGCCAAACACGGATGCGACCATCATGATGCTGTAAACAGAACCTGGATTCTTCCGAAAAAATGACGTTTTGCCATTCGTGCACCCAGGTTCGTCGTTGAGTACACTATCGCAGGCGCTCCTGTCTGTGATGCAGCGTCAGGGGTAACCGCAGCCATCGTCTCCGAGCTGATAGTCCATGCTGCTGCAAACGTCGTCGAACTTCTCGTGCAGATGGTTGTTGTCTTGCAAACGTCCCCATCTGTTGACTCAGGGGTCGAGACGTGGCTGTACTGTCCCTTACAGCCATGCGGATAAGATGCCTGTCATCTCGACTACTAGTGATACGAGGCCGTTGGGATCCAGCACGGCGTTCCGTATTACCCCCGTGAAGCCACCGATTCCATATTCTGCTAACAGTCATTGGATCTCGACCAACGCGAGCAGCAATGTCGCGATACGGTAAACCGTAATCGCGATAGGCTACATTCCGACCTTTATCAAAGTCGGAAACGTGATGGTATGCATTTCTCCTCCTTACACGAGGCATCACAACGTTTCACCAGGCAACGCTGGTCAACTGCTGTTTGTGTATGAGAAATCGGTTGAAAACTTTCCTCATGTCAGCACGTTGTAGGTGTCGCCACCGGCGCCAACCTCGTGTGAATGCTCTGAAAAGCTAATCATTTGCGTATCACAACATCTTCTTCCTGTCGGTTAAATTTCGCGTCTGTAGCACGTCATCTTCGTGGTGTAGCAATTTTAATGGTCAGTGTATATTTAGACGCCTGGCGCCACACGTAGTCGCTCTTGTACTGTGGTTCATTATGTGGTCTAATAAGTAGGTGCTCGTAATGTTTTGGCTCGTCTGGGTACGTAACTGATGCTGTAACGGGGGTAGGTTCCTTTCTAAACAGGAAAACAGGGCAGAGAGAGAGAGAGTTTTCGTGTACAGATAAAAAATAGGATTATTCTCACTAGACTCGACAGAAAGACGACGCCACGAACAAGAGTTCAGGTTCACATGTAGCCGTCACAAGTTGAAGATGGAGAGAGAGAGAGAAAGGGTAACTCCGGATGTAAAAGGAGATAAAAATGTAACAATCATGGTGGATTGAAAACGCTATTTGAGGGAAGACACAGGAGTCAGAGTTATGGGAGGACTCATGCTAGGTAGTAAGAATGAGAGAAGAAACAGAATCCTTGAATTCTGCAATACACTGTTCAAGGATTACAATAAATGTGCGAAAGGCCTGGAATTGCGGGGACATTCTGGCTGCAAAGTCTTTCGCGTGGGAGCTCTAGCATAAACAGTCCTGAGTCAGACTTAGCCCGTGGCAGCAATGGTCGAAGCAGTCATCGAAAGCTTGTGATGTTATACGAATTTGACGCAGCAAGTAAACCGAGAACTTTTTGTGCACAGGAAGATCCTAAGTGGATCACATAATGACGAGACAGAGATACCGAAATACATACTGGATTCTAAGGCATGATTGTAGAATATGCAGAACTTTAAGAGAATCCTCATTAATAACAAATGTGAGACGCTGAAGTACAGAGAACGATCATGTAGCGTGGCACTATGGTAGCACTATTGTGCTCGGCTTAACACATTAGGAATGGCTGGAATTGTTTGGCATTGTTCATTTAAAGCATTTTTGAATTTATTGGGCCTCAGAGTTATTATTAAATTCACATGCAAATTGAGCACCAGATAATTCTTGTGGATTAAGGTGATTTTATGAAGGGAATCTCTATTTCATTAGAAAGAATATAAACCAGTACAATTAAAACTTACAAGATAGGTAAGAGACTTTGGGTGCTCTTTCAGCACTAGTTTAAGTTTTATCTAGGTCCTAATAAACAGGTTTCAGATTCTTTAGTTAAGAAAAATCACAGAATAGTAAAACTTTACAAATGGTAAAAAATCAGAATACCAAACATAACGGGCAGAATACAGACAGACGTGCTGCCTGTAAGGCGTAAGCACCAAACGTGTGTCCTAAGACCGGTATAGGCTCCCACCCGACACATCAACAAGGACAAGGTACGCCCAGGGCACGCGTGCACATGCCAAGCCCGACGTGAGGGACCAGATCGTAACTGACTTCTATAACACACCAAAAGCCTTTAAGACAAGTGAGAAACGCCTATATTCCAAGAACTATGCACTCCACCTCTGGATCTGAGGAAAACCACCGACGCATGAGGATAATGAAGGCGCTTACCCAGTCTTAATAAATCCAGAGGCGGTAAGGCTTCGTACTCTGGATAAATGAGCATCAAAAACGAGATCTGAAAGACAGAAGTTGCTACAAGCTGAACATTATGTGGTCGCGGCGCGTCCTCGGCACAGGAACGCCCTCCTCGGCGTTTTTATACGGTTCCTTAGTACCCGATCAGCGAGCTCCAAACAGAGTCCTCCTGTACCGAGCACCTTGCAGCCAGAACAGACCGCCAGCGACCTCTTTCGACGGCAAACCACCAGAAAATACATCTCTGCGACCTGGCCCAGCCAGCTGTGTCCAAGCAAACAAAAGAGAGCCTCAAATCGTGGCACAACAGTCATACTCGTGAGTCGGGTGTCAGTATCGACCTTGCAGAACGGCCGTCCCTCCCCGCTGCCCCCGCCGAAAAAAAAAAAATCTCGATAACCAAGGCGAGATTGGCTTTGGTCGGTTGGGTAGCCCTGTCGACTTGGCTGTCATGTACTTTCTGGACTTGCCCCGTCTCTTGATTCTGGACGCGCAAGGTGACCGCGATGGACACCCCAAAGAGGTGCCAAGGGCCAATGAAGTGCGGCACTTTCTCAACATCGCATCTAGCTGCTTCCGCCCTCCAATGTTTTCAACAAATGCAGTATCGCCTTACTTACAGTTAACACTTTCGCGCCTGCAGCTATACTGCTGTGTCTCTCTCTGATGGACTTTTTCATTGTTCCTCTTTGCCCTTTGCCAGTTATCTCGAAAAACATCAGCTGTTGTTTTATCTGCTATTAAATCCTCAATGTCTTAATGTCCCATAAGTTAGCTGGGAGTAAACCAGGTGGGCGAAAAGCAAGGAAGCGGGGTGGTCCGATAGGCCCCATGCCTTGCTGTGCTGAAAGCAAAATTCAACCACGGCAAGAAACAATATTTGGTTTGCATCTTGGCATTGAAGGTGATCAAAGCCGCCTTTACGTTTCGATTAAACCTTTCGGCAAATGAAGATTGAGGGTAATATGGTGTAATTGTCACATTGGCGACATCACGTCAAAAACAAAAACGCCGAAATTCCAGAGAAAAAAAGACAGGAGCATTGTCACTGACCAATACATTTGGCGGTCCAGAGAGCTAAAATATCCCGCTTAGATGTTTTACACTGATATTGGTAGTCCCCCCCCCCCTACTCTAACACAGCCAAACAAACTTAGTGAAAGGGTAAACAGCCACGAAAATGTATCTGTACCCAGTCTGATAATGTGGTAATGGACCCACATAATCAATGAAAACTCTTTCCATGGGCTGTTCTACGCAAGAGGACAGCAGCAACTCCTTCTGCTTACTTCAACTGTACTTCGCTAACTTACGCATCTGGCACCGGCCTTCTAGCCAACTAATATCTCTGTTCAGACACGGCCAAGTTGCTAGTTCTCTAACTTTGTGTATTGCATTGTGTACGCCAAGGTGTCCTCCTAAAAGGAACTCATGATGATATTTGAAGACAATTGGCATCAAAACATGAAGTAAACCAACCTTCAACTGATCCCAGACTCGAGGCCTGGAACAAAAGATCCCCTTTTTGATCTGATACCCTCTCATTGCCTCCCAAATGCAACTCTTGCATAAGAGCACACAAATCAGCCTCTGCCTCTTGCCCCTCCCCTAAGTTGGTAAGCAAAGCTGGCACCTCAAGAACAGCTCCAACGATTTCCAGCTCGTCAGAGGGTTGAACGAAATCTTCCGCCCCTTGCTCATTGAACATGTGGCTGAGGGTATCAGCCATCACATTCTCACTGCCCTAATACGCCTCTCCGAGAATTTGAAAGCTGATAGACGCACCGCCCAATGAGCACTGCGGCTAATCTTACGTGGGCGAGCCAGAACACACATAAGAGCCTGGTTGTCAGTTTCAAGATCAGATTCTCGTTGCTCGAGATAAAATTTAAATTTTTCGAACAGAACTGTGAGTGCCTCCAACTCATAGGTTTCTGGAATCATAAACAATAGGCCGTCGCTCTCCATTTTGTTGCTGCGATAGCACTGCTGCTGCTCTAGAATTCGAGGCATCTGTTTCCACAATAAATGGGAGGCCAAACTCAGGGACAGACAACATGGGAGCAGTACTTAGTGTATCCTTCAAACCATCGAACGCCGCCTGAAGGATTTCCATCCACGCCCTTTCGAAGCGAGGTGTTCAAACGGCCCGTTAGCAGGGTAAAGTGTTTAATATACTTTCGAAAAAAATTTATCACACACACGAACTGAGCTATCCTTTTATTGGATTTTGGAGGTGTGAACCTATATATCTCCTGAGTTCATGAGTGGTCCAAACGAACCTCGCCAGCAGAAACCAGGTGCCCCTCGAAAGAAATTTTAGGGCACACGGACTTTCGATGGCTTCACTGTTAAACCCACCTCACCCAGTCTACCCAGTACTTGACGGAGTGTTCCAAATGACTGGAAACGATTTTACTATATACCAAATGGTTAAAATGGCGCTAAGCTCTTTGGGACTTAACATCTGACGTCATCAGTCCCCTAGACTTATAACTACTTGAACCTAACTAACTTAAGGACAGCACACACATCCATGCCTGAGGCAGGATTCGAACCAGTGACCTCAGCAGCCGCGTGGTTCCAGACTGAAGCGCCTAGAACCGCTCCGCCACCGCTGCCGGCTACTACACTACTGGCCATTAAAATTGCTAAACCAAGAAGAAATGCAGATGATAAACGGGTATTCATTGGACAAATATTATACTAGAACTGACATGTGATTACATTTTCACGCAATTTGGGTGCATAGATCCTGAGAAATCAGTACCCAGAAAAACCACCTCTGGCAGTAATTACGGCCTCGATACGCCTGGGCACTGAGTCAAACAGAGCTTGGATGGCGTGTACAGGTACAGCTGCCCATGCAGCTTCAACACGGTACCACAGTTCATCAAGAGTAGTGACTGCCGTATTGTGACGAGCCAGTTGCTCGGCCACCATTGACCAGACGTTTTCAATTGGTGAGAGATCTGGAGAATGTACTGGCCAAGGCAGCAGTCGAACATTTTCTGTATCCTGAAAGACCCGTACAGGACCTGCAACATGCAGTCGTGCATTATCCTGCTGAAATGTAGGTATTCGCAAGGATCGAATTAAGGGTAGAGCCACGGGTCGTAACACATCTGAAATGTAACATCCACTATTCAAAGTGCCGTCAATGCGAACAAGAGGTGACCGAGACGTGTAACCAATGGCACCCCATACCATCACACTGGGTGATAGGCCAGTATGGCGATGACGAATATGCGCTGCCAATGTGCGTTCGCCGCGATGTCGCCAAACACGGATGCGACCATCATGATGCTGTAAACAGAACCTGGATTCATCCGAAAAAATGACGTTTTGCCATTCGTGCACCCAGGTTCGTCGTTGAGTACACCATCGCGAGCGATCCTGTCTGTGATGCAGCGTCAAGGGTAACCACAGCCATGGTCTCCTAGCTGATAGTCCATGCTGCTGCAGACGTCGTCGAACTGTTCGTGCAGGTGGTTGTTGTCTTGCAAACGTTCCCATCTTTTGACTCAGGGGTCGAGACGTGGCTGCACGATCCGTTAGAGCCATGCGGATAAGATGCGTGTTATCTCGACTGCTAGTGATACGAGGCCGTTGGGATCAAGCACGGCGTTCCGTATTACCCTCGTGAAGCCACCGATTCCATAATCTGCTAACAGTCATTGGATCTCGACCAACGCGAGCAGCAATGTCGCGATACGATAAACCGTAATCGCGATAGGCTACAATCCGACCTTTATCAAAGTCGGAAACGTGATGGTATGCATTTCTCCTCCTTACACGAGGCATCACAACAGCGTTTCACTAGGCAACGCCGGTCAACTGCTGTTTGTGTATGAGAAATTGGTTGGAAACTTTCCTCACGTCAGCACGTTATAGGTGTCCTCACCGGCGCCAACCTTGTGTGAATGCTCTGAAAAGCTAATCATTTGCATATGACAGCATCTACTTCCTATCGGTTAAATTTCGCGTCTGTAGCACGTCATCTTCGTGGTGTAGCGATTTTAATGGCCAGCAGTGTATATACGACAATGTCCAAATAATTAGAGATGAACTGCAACTTTAGGTCACCCACAACAGAATCCACTAACCTAGATATCACGGCTGCATTGGTAGAAAGATCAAAGGGTACCTGGTAAAATTCACACAAGTTCCAGTCTGTGGCGAACACAGTGGCGGCCTTGGATTCCTCCACCACTGGTATCTGATAATATGTTTGATTTATGTCAAGTACTGTAAGTACTGGGTGCCAGAGTGAACTAGGTGAAGCAATTCTGGAGGTCAGGAAGAGGGATAGATTCAAGAACTACTTTCTGATTCAAGACGGGATAATCCACCACAGGACAGAACCACCCCACCCCCTCCTCCCCTACATTTGCTTTTTGACCAAAAATATAAGCGACACTTAGGGGATATTTGAAAGACGAATCACTCTGTCTGCTAAAATTGTGTCAACTTCCTGTCTTAATGCTCTGATTTTAGGCAGTGAAAGTCTATAGGAAGACTGCCTAACAGGCTTTCAAACCGATAATTGAATTTGGTACTCGTTTTATTAGTCATACCTGACCCATTGGTTAACACGTGAGAGAAATCACAAAGTAGTTGCAATACCTGTTGTACCTCTTCATTAGATAAATGACGCAACTCAAACTCAGTAAATTCAGAAACCACGGAACAAACACTTAGGTGAGCAGTATGCTTACAGAGCAAAAGCTTTAAAGAAGTGTGAAGCCTGAAATAAGACACGCTGAGCACAGTCCAACAATAACCCAGTTTTTTTTCTATAAAATCGCCCACTAACAGGAGGTCAGTACACAACCCCTTCACCACAGTGACATGAACAGGCCAGCAAAATTCCCCAATACGGCAATACACACTCAGTGTGCCTATCGAATCCAACTGCTGTCCTTTAACTGCCCTACAGCTTCCTACGGTGGGTTCTCCCTTGGGTAGTTTACAAACATGCAGATATCTGGAATACCACTGGTAATGCAACATAGACATAGTACTACCAGCGCCGAGCAAGGCGCATTCTGGCTCGTGGTTGAGGTAAGCCCAAACAAAAGGCAAGCCATTTTGTTACAAGCGGGAAGGTATGTGAAGCTGAGTGTCTACCCTTACTCTGGCGATAGCTGTTCGAAGGTTTCCCAGGGAGAACATGAAAGTTCCGAGCAAAATGCCCTGGTTCGCCGCAATGATAGCAAAGCCGTTGCACCCTCTTGTCCTTGACCAAGGTGTTAGATTTACTGTGAACTCCGTGTGCAACCTGCTCATCAGAGCTGCAACTTGCATCCGCTTGAGAAACCCCAATGATATTGGTAACCAAGAGATCTAGGTCTTGGTAAGTAACTGGTTCTTTAAAAACGATCCTCGGAAATAATTTTCTGTAAAATGACAGTGAGTACCTGCGCCTTTGATAAATTCACATCAAAAGCAACAATAGCAGTGCGTGCTTCACTTATATGCTTAGTCAGGACTTCCCCAGTGCGCTGAACACAAAAAAGATGATGATTAATTAAATCACTCAAAAGCCTGATCTCTGAAAGAGAGCTGTTCTCTTAAAATGCAGGCAAGCGATTCTTGTGTGCCACCGTGACAGTGCTAATCAAGTCGCTAAACGAACCTTTGCACAAATGGGATAGCTTTTCATGTGCTATCTCCCAAGAAATATTAAAAACACTGATCTGCCTTTCCAGGTCGACCGAAAAAAAAACAAAAACTTTACTAAACAAGGAACAGCATTGATTGCTAAAGAATCTGTTCCTTATATCACGCTGCAAAGGGGGTTCAGAAGCTTGGTGAAATGACCGAATCATAACATGTTCAGGTCCCTGATGCACCTTGGTTGTGATTGAAGTTTTCCAACGACAAATTGCCCCCCCCCCCCCAAACCTCCAATTGCTTCGCGCAACCCCGTTCTCTACTCTCAAGCACTTAACATCCTCTGCAATGTCATTATCCGAACGTGTAATTCGCTAATCCTACCTTTTCAAGAAGGATCAGTCATTACCAAGCTTAAAATCGTCGGAGCGATTTCGTAAATGACTAATCTGTTCCAGAAGCCAATAGATTTGGGATCGGGAAGGGAAATCGATTTATAAGAAGTCGATATTCTTGCCCAAACCGCTGAGAGAGGCCAAACAATATTCTAGCGCGGCACTTTCTTGCCGAATACTCTTCAGCGTGATATACAATAGGAGCGCGAGAATCCTACGAAGCCGCAAACACAAATCCAGTACATCACCATCCCTGGACTGGCCACGAATCTTGAGCTCGTACCGGAGCTGCTACGTACGCAGTTCACACAGACCGATTACCTGGCATGGTTGCGTGCCAGTTAGAGAAAACGTGCAAACATCAACAACCGGTAGTCTCTGAACCAAGGACAGAATTAACCAAAACCTAAAAATAACAAATACAGAAATTCACAATGCTCAGTCGACTGGAAATCCCAGAAAGTAAATGACAAAATTACGCTCTGCTACCAGAATGTAGCATGGCACTACGGTACCATTGTGTGGCTTGGATTAACACATTAGAAATGGCTAGATCATGAGGAAGAACAGAGCATTGTTCGTTTCCAAAATTTTTAATTTATTGGGACACAAAATTATTTTGATCACAAATCCAAATTTAGCAACAGAAAATTCTTGTGAATTAAGTTGATTTTAACAATGGAACCTCTATTTCATATTTGGAAATTTGTGGTAAGGTCTTATGGGACCAAACTGCTGAGGTCATCGGCCCCCAAGCTTACACACTACTTAATGTAACTTAAACTAACTTACGCTATGGACGACACACACACCCATGCCCGAGGGAGGATTCGAACCTCCGACAGGGGAATCCGCGCGGACCGTGACAAGACACCCCAGACCGCTCGGCTACCCCGCGCGGCTCTGTTTTATAAGAAAGAAGATAAAACAGTACCATTAAAACTTACAAGGCGGCTTACAGTATTTGGATGCTCTTTCAATTCTCGTTTCAGTTCTATCCAAATGTCTTAATGAACAGGTTTAACATTGACAAACTGCCTATGGCTTCTGTCTCGGGTTCTTTGGCCGACGTTCATCTAATGATTTTTCTGACGTTTCGCCAGCACGAGTGGCTGACATTGAGAACGCTTCGCCCTCCATTGCCGGTGGTGAACTGGAGCCGAGCTTTTTTTAAAAGCTAGATGGGGCCCCCCCACGCCCGCACCAACGTGGTGACCAAACCAAAAGTTCTACTGTCACCTCCGTAAACATGTTAGTTATCTAGTAAGTGGATCACAGGATGCTGGGCTGTGATGTTGTCCGTGCGTCTGGGTAAGACTACGCATTAACACGGTCCATCAGGTGATAGATAGTGGACGAAACGCGAGTGAGGGTAGCGATTTGAAGAGCAGAGGGAAAAAAGTGCCATGGCTCGTGCCGTGGGAAAAAAACCTCTGCGACAGTGGGATGGGTAGTAAGAGCAGTAGTGGCTTACTAGCTGCGATAGCTCATGCAAGGTTGGATTTGTTAGTATGGGTATCATGCATCATTACCGTGACAAGCGATGGCGATGTGTCCCAGTGGCTGCAGCTGCTACATTCCTGGAACAATCAATATTGTTATACAGTAGTGGGAGATCGGCCATAGATCGTCTCACTGTGTGAGGGATGCGTGGAGCTTGTTTGCATGCAGTGTACGGTACGGCTTCCCTGTGTGGTGCCAGTTATTCGGCAGTATATTTCAGCTGGATATCCAGTAATGGCGTCTGATTAACAGGGGCTCGCCTGTGCCGTTATGTTTGCGTATGCTTGGCCATAGATGTTATGCCCTTACAAGTATGTCTTTTGGTCTTTTATGTTTCCATCTATGGTTGTGGTCGTAGTTCCCCAGATTCAGAATAAACGGGTTCTGCGAATGTCTGGAGTTTCTGTATAGTCTTGTGGTGAGTTTGTGGATTACCTCCGTGAGAGTCTCAAGTCGGTATTCCCGGTGAAGGTCCGCGATGCGTGTGTATCGTGGAGCATTGCTTATGATTTTGAGTACTTTGTTTTGTATGAGCTGCAGACGGCGCAGGCGTGTAGGCGCAGCGTATCCCCAGACAGGAGCTGCGTACGTCATCAGGGGTCGGATAAGTGTCATGTACATGGACCTCGACACCCTTCTGTTCAGTGTGCTACGCCTGTTGAGCATAGGATAGAGCTGTTTGAGCCTCGCGCTAGCTCGGTTGGTCATGTGTTGTATGTGGTCCCCCCAGAGTAATTTCCGGTCCAGCCAGACACCGAGGTATTTGACTTTCTCGCGGAAACGTATTGGACGTGCATGTAGGGTTATTGGTCTGCAGTAGCGGTGTTTGCGCAGTTGCTTCGGTCTTCTAGTGAACAGAACGGCTTCGCACTTGTCGACGTTTACTCTAACACGCCATTTCTCCAACCAAGGCTCGGCCACTCTGAGTGCAGTCTGTAGGCGTGACGTAATGTTTGATGGTTTCCAATCTTGCGCAAGGATGGCTGTGTCATCCGCGTAGATTGCCATCATTGTGTTGTGTGTGGTTGGGAGATCGTTTATGTAGAGGTTAAACAGTAGGGGCCCTAGGATGCTTCCCTGGGGTACTCCCGCGTGTATACCGTGTCGTGTTGATTGTTTTCCCTGCACGTCAGTGTTGAAACTCCTGTCTGTGAGGTATGAGTGTATTAGACGCAGCAGCCCGTCGGGGAATCCCGCGTCGCTGAGTTTGCGGATGAGGCCGTTGTGCCATAGACGATCGAAAGCCTTTTCGATGTCCAGGAACACTGCCCCTGTAGCTTTGTTTATGTTGAAGCCATGTGTTATATGTTCAACGACCCGTAGGAGTTGTTGTGTTGTGGAGTGGTGATTCCTGAAGCCGAATTGCTCCGGTCTCAGGATGTCATTTGTTATGCAGTGCCTAGTGATGCGTTTGAGAATCACCTTCTCAACAATCTTACTGAGCGAGCTCAGAAGGCTGATGGGTCGGTAATTTTGTGGGAGGCTGTGGTCTTTCCCCGGCTTCCTGAACATCAGGACCTTGGCCGTCTTCCAAAAGGCGGGGAAGTGTTGGTGTTTTAGTATGGCATTCGTTATGTGTGTTAGGTACTCAGTTGCTTTATCCGTGAACTCCTGGAGGACACGGTTTTGAATGCCATCATGACCAGGGGCTTTCCTAGCAGCGGAATGCATTATAGCCCAGGAGACTTCGGCTGTGCTAGCATGTCGAATGTCGTCGCGCGATGGTTGGGCTAGAATGCGTGTAACCTCTTGGTCAGAAGCAAGTGTGAACACTGGATCTGATGGTGCCAGGTTCGGTGTGAATGACGCTGCAAGTGTTCGGGCCATTAGTTCTGCTTTCTCTTCCGCTGAGTATGCAGGTCCGTCGGGCCCTTGAAGCGTTGGGGTGTATATTTTCTCGAGCCGAGCTCGCGGCCGCAGACTATATGTACCTGGCGCGCCAACGTCCGAGGGCTTCTCCGCGGTCATTTCCGGTGCGGTTCTCCTCTTGCTACCTGCGACGGTCGTTCGCTGCAGTACGGGAAGCCAGGATCCGTTTACCTTAAGGCTTTCCTCTTTCGTGTTGAAACTGTTCGCGTATTTTTGTATTTCTACAGCTTCTGTGAACAAGCGCGTTTCATAGTGCTTCTCTACAGCCACGCAACGGTAAACTTTACGAATAGTGAAAGATAAAAATACTAAACCTGACGGGCAGAATACAGACGGAAGCGATACCTGTATGGCGTGATCACCTACTCTGTGTCCTAAGACCGGTCAAAGCTCCCAGCCAACACGTCAACCAAAACACGCATGGACGAGGTGCGTCCAGGCCGCGCCAAGCCTGACGTTAGGGGCTACATTGTAACTGACTTCTGTAACACACCAAAACTCTTTAAGACAAATGAGAAAACGCGTATTACAACCGCCCATTTTAACGTAATTAGAAAAAGAGGGTCTCAAGAGAGTCTGCACCTTTTGACATAAAAATGGTTCAAATGGCTCTGAGCACTATGGGACTTAACATCTGTGGTCATCAGTCCCCTAGAACTTAGAACTACTTAAACCCAACTAACGTAAGGACATCACACACATCCATGCCCGAGACAGCATTCGAACCTGCGACCGTAGCGGTCGCGCGGTTGCAGACTGAAGCGCCTAGAACCGCTCGGCCACTCCGGCCGGCCCTTTTAACATATTCGAACATGAAATACCAAAAGGAGGCTCAAATTGCCAACATGCTTCAAAAAACTTTACAATGGGTACACTAGCCTGAAGATAATAACATATAAAGCGCAATCAACAGCTGAACACAATGAAACAGAAACGCTTAGCAATATAAGTCAAAAGCTGAAACAAATTACATGCAACAGGATGGCAGAGCATAGCGTTACTTGATCGACATGAACAAGCCCAAGATGCACTAAATACGTGTAGAAATAAAGAAGAAAGTAACGCACCACAACGGGGCAAACGGGCAAGCTGCGCGAATAGTATTTCAAGAACTGTACTATTCACTCCACTGCCGGATCTGAGGAAACCACCAACGCACGAGGATAATTACAGCGCTGACCCAGTTTTAATGAGTCCAGAAGCAGCAAGGGTTCTTCTTCTAGAAAAACCAGCACCAACAGCGAGATCTAGAAGACAGAAGTTTCCACACACCGCACATCTTCTGGTTGCGGCGCGTCCCTGATGCAGGAACGTCCTCCTGTCGTGTTTATACTGTTCCTCCTTACTCGGCCAGTGAGCTCCAGAGTACTTTCGTACCGAACGCCTCGTAACCAAAACAGACCACCAGCGACCTCTTTCAACGGCAACCACCAGAGAATACCTTTCCGCGCCCTGCCTCTGCCTGCTGTTTCCAAGCAAACCAAACCACAAACATCCTCGCGAGGTATCGACCTAGCAGCATTGCTCAGAAGATGTGCTTTTTAACTGTCTGCAGCTGTAGATACTGTAATAAAGAGTACCACAACAGACTGCGCAGTTGATGAGAAAGTGCCGTCTTCAACAGAATCACAGACGCTAGACTAACAAATCTAAAGTGGTTATAATTAAGCATTCGCTATCTGAGCCAGCGTAGACAGAACTATTTACAGTTGTAAGTAGGCTGTTCAGGTTTTTATGTTGGTAACGCCACGTAGCGCTCTGTATGAAAATCACTGCCTGTGCTGTGTGCAGTCTGTGTCTGGTATGCATTGTTGTAATATTTGCTATTGTAGTGTTGGCCTGTTGTATGTGAACAGCGCGTAGCGTTGCGCAGTTGGTGAGCCGCCAGCAGTGGTGGATGTGGGGAGAGAGATAGCAGAATTTTGAGAGCTGACGATCTGGACGTGTGTCCGCCAGAAAAAGGAAATTTACGACTTTTGAACATTATTAAGGTAAATACATTGTTTGTTCTCTATCAAAATCTTTCATTTGCTGATGGTTCAAATGGCTCTGAGCACTGTGGGACTTAACATCTGTGGTCATCAGTCCCCTAGAACTTAGAACTACTTAAACCTAACTAACTTAAGGACATCACACACATCCATGCCCGAGGCAGGATTCGAACCTGCGACCGTAGCAGTCGCGCGGTTCCGGACTGAGCACCTAGAACCGCGAGACCACCGCGGCCGGCTTTTCATTTGCTGGCTATGCCTATCAGTAGTTAGTGCCTTACGTAGTTAGAATCTTTTATTTAGCTGGCAGTATTGGCGCACGCTGTATTGCAGTAGTTCGAGTAACGAAGATTTTTGTGAGGTAAGCGATTCATGAAAGGTATAGGTTATTGTTTGACAGGGCCATTCTTTTGTAGGGATTATTGACATTCAGATTGCGTTGCGCTAAAAATATTGTGTTTCAGTTTATTGATGATCAGAATAAGTAAAGAGACAAATGTGTGAGCAAGTTCAGGTTTGCTCAGCTGTTTGAAAATCAAATAACGTAAGAGGTTTATCAGCACAGTAATTTATACTTTTCAAAAGGGGACGTTTCACAATTTTGGGCACCCAACTTTATAGGAATGATATTCAGATTGTGGGCTGCAGGATTTGTGTTGTTGGTAGTGTCAGAGTCAATAACTGTCGTTAGGCGCCCGTTCTGGTACGGCAACGTATGGTTGAAGCACAACCATTAGTGTGCATCACAGTTTCAGACAGTCAATATTGGTCTGGACAAGGTGAACAGGGTAGCACTATTGCTGTTTTATCAAAACAACAGCAATAGTGCGGCTGCTCTTCGCGAATACCGACGCATTAAGAGAATACGGAGATATCCTCTTTCCACACTGGGGTTGAGGAAAATGATTCGGAAGTTCCAATTAACTGGCGATTTGGGAATTGCGCCACGAATTGTTGAAGAAGTTACTGTTGCCATGGCTGAAAATGCTGGACTTGATGGCGATCTTCAAGCAGTGCAGGAGCCATGACACGTCAGCTGAATATGTTCGCAAAGTGCTGCTACAATTCTGAAGTGGTATCAATAGCGGATTTCCAGGCTGTCGCGGATGAAGATGGTTGTCACACTGAATAACGTTTGTAGCCAGGAACGTAAACACGGTATGCAACAAACAAATGGTACCCTCTGATGTGGAAATTAAATTTCTTTCTTTCAATGGTTTATTTTTTACTTCTCTTCCGCACTTCGTTACAAATGTTTCCACAAACTTTCGTTTAGCATGCTGGCCCTGTCGAGTAGCGAACGTTTAATTATAACGTCCTTGTCCAACGAAGATAGCTGCGAAGAAATGTTTAAACTGATCAACGAAATAAAAAAAGCAATTTAAGTCACTAAGGACGAAAAAATATAGGGAGTATAGAGAAGTTAAAGTGAAATGACCAGAGGAAAAGTGTAAAGAAATAGAAAAGAAATGATTGTCGAAAGGACAGATTCAGCATATAGAAAAGTCAAAAGTACCTGCGACGAAATTAAAAGCAACTGCGTCAGCATTAAGAGCACAAAAGGAATCCCATTGTCAAACGCAGAGTGGATAGTAGGAAACTGAGGGTCTCTAAGAGGGTGGTGATGATGTTTGGTTTGTGGGGCGCTCAACTGCGCGGTCATCAGCGCCCGTACAAAGTCCCAATTTTCACACAGTCCAATTTAGTCACTGTCACGAATGATGATGATCATGAAATGATGGGAACAACACAAACACCCAGTCTCCGGACAGAGAAAATCCCCAACACGGTCGGGAATCGAACCCGGGACCTCGTGAGCCAGAGGCAGCAACGCTAACCGCTAGACCACGAGCTGCGCACACTCTACGAGGGTGAGGAACCATCAGCTGACTGACAGAGGTAGAAGTCAGTACTGCGGATGTAGCGGATGCAGTGTTGGACTCTGACAGAACTTTGGAAGACATACGATCAATTAAGGCACAACGGATGGATAACATTCCTCGGAATTTCTAAAATCATTAGGAGTTGTAGAAACCAGACGATTATTGTGAATCTTCGAGACTGGAGACATACCATCAGACTTTCGGACGAATATCATCCACATAATCCCGGAGACAGCAAGGACAAACAAGTACGATAACTGTCACACACAATCAGCTTAAAACCTTGTACTACATCCGAGTTGCACACACAAATTACATGCAGGCGAGTGGGAAAGTAAATTGAAAATATTTTAAATCTCAGTCAGTTTCCTTGATGAAGTTTAAAATGGAAATGCCACGTGGCTAGGGCCTCCCGTCGGGTAGACCGTTCGCCTGGTGCAAGACTTTCGAGTTGACGCCACTTGAGCG
Source organism: Schistocerca nitens (assembly GCF_023898315.1). Taxonomy (NCBI): domain Eukaryota; kingdom Metazoa; phylum Arthropoda; class Insecta; order Orthoptera; family Acrididae; genus Schistocerca; species Schistocerca nitens. Next base: position 450,601,832 of record NC_064620.1, read on the forward strand.
ATTTGCGTGTCGATGGGGATGAAATGATGATGATAAGGACAACACAAAAACCAGTCCCTGAGCGGAGAAAATCTCCGGCCCAGCCGGGAATCGAACCCGGGCCGTTAGGTATGACATTCCGTCGCGCTGACCACTCAAGAACCAGGAGCGGACTTATGAAAGGTAAAAGCAGCAGACTAACAGTTCTGACGTTTCGATTGATAATGGAAGCAAGACTTAAGAAAAAGCAAGGTAATTTCACAGGATTTGTCGTTGTAAAAAGGCATTCGACAACGTAAAATATTGCAAGATGTTTGAAATTTTCGGAAGAAACAGGTTGCTATAAGTCGTTGCCAACGACAACAGGCAAAATTCAGTGTGTACAAGAATCAAGAGCAAACAATAGGGATGTAAGACCAAGAACGAAGTATTCCAATTTAAAAAGAGATCTGTAATCTTTCTGCCCTACAGTTGCATGTGTACTTCAAACAATCTGTGGCGGAAATTAAAAAAATAGTTCAGGAGTAGGATTAAAATTTAGAGTGAAAGAGTATCAACGTCCAGATTCTGTGATAACATTGCTAACTTCAGTGAAACTGAAGAAGAATTACAGTAATTGTAAAATGGAATTAACTGCCTGAAGGCCAAAGAAAATGGATTGCAAGTAAACCAAAGAAGGGCAAAAACAAAGAAAAGTAGCAAAAATGACACTAGCGAAAAATTTCACATCAAAATTGGAATCTATGTAACAGTTGAAGTAAGTGAGGTGTGCTACCTAAGAAGCACAATAGCGAAAGATGAAAGAAAAAAGAGAGATGTAAGAAGCCGAGTAGTACTGGCAAAGTGGGCATTCCTCGGTAAAAGAATATTGGTGACCAATATTGGCTTTAATCCGAGGGAGATATTTCTGAGAAATTTACATTTGGAATGTAGCATTGCGTGGGAGTGAATGATGGACTGTGGGGCACTGGAACAGAAAAGAGTCGAAGCGTTTAGATGTGGTAGAAAATTGTTGAAAACTAGGTAAATTGAGAAGGAGATTCTTTGAAGAATCGTCGAGGAAACGAATATGTGGAAAACACTGACGATAAAAAGGGACGAGGTGATAGGACTTGTGCTGAGGCATCAGGGAATGGAGTCCAAAACCTGTGAGGGAAGACAGAGGTTGGAATAAGTCCACAAACAGTCAGTTTCACTATCTGTAAATGCTACTCTGAGATGAAGAGACTGGCCAGCAGAGGAAGTCGTGACGGACTGCATCAAACTAGTCGGAAAACAACTGCTCCCCCCCCCCCCCCCCCAAAAAAAAAAAATCCACCTACACACAAAATGGACCTAAGATAGCAACTCTTAAATATTGAGTATTAATTGCAAATCAGATATTTGATTGTAAGACGTACCCAGGAGCAGAGGTAAACACAGATCACAGTTTACTAATGTAGGCTGAAGTCAGAGAATAGTGAGGAAGAGTCAGTTCACAAAGAAGTGGGATACGTAAGTACTATGGAATGAGGAGATGTGCTTGAAGTTCTCTGAGCCTATATATATTGCGATAAGAATAACTCAGTAGGCACTTCAGTTGAAGAGGGATGCGCAGTGCTAAAATTGACAATCCCATAACCTGGAAATAAAAGCATAGGTGCAAGGAAAATAAATGCGAAGAAACCGTGGGTAAGTGAAGACATTCCGGTATCTAAATTGGTCAAGGAAAGAAGGAAGTACAAAAATTTTCAGCGGAATTCAGGAATACAGATATACAAGTCTCTTATGAATTAAATAAATAGGAAGTGCAGTGTAGCTAAGACGAAATGGCTCCATGAAAAAGTGAAGAAGTCGAAGAAAAGGATTGTCGTAAGGATTGACTCAGCATATTGAAGAGTCAAAACAACCTTCCGTGAAATTGGGAACAAGGACAGCAACATCAAGTCTGCAAGACGACTTACACTGTTGAGTGCGGATGAGAGAGCAGATTGGTGGGAAGAACACATTTCAAGGCTTCTATGAGGGGTTGGGATTGTCTGATGATGTGACAGAAGAAGAAACAAGAATCGATAGGCAAGAGACAGAATTTAAATGAGCTTCGGGAGACTTATGATCAAATAAGAAGGAAGAGATAGATTATATTCCACCGGAATTTCCAAAATCATTGGTGGAAGTGGCAACAAATCGACTGTTCATGTTGGTGTGTATAATGTATGACACTGGCGATAACCCATTTCGGAAAAACATTATCGACAAAATTTCGTAGACAGCATTGGCCGGTAAGTGCGAAAACCATCGCACAATTAGCTGAACGGCGCATGCGTGCAACTTGCTGACAAGAACAATATACAGAAGAATGAAAAAGAAAATGGTAAATATGTTAGATGACGGTCAGTTCGGATTTAGGAAAGGTAGAGGTACTAGAGAGGCAGTTCTGACGTTGCAGTTGATAATGAAAGAAAGACTGTGGAAATCAAGATATGTTCACAGGACTTGTCGAGATGGAAAATGAATTCGACAATGTAAAATAGAGCAATACGTTCGAAGTTCTGAGTAAAATAGGGGTTAACTACAAGGAAAGGCGAGTAATATACAGTCTGTACAAGAAACAAGAGGGAGCAATAAGAGTGGAAGAACAAGAAGGAACTGCTCGGATTAAAAAGGGGCTGGACAGGGATGCAGGATGACAGGATGCAATGACAAGATTCGCTGATGACATTGCTATCCTTAGTGAAAGTGAAGAAGAATTACAAGATCTCTTAAATGGAATGACAGTCTTATGAGTATATATTATGGACTGGGAGTAATTCGAAGGAAGACGCAAGTAATGAGAGGTAGTAGAAATGAGAACAGCGGGAAACGTAGCATCAGAACTGATGATCATAAAGAAGACGAAGTAAGGAATTCTGCTACTTATGCAGCAAAATAACCCATGACAAACGGGGCAAGGAGGACATAAAAAGCATACTAGTACAGGCAAAAAGGGCATTACTCGCCAAGAGAAGTCAGGCAGTGTGAAACATAGGCATTAATTTGAGGAATACATTTTTGAAAATGTACGAGGGAGAGTCAAATGAAAACCTTAAAGATGTAATAAAAAATTGAAATTTCGCGCCGTTATCCTGTAAGTTGGTAATCGTGATACAAACAGCGTGCAGAATGGCCTGTAGGTGGCAGCATAGTGCAGATGCACACACACCGTCGCAGTATCAGTATAAAGATGACCGCCCCACTTGCAACTTGCACCAGAGAAGAATAGCGTTCTGTTATTCGGTTTTGTGTAGTGAAGGTGTGAAACCTGTTGAAATTCATCGACGAATGTAGGTTCAGTACGGTGATGCAAGTTTGTCACAGCAGCAAGTCTACGAATGGAGTAGTAAGTTCGCAAATGGTGTGACTTCAGTAGAAGATGCTCCTCGTCCAGGTCAGGCACAACGAGTTGTGACTCCACAGAACATTGCAGCAGTTGAAGCCATAGTGAAGGAAAACCGCCGAGTGACACTGAATGCCATTGCAGCATGTTTACAAATTAGTCATGGGTCAGCACACCACATTGTGCATGATGTACTCCAGTTTCACAAAGTGTCTGCAAGATGGATGCCATGGCAGCTGACTCCTGAAATGAGAGAACGACGTGTTGATGCTTGTGAAGAACTTCTTCGGCGCTTTGAACGAGAAGGTGATGGCATCCTTGCAAGAATCATTACTGGGGACGAAACCTGGGATCAGTTCCACCAACCGGAAACAAAGAGAGTGAGCAAGGAATGGCGCCATTCCTCATCACCAAAACTAAAGAAGTTTCGAACAGAACCATCAACAGGGAAGGTTATGCTGACTCTCTTTTGGGACGAAAAAGGAGTTATTTTGGAGCATTACATGCCTAGAGGGATCTCTGTCAGCAGTGCATCATATACAGATCTCCTAAAAAATCATCTGCGGCCTGCAATCAAATCAAAGTGACGTGGATTGCTGTCAGCAGGTATCCTTTTGCAACATGACAATGCAAGGCCCCACACTGTCCATACAACAACTGCAACAATCACAGACCTGCATTTTGAGTGTGTTCCTCATCCAGCATATTCACCAGACCTTGCCCCAAGTGATTTACATATATTTGGACCACTCAAAAACGCAATGGGAGGAAAGAAGTTTCGTTCTGATTAAGAGTTACGCCGCGCGGTGCATGAGTGGTTGCGCGGACTACCAAAAGAATTTTTTCTAAAGGAATTTATGCACTTTGTAAGCGCTGGAAGACTTGCATTGAGCATGGGGGAGATTATGTTGAAAAGTGATACAGCTTTGTGCCACTTCTGAACAATAAATAATATTTTAAAAAGTATTTAAGGTTTTCATTTGACTCACCCTTGTAGGTTTGGAGCATAGCATTGTATGGTAGTGAATCATGGACTGTGGGAACACCCAACTGAAGAGAATCGAAGCATCGGGATGTGGTGCTACAGAATACCGTTGAAAACTAGGCGGCCTGACAAGGTAAGCAACCAGGGTGCTCTTCGTAGAATCGGAGAGTAAAGAAATACATGGAAAACACTGACAAGGAAGAGGGACAGGATGATAGGACATGTTAAGAAATGAGGGAATTGCTTCCATGGCACTAGAGGGCAAAAACTGTAGAGGAAGACAAATATTGGAATACACCCAGCCAATAATTAGGGACGTAGGTTGCAAGTGCTACTCTGAGATGAAGAGGTTAGCGCAGGAGAGGAATACGTGGCGGAGCGCATCAAAACAAAGACTGATGACCCCCCCCCCCCCCCCAAAAAAAAGAAGTAACGTCGAAGATGATATTGCTATTTCATATACAATTAGAACGTAGCACACTAAAATCTGCAAGTATAAGACTCTTTCAATAAAACGTTTGTTTCATCATTGGTCAATCGTAAATGGAATGAGCGAAAAGGCAGACACTGTGGCATTCCTTAGAATCGTTAACGATCGACTACAACTTGACGGTGGCCGCCATAAGTCTTTCATGGCCTATCTACCTGCGAGCATGATTGTTAATTAACCATGACAACGGCGAGGACTGGTCGATGCTCCAGTTCTCCTGTACTGCTTTTGCCACAGCGGCAAAGGAGGCAAAGACGCTTTAGAGCTTTAAAAACGTTAGATTTGGATGTTAATGGTTAAATGGCCTTGCGTTTTTCTTGGTTTCTAAACAAATACTTCTTTGTTTAGGCAGAGCTGTGGTCGACGGCGCTCAGGTTGATGCCATATTCCTTGACTTCAGAAAGGCATTTGACACCGACCAGCATTGCCGTTTAGTGAAAAAAATACCAACTTACCTGGTATTGTACTAGATTTTCGACTGGTTTCAAGACTTCCTTACACGTAGGACTCAACACGTCGCTTTTAATGGAAGAAAGTCGATAGACGTACAAGTAATTTCTCGAGTACCCCAAGGAAGAATGATAGGACCATTGCTGTTTAAAATGCGTATAAACGATCTAGTAGAAAGTGTCGGAAGCGCTTTAAAAATGCTCGCAGGTGATGCTGTTGTCTAGGATAGTAGCAACGCCAGGAGACAGTATCCATTTGCAGACTGGTCTGCAGAGGATTGATGAATGAAGCATGCTCTGCCAGTTGACCGTGAACGTAAATAAGTACACTACTGGCCATTAAAATTGCTACACCGCGAGATGACGTGCTACAGACGCGAAATTTAATCGACAGGAAGAACATGCTGTGATATGCAAATTATTAGGTTTTCAGAGCATTCACACAAGCTTGGCGCCAGTTGCGACACCTACAACGTGCTGACATGAGGAAAGTTTCCAACCGATTTCTCATACACAAACAGCAGTTGACCAACGTTGCCTGGTGAAACGTTGTTGTGATGCCTCGTTTAAGGAGAAGAAATGCGTACCATCACGTTTCCGACTTTGATAAAGGTCGGATTGTAGCCTATCGCGATTGCGGTTTATCGTATCGCGATATTACTGCTCGCGTTGATCGAGATCCAATGACTGTTAGCAGAATATGGAATCGGTGGGTTCAGGAGGGTAATACGGAACGCCGTGCTGGATCCCAGCGGCCTCGTATCACCAGTAGTCGAGATAGCTGTAACGGATCGTGCAGCCACGTCTCGATCCCTGAGTCAACAGATGGGGACGTTTGCAACACAACAACCATCTACACGAACAGTTCGACGACGTTTGCAGCAGCATGGACTATCAGCTAGGAGACCATGGCCGCGGTTACCCTTGACGCTGCATCACAGACAGGAGCGCCTGCGATGGTGTACTCAACGACGAACCTGGGTGCACGAATGGCAAAACGTCATTTTTTCGGCTGAACCCAGGTTGTGTTTACAGCATCATGATGGTCGCATCCGTGTTTGGCGACATCGCGGTGAACGCACATTGGAAGCGTGTATTCGTGATCGCCATACTGGCGTATCACCCGGCGTGATGGTATGGGGTGCCATTGGTTACACGTCTCGGTCACCTCTTGTTCTCATTGACGGCACTTTGAACAGTGGACGTTACATTTCAGATGTGTTACGACCCGTGGCTCTACCCTTCATTCGATCCCTGCGAAACCCTACATTTCAGCAGGATAATGCACGACTGCATGTTGCAGGTCCTGTACGGGCCTTTCTAGATACAGAAAATGTTCGACTGCTGCCCTGGACAGCACATTCTCCAGATCTCTCACCAACTGAAAACGTCTGGTCAATGGTGGCCGGCCAAGCGGGATTAGCCGAGCGGTCTTAGGCGCTGCAGTCATGGGCTGTGCGGCTGGTCCCGGCGGAGGTTCGAGTCCTCCCTCGGGCATGGGTGTGGATGTTTGTCCTTAGGATAATTTAGGTTAAGTAGTGTGTAAGCTTAGGGACTGATGACGTTAGTAGTTTAGTCCCATAAGATTTCACACCATTTGAACAATGGTGGCCGAGTAACTGGCTCGTCACAATACGCCAGTCACTACTCTTGATGAACTGTGGTATCGTGTTGAAGCTGCATGGGCAGCTGTACCTGTACACGCCATCCAAGCTCTGTTTGACTCAATGCCCAGGCGTAACGCCGTTATTACGGCCCGAAGTGGTTGTTCTGGGTAGTGATTTCTCAGGATCTATGCATCCAAATTGCGTGAAAATGTAATCGCATGTCAGTTATAGTATAATATATTTGTCCAATGAATACCCGTTTGTCATCTGCATGTCTTCTTGGTGTAGCAATTTTAATGGTCAGTAGTGTATAACATGTCGCATACGTAGGAAAAGAATTCCACTATCATGCAACTACACTATTGATGACGAGTTGCTGAAAGCAGTATCTGCCGCAAAATATCTAGGAGTAACTATCCAGGGCAACCTTAAATGGAAAGAACACATGAAACAAGTAGTGGGAAAAAGCGAATGCCAAGTGTGAGGTGATCCACATGAGTTCCAAAAGAAATCCGTTGGAATTCGATTACTAGATAAATAGTACAATTCTCAAGGCTGTCAATTCAACTAAGTACCTGTGTTTTAAAATTACGAACAACTTCAGTTGGAAAGACCACATAGATAATATTGTGGGGAAGGCGAGCCAAAGGTTGCGTTTCTTTGGCAGGACACTTTCAAGATGCAACAAGTCCACTAAAGAGACAGCTTACACTATACTCGTTCGTCCTCTGTTAGAATATTGCTGCGCGGTATGGGATCCTTACCAGGTGGGATTGACGGAGGACATCGAAAGGGTGCAAAAAAGGGCAGCTCGTTTTGTATTATCACGTAATAGCGGAGAGAGTGTGGCAGATATGATACGTGAGTTGGGATGGAAGTCATTAAAGCAAAGACGTTTTTCGTTGCGGCGAGATCTATTTCAGTCACCAACTTTCTCAACCGAATGCGAAAATATTTTGTTGAGCCCAACCTACATAGGTAGGAATGATCATCAAAATAAAATAAGAGAAATCACAGCTCGAACAGAAAGGTTTAGGTGTTCGTTTTTCCCGCGCGCTGTTCGGGAGTGGAATGGTTGAGAGATAGTATGATTGTGGTTCGATGAACCCTCTGCCAAGCATTTAAATGTGAATTGCAAAGTAATCATGTAGATGTATATGTAGAGAAATTCAGAGGGAAGATCTGAAGGCAATGTAATTCATCCACGAAGGAAGTGGCTTACAAGGCGGATGATCCACCGATTCTTGAGTACTGTTCATTAATTTGGGACCATCACCAGATAGGGCTGATAGAAGAGACAGAGAATATCCAACGAAATGCGGCGCGTTTCGTCATGGGATCGTTAAATCGGCGTGAAAGCGTTACAGAGATACTCAGCAAAGTCCAATGGCAGACGTTACAAGATAGGCGTTGTTGTACATCACGGAGACGTTTGCTACTGAAATTGCGAGAGAGCACTTTCCGGGAAGAGTCGAACGACATATTCCTTCCTCCCACATACACCTCGCGAAATGGCCACGACGAGATAATTCGAGGAAATAAGGTCAATACAGAGACTTGCTGACAATTATTCTTCCCACGCGCCGTTCGCCAGAGAAACAGGGGAGGGGGATCAGCTAGTGATATCAGAAGTATGCTCTGCCACACACCTTTAGGTGTCTTTCGAAGTAAGATGTAGTGGTAATGCGTATACAGTATATAGGAGTAAAACTTCCTGGAAGATTAAAACCATGTGCCGGACTGAGATTCGAACTCGGGACCATTATCCCGCCCCCCCCCCCTTTTTTTTTGCTGATCTCATTTTGTTCGTGAATGTTCGTTGCATTTGCCCGGGATGGACGTCCCAAGACACCTGTTCAAGTTCATCGTTGATCCGTTCACTCAGTTTTTTTTAATTACAGAGGGTAGCTAACCCTCTGACCGAACACGCTGAGCTACCGTACTGGCTCCAACGGAGTTACCCAAGCACGACTCAAGACCTATCCTCACAGCTCTACTTCACCCAGTACCTCGTCTCCAACCTTCCAAACTTCACAGAAGCTCTCCTGCGAAACTTGCAGGAGTAGCATTCCTGGGAGAAAGGATATTACGGAGACATGGCTATATCACAGCCTGGGGGGTGTTTCCAAAGCAAATTTTCACTGTGTAGCGGAGTATACGCTGATATGGAACTTCCTAGCAGATTAAAATTGTATGCCGAACCGAGACTCGAACTCGGGACCTTTGACTTTCGCGGGAAAATCCTCTGTACAGGAGTATGTGCTAGGGGTAAGTATTTTAAGAGTGAACGGACAGACAAATCTGTGAGGAATGTAGATGTATGGCAAGAATCGAAAACAAATGTAATACTATCATGATTAATATCTCTTACATATATCTTATTCTACCTGTTTTTCAGTATTGTTCGCTGGTGTGTGACCCTTAACGAATGTTTAATAGAAGAGAGCGAGAATATTCAGTTCTACAACAGACCAAAATCGAAAACGAGCCTTGTGCTTTAGCAAGTGTACGCGAGAAACTAGTTCCACAAATCCGTAGCTCACGTTCAAGAAACCTATTTCAATGCTCCTTTGCCAATAGTTTTTTAATTAGAGGTTCAGCGACTGTTTTAAAAAATGTCTGCTAGTATCGTTGCGACATAAAATGCAGTCCACATATTTCTGCTGATAAATAAGTACTATTCACGGCTACTACAAATGCCTCATTCGTTTTCAATGTTCTGTATTTTCCAAAGTATTACGTGTACAAATATGACTGTTGCATGAAAAAAACCGTTAACTGACGCAAGTTGTGTGTCAGAATATGCGAGATGTGTATCTTTTACAACAGTGCAGCGCGCATTCAGAAGGAACTATGGAAAAGTACCACCATGCAAACAGACTGCTGTGCGTTGATATCGGCAATTTTGGGTACTGGTTGTTTCTGCAAACAGAGAAGTACTGGCCGACTAAGTGTGCCAGATGCAACCGTGGAGTGAGGACAGTGAGGGGTTCCTCTTACCTTGATGTGTTGCTGTTTTGCATGTTTCCACAATTCACTGCTGATTCCGAATATTTCATCTTCCAACAAAATGCGGCACCCTCTCAATGGAGCATAGATGTTCGCCGATACCTAAATGACGAACTTTTTCATCGCTGTATTTGGCGTGTGGTGAAGATTTTGTGGCGGTTTACCCATTCCCACCCTTCCCCAGGTCACCTGACCTGATCCTAATGCTTTGTGACTTCTGCCTTTGGAGCTGCAGTAAGGACCGTGATTACTTTTTCCCACTGCCAATAACACAGGAATAACTCAATGCATGAGTAGTGCTACTGCGGTGACCATTGACGGAATGTTGCTACATAAAATATGGAACGAGCCTGACTGCTTCTTGAAGCCGGCCACGGTAGCCGAGCAGTTCTAGGCACCTCAGTCCGGAACCGCGCGACTGCTACGGTCGCAGGTTCGAATCCTGCCTCGGGCATGGATGTGTGTGATGTCCTTAGGTTAGTTAGGTTTAAGTAGTTCTAAGTTATAGGTGACTGATGACCTCAGATGTTAAGTCCCATAGTGCTCAGAGCCATTTTTTTGCTTCTTGAACGTGTGTCGTGTGATCGAAGGCGCGCGGTTCTGGCGCTGCAGTCTGGAACCGCGAGACCGCTACGGTCGCAGGTTCGAATCCTGCCTCGGGCATGGATGTGTGTGATGTCCTTAGGTTAGTTAGGTTTAACTAGTTCTAAGTTCTAGGGGACTAATGACCTCAGCAGTTGAGTCCCATAGTGCTCAGAGCCATTTGAACCATTTTTTTTTTTGTGATCGAAGGACTACTCATAGAACATCCGTAGACTGCAAAATGCAAACGTGGTGAGTTTACGGCCCTATTCAATCATTAATCATATTTGTTAGAAAATATACAGCTGTGAAGTCGAATAAGTCATTTTTAATAGCCCTGTAATTTTAATCATCATTACTACATTTCGGTAGCCAACACTAATGAATATCTGAACACTCTCTTTCTTTAACCATTTCATACAGAAGCAAAAAATAAAAAAAAATACAAAAGTTATTGCTGTGATTGGATCTGAATAAACCGAGTGATAGTATTTGCTTGTTTATAAGACAGCTGCACAAGCAGGAAGCAATCGAAGAATGAACTTCGCTGGGGTTTCTATTCCCTCTGCTGTTCTCATACGCCTGCTTCTAGGCATACAAACGATACATCCAGAGACACAGCTTTTCACCATCTCTGTACCCCAACAAGAAACAATGATACATCGATGTTAACTCCTGCGTTGTCTTTTGTCGATGTTCTTGTATGAAACACCAGCATCCGTTGGAAACAGTGTATGTATTCCTTCAACTAACAATTCGCCGACCCATTGTCCAGCTAGTTCAGTAAATTACACGCTTCTCTCATAAGATGAGTTGGTAGAACGAACAATGTTTGATTGTAATAAAGCAATGAGTGTTGGTTTAAGAAATTGGCCTTCATCCTTGACCGTTTTTAGCTTGTGCTTCAACTGTATGAATGTTGTATTACTGCATTCATTGAAACATACGAACGAAATTCTGACAGGTCTGTTGTGGAATCGAAATATAAAAGAGGTACAGGGTGTGGGCGAAATAATACGAGCACCGTGCAATGTCGAACACTCATGTTCAGAAAAAATAGAACAACTTGAACGACTAGAGATAGGGCGTTAATATTCAGAAGACATGTACATTAATATGTTCTGCAGAAATGATTAGCATTTCAGTCACCTCGGTTCAACATGTGTCCTGTTGCCTAGCAGGCACAGGGTCCGCCATGGGCCCTGATAACTTGTTCCATGCGTGATGGCATCGACGCGTCCTGTAGTATAATCATCCATGCTGCATTTACCTGGTCCCAAAGTTCAACAGTGGTGCTTAGTATCGGGTCCAGCGCTGCCCCCGTCGTTTCACCATATTCCGATTTACGACAAGTCTAGTGATCTGCGGGCCAGGGCAAAAGGCTGATATTCTGCGACGCCAAGAAGGCACGCGTTCGTACAGCAACATGTGGTCGTGCATTGTTTTGCTGAAAAATGGGGTCTAGAGAGTTGTGCAGAAAGGGTACGGCTGCGGGTCGGAGGATGTCATTCACGTAGGTCACAGTGACCTAGACACCAACCAAGTGTGATCTCTGGTTGCACCCAGTAGCACCCGACACCATAAGACCTCGAGTTGGTGGTGTATGTTTTGTGCGAATGCAGTCACTGTGATACCGCTCCCACTGTCAGCGGCGAACCAAAGTGCGACCATCATTTTCAAACAAGCAAAACCCGGATTCGTCCTAAAACACTATCTGATGCCACCCCTGTCCCCAGTGACGTCGTTTCATACACACTTGCCGTCTAGCATGTTTCTGCATATTCGTCAGAAGTAGGCGGAGAAGTGGACGACACGCACGTAACCGACGCCGTAATAAACGGCGGCAGACTGTCACCCCTGACAGTATACGATGTGTTTCACTGTACCACTGTTGCGCCAGAGACGAGGAGGACGCAGATCTGTCTTGCAATGCCATTCAGATGAGGTTTCGATTTTCTCGAGGGGTGGTATGGGTGATGCGACCTGACCCATCTCGTCGTGTTGTACGACCTGTGAATCATTCTGCGCACAACCCGTTGTACTGCAGAAAATCTTCGTCTCACAAGAGCAGCAATTTCCCCGATGGATGCATAACTTCCTATCATGCCAATAGTGCGCCCTCTTTGAAACTCACTGATTTGACGGTGCGGTTCGCGCATACGTGTGCGAGACACCCTGCCGTCTGCTCAGGTCAGACGTACATTGCCTTCGGTTTATGGCGACGACAGCCGCAAGCACATTTTAGCGGTAGATGGTGCCGTGGTGTTGTGCCGCGATATCCTAGTATTGTATGTTAACCTAGGGCCTAGAAACGACGGAGAGGCTCCGTCCCCGCCGCAGCCGCAGTGGTCCACAACGCCACGACGACTGCCGCAGTCCACTTCACCCAGCCGTCGCCCCACACCGAACCACTCTTTCAGGATTATTGTGCGGTTCGGCCCCCGGTGGACCCCCCCCCCCCCAAAGGGAACGACTCACACCAGACGAGTGTAACCCCTATGTTTGCGTGGTAGAGTAAAGATGGTGTACGCGTACGTGGAGAACTTGTTTGCGCAACAATCGCCGACATAGTGTAGCTGAGACGGAATAAGGGGAACCAGCCCGCACTCGCCGAGGCAGATGAAAAACCGCCTAAAAACCATCCACAGTCTGGTCGGCTCACCGGACCTCGACCCAAGTCCGCCGGGCGGATTCGTGCCGAGCACCAGGCACTCCTTCCCACAGCTAACCGGGCGGGCTGCATACTAATGTACAGTCGAGGACTACATCTACAGGATTTCTTTGCAATCCAGACTTACTTGCGTTGCAGAGGGTTCATCGAAACACCTGTGGACTATTTCTCTACTGCCACGCTCTTTAACAGTATGCGGGAAAAGGAACACTTAAATCTTTTCGTACGAGCCCTGCATTGCATTATTACTATGGTCATTTCTTCCTGTGTAAGTTAACGAGGAAATAATGTTTTGGCATTCGGAACACATGCTGGTGATTGAAATTTCGTGAAATGATCTCGCGCCAACGGAAAACGCTTTTGTTTTCATGAATGTCACCCCAACCACCAAATTCATCTTCTTGAATCCAGAAAGCTCTATGCAACAGAAACTGCAGATGAATTTGCCATTTTCATTGCGAAATTTCCGGCTTAATCATGTCTGGGGTAATAATAGAGGGCTGTTTGTCTGGTTTGTCTGCTAGCGCTGTGAAAGGTGTTTGCTACTGCAAGGGGGTCTGGTTTGTTTTCGGTTCTAATTTCGATGGAGGCAGATACTAACAGTAATGCAATTTTAAGAAATTCTCGCCCCCCCCCCCCCTTCAATATGTTTTATTGCTTCCTTTGTTCTGTACCAGAGCCCTGTGAATGTCAATATGAAACTTGTAGAATTTCATACTTGTTACTGACTACTTTTTCCGCTTCTGTCAATTATTGAACTGACTTAAGTGTAGCACTGAATGATTTTTAACTGAATTTCGTTATGAATCTTCACGCATTACTAAGTTTGCACACTTTCATGGTACGTCAGCAACGGTAATCCAGTATGACTGGTCTGAACGTTGACACAGGCCGTTTCGTGGCCGAATGCACATAATATTTTGCTAATTCGTAACGATTTGGGGTACTTTGTCTTACTAAAACAGTAGTGTTATCTCGATAAGCTGAAATTCATTTTTATTAGTACAGTTCATACTAATTATACTAATTAGCATTTCTTTTTTAATTTATATCTTATATTTACGTGTTGTGTTTAACACACTAATCAGCATTAATATGGTCTTACACATGATTGAAAACTGTCTGACAAAGTTCGGATAGTTTTTCAGTTTCACGCTTGTGCATAGTATGTTGGTAGAACTTCGTCGCCTTGCCTGTTATGCTGTGTAGCAGACTTTAAAGCTGTGCGGATCAGCATAACGAAAAGGGGTGGGGTCTCGCTCGTTTTATCTACGACTGTACATGTCCAGTAAATATTTCTAGTCGTACAAAGTGTTCTGTTTTTTTTCTGAACATGAGTGTAGATCTTGTTGCAAACTGGCACCCCTACGTGCGTATAAATACTGAGACGCAGCAGCTGAGCACAGTTGACATGCCGAGTATTGGACGTTATCTTTCAGTGTATTATACTTTTTGTTCTGCAACGGTTAATACAGGCGATCCATGAAATGAGTGATCTCGCAGACTTCCAAAAAGCGTAATTCGTTGGTGCGCCGTTAGCGGGAGCATCTGTGACACAAACGGCTGAACAGTTTAACGTTTCATGAGCGACAGTAACCACGGTAAGACAGCATACACAAAACATGGTCAGACGTGGGCGAAGAGGAATAGTGGGCGAAAGCCGTGACGAGCATTAAAAAGAATTGTGGCCAGACAACATTAAACTTCCGCGGCAGAAGTAACTGCAGAACTCAAAACTCAGTTCAGTAATACTGTGTAGGCAAAAAGAGTACGGCGGGAGTTTCACAAAGCTAACATTCATTGAACGGCTGCAGTTGCGAAACTCTTAATAAAGGAAGCCAAACAAAGATGCAGAAGAAGTGGTGCCACGATCATGAAACGTGGACACTTGAGGACTGGAAGAATGTAGTATGGTCCGATGACTCATCGTTATCATTGTTTCATACAATCGCCTGGGCTTACGTGTGGAGAACCGCAAAAGAAACCTACGATGCGGCCTGCCTGCTTCCTAGTCAAGCAAAGGGGTGGTGCCGTTATGTGGGCGGTTAAATATTGGTATTCAGCTGATCGTATCGATACCCTCACTGGTCGGATTGCTGCGAATGAATATCTCGACTTCCTCAACAATGAAGTGCTTACTGTGACTAGCACATTGCTGCCAATCACTGCCATATTCCACGATGACAATGCGCCCATACAAACAGCCAAAAAGTTTCAGGTGTGGTTTGTGGAGTACTGGAATATCATCAAACAGCTTCCCTAGCCAGCACAGTCGCCAGACCGAAACGTCATAGAACCGTTATGGGGAGTTTTAGAGTTTAGACTTCCAGCTCCGAGACCTGTGAATCAATTTGCGGATTTTTAGGTACAAGAATGGGAGAACATTCCGTTGGACACAATTCAGACACTCTACCCCTCTATTCAGCGAAGAACTGCAAACTACAGCTGTTCTAAGGTCAGTGATGGCCAAACCCTTATTAATCAATAAATATTGTATTCATATTATTTTCGAGTTATAACTCTAGAATCAGTCATGCACTCAAAATTAAGTTGCGTCAGTTGTAGAGTTTATAACTAAAATCTGTTCACTTTTCTCGTTCCGTGAGCAGAGGCGAAACTTGTAGCAGCCACCACAGCTGAGTACGGCGTTGTCGACGGTATCGTCGTCGCTTCTGCTGTATAAGGTGGATGGTCACAAGACAGCAGGTGACTTACATATAACTGCTTTATCTGTTGAAAAAAAGTGTATAAATCGCGACTGCCTATTTAGTGTGTCCGTAATGCATAAAGAAAAAATGCATACGGTAGAATACCGAGAAGGCGTTCTTTCCAGCATGGCTCAAAATAAGCAGTTTTGAAAGCACTTCCATTTAGTATCACGAAAAGAAGCAGTTATACGCTAAATAAAGTTGTTGAGACGCAAACAATGTCAAGTCCGACGAAACTGGATAAAATGTGCAATTTAGTTGCTCCAGATCCAAAATAAGGTTTGAGAGATTTTTTCCGTATTATCGTTAATATCAGTGCGTATTAATTATAGCTTCAACGCCGAGAAGATAAAGGGAATGAGGGAAAAGTTAAAAGATGTTACAGGCAGAGCGGAAAAAAAAATTTAGATGACCGTGACAAGAAGGAGAGCAATGTAAATGGTATTAATGGTAGATCCAAAATAGAGGAAAGTGCTGGGGGCAGGATGCCATATATATTTTCACGTCTAGACGCCGCTTCATCACAACGTCTGGATTCAAAAGACCATGGCATGTGACGGGCTGTGCATAGCTTACTTCGTCTTTCTCTATATATTACAAAGTGTTTTTCTCAGCGATGCCATTGTAGGTATTTAAAGAATTGTTAGGTCATTGTATACTACCATTTACATTTGTTTCTTTTTTTTATGAAGCTGACATAGGTACATTTCAAGTGTTGCGTAGACGCATGGTATAAGGTGTATGATTCGCCGGCGATGGGCGAAGCATGACAGAATCTTTGACCAGAGAGTAGTTTATTGTTAGTTGTCGCTTGTCGCGTGTCTACACTAGTCTGCGCGAGTCGACAGTAGCGAGACGGATACAGTAGAAGCGAGTCTGCGCTTGACCGCGCGAGTGGACAGTTGGATAGTAGTCTTCAGTCCTTGCTAGTCGGCGGGAGCCAGCATGCGTCTGCGGTGTGCTCTTCTCGCGACTCTGGTCACGATTCTGGACGATGAGTATTGTTATAGAAGGTAAAGAAGCAGCATTGCGCATATCTAATAATGTATGTTAATTGTAATTAATTTGTTCCAAAAATGCCCCAATAATAATTTCTTTTATAAAGTAACTCATTTAAAGAAAAACAATCATTTCAATTTAAAGAATATTTCCTATGCATTTCCTCCAATAATATATATATATATATATATATATATATATATATATATATATATATATATATATATACGCCAGCATTGCACGAAGCTGTGTCGATAAATAAGAGCAGAAATAGTTGCAGTTTTTATTGAGGTAAGAATACAGGGCCGAAGGTCAGCGCTGCTGTCCTTATAAAATTTACCAGATATTATTATTTCTGCTGAAAGGTTCCATTTGGTTCATGGTTCATTATTTAATTAATATTATTGTGTGGCTTTTGGTGAATTTTCATTCTTTAATTTTTGTGGGGAGTTTAAGCTTGGCTCCATTTCACATTTTTTATAACATTATTTTGTTGCGAGGTTACATTTGGCTCCATTTTGCATTTTCATTAAACAATAATTTTTGTGGGGAGGTTACGCATGGCTCAATTTCAAATTGTCATTTATTAAATTATTGCGGGGAGGTTACACTTGGCTCCTTTTTCATATCTTTTCATATAACATTTCGTGCGGGGAGGTTACGATGATAAGAATAGAGTTGCCAATACTGCCAGATCCAGTCTTCGCTATTTTCAAAGACGCAACCAAAATGATAGAATCCAGCGCTTTCTTTTGTCATCTGTTTCACAATACCGTTGACACTTTCCAGTACGACACTAGATTTTATTATGAACGATTTGAACTTATTCTCACTCTTCTTCATTTACAAAAAACTTTTTTGTCTTGTTTAATTCGTCCTTTTGGAACCATATTAATATTTAAGATTTTACCGTCCGCAAAATCCTGCCGGCCGTGGAGGTGGCACGGGTTGCCCCCCCCCCCCCCCCACCCACCCACCCAACCAAATCCCCTATAGTCTGCCCTGTTCTTGAGTGGAACGGGAAGAAATCTAAACATGGGGTACTATAAAAAGTACCCTCTATCACTTACATCACATGTCACGATCATAAAATTTCTCACTCTTGTTTGAGTTTACCTTATGTATCAAAATCTGCTCTCGTACATTGGTACTGTATTGTTAGACAATGAATGTAGGCTTCGCTATATCGATGTTATATGGAATTTGTCGAGGTCTACGACTTCTTACTAAGTTATAAAATTTTTAAATTCAAGCACATTTATTTACAAGTATTTATTTATGGGTAGTGCGCGTTTCGGCAGCATACTGTCATCATCAGGGGCCTAATTGTTACATGTACATTAATGTTTACTTGTGATACCTTTGAAATGTGATAAACCCAGTTACTTGGTGTACTAGTTACTTGGACACAAAATGGGCAAGAGACATCAAACAGACTTATTTTAAGAACTAGAAATTTTCATTCATGGCACAATATGTGTTATGTGCCAACGGTTTTGCCGCAGTGGTAACACTGGTTCGAGCCAGACCACCGAAAATAAGCGCTGTCGGGACTGGCTAGCACTTGGGTGGGTGACGTCTAGGGTCTGCCGAGCGCTGTTGGCAAGCGGGGTGCACTCAGTCCTTGTGAGGGCAACTGAGGAACTACTTGATTGAGAAGTAGCGGCTCCCATTACGAAAACTGGCAACGGCCGGGAGAGCGGTATGCTGACCACAGGCCCCTTCGTATCCACATACAGTGAACCCTATCGGCTGAAGATGGCGCTGCGGTCGGCCGGTACCCTTGAGCCTTCTGAGACGTGTTTGGACGGAGTTAGTTATAATATGATGTATTGTACAACAAATGGTAGCATGCAATTCCTATGTGTTGCGTTTTACACTACTTGCCATGCAAATTGGTACACCAAGAAGAAATGCAGATGATAAACGGGTATTCATTGGACAAATATATTATACTAGAACTGACATGTGATTACATTTTCACGCAGTTTGGGTGCATAGACCTTGAGAAATCAGACCCAGAACAACCACCTATGGCCAAAATAACGGCCTTGATACGCCTGGGCATTGAGTCAAACAGAGCTTGGATGGCGTGTACAGGTACAGCTGCCCATGCAGCTTCAACACGATACCACAGTTCATCAAGAGTAGTGACTGGCGCATTGTGACGAGCTAATTGCTCGGCCACCATTGACCAGACGTTTTCAATTGGTGAGAGATCTGGAGAATGCCCTCTCCAGGGCAGCAGTCGAACATTTCCTGTATCCTGAAAGACCAGTACAGGACCTGCAACATGCGGTCGTGCATTATCCTGTTGAAATGTAGGGTTTCGCAGGGATTGAATGAAGGGTAGAGCCACCGGTCGTAACATCTGAAACGTAACGTCTGTGGTGTCACCGCCAGACACCACACTTGCTAGGTGGTAGCCTTTTAAATCGGCCGCGGTCCGCTAGTATACGACGGACCCGCGTGTCGCCACTGTCAGTAATTGCAAACCGAGCGCCGCCACGCGGCAGGTCTAGAGAGACTTACTAGCACTCGCCCCAGTTGTACAGCCGACGTTGCTAGGAAAGGTTCACTGAGAATTACGCTCTCATTAGCCGAGACGATAGTTAGCATAGCCTTCAGCTTAGTCAATTGCTACGACCTAGCAAGGCGCCATTTATCCTTTGCTATGTATCTAATGAAGCATGTACAGTAACAAGACCAATGTTCACCAATTGTTGATTAAAGTTAAGTATTCCAGCAGCTACGTACTTTTCTTTATAGCATTCATTAAGTATCCTGTTTCAGACCTCACGCCATCCTGCGTGAGCTTATAGCGTGCATTTCGGCTTCCTCAAACAACACGGTGTTGGCACTTCTGCCGACACATCAACGTCCACTGTTCAAAGTGCCGTCAATGCGAACAAGAGGTGACCAAGACGTGTCACTAATGACACCTCATTCACGCCGGGTGATACGCCAATATGGCGATGACGAATGCACGCTTCCAATGTGCGTTCACCGCGATGTCGCCAAACACGAATGCGACCATCATGGTGTTGTAAAAAGAACCTGGATTCATCCGAAAAAATGACGTTTTGCCATTCGTGCACCCACGTTCGTCGTTGAGTACACCATCGCAGGCGCTCCTGTCTGTGATGCAGCGTCAAGAGTAACAGCAGCCACGTTCTCCGAGCTGATAGTCCATGCTGCTGCAAACGTCGTCGAACTGTTCGTGCAGATGGTTGTTGTCTTTCAAACGTCCCCATCTGTTGACTCAGGGATCGAGACGTGGCTGCACGATCCGTTACAGCCATGCGGATAAGATGCCTGTCATCTCGACTGCTAGTGATTCGAGGCCGTTGGGACCCAGCACGGCGTCCCGTATTACCCTCCTGAACCCATCGATTCCATATTCTGCTAACAGTCATTGGAACTCGAGCAACGCGAGCAGCAATGTCGCAATACGATAAACCGCAATCGCGATAGGCTACAATCCGACCTTTATCAAAGTCGGAAACGTGATGGTACGCATTTCTCCTCCTTACACGAGGCATCACAACAACGTTTCACCAGGCAACGCCGGTCAACTGCTGATTGTGTATGAGAAATCGGTTCGAAACTTTCCCCATGTCAGCACGTTGTAGCCTGTAGGTGTCGCCACCGGCGCCAACCTTGTGTGAATGCTCTGAAAAGCTAATCATTTGTATATCACAGCATGTTCTTCCTGTTGTTTAAATTTCGCGTGTGTAGCACGTCATGGTCATGTACCCAGGAACAAATATTATATTACAATTTAAAAGTGTCGCAATCCAGAAAATCTTCTCAGTACTGTAGTTAATAGTCTATATGTTACATTATTACTCTACGACACTCAAATAATCAGTAAGTGAAATAAAATTAAGTAGAACAATTGAAAAAAATTACAAGGTAAATACATTTCCTAATAGGTCTATTGGAAACTAATAAAAGACATAAAATTTTTAAGACATTAAAAGATGTGATTTGCAAGTATCATATGTTCCATGGTAGAAAATCGGCCGTTTCAAGGTACAAGATGGTGCACGACAGACGAAGTATGTGTTAACGGCCCACACATTATATTAACAGTTTTAAAACGGTATATAATTTTACTCACTATAATAATTTGTAACAGAAGGATTAATAAACTCTTCCATATAGCTTTAATACAGCATATTATATAGCACTTTAACTCTGGCAATACCATGGTGGAGTGGGGGGGGGGGGGGAATTTTTTGCCCACATTTTGAAAATATCTAAATCTAGTCTGCTACTTAATACTTTTTTTCAGTAAAACTTAGCCCAAAAACGTAAGTCTTAGTAGTGAATGTGACTTTTCGCAGTAACTATCATATTCATACTTCCAGGTTTAGATACCTTCTTACACATCCGTATTATTTTAAACGGTATGTTTTGAAAGAAAATCAACATTTGACAAGAACTAAATTTTTAAAATTTTTGTGGTGGTCGTAAAGTATCTCTCCACTTGGTGTACACGTGACGGAAAATATGTTGGTACTTCTCAGATTGTATATAAAGTTATTTTCAGGTTTAACGAAATTTGCTTTTTTTTTGTGTTGGGCACAAAGTACGCCGCATTGGTACTACGCGTTATGGAAAATATGTTGGTATTGCTAGTGTTAATGTGTCAAACACAAAATATTTGCAAATTCTGCTAAACACAACTTCACGTCTCACAACAGCAGCAACAATAGAAAACGCCGGGATCTGATTATGGCGGTCTCTAGCGCGCATTCCTTCACGTGATACTAGAGTCGGTCAATACGTGAAACATCGACCTGGAAATGTCTTACGTTCCCAGTGCTTAATTTCTGAACTTTTTGGTGCCAGAACGCACCTCTTCAATCTTGCAACTTCAAACACAGCGCCCCCTCCCCCTACCCCTACCCCCGAGCCACCGGCGCTGCAACCATAAAAACCACAAGTTTAAAAATTTGACAACTTCTTGTAAAACTTGCAAAAAGAAACCATTTGTTACAAAGCACTGTTCTGAAACTGAGTTTCCTGTAACAATTTCTTATAATCAAAACAATAAAACCATAAGATTTACTATAAAAAACCGATGCTACTGTCTGTTCCTATAGCAGTGCCACTTTACTTCTAGTTCTGCTCGATACATATAAGCACAAGTAGGTGTCTTCGTGACTATCACGTCATGTTCTCAACTGCTGCCAGCCGCACCATTCAAACAGTTGCACCGTAGCTGCTCGGTGAACGTGCGTTCAGTACATAGGCGTCCGCAAGGGTGGACGAGAGAGGAGGAGGGGGGAGGGCAAGAGTGGGCACTTGTTCCCTCCTGGAATCTGGGACACACGCTTTTTATTCACTGTAGAATTTTCTGTGAATTTAGCAATCAGTGTATACACTACTGTTTGTAAAAAGTGAAGCACTCAGAAGCAATGGTGTGTAAAACGCTACCGATAAGAGGACGTGCAGAGCAGCGGAAACATAATAATTTGTTTAAATGACAGAGAGATGGTGTGCGGTTAGGCACAACAGCGGCCTCTTTTGTGTGATCGGACAGGTGTTACGCAACGCTCAGTTGGTGCGGAGCTGTCATACGAGGTGGAAACGTGTAACCAAGTAGCCATTGTACCCCGCCGACATCACAAGGTGGAATATAAGCATGTGAGAAGGTTCGAACGGGTCAAAATGATGGCTCTCCGGGTCTGTTGTTCCGTAACACTGCGGTTCGTACAGGACATGCTGTTTGAACAGTTCTAGTTCAGTACCTTATATCCGATCTCTTCTTCGTTGCAGCTTCTGTTCTTCATCTGTGGTATCCATCTACACTTTCCTTATTTTAAATTATGAGTTTCTTGTTCGTTCTGGGCAATAATGCAGCGTTATTTTCTCCAACCAGTTGCTCTTAAACAAAATGCATTCCGTCTTCAGGCCACAAGTGGCCCATCCGACCGCCGTGTCATCCTCAGCTGAGGATGCGGATAGGAGGGGCGTGTGGTCAGCACACCGCTCTCCCTGTCGTTATGATGGTTTTCTTTGACCGGAACCGCTAGTATTCGGTCGAGTAGCTCCTTAATTCGCATCACGAGGCTGAGTGCACCCCGAAAAATGGCAACAGCGCATGACGGCCCGGATGGTCACCCATCCAAGTGCCGGTTACGCCCGACAGTGCTTCAATTCGATGATCAGACGGGAACCGGTGTCTCCACTGTGGCAAGGCCATTGCCCCCTTAAACAAAATGCACTCAGCTAATATGGATGGAATTCTAGTGCGCTTCTCTGGGCTGAAATGAAACGACCGATTATTAACCGCCAGTTAAAAGAGCCCACGTACCTCATTAAACGATTTTTTAAAACTTGAGACGTGATCTACAAGAGGAAAATAAAAATCGTGGCCTTGGAACTTAGCATCACGAGATACGAACACAAGGTAACACTAGCCACTCGGCAGCTCGAGTAACAGTGAGTGGGTTTGGGTTACGAGGAGACGACTGCGCCACCTCGGCCGAGACGTCACATTGTGTCGAGTGAGCCTGTTGCAAGGACTCTGGCAGTGCATTACATGTTATTTTTCTTCTAAATACAGTCAAAAGATGGAAGCTGTAGTTTAGGTACCTCGCACTTTTAGGCCTTCCTCAAATCGAGAAATGCGACGAATGGACAACAATGGGACGAAAGATTACACTGCGAAATTGAAAGTATCTGGTCCAGTTCATAAACTGCAACTAAGCCCTGTTAACGTAACGGCGATCTTGAACATTAGCTAATATTTTCATTGTGTCACACAAAAATTCTATTAGAGTGCAGTAAAATTGCATGGGATAGGATTCAAATGAGTATGTATAATTCCAGCTCAGCTGCCGCCAAAACTATTATTTTAAAAATATGCTCCTGGCATAATACATAACAAACAAAAAATTCGATGTAAAATAGTTATGTATCACAACACTTAACACAAGGACACTAAGCGATATAGTTACGAGTAATATTGATACCGTGCGGCGTCATTACCTTAAATGAGGTGATTTATAATTGTAATGCACCATTCTCCGTTTTTCTAAAGATATTTTACGTTGTTACACAGATTCAAGAAGCTACATAGAAAACATCTAGACGACGTTACAAGAGCGTACTCTGAGACGTAGGGTAAGCAGTTTGACGTCCAGCAGATTACAAAATGCGATTCTTTGATCCGAATTTGCAAGCTAACAAATAAATGTAAAAGAAGGGGCATTCGAAGTTCAGGTTTCTTAATATGCGGGTACAATAAACACAAGCTGCCTTACTTCAGTTACACATATTTGATTCATTCAGTCGGCCAAAAAAGATTCAACTCGTGTAACACAACTCTCCGTGCCACTAGTATAGAAAGCGCTTGTTACATCGTAAGCGACTGCGAGAATGGCATTAAATATGCGCTTTGCTTGTGTATCTGTAAATGCGTGAACTGCGCTCATTGTAAATATTTTAATTAAATAACTAAATTTCGGTTTATAGATGCCAAAACAAAATATTTAGTTTTTATGTTTTTTGAAATCCACGAAGCTTCTGAAAAATCATCTTGATACCAATAATTACGAAAGAAAGTTACAACCGGTGGTGAGAATTCGATCATGCTTATCTCAATACAGCGTAGGACTGTGCAGCAGTGGTGGTAAGTTCTTTGGTCTTCTTCGTCCGGAAGTGTACCATTAAAGTTTCGCTAACTTGGATCCATTTTTTATTTCAAATTAACGTAGCCAAACAGAGGAAATGCTTTTAACAATGCTGCCTTTACAAACATAGTGATTGCCGCCCCAACTCTTGGATCATGTTTGTCACACTCTCTCTCGTTTCGCGTTAATACAAAACGATTGCCCTTCTTCGAACGTTTTCGAAGTCTACCGTCAGTTCTATCTCTTACGTATCCCACGTCGCACAGCAGTAGTCTAGCAGAGGATGTACAAGCGCAGTCTCTTTAGTAGATTTATTGCATCTTCTAAGTGTATGCCAATAAAACGCTGTCTTTCCATCTAAACCGTTTGTTGCTGTATGCGCTCTATTTTTCACGCCGACAGACAATAGGTTTGGAATGTTAATCATAGTAAGAAGCACAAGAACAACGAAACAACTGCAGAGGCCAGAAAACAATTGTAAAGCAAGTCGTGATTAGAATCTCACAAGCAAGTTTTCTCACTGAAGTTCATCTTTCCAGCGACGTTATGGTGTGGTTGTTGTTGTTGTGGTCTTCAGTCCTGAGACTGTTTTGATGCAGCTCTCCATGCTACTCTATCCTGTGCAAGCTTCTTCATCTCCCAGTACCTACTGCAACCTACATCCTTCTGAATCTGCTTAGTGTATTCATCTCTTGGTCTCCCTCTACGATTTTTACCCTCCACGGTGCCCTCCAATGCTAAATTTGTGATCCCTTGATGCCTCAAAACATGTCCTACCAACCGATCCCTTCTTCTAGTCAAGTTGTGCCACAAACTTCTCTTCTCCCCAATCCTATTCAATACCTCCTCATTACATATGTGATCTACCCAACTAATCTTCAGCATTCTTCTGTAGCACCACATTTCAAAAGCTTCTATTCTCTTCTTGTCCAAACTAGTTATCGTCCATGTTTCACTTCCATACATGGCTACACTCCATATAAATACTTTCAGAAACGACTTCCTGACACTTAAATCTATACTCGATGTTAACAAACTTCTCTTCTTGAGAAACGCTTTCCTTGCCATTGCCAGTCTACATTTTATTTCCTCTCTACTTCGACCATCATCAGTTATTTTACTCCCTAAATAGCAAAACTCCTTTACTACTTTAAGTGTCTCATTTCCTAATCTAATTCCCTCAGCATCACCCGACTTAATTCACTACATTTCATTATCCTCGTTTTGCTTTTGTTCATGTTCATGTTAAATCCTCCTTTCAAGACACTGTCCATTCCGTTAAACTTCTCTTCCAAGTCCTTTGCTGTCTCTGACAGAATTACAATGTCATCGGCGAAACTTCAAGTTTTTATTTCTTGTCCATGAATTTTAATACCTACTCCGAATTTTTCTTTTGTTTCCTTTACTGCTTGCTCAATATACAGATTGAATAACATCGGGGAGAGGCTACAACCCTGTCTCACTCCTTTCCCAATCACTGCTTCCCTTTCATGCCCCTCGACTCTTATAACTGCCATCTGGTTTCTGTACAAATTGTAAATAGCCTTTCGCTCTCTGTATTTTACCCCTGCCACCTTCAGAATTTGAAAGAGAGTATTCCAGTTAACATTGTCAAAAGCTTTCTCTCTACAAATGCTAGAAACGTAGGTTTGCCTTTTCTTAATCTTTCTTCTAAGATAAGTCGTAAGGTCAGTATTGCCTCACGTGTTCCAACATTTCTACGGAATCCAAACTGATCTTCCCCGAGGTCGGCTTCTACCAGTTTTTCTACTCGTCTGTAAAGAATTCGCGTTAGTATTTTGCAGCTGTGACTTATTAAACTAATAGTTCGGTAATTTTCACATCTGTCAACACCTGCTTTCTTTGGGATTGGAATTATTATATTCTTCTTGAAGTCTGAGGGTATTTCGCCTGTCTCATACATCTTGCTCACCAGATGGTTGAATTTTGTCATGACTGGCTCTCCCAAGGCCATCAGTAGTTCTAATGGAATGTTGTCTACTCCCGGGGCCTTGTTTCGACTGAGGTCTTTCAGTGCTCTGTCAAACTCTTCACGCAGTATCTTATCTCCCATTTCATCTTCATCTACATCCTCTTCCATTTCCATAATATTGTCCTCAAGTACATCGCCCTTGTATAAACCCTCTATATACTCCTTCCACGTTTCTGCCTTCCCTTCTTTGCTTAGAACTGGGTTGCCATCTGAGCTCTTGATATTCATACAAGTGGTTCTCTTCTCTCCAAAGGTCTCTTTAATTTTCCTGTAGGCGGTATCTATCTTATCCCTAGTCAGATAATCCTCTACATCCTTATATTTATCCTCTAGCCATGCCTGCTTAGCCATTTTGCACTTCCTGTCGATCTCATTTTTGAGACGTTTGTATTCCTTTTTGCCTGCTTCATTTACTGCATTTTTATATTTTCTCCTTTCATCAATTAAATTCAATATTTCTTCTGTTACCCAAGGATTTCTATTAGCCCTCGTCTTTTTACCTACTTGATCGTCTGCTGCCTTCACTACTGCATCCCTCAGAGCTACCCATTCTTCTTCTACTGTATTTCTTTCCCCCATTCCTGTCAATTGTTCCCTTATGCTCTCCCTGAAACTCTCTACAACCTCTGGTTCTTTCAGTTTATCCAGGACCCATCTCCTTAAATTCCCACCTTTTTGCAGTTTCTTCAGTTTCAATCTGCAGTTCATAACCAATAGATTGTAGTCAGAATCCACATCAGCCCCAGGAAATGTCTTACAATTTAAAACCTGGTTCCTAAATCTCTGTCTTACCATTACATAATCTATAACGTTACAATAACGTAACAATAACGTTATGGTATCAGTAATAATACCAGGTGGTCGCCTATATTTCAAATTTATAATGTTGCGTGCACAATTCGTTTGTGGCACTGTATTTGGAAATACAGTAAGAGATTATGGAAATGCCACAAAGCTACGCTCAATATCAGCTTTCTTTGATGGCTTCCCAGTGTGGAAGATAGAGCGTAGATTGTTCGTTACTGAGACTGAATATGTAGAGAATTTATGGGGAAACGGACTATTGACACAGTAATGCTTCTGCTTGCGAAGGTTGAGGGTCGTATCAAAGTAGATACGGTTTTATGTAATTTTCCGCCTCTGTAAAGTAAACTGCGTTGCTGAGGGACAAATTTCCGCTTTTGAGATATACTACGTCCAGCTTGATACCAATAATAAAACAATACCAAGTCAAAAATATCCGCACCTGTTTTTGTGAATTTTCAGCTTGTGTCGATCTTAAGGTCAAACAGGAAGGAGCGATAAGGTGAGCCATTTTCGGTTAGAAGGATAAAACGAAGCAAGTCTTCGTCAGTCTTAATGGCTCACCTGAAGATGACTGGTAGGTGCCCAGTTGAAAAACCTTAAAGGACAACCGGGCAGCAAGCCCGAAATTTGTTTTAACGGGGTAAACGCCTTTAAGCGTGTATTTTCAAGGCCGAGGATGTAGAAAAGCTTGAGGTTTAGCCAGACAATCACCTCGAGAAATAACGTAAATCCAGCTACCTGGTCAGTGTTTCGCTAACTGGCTGCACTCAACCGAAGTCTCCTCACACACAGCACTAAACAAAACAGAAACGCTTTAAGTGTTCGAAGGATAATGAAAATGTAGGGGCTATGGAATATGCGGCAACGGTGTAACGACGAAGTAAGACGTAATTGGCTTATCTTCTAGTAAATGTACATAATGAGAACGAATACTTCCGCGACGGGTCTGTTGTATAAGACATTCTCGTACTCTTGCTGCGTCAATTCAGGCTAAAACAACAAACTTCCGACGGACGACTATCTCCATCGTCTTCGTCATGAGCAACTGACTGTCTAAACTACTCCCTTGGCGGCTTTATATAGTCCATAAGTAAGTTCCACACTATGTTTTTCTGTATGAAACTTAGCCCAGATTTACCTCCTCTCTATAAAAAGTCTATATATTACCAGAATTATGTACTCACAAACTGTTATCCAATTTAAACTCGTATGCTAATCTTTGAATAAAAAGAACCTATTTTGAACTGAACTGTAACTGGTCTGAGTACAATTTGTCTTTATATTAAATGCGCAACTGGAGTAAAATAATTTCTGACCCTTACCTCTCGTCTTGACAACATTGTTGCAGATTTCTCGAAAACACAACAGCAAAAACAGCAAGCAGGCAGCGGCTAAGCTAGATTTCTATTTTTAAATAAAATTTCCAAACAGTATTCAAATTATTACGTACCATATAGTGCAATGTGGTAATACGTAATGATAAACCTTCTTTAAACAATGGGATGTGGAAAGTAACTACGAGGGCCGTTCAGAAAGTAACCTTCGGTTGATTTAAAAAAATACACCAAGTTAAATAAAAATATTTTAATATATACATCTTACAACTACATCTTTGCACTATTTTTCTACATAGCCTCCATAGCGATTGAGGCACTTATCGTATCTCCTCACAAGCTTTGAAATTCCTTCTGCATAAAAATCACCCGCTTGTGCCTGGAGCCAGCCTGTGACCGCATCTTTGAGCTCTTCGTCGTCATCAAACCGCTGTGACCCGAGTCATTTCTTCAAATGCATGAAGAGGTGATAATCACTTGGCGCCAGGTCTGGGCTGTAAGGTGGATGGTTGATAACGTCCCACTTGAAGGACTCAAGAAGGGCCGTTGTCCTGCGAGCAGAGTGAGGACGGGCGTTATCGTGCAAAAAAACAATACCGGAAGTCAGCATACCACGGCGTTTGTTCTGTATAGCCCGTCGTAACTTTTTTATTGTTTCACAGTACACTTCTTGATTAATGGTCGTACCACATTCCATGAATTCAACCAACAACACCCCTTTGGCATCCCAAAACACCGTTGCCATCAGTTTTCTGGCAGAAAAATCTTGCGAGGCTTTTCTTGGTTTGGTAGGCGAATTTGAATGTGCCCACATCTTTGATTGTTCTTTTGTCTCAGGGTTCACGTACTTAATCCAGGTTTCGTCACCGGTCACGATTCTGTTTAACAATGGTTCTCCTTCGTCCTCATAACGTGACAGAAAGTCTAATGTAGAGGCCATTCTTTGAGTTTTGTGGTGGTCGGTAAGAATTTTGGGCACCCATCGTGCACAGAACTTACGGTAACCCAATCTTGCTGTCACTATCTCGTACAAGAGAGTCTTAGAAATCTGTGGAAAACCAGTAGACAACTCCGACATTGAGAAACGTCGATTTTCACGAACTTTTGCATCAACTGTCTGAACGAGTTCGTCAGTCACCAATGATGGTCTACCACTCCTCTCCTCATCATGAACGTTTTCTCGTCCACTTTTAAATAAACGTACCCATTCACGGACAACTCCTTCACTCATAACTCTTGGTCCGTACATGGCACAAAGCTCACGATGAATAGCTGCTGCAGAATATCCTTTCGCTGTAAAAAACCTTATGACAGCACGCACTTCACGTTTGGCGGGGTTTTCTATTGCAGCACACATTTCAAACTGCCACAAAAACTAAACTAGCGCAGGTACGACGTTCACTCGACCACGGCTTGATGCCGACTAACCTGTTGAGTGCGTGAACGCACAGATGGCGTCGCTACTCCCCCCACAACCCGCACTGTGACCAATCGGAGGTTACTTTCTGAACCGCCCTCGTATTAAATGCGCAACTGGAGTAAAATAATTTCTGACCCTTACCTCTCGTCTTGACAACATTGTTGCAGATTTCTCGAAAACACAACAGCAAAAACAGCAAGCAGGCAGCGGCTAAGCTAGATTTCTATTTTTAAATAAAATTTCCAAACAGTATTCAAATTATTACGTACCATATAGTGCAATGTGGTAATACGTAATGATAAACCTTCTTTAAACAATGGGATGTGGAAAGTAACTATTTCTATGACACGATATCCCAAGACAACGATTTTAGAATGAAGTATGCATTCAGAAAGACATAGCAAAACTAGTGTACAATGTTAACAGAAAAGTCTATAGAAAGCAAACTGCTTAATCAATTGCTATGTTAAAGCATGACTCAGGGAAATGGAGAGGTCCTTCTCTCAGCTCTGAGCGAATATGCATTGTATTCATCCTCGCTGTCCTTTACAATAAATCTTTCTTCTTCTGACAGATACAATCACAAGCCAACGCAACAATACTGCACACGTCCCTTACGTACCATCCATCAACTAAGAATATATCAGACTGCGCAGAGGCAGAGGCTGTGCCACAAGAAGACCAAAGATTGTGTAACAGTAACATAACTGTTCTCTCTCTGATGTGCACATCGATAACTTACAAAAATCAAAATGAAATACCCACCTTAATCATAGACGGCTTCTGACCGGTCAATAATTACATAATGCTGTCGCAGATGGTGGCAGCTTCTACACTGCTGGCGCCATTACTCCCGTAGTAGCGTAAACATTGTGACATATAAGAATAGTTCATATTTACTAAAGATGGTATCTGTTCTTACAATGAAATGAACACCCTTAGCTGCTTACAGGCGTTGACATACGTCAACGAGGACAGATGAAAATGTGTGCCCCGACCGGGACTCGAACCCGGGATCTCCTGCTTACATGGAAGACGCTCTATCGATCTTTTCTCTTTCTTTTTTTTTTCATTGTTGTTCGTTGTGTTCGGTCGTTGCGGACGTCGCATCCTGTTCAAGTTCGGTGGTTGATCCTTCCACTCAGTTTTTTATTACAGAGGATAACCGGCTCTCTGGCTGAACACGCAGAGCTACATTGCCGGCACCATCTCAGCCACCGAGGACACAGAGGATAGCGCGACTGCAGGGATTTATCTCTGGCACGCCTCCCGCGAAACCCACATTCTCAACGTATTGTCCCGCACTACATTCGTAGTGCCCCTGCCCATTATACTCATTACTCGCGGCGCGTTGCCGATTCCCGTAAGAGTTCGGGCACTGTTTGTGCATTCGCACAGAAGAAGAAGATGGTCAAGTGGCCGGTGAGCCTTAACTATATATTTACTAAGATGGTATCTGTTCTTTCGGACATGTTCGAAAGAAGAGATACCATCGGTGACCAAGCAGCTCGTTAGAATGAAATTACAATGAAATGAACACCCTTAGCTGCCTACAGGCCTTGACATACAACGGGGACAGATGAAAATGTGTACCCCGACCGGGACTCGAACCCGTCCGAAAGAACAGATACCATCTTAGTAAACATATAGTTAAGGAGGAGGAGGAGGAGATTAGTGTTTTAACGTCCCGTCGACAACGAGGTCATTAGAGACGGAGCGCAAGCTCGGGTGAGGGAAGGATGGGGAAGGAAATCGGCCGTGCCCTTTCAAAGGAACCATCCCGGCATTTGCCTGAAGCGATTTAGGGAAATCACGGAAAACCTAAATCAGGATGGCCGGAGACGGGATTGAACCGTCGTCCTCCCGAATGCGAGTCCAGTGTGCTAACCACTGCGCCACCTCGCTCGGTCATATAGTTAAGGCTCACCGGCCACTTGACCATCTTCTTCTTCTGTGTGAATGCACAAACAGTGCCCGAACTCTTACGGGAATCGACAACGCGCCGCGAGTAATGAGTATAAGGGGCGGGGGCACTACGAACGTAGTGCGGGACAATACGTTGAGAATGTGGGTTTCGCGGGAAGCGTGCCAGAGGTAAACTCCTGCAGTTGCGCTATCGTCTGTGTCCTCGGTGGCTCAGATGGGTAGAGCGTCTGCCATGTAAGCAGGAGATCCCGGGTTCGAGTCTCGGTCGGGGCACACATTTTCATCTGTCCCCGTTAACGTATGTCAACGCCTGTAAGCAGCTAAGGGTGTTCATTTCATTGTAAAAATGGTTCAAATGGCTCTGAGCACTATGGGACTTAACATCTCGGGTCATCAGTCCCCTAGAACTTAGAACTACTTAAACCTAACTAACCTAAGGACCGCACACACATCCATGCCCGAGGCAGGATCCGAACCTGCGACCTTAGGATCGCGCGGTTCCAGACTGAAGCGCCTAGAACCGCTCGGCCACAGCGGCCGGCTATTGTGACGTATATCTCTGCGTCTTCTCCATATCGAGAACTCGTTTCCACGCATCGCTATCATAGGTGATCTTAGCGGTGGATAGAAGCGAGCTCTCGATGCAGAAAGAGGCAGAGATATACTACATATTGTTTACGCTACTACGGGAGCGGTGGCGCCACCAGTGCAGTCACTGGCACCATTTGCGGTAGCATTATGTAGTTAATGACCAACCAGAAGCCGTCTATGGGCTACAGAAAGCCACCATAGCAGCAGTTAGACTGTCAGTTGCTCCTGACGAAGACGATGGAGGTAAACGCCGAAAGCTATGTGTTTTACCCGGTATTGATGCAGCAAGACGCCCGAGGATGTTTTATACAAACATTCGTAAATCTGCACTACTTTGCTCTACTACAGCATTTAATAGTTTGCAGCAAGATAATTGTATCTCACACAGCTCCTATGCAAATTTCTAAGAGCGCACTCGCAGGCTTCGTGTACAGGATGTTCTCTAGTCTTGCTTTATATCTATATTTACCCTACCTCTTACGATTCTGTGATCACCATCGATTATAAAATAATTTAGGGCGTCACATCACACGCAGTTTCTACATTGCTTGCTAAAATGTAATTGATTTCATTTTTTGTTCCAGTTGGTCCTTGTCAGGTCAAATCTCTGTTTGCTTCATTCCGGGAGAAGGTGTCAAGGACAGACATGCAGGTCGGTCGGAGTGGTCACGCGGTTCTAGGCGCTTCAGTCTGGAACCGCGCGACCGCTACAATCGCAGATTCGAATCCTGCCTCGGGAATGGATGTGTGTGATGTCCTTAGGTTATTTTAAGTAGTTCTAAGTTCTAGGGGACTGATGACCTCAGATGTTAAGTCCCATAGCGATCAGAGCCATTTGAACCATTTGAACAGACATACAGTTCCTCTTCGTAAATACCACTAATAAGACCTCTGTCACTCTGGAATGATACCCAACGGATGAGGCTGGTTAATCTAGGTATTGCTCGATTTCACAAAGCCTTTACCAGCTGAAACTCTAAAGGCGTTGGGTACAATATTCAGAGTAACCAACCTCAGCAATAGGATACACGATGAGGGAATTTGATCAAAAGCTCCAGTTGAAACTATCCTGCACAGTCCAGTTACATTAGTGTGACCACCGCCTTTATTCGACGTCAACATACAATAACCATTCACACACAGCAGGTGGCAGCTTTAGCAGTGGATGGTACATAAAACTTGTCGGCTGGCCGAGGAAAAGAGTGCAGTCGTTGTTATAATGCGTAAATGGAACGGTTTATCTGACGTCCAAGCGGTCATGATCACTGGCTAAGTTTGTAACCAGTTCGCGTGCCGCCTTTCTTAAAGTATACCGTGCACGGCAAAATGGCGCTATTTAAAACCGGCGCCAAGGCAACTGTGGTGAACCACGGTACATCGATGACACGAATAGACGTGCAACTGTTGAGCAACCCACTGCCCCGATGAACCAAGGGGCTACCAACAGTGTCTCCTCAACGAACGTTCAGCGAACGTCGCTGCGTATGGCTCTCCACAGCAAGTACCTGGCTCATGCATCCATGCTGACTGCTGTTCATCGGCGACGAAGCCTGGAATTTGCACGCCACTGTTCTCCATCAGTCGGATGGCCGTTGGCGTGTAATGCGTGATACGTCTAAGAGCAAAATCCTGCAACCACGGGGAAGCATTGTGGTCTGGAGAATGTTTTCGTGGCATTCCCTGGATGATCACACCATTCTGGAATGCACAACGGACCATCGGAAGTACGCATCTATCCTTCGGAACTTAGACCACCCCTAAGTGCAGTTTGTTTTTTGTCTCCATTATGACATCTATCAGCAGGACAATGCAATGTGTCACACAGTTCGCGCTGAACATGTGTGGTTCGAAGAGCACCATCATGAGTCTGACGTACTCCTCTGGCCACCAAACTCCCTGTAGGACCATCTCAATCGGGCTGTTTGCGCTATGGATCCTCAACCGAGAAACCTAGAGCAGCTGGCCAGGGTGCTGGAGTCGGTATGGCTCCACATCCCCGTCGGTACCTTCGAAACCTGATAAACAAAGTAAAACCCTACGGAATATCAGACCAGCTGTGTGGCTGGACTGAAGAGTTTTCAGCAAACAGAACACAGCATGTTGTTCTCAATGGAGAGTCGTCTACAGACAAAGTAACCTCTGGCGTGCCACAGGGGAGTGTTATGGGACCATTGCTTTTCGCAATATATATAAATAACCTAGTAGGTAGTGTCGGAAGTTCCATGCGGCTTTTCGCTTAGTATACAGAGAAGTTGCAGCATTAGAAAATTGCAGCGAAATGCAGCGGATAGGCACTTGATACAGGGAGTGGCAACTGACCCTTAACATAGACAAATGTAACTTGTTGCGAATACATAGAAAGAAGGATCTTTTATTGTATGATTATATGATAGTGGAACAAACACTGGTAGCAGTTACTTCTGTAAAATATCTGGGAGTATGCGTACGGAACGATTTGAAGTGGAATGATCATATAAAATTAATTGTTGGTATGGCGGGTGCCAGGTTGAGATTCATCGGGAGAGTCCTTAAAAAATGTAGTCCATCAACAAAGGAGGTGGCTTACAAAACACTCGTTCGACCTATACTTGAGTATTGCTCATCAGTGTGGGATCCGTACCAGGTCGGGTTGACAGAGGAGATAAAGGAGATCCAAAGAAGAGCGGTGCGTTTCGTTACAGGGTTATTTGGTAAGCGTGATAGCGTTACGGAGATGTTTAGCAAACTCAAGTGACAGACTCTGCAAGAGACGCGCTCTGCATCGTGGTGTAGCTTGCTCGCCAGGTACGAGAGGGTGAGTTTCTGGATGAGGTATCGAATATATTGCTTCCCCCTACTTATACCTCCCGAGGAGATCACGAATGTAAAATTAGAGAGATATGAGCGCGTACGGAGGCTTTCCGGCAGTCGTTCTTCCCGCGAACCATACGCGACTGGAACAGGAAAGGGAGGTAATGACAGTGGAACGTAAAGTGCCCTCCGCCACACACCGTTGGGTGGCTTGCGGAGTATAAATGTAGGCGTAGATGTAGAAATGGTTCAAATGGCTCTGAGCACTATGGGACTTCACATCTGAGGTCATCAGTCCCCTAGAACTTAGAACTAGTTAAACCTAACTAACCTAAGGACACCACACACATCCATGCCCGAAGCAGGATTCTAACCTGCGACCGTAGCGGTCGCGCGGTTGCAGACTGGAGCGCCTAGAACCGCTCGGCCAGTTCGCCCGGCCGCCGGTACCTTCCACACGCTCACTGTCTCTCTTCCTGCCATGTCTCGCGCTGCAGAAAGTTGTTATTCACGCACCGGACTGGTGCTCCCATTAATGTGACTGAACAGCGTAGTTTCTTCACCAGAGGTACACAGAGCGAAAAAATGCAAAAACTATAGGACATTTCATATGACGCATCGTAAAGGTCTTGTATAGCCTTTTACTCTCAAGATTAGAAATAATAAATGAACAAAACATGGCGAAGAGTTAGTTTCAAGTCGAGAACGGAAGAGGAAGATGCTCATGGATAGATGAGGACGATAAGACAATTAATGCTAGAAGTTAATACTTGCTAGTGGATAGATGAGGATGATAGGACTAATAGTGCTAGAAGTTAATACGGATATGTACAGTCGTGCAGAGAATTCGCGAGAATACGCCTTTAGTTATGCTGATCTGCAAAGTATTACAGTTACGCAGCCTAACAAGCGAGGATAAATGGTGCTAACAACATACTGCCAACTCACATGTGTTTCTAGTTTCCCCTACAGTACTCAGATAATGGTTGGACCAATGCTGGGAATTAATAAAAACGAATTTTAAGCAAAAAGAGTTTTAAAAAATTTCAAATTCATTCGTGAAATACAGTCGTCTAAAAGTATCAGAGCCAGTAATAACAAATTTCTTCGCGTTGCACGCTTTTTTTTAATGGCACGATGTGAACCTCGTAAACGGATTCTCAACTGCTGTGCAGTATAATTTTCCCACAGTGTCTTAAGCGCTGTATGACTGAAGCATTCCTTTCGACGTCCCTGACATCAATAAGATGTTGCAGTTCTGACATTTCTCACACATTGGAATGAAACTGAGCTTAGATAATACATAATTCCATATATAAAATGACGGGGAGCTACCGGTGAAGATGTATTCTGAGAAAGATAACACACAACCAGAGTGCGTATTCTTTTTACCGGTATTAACATAATTCTGTATCTATATGGAAACCAAGTTATATTAACAACCGCTATCATAGTTGTACTGAGATCCTGATAAATCCTTTTGTTGCTAAGAGTCAAACGTTTAACTATAACGAAAGCAACAGCAAAGTTCGCCTGGACGAAGATGAGGACGGGTCCAAAACCCACACCCTGACTGGCTGACACAGTCGTACGGAACAATTTGAATTCTATCGGAGACGGCTTTCTTCTATTCAGCGTGGCCATTCCAGCGAGCACTACAGCGCGAGTCCGTAGCCGCGAAGCGTCAATTTTTGAAATGTCGCATCGTATACCTTCCTCCGAGAAAATTTATATATCGATCCCAGTTGCCACAGGAGAGCCAGGAACTAATATGTGCTGCACCATCACGCTCTCTGTACCCGCACCAGAAGCACTTACTCGTATTGGTTCGCGGGACAGACAATAGGGTACCCGCTTTACGCCCTCTGTTACGAGTTACTGGAGGCCAAGAAGTTCCACAGTTTTCTGGTCGCCCCCCAGTTTTGTCCGGTGCTAGGACAGCGCCGACTGTTGGGCGTGGTCAATTACGGTACGGAAAAAACGAACGAAAAGTCTGTAGCAAATGTTTCCATAAAGCAAGTATTAGTAATACAAGCGTTCCTCTAACGCATTAGTAAGGTGTTACTCAGTTTTGACCTAAAAGTGGTCTGTGTCAATGTTGAGTCTTGTCTCACACTCAGTTTGCATTACAGTACTTCCACAGATTTTTAATAATTTTGCAATGGGAGTAAACGCATCATGAAACCTAGGTAACTGGTAATGGGGTCACAATCTCATTAAAAAATTATCTAAAAATTATATTGGTCGAAGCAGTAACTTATGGTCATTAACAAGTGTGCCATTAACAAGTGTTCCATTCTGAAATATAAAGAGTTTTCCATCTAGGATGGACAATTTTTCTTAAGATTTCCTTATGCCGTCGGCACAGGGACTGTGCTGTCGAATGTCAACACTGAGTGCGCCGCATACAACGTGCTGCTGAACGTTCAGAAACGTTGTGACTTGTGCATACGGTAAGTTGGTTGGTTGGTTGTTTTTGGGGAAGGAGACCAGACAGCGAGGTCATCGGTCTCATCGGATTAGGGAAGGACGGGGAAGGAAGTCGGCCGTGCCCTTTGAAAGGAACCATCCCGGCATTTGCCTGGCGCGATTTTAGGGAAATCACGGAAAACCTAAATTAGGATGGCCGGACGCGGGATTGAACCGTCGTCCTTCCGAATGCGAGTCCAGTGTCTAACCACTGCACCACCTCGCTCGGTGCATACGGTAAGTGGACCCCGTCGTGGTATAGGCGACCGCTTCGCACTCCAGCGGCAGTTGTCTGCTATACCTGGCTCGTAAATCACACCGTTTACAAAATGGACGAGCGTAAAATTCCTGTATTAAGTCTATTAAAACGTACTTGTCTCCCTTGACACGTTGTTGTCTATAGTATATGTAAATAAAAACTTCAATACCCCCCCCCCCCCCTCAGTGAAAATATTATAAGGCAAAAAGGAAAGTACCATGTCCAGTCATTAAGGACATCAGCTGATGAAAGTTCCATTACAAATAGCGCGATACAAATTAACAATAGTTCTCCACATAAAATAAACATTATTTCATCGTTTCGCGTTTTAGTAAAACCATGATGTCATTCTTACATGATCGCTGTTGCTACTCACCAGCAGAATCTCTACATTTTAATTACAGAACCTCAAAGAAAAAAAAAATGGCAAAATATCTTACTGCAAGTAGTGCAAGGTGTACTGTAGATTAAGCCAATCGAACAAACTCACATCTCAAAAAGAACGCACTTGTACTTACATAACAGTATATTATTACAGTACATACATACATTAAACTTACAAGAAAATATCAGAACCTATTAAAAACGCGAAAGTTAGAAAAAAATTTGGATCTAATGGGACGCGAACCACCAAAAGTTCAAAATTTCATTCCTCTGCTGGGAAGCTACACATTACACTAATGCGACATCATATCTAGCTTCTAACCACGTTCTGAAAGCTTTAATTATAACTATCTTGTTAACTGATATTTAATTATAACAAATTGTACCCAGAACAATGCGTTTTTAATGGATCATCAACATATCGTTGCTTTCAAATGGCATACTCTCATAATATGCAAGTTACAATAGTTCTTTTTCTACGGATATGACGTTTCTCGGCATTTTATTACAACGAATCATAAATTAACGGCGGATTTCCGAGAGCTCCACATTGTACATATTGGCTTCAACTGGAACACTACACCAAAGAGAGAATGTGTGCATGTGACATAGATGGCGACCTGCCAACTCACTGGTCAACGTTCAAACGCACGTTCAGAATATCTGGCATGCTAGATGTTGCTCTGCACGTTCGGAAAGGCTGCCCAATATGCTATTCTATGCTATGACGCCACAAACTCGGAAAAAACACCGTCCAACGTTCCGATACACGATCCGTGTGCCGACGACTTTACTGATTTTCGATCTGGCTTCTTGTAGCATAGTCACAAAGAGATTAAAACATTGTCTCAAGTAAGGCAAAACAGACTCCGCGTTAATCGCGACCAAGTTACGGTAGCACATTTTTCAAAGAATTTTTACTACTGATTCACATTTAAATATTTGTACATCTAATTATAACAGTGCTAAAGGCTTATTCAAAGGTCAGTCTACAGAGAAAATTTATGAGAATAAGTATTTGTTTCACGCATAGTTTAAAAGTTTAGAAATTAACACAGCTCAGAGAAACTGATCCAGTTACTACTAAAACATCTGACAAATATTAGACAAGATCATCGCTATCACATATATCACTTAAAGTATGAAGTCAGGACACATTCAGTACCAGGGAACATCTGAAGTAGAAACAGATATCACGTACATCCATGAGTCAAGAACACCAGAAATCAACAAAAATAAGTCTGTACACATTAATGAGAATAATACTTTGCAACATTTTACATGTCTCTGCAGTCTACATTAAAATACTCTTAAACAACTCCTCGTAAAAATTACGGTTTTGTTCTTCTCCCAAACCAGAAATTGTATCTGCCTTGCTATTAGAACCTTGCTTAGGAGGCTCCTTGGCTGGGGATTTCCCTTTTTGACTGATCTTTTTCTTTGTTTCAGCTTCTTGTTTTTGATCATTATCAGAGGTTTGTTCAGAACTGACATTTTCCGTTTCTGATTCTTATTGCGTTTCACTCGACTCTTTAGTTTTTGGAGGATACATCGATAAAACATAAAACTGATATTTATACTTGTTGCTCATGATTCAGATCTGGAAGTTTATGTGCTGGAATGATTTCTGCAAAGCATCATCAGATGTGTTTTTTGCAATATTTTGTTTGTAACAAGGTGCTATACTTTTCTTGTGGTTCTATTTGTTAAACTGTTTATAGAACTCTGTTACAATGCAGCATTTTTAATCTTCAATGCTGTCTGAACTTTTTTATGAATGACGAAATTAACGAAATTCCTATAGAACGTTATTTTTTCGTTTCAGAAAGTACTTCAAATCCGGAGCAATTAGCTCTTCTGTAGTGATGAATGTATCGTAATTCCTTCTGAAAATTACTACCAGCTCCTTTATTCACGTCTTTGTAGCATGTGCAAGTTAACCTATGGATTGTGCCAACAATGTTGTCAACAAGTCCACATCTGGGAAACAAGTGTGATTCTAACAGGTCTGTAACATCCAGCCTTCCGTTGTTGCTACAATTAACAATTGTAGAGCTAACAACCTGATTCAACTTCGACGGTACTTCTGTAGTTAGGATTTTGTTACTAACGTTCTTCCATATATTATCCCAATGTTTAGTGGGATATTTTTCTGTATTCCAGGCTTCACTCCTTCGCAGTCTATGAATTACAGATGATTGGCTTTTACTGTCTGTACTGTTGCGAATAATCTCCATGTAACTTACCTCAGTGAAGTACGTTCTGATATGGTTCATTCTGAAATTTATAGAAGCCACATTTACAAGAGGATCTAGACGCTTCGATTCTGTTATTTTAGAGAGACATGTCCTAATGACTTGTGGGTAGCTGCTGAGAATTTGAGTCCTCTTTATAAATGAGGCGTACTCTTTGGCCAAATGTCTGTTAACCCGACCACCCTTGCCAGATCAGTTGCCAAACGGCTCTTCCAACATTTTTTTCAATGCCCAAGGAGATAGGCAGACATTGCTCTGGGTAGATTGCTTTTGACAGGAAGTGCTGTTAATTAGTTGTCCTTTCTGAGTTAAATTGAGATCCGTATTTCTGTTCTCTTGAGATTTTTGTGAGCATCTCCTTCTAGTAGTAAGACGGCAGTAACAGTCACCAAACATCTCCTGCTAGGTTGTACTGATTCATTTATACTAGAGGCAGGAAATATTGCTTAACAAAGCAACACTTTCTTGAGGTGCACTGTTTGTCAGTAACGCTGCACAGACAGCCGCTGACTCGATTTAGGACCAAAATACTAAACGAATAGTCCAGTGAGTTTTATTCACATTTCTGTAACTAGGCGTTAGAGCTAAAGCATAGCTAAGATATTTATCCTCTGCAACCATAAATTGAGTGGTTGTCCCCTTCAGTAACGGCTAAAATTATTTTTATTTTCCTGTCTTAAGCATCCTGCAAACTAGCAAACTGATTCGCCAGAGGCGATTCGCTTTCTTTTTTTACTTTCCGTTATTTGTAGTGGTTGGACTGTAAACATTATGAGTAGATAACACATCCTGATCGTAAAAAAGAGTTTATCTTAGGAAATACTTTCATTGATATCATCCCGAAAGCTATGAATAATATTAAGTTACAAAGCAGTAAAGAGAACTTCGCGAGAAAACCATATGTATTGACCAACTGAGTGAGCTCAAATATCTGAGAAGAACTGAAACCAACCACTGTGAGCAGTACAATTTAGATTACAGCCTCTGCTAACATGAATGGACAAACAGCTGCCGTAAGAACATGCGAAAAGAAACTCCAAGCTCTTAGAGTACTGTCTAGAAAACGTCATCTGTTAGCGAAACTGTCATTGAGTCTCTAACAATCAAAAGAACAAAGCGTCATCTTCTAGTAAAGATAACAACAACTCCTTTATCGCTGCGCTGTCGTTAAAAGCGAGAAGCATCTGATGAACCGACTGTTCATTGTCACTACGCTTACGACTGACAGAAATCAATAACAGGAAGTTTACCAATCGGAGCGCGGGGGGAAGTTTCTATGCAGCATCTCGCAGTAGCCAATGTGTACTCTTAATTTAATCCCTGTTGATTTCATACTAACGAAGCCTCTAGGCTATGAGAATATTCTTGTCAAATTTTCAAGGTGCACTTGGGAGTCCAGTTTGCTTCTTTTTGGTAGTACCCTACTTGTGGCTGAATATGACAGTCGGTGACGCTATTTTTAATTTCGTTGCATCTCCTGACGAAATTCGGAATGAGTTCTGAACTGCTCTGACTGTTGTGATGTCTGCTTCGTGAAATTCTCCAGGATAGAGTTTCGTCGGATGGCAATAGGAACTGATTGCAGATACGATTCTTCACTGTCGTGGATTATCTCTTTTTAGGAGCTTACAATATTTCGTATAATAATTCGTAAAATACAGTAGTGCTCATTCTGCTGAAGGGCTGAATGATAACAAACCAGTAAGTGAGAGACTAAAGAGCTGGAGCGCATTTAAACACTGTACCTCGCAGTAAATGAATGGGCCTACGGTGCGGCAAAGGACGGAGCTTATCCCTGTCGTCCTGATCCATGAAGCCAAGCAACAATCGTCATTCAACAGCGGACGCTGGCTGCTTCAATATAACCCAGACAAAATTTGTGTAAGACAAAGTGGTTGTGTGTGAATACCATTGGCAACTGTGCACTCAACACACTATATAGATATGCACGGTGGTTGTTGGGTATTTTACTGGACACAATCTAATATTCTGTTATCTGAATATAATATCCAGTTTAAGGTTAAGCCTTTCTGTGAAGATATGTTGCAGGAAGACTTGACGTTTGTAGCAGCTGTAGTCACAGAGAAAGACAATAGCTTGATCTCAAATTTGAAGTATTCGACACATCAAAATCCAGCGCAAAAGGAAAGAAAACTATTGTAAGGGCTTAATAATGTCTTTATGTTAACTCTTGGTCACATTTACTTGTTTCCTGATACTGTTCCACAACTCATGTTCAATTGAATAAGAGGATTTCACATAAATAAAGACAGAACAACAAATGTCACTTTGGCATTATGTCTGTGAAAATAGCTAGGAGAAAGCGTACCAACTCCTGTTCACGCACAAAGTCATGTTAAATCAAAAGTATATACTGTACAAACGGGGAAAAAACTAATGCCAAACTAGATTCCTAATGCGTACTAACGTGGCCTTATCCTGGCAACAAAGAACACATTCCGTTTGTCAACATCTCACGTCGTTTTGTACGTGCTGTAGCATCCACGACTA
This sequence comes from Schistocerca nitens, assembly GCF_023898315.1. Taxonomy (NCBI): domain Eukaryota; kingdom Metazoa; phylum Arthropoda; class Insecta; order Orthoptera; family Acrididae; genus Schistocerca; species Schistocerca nitens. The sequence goes on from NC_064620.1 coordinate 450,645,051, forward strand.
GAATAAAGGGTGTCCCAGAAGTCTTTCCCTGATAACAAACTTGCCTACGAAAGAAAATCTAACAAATATAGACATATATTTTATCATGAACCGCAGGTAACATATTGAAGTTTTTGAGTATACACACACACAGACACAATTAATAAATTTCAACATGTGCTCTTTTCATTGCCCGAAGGATATCCAGGCGATATTCCAGTCCCATCGATGTGTTGTTCAACATTTCGTGAGGGATGGATGTTATCACGTCAATAATTCTGCGATGTTGTTCACTGGTGTTTGGTAAACCTGGTCCTTGGCATAACCCCGAAGGAATAAATCCAGTGGTCTTGTGTCCGGTGATCGCGGAGGCCAGTTGATGGGACACCACGCCCGATCCATCTTCCCGGAAATGTTGTATCGGAACAGCACGAACATCTAACCCCCAATGAGGTGACACACTATTTTGTTGGAAAATTAAATCCAGAATGTCCTGAATCTGTAGCACAACTAATAACTGCGATATTTCAAGATAGGTATTGGCTGCGACTATCGTTCCAGTGAAGAAAAAAGGACCTATGATTTTATTGTGCCTCGGATCGCACCACATGTTCAGCACAGGACTGTCTCTGACGGTCTGTCTATGGTGTGCTGTCTGGAAGTTTCTCTGGACTGTTTTTGGTGACCGTGTCTCATGATACCAGAGGATACATTGGACTTCCTGCTGGTTTGAGTATATCTTCTTTGAAAATGGTGTCTGATTCAGCTGTTGTTACATCACTGGGCACTGTGACTCACAAAGTAACAGTTAATATGTATGTGCACCAAAACTTGAATATGTCACATGCAATTCAAGATATAAAGTATTTGTCTATGTGTCATGTCTTACGTCTTTTGAATGTCTTGTAATTAAGGGAAGACTTTTGGGACACCCGGTACGACTTCAGTCGATACATGGCAGTCCGTATCAGATTCAGAATAGAGTGGGGCGCAGCGAAGCAGCGTGGCGTATCGCGTTTTGACGTCCGTTGATCTTCAAGGGTCTTCGCCAGCTTCTTTTTCGACGGTTAGACTTGAACCTACACGAACACGGAGCTTCCGCTCCAAGCGCTATAAACGGTTGTATTTGCGTACATTTTTAAAAGTCCTAACGTAAGTTGGTTTCTGAGCCAAAGTATTTGCTCGCTCTTGTCTCGCAGTCCTGTCAAATACTACATAGAGCCTCTACGAAAAGTGCCGGTAAGAATTGGCGAATAGGAAACACATGAGACAGATACTGGAAGAGGAGTTAGACAAGGATGGTGCTCGTCGCCAATGCTTTTCAATACTTATTCTGAGATACTAAGAGGCAAAGGCACTAGAAGAGGCATAACAGTAGGAGGAGAGAGGACAAAATCAGTTACGTAGACGATCAAGCCGTGTTGCCTGAGTCGGGAAAGAGCCACAATTTATGATGGAAGGGATCGCAACAGCATGGAATGTGGATAAACGTAGAAAAGGACAAAGTGAGGACAATCAGTAAACGTGAAGAATCTGTCGCAATATGATCAGAAGCAAAGATCTTGGAACGATTAACATTTTTTAAGCGCTGAGAAAGGTTGGTGACGGGAAATGGAAGCTGTGTGGAAGAAATAAGGAGTAGAATGTCTGTTGGTTTATTTATTTATTTAATCGTGTCTGAACTACATCTGTAGTTAATATACTAGGTTACAAATACAACTAAATTATAGTTTACACGCATTCATATATACATTCATGATCTTCACATACAGTAAGTCGTCATTATTGCATATAGCAAGGCTCATACCTCTCTCCAGTGTTCGGCACACTTCACTGCAGCGTCGTTGGCCAACCACAGGTCTTGGAAAGTGCATGGGGCCAGCAAAGATGGACAGGTCAGCAGGTGTGTCATCGTTTGTTTTCCTCCACATTGGCAGGGCTCTTCTTCGGCGTATCCCCACCTGAACGGGTCATCCATTGATCTTCCCATTTGACACCTAAGTCTATTTAGCCTCTACCATACTCTCCATTCCAATTGTGATCCAGCAGGAAGTTTTTCTTTAATGTTTCAACTTTTTAGGCTGCCTTTATCCAATTTCTGTTTCCACAATGATTCTCTGGTTGTAGATTAACTTTCGTTTAGTGGACGTACAACATTTATGGAATCTTTCCTAGATTTAAGTCTGGTAAAACAGCATTTGAAAAGGTGAACAGTTTGTTGACTGCAAAAAGAATTAATTCCTACAGAAAGAGATCCGCCAAGTGTTTTATCTGTCTTATAGTGTTATATGTTTGCGAATTATGGGCATTCAAAAAACAAGAAGAGAAGTAGTTCGTTGGTTTTGATGTGTGGCTGTGGAAGAAAATGTTATAAGTGAAAATGGACTGATAAAATGACGAATGAAAATGCACTCACCAGCAGAACGGTGGGTTCTTTGGTTTGCCCCAGGAGGGTACTGAGTGGAACTACAACATGCAAAATATTAGTCCACTTTTTACAGTTTTTGCCCTCTACAGCTGCCTCTCCCCGATGTCTTAGCAGATGTCCTGTCATCCTGTCCCTTCTCCACGACAGTGTTTTCCACATATTCCTTTCCTCTCCGATTCTGTGCAGAACCTCCTAATTCCTTACCTTATCAGTCCAACTAAGTTTCAACATTCGTCTGTAACACAACATCTCAAATGCTTCGATTCTCTTCTGTTCTGGTTTTCTACTTTCTTACAATATATAGATATCAAGATTTGCTTAACTTTGCGCAATCCATTTCCACAGGTATATTCTGAGTTTTTACAACTGTCTCTGAATATTAAAATATAACTTGATACAGACAAATTTACAAGACTCTTCATTTTAAGAAAAACTGACATAACATTCACATTACGTTTTGCCTAGAACATTTAATACACTGGCGGCGATTCTGTCGTCTTGGTCGTAGGCTGCGAACTGGGCGAGCATTCCTTTACTTGACTGTCAGCAGACGAGCCCTTGCGGTGCGGTGGAGATCCTCTAGGACGCATGGCTTCCCCTGCATTTCTCATTCGTCGGTGTGGTATGCAGCTACTATACTGCGAGGTGCTAACCTTACTTTGGCATCTCCCTCTTCGTACGGAGCCACAAAGAAGTTCCTTCTAGGAAAAGGAGAGGAAAGGAAACTAGTGGCAACGATAAGAATAAGGAAAACGCCTTGGCTGGGACGTACGAGTGTAGTGCGAAGCAACTACGTCTAACTGGGAGTCACTGAAGGAGATATTGTTGGATAGAAAGAAGAAGATGACAGTAAAAAAGGACCAAGTCTGCAGTAATTTAAGAAAGAGGCACAGGACAGAGGGAAGTGGAGACCATCCGATCGATACCTGTCGTAAAAAATACAGGGTGTTCCAAAATTTCCGTTACAAACTTCTAGTACTTTTAGAAGGCAGTGAGTAGATAATATTTTGAATTGGAACCCATGCCCAGAAACTTACCGTTTCCGTGCTACAAAAACTGAAAACATGCTGGTAATGCGACCAATTTTTATAAGTAATTGATTAGGCGTGACCCAGTAGATCACTTGCTTTACAGTTCCACTCATTAACAGCCAAAGAAATTGTTTGTGTACGCGTTGACGGTTTCTCTTCAACGTGATGCAGTAGGGCCTCTTCTCGTTCGGGTGTACAGCGTCTCCTTGGAGCGCCACAGTCACGCCTGGTGACGGTAAAGGTACCTTTCTCGAAGCCGTTGCGTAATTGTGGCAAAAAAGGTACGCGATGGAGTCGGACGTTGTGAAGAATGATCTTGATTAAGGCGACGAGCAGCTCTTCCATTAGCGTCTTTTGCCATCTCTGTCAGGATTATAATGTCATTGGCAAACCTTTAAGTTCTTATTTTTTCTCCCTGAATTCCAAATTGTTCCTTGGCACTGTTGGTCCAGATCGTCCCACACCTCCACGGCGATTCGACGTAGATCCCTCAGAGTGGTTGGTGGGTCACGTCGTCCATAAACAGCCATTTTCAATCTATCCCAGGCATGTTCGATATGGTTCATGTCTGGAGAACATGCTGGCCACTCTAGTCGAGGAAGTCGTTATCCTGAAAGAAGTCATTCACAAGATGTTCACGAAGGTGGCGCGAATTGTCGTCCATGAAAAGGAATGCCTCGCCAGTATGCTGCCGATATGGTTGCACTATCGATCGGAGGATGGCATTCACGTATCGTACAACACTTACAGCGCCTTCCATGACCACTAGCGGCGTACGCCGGCCCCACATAATGCCACCCTAAAACAGCAGGGAACCTCCATCTAGCTGCACTCCCTGGGCAGTGTATCTAAGGCGTTCAGCCTGACCGGATTGCCTCCAAACACGTCTCCGACGATTGTCTGGTTGGTGGCATATGCGACACTCATCGGTGAAGAGAACGTAACGCCAATCCTAAGCAGTCCATTCGGCATGTTGTTGGGCCCATCTGTACCGCGGCGCATGGTGTCGTGGTTGCAAAGATGGACCTCGCCATGCACGTCGGGAGTGAAACTGCGCACCAAGCAGCCAACTGCGCACAGTCTGAGTCGTAACACGACGTCCTGTGGCTGCACGAAAAGCATTATTCAACATGTTGGCGTTGCTGTCAGGGTTCCTCCGAGCCATAATCCGTAGGTAGCGGTCATCCACTGCAGTAGTAGCCTTGGGCGGCCTGAGAGGGGCATGTCATCGACAGTTCCTGTCTCTCTGTATCTCCTCCATGTCCGAACAACATCGCTTTGGTTCACTCCGAGACGCCCGGACACTTCACTTGTTGAAAGCTCTTCCTGTCACAAAGTAACAATGCGGACGCGATCGAACCGCGGTATTGACCGTCTAGGCATGGTTGAACTATAGACAACATGAGACATGTACATCCTTTCTGGTGGAATGACTGGAACTGATCGGCTGTCGGACCACCTCCGTCCAATAGGCGCTGCTCATGCAAGGTTGTTTACATCTCTGAACAGCCAAAGAGACTGTGTCTGTGATACAATATCCACAGTCAACATCTATCTTCCGGAGTTCTGGGCACCAGGATGGTGCAAAACCTTTTTTTTATGTGTGTATAAACGTTTTTCTGACTGGGCACATAGTGGCCATTTCTCCCTGCTTAATGAGCTGTGGTCTCACGGTTGCGTTCTCGCTTCTCGAGCACGGGGTCCCGGTTTCGATTCCCAGCGGGGTCAGGGATTTTCGCTAGTCTCAAGATAACTGCGTGATTGTGTTGTTCTCATCATTCATAAAAGTGGCGAGATTGGACTGAGCAAAGATTGGGAATTTGTACGGGCGAAGATGACCGCGCAGTTGCGCGGCCCACAAACCAAAACGTCATCATCCGACATTCTATTCATCCAGTCTTTGCCTGCCAGAGTCTCTGTTGAAACGATGTGGTATTTTGTTATGCTCTGCCAACTGGAATGCTAATCACCGCAGGTCATTCACTGTAATTTCATAAAATAAACTCTGTTTTTCCCTAGACCTCTGCTTTTTAGCGTATTACCGGAATACTGTAATGTTTTGCTGCTGAAAAATTACCTTTTGCATTGCAAGAGGGTCCCGTGTTTGTTGCTCTGTTTTATGGATGGCATCTTGAAGCTCTTACAAACTCTTGCAGAAGAGCAGTATAACGAATTATGCAGGCGCGCTATCCTCTGTGCCCTCGGTGGCTCAGGTGGATAGAGCGTCTGCCATGTAAGCAGGGGATCGCGGGTTCGACTCCTGGTCGGGGGAACACATTTTCACCTGTCCCCGTTGATATATATCAAGCCCGTTAGCAGCTGAAGGTATTAATATAATTCTAATAAAGTATAACGAATGTTAGTTTTCCGTATAAAGCGATTTCTAGTATTTCAATTTCAATTGTTTGCATAAAATACGGAATTAGCTAATTATCATTGAGAAATACAGATTGAAAATAAATTGTCTGGAATAGTGGCCATCTGTCGAGAAAAGTGGCCACCTTGGCCACTTTCCCGACGTGTAGCGTGGCCAGTTTTCCCGATCGAACGCCATGTCTGTATCAGTGGCTCACAAGCGAAACAATGCAAGCGAAGGAAACGACAGTGACCTATATTTGCAAGCCAAAAGGCATTGCATGAACCGTGATATAGCAAAAATCTGTTGCTCTACATAGAAGTGAAGCAGCTGAAGTAAAATAAGTGACTTACCTTACATCAAACGATCGTAAAACCTAAATTTTTTTCACAGAAAGATAACACAGAAAGCTTCCTTTGTCAACGTCACTGACAACACTAGTGGTGTCGGTAACACGTAGTTTGGCCACTTCTCGGTAGGAAGCAGCAGTGTTGAAGACATCAAATAAGCAATAGCCACTTTTCCCAACCTCCACACTTTACCCTTTTCTTCCCTACATATTTTACCGAGAAAACAAATGTTTATGTTTTGAAATATCTGGGCGACATTTTTCCTATTCTTCCACTTGTCAGCAGTCTGGTAAATTTACCACACTAGGTTTGCCAAGAAAGTGTATCATGACTTTTTCGATGCTCAGTAATATCCTTCCCTGCCATTTGTTAGTTCCTTACTAGTCTCTGCAGTTCTGTACGTTCCAACTGTTTGTATGGCGAACGTTATCTCTTAACTTCAATGTTGCCGTTCAGTGCAGGAGTAGACGACGTAGCGTTACATTGGTGTTCCGTTTAGCGTGAACACACCGCCATTTGACGCTAACATTCCGTTCCATAGACCTCCCGCATAAATCGACCTTTACACTGCTGAAACTTCCTCTATCGTGAAAATGGAGGGGCAAGTGATGAGCACCCAACTCGTTCGGGCGTTGATATCAGCTTTCAGCCTCAATGCACGCGCTGCGCAAACTGGGCAACAGAAGACAAACTTCATTTAAAGCACGGAAACCATTATAGACGAAAAGCCAAACAGTCCTGTAGTTTTGAAAAGTGGTAAGAATGGTATTTTCATGAAAATGATAATCTTAGAATGTAGAAGAGGCTGGATACATCGAAGCGCTCTAAACTACAATCTAAAAGAAACAGACATCACTTCAGGCAAATCAGAAGCCAATTTGTATCAGACATGTGTCTGAAAAAACCGACCACTCGTAACATGGTTCTAGATAAGACGACGTTATAAGTAGGGCAAGACTGCATACATTATCTGCACATAATGGCGCCTCGAATGGTCGCCTGGAACAAATCAATAACAACAGAAAAAGGCTGTACTTAGAGGAAATACGATGGAGTTGTGGACCTGTTAAAGTATTTATGTCGCGTGTTTCGAGGTCATTCCGAGATTTTTCCTTCCTCTACTGTGTAATGAGAAGGTCATCTCGTCTCCACTTTCTTCTTACCCTCAGTCGTAAGACTACACACCAGAGCTGAAAATGCAGTTTTCTCACGTATGTGGTTAGTATGTAAAAACGTGAAGTAGTAGCTTTATATTTGTATGTACCAACCTGAAATTTCGTGGCAGATTAAAACTGTGTGCCGGACCAAGACTCGAACTCGGGACTTTTGCCGTTTGCAGGAAGGGCTCTACAATCTTTTTTTTCTTTTTCTTTTTTTTACGCCTACTTTATGAGTAAGATGTTTTGGATAATGACAACGCAAATAAAAATCTTTGGTGTTCTAAAAAAATGACGTCTTCTTCATAAATTAAAAATATTTCTTGAAAACGTAAATAAGTATACGTTTTCAACATCAGTGTTTTTCTTCAGATCATGTATCACACCAAGTTTGTTTTGTTTAGGCCACATAGGACGCCCTCCAGGCGAAAAACAATGATGTGTAATTAGCATCAATAACTAACAATACATAAAGGGAATTAAAGAAAACGCCCTTCTGGCAAAACTAACGAAATGGCATCTGCGTTCCGTCAACTTGTGGGTAGACGCACTCTGAATCCCAAGGCAGTCAGGCGTGTTCCAGGCACATCTCTGCGAAGAATATTGCATTTTGCCGGTACACTGGATCGAGTCCTGGTATTACACAATAACACTGAAATCACCCACCCCAGCTGCAGGGGGGATCGAAGAAGGCACTCTCCAAAAAATTGGCATTGTACTGACGGTATTGCGAATGGTGCACGAGAAAAGTAAAGCCATCTTGCAGGAACGTCCAAAAATCAAGAACACTCTTATCACATTCATGGAACAAATAAGAGATCGAGTGGCCTTTTATCCAGATCACAGCATTGGTCTTCGTACGTGGGAAGTAAGTCTCATCTGGGAACAGAAGTGATTTCGGTGTAATCCATCTGAGTTACCTAAGCATAACTCACAACCCGTTCTCACAGCTCCAATTCCGCCCGTACCTCGTCTCCTGTCTCCTGCCTTCCAAACTTGGAGCTGTGAGACAGGTCGTGAGTCGTGCTTGGATAGCACTTTTGCCGGCACGGTAGCTCAGCGAGTTCGGGCAGAGGGTTAGCTGCCCTCTGTAATAAAAAACTGAGTGAACGAATCAGCGAGGAACTTTAACAAGTGTCATGGGACGTCCGCTCCGGACAAATGCAACGAACATTAACGAACAAAATGAGAGGATAAAAAGATCGTAGAGCACTTGCCTGCGCAAGGACAGGTTCCTAGTTCGAGTCTCGGTCCAGTATACAATTTTAATCTGCCAGGTAGTTTCACAGCACCGCACACTCCGCTGCAGAGTGAAAATTATTGCTTTTTTTTTTTTGGCAGTTTGTGCCGCCACAACTTTAGCGGGTGAAACATATGTTGGATCACTGCTGCACTTTTCGAAAACAACTTACTACATATGAAAATGTGGACTGTAAATAGCCAGTATCCAGCATGATTTTAGTAAACACAGACTCTAATAACAGTTCATACCAGTGAGTGTAACACTCTGATGAGACAAAGAATTATGGCCGCTGTCCACCACGAGACAATGCCTCCTGGTGACGTTGTGATCAAGTGATGTGGTAAGGAAACTATACCGGGAGTCCCAGAAATGTTGCGACAAACTTCGAGGTGTTGTACGGGGTGTCTTGAGGAACAAATCAAGGAATGGAACCCATGTCTGGAAGCGTCATCCAACAACGATACAGAGCTTCAAAGTTATAGGCGCTGGCGCCTGCAACTAGGCCAACCCTTCGGCAGCAAATGTGACTGTGGGGACGAACCGTAGGCGTACCATCTCGCAATGTTGTTTCTTATTCAGAGATAAAGGACAAAATGGACTTCGTTGCTGCTTAGAAAGGCTTTGTCCGTATGAATGCGATGCTCTGTTGCCCCGGTGCAACGGTTTCAGACACGGGTCTCCATCAGCAGTTTATTTTTCTCCTGGAACCCTTCAAAGTCTCCAATGTTTTCGGGATACGGGAGAAAAATAAACTGTGGGTGGAAATCCTGTGTCTGAAACCGTCGTCCACCTGGGCAACAGAGCATTGCATTCATAGGGACAAAGCCTTTCTACGCAGCAGCTAAGCTCCATCCGCTCCACTGGCGATCGTGGCAATCAGTCGCGGTCACTGAATAATAAACAACATTGCGAGATGTTCCGCCTATGATCCGTCAGCGTACATAGTCACGTTTGCTGCCGAAGGGGTGGCCTAGTGGTAGGCACCAGCTCTTACAACTACGACTCTCTGGACGAAGTTCCGGACATGGGTTCCCATCCTTGATTTGTTCCTCAAGACACCATGTACAACCTCTCGGAGCTTGTCGCAACATTTCTGGGTCAGCCTGTTTAAGTAGAGCAGAGACGGATGGGGGATAGTTCTATGGGAAAAGACGCTGACATATGCACCACACCACGCACGCAGACCGACATGCATCTGAGCTTCCATGGGACCTATGGCACTGTGGTAACCGAAGGCGCAAATGTCGGCTGTGGATTACACAAACATTATTGCGAATCACGGTTATCCCTTTATACTTGTTGTCTTTCCCGATCGCGATGATATCTTCCGTCGGTATAATTGTCATTGCCACAAGCCCAAAATCGTGTTGTGGTCTGAGGAGTACGATAGCGAACTCAAGTTGATGTCTTGTTCGATGGAACCACCGTCCAATAATTTACGCGAATTACGTGACACTTATTGGACACCTGGTGCCACGTACCTCTGGAAACCTACGTAGGACTTGTTGAAGCCATGCCATACACAGAATTGCTGCAGTATTACTTTCCAAAGGTGAACCAACGCGTTATTAAACAGGTATTTCGGCACACCAGTGTATGATGTTGTTGTGGTCTTCAGTCCTGACACTGGTTTGATGCAACTCTCCATGCTACTCTATCCTGTGCAAGCTTCTTCATCTCCCAGTACCTACTGCAACCTACATCCTTCTGAATCTGCTTAGCGTATTCATCTCTCGGCCTTCCTCTACGATTTTTACCCTCCACACTGCCCTCCAATACTAAACTGGTGGTCCCTTGATGCCTCAGAACATATCCTACCAACCGATCCCTTCTTCTACTCAAGTTGTGCCACAAACTCGTCTTCTCCCCAATTCTATTCAATACCTCCTCATTAGTTATGTGATCTACCCATCTAATCTTCAGCATTCTTCTGTAGCACCACATTTCTAAAGCTTCTATTCTCTTCTTGTCCAAACTATTTATCGTCCATGTTTCACTTCCATACATGGCTACACTCCATACAAATACTTTCAGAAACGACATCTAATCTCGATGTTAACAAATTTTTCTTCTTCAGAAACGCTTTCCTTGCCATTGCCAGTCTACATTTTATATACTCTCTACCGCGACCATCATCAGTTACTTTGCTCCCCAAGTAGCAAAACTCCTTTGTATTTTAAGTGTCTCACTTCCTGATCTAATTTCCTCAGCATCACCCGACTTAATTCGACTACATTCCATTATCCTCGTTTTGCTTTTGTTGATGTTCATCTTATATCCTTATTTCAAGGCACAGTCCATTCCGTTCAGCTACTCTTCCAAGTCCTTTGCTGTCTCTGACAGAATTACAAAGTCATCGGCGAATCTTAAAGTTTTTATTTCTTCTTCGTGGATTTTAATACCTACTCCGACTTTTTCTTTTGTTTCCTTTACTGCTTGCTCAATATGCAGATTGAATAACATGGGGGGGGGGGGGGGAGGCTATAACCCTGTCTCACTCCCTTCCCAACCACTGCTTCCCTTTCATGTCCCTCGGCTCTTATAACTGCCATCTGGGTTCTGTACAAATTGTTCGGAAATTTATTTGCTTAGGGAGCATATTTAAGTGATTAACGTTGCAAGTCCGTAGTTCAATGTAACCATGAGAAAAGCCATTGCTTATTTCAAATCTGGTACATAAATAACCGTTGTAGCCGCCAGCATGTTGAATGCAAGGATGCATAGTGCGTGCATTGTGTCGCACAGATACCCGATGTCAGTCTGTGGGATGGAGTTCCATGTCTGCTGTACTTGATCGATTAATATACGAGGGACGGTTAATGCTGGCTGTGAATGACGCTGGAGTTTTCGTCCGATGATGTCCGTACGTGCTCCACTGGAGACGGATATGGTGATCGAGTAGGCCTAGGCAACATATCGACACTCTGATGTCGGGTTACAACAGTCGTATGTGGACGAGCGCTATCCTGGTGGAAAACACCCCTTGGAGTGCTGTTTGTGAGTGGCAGCACAACAAATCGAATCACCTAGACTGACGTATAGATTTGAAGTCAGTGTGTGTGGAATAACCACGATTGTGATACTGCTGTCGTACGAAATCGCGCCCCAGACCATAACTCCAATGTATCCAGGTCGTAGACAGGTCTGTTGTAGAGGCTCATTTGGCCTACTTCTAACCGACACACGGACGTTGCTGGCACCGAAAGAGAACCGGCTTTCATCAGAAAGCATGATGGACCTCCACCCTACCCTCCAATGAGCTCTCGCTCGACATCACTGAACTCGCAAACGGCAGTGGTTTTGGGTCAGTGGAATGCACGTTACAGGGCATCTGGCTCGAAGATGTCCTTGAAGTAACCAATTTGTAATAGTACGTTGTGTCACTATGGCACCAACTGTTGCTGCACGCGCAGTTAAGATGCGCCACAGCCGTAAGCCAAACACGACCATCTTCCCTCTCGGCTGTGCCACGTGATCGTATCTTCCCGTGACCACCGCTGCCAGCAATCATATAAGTGGCAGCATTCCTGCCAAGTCTTTCTACAGCGTCGCGGAAGGAACATCTAACTTCTCGTAGCCCTACGACCTTGTTCAATCTCAGAGAGTTGTTGATAATGGTGTCTTCGTCTTCTTAAAAGCATTCTTGACTATTGTCAATTCATTATGTCGAGTGTAAAAGGTAACAAGCCCACGACCTCTACAGCACGTATTTAAAGCAAATCTGATCTGCATTCTCGTAGTGGCATTACTAGCACCGCTCTTATTGCCACTGGGGTGAAATCTGAATAGACGTCATCTTTCTGATGTAGAAACATGTCTACCAACTTTCGTTTATCTCGCACAACTCCTTCTTGGTGTTGGTATTTTTTCGATCAATGTTGGGTTGTTTGGGGAAGGAGACCAGACAGCGAGGTTATCGGTCTCATCGGATTAGGGAAGGATGGGGAAGGAAGTCGGCCGTGCCCTTTCAAAGGAACTATCCCGGCATTCGCCTGGAGCGATTTAGGGAAATCACGGAAAACCTAAATCAGGATGGCCGGACGCGCGATTGAACCGTAGTCCTCCCGAATGCGAGTCCAGTGTGCTAACCACTGCGCCACCTCGCTCGGTTCCGATCAATGTAAATGGAGGTAAGGGAGACAGATCATTATTTTCTCAGAAAATGCGATTGCGGCCCTACTCACGTGATCTTACGTACTCCTGAAGAAAGTGACGTTGGTAGGACTGTCATTTCTTCAGTTGCTGCAAAAATGATACTGAAAGCCAACACACTTGCTACACATTTCTGAATTTCAGGAATCTTGCATCAAACCTGACTCATCTTTGCCTCAGTCTCAGTGGCGGAAAGTAATTTCGACGCGACTAAAGATCCGTTGGTGCAATTAGTGGTCCTTATTGACTTTATGTAACAGTTCTGTAACACTGAATTTGCATTTTACGACTGGGTTATCAAAATAGTGATTATCTTTTAACACGAAGTCTCTATAATGTCATCATCGGTATCGCAAGATCGTTGAAAGCTATGCTGCACAACTCGAGAAGACAGAATACCCATAGGCAGCAGCTGCCGTAGCAATGCTTGTAACATACAAATTGTTGTGGCTGTGCCCTCCTGTAATTTTTGTGTTTTCTGGCTGGACGACGAGACGGTGGTATTATAGGTGGGTGGCCGTTTCCTCTCACTACAACACAAGATTCACACGTGGTTGACACACACTTTATAACAGGAACTAATTGAGTACTTAACCCCAATGAGGTCCAATCTGAAGTACTGTGGTTAACTGCAATCAAACATAGTATAGTAATTCTTGAATCTTGTCCGTGTCCATATCACAACTATGTACAATGACTTACGTCCCCTCACAGCTGGGCGATGACTATCACTGTGGAAGACTAGAGCACAGTGCGACGTATTGAGGTGCAATGTGAACTGAGTCCCGATGCGTCCTACTGAGGTACTGAGATTGAGAAGTTGAGACAGCTCGGTCGTCGGCGACGGCCTATATGCGCGCTATCCAGGGGGCGTTATCGGCACATAGCCTGGGAGGCGTGCCTTTGTCTTCTCTTGTCATAGGCGCGCTTAGTTCAACGCCTGTTATACAAGGTTTCCTAGTGCCGACCGGTGTGCTGGCGAAAGCGTATGTCTGTACACAAATAACAGCGTTTGATGTATTCTACTTACTACAATATGAACATTTCATTGCCTTAAATTATCAGTATTCTCCGTTTTTGAAATACTTGTAAAGAATATGAAGCACTGAGAAACCGTCTTTTCCTAGATTACTGTGCATGTCTACATCTACATCTACATGGTTACTCTGCAATTCACACTAAGTGCCTGGCAGAGGGTTCATCGAACCATTTTCGTACTACTTCTCTACCATTCCACTCTCGAATGGCGCGTGGGAAAAAGGAACACCCCAACTCGCGTATCATATCAGTGACATTCTCACCCCTATTGCGCGATAAAACGAAACGAGCTGCCCTTTTTTGCACTTTTTCGATGTCCTCCGTCAACCCTACCTGGCAAGGATCCCTAACCGCGCAGCAATTTTCAAGTAGATGACGGACAAGTGTAATGTAGGCTGTCTCTTTAGTGGGTTTGTCGCATCTTCTAAGTGTTCTGCCAACAAAGCGCAGTCTTTGTTTCGCCTTCCCCACAATATTATCTATGTGGTCTTTCCAATTTATGATTCTCGTAACTGTAATCCCTAGGTATTTAGTCGAATTGACAGCCCTTAGATTTGTGCGATTTATCGTATACCCTAAATTTATCGCATTTCTTTTAGTACCCATGTGGATGACCTCGGACTTTTCTTTGTTTAGTGCCAATTACCACTTTTCGCACCATACAGAAATTCTCTCTAGATCATTTTGTAATTGGAATTGATGGTCTGATGATTTTACTAGACGGTAAATTACAGCGTCATCTGTAAACAATCTAAGGGGGCTGCTCAGATTATCACCTAGATCATTTATGTAAATCAGGAACTGCAGAGGGCCTATGACGCTACCTTGCGGAACGCCAGATATCACTTCCGTTCTACCCGATGATTTACCGTCTATCACTTCGAACTGTGATCTAATCACGAATCCAGACACACAACTGAGACGATACTCCATATCCACGTAATTTGATTAATAATCGCTTGTAAGGAACGGTATCAGAAGCCTTCTGGAAATCTAGGAATATCGAACCGATCTGAGATCCCATATCGACAGCACTCATTACTTCATGGGAATAAAGAGATAGCTGTATTGCACAAGAACGATATTTTCTGAATCTGTATTGGTTATGTATCAATAAGTCATTTTCTTCAAGGTGATTCATAATGTTCGAGTACAGTATCTGCTCCAAAATCCTACTGCAAATTGAGGTCAGTGATATGGGTCTGTAATTCAATGGGTCACTCATATTTCCTTTCTTGAATATTGTTGTCGTAAAAGCTGCTGTACTGATACCGATCATCACTGGAAGAGGAGAATCACAATATACTGTGTAAAATTTGGGCGCTGTTTGTGCTGAATGGACATGTTCATGTGATTTATCTACCTAGGAAAGGAGTTCGAAATTCTCATTTCATTTTTGTTTCCAGAATCGAGTTTGTAATCCTAGTATCTACTTTAAAAGCTGAAGCAAAAAAAATTAAATTGTAAGTTAAAGCTCGTGTGAGAATAAAGTGGTTTACCTTACTATGAATAGCCTGTTGTTTTCATAAAGTTTCTGCAGAGAACCTCCTCATTTCTTACCTACACTGCGCAACACAATTAAGGAATCTTTTTTTTTTTTTTTTGAAATCTCCTGTCACGACGCATAAATTTGAAATTTGGCTCAAAGGTGTCTAAGACCTTCCTCTGTAATGGTGCAAAAGCATGGTGCCCTGCAACATCACTCTCGAGTTAGGCAACGCTTCGAAGAGCAATGGTCTAAAAGTGCGAAACAAAGGCCAGAGCTGAGAGTTTCACGTGTGGTGTATGAAGGGTTAATGACGTCACGTTGGTACCAAATTTCACCACAATTCTGCCCAGCGCCACCGTGGACGCATCACACGATGGAAAGGCCGTGACACCCCCTCTTACACAAACTTCAGCCCTTCTTTTGACGCCTCGGCGTTGGTGGTCAGAACCGTGCCTCCCAACGTTGAAATCATGCGATTTTCGTATTGATGGTCGAGGAAAACTGTCACTCGGAATCGGCACGACAGGGCCTTAGGGGTGGTTTAGAACGAATCAGTGAAAACATCGCCACCCTTGGGGCGTTGATCCCCAAACACTTCACAGTGGAAAACGACAGTTGGCAGTGCATTGAGCAACAGGGCGACGTTCTTGAGATGCTTTGAGCCGACCGGCGTGGCCGAGCGGTTCTAGGCGCTTCAGTCTGGAGCCGCGCGACCGCTACGGTCGCAGGTTCGAATCCTGCATCGGCCATGGGTGCGTGTGATGGGCTTAGGTTAGTTAGGTTTAAGTAGTTCTAAGTTCTGTGGGACTTATGACCTCAGTTGTTAAGTCCCATAGTGCTCAGAGCCATTTTGAGAAGCTTTGACACTGCTGATATCCCTTGAAGATTCAATCGTTCTCTAAGGACAGTAAGGGCCATCGACCCCTCTGAAAGTGATCTTATCCCTTTGGGCTGTAGTGCAACCATAGTTTTTGATCTGGTGTACAGACTGGAACCACTAGGAACCGTTCTAAGCCATTCGACCAAAACTGAACACGTTAAGAAGCGGCAAAGGGTGCCTATGCTTCTACAGTCCTCTTGTTTCGAGCCATCGTGTGGTACTGAGACATTGGCACACGAGCGTAAATAGAACGATAAGGAGTCGGTATAAGAGCCCCCAGTTCGACAGCACCCTCGGTGCCACCTGCCTGTCTTTGTTGAGCACTACAAAAATGTACCTCGACGGGGAAAACCCATGACGAGAGACCTAGGATGCTGTAGGCTGGCGACTTTACCACTCTTGCAGCTGCTAGTAGGCATCTGGAACCAGAGGACTGTCGAAGAGGTTGCTTCTCTGTTAGCACATTTAAAGTCCGTCACAGTTTTTCTCTATTCAGGTACATTCTTTTAGTACTCGTAAAAGGCAGGCAGGTGGCACCAAGAGTATTTTCCAGCTCCGGGCAGGGGCAGGGGTGTCTAAAAGAAAATCTTTGCAGTTTTATTTACACATTTGCCATTACCGCACTCCTTCGTGATCGTGCCACACGACATCGCAGAAACAGGACGTCTGGAAAAGAATCAGCATCCTATGCTGCCTCCTGCCGCGTTTAAATTTCAATGAATGGTTTTGAATGGTCCATCGTGATTCCACACGGTACACCAGAGCAAATATTGGGGTTGCATTTCACTCCAGATGTGTGCGGTAACGTTCAGTGGGGTTGCTGTCCCCGATGCCCTTAGAGAAGGGTTGAGCGGTCGTTGGGTGACAGCAGTCTCAAAGGTTGACAAGAACGCCGCCCCCTTGCTCAACACACTGGGAACCGCGAAATGTGTGGGTACCAACGTCCCAAGGAAAGCGGTGGTTTCACTGACGCCCTGCATGCGACCTTCTAAGCCGCTTCGTGTCGATTCTGAGCGGCAGGGTCTCTGCAATGTTTACCTCGGCCACCCGTAAGAAAACTGCGTGATTTCAACGCCGGGCGGCGCAGTTCTGACCTCCATCACAGAGGCGTCAAAAGAAGGAGTGAATTGCGGGTAAGACGGAATGTGACGACCTAGTCAGCGTGTGACGCGTACACAGCGACATTGGGCAGAATTGTGATGAAATTTGGTTGCAATGTGATATTATTAACCCACCGTACACCTCACATGAACTTCTCAGCTCTAGCCTTTTTCCCGCATATGTAGACGCCTTACTGTTTGCAGCGACGCCGTGCCCGACGGTGACGTTTCAGGGCCGCCACGTTTTTGAATCATTACAGAGGGATGTTGTAGACACCTTTCAACCAAGTTGCATACTTCTGCGTCGCAATGGGGGGCAATTATGGAGTTTCGAAAAAGTGATCCTTTAATTGTGGCCGGCCGGTGTGGCCGAGCGGTTCTAAGCGCTTCAGTCTGGAACCGCGTGACCGCTACGGTCGCAGGTTCGAATCCTGCCTCGGGCATGGATGTGTGTGATGTCCTTAGGTTAGTTAGGTTTAAGTAGTTCTAAGTTCTAGGGGACTGATGACCTCAGATGTTAAGTCCCATAGTGCTCAGAGCCATTTGAACCTTTAATTGTGTTACACAGTTTACGAATCCATTTTAGAGCATACTTGTTAAATCCATACAAAAAAATTTTTTGAAGACGATTGCCAACAGCTGTTAGGCATTTAATAAAATGCATGAAACACAGCTGTCTATGCGTCATTTATCATTAGTACCAATACACTCATCAAAAAAAGCTTTGCATCACCCCGGTTCCCATAACTCCTGAAGATAGACGTTGACTGTGGATATTGTGTCACAGACACGGTCTCTTTGACTGTTCAGAGATGTCACTAAACCCGCCAAAAGATGTAAACAACCATGCATGAGCAGCGCCTATTAGACGATCAGTTCTAGTTATTCCACCAGGAAGGAGGTACACGGCTCTCGTGTTGTCTGTAGTTCAACCATGCCTAGACGGTCAATACCGCGTTTCGATCGCGTCCGCTTTGTTGTTTTGTGCCAGGAAGGGCTCTCAACAAGGCAAGTGACCAGACTTCTCGGAGGGAACCAAAGCGATGTTTTTCGGACATGGAGGAGGTACAGAGACACAGGAACTGTCGATAACATGCCTCGCTCAGGCCGCCCAAGGACTACTACTGCTGTGGATGACAGCTACCTACGGATTTTGGCTCGAGGGAACCCTAACAGCAACGCCACCATGTTGAATAATGCTTTTCGTGTAGCCACAAGAGGTCGTATTACGATGCAAACTGTGCGCAATAAGCTGCATGATGCGCAACTTCACTCCCGGCGTCCATGGCGAGGTCCATCTTTGCTACCACGACACCATGCAGCGCGGTACAAATGGGCTCAACAACATGCCGAATGGACTGCTCAGGATCGGCATCACGTTCTCTTCGCCGATGAGTGTCGCATATTCCTTCAACCACACAATCGTCAGAGACGTGTTTGGGGACATCCCGGTCACGCTGAAGGCCTTCAACACACTTTCAAGCGAGTGCACCAAGGTGGAGGT
Organism: Schistocerca nitens; assembly: GCF_023898315.1. NCBI lineage: Eukaryota > Metazoa > Arthropoda > Insecta > Orthoptera > Acrididae > Schistocerca > Schistocerca nitens. The sequence goes on from NC_064620.1 coordinate 450,663,758, forward strand.
TCCCTGCTGTTTAGAGGTGGCGTTATGTGGGGCCGACGTACCCCGCTGTTGATAATGGAAGGCGTACGATACATGAATGCCATCCTCCGGCCGATAGTGCAACCACATCGGCAGCATATTGGCGAGGCATTCGTCTTCACGGACAATTCGCGCCCGCTTCGTGCACATCTTGTGAATGACTTCCTTCAGGATAACGACATCGCTCGATTAGAGTGGCCAGCATGTTCGATGAGGTTCATGTCTGGAGAACATGTTCTCCAGACGTGAACCCTATCGAACATGCCTGAGATAGATTGAAAAGGGCTGTTTATGGACGACGCGACCCACCAACCACTCTCAGGCATCTAAGCTGAATCGCAATTGAGGAGCGGGACAATCTGGACCAACAGTGCCTTGATGAACTTGTGGACAGTACGCCAAGACGAATACAGGAATGCATCAATGTACGAGGACGTGCTACTGGGTATTGAAGGTACCGGTGTGTACAGCAATCTGGACCACCACCTCTGAAGGTCTCGCTGTATGGTGGTACAATATGCAATGTGTGGTTTTCATGAGCAATAAAAAGGACGGAAATGATGTTTATGTTGATCTCTACTCAAATTCTCTGTACAGGTTCCAGAACTCTCGGAACCGAGGTCATGCAAAACTTTTTTTGATGTGTGTGTATTATTTACGTGTCATGCCACGTCATACCAATATTGGTAATTTTGTTTATGCAGCCCCATCAGGAGTACTCTACATTATAAGAACAAACAGCTGTCCTTACTCGAAACGAAAGCACAGTTACAACTTGCATCTGATTCACCAACTCTTGAGTTCGGAAACCTCTTCGTACTTTTCATGATAAGCAGTTCCGATGGAGCAGCATTAACAACATTGTCATTTTGGTATGACATGACATGATACGTGAATAAAACATGATATTTTATACTGTTATGATGGTTATTAGTAAAATACCTACTGACAGTTGCGTGTCATGCATATTATAAAATATGTCCATACTATTTGTACCTGAAATGTGTATCTGGATCGTCGTATAGCGGACGGAATATTTTATTTATTTATATATTTATCCTGATCTGATATTAGAGGACTGAATAACATCTCCAGCTTCAGATGACGGTTAGTAACGTATCTACTAAAGCAACTACAAGGATTACCTGTCCCTGTACACACTCGTTACCCTCGCACATCGGATCTCTCATACAGGATTAGGGTTTCACATATACAATACGGTTTTTACATCATATTTACCTCAGAAATAACAATTTCAGTGTGAAAAATAATATTAACATGATCTGAGTTCCCACAGCGACAGTGTGAGTAAAATAAAAATACTGACCAAGAACTAATAAATACTGGCAATACTTGTACTACACTATGAGTGGTAACAGAAACAATAATAATAAAGACAATAGTAAGACAAAAATAACAATAATGATAGTGGCAGATATAAAAAGAATTAATAGGTGTACCAGATGTTTTCTGATAGGGCGAGTTCTGAGGAAAGGAAATTTAAAGAGAATGCACCAGCTAAGAATAATGGGAAATGAGGAAGATCTGGTTGGAAAGAAGGATGTGCGAGGAGAACGAGTGTGTACAGTGACAGTGGTGATCCTTTTAGTTGCTTTAGTACATACGTTACTGTCATCTGAAGCTGGAAATGTTATTCAGTCCTCTAATATAATGTAAGGGGTTTATTCAAAGTCGAGTTCATGCTACTGAGGAAGAATTCTAGAAAGTGGCTGAACGATGGAGTGAGACAGAAAGGATTTTGCCCTAATGGGAATGGGTGTTTCTGCCATGTTGTTGCTAAGATCAAAGTGTAGTATCTGTTCTTATCAGCTTAATATCTGATTAACTCATTTTTGGCTCATGACGGAGTGCTAGGGGCTTGCTCCATCTCTGTCGCGGGTTGGCCCGACATTAAAGGCAAGAGCACTAACGTCGTGAAGAGTTATGAGCGACGGTGTACGTTGATAAAATAGTAGAGAAGGCAAAGGATATGGAAATCTTAGCACTTGTCTGCATGTAGTAAGGGTTGCTGTGCATTTGGTTGTGAAATATGATGAAAGAGTCAAACATCACAGATAACATAGGCATTCATAACTAGTTCTAGGTTATATGAGCTTTCCTAAGAAAGACCTTGGAGGATAATACCGGTGTAATCAATAACTGAACATGTAAGTGTTTGTGTAAGTTTCTTTTTCAGGTCAATATTTTCATTTATTTATTGAATTTTTTTTAATATGAAATGGAGAGATGTTGATACCTCCTTGCACATTGCAATTACGTGCTAGGTCCAATTTAGATTTTCATCTGTTGCTAAACCTAGACTGTTCGCTGAAGGAGAGATGTCGATATTCGTTACATTTAGGGTTAAATATGGCAGGGATTCCCCTTATTTCGGGCCAATGAGCCTAGAATGACCAACCAGTACTGCTTGGGTACTGCTTTAACCCGTAGGGTTTTGATAGTGCACGCAGGAAGGTATTAAGATTCTCGATAGCTGTCTTCAGGTTTACATGTTTTGCTTTTTGATATAACCGGTGGTCTCAGCGTACATGTAGTATTTGCTGTAAGACAAAACTGATGGCACATCACTGACGTACAATGAACGCCAAAGCTTGGGGGATGCCTGATCCAGCTGCCTCCATCGTGACTTTATGGTGCCGCACGTGACGCAATGCTGTCGAGACGTCAGGTGTGAGCAAACCCATTGCACTGCACCTGGTGAGAACTCCAGACTGCTAAGTTTGGCAAGTGAAATGTCGAAGTCGGCAGTGTAAAAGGCATTGCTGAAGTCTAAGAAGCGTATGGTAGTTGCGTCTTGTGCATCCATGGCAAACTGCGAGCCATCTGTAACATTTATTAAGGAGGTATTGTGCTGTGATGTTTACGGAAACCTGATTGTTATTCTCCGAGCGCTATTCGGAAAATAAGGTCCGATCGCTCGCGAAATGGAAAACACAGCGAAAATCCGACGAGGCTTTGCATAGATGTGGTGCACAGTGTCCCTACTACGCCAGTCGATCGCGCCACGTCTCTCTTTTCCGTTCGGAGCGCACAGTGATGCCTAGTAAACGGTGTTTCCCGCCAAGTACACTCCTGGAAATGGAAAAAAGAACACATTGACACCGGTGTGTCAGACCCACCATACTTGCTCCGGACACTGCGAGAGGGCTGTACAAGCAATGATCACACGCACGGCACAGCGGACACACCAGGAACCGCGGTGTTGGCCGTCGAATGGCGCTAGCTGCGCAGCATTTGTGCACCGCCGCCGTCAGTGTCAGCCAGTTTGCCGTGGCATACGGAGCTCCATCGCAGTCTTTAACACTGGTAGCATGCCGCGACAGCGTGGACGTGAACCGTATGTGCAGTTGACGGACTTTGAGCGAGGGCGTATAGTGAGCATGCGGGAGGCCGGGTGGACGTACCGCCGAATTGCTCAACACGTGGGGCGTGAGGTCTCCACAGTACATCGATGTTGTCGCCAGTGGTCGGCGGAAGTGCACGTGCCCGTCGACCTGGGACCGGACCGCAGCGACGCACGGATGCACGCCAAGACCGTAGGATCCTACGCAGTGCCGTAGGGGACCGCACCGCCACTTCCCAGCAAATTAGGGACACTGTTGCTCCTGAGGTATCGGCGAGGACCATTCGCAACCGTCTCCATGAAGCTGGGCTACGGTCCCGCACACCGTTAGGCCGTCTTCCGCTCACGCCCCAACATCGTGCAGCCCGCCTCCAGTGGTGTCGCGACAGGCGTGAATGGAGGGACGAATGGAGACGTGTCGTCTTCAGCGATGAGAGTCGCTTCTGCCTTGGTGCCAATGATGGTCGTATGCGTGTTTGGCGCCGTGCAGGTGAGCGCCACAATCGGGACTGCATACGACCGAGGCACACAGGGCCAACACCCGGCATCATGGTGTGGGGAGCGATCTCCTACACTGGCCGTACACCACTGGTGATCGTCGAGGGGACACTGAATAGTGCACGGTACATCCAAACCGTCATCGAACCCATCGTTCTACCATTCCTAGACCGGCAAGGGAACTTGCTGTTCCAACAGGACAATGCACGTCCGCATGTATCCCGTGCCACCCAACGTGCTCTATAAGGTGTAAGTCAACTACCCTGGCCAGCAAGATCTCCGGATCTGTCCCCCATTGAGCATGTTTGGGACTGGATGAAGCGTCGTCTCACGCGGTCTGCACGTCCAGCACGAACGCTGGTCCAACTGAGGCGCCAGGTGGAAATGGCATGGCAAGCCGTTCCACAGGACTACATCCAGCATCTCTACGATCGTCTCCATGGGAGAATAGCAGCCTGCATTGCTGCGAAAGGTGGATATACACTGTACTAGTGCCGACATTGTGCATGCTCTGTTGCCTATGTCTATGTGCCTGTGGTTCTGTCAGTGTGATCATGTGATGTATCTGACCCCAGGAACGTGTCAATAAAGTTTCCCCTTCCTGGGACAATGAATTCACGGTGTTCTTATTTCAATTTCCAGGAGTGTATGAGTGCCTATGAGAGATTTCGCCAGCTTTCATGCAGCCCACACAACGTGTCTCTCATGCATCTGCACTACTGGCCATTAAAATTGCTACACCAAGAAGAAATGCAGATGATAAACGGGTATTCATTGGATAAATATATTATACTAGAACTGACATGTGATTACATTTTCACACAATTTGGGTGCATAGATCCTCAGAAATCATTACCCAGAACAATCATCTCTGCCCATATTAACGGCCTTGATACGCCTGGGCATTGACTCAAACAGAGCTTGGATGGCGTGTACAGGTACAGCTGCCCATGGAGCTTCAATACGATACCACAGTTCATCAAGAGTAATGACTGGCGTATTGTACTGAGCCAGTTGCTCGGCCACCATTGACCAGACGTTTTCAGTTGGTGAGAGATCTAGAGAATGTGCTGGCCACGGCAGCAGTCGAACATTTTCTGTATCTAGAAAGGCTTGTACAGGACCTGCAACATGCGGTCGTGCATTATCCTGCTGAAATGTAGCGTTTCGCAGGGATCGAATGAAGGGCAGAGCCACGGATCGTAACACATCTGAAATGTAACCTCCACTGTTCAAAGTGCCGTCAATGCGAACAAGAGGTGACGGCACCCCACACCATCGCGCCGGGTGATACGCCAGTATGGCGATGACGAATACACGCTTCCAATGTGCGTTCACCGCGATGTCGCCAAACACGGATGCGACCGTCATGATGCTGCACACAGAACCTGGATTCATCCGAAAAGATGACGTTTTGACATTCCTGCAGCCAGGTTCGCCATTGAGTACACCATCGCAGGCGCTTCTGTATATGATGCAGCGTCAAGGGTAACCGCAGCCACGGTCTCCGAGCTGATAGTACATACTGCTGCAAACGTCGTCGAACTGTTCGTGCACATGGTTGTTGTCTTGCAAACCTCGCCATCTGTTGACTCAGGGATCGAGACGTGGCTGCACGATCCGTTACAGCCATGTGGATAAGATGCCTGCCATCTCGACTGCTAGTGATATGAGGCCGTTGGGATCCAGCACGGCGTTCCGTATTACGCTCCTGAACCCACCGATTCCATATTCTGCTAACAGTCATTGGATCTCGACCAACGCGAGCAGCAATGTCGCGATACGATAAACCGCAATCGCGATAGGCTACAATCCGACCTTTATCAAAGTCGGAAACGTGATGGTACGCATTTTTCCTCCTTACACGAGGCATCACAACAACGTTTCACCAGGCAACGCCGGTCAACTGCTGTTTGTGTCTGAGAAATCGGTGGGAAACTTTCCTCGTGTCCGCACGTTGTAGGTGTCGCCACCGGCGCCAACCTTGTGTGAATGCTCTGAGAAGCTAATCATTTGCATATCGCAGCATCTTCTTCCTGTCGGTTAAATTTCGCGTCTGTAGCACGATATCTTAGTAGAGTAGCAATTTTAATGGCCAGTAGTGTACTTCCTCGTGAAAGTTCTCGGCCGCACACTGCAGGGGGAATGAGGACGTTCCTGCAGCTTTTTCGACAGGAAGTGTTTGACCACCCACCATACAGCCCGAACCTGGTTCCCTCTGATTTTCATTGCTTTGTTCACATGAACCGCTAGCTCTGAGTACAGCATCTCGACACAGACGACGGGTTGCAGACCAGCGTAAAGAATTGGAGGAACAAACCGACGAATGCCTTCTATGACGAGGGTATCGGAAAGTTGATACAATGCTACGACAAATGACGAAATAGGAGCGGCGACTATCTAGGGAACTAGCTGGAGGGTATAGCTAACTGCTGTTTGCATTTCGCAACCGTTCGGATCTTACTCTCTGAATAGCCCTCGTAGTATTGGTTGCAACACTGTCAGTAGAACGAAGATGACCACCTAAACTGTCAGGAAGTTCCGTATAAAAGTGTGTTGTAAGTTTTGTGGGAATCATCAAAATAGGGGTGTTGTAACAAACTGGGTTTGGGCAAGTCATAGTACCGTCGCTTCGAACTGCAGCCGCGCCATCGACAAGCGACGTACTTGTGCTGCCTGTCAACGCGCAGTCGCCACGGCGTTGTTTGGTCGACACGAGCGTTTCGACCCCGAATTTTCTGTTGCAGTGGTGCCAACCTCGGGACCTGCAGCCACCTGAGGATCGGGGTGCCGGCGTATCGAACGGAGGATGGGGGATGCGGCGCCCGCGCAGCGCGCACGCGCGAGGCGGGCGGCCGTCGATACGGAGGCGGCGCGCGCCGTCGACGTCTGCGCCGTGGGCGCCCGGCGCCGGCGCAGCCACGGCGCGCTCTTCTCCTCCGCGCCACCCCGCCTGCCGCTGGCCAAGACGCGCTCGCTGGGTGCGCTGCACTCGCCCCCCGTTTGCGCTGGCAGCCCTGCCGATGCCGGGGGTGGAGGGGGGCGTGACTCAGTGCAGTGCACCGATAGCGAGCCGGCCGGCCGACCGGGGCCCAAGGCGTCCATATTCGACACAGTCAGGCAGCGCTTGCTCGACGCGGAGCTCGTGTGGCCGCCGCCGCGGGGTGTGTCCGACGATGACGCCGCCGCGGCGGTCAATACCGCGCTGCTGCAGAACGCGCAGAGAGATCTGATCATCGAGAACACTTTCCTCGCGCTACAGGGTAAGTACGGTGTCCGCTACTCGCGCGGGAGCGGCAGCCCTTCGCCGTCCGAGGGTGACAGCGGGGACGACGACGATGACAGCGACGAGTCGCTGAGCTCCGGATCGGACGAGGCTGACGGCGACTTCAGGTCGATCTTCCTGCGGCCGCTGTCCAGCCTATTTAGGCGCATCTATACCGGCCCTTCGTCCGCGATGGGCAACCTCCAGGCGTCCGAGGGCAAAAAGGGCGGCACGGGTGGCAAGAGCCCGGCCAAGAACAAGAAGGACAAGGGGCTGACGGGAGGGCGCAAATCTCCCGGCCAAGCCAAGTCGGCGAAAGCTGCAGCCGCCGCCGCCGCCGCCGCAGCCACTGCTCACCCCCAGCAGCAGCGCCGCCAGACCGCCGACAGTGCAGCCGCGCCGCCGACAGATGGCTCCGCCGTCGCGGTCACCTGTTTCGAGCGCGTGGAGGACGCCGGCAGTCGCACGCGGCAAGCGGTCGCCGGGGCTTCCGACGAGAAGTCAGACGCTGCAGGTACGTCAACGAGTTACCGGCCTGCGCGTCTTGTCACAGCTCGATCGCCAGTAGTTGTCACTATAAGCAATGTCCGTGTCGTGAGATACTCCCCCTCAGTTCTCTATATCGTGCTTGTGTGACAAAAGGACCTATTCCCGCGCTATTGTCGAAATTTGTTTGTGACCCTAATAATCGAAGACAGCTCAAGAAGGACAGTGGCTGGTTTCGGAACCGTTAACAGGATAGTGCAGGTAAAGTTCTCATTTCTACCACCTTCAGTGAATATCCTATAATCGCTTGCTAGGATAGATACATTATGAGGATTCAGGTCCGCATGTTCATTCTTATGCCCAAACATGTTTCACCACATTTGAACGATCATCAGTCGTATCTCTTTCACAAGCTGTGACATCGTCGCGAAAAAACACAGTGACCCGTATGTGTCATAAGTTCCTTTAATTTACGTCTATGGTCACAATCTTTTTTGTTTAACAGATTACCGGTTTCGGTCTTTAATGACCATCATCAGATCTGTTTCATAAATTAGATCTGTTTCATACATTAGGACTTTGTTTTTATGAAACAGATCTGATGATGGTCATTAAAGACCGAAACCGGTAATCTGTTAAACAAAAAAGATTGTGACCATAGACGTAAATTAAAGAAACTTAGTCGTTTCTCTTATTCAGATATGTGTAGTGTAAACACAGTTTAAGTAATAATTGTTTGGAACGAAAATAAGGCCTAACATCTATTGTGACATGCACCTTATGGTAGAAGCTCACTTTTTGCCCATGTACATAATTACGGACATATATTTCTGCCTTGAACCAACACTATCTTCTTTAACACCCGTGTGTGTTTCGGAAACGTTTCATCATTACCGCTTGTTCGTTGTATTTTATTAATATCACATATTTGTTTCTGTGTGGCTGTCTGTCATTCGCAGTGCAGCCGATATTTTGATCTAATTTGTCATTGTTGTTTGCACGTTTTAGTGCTCCTATGCAAACTGTACTTTCTAACATGCACTGTGTCAGTGTTTACAAGATCTTTGCCTGACGAATCTCCCATAAACGGTGATACAGAGCGTGTTAGAAAATGCAGTTTTCAAATAAACAGTGACAAAACTAGAGCAACAATCAGGTGTACTACAAACGACATACATATATTGATAGAATACGATGAATCCCCTGAAAATGGTGAAACTTCACCAAAACCTACACAGACGTTTAAGAACAAATTATTTACCCAAGAAAAATCTTCAGAATAACATAAGTCTGTTGTAATTTTCATATTTCGGAATGTCAGGTTCTGTTGTGTTATTATGCAGCCTGTCATCTGCCACGAAATGACTTATAGTGGATTCAAATGGCTCTAAGCACTGTGGGGCTTAACATCTGAGGTCATCAGTCCCCTAGACTTAGAACTACTTAAACCTCACTAACCTAAGGACAGCACGCACATCCATGCCCGAGGCAGGATTCGAACCTGCGACCGTAGCGGTCGCCCGGTTCCAGACTGAAGCGCCTAGAACCGCTCGGCCACACCGGCCGGCACTTATCGTTGAGCCATTTGTACCATTTGAACTTATCGTTGAACTGGATGGCTTGTTAACAAATCACATTTCTTATAAACGTAGTTTTGTTGCACATGTTATTTCACGGCCCTGTTTTGCCATTACTTGTGTTAGCGATACTTTTCTGTTACCTGTCCTCACCTGCCACATTCATATGTCGTAGGAACAGACACAGGAAACCTGTAAACTTTATTGATCAGTCACATTTTTTCCTCAAAATGCGAAAATATTTTGTTGACGTCGAATTACATAGGAAGAAACGATCATCATAATAAAGTAAGGGAAGTCAGAACTCCCACGGAAAGATACATGTGTAGATTTTTTTCCGCGCGATGTTCGAGATTGGAAAGATAGAGAATTATTGTGAAGGTGGTTCAATGAACCCTCTGCCAGGCACTTCAGTGTGATTTGCAGAATATCCATGTAGATGCAGACCGTTTATTAGGGTTCCCTTCCTCAGTCTGTTTACCCTTACAGGATCGCTTTCTTGTCCGTCTGTCTGTCCGACTGTTAAGAAACCCCTCTTCTACGGACGTGTTAGGCGGTGTAGAAAATTGAAGCTTCTAAGTCAGTGCAGCCAAAAGATAAAACCATTTAGGTCACATGTTTTACATTCACAAACTCATTCATCAAAACCCATTGGGTACTTCCCGTTGGCCTAGAATCATGAAATTTTGCGACATCTTGATAGTATCAATGTCGACAGGCAAAAATGCTCGGGATTCTCGATTCCCGGAATGGGTGGACTGTCTACATACATAATTACGTCTGTACGGACCCCTTTGTGCGCTCATCGTACTCGCATCTGGACATTTATTTTTATTTTCATTTGACCTCCTTAACATAGTGGTGTTGAGAATGAGATGTCGGCATTTATCTATAGTACCTAAAAATTTCTACGAGATTTGGTGCTGTCGAAAACACGGTGTCATTTCTTGACGATCAAAGTCTATGTCTAAACTCTAAATGCATCATATTGCTAAGCATCGTTAAGTTAAACCAATACTATCTCAGGTCGCACCTGGGAGCTGGCTCCTATGATCCGATGGCCAATGTGCTTATTTATCTGATTTTTGACAGCACCTCCAATCAAGCAAACTTTAACCACAGCAACAGATAACTCAATCAGAAGATATCAAACAAAACGTGTACTACAATTATGTGAAACTAGGCTTTGCACGCGAATTTCACTGACATCTTCAGCCGGAAATGACGTGTAAAGTGACCGAAACGTAATTTCAAGACGATTGTGAAACTCAGCTGATGACCTGAGAATGATCAGCAAAATCTGACTGTCATCGGAAGATACAGCTGCTGTTCCGAAACTGGTGGTGCGTCTGTTTTGAATAAACAGAGTAATTAACAGGAATTTGTTGCTGATTTACTCTTGGTGGGAAAAAAAAATCGCCGTTAGCAAAAAGACACTTCAGCATTCTGCGAAGAGTGCCTTAATGTTCCAATTAGTTAACAGCTAACCTTTAACTCTTAAGTAATTGCCAGTTAGTGATGCATGAGGAACAGGAAAACTGCTCTCCATCTTTCGAAACAGTATTTATTATCCGCCAGTTCTTATTTTTGGCGATTGCCTGTTTCGGTTTATTTAACAAACTGTCTTCAAGAGCTCGTCAGACGTAGGCCTACTTAATAATTTTGTGTGTCGTACCATACGATATATCGTTTGTAATTAGACCCTTTACAATATTTGTGGGAGATTACGTTAAATAAACAGGAATCCATTCCAGTGGATAGAAATAATGATCACGCTGTTTTCCCAGACACAGTGATTCACCCTCACCTCACACTGAACCCAGGAAGTATCTTACTTCAACAGTATATTTATATCAGGTGTGTAACCATTACAGGTTTAATGCCTATTCTTCGGTATCTTATATACGAGGGCTATACAGGGAGTAAAGTATGGTCGCGAAATGGAAAACTCAACAAAGTTCAAAAATGTTTTATTAGCAACAATTAGTTACACCTTCAAGCTACTTTTCTACATAGTCACCGTTCTCAGTTAGACATCTGTGGTAGCGTTGTACCAACTTTCCAATATCATCATCATCATCATCATCATAGAAGGCACCCATCTGTGCTCTCTGCCAAATTCTCTGCTCCGATCTGCAGCTTTTTGTCTATGCCATAATGTTGTCTTCATTATGGTGGATGTCCAAACACCACCGAAAACGCTGCAAGAGTGTTCTCATTGCCTCTACAGTGTACGGCCGAGAATTATCATGAAGAAGGAAATGAGTGACAGTCACGTTGTGTGGGCTGCATGAAGTCAGGCGAAATCTGTCACAGGCATTCATACACTCCTGGAAATGGAAAAAAGAACACATTGACACCGGTGTGTCAGACCCACCATACTTGCTCCGGACACTGCGAGAGGGCTGTACAAGCAATGATCACACGCACGGCACAGCGGACACACCAGGAACCGCGGTGTTGGCCGTCGAATGGCGCTAGCTGCGCAGCATTTGTGCACCGCCGCCGTCAGTGTCAGCCAGTTTGCCGTGGCATACGGAGCTCCATCGCAGTCTTTAACACTGGTAGCACGCCGCGACAGCGTGGACGTGAACCGTATGTGCAGTTGACGGACTTTGAGCGAGGGCGTATAGTGGGCATGCGGGAGGCCGGGTGGACGTACCGCCGAATTGCTCAACACGTGGGGCGTGAGGTCTCCACAGTACATCGATGTTGTCGCCAGTGGTCGGCAGAAGGTGCACGTGCCCGTCGACCTGGGACCGGACCGCAGCGACGCACGGATGCACGCCAAGACCGTAGGATCCTACGCAGTGCCGTAGGGGACCGCACCGCCACTTCCCAGCAAATTAGGGACACTGTTGCTCCTGGGGTATCGGCGAGGACCATTCTCAACCGTCTCCATGAAGCTGGGCTACGGTCCCGCACACCGTTAGACCGTCTTCCGCTCACGCCCCAACATCGTGCAGCCCGCCTCCAGTGGTGTCGCGACAGGCGTGAATGGAGGGACGAATGGAGACGTGTCGTCTTCAGCGACGAGAGTCGCTTCTGCCTTGGTGCCAATAATGGTCATATGCGTGTTTGGCGCCGTGCAGGTGAGCGCCACAATCAGGACTGCATACGACCGAGGCACACAGGGCCAACACCCGGCATCATGGTGTGGGGAGCGATCTCCTACACTGGCCGTACACCACTGGTGATCGTCGAGGAGACACTGAATAGTGCACGGTACATCCAAACCGTCATCGAACCCATCGTTCTACCATTCCTAGACCGGCAAGGGAACTTGCTGTTCCAACAGGACAATGCACGTCCGCATGTATCCCGTGCCACCCAACGTGCTCTAGAAGGTGTAAGTCAACTACCCTGGCCAGCAAGATCTCCGGATCTGTCCCCCATTGAGCATGTTTGGGACTGGATGAAGCGTCGTCTCACGTGGTCTGCACGTCCAGCACGAACGCTGGTCCAACTGAGGCGCCAGGTGGAAATGGCATGGCAAGCCGTTCCACAGGACTACATCCAGCATCTCTACGATCGTCTCCATGGGAGAATAGCAGCCTGCATTGCTGCGAAAGGTGGATATACACTGTACTAGTGCCGACATTGTGCATGCTCTGTTGCCTGTGTCTATGTGCCTGTGGTTCTGTCAGTGTGATCATGTGATGTATCTGACCCCAGGAATGTGTCAATAAAGTTTCCCCTTCCTGGGACAATGAATTCACGGTGTTCTTATTTCAATTTCCAGGAGTGTATTTGGCGGGAGACATTACATTGTAGGCATCTTTACGTGGTCACTGTGTGCTCAGAGCTGAAAAGAGCGACGTGACGCGATTTACGGTCGTACTACAGACACTGCCCAACAGATCTGTGGAAAACTACATCGGATTTTCATTGAAGTTTCCATTTCGCGATCGATTGGACCTTGTTTTCCGAACAGCCCTTGTATTTGTGTATGTGCTCAAAGCTAAATTTTTATTGTTCCATATTTTTCTAAGCTTTTGTATCTCTAAACTTTTTATCTCTGAGCTTTTTAATCTCAGATAGTAAATTATATATACATATCGGGTTCGGCTGAAATTGCTCTAGCCCAGAGTTATTCTGGGAAATGCCTCCACATATATGCATATGTATACTGCACAACAGCTTCGTGTTGTATTTTGAATTGCACAGTGCGGATTTAGTTATCAAGTCTGATGACTATCTGCATTTGTTTGACCAATGCCTTGTGGTATACGACCACTTGGATGCCGATAATATCCCATAACTGGCTGTTAAGTTAAACATTCTTTCACATAATATGTATATGGACTTGCGTCAGATTGTCTCTATTAGAGGCTTGACAATTCTGGAACGAATAGCAGTCTGTTGATGGTAATATGTTGTCATATAGTAGTAAAGAGGCGCTGTAATATTTCGCTTTCTACGATCCAAGCATTTTCTTACTTGCTTGAACGAGGCCCCTCCACCACCTGCACCTCTGGGTCCCCTAATCAATCACAAATAATTTAATTGCTAATGTGGTCATGTTGCAAAGGTTATTTATTTCAGCTGCTTGGCACTTTATACGGCTGCAGAGCACTGCTGTGCGTTTCTAGGAATTGCGAGTTGCCAGGTGCAACAGGTGGTCTGCAGTAGACTTAACAGAACAGTAAATGGAACCCCCGCCAAGTAGTTCGCGCCTGATGAAAGTCCTGAGAGTGTGTACTTTGATAGCAGGCCCGCTTAGGCAGGTCCAGCCCCCTCTGGAGGAGTGGCGTTGCACTATTTCCGTAAATTCACTAAGGTAAATGTCGGGTCTCTTTGAAAAGGACGTGACGGATTTTCGTGTCCGACATTGATCAATCCGATCTTCTGACACGTCACCGGGAAGCTCTGATTTCCCGTTCTTTTAATAAGCATGAGACAAATTTTCAAGCCATTGTCTCCCCGGCCGAGAATTCTTCCGGGTTGTATGGCCGTTGTCCATGGAACTCTTCTATCCCTGACGTTTCGTCCAAAGCTAAGTCTGCAAGACTCTGTACAACCAGGAGCACCTCCGAAGATGTCCAACTTAGCTTTGGACGATACGTCAGGGATAGAAGAGTTCCATGGACCACGGCCATACAACCCGGAAGAATTCTCGGCAGCTGAAACATCCGGTCGTGAAAGCCGTCATTGTGTCCCACCCAGCCACATCGTGCGGCGTATTAGACCTTCCCGTTTCGCGCACATTGGTAGCTGTCCTTCGCGTAGTAAGTATGTTGTATTTTAATGGTAACTATTTAATGTAGGTGACTGTCTAGTGTCGTGAATTGGCAGTGGCTATCAAAGACAGAGTGAAAAAAGTAATGAGAATGCGGTATCTGGTGCCTTACACGTAGCCTATTCCTAGGTATCGTGTAGCCTAACTTCGCAGAAAGATAATTCATTCTCCGTGAGGGCATGTCTGCACCAATAAAACTTTCAAACTACTCTAGTTGGATTCCTTCTATGTAGCTGTTCAGCGTTTGCCCAGATGGTTATGGACCCCTATATTTGTCTGCGAGACACTTCAGGAGACTGGGAAAACGAAGTATTTGTCTATTTCTGGACAACAAAATTGCATCTTTACGATGGAGTCTTTGAGAGAATGAAACTGGTGCCAGTGTGGCCAGTGATACACGTAAACGATCAGAATTGGGCCAAACTTCCGTCATAAATCCCTGTTACGATCAACTGATCGCAAACGGTCTTTACACCTCGAAACTGAATGTGAGAGGTGTTTGATGCGGTTTTGAGTTGTTACTGCACGTAGTTCATTGTCGTAGTATTGTGAAGGTACTAACCAGGGAATTCTTGTTGATCACTATCTGTATACCATTCTTGAATATCAGAGTACGTTCATTGCTGTCCTAGACATCGCTTTAGTCGTGTGCGACTGGAGTTGTGGACGAGTACAAAACAGAAATGTCTTTAGAGGGTTCAGATTAGGAACTAATATGTACAATACCCGATCAAAAGTGTCCGGAAATTAATATGGGGTGGCCACCCTTCGGCTTTATGACGAACTTAATAAAGTGTGGAGGAATGGCAGCTCAGTCTTCCACAAGAACCGAAACCAGAAAAGGTAGTGATGTTGGATCCATTGGTTTCAACTCGGGACTCTGGGCAGACCAGTCCGTTTCAGGACTGTTATTGGTCCACAAATCATTGCCTCACAAATTCTGCTCTATGCCAGGGGGCACTGCAATTCTGATACAATCGTCGCCTGCGACCACATATTCTTCCGCATTTAGGGTTTTCTTAAGTGGAAGGAGAGGACCAAACCCCATCCACGAAAAAAACTCCCAGACCGTAACAGCACCTCGACTGTACGTCAATGTTGGTATTACACGTAATGGCAAGTAAATTTTCTAAGGCACTCGCCAAACCTAAAGCCTTTCATCGGATTGCCCCAGGATACAACGTGGGCCGTCACTCTAGATCACTGATTCCCAGTCATCCACTGCCCATAGGCGTCGCTGTTTACACACACTTAGTGTCAGCATTGACTGCAGAAAAGTGTGGCTTATGAGGAAATTTTTTGAACTCTCTACGCACAATCACTGTGCTAGTTCAGTGGTCCCAACATGGGCGCAATTACTCTCTGAGGAGTAAAATTTAATTTTATGAGGGGTAAAAACAAAACTGTTCGACTATGTTTCAGGCACAAAATTATTTTAAAAATATCAGTACTGTTATAACTGAAATACTGATTACATAAGTTATAAACTACTACATTTTTTTCTCAAATACTAGCATTAACATGTGAGACAACGTTGTGGATGTTATACCTTGTGGAACGAATGTGTGAACAACACCTTCGTCACACAGTCCACCCACTACACACATACTTTGTACTTGCCCTCTATAGCAGCAAAATTTAGACGTATATTCGCAGTTAACAGTGGTGGAAATATTTATTGCATCACCAAGAATTACTTCGTCTTTTTGTGTTTTTCAGCAGTTTGCTTCAGGTTATGCTAGTACCATTGTTGCTAAACTAGGTTGACATATTCTTGCTTTAATAATCTGACTTCTTCAGGCATGTTTTCCAACAATACACAACTCTTTGTTGTTGTCGTTTGGTTTTACAATGAAACCAATGTTTATACTGCCATTTTGAGTTGAGATTTTGTAGTGAGAAGGTGGGCAGGCCAGTTGAATTAACGCCAGAAAAAAAAGCTGCTATACTTGCTTATTCGTCTGTTGGTCTCAGCACCAGAGAGATAGCCTCCAAGACAGGAATTAATCAGTCTATGATTTCGAGGTTACTGAAAAAATACAGGGAAAAAGGAAATGTTGATCGTGAGAAAGGAAGAGGTCGGAAAAGGGCGTCTACTGCCAAACACGACAGGGTAATGAAAAGGCTTTTGCTCATCGATTGTCGCTTGTCATCAACTGAACTAAAGCGAGACTGGGAAGATGTGCGACATCTCAGTAAGCAGTAGAACTGTAGGAAATAGACTACTGGAGGCTGGACTCTCATCCCGTCGTCCTAGAAGGAAGCCTTTATTGACCAAGATAATGCGACAACAGCGACTAAAATGGGCAAAGGCACATGCGACATTAACACCAGAGATGTGCAACAAAGTAATCTTTTCAGACGAGTCCAAATATAATCTGCATGGCTCGGATGGAAAAGTGTTCGTGCATCGAAGAAAAGGTGAAGAATTATTGCCATCATGCATAACACATACAGTCAAACACCCACAAGGACAGATGGTCTGGGGGTGCATTTCCAGTCACGGAGTAGGTCGTCTGGACTTCATCAATGGCACTGTCAACGCAGATGCCTACATAAGCATCCTTGAAAGGAAGCTTATGCCAACCATTAGAGACCAGTTTGGAGATGATCGTATTTCAAGTAAAATCTTTCCTTCGACGAAATGGGGTTCGAGTATTAGAGTGGCCTGGAAACAGCTCTGATCTCAATATATTGAGAAATGTTGGAAGGTAATGGGAAATGGTATCACCAAAAGAAGCCACAGTATAAACGGGAGCTGTTGGACACCCTTGTACGTGTGTGGTTTCATGAACTGAGTGAGGAGTACATTAAAAAGTTAATTCTTTCAATGCCTTCACAATGCCATACGGCGATTAATACGTGTGATGGAGCAACAAAGTATTAAATGCAACAGTGTGTCCATATAAGGCAATACAAACACTAAAATCCATCAGTGTTATGTTAAAACATTAATATGCAGTGTTTCTTTCCTCATTAGTTTTCATATTTCAGAATAGCTGACATATCCACACTTATTTTTATAGAAAGTGTTACATTATAAGAAACAAACATTTTTGTAGAACCAAAAATTAAGAAAAAAATTGACAAAAGTTATTGTGTATATTCATTTCTGATAGAAATTAAGAGAATTCAGACAAATTTAGCTCAGTTATTCAATGATTGTAACAAAAATTGTAAGAGGTGATGCAATAAATATTTCCACCACGGTATCTCATAAGAAACGAGTTCTTCGAATTCTGGGTAATTTCTGGAAAGGACCTTAAATTGATTCAGTATTCACAAAACAACAGATAAGCAAACTAGTTGATAGCACAACTCAACAGAAACTATGTAATGGCTACTACTCTGCTGTAAAGCTTATACAATATTATTATTATTATTATTAGTAGTAGTAGTAGTAGTAGAAGCAGTAGTGTCATTATTAGGGGCAGTGGTCAGCCACAAAGAATTGGTAGCCTGAAGTCTTCAAATTTCTGCCAGTTCAGATGTAACAAGTCAAGCAGTCAAGTGACTTATAAGCAATAAGTGTAGTGCACGCATTTTAAATAAAAAAATAAGAGAAATCAGAGCTCGAACAGAAAGGTTTAGGTGTTCGTTTTTCCCGCGCGCTGTTCGGGAGTGGAATGGCAGAGAGATTGTGGTTCGATGAACCCTCTGCCAAGCACTTAAATGTGAATTGCAGAGTAATCATGTAGATGTAGATGTAGATGTAAATGGGGGTGCCGGGTACGAGTGAAGCAAATATTGCATGAAAGAGGAGTGGTCCAAAAAATGGATGTTTTGTAACAATTGTCTATCCCCACTGTAGATATTTCGTTCCTGAGAATCAGTTGTAGATATCACATGCAATGTACTGAGAATTTCTTCACCGTTAAATAATAAAAAAGCTTGTTAGAAATGAACAGTGCCAGTTGTCTCACTGACTCATTACTTAATGGTTTAGGAAAACACTGATAATAACTACATATGATTTATCTTTTGTCATTTTAAAAATAAAAATGTTCAATGAAAATTCTCTTTCATTCTAAAGTTTAATTAGCCGTTAATGTCGATGATGGTAGTAGGACGAGTGGGGGTGCTATCTAATGTCTGATTGCACTCAGCGGTAATGGTTTTAGAAAAGTTGGGAACCACTGTGCTACTTGGACTGCGGTCAGTATTTGGGAACTCATTGATTCCTTTCACTGATTTCGTGCGATTTTTTTACGACCACCCTCCGCGATGCTGGATGATTCCAGTCAATCAATAGGCCTACACGAGGTAGCCTATTCTGGTCATGGTTTCGCTGTGGTTGTTTCTTCGCGTTTCCTCCTCATAATCACATCACCAACAGACGACTCAAACAGCTTTAGAAGAGCTGAAATGTCCCTAACAAGCGGCGCGGTCTGAGGGCGCCTTGTCACGGTTCGCGCGGCGCCCTCCGTTGGAGGTTCGAATCCTCCATCGGGCATGGGAGTGTGTGTTGTCCTTAGCATAAGTTAGTTTAAGTTAGAGTAAGTAGTGTGTAAGTCTAGGGACCGATGACCTCAGCAGTTTGGTCCCATAGAACTTACCACAAATTTCCTATTTTGTCCCTAACGGACTTGTTATTCAATTTACATCCAATGACTAGCCTGCAATCGAAGTCATTGAGGTCTGCCGACAGATCCATTCTGCTGTTAATTTGGTTCTCTACTGACAGTAAATTCCGTCTTCTTTTATACTGACGTGTCGACTTCATGGTTTTGTAACGTGCAGTTCATCTTTAACGTGACACCAAAAGAGGAAATCAGTTGGTATAATGTCAGCATATCGAGACACTGTAATGGTTTCAACAAGGTATTTTACAATTGTCTTTCATGACAGCGGGAGGAAAAAATGAAGGATTTGTTGAAGTCTGCTCGCCGCCGTTGTTCCACTTAGCAAATTACAGAACGTGACGGGAATAAAATTAAGGATCCCAAATCTAAAACGCAGACAATACTAATGAGGTATTCAGCACCACGCTGGTTCTACACATTTATCGAGAAAATGTTGGAACCCTACGAATGGGAATGTATACAAGAAAGACGCAATGAATCTCCCAACGGATTACTGTCAGTTTCCTGGAAGAAGAAAGGTTTTTTATGTCGCTGTAACTGGGTTATTAACAAATATTACTAACAGAAATCAGGCATCAAATCTGGAAGTCTGTGGTAAGGTTTTACGGGACCAAACTACTGAGGTCATCGGTCCGTAAGCTTACGCACTACTTAATCTAACTTAAACTAACTTACGTTAAGGACAACACACACGCCCATGCCCGAGGGAGGAGTCGAACCTCCGACGGAGGGAGCCCCGCGGACCGTGACAAGACGCCTCAGACCACGGGCCTCCCCCACGCGGCATCAGGCGGACTCAAATGGCTCTGAGGACTATGCGACTTAACTTCGGAGGTCATCAGTCGCCTAGAACTTAGAACTAATTAAACCTAACTAACCTAAGGACATCACACACATCCATGCCCGAGGCAGGATTCGAACCTGCGACCGTAGCGGTCGCTCGGTTCCAGACTGTAGCGCCTAGAACCGCACGGCCACTCCGGCCGGCCAGGCGGACTCACCCCACTTATTTGGCTGAGAGGTATTTCATAATTGTTTGCGCAGTAGTGGACTGAAGGACGCCTGCATGCGTCTGTTATCTCTGTCACGTTCATATGGACACAGAACTCTAATGAGATTAGCATTTGAAATCCTGAAGAAGGTACACGACAAACGGGGTACAGGAACTTCGATTTTCCGACTTTCGGACTATCCGTGCGTAATACGATGATTTTGGAAAAAAAAATCTAGAATGAAGCCTATAGAATTCTATTATAAAAAGAACGAATATTTTCACTGAGAAAACAAATTTGTGGTTGTGAAGGTGTGACCGATTAAATAGCGCTGTCTATGAAACAGGATTTGAGCAGCTAAGTGACGCGTATGCAGTAAACAAAGTGTGTTCCATAGAACAAGATAGCGAACACGTGGTAATCGAGGAACCCGTTACCGCGCACATCGACGCACTGAAATGCGTTGATCGACACTACTGGCCATTAAAATTGCTACACCAAGAAGAAATGCAAATGATAAACGGGTATTCATTGGACAAATCTATTATGCTAGAACTGACATGTGATTACATTTTCACGCAATTTGGGTGCATAGATCCTGAGAAATCAGTACCCAGAACAACCACCTCTGGCCGTAATAACGGCCTTGATGCGCCTGGGCATTGAGTCAAACAGAGCTTGGATGGCGTGTACAGGTACAGCTGCCCATGCAGCTTCAACACGATACCACAGATCATCAAGAGTAGTGACTAGCGCATTGTGACTAGCCAGTTGCTCGGCCACCATTGACCAGACATTTTCAGTTGGTGAGAGATCTGGAGAATGTGCTGGCCAGGGCAGCAGTCGAACATTTTCTGTATCCAGAGAGGCCCGTACAGGACCTGCAACATAGGGTCGTGCATTATGCTGCTGAAATGTAGGGTTTCGCAGGGGGATCGAATGAAGGGTAGAGCCACGGTCGTAACACATCTGAAATGTAACGTCCACTGTTCAAATACCGTCAAAGACCGAGACGTGTAACCAATGGCACCCCATACAATCACGCCGGGTGATACACCAGTATGGTGATGACGAATACACGCTTCCAATGTGCGTTCACCGCGATGTCGCCAAACACGGATGCGACCATCATGATGCTGTAAACAGAACCTGGATTCATCCGAAAAATTGACGTTTTGCCATTCGTGCACCCAGGTTCATCGCAGACGCTCCTGCCTGTGATGCAGCGTCAAGGGTAACCGCAGCCACGGTCTCCGAGCTGATAGTCCATGCTGTTGCAAGCGTCCTCGAACTGTTCGTGCAGATGGTTGTTGTCTTGCAAACCTCCCCATGTGTTGACTCAGGGATCGAGACGTGGCTGCATGATCCGTTACAGCCATGCGGATAAGATGCCTGTCATCCCGACTGCTAGTGATACGAGGCCGTTGGGATGCAGCACGGTGTTCCGTATTACCCTCCGGAACCCACCGATTCCATATTCTGCTAACAGTTATTGGATCTCGACCAACGCGATGAGCAATGTCGCGATACGATAAACCGCAATCGCGATAGGCTACAATCCGACCTTTATCAAAGTCGGAAACGTGATGCTACACATTTCTCCTCCTTACACGAGGCATCACAACAACGTTTCACCAGGTAACACCGGTCAACTGCTGTTTGTGTCTGAGAAATCGGTTCGAAACTTTCCTCATGTCAGCACCTTGTAGGTGTCGCTACGGGCACCAACCTTGTGTGAATGCTCTGAAAAGCTAATCGTTTGCATATCACAGCATCTTCTTCCTGTCGGTTAAAATTCGCATCTGTAGCACTTCATTTCGTGGTGTATCAGTTTTAATGGCCAGTAGTGTATTATTATTGTACGCAGATTGTTCCGATTGTACCGATATCTGGACTCGCCGGAAAATAAAAAACATCGCCAAGAAAAAAGTGAACACACATACTGAAAGCAAGTGCAATTTTGTAAGTAAGTTGTCAGTTTCTCACGAGTAATGCGTAGGTAACGATGTGGGCTGCAAAATGTGATAGGTAGAATTTTTTTCTTTTTTTAAATATAGCAACGTATAAGCACGGGTAATCGGTTGTTTACTGTCTTTCCCCACGGACTTTGAAATAATTTAGGCTGTAGTCCTTAGTAAGTATGTTAGAGGAGCGGAATGGAATGATAACACGCACTGGAAACCAAGTAAAGGCCACCACGTAGTGGCCAGTACGCTTTATCACCATAACACGCTGCGTTGAGAAAGCGAAGCGATTAAAAGCCCAAAGCAACAGATAACCATAACGCTACAGGCTCTTCCTTATAAATCCATCTTTCCCGTTTGTTGCTACTAATGTGACATGCGTGACTACTGTCAGGATATCTACAGTCTTACATGTGAAAGCAACTGGGCCGCGACCTTTCGACATTTACAAGATAAGATAAAAGCTTAACGTGTTAGGATAGCACACATTAGGAAATGCTGGTTTGTGGAAACTTGTGCAATTTGCAACAGAATTTCAAAGGAACATCGAAGCATGCGATTTCCGAGCACGGGGGTTTTCCGTCAGAAGAAACGTTTTACCCAGCGGAGCGACAGATGGCGAGGAGGCGCCGTATGTCATCATCACGTTTCGCAGAGTACTGTTTATTTGTGTCAGTCTTCATTCTACACTAGAGACGGCTCTTTATATTCCAGGGACAAGGTCTTTCCTTTTTGCCTTTTCTTCAGACTTGTCTACAAAGACCCACCGCAGTCTCGGAAAACATTTCCTAACCCTTACATTTATATCAGATGTTACCATACTTCTCGTTTTCATGTTACTGAAAGTCGGCTTCTTGTATCTGTCTACTGTTATCATTGTCAACTATTTTGTTGCCTTGACAGCAAAACTCATCAATTACTTCAATTGTTCCATTTATTTATCTAATTCCTTCGCAATCTTTATTTACTTAGATTTAGTTACTTCTGTGTTGAGTAGCCTATCGTTCAGCATTTTCCTCGAGCGAACTCGATCAACTGCCAGGTTTTCAGCTTCCTCCCACACTGAAGATCTCTTGCAAAAGTTCATTTCCAGATGTTGCGATGTCTTCCTGTTCTCCTTTATCGATCTCTTGGTTTCTCTCTAATTTTATCTTTATGGTCTTCGCGAGGTATACACAGATGAGCTGAAACGTTGTGACTATCTTAGCGTGTTGTTCCCCTTTTCAAACACAGAACAACAGAGATTCTGCTTGACATGAATTCTGCAAATCCTTGACAGCATTCCAGATGGATGGGCCACCAGATGTCTATTCTCAGGTCAAGCAATACATGCAAATTACGGTATGATGGTCTAGGGGCACGCAGCTGGCGCTCGATATGTTTTCCCTTTGGTACAGATGAGAACATTTGCTGGCCAAGACATTGCTGTGAGTTCACTTCCCCTCAAACAATTGTGGCACGATTCTGACCCTGAAATACGCCGGCCGGTGTCGTCGAGCGGTTCTAGGCGCTTCAGTCTGGAATCGCGTGACCGCTACGGTCGCAGGTTCGAATCCTGCCTCGGGCATGGATGTGTGTGATGTCCTTAGGTTAGTTAGGTTTAATTAGTTCTAAGTTCTAGGCGACTGATGACCTCAGAAGTTAAGTCGCATAGTGCTCAGAGCCATTTGAACCATTTGAACCTGAAATACGGACAGTTATCCCGCTGCAAGATATCATCGCCGCAGGGGGAGACTTCAAGCATGAAGTGATGTTCACGTAGTTCATTGTTGTCATAATGCCTTCGATTACCACCGCAGATCCCATGGAAGCGCAACTCAGTGTACCCCGTAGCATAATTTTGCCCTCACCGGCCTGCATCTGTGGCGCGGTGCATGTTCCGTGCAGCCATTCGCCTGGATGTCGGCTTGTAAGGACCTAGCCATCGTTAACAAGAACTGCTATTCATTCGACATGCGAAACGTTTCTTTTGACCCACAGTGAAAACTCAGTTATGCTCTGCCCACTACAACCATAACTGACAATGTCTTTTGAGTCAACACAGGTCGTGTGATGTGGAGCTCCATGTTCAACATTGGGCTTTGAACAGTATGCTCCGAAACAATTGTGCCTGCACTAGCACTGTACTCTGACTTAATATCTGCCACTATCCTGAATAACACAGTAGGGGTCCCCCGACCTGTACATTTTGTGATGAGATGTGTCGTCCAATACCATACGGCATACTCGTTATTTCAACATCCTTCAGCCGCTTTCCTTAGGTGCCCACGAAAGTAGTACGCCAACAGGTGACCAGCACCACCGTTTCAGAGATTCTCGTTTCCAGCCGCAGCGCCACAACAATGTGGCCTTTGTCAAGACCGTTTCTATCAGTGGATTTCACCATTTGTGGCCCGTATCTTCGCTGTAATGACTGCCTACTCGTTGCTCTTGCACTTAAGTTATTTCCTTACTGCATCACGCGCCCGCAGAACCACCAGGAGGTTTTCATCCCCACGGCGGGCAGTGGTTATAATGTTTTGGCTCATGAGTGTACCTTGGATGAAGCAATATATTGGTTGTCTCTTCTCGGAATTTTAATAGTAGACCTTACCGTGACGCAGAATGCATCTCTTACAGCGTCTGCCACTGCAGTTGATAGCATCTCCATGACGCTTTCGCGCTTACTAAATAAAACTGTAACGAATCGTGCTGCTCTTTTTGGATCTTCTCTGTTCCCTGCCGGCCGAAGTGGCCGCGCGGTTCTGGCGCTGCAGTCTGGAACCGCGAGACCGCTACGGTCGCAGGTTCGAATCCTGCCTCGGGCATGGATGTGTGTGATGTCCTTAGGTTAGTTAGGTTTAAGTCGTTCTAAGTTCTAGGGGACTAATGACCTCAGCAGTTGAGTCCCATAGTGCTCAGAGCCATTTGAACCATTTCTCTGTTCCCTCTATCAGTCCTGTCTGGTTCGGTTTCCGTATTGATGAGCAATATTCAAGTATTGATCGAACGAGTGTTTGGTAAGCTACCTGATTTGAGGATGGACTGTATTCTCTGACGATTCTTCCGATGAAAGTCTGGTATTTGCCTCAAACGTTTAATTTTATGTGGTTGTTCCACTTCAGATCGCTCAGTACACAGTCTCCTAGATATTTTATGGAAGTAACAATTTGCAGTGATAGTTTTCAGTCGTGTAGTCATACAATAAAGGGTCTCTCTCCCTATGTATACACAATTCGTTACATTCGCTTATGTTGAGGGCCAATTGCCATTCCCTGCACCAGGCTTCAATCCTCTGCAAATCGTCCTACATTTCTCTCCAATCCTCCTGCGTTGCGACTCCTCTCTATACAACAGCGTCATCCGCGAAAACCCTCTTGAAACTACCGACGTTATCCAATAGGTCACTTCTATACAGGGTGTTGCAATATGAATATTCGGGTTTTAAGGCTTTGTAGCATTTATTACGTTCAAATTACAGTTATAAATGATAAATCAAATGAAAAAGCATGTTAGTTTTCCATGCGAGTACCATTTGTCACAGAGCATGCATACACGGAGTCCACAGGAGAGTTCTGCACAAACTTTGTCCAGTGCATCTGGAGTAATTGTTGTAACAACTACTTCAGTACTCGCATGGCGTCAGATCAGGTGACTGTGGAGGCCCTGCGAAACAAGCTCTGCCATCTGCCCCCTTGTGGCCAATCCAGCGCTCGGGTACAAGTCGTTTAACCAATCGCATACTGAGTTATACCAATGAGGCACCATCTTGCTGCCAAATAAAGTTCTGTGGTTCAGATCGTTTCAGTTGAGGAAAGAACAACAGTTCTAACGCATCAAGATAAGAAATACCAAGTACAGTTACTTCTCCGAAAAAGAAAGGCCCATGAACTTTACGCCGGGATATGACACAAAAAATATTCAATTTATTGGAGTCGCGTTGCAACTGTACCATCTCGAGGGGATTTATTGAACCCCAGATGCGCACATTATGTGTGTTCACATTCCCACTTCGGTGAAATGTCGATTCAGCGCTGAAGATGACAGGACCCAGATAATCTTCGTCATGCAGCAATATTTCGTTTGCAAAGCTGGAATGTAAACCGTAGTCTGTAGGCTTTAGAGATCGTGACATCTGCAAAACATGACGATGTAGCTGTAAGCCTCTTCGTAAATCCCACAGAGGCGTCAAGGATGACTAACCTTCCGAACTTAATTCTTGGTTCTACGCGTGAAAGACTCTCACTCGTTCACAACGTTCTTCAGTCACTCTTGGTCGTACCACACTCTTCCCTTTGCGTACAGATATACAAACAAAACTGTTTGACCATACAGTGCATGCTTTCACGGCTGATACTGACATCAGTTGAAACTTCCGGGCAAATAGACCCTGGTCGATAAATAAAACTTTCTCCTAATGTTTCCTTTACGACTACGGGAGATATCTTCAGAGGTAAAATCGCAAACTGCAACCCGAACTCGAGTGGGCGCCGAATATATGGGCAGTGTAGAGGGCGCTACGGTCCATTACTTGAAGCCAGCTAAGAGATTATCTCTGGTAATGCCAACATTCTCGGTTGAAAAAAATCGATCGTCATTCTTATATTGCAATACTGACATTCAAATTTTATTTAATTTAACGCGTTTCTTTCCTGTTGATATTATTACGCCGCCTGTAAATCAATAGCCTCTCTATACATAAGCGCATGATAATGCAATGTTTTCCATATGACATTCGTCTCAGTGAATTTTATTTCATGAGCACCCACTTTGTAAAGATGGCCTGCTATGGCCGATTTATTCGTATACCACCAGCGGCAATTCCTCTTGCGTTCAACCAGACGGGTGTTAACACGTCTTTTTGTGGTACCAGTATAAACCAGTTCACAACTACAAGGAATTTTATATACAGCTGGTACAGGAGGCAGTTTTGCTGTGCCACCTTTAAAAGTACCCACGGAGAATATAATTGCAAATACTGACACAGGGATCCGTTAGCTTCCACAGCAATCGGCTGACGTAATTAGTATAGAAACATCTAGAATTTTACGTACATGTAAGTAACCTGACAGTAATCTGTCGCAGGCACAAAGGAAGGCGCTGAGGGATATCAGTGCATACAAAAACATTATCGTTCTTACCGCAGACAAGGGTTATGCCACGGTCCTGATGAGATGTAAGGACTATCATGGAAAAAATCACTAGTATTTTGGATCCCACTTCATGAGGATCCGACTACAAAGTTTTTAAAAATAACCTGTCGATTGGTGAAAGCGTCTTCACTCTGCTCTGACGATAACTAGCTGCCCTGAAAAACGGAAACGTACCCGCCTAGGCTCTATGGAATACCCAAGGCGCACAAACCACAGATTCCTTTGAGACCTATTGCGAGTACTATGATAGCTCCCCCCTCCCCAAACATACATCCTTTCATTGACAAATTAAAAGAAATACACTTGGGCCAAGGTGATATCCTTGTTAGTTTTGATGTTGTGTCGGTATTTATCTTGATTCCAGTGCACGAAGCTATCTCATGTAGAGTGGATAGTTTTCCAGCAGATATTGTGGAATTATTCAGACACTGCCTCACCACGACCTATTTTCAGTGCAGTAATGATTTTTATGAACAGATTGACGGGATGGCTATGGGCAGTCCTCTTAGTCTGGCTGTGGCCAATTTGTTTATGGAGACCTCGGAACAACGGACGTCGCAGACTTCCAGTAAAAAGACCAGCCAGTTGGTACCGCTATGTCGATGATACTTCCGTAGTATGGACTCGCGGTATAGAGGAACTGGATGCCTTCCTGATACACCTGAACAGTGTCAGTCCGAAAATACAATTTGTTTTGGAGACGGAGAATAATGGCCAGCTGAATTTCTCGGATGTGACTGTTATCAAGCGAGGGAAAGATACCTTGCGCCATAGGCAATATAGAAAAGTCACCTGCGTAGAGATTCTAACCACCACACCAGACAAGAAAGGGTAGTGACTAAAACCTTGGTAGACAGGGCGCCCAAAATATGTGAACCGACTTATTTAAAAGATGAGTTTGAAGTTGATTTTCAAGAAGAGTGGCTTTTCTAACAAGGAGATATATCGACCTAGGGAGAGAATCAGGATCGACGAGGAACGACGGCCACTCAAAGGGAAAGTTTTCCTTCCGTTCATCAATACAATTACAGATCGCATTGAGAAAATGTTGAGCAAGTATGGTGTGGAAACCACTTTCGGATCCACCAGAAAGATACAGCCGGCAAAAGATATACGACATCCTTTAGCTACACTAGGTATATATTAAATCCCTTGTAGTTGTGGACTGATTTATATTGGTACCACAAAAAGGTTAACACCGTCTGGTCGAACACAAGGCGAATTGCCGCCTGGGACATACGGATAAATCGGCCGTAGCGGAACATCTTCACCAAGAGTGTGATCGTGAAATAAATTTCACTGAGGCGAATGTCATATGTAAAACATCGCATTATCACGTGCGTTATGTATAGAGGCCATTGAGATTTATGAATACCATAATTATTTTAACAAAAAAGAATAAATGTTATATTATATAAAATTTGGATATCAACATTGCAACATAAGAATGTCGATCGATTACTTTCAATCGAGAATGTTGGCATTACCAGAGATAATCTCATAGCCGACGTCACGTGATGGGCCGGCCGCGGTGGTCTAGCGGTTCTGGCGCTGCAGTCCGGAACCGCGGGACTGTTACGGTCGCAGGTTCGAATCCTGCCTCGGGCATGGGTGTGTGTGATGTCCTTAGGTTAGTTAGGTTTACGTAGTTCTAAGTTCTAGGGGACTTATGACCTAAGATGTTGAGTCCCATAGTGCTCAGAGCCATTTTTGTCACGTGATGGACTGTGGTGCTCTCTATATTGCCCATATATTCGCTCTCCCTTGAGTTCTGGTTGCAGTTCGCGACTTCACATCCGAAAATATCTTTCGAAGATTTCTTCCGCAGTCGGAGAGGAAACGTCTGGGGGAAGACTTACACTTAACAACGGCCTACTAGTCCGAAAGTTTTAAGTAATGAAAACTGTTTGAGTTGCTCTTTCATTTGATGTATTATTATAATTGTAAATTGAATGTAATAATAATACCAATCCTTAAAACCCCTATATTCATTTTGTAACATCCTTC
Organism: Schistocerca nitens; assembly: GCF_023898315.1. Taxonomy (NCBI): domain Eukaryota; kingdom Metazoa; phylum Arthropoda; class Insecta; order Orthoptera; family Acrididae; genus Schistocerca; species Schistocerca nitens. Next base: position 450,692,883 of record NC_064620.1, read on the forward strand.
ATATTTTCGTGATTCGGGTTTTCTTCAAAAAATGGTTCAAATGGCTCTGAGCACTATGGGACTTAACATCTGAGGTCATCAGTCCCCTAGAACTTAGAACTACTTAAACCTAACTACCCTAAGAATATCACACACATCCATGCCCTAGGCAGAATTCGAACCTGCGACCGCAGCAGTCGCGCGATTCCGGACTGAAGCGCCTAGAACCGCTCGGCCACCGCGGCCGGCGGTTTTCTTCCATCTTTGAAGCATAGAATTTGCCCCATAGGCCTTAGTCTTGTTTAAACAACGATTTCGTATAGGCTGCGTAGATCACTTCTTTCTCAGAACTTTATTTGAAACGTGATCGTGTTAGCTGATATTCAAAATCCGCCTCAAGCAGCATCATTCATGAAAAACATTGAGCTTGTGTGCCGATTTTGCTGACATTTTCCAGATCTCACACGCATGTACAGCCGTCGGTAGGATGACAGGAGAGTGCAACCGAACCTTTGTGGACATACTTATAGAGTCTAATTACCGTGTGGATGACATTCCTTGGAAGACTGCAGAAGCTTTCTCAGTGGTCCTGATGATGTCTGCATCTACGTCCCCATTATTGGTTGGTTGATTCAGGGGAGGGGACCAAACAGCGAGGTCATGGGTCCCAAGGAATTAGGGAAGAATGAAGAAGGAACCATCGCGGCATTTGCCTGAAGTGATTTAGGGAAAACCTAAATCAGGATGGCCGGAAGCGGGTCTGAACCGTCGTCCTACCGAATGCGAGTCCAGTGTGCTAACCACTGCGCCACGGCACTCGGTTTCCCTTTACAGATAAGGCTGCCGAGATGTGGAAATTCAAGTTCTTGTAGAACCTTCTGTTGCATTATAATGTGAGTAGATACATTCCACTTTTTATGGACATTGTTTCTGTTGCATCACCACCATTTTTAATCATACAGAACTGGCCATTCCATCCGGGTTGGCAGGTCATCAGCTGCAAACTTCGTGCGGCTTCTGTCAGAAGAACGATGTCATCAGTGAAATCGGATCCGCAAGCCTTAATTCTGCTGCAGTGCCCATGTTTCCTTTATTATACTAACCTTATAGCTTCTTTTCAAAACACTATCTATTTTGTTCCACTGCTCTTGAAAGCCAGGCTGAATTAAAATATCATCGACAAACCGCTTTCGTTTCTTCTCTGTGACCTTTAATTCCGTTTCCATATTTCTGGATTCTTTTACTGCTTACAATCTTTGTAAGTTGAATAACATGGTGGTACACAACACCCCGGTTTCACTCCTATCTCTGTTACTACCTCCGATTCAAGTTATTCGACTTAAAGAACTGTAGTTTGGTTTTTCCACAAGTTTGAATAATCTTACACTCTGTGATAACTTCAGGATTTGAGAGAATATGCTCCACTCAATACTGACAACTTTTTTTCTAAATATACAAATTAGGTTCTTCATTCTATCTTAGAGGTAGGTCTTAGGTCCAAGCTGATACGAATGCTACACACTTATTCAGTAATTCAGTATAGGTCGTACAAACATCTTGTAAGTAACTTCTTTTGTATACAACTAACAGTTCCCCATTGCCTTACTGATCAAGTCATTTGCTGTTCCTCCAGATGAGCATGCAGGATAGTTCTACTTCGTATCTCTATATTCCTGCTATCAGATACGTGTGCGGTACGACGGACTTAGGCTCTGACTCATTAGGCGAACAGTCAACAGATGTGTCACACTAGTAAATAATTACGCTGCTGGCTTAGGGGACACCAGTATTCACTACCCACCCTTGTAACTACAACTGCTAACGCACGCCTCTGCGGTAGTGCACGATTCGGAGGTGGCTTGTTGTAATCCTGAAGGTCGAAGGACTTTTCACCGCTAGTCTTTGGCCGGCAAGGGGAGTCGAGTTGGCGGCGTGATATTCTTGATCATTAGTCTTTTGCGCCAGTATCCTGATTTACATTCCAAACATTTCTTCAGTACCTCGTGTTGTGAGGGCAGGTGAATCTGTTGTTGATTGGTTTGTTAGATGCTGCGTTAATACTCCAGTCAAATTGTGTTTTTACCAGGAAAGTTGTGGGGAAGAAATTAGTTGTGATTTCTTCCATTCTATATATTTTTTGTGGGTGCTGAATCGGAAACGGTTTCCAAACAAAATTTACAGATGTAACATTGCAAAACCGCAAAAAATATCGCAGTTTTTGGCGGATTTTTTTCTTATAATTCGGAAACTAACAACTTTTCTTAAATAACCCCGCCATTCGAAATGAAAGTAGATAAAGTTTCCCGCAAATTTTACTGTTGAGGTTTCTTTTCTCCCAAGAACATTTCAGGCTCAAGGGCTAGTTGAAAATCGGCGTATTTCGGCTGTCTCCGAAAAAAATCACTTTTTTTTACAACAAAACTCTATTTTTAAAGGCTTTCAGTGAATTCCTCCCTTTCCTCAACACATTCTTTGTTTGGATCGTATATATAAGGTAAAGGTCGTGATTTCAAAAATTGCATAGCGTTGAAATTATTTAATGAAGTCTGGAACTGTGCAAATTCATTTACAAAAAAGTTGAAATCCGAACAAAAAATCGTTAAAAATTATTACATTTTATTATATTACATATGATGTGTATTACATTGTTATATGAGCAAAAACTGTATGTGTCGTTGTCGTTTAGAGGGTCATGCCCGAGGTTCTTAGAAAGTGATGGGTCTTGAGACACAGGTTCGCGTTGTTCAATCAACGCCAGGGTTTGTTCATCTGGAAAATAAGAGTCGGCGAGAAAACAATTTCTAATCATATTTCGAGGACAGGTGAATGATTACGAGACAGTAAGATTAGACATACCTCTCACATCGTATAAGCATCTTTCTTCATTTGGTACTGATCTCCTTCGTCAGTCTCTTTTTCATCCAAGTCAGTGCTGCATTCCGAGGGCTGGACGTTTTCACACAGCCCTTTGCACGATGTGCAAGTTGGGGAGCATAAAAGGCAGGCCATAAAAGGCATCCACAACTGCGTTGGCAGCCTTTTTTACATTTACAGGAAGTGGAGCCTGGATATCGAGTCCTACGCAGGGTTCAAACGGGGTGGCATTGGCACGACACTACTCCTTGTTGTTTTATGTTCTGGATTACGAGGTCCCGGTTTCGATTCCCGGCCGGGTCGGGGATATTCTCCGCCCGCGGATTGGGTGTTTGTGTTGTCCTCATCATTTCATCATCATTCGGGAAAATGGCGAAACTGGACAGTGAGAAAGATTTGCACGGGGCTGGTAACCACGCCGTTGAGTGCTCCACAAAGCACCGTTCGGGTCTTTGTTGATCTAAAAGTGTGGTTTGATCGGATAACGACTGCAAAACCTGAAAGTAAACTCTCAGTATGATGGCATGCAGCATCTTCGATGGAAGGGAAGGAGGGGGTGATAGTGAGGCGATATTGGTTTTACTTTTGTTCGTTGAAGACATTTATTGCCTGCATCTCACATCATTCAGGCTAGTCGCATGTTCTTTCCCATACAGAGCCATGAGAAACACTTTTCCCACTTCGGCAGTCTGCTCCTTGCAGTGCCGCTTAGGGCGTCCAAGTACAAGACTAGCCAGAAAACTATGACCAACGACCTACTATCGATATAAACCCGTCCAGGCGATAGGAGAGTCACCTGGCGAGGAATGAATGCTAGTCAGACACACGCACGGTTCATTAAAATCAGTAGTGTACTGTCAATGTGTAGAATGGGGAAGGCGCGCGATCTGCCTGAGTTTGACCGAAGGCTGACTATAATGGTGCGGAGGCTCGGCACGAGCATTGCGGAAACTGAACGACTTGTTGGGTGTTCGAGGAGCGCTGCGGTAAGTTTTTTCAACACTTGGCGAAACAAGGTGAAACAACGTCCAGACGTCGTGGAGTTGGGCGTCCACCCCTCATTACAGATGTCGGACGTCATAGGCTGCAGGTCGGCGAACTACGCCGGAATTAACATCAGACTTTAATGCTGTGCAGAGTACACATGTATCTGAACACACAGTGCACCGAACACTCCTAACAATGGACTTCCACAGCCTACGACCCATGCATGCGGCAATGTTAACACAACGACGTCGGCGGGGAACAGCTGCTTGACACCTGTAATGCGGGACGGAGACAAGCTGGCGGCGCCCCTCTATTATGCTCTGGGGAACAGTCACGTGTCCATGGGTCCAGGGGGGCTCGTGCAAGACACCATGACGGCCAAGGGGTATCGCAGACTGGTTGCGGATTGCGTACACCCCTTCACGTCGATAATGTTTCCCCGACGGCAGGGGCATTTTCCAACAAGACAGTGCGCCATTCAGAAGGCCAGGAGTGTGATGGAGTGGTTCAAGGAACACATTGGCGAGTTCCAATTTATGTACTGGTCCGCCAGCTCACCAGATCTGAAAAATGTTCAGATGTGTGTGAAATCTTATGAGACTTAACTGCTAAGGTCATCAGTCCCTAAGCTTGCACTGTACTTAACCTAAATTATCCTAAGGACATACACACACCCGTGCCCTAGGGAGGACTCGAACCTCCGCCGGGACCAGTCGCACAATCCATGACTGCAGCGCCTTAGACCAGATCTGAACCCGGTCGAACACATCTGTGACGTGACTGAACGCGGCGTCAGAGCTCATGCGCCCCCCCCCCCCCCTGCTCGGGATTTACGGGAATTAGATGACTTCTGTGTGCAGATGTGGTGCCATCTCCCTCTAGCGCCCTACCAAGGCTTTAATGCTTCCATGCCATGACGCGTCGCCGCTGTTATACGTGCCAAAGGTGGACATACCGATTCATCTGCATCTACATGGATACTGTGCAAATCACATTTAAGTGCCTGGCAGAGGGTTCATCGAACCACCTTCAGAATCCTCCATTATTCCAGTCTCGTATAGCGCGCAGAAAGAAGGAACACTTACATCTTTCTGTACGAGCTCGGATTTCCCTTATTTTATCTTGGTGATCGTTCCTCCCTATGTAGGTCGGTGTCAACAAAATATTTTGGCATTCGGAGGAGAAAGCTGGTGATTGGAATTTCGTGAGAAGATTCTGTCACAACGAAAAACGTCTTTCTTTTAGTGATGTCCAGCCCAAATCATGTATCATTTCTGTGACACTCTCTCCCAAATTTCACGATGATACAAAACGTACTGCCTTTCTTTGAACTTCTTCCATGTACTCCGTCAGTCCTATCTGGTAAGGATCCCACACCGCGCAGCAGTATTCTGAAAGAGGACGGTCAAGCGTATAGTAGGCAGTCTCCTTAGTAGGTCTGTTACATTTTCTAAGTGTCCTGCCAATACAACGAACTCTTTGGTTAGCCTTCCCCACAACATTTTCTATGTGTTCCTTCCAATTTAAGTTGCTCGTAATTGTAATACCTAGGTATTTAGTTGAATTCACAGCTTTTAGATTAGACTGATTTATTGTGTAACCGAAGTTTGAGTTCCTTTTAGCACTCATGTGGATGACCTCACACTTTTCGTAATTTGGGGTCAACTGTCACTTTTCGCACCATTCAGATATCTTTTCTAAATCTTTTTGCAGTTTGTTTTGATCGTCTGATGACTTTATTAGTCGATAAACGACAGCGTCATCTGCAAACAACCAAAGATGGTTGCTCAGATTGTCTCCAGAATCGTTTATATAGATAAGGAACAGCAAAGGGCCTATAACAGAACCTTGGGCAACACCACAAATCACTTCTGTTTTACTCGATGACTTTCCGTCAATTACTACGAACTGTGACCTCTCTGACAGAAAATCACGAATCCAGTCTCATAACTGAGACAATATTCCATAAGCACACAATTTTACTACAAGCCAATTGTATGGTACAGTGTCAAAAGCCTTTTGGAAATCCAGAAATATGGACTCAATTTGAAATACCTTGTCAATAGCACTCAGCACTTCATACGAGTAGAGCTAGTTGTGTTTCACAAGAATGATGTTTTCTAAACCCATGTTGACTGTGTGTCAATAGACTGTTTTCTTCGAGGTATTCATTATGTTCGAACAAAACATACGTTCTAAAATCCTGCTGTATATCGACGTTAACGATATGGGCCTGTAATTTAGTGGATTACTCCTACTACCTTTCTTGAATATTTGTGTGACCTGTGCAACTTTCCAGTCTTTGGGTACGGGTCTTTCGTCGAGCGACCGGTTGTACATGATTGTTAAGTATGGAGCTAATGCATCAGCATACTCCGAAGGGAACCTAAGACCAGAAGACTTGGACCAGAAGACTTGCTTTTATTAAGTGATTTAAGTTGCTTCACCACTCCGAGGATATTTACTTCTACGTTACTCATGTTGGCAGCTGTTCTCGATTCGAATTCTGGAGTGTTTACTTCTTCTTCTTTTGTGAAGGCATTTCGGAAGGATGTGTTTAGTAACTGCTTTGGCAGCACTGTCTTCGATAGTATCTCCATTGCTACCGTGCAGAGAAGGCATTGATTGTTTCTTGCCGCTAATATACTTCACATACGACCAGAATCTCTTTGGATTTTCTGCTCTGCTCTGGATGATCAGTGTGTGTACTGCCTGCATCTCAAATCGCTCAAGCCTGCCGCTTGTCCTTTCCTATACAAAGCCATTAGACGCATGTTTCCTGTTTCGGCAATCTCGTCCTGGTCTGCCGCTTGGAGCGCCAAGTCGAGGGGGATGCCAGCAGTGCCTAAGTGCAAGATGTGTATATGGTGCGTTTCACATTTAGTAGCGAAACCCGACACGGGTGAAAATGTACAAGGGGAAGGCATGATAAGTGGCAGGTGTAGAAAAATGTTCTAGAACCGCCCCTGGTGGACTGAGATAATCAATAAAACCAAGAGACACATAAGACGAAATTATATTTGCACAGAATTTAAATACGTAATGAAATTAGAATTTTTTGTAGTAGTGGAGCTGGCATAACAGATTAAACCAATCTACACCGTATTCAATATATACTAGGACGAATTCACTCAATTCCAGCCATTAATAATAAATTAGAGTACTAAACTACAATACCTGTGTTGACCAGAACTAATTTTCATTATCACCAATGTTTAGCCGTATTCGCAAAGGCGAATATCACTTACAGATTAGAGTTTTGGAGTGGAAAAATGTGTTTTTACGGATACAGGCGACATACGACAGTTTTCAATTAGCACTTGAGTCCCAACGGTTCGTCAGGGATAAAATCCAAATATTAAAAATTGTGCGAAATGTTGTATATTTACATTTTTAATAGGGAAGTTATTTACGGAAAGTTGATAGTTTCCCAGTTATAAGAAAAAAGAAAAAAAGATATTTACCTTTTTTGCGTTTTTCAATACTGTATCACGAAATGTTGTTGACAAACGTCAGATTCGGATTCAGCACTACAGAAATACATGAATGGAAGAAATCAAAACTACCCAACAACTTTTCAGTAGGTGCCCTTTCTTGAGCACAAATTATCTTTATTGTAAGTCCAGCGGTCCCTTTGGTGTCGCCGGCCTGAGTGGCCGTGCGGTTCTAGGCGCTACAGTCTGGAGCCGAGCGACCGCTACGGTCGCAGGTTCGAATCCTGCCTCGGGCATGGATGTGTGTGATGTCCTTCGGTTAGTTAGGTTTAAGTAGTTCTGTGTCCAGGGGACTTGATGACCTCAGATGTTAAGTCCCACAGTGCTTAGAGCGATTTTTTAATACATCAGTGGAAGGCAACGGCAAATGACCTCCACCAGGACAATGTATAGAATGCAATTGCGAGACCTCTGCCACCAGTACTAATTTCCTGACTGTGGAACAGACAGTTTAAATATTCAGCAACCTGCCTGATATCCGATCATAACATTTTATGTTTCATGGAGTTCCCAAGCATATTTCTCTACAATGCATATGGATGATATTTAGCTGAAGCCAGACTGGATGCTATTACAGTTTTAATCGAATCGTAATACTTCCTCATAATTTCTCATCTCATCTCATATTGAAAAGACAGAGGTTACTATTAACGTCAACCTCTAAGTGAGTTAAACGAATCATGAACTATTGCGGTTCTGTGAGGCTTCATAGTGGCTTCACCAAAATTTGTTGTTGATAGTGGATGACTGTGCTTCAAGAACAACTTAATACGAATTGTGTGGATGTTGTTACGTATCTCACACGAACATGTTTCTTCAGTTGATAAACAGTTTATAAACACCAATTACGCCCAATAGCTACACCTCCTTTATTGCTCTAGTGTGTGAAGAGTGTATGATCATTCTCGCAGAATCTATGGCCGCTTTAATGTCATTGGTCGTTTTGTTGGACGTTGAAAAACTTGTAAACATTTGCTACTCTGTTTAGGGGATACATGCTGCATAATGCTTAAGAGTGGAGCTAATTCACTTATAAATTTCCTACAGAATTTGGCAGAGAAAGGTGGCGAAGTAATTCCTACTTATAAAGATTCAACAACCGTCTTGAAACACAAAGACTACGAATGTCATGCAACTGTAATTATCAAAATAACGAGTCACATAAACGTGTAAAAGCAGTCAGTCTTCCGTCTAGACGTGTACAGAACCGGATAAAATCTTAATAGAGGGTACAATAAAAAAGTATCTCCTTCCAAGTGCTTCACAGTTTTTCGTAGAGTATGAATACGGATGTACATTGCACGACAAAAAAAGCGAAGCACCCAGAACAAATGGTCGGATATCAATGTAAGTACGTATACGTACAGACCTTCGGCGGGTATGTAAGTTTTTGCCCTCTACAGCTCCTTCTAGTACCATGGAAGTCATTCCCTCATGTCTTAACAGATGTCCTATCATCCTGTCCCTTAACCTTATCAGTGTTTCCCACATGTTCCTTTCCTCTCCGATTCTGCGCAGAACCTCCTCATTCGTTACCTTATCATTCCACCTAATTTTCAACATTCGTCTGTAGCACCACATCTCAAATGCTTAGATTCTCTTCTGTTCCGGTTTACCACAGTCCATGTTTCACTACCATACAGTGCTGTACTCCAGACGTACGTTCTCAAAAATTTCTTACTCAAATTAAGGCCGAACATTTGATACTAGTAGGAATGCCCTTTTTATCATAGCTAGTCTGCTTTTGATGTCCTCCTTGCTCCGTCTGCCACTGGTTGTTTTACTGCCTAGGTAGCAGAATTCCTTAACTTCATCCACTTCGTCACCACCAATCCTGATGTTAAGTTTCTCGCTGTTCTCATTTCCACTACCTCTCATTACCTTCGTCTTTCTTCGATTTACTCACAATCCATACTCTGTACTCATTAGGCAGTTCATTCCGTTCAGCAAATCACGTAATTCCTCTTCACTTACACTCAGGATAGCAATGTCATCAGCGAATCGTATCATTGATATCCTTTCACCTGGAATTTTAATTCCACTCCTGAACCTTTTTTTTTCCATCATTGCTTCCTCGATGTACATATTGAACAGTAGGCGCGAAAGGCTACAACCTTGTCTGCCACCCTTTTTAATACGAGCACTTCGTTCTTGGTCGTCCACTCATATTGTTCCCTCTTGGCTGTTGTACATATTGTATATGACCCGTCTCTCTCTATAGCTTACCCCTTCTTTTTTCAGAATTTCGAACATATTGCACTGTTTTCCAGGTCGACAAATGCTATGAACGTGTTTTGATTTTTCTTTAGTCTTGCTTCCATTATTAAGCGCAACGTCAGAATTGCCTCTCTCTTCCCTTTACTTTTCCTAAAGCCAAACTGATCGTCACCTAGCGCATTCTCAACTTTCTTTTCCACTCTTCTGTATATTATTCTTGTAAGCAACTTGGATGCACGAGCTGTTAAGCTCCGCCACACACCGTTGGGTGGCTTGCGGAGTATGAATGTAGATGTAGATGTTGATTGTGCGATAATTCTCGCACTTGTCAGCTCTTGCCATCTTCGGAATTGTGTGGATGATGCTTTTCCGAAAGTCAGATGTCGCCAGACTCATACATTCTACACACCAACGTGAATAGTCGTTTTGTTGCCACTTTCCCCAATGATTTTAGAAATTCTGATGGAATGTCATCGACCCCTTCTGCCTTTTTTAATCTTAAGTCCTCCAGAGCTCTTTTAAATTCTAATACTGGATCCCCCATCTCTTCTAAATCGACTTCTGTTCCTTCTTTTATGACATCAGCCAAATCTTCCCCCTCATAGAGGCTTTCAATGTATTCTTTCCACCTATCCGCTCTCTCCTCTACATTTAACAGTGGATTTCCCGTTGCACTCTTAATGTCGCCACCCTTGCTTTTAACGTCACCGAAGGTTGTTTTGACTTTCCTGTATGCTGAGTCGGTCCTTCCGACAGTCATTTCTTTTTCGATGTCTTCACATTTTTCCTGCAGCCGTTTTGTCTTATTTTCCCTGCTCTTCCTATTTACTTCATTCTTCAGCGATTTGTATTTCTCTATTCCTGAGTTTCCCGGAACATTTTTGTACTTCCTCCTTTCATCGATCATTTGAAGTATTTCTTGTGTTGCCCATGCTTTCTTCGTAGTTACCTTCTTTGTACCTATGTTTTCCTTCCCAACTTCTGTGATGGTCCTTTTCAGAGATGTCCATTCCTCTTCAACTGTACTGCCTACGGAGCTATTCCTTATTGCTGTATCTATAGCCTTAGATAACTTCAAGCGTATCTCGTCGTTCCTTAGCTCTTCCGTATCCCAATTCTTTGCGTATTGATTCTTCCTGACTAATGTCTTAAACTTCCGCCTACTCTTCAACACTACTATATTGTGATTTGAGTCTGTCTGCTCCTGGGTACGCCTTACAATTCAGTATCTGATTTCAGAATCTCTGTCTGACCATGATGTAATCTAACTGAAATCTTCCCGTATCACCCTGCCTTTTCCAAGTACACCTCCTCCTCTCATGATTCTTGACCAGGGTATTCGCTATTACTAGCTTTTGTAATCACTAAAATAGCGTCACATACTCTTTCAAACCCTAGTGTTTCCATTTCAATTTCTCCTCCCGTTCTGGGGTGCTTAATGTTCTTTGGCAGGTAGTGTATAATCCACTTGAGCTTGGAGCTTCGTAAAACATTTCTACTCACAGGTTTCTGTTGTTTATTTGATCCCTGTGTTATCAACAAATGTGTGGATATTGTTTCTTTTTGGTTGGCAGCCTATACTACCAAAAACAATTTTCCGAGAAGTCCTACGATAGTATTTTGCTGCGGTGGTCGTCAAAGCATCACACGTTACTATTACGGTAGCAAAGCGTGTTCTGGTTATCATTTGCATATCTACAACTGTGTGCTTTGCAACGAATGTGTAGCAGGCGCCTAATATGGTTTGAATGCAATGGGGACGCTTCAATCTGTAACACTTTTTCTGACAATCTTATCGCCGAAACTTTTGTCACACTTTACATTCTCTTAGCCCTGGTAAGATTAAATGTTCGTATCTCCTAATTGAAAAATGACTAGTTGTTTCTCTTTGTTTTGTAGGCCGTTTCAAATATGTCAGTTTAGGCAGTGAGCGTGAATTCTGTCTCATCAGGTTTCTGAGAGGCGTTCGATGCAGTGTCTCATTGACCATTAGTAACCATGGTACAATCATACGTGGCATTTTCCCTAATATGTGAATGAGTCTAAGGAAATTTAATTGATGGAACACATTACGTACTTGTGGGTGAAGGACGTTTACCAGAAATGTAAATACCATTAGTAACCCACGATGAAGCGTAATTGTCTCAACGTAACTATGTATCAGATACGGCCAACAAGACAATTGAATTGTTTGCTAACAGTGTTTATATTGGACAACCTTCATAGGAAGAACGTAAAGAAACGCATACATCACAATTACTGTCGAACGAGTGGTTCAAATGGCTCTGAGCACTATGGGACTTAACATCTGAGGTCATCAGTCTCCTAGAACTTAGAACTACTTAAACCTAACTAACCTAAGGACATCACACACACCCATGCCCGAGGCAGGATTCGAACCTGCGACCGTAGCGGTCGCGTGGTTCCAGACTGTAGCGCCTAGGACCGCACGGCCACTCTGGCCGGCTGGAGAAAGTCGTTTGAAGCAAAATTATAGTAAGTGGAAAAATATTCTTTCTTTATCATTTTATGGAGAGGAGGAGGGGGGAGTGGTATGAGCGAGAAACAGTTTCGTGAAGGTTTGAAATATATGTAAGGTTTGTTGGAAGTAGCTATTGTTCCTGGTATATATTAACGACATAGGGGACAACCTGAGTAACCGTCTTAGACTGTTTGCAAATGATGCTGTCATTTACGGTCTTGTAAGGTCATCAGATGATCAAAACGACTCGCAAAATGATTTAGATAAGATATCTGTATGGGGCGAAAAGTGGCAATTGACCCTGAATAAAGAAAAGTGCGAAGTTATTCACATGACTACTAAAAGAAATCAGCTGAATTTCGATTCCGCGATAAGTCACACAAACCTGAGGGCTGTAAATTCAACTAAATACTTAGGGATTGCAATTACAAATAACCTAAATTGGAACGATCACATAGGTACTATTGTGGGTAGAGTAAACCAAAGACTGCGATTCATTGGCAGAACACTTAGAGGGTGCAACAGGTCTACCAAAGAGACTGCTTACACTACGCTTGTCCGCCCTATTCTGGAGTACTGCTGTGCGGTGTGGGAACCGCATCAGGTGGGACTGACGGATGACATCGAAAAAGTACAAAGAAGGGCAGCTCGTTTTGTATTATCGCGAAATAGGGGAGATAGTGTCACAGACATGATACGTGAATTGGAGTGGCAATCATTAAAACAAAGGCGTTTTTCGTTGCGACGGGATCTTCTCATGAAATTTCTATCACCAGTTTTCTCCTCCGATTGCGAAAACATTCTGTTGGTACCCATCTACATAGGGAGAAATGATCATCACGATAAAATAAGAATCAGGGCTCGCACAGAAAAACTTAAGGGCTCGTTTTTCCCGCGTGCCGTTAGAGAGTGGAGCGGTAGAGAGACAGCATGAAGGTGGTTCATTGAACCCTCTGCCAGTCAGTTGTGAATAGCAGAGTAATCACGTAGATGTAGATGTGCTGCCATTTTCAGATAATGGATAAATATATTCTGGGTATCTGCACACAGTCAGCTACGCAGCCTTAACACAAACATACAGTTCTAACTGTAATATTTGTCCTACTGAGATAAACTTTTGACTCAAGATTCTATGTCGTAATTACTAGTTTATGACAACATTTCAATTTTTTTAGTTCGGTCAAAAGTTACGCGAAATACTGAAAAATCAAAATTTTGGAACTGGTACTGGGTTCGGGGATAGCGGCTTAGTTATACAGATACGTGCAGCGGTTCAGCGAACCCGAAGCCCTGGCCTGTGACGTAACCTGTTCGCCGACCGTGAGCTGCACGGCCCCTCGCGCCGCACTAGGGCCGACCTGTGGAATGTGTCGCTGCGCTCGCTCAGGGACACATTGCATGGCTCGTAGCCGGTTCTCGAGGCGGCGGAGCCGTACAGCGGGAGCCGGCCTGTGACTGCGCGGCTAATCCAGACTGCCCTCGCGCGGCCGGCCTCACTACTACTGTCTACGAGGGCAGTTCAAAAAGTAATGCAACACATTTTTTTTCTCGGCCAATTTTGGTTGAAAAAACCGGAAATTTCTTGTGGAATATTTTCAAACATTCCCGCTTCGTCTCGTATAGTTTCATCGACTTCCGACAGGTGGCAGCGCTGTACGGAGCTGTTAAAATGGCGTCTGTAACGGATGTGCGTTACAAACAACGGGCAGTGATCGAGTTTCTTTTGGCGGAAAACCAGGGCATCTCAGATATTCATAGGCGCTTGCAGAATGTCTACGGTGATCTGGCAGTGGACAAAAGCACGGTGAGTCGTTGGGCAAAGCGTGTGTCATCATCGCCGCAAGGTCAAGCAAGACTGTCTGATCTCCCGCGTGCGGGTCGGCCGTGCACAGCTGTGACTCCTGCAATGGCGGAGCGTGCGAACACACTCGTTCGAGATGATCGACGGATCACCATCAAACAACTCAGTGCTCAACTTGACATCTCTGTTGGTAGTGCTGTCACAATTGTTCACCAGTTGGGATATTCAAAGGTTTGTTCCCGCTGGGTCCCTCGTTGTCTAACCGAACACTATAAAGAGCAAAGGAGAACCATCTGTGCGGAATTGCTTGCTCGTCATGTGGCTGAGGGTGACAATTTCTTGTCAAAGATTGTTACAGGCGATGAAACATGGGTTCATCACTTCGAACCTGAAACAAAACGGCAATCAATGGAGTGGCGCCACACCCACTCCCCTACCAAGAAAAAGTTTAAAGCCATATCCTCAGCCGGTAAAGTCATGGTTACAGTCTTCTGGGACGCTGAAGGGGTTATTCTGTTCGATGTCCTTCCCCATGGTCAAACGATCAACTCTGAAGTGTATTGTGCTTCTCTTCAGAAATTGAAGAAACGACTTCAGCGTGTTCGTAGGCACAAAATTCTGAACGAACTTCTCCTTCTTCACGACAACGCAAGACCTCACACAAGTCTTCGCACACGAGAGGAGCTCACAAAACTTCAATGGACTGTTCTTGCTCATGCACCCTACAGCCCCGATCTCGCACCGTCTGATTTCCATATGTTTGGCCCAATGAAGGACGCAATCCGTGGGAGGCACTACGCGGATGATGAAGTTATTGATGCAGTACGACGTTGGCTCCGACATCGACCAGTGGAATGGTACCGTGCAGGCATACAGGCCCTCATTTCAAGGTGGCGTAAGGCCGTAGCATTGAATGGAGATTACGTTGAAAAATAGTGTTGTGTAGCTAAAAGATTGGGGAATAACCTGGTGTATTTCAATGCTGAATAAAACAACCCCTGTTTCAGAAAAAAAATGTGTTGCATTACTTATTGAACTGCCCTCGTAATTACCCGCTCGCCGGTCCGCTCAGTTGCACATCAGGCTGAAGGTCGATTCACTGTCAAGCGGCGGTGTGTTTGCATTAGACGGAACTTCAACATATCAAAGTCGTTTAGGCTGTGCGGAACGATGAGCGATATACAGTATGTATATAATGATTAACGTTAAATGTGAATGAATATGGATATACACTCAGTCGCAAAAGTATTCGGACAGCACGTAACGGCGCATAATTTTGCAGTTTGCCGCATGAACGAATAAAGAAATTGCACTTTGTAATGTATTGGGGACTCTGGGTACGATGTCGCAACGTGAAACACGCGTCAAATACGAAAAATTGTTGTTGGACATGTGTCTGTTACGTAATATTTCCTGAAAAGGGCATGGGAAGGTGCAACAAAAGTATTCGGACAAAGGCGGACAACGTGAGAGAATAGTTCATTCCGAGACGCACAGAGGGTGAAGCGACTGCAGTGTGTCCGACATTTCCGCGAGACGATAGCGATGGTTAGTAAACACGTATCGCGAGCCTGTGCAGGTCGACGATGGGACGCAGAGGGAAGTATTCTACGTTCGAGCAAAGGCAACTCGTCGTTTATCATCACGCGGAGGGGAAAACCTTCAGGGAAATTGCGCAATAGTGAACATGAAGAAAAGTACAGTTCACGACATTATTAAACGGTTCGAGAAACGAGACCGATTGGGAATTCCGTTGCAGTACAGGACGGCCACGGACATTTTCACAGAGAGATGAACGTGTGATCGTGCGAATTGCAAGTGAGGTGGAGGGAGACCTTGGTATAAAAGTTCATCCCGAAACCGTGCGGAGAGTACTACGACGATCGCAGTACCATGGTCGAGTGGCACGGCGAAAGCCATTCATAAATGCAGTGAACCAGAAGAAACGTATGCAGTTTGCGAGGGAATACGCCGAATACGATCAGGATTGGTGGAATCGGGTGATATTTTGCGACGAATGTAGATTTACAATATGGCAAAGCGACGGAAAGGCAAACGTGTGGCGAAAGGCCAATGAAGAGCTGAATCCTTGGAACCTCAAACCAACAGTAAAGTTTGGAGGTGGGAGCATCATGGTGTGGGGATGCATGTCCGGCAATGGTGTAGGTGATTTAGTGTTCATTGATGACACGATGAACAAGCAGCGTATTTGAATATACTGCGAGGTCATTTGAAGTAAAGTGCACGACATCTAGGTATTGCGAACAACTTTCATTCTTATCAGGATAATGATCCCAAGCATACCGCGCATATTGTACAAATGTGGTTGCTCTTCAATTGCCCGAAAGTACTGCACCCCCCTCCCCAATCACCAGACCTTAACCCAGTCAAACATTTGTGGGATAAATTGAAACGGACCCTCCGCGCGGACAACATCTATACGAAGGAGACCTTGAAAGAGAAACTGCGCCAGGAATAGGCAAATATAGGCCCAGATTTCACGAAAACACTCGTGGAAAGTATGCCTAGTAGATTGAAGGAGGTATTGAAAATGAAAGGTGGACCCACAAGGTATTGACATTTTCGTCGTACACCTTATGAACATTTATTGGACAGTATCCGAATACTTTTGTAGCAGCAGGGTGTGCAGCATGTTTCATTTTTGTTGTTAATTTTTCTGTTATTTATGTTTTGGAAACGAAATAATACAATAATTCTTTTGTAATTAATGTTGTTACGCATATATATTGCTAATAAATATGTTTGGGTTTGATAGTCAGTGTTACTCGAGTACTCATTGTGAAACTTCCCACTGTCCGAATACTTCTGCGACTTAGTGTAGTTAATGACGATTTAACTCAATATACACTGTACAGCCAAAGAAACTGGTTCAGGCATCCTTATTGAAATACACAATACGTAAAGGGGCAGAATACGTCGCTGCGGCCGGTAATGCCTATATAAGACAACAAGTGTCTGGCGCAGTTGTTAGATTGGTTACTGCTGTTACATTGGCAGGCTATCAACATTTAAGTGACTTTGAACCACGCATGCGCAGAAGGGGGTCCCACAGTAAAACAGTAAATGTCGTGTGACTAGGGCCTCCCGTCCGGTAGACCGTTCGCCGGGTGCAAGTCTTTCGATTTGACGCCACTTGGGCGACTTGCGTGTCGATGGGGGTGAAATGATGATGATTAGGACAACGCAGCACCCAGTCGCTGAGCGGAGAACATCTCCGACCCGGCCGGGAATCGAGCCCGGGCCCTTAGGATTGACATTCTGTCGCGCTGACCACTCAGCTACCGGGGGCGGACGGTCCCACAGTGCTTTCTGCTTGTTACTTGCTTGCTGATAGGCGGCTAGTGCTAATTTCAGATTTTCGTGCTGGATATTTTCCGCTTTTATCAGTATGTAGCTTTCATAAATGCAGAAAAACTTTTTTTTTTGCCATAGACTCTCTTTTATACTAGCTGTTTGTGAAAGCATTTTTTCAGTTGATTGCTTCATATTCTAGAAATGGAATGGAGCAAAGAGGCGTTAAGCGTCTTAATTCAGGCATACAGCATGGAAAGGTGCATCTGTGGCCCGCTGTATCATAATAATACACGTCGGCAATCGTTTCTTTCTGAGTAATATGCATATAACGTTATGCGGCGATTTTCGATTTGTATCGTAATGCCCTAGTTTACGAAAGTTCATGTTCGATTTGATTGCCTCTCTTTCAGCATGCTAGAAAAGAGAAACTGGCACTGATAGGGGAGAAAGTTCGTGTAGTTTGGTCCAGTGCGACAGACGAGGACTGCAAAACTCTGAGTACCACATATAGATATTCCAAACTTGGAAAAATAACACAAGTGCACCATTAAGTATTGGTCCTTTAAAAAATGGCTCTGAGCACTATGGGACTTAATTTCAGAGGTCATCAGGCCTCTAGAACTTAGGACTACTTGAAATTAACTAACCTAAGGACATCACACACATCCATGCCCGAGGCAGGATTCAAACCTGCGACCGTAGCGGTCGCGCGATTCCAGACTGTAGCGCCTAGAACCGCTCGGTCACCCCGGCTGGCGGTCCTTTAAAGTTTTGCAAATTACAGTGCATACATGCACAACAACTTTTGAAATGGTGGGCTGTGCTATTCCGTGGCGTAAAAGCCAGACCCAAGATTCCCCAGCAGCCAGGAAACGTAAGGTTAAAACCAGCCTGCAACGTAACATGGCATTTACCGGTACTTTATTCGTGATCTTGGCTGGTATGATCACAAAACATTTAAACATATGATTTAATTCATATTTCAAGAATATGAGACAGCCTCCCTCATGACTGTGTCACACTTCCTAATTCCATCTCCTGTCATTGGCAGCAGCTTCTCGAAATAGGCCATGTCCATCCTCACGAAGCTCCGAAATTCATGCGGATCTTCGAGCCTCAGTACTTTCATAAGCAGTGAATATAATCTCCTGCCTTCGTCCCTTCTTTTCAGCAGGGTCGAACTCAACAACGTATGGCTTTTTCGTTTTCGTCGTCATTCTGCCTTAATCCGAAGATCTACTGTCACTGCCAGGGCAATAGCTCGAAAACAAGTGGGTCTTCCAAGTGCAAAATCTTGTATAAATACACATACCTGTGTAACCAAGTGTCATAATATAAAACTAAATGTTGACTGTGTAATTCAGTGTAATTCCGCACTGGCGGAATGTTACATGATACCACGTACTTCTACCTTTGTGACTATTACAGCGCCATCTATCACAAAACGAAAAAAGTGGTTCAACTAAAACATTCATTATTATTTACGTACTACACGAACATGTAACAACAAAATGGGGGTTCCTATTTAAAAAAAAACGCAGTTGATATCCGTTTGACCTATGGCTGCGCCATCTAGCGGGCCAACCATAGCGCCATCTGGTTTCCCCCTTCAAGTTAGACGAGTTTCGTTCTTTGTAGTTTTTTCGTTTGATGCTTTTTTCGTGAGATATTTGGCCCAGTCACTATCAATGGACCACCCTGTATACTAACGAGATAAAGTCAGTATTATAGAAAAAACCAGTACTAAGCAAAGAAGCCAAAGCTGAAATGTGGAAGTAGTTTATAGTGGGTCCATCAAGGGGGATAAGGCAATATTACAGAAGAGCAAGAGGAACAGATGAAGATCAGATGGGAGATATGATACTGACAAGGCACTTTTAGTCCTAAGTGCAAATGAGGCCCCGGAAGTAGACGACATTCCATCAGAACTACTGGTAGCTTTGGGAGACCCAGTCACGACAAAACTATTCCATCTGGTGTGCAAGAGGTATGAGACAGGTGAAATACCCTCACTTCAAGAAGTATGTAATAATTCGAATTAGAAAGAAAGCAGGCGCTGACAGTGGTGAATATCACGGAACTATCAGTTTAATAAGTCATGATTGCAAAATAGTAAAACGAATTCTTTACAGAAAAATGGAAAAGCCATAGAAGACGACCTCGTGAAAGATCAATTTGGATCCCGGAGAAATTTAGGAACACGGGATGCAATACTGACACTACGAATTCTTTTAGAAGCTAGGTTAAGGAAAGGCAAGCCTACGTTTATAGCATTTATAGACTTAGAGAAAGCTTTTGACAATGTTGACTGGAGCACTGTCTCTGAAGTCCAGCGGTAAATTACAGGGAGCGAAAGGCTATCTACAACCTGTACAGAAACCGGAAGACAGTTGTAAGAATCGAGGGCCTTGAAAGGGAATCAGTGATTGAGAAGGGAGTGAGACAGGGTTGTAGCCTTTACCCGACATTACTCAATGTGTGCGCTGAACAAGCAGTAAAGGAAACCAAAGAAAAATTTGGAGTAGGAATTAAAGTTCAGGGAGAAGAAAAAAAAACTTTGAGGTTTGGCGATGACATTGTAATTCTGTCAGAGACAGCACAGGTCTTGAGAGAGCAGTTGACTAGGACATCAGATGAAAAGAAAAAAAAGCAGAACAAGGATAATGCAATTAAATCAGTGACGCTGAGGGAATTACGTTAGCAGATGAGTTTCGTTATTTGGGCAGCAAAATAAATGATGATGGCCGAAGTCGAGAGGATATAAAATGTAGACTGATAATGGCAAGAAAAGCGTTTCTGAAGTAAAGTTCGTTAACATCGTCTATAGATTTAAGTGTCGGGAGTGTAGCCATGCATGGAAGTGAAACATGGACGATAAGCAATAGAGAATGGAGACTTTTGAAATGTGATGCCACAGAAGAATGATGAAGGTTAGATGGGTAGATCGTATAACTAATAAGGAGGTACTGAATGGAATTGGGGAGACAAGGTATTTGTGGACTAAAAGAAGGGATCGGTTGATAGGACACAGTCTGAGACATCAAGTGATTACCAATTTAGCACTGGAGAGAGGTGTGGGGGGTAAAAGTAGTAAAGGGAGATTATGAGATGAATACAGCAAGCAGATTCAGAAGGATGTAGGTTGCAGTAGTTATTCAGAGATGGAATAGGCTTGTACAGGTTGAATGGTTGGTTGATTTGGGGAAGGGGACCAAACAGCGAGGTCATCGGTCCCATCGGATTAGGGAAGAATAGGAAGGAAAGTCGGCCGTGCCCTTTCAAAGTAACCATCCCGGCATTTGCCTGAAGGATACGGTTAACCTAAATGAGAATGGCCGGACGCGGGTATGAACTGTCGTCCTTCCGAATGCGAGTCCAGTGTGCTAACCACTGCTCCACCTTACTCGGTTATTTACACAGGATAGAGTAGCATGGAGAGCTGCATCAAACCAGTCCTCGGACTGAAGAACTCATTAACAACATCACGTCTTGGTATCACTTCGCGTCCGCCAAGTGGCACAGTCACGGATTCTTACAGCCTACTTCCAGAACGTGACACCGAGCGAGGTGGCGCAGTGGTTAGCACACTGGACTCGCATTCGGGAGGACGACGGTTCAATCCCGTCTCCGGCCATCCTGATTTAGGTTTTCCGTGATTTCCCTAAATCATTTCAGGCAAATGCCGGGATGGTTCCTTTGAAAGGGCACGGCCGATTTCCTTCCCAATCCTTCCCTAACCCGAGCTTGCGCTCCGTCTCTAATGACCTCGTTGTCGACGGGACGTTAAACACTAACCACCACCACCAGAACGTGACATCATTCACATGTTTCCCACTTAACATCCAGAACGAGTACGGAGCGGTGACCTGGATTGGCCTGAAGTTGGTACCGCAGCCATTTACACTACAGTCATTATGTCTGCTTGCAACTTTCTAAGTTTGTGTCTTCAAAATTCAAGACTTTGCAAGGTTAGCTGTTGTATGGAACAAGCATGTGCAGTCGCAAATTTTTGTTCAGTGGTGGGAGGGAACTAGCAATGATCGTAGATGAAATCTGACATTGTCAAATGGAGAATGCGCTCTATTTGGAGTACAGTGTTTTATTCATAAAGGTCTTGACCGTATGTGACAGACAAGTTAAAGTGTATTAGTTTCCGCTCTAGTGTCATCATCAGGACTGAAAACAGTTATGCGAACACAATGAGTGTTTGACATGTTTTACATTCGTAATGTGATGCACGACTTTTGATTTGGATGATGGTGACATTGTAGTGCCGAAACTGATTAACTGTAACCATTAAAATGTTTAGTGATGGTAGGGTTTACTCATGGTCAAAACAAAAGTCCTATTACAAGTTCTTGACAAAAGTCATATGATAAACTTTTCACATTACTGGAAACTGAGGGAGTGGGAAAATTAGCTTCGAAACACTTAAAAACATCAACATGTATTGAAGAGATAAACTAGGTGTTTTTTGTAGTTGATAGCGAAAACTGACATAAATGAAAGAGTAAACAGTAAACAAGGGTTCGCAAAAAATCCGTTTGAAATATTATCCTAATTAATGCAAACCCATTCGAAATGTAAGCTTTTTGATTAAATCCCGATATATTGGGTTCAAATTCACCTGCGGCCTGTGGTTTCGGAATCTGGTGGCTCAATGACGAGGAGTCGGCAGATGTCGCTGGTGATGTAAGAAGAAATCTGCTGCTTTGAAGAAACTTTTAGTGGTCAAGATCGCAGTCAATACTATTTATTCCGGATGGCCGGTTTCAGCAGTTGAGCCTGTTACCGGAAGATGACAGCGATGGCAGTCTCAGCTGCTGAAGCCGACCTTCAAGCGCAAATACAGATCCCTACTTCTCTAATTACGAGAAATTGCAGTATAAGCGAACGCGTCAGTATGGTCTACGGACGTAGCCACACGGCAGTCGGATTTTTTGTAATTTTGATACATGTGGTACGTGAAGGCAGAGCTCACGTATCAGTCCTCCAAAACAGTCCGATGAAACTCTCAAAAATTCTTAAGAAAATCGACTGAAATTTTCCGAGCGTCTTTAAGTCACTAAAATTAGGAAATTTCTACGGTGGGCTACGTGGCTGTAATGTGTGCAGCCTTGTCTCCGATTGCTGGCCGAGATAGAATTTTTAAACAAAGACCCATGTTTTACGAGCATTTCCATGAAGTGTAAAATACATAAAGATAAAAAAAATCCGTAGAACTAGAGACTGGGAATCGCTGGTTCGACTCTCGTTTGTCATTTTTTGTTCTCTTTCTAGTTAAATTAGAATACCTACGTCATTTGAATATAAAAGTCATCGAATATTTGATAATTATCTAATTATAGTTTTTATGCTAATTACATGTGAATTGAGGGGCAACACGTTAAAGGGGCAGCTTATGCATAGTGTGCTCGATGCCATGAGAATGATTGTTTTCCGTATTTTTAAGACGATTATCACTTCGCTGATGTGAGACCATATGTGCGGTATAAACCAGTGGACACTGTCCAAACAGAATACATAATTTTTCACTTTTCCCCTAAAATTTAATTTGTAATGTTTTCTTAAACAGTATTAACTAAAAATCTTTTCCAAAAGATGAGTGTTAAGAACTTACATTTGCAATGAAAACAGCAATTTTGCTGTGATATGTAATTCGAAATAAGAAGACGTCGATTAATAATAATAATAAGGTATGTATCAATTAGCATATAAAGGGCGATTCGTATTAACATTCAAAAACCTCCGAAGTGACGTAGATAACGCTGAGACCAGTAATTTAACATAAGACACACGGAGCCGGAAATATCAGGAAATACATCGGAAGTGGATGACAAATGTTGAAAGTGTGACGTCATCTAATGACGTAACTCGCTGCACGTCCAGCCGTTGAGCCTATCGGTCTGCCGCACCCAATCATCCCAATCCAAATCATGTATTGACGTGAGTGTGATTCCGGACCTACGTGCGCTGTTGTAGCGCGTGCCGTTCAGGTTTCGAGTCTTGCGTCTGACAGGCGGTATGTTTTCCACTGCATTAGACAATTATGCGTTTACATTGAGGTATTTTATTTACCGGTCTCGTGGTCTCAGTTGGTTTATTGCAAAGTACAGTACAACAAATAACTACTGTAGAACAACAGAATAATGTAGAACAAGAGCAAACTGGTGCTTTTCATTTAGTACAAAGAACTACCGTATTGCGTCACAAGTAAATCAATAGTTTAATCTTCTGAATTGTGTCGTTAACAGTAAGTTTTGTTTACTACATAAAGTCTGTAAATAAAAAGAGGATGGGACAAAAGAAAACACAAATTAAAACACCTTTTACTTGGTTACAGCGAGAACAATAATTTGGTACCTTCTATGTTTACAACAGATCACATTTACGAAAAGTGTTCGAAATTTGTAGTTTTCTCGAAAGCAAGTATTGCATGGCTCAATCACCCCTTCATCTATAAGCACAACCGCTGCGCGTGCGGCGAAGTACGTCGTCTGGGCCGGCCGCGGTGGTCTAGCGGTTCTAGGCGCGCAGTCCGGAACCGCGCGACTGCTACGGTCGCAGGTTCGAATCCTGCCTCGGGCATGGATGTGGGTGATGTCCTTAGGTTAGTTAGGTTTAAGTAGTTCTAAGTTCTAGGGGACTGATGACCTCAGATGTTAAGTCCCATAGTGCTCAGAGCCATTTGAACCATTTTGAACGTCGTCTGGTGACATGTTCAACGTTTCTCCTCCCTTTTTAGGGTATTTCCGGATATTTGTGACACCACGTGTGTTTTATTAAATTATTTGTTTCAGCGTCGTCTACATGGTTTCGGAGGTTTTTAAACGTTGATAAAAATGACCCAGTGTATTTGTTGAACTTTTTATTTGAGTAGTCCGCAGCTCGTGGTCGTGCGGTTGCGTTCTCGCTTCCCGCGCCCGGGTTCCCGGGTTCGATTCCCGGCGGGGTCAGGGATTTTCTCTGCCTCGTGATGACTGGGTGTTGTGTGATGTCCTTAGGTTAGTTAGGTTTAAGTAGTTCTAAGTTCTAGGGGACTGATGACCATAGATGTTAAGTCCCATAGTGCTCAGAGCCATTTGAGCCATTTTTTGTATTTGAGTGATATACGTAGCTGAAATGGATGGAAAAGAAAAACCAAAAAAAATGACAATCGAGACTCGAAACAGCGATTACCATACTCGGGCACCAGGAAATGTTTCTCATGTTTATGTATTTTATGCTTTACCGAAATACTCGAAGAACATGCACCTTTGTTTAAAAATTCTGCACGGTCCGGGAATCGAACCCGGACCGCACCGTTGACAGGCAAGCCACGCGACCCACCATAAAAATATCCTATTTTAGTGAACTGAAGACGCTTGGAAAACTTGAAAGTCAATTTTCTCTATTGTTTTTGAGAAAGCGTGCATCGAAATGTTTAGGCAGATTGTATTTGAGCTCTGAACTTAACGTAACATAAATATAAAAAATTGGAAAAGAAATTCGTTGCCGTGTGGTCTCCTTCGAAGATGGACAGGTCGAGCAGGGCTTGTGTCTTGGACTCGAAGGTCATCTGATGTCAGTACACTCGATTTATTGTGTCTAGGCTCATTGAAGAACTGAAGTTTATGGCACTCACGTCGATACGATTGGAAAACTAGTGCAGCGAACTACACGTCAAGATTTACGAGATGACCCGGGATATTACGAGGGCGCGCTGTAAATGTGCAAACTCTTAAAGATTTTGAAATAAAACAAATCTGATTAACATTCTACATATTTATTATTCTTGTCTATACTCGTATATCTGCACCTCTCTGCCGCTAGAGGGCTCCGAATTGTAGCATGTAACATGGCGGTGTGTAACGTAACTTTGTCGGTCAGTGAGAAATAGCGTGCAGTAATAGAGCTTATAATGTGAAGAGTTCGTCCACATATGGAGCAACCTCTTCTTCAGCGTGACGATGCCATTCAGAGGGTACCACACACGAGCGCTGCGACGCCTTTGGTTCACTGCCATCCATCGTCTTCCATACGGTCCCGACTTGGCACCATCCGATTTTCGTCTCTTTTCAGAACTTAAAATAACACTTTAGACGACTTCATTTTGACAGTGATGAAGCGGTACAAACAGATGTGAGGTTGCGGCTCCGTCAACAAAGTCAAGGATTCCATAGTGACGGTATGAAGAAACTGGTCTCTCGTTGGGAGAAATCTGTTCATCACCAGGGTGAGATATAACTATGTTTGTTGTCTTTAAAAGGCTTTAAGAGTTTTCACACAAAAAATTCGGAGGCATACTTCTGAGCACGACGTCTTAGAAAGAATTCGTAACTCACTACAGATACAAGTGCAGTATTGCAACCGAACGCGAGGGATTAGGAAAAAAAAAAAAGGTGAACATTTTGGAGAAAATTCTTAGAACAGCTCCTTCAACAGGTACGAATGTACCGTGAACTGTAACATGTAACGTGCTAAAGCAGTACTGAACTTCTTGTGACGCAGGCCGTGGGACACAATCCAAAAGTTTGTTTCAAATACAGGATGGTTATAATTAAGCTTTCCCTATTTAAAACGTTGTAACATGGAAACTAATGACTGTAAGAGTACCAGACTCGGGAGCATTAATGTCAAGGACATGGGGAAGAGAAATAATGCAGAATCATGTCAACTGAAACACTTTTCATGTGCTGCTACGGTACATCATACCATTACTGCTACAAAGGGTGCTCAATATGGCGCTCATCCGTGTCCAGAAGAGTCTAAAGGAGAGGATTGCATTCTGCACAGTAGAACGAAGCATATCCGTAGATATGCTGGCTATCTCTCTTGATACGCTGCGCTGCAGATCAGCACTTGTGTGAATGTTCCCCTGGTAAACCCTGTCGTTCAGGTAGCCCCACATCCAGAAATCACAGGGAGTGAGATCAGGTGATCGTGCTGGCCAAGCATTTGGAAACGAACGGCTGATAAGTCAATCGTTTCCAAATATGTTTCGGAGAAGCAGGAGAAATTGTTGTGTTCAATGCGTCTCTCTCCTGTAGGGCTATGACATGCTAACTAAGAATATTGCACTAACGCTGGCCAGTCTCACTGCACGCCAATCTGTTCAAAAACCAATGGGCCAATGATGAACGCAGACGTGAAGCCACAGCATACGGTGACACGTTCACCAAACAGAGGAACTTCATGCACAGTGACTGGAGGGGAAGATCCCCACACTCGGTAAATCTGTGTGTTTACCTCATAAGTCATAGAAAAATGAGCTTCGTCTGTCCATAGGATGGTCCAGAGCCAGCCCTCCTCAACTTCAATCCTTGTGAGAAAGCGGAGAGCGAAGTCAACATGTCGTTGTGTGTCCTGTGGTGCAGTCTGCTGTACGATATGGATCTTGTACGGATACCATTTGAGAATGGTTCGAAATACCTTCCATACAGTGGACCACGGGATGTTCAACTATCGCCACACAGCACGCACACTGCCTGACGATCGAAATTGCGCGCAGCGTTGTCTGCCATAGCAACAGCGATTTCATCAACCACCTGTGGTGCAACCGGTCGTCGACCTCTTCCTGGAGCGACGCCCAGTTCTCCAGTTGATTAGAACTTCGTCATGCTCCGCACAGCAGGTGGAGGAAGAGGACCCTCCCGTAATCCTTTCAGCCGGCGATATTCTCGAAGTGCAGCTGCAGCATTCCTCTTGTTTTGATAATGTAGCTTCATTAATAATACCCTGCTCTTTTTGTCCATGGTCATGTTGACATGTGAACATGTGCACTGCGACTGGTAAGGTGTGTGAGACTACTATGAATCACGATGACTGATCACGGCAGCTGGTGGCCATAGTTGGAACTGGACGGTGGCGCTGTGATGCATGGAGATCATGCACCGTATACTCTGGACATTAATGTTATCAAGTTTACTACTCATATGGTAATTAGTTTCCGTGTTATAATGTGTTAAATTAATGTTAAAATGTTATTAAATTAATGTTTTAAATTGTAAGACATTTCCAGGGGCAGATGTGGATTCTGACCACAATCTATTGGTTATGAACTGCAGATTGAAACTGAAGAAACTGCAAAAAGGTGGGAATTTAAGGAGATGGGACCTGGATAAACTGAAAGAACCAGAGGTTGTAGAGAGTTTCAGGGAGAGCATAAGGGAACAATTGACAGGACTGGGGGAAAGAAATACAGTAGAAGAAGAATGGGTAGCTCTGAGGGATGAAGTAGTGAAGGCAGCAGACGATCAAGTAGGTAAAAAGACGAGGGCTAATAGAAATCCTTGGGTAACCGAAGAAATATTGAATTTAATTGATGAAAGGAGAAAATATAAAAATGCAGTAAATGAAGCAGGCAAAAAGGAATACAAACGTCTCAAAAATGAGATCGACAGCAAGTGCAAAATGGCTAAGCAGGGATGGCTAGAGGACAAATGTAAGGATGTAGAGGCCTGTCTCACTAGGGGTAAGATAGATACTGCCTACAGGAAAATTAAAGAGGCCTTTGGAGAGAAGAGAACCACTTGTATGAATATCAAGAGCTCAGATGGAAACCCAGTTCTAAGCAAAGAAGGGAAGCCAGAAAGGTGGAAGGAGTATATAGAGGGTCTATACAAGGACGATGTACTTGAGGACAATATTATGGAAATGGAAGAGGATGTAGATGAAGATGAAATGGGAGATACAATACTGCGTGAAGAGTTTGACAGAGCACTGAAAGACGTGAGTCGAAACAAGGCCCCGGGAGTAGACAACATTCCATTAGAACTACTGATAGCCTTGGGAGAGCCAGTCATGACAAAACTCTACCGTCTGGTGAGCAAGATGTATGAGACAGGCGAAATACCCACAGACTTCAAGAAGAATATAATAATTCCAATCCCAAAGAAAGCAGGTGTTGACAGATGTGAAAATTACCGAACTAACAGTTTAATAAGTCACAGCTGCAAAATACTAACGCGAATTCTTTACAGACGAATGGAAAAACTGGTAGAAGCCGACCTCGGGGAAGATCAGTTTGGATTCCATAGAAATGTTGGAACACGTGAGGCAATACTAACCTTATGACTTATCTTAGAAGAAAGATTAAGAAAGGGCAAACCTACGTTTCTAGCATTTGTAGACTTAGAGAAAGCTTTTGACAACGTTAACTGGAATACTCTCTTTCAAATTCTGAAGGTGGCAGGGGTAAAATACAAGGAGCGAAAGGCTATTTACAATTTGTACAGAAACCAGATGGCAGTTATAAGAGTCGAGGGACATGAAAGGGAAGCAGTGGTTGGGAAAGGAGTGAGACAGGGTTGTAGCCTCTCCCCGATGTTATTCAATCTGTATATTGAGCAAGCAGTAAAGGAAACAAAAGAAAAATTCGGAGTAGGTATTAAAAACCATGGAGAAGAAATAAAAACCTTGAGGTTCGGCGATGACATTGTAATTCTGTCAGAGACAGCAAAGGACTTGGAAGAGCAGTTGAACGGAATGGACAGTGTCTTGAAAGGAGGATATAAGATGAACATCAACAAAAGCAAAACGAGTATAATGGAATGTAGTCAAATTAAATCGGGTGATGCTGAGGGAATTAGATTAGGAAATGAGACACTTAAAGTAGTAAAGGAGTTTTGCTATTTAGGGAGTAAAATAACTGATGATGGTCGAAGTAGAGAGGATATAAAATGTAGACTGGCAATGGCAAGGAAATCGTTTCTGAAGAAGAGAAATTTGTTAACATCGAGTATAGATTTAAGTGTCAGGAAGTTGTTTCTGAAATTATTTGTATGGAGTGTAGCCATGTATGGAAGTGAAACATGGACGATAACCAGTTTGGACAAGAAGAGAATAGAAGCTTTCGAAATGTGGTGCTACAGAAGAATGCTGAAGATAAGGTGGGTAGATCACGCAACTAATGAGGAGGTATTGAATAGGATTGGGGAGAAGAGAAGTTTGTGGCACAACTTGACTAGAAGAAGGGATCGGTTGGTAGGACATGTTTTGAGGCATCAAGGGATCACAAATTTAGCATTGGAGGGCAGCGTGGAGGGTAAAAATCGTAGAGGGAGACCAAGAGATGAATACACTAAGCAGATTCAGAAGGATGTAGGTTGCAGTAGATACTGGGAGATGAAGAAGCTTGCACAGGATAGAGTAGCATGGAGAGCTGCATCAAACCAGTCTCAGGACTCAAGACCACAACAACAACAACAATGTGTTAAATAGGGAAAGCTTAATTATAACCACCCGTTACACTTGTACTAAGTAGGGTAGTCTGCCCGTGGCTGTCATATTACAAGGACATACTGTGATCACGTCCTAGCCGCGTAGTAGCGGTCGAGCGAGGAAAAGACACCGCGGTAGAGTACTGCACTAAGTCGTTCGAAGGCGACAACTAAGTAAGCATCTCCAGAGGATATAGTGAACGTGGAAGAAATTCGGAACATTACGATCAGATTCCCATATGATTGCGCCGTAGACCGATGACTGACTTATTGGGAACGTGAGTGTATCTTCAGAGTGAACAGTCCCTCTCTTTCATTACCAAAATAGGAGTGAAAAGTTGAAACTTACTTGAAACTAAGATATACGTATTAATGTAGGATCAAATTTTAAACAAATTAAATATAGCCCAAGAACAATCGTGAACTCAACAGACAGGACAAAATTACGTTCAGACTGGGGAGTGCTTCAAATGGCTCTGAGCACTATGGGACCTAACTTCTGAGGTCATCGGTCCCCTAGAACTTAGAACTACTTAAACCTAACTAACCTAAGGACATCACACACATCCATGCCCGAGGCAGGATTCGAACCTGCGACCGCAGGGGTCGCGCGGTTCCAGACTGTAGCGCCCAGAACCGCTCGGCCACTTCGTCGGAATTGTTCTTGTCTTGGATGCTGGAAACGCTTTTACGTCCATATACCTTATTTTCTTTTTGGTTACTTCGTTAACAGTGGCTGACAGCAAACTTGGTGATTTAAGCGTTATCCGTTTCCAGAAACCTGCAGTTCTGAAGCAGCCTACCGTTTGGTGTACGGCACTGTCAAGCATTGCACAGTGCTGACAGTACGGATGACTAGCTAGTTTTAATCTATGGCGTCGCGCAGCGGTCGGGAGCAAATCATTTATAAACATGTAAGCAGGTGAACGCAACCTTGAACTTAAGGATTTGTCTACAAAATTTGACCAGGCCTTCTGTCAGTTTGTCTTGGCGTTTCATCTGGTTTGCTGGGAAACGTGGAGTTATTTTCCCAATAGTTTCGATTATTTTCTTTGTCGTATAGAATCTTGCATTGTGAGTCATCTCTAAAACATATGTGGCAATTTGCAAGGCACGAATTAAATTTGCTGGCATCCTTCCATCATCTCTATTTTCTGTCACTATACACCAGCCATCCTTTAATAAGTCCGACCGACAAGCTGGTAATTTGAGGGTTCCTATGAGATTTCTCACTATAAGCGCTGAACATATTGCCGCACAATCTCTTAAAGCTAGACCGCCTTCGTTAAGTGGTTTCGTTAATTTGATCCATGGCTACTCGAAACAACATACCTTTCCAAATAAACCAGCCAATGTACTTTTTAATTTGTGCGATATGTTTTCTGTCGACGCCGGCCGAAGTGGCCGTGCGGTTAAAGGCGCTGCAGTCTGGAACCGCAAGACCGCTACGGTCGCAGGTTCGAATCCTGCCTCGGGCATGGATATTTGTGATGTCCTTAGGTTAGTTAGGTTTAACTAGTTCTCAGTTCTAGGGGACTAATGACCTCAGCAGTTGAGTCCCATAGTGCTCAGAGCCATTTGAACCATTTTTTCTGTCGACGGGTATGATTTGTGCAACATATCACATTTTGGATAAGGCCGGTGTGTTTACTCATTTAACCCTTTGAATAATGCTTAATTTCCTTGTATTGTTCCCTATCAGAGCACGTCCTACTTTTTCGACCATTCTTTTGGAATTGGTGTCAATTAACTCGTTTAGGTTTCTCCTTAATTTCAGTTCCAGCACTTCCCTTTCAACACATTCGGTGAAGGGATGTGGCATGGGGTGAGTACTTTCATTTAGCCACAGGAGCTGTGGTTTTTCATTGTTTATCGTTGCCGCTAATGCTTATGTATAATCATCCATTATTTCTGACAATTTTGCGCCGTCTTTGTATTCTGTAATTATATTGGTAACATCATCAACATAGGCGTTTGCAGCGAACTGTTGTGCACCAACATGTAATCCTTGCACTGAATTGCAGACAATAAGAATTAATGGTTTTCAAGAGATGACAAACAGTGTCATTGATAAGGGACAACCCTGTCGGATGGAACGTTGGACTGTGAATGCCTCCGTGAAATATACGTCGATTTGCACCTTCGAAAACGTTTGGTACTGGTTTGGTAGCAGTAAATCTATTGTTGTCTGTGGGAATCAGAAGTGCTCTAACACACCCTTAGATATTGATGACTGACTTTATGGATGGCTCTCTCTAAATGGATGTCCAATGCCCTAGTGTTTCTTCCTGATAGTTCCATGAGAAGAAGGTCGTATCTCTTAAGGAGCAATCTTTAGTGCTTTTGTTAGGTATGCTACACGTCTGTTCCGGTCCAGTGATGTCTGGAAACGTTTCGTTTAATCGTGCCGCTATGGCACGAGAAATTATTTTAGAGTTTGCGCACAACAACGTTATCGGTCTGAAATCCGTTCTTCCTCGAGGTCTCGCTTCTTAGGGACGAGTACGAGAATTCCAGGTTATTTTTCGGACAATAGGTGTCTGCACTCCTGTTTCTGTCTAACTACTTCCATGAAATCTTTTTTAATAACTGATCAAAAGATTTTATGAAATTCATAGGGAATACCGTCTCCTCCTGGACTCCTACGTTTTGGCAAGCCTTTGGCAACATCATAAACTACTGGCCATTAAAATTGCTACACCACGAAGATGACGTGCTACGGACGCGAAATTTAACCGACAGGAAGAAGATGCTGTGATATGCAAATGATTAGCTTTTCAGAGCATTCACACAAGGTTGGTACCGGTGGCGACACCTACAACGTGCTGACATGAGGAAAGTTTCCAACCGATTTCTCATACACAAACAGCAGTTGACCGGCGTTGCCTGGTGAATCGTTGTTGTGATGCCTCGTGTAAGGAGGAGAAATGCGTACCATCACGTTTCCGGCTTTGATAAAGATCGGATTGTAGCCTATCGCGATTACGGTTTATCGTATCGCGACATTGCTGCTCGTGTTGGTCGATATCAAATGACTGATTGCAGAATATGGAATCGGTGGGTTCAGGAGGGTAATACGGAACGCCGTGCTGGATCCCAACGACCTAGTATCACTAGTAGTCGAGATGACAGGCATCTTATCCGCATGGCTGTAACGGATCGTGCAGCCACCTCTCGATTTCTGAGTCAACAGATGGGGACGTTTGCAAGACAACAAGCATCTGCACGAACAGTTTGACGACGATTGCAGCAGCACGGACTATCAGCTCGGAGACCATGGCTGCGGTTACCCTTGACGCTGCATCACAGACAGGAGCGCCTGCGATGGTGTACTCAACGACGAACCTGGGTGCACGAATGGCAAAACGTCATTTTTTTCGGATGAATCCAAGTTCTGTTTACAGCATCATGATGATCGAATCCGTGTTTGGCGACATCGCGGTGAACGCACATTGGAAGCGTGTATTCGTCATCGCCATACTGGCGTATCACCCGGCGTGATTGTATGGGGTGCCATTTCTTACACGTCTCAGTCACCTCTTGTTCGCATTGACGGCACTTTGAACAGTGGACGTTACATTTCAGATGTGTTACGACCCGTGGCTCAACCCTTCATTCGATCCTTGCGAAACCGTACATTTCAGTAGGATAATGCGCCGACCACACGTTGCAGGTCCTGTACGGGCCTTTATGGATACAGAAAATGTTCGACTGCTGCCCTGGCCAGCACATTCTCCAGATATGTCACCAATTGAAAACGTCTGGTCAATGGTGGCCGAGCAACTGGCTCGTCACAATACGCCAGTCACTACTCTTGATGAACTGTGGTATCGGGTTGAAGCTGCATGGGCAGCTGTACCTGTACACGCCATCCAAGCTCTGTTTGACTCCACGCCCAGGCGTATCAAGGCCGTTATTACGACCAGGGATGGTAGTTCTGGATACTGATTTCTCAGGATCTATCCACCCAAATTGCGTGAAAATGTAATCACAGGTCAGTTCAGTATTCGTCATCGCCA
Organism: Schistocerca nitens; assembly: GCF_023898315.1. Lineage (NCBI taxonomy): Eukaryota > Metazoa > Arthropoda > Insecta > Orthoptera > Acrididae > Schistocerca > Schistocerca nitens. Next base: position 450,726,251 of record NC_064620.1, read on the forward strand.
TACTGGCGTATCACCCGGCGTGATTGTATGGGGTGCCATTTCTTACACGTCTCAGTCACCTCTTGTTCGCATTGACGGCACTTTGAACAGTGGACGTTACATTTCAGATGTGTTACGACCCGTGGCTCAACCCTTCATTCGATCCTTGCGAAACCGTACATTTCAGCAGGATAATGCACGACCGCACGTTGCAGGTCCTGTACGGGCCTTTCTGGATACAGAAAATGTTCGACTGCTACCCTGGCCAGCACATTCTCCAGATCTATCACCAATTGAAAACGTCTGGTCAATGGTGGCCGAGCAACTGGCTGGTCACAATACTCCAGTCACTACTCTTGATGAACTGTGGTATCGGGTTGAAGCTGCATGGGCAGCTGTACCTGTACACGCCATCCAAGCTCTGTTTGACTCCACGCCCAGGCGTATCAAGGCCGTTATTACGACCAGGGATGGTAGTTCTGGGTACTGATTTCTCAGGATCTATCCACCCAAATTGCGTGAAAATGTAATCACAGGTCAGTTCAGTATTCGTCATCGCCATACTGGCGTATCACCCGGCGTGATTGTATGGGGTGCCATTTCTTACACGTCTCAGTCACCTCTTGTTCGCATTGACGGCACTTTGAACAGTGGACGTTACATTTCAGATGTGTTACGACCCGTGGCTCAACCCTTCATTCGATCCTTGCGAAACCGTACATTTCAGCAGGATAATGCACGACCGCACGTTGCAGGTCCTGTACGGGCCTTTCTGGATACAGAAAATGTTCGACTGCTACCCTGGCCAGCACATTCTCCAGATCTATCACCAATTGAAAACGTCTGGTCAATGGTGGCCGAGCAACTGGCTGGTCACAATACTCCAGTCACTACTCTTGATGAACTGTGGTATCGGGTTGAAGCTGCATGGGCAGCTGTACCTGTACCAAGCTCTGTTTGACTCAATGCCCAGGCGTATCAAGGCCGTTATTACGGCCAGGGATGGTAGTTCTGGGTACTGATTTCTCAGGATCTATGCACCCAAATTGCGTGAAAATGTAATCACATGTCAGTTCTAGTATAATATATTTGTCCAATGAATACCCGTTTATCATCTGCATTTCTTCTTGGTGTAGCAATTTTAAAGGTCAGTAGTGTAAATTTCTTCCTCAGATATTCGTTCTGACAACGTACTTTCGTTCGTTACCTGTGACGTACAAACTTGTAGTAGCTGTGCTGTTTTTAGAGGATCAGATGGTCGTACTCTGTACAGTCCTTGGAAATGTTCTTTGATCCCTTCCCGACTAATATATTTATTCCCATCCCTAGACAGTATGTCACTAATATATATCTGTTCGCATATTTTCTGTTCTCTTGTGAGATGGCAAATACTCCACTTCTCATCTGCCATACGCTTATAATCTTTGCAGGAAATTATCACCTTCTAGTTCACTTTCCTGCAGTTCTAAAATTTTCTTTTTGCATCTTTTCAAAGTATTTGCTCACTCTTTCCCGTTGTCTACTTTTGCTTGCAGTTCAAGAGTGATACGGTAGTAACAATCGATGATATTTATCCTGTTCTCATTAATCCTGTAGGCGACATTTGTAAATAATTTGCGAACACCCGGTTTTACGAGGTTCTCGCACCACTCAATCGCGTTACGGTAGAAACGCTTCCGGTTTACCCAAGATTTGTAGCGGGCAGTGAACTCATGTTATGTGGAGAAAGTTACAATTTAATTTAGAGTATCCTCTGCCGATTACTTTTGGAAGAGGTAGACCTTTTGCTTTAACAATTACAGCCTGACGGTCGGAAAAGCTGACAGGAATTACGTCGTAGACTTGCACAATTACTTCTGTTGTCGTGAGGTGCTGTCATGCCTTGATGCTGATCCTGCCGAGAGATACGCGTAGTGAGTGTTTGTAATGGCAACCTGCTCAACTACACCTTTCATGTTCAGACCTCCAATCAAGGGTACCGCAGAAGGGTGTTTTGCCTTTTGAGTCTATCGCTTTTAAAATGCAATTAGAATCTCTTACGATGACGATGTCGCGTTGTCGCTGTCTCAGAAAATATGAGACGTCATCCCTTTCTCCTTGCAGCTCTGTTATTTGATCCGGAGGGAGCGTAGAGGTTTAAAAAGGGCACCCCATTCAGAACGCCTTTGACAATGCGTCCTCCCGGCTCTTTTTGTACATCGTGTAATTCTAATCCGTTTCTGGTTAAAAAAATACAGCAACCTCTCGTACCATAACATAGTTATGTAAATAATACGTCTGAAAGAAATCTAACTCTTCGAAGACGACTTCTTGGAAGGAGGCAATATCAATATCGTTTGTTCTAAGAAATTTATCCAATATGTTCATCTTTTTTTCTTTTCTAATCGCACAAGTATCTAACGTTAAAAACGTGAGCACTATTCTGCTTTCCATGCAGTTAATAGTTGATATTTTCTAACTTTGTGCTCTATTTTTTTGTTCGAATTCTGATTCTATTTGTTCACTTTCCATATCAATCTTCTCTGTGCTTTTTCATTTTATGGCGTACCACAGTTAAGTTTAGTTTGACCATCTTTGACAATTTTGCTCCACTTTGGTGTTTAAGAGACTAGCAGTGCGCTTAGTGATTCGTCACTGACAGTGTTCCGCTTTGTTTCCTTGCTTGTTGTTTTCATTTTCATTTGCGTCTGTTGAAATGTCAGTGAACCGTTGCTGCACTGTACTCTGTTGTGGTCCTCGTCTATCAATTGTTTACTTTCTTGTGGGGTTAGGCTCAGGTGGTCTGTTATATCTGGTTGATGTGACTGGTGTACCGCAGCCTGCACTTCATTTTCTGCTTACATCTGAAATTCGTTCAGTAAATTCATTGCTTTATCAGACTTTTGCTTTCTTGGTGTCTGTGATGGTTTCCCACCATCTTCTTCTTCTGAGTTCAAACTTTTCTTTTTCTGAGGCTCGTTTGGTGTGAGATAGTCCTCACTCCTGTTTCGGGGCACTGCCTTTTCGATAAATCTCCACGTCAACCGCTTTCATACCGTTACCTTGCGAAGTAGTTGCAGATTGGAAATGAGTACTCTTTCCGCCTGCCTCGCTACCTGTCTGTTCATCCAGTGATACTTTCCTCGTTTGTTTAATCAAAGGAAGGTAGTCATCAAATGAGATCAGCTGTTGTTCTGTACATTCCATTGGGGTGGCCTCACTTCTACCCTATACATTGAAGGCATGTGTCATATCTTGTAGTTGTTACGTAGTACGCTGTTGTAGATTATGCCTCAAAACAAACACATATCGCACAATTTTCGCGAAGATGCCCCGGATCGTTACACAAGTGACATGTAGAGTTCTGTTCGTGGGTAGATAACATGTGCCTTACATTCAGATACAGTAATGTGGGAGGGGATGTCAAGTTTTATGAACATCTGCACTGACGATATGCCATTATAACACTCAGTCTTATACCTACTGGACCATCTTTAAAATTCAGTGTTTTTAACGTGGGGATACTTTGAAAGAACCTGTACTGAATCGTCATGTCCTAGTTCTGGGGGGAGATTCAAAATTCTAACAGTTTTGAGTTCACTGTTTGCATTACATAAGTCAACAATACATCACGATGGCGAAATTCAAACTTTCCATGAGTTTTCATTAAAATCTTGCCCAGACAAACAGCATTATACAACTTGATACACACACACTACTTTCCACTATAAATCCGGATGCATTCAGCACTATCTCCTGAAATACTAAAGTTATCATATAACCAATTATAAATTTCTAAGGCAGTAGTTTGGACATGACGACTATTCTTGCCAGACGAGAAGCTTAATGCATTTTTCCTGAGGGGTTCAGAAGGCACGATGAACGTGTGGGAAACGTAAAACCCGCTTCTTCGACGAACACTAAGGAAGCTTGGTAAGAATGCTCGACCACAAAGTCCCACAACGAAGAACCAGAAAAGCCAGTCGCTGTTCGCACCACATACGGCCGCTCAGCAGGGCTGCCGCAAACACACGGAACTTACTTGTCATCAGCTGTTCTGTCGAGACGTATTTCACGTCAGACAATACAGTTTAGAGCCGATCTGTTAGTAAACAGTACATATTTCTCAATATTTTCAAGAGAGATCGGAAAACAATGTTTTTATCGTTGCTATCCAGAGATACCAATAAGCCAGCTTGACACAGCGGTTCACACAACTGCACGAATTACCCTGACATGCCTCCCTCCTCGATCCAGATTCTCACAACCGCCCCAGTCTACTTTAAATTCCCTCTTACACACGAACAGCCGAGGCTCTTCATGTTCTGGAATAGCACCTCAGCATCGAACATACATGGGGGATCCAGGTGCAGGTGCTTCTACGAATGAAATGGCACAATTTCAGAGATTTTACTGGTCTCACACATATCAGATAAATAGCTGTAACCAAAATACATCGTTAATTGGAAAGGCTGTTACAATCTGACAAAACACACTCTCAAGCCTCACATTATGTGAAAAGCGGCCGCCTGCCGTATCACAAACACTCTGATTACAGAATGAGATTTTCACTCTGCAGCGGAGTGTGCGCTGATATGAAACTTCCTAGCAGATCAAAACTGTGTGCCGGGCCGAGACTCGAACTCTGGACCTTTGCCTTTCACGGGTAAGTGCTCTACCAAGGTAGGAGACGAGGTACTGGCAGAAGTAAAGCTGTGAGGACGGGGCGTGAGTCGTGCTTGGGTAGCTCAGTTGGTAGAGCACTTTCCCGCGAAAGGCAAAGGTCCCGAGTTCGAGTCTCGGCCCGGCACACAGTTTTAATCTGCCAGGAAGTTTCACTCTGATTACATGTTGGTACAGCCGGTCGTTGTGACCGAGCGGTTCTAGGCGCTTCAATCTGGAACCGTGCGACTGCTACGGTCGCCGGTTCGAATCCTGCCTCGGGCATGGATGTGTGTGTCGTCCTTAGGTTAGTTAGGTTTAAGTAGTTCTAAGTTCTAGGGGACTGATGACCTCAGATGTTAAGTCCCATAGTGCTCAGAGCCATTTCAACCATTTGAGGTTGTTACAGGAAACTTCTGAAACAAGAAACGAGCGTACATAATGATTTCACAAGCCCATAACCCGCCCTCTAGAACACGATGGCAGTAACCATAACTAATAATTTAATTTTATAAATAAAAAATGTTAAAACCCAACTTCAGACAAAATATACATGGCGTCAATTAATGGCGTCGCAAAATTTTTGAGCAGTTACTTTATTTGAAAAAGGCAATAGGCTCCAGCATAAGTCGCCCAAACCAAACATTTCGTAGACAATTGCTGTGATAAGCTAATGGGTCAATGATGCAAATTTGTGGTTACTAAACAAGATCACGTTTCGATAGACTCCGCTCACTTAAGATAATTCAATAAATATTCATCATTTTGGTTTGCAGGTCCTTGTATTGGCCGTGTTTGCAGTTAAAATTGTTGGGTGTGAGGTCCGCCAGTTGTGCAGAACAACTTTTTTCTCAGTACCCAAACATGTTTTGGCACCACTGTGCCATCATCAGTGGGTTTTCCTTTTTTATTCTGCAATGTGAACATTTTTGTTAAATGATTATAAAATTATGTGCATTTTTAGCTCAAACAACAGATCGTTTCACACATTTGGTGTGCATGAATTTTTCTGGATCACTTGTGTGTCAGTTACTACAGGTAGGTTGTCATCTGCAAGCAAACGATGTTGATGAGAAAGTTTTTTGCTGGGAGTTAACCTACCTTCTAGGATGTAAAACATCGTGACAAACTGAATTACATCATAGAAGATAGGTTAACTCCCAGCAAAAAACTTTCTCATCAAGCCGGCCGGTGTGGCCGAGTGGTTCTAGGCGTTTCAGTCTGGAACCGCGCTACCGCTACGGTCGCAGGTTCGAATCCTGCCTCGGGCATGGATGTGTGTGATGTACTTAGGTTAGTTAGGTTTAAGTAGTTCTAAGTTCTAGGGGACTGATGACCTAAGCTGTTAAGTCCCATATTGGTCAGAGCCATTTGAACCATTTTTTTGCTCATCAACATCGTTTGGTTGCAGATGACAAGCTACCTGTAGTAACTGACACACAAGTGATCCAGAAAATTCACGCACACCAAATGTAAAGGTATTTACAAAAAGAAACAATTTGTTGTTTGAACTAAAGATGCACATAATTTTATAATGATTTAACAAACATGTTCACATTGCAGAATACATAAAAACGAAAACCCACTGATGATGACACAGTGGTTCCGAAACATGTTTGGGTACTGAGAAAAAAGGTGTTCAGCATAACTGGCGGACCTCACATCCAATAACTCAATAAAATTGAAAGACACAAAAGCAGCTAAGTGTTACGGACTTGCAAATGCTCATCCATAAGATGCCGAAGCAAAGCACACAGAAGAACGCTCTCCCAACTTGACACCAACTGAAGACGCTTAGCGTAGAACGTATTCCACCTTAGTGATTCATCACAATGCATTCGCCCAGTACGGTTAACAATGGCCAAGTGAACTCTGTGCAGTGAGGAACTTCCTTCACGCTCGCACTCTCTCTCTCTCTCTCTCTCTCTCTCTCCTCCCACCCCCTCTCCCTCTCCTCTCACCTCCTCTCCCTCTTCATGTAAGCCCCTACCCAACGGCTTAATAACAAAACAATGCTCGCCTTTCCAATGCTGTCTGCTAGAAGTTTTATGCTTCGGCAACATGACACCTCGTGTCGGCCGAAAAATCAGCTGCGACGAAGCACTGTAATCCGCTCGGTGGTGAACCGTCACATTCGCTTGCACGTCCACAACTGTCTCCACCCGTCCGCGCTTTTTTCCTTTAAAGTGTGGGCCTGCATGCTCGCCACCGCGCCGCCAGCGATACATCGTGGGTCGATAGCAAGACCCTCTGCAACCGACTAAGGACCCTCTCAAGAGAATATACAGGGTGGCCCATTGATCGTGACCGGACTAAATATCTCACGAAATAAGCGTCAAACGAAAAAACTACAAAGAACGAAACTTGTCTAGCTTGAAGGGGGAAACCAGATGGTGCTATGGTTGGCCCGCCAGATGGCGCTGCCATAGGTCAAACGGATATCAACTGTGTTTTTTTAAATAGGAACCCCCATTTTTATTACATATTCGTGTAGTACGTAAAGATATATGAATGTTTTAGTTGGACCACATTTTTCACTTTGTGATAGATGGCGCTGTAATAGTCACAAACAAATGGGTCACAATTTTAGACGAACAGTTGATAACAGGTAGGTTTTTAAATTAAAATACGGAACGTAGGTACGTTTGAACATTTTATTTCGGTTGTTCCAATGTAATACATGTACCTTTGTGAACTTATCATTTCTCAGAACGCATGCTGTTACGGGGTGATTACCTGTAAATACCACATTAATGCAATAAATGCTCAAAATGATGTCCGTCAACCTCAATGCATTTGGCAATACGTGTAACGACATGCCTCTCAACAGCGAGTAGTTCGCCTTCCGTAATGTTCGCATAAGCATTGACAATGCGCTGATGCATGTTGTCAGGCGTTGTCGGTGGATCACGATAGCAAATATCCTTCAACTTTACCCACAGAAAGAAATCCGGGGACGTCAGATCCGGTGGACGTGCGGGCCAATCCACCTGTCATGAAATATTCTATTCAATACCGCTTCAACCGCATGCGAGCTATGTGCCGGACACCCATCATGTTGGAAGTACATCGCCATTTTGACATGCAGTGAAACATCTTGTAGTAACATCGGTAGAACATTACGTAGGAAATCAGCATACATTGCACCATTCAGATTGCCATCGATAAAATGGGGACCAATCATCCTTCCTCCCATAATGCCGCACCATACATTAACCCTCCAAGGTCGCTGATGTTCCACTCCTCGCAGCCGTCGTGGATTTTCCGTTGCCCAATAGTGCATATTATGTCGGTTTACGTTACCGCTGTTGGTGAATGACGCTTCGTCGCCAAATACAACGCGTTCAAAAAATCTGTCATCGTCTCGTAATTTCTCTTGTGCCCAGTGGCAGAACTGTACACGACGTTCAAAGTCGTCGCCATGCAATTCCTGGTGCATAGAAATATGGTACGGATGCAACTATATTGATGTAGCATTCTCAACACCGACGTTTTTGAGATTCCCGATTCTCGCGCAATTTGTCTGCTACTGATGAGCGGATTAGCCGCGACAGCAGCTAAGACACCTACTTCGGTATCATCATTTGTTGCAGGTCACAGTTGACGTTTCACATGTTGCTGAACACTTACTGTTTCCTTAAATAATGTAACTATCCGGCGAAGGTCCGGACGCTTGTATAATGTCGTCCAGGATAGCCAGTAGCAAACATAGCACACGCCCGTTGGACATTTTTATCACAATAGCCATACCTCAACACGATATCGACCTTTTCCGCAATTGGTAAACGGTCCATTTTAACACGTGTAATGTAGCACGAAGCAAATACCGTCCGCACTAGCGGAATGTTAGGTGATACCACGTACTTATACGTTTGTGCCTATTACAGTGCCATCTATCACAAAGCAAAAAAAGTGGTCCAACTAAAACATTCATAATTCTTTACGTACAACACGAATATGTAATAAAAATGGGGGTTGACCTATGGCAGCGCCATCTAGCGAGCCAACCATAGCGCCATCTGGTTTCCCCTTTCAAGCTAGACGAGTTTCGTTCTTTGTAGTTTTTTCCTTTGATGCTTATTTCGTGAGATATTTGGCCCGGTCACTATCAATGGACCACCCTGTATAGGATGAATCAGAACTCCACAGACAAACTTTCAGAGGTAGTTCCGGGATACCTTCTGTTGTGTCTAGGAATCCTGCATACTCGGTTCGCTAGACAAACAATCAAACAACTTGAATTAATGAATTTTATTACATCAAGACAATTACAATACTTAACTTTGGTAGACGTGTCGCAAGAAAAGGGCGACATGCAAAATAATGTCTTCTTCAGAACAAACACAGGTCTGTGCTACGTATAGCTTTGCTAATGATATTCCATGATGCGGCGACTACCGAAGTGGCTAACCTTGGAACTGCTACGAAAGAGAACTGCCACCAGTTGGGCGTGCGCTTAGGTCCTCTTCACCTAGGCGCCGCTGCTGTCGCGTTGTCGTCCTGGAGGAATGTCAGCGTGCGATTGGCTGACCTCTTCTCTGTCGTTCCCGACTGGCGTGCCGGCGCTGACTTTACACCGTAAGACCTTCTGAGTATTTTGGCATAAGGGACCTGCGGTCTCCGGCAACTCGTTCAGAGTTATTGCATTTCTCTTGGCTCAACTAACTCTGCATCTGTATTGCTCTGGAAATAGCGCGCAGCAGTGCAGGTATCGATGGTATGCGCTGGGTGTCTTGTTTCCATTCGCTCACGGTACGTGCTGTTAACAACAGTAGTACCTTTACTCTTCATTTGCAAGCTTCTATTCAATCTTGCGTTGGTTTTTCCGCCAACGTTAGTTGTACCTTGACAGTGATAGACAGCTGTATGGATAGGCTTATTGATGAAGAGTTGGGTAATAAGCATTTCGTGTACGGGTTCACGGAATTCAGTGTAAAAGCGGCACAACTACGCTATGCTCAGCATTCCCTCTATGGACGGCGAACACATCACAGTATAGTGTTCCGTCCAAGGGTTGTCCCATTACTCTGTGTTGAGTGGCGCACGTCCTGGTTAGTGCATATTACAAGTTCTTCACTCAAAAGGTTCAAACGGCTCTGAGCACAATGGAACTTAACATCTTAGGTCATCAGTCCCCTAGAACTTAGAACTACTTAAATCTAACTAACCTAAGGACATCACATACATCCATGCCCGAGGCAGGATTCGAACCTGCGACCGTAGCAGTCGCGCGGTTCCGGACTGAAGCGCCTATCAAGTTCTTCACTGCTGTGAAAGTATTTTCTCAGAAAAAATGGTGATTTGGCCAACATACCGAATAAATCAGAATTGCGTAGTTACTCTTAACGAGCCGCTGGAGGCTACGGGTACTTCAGACCAAAATATTCGGAAGGTATCGATGAACATCATCTGAATATTTGTCGCTGGAGTTATGCTTCACGCTGTATATGGATTTCAGTTTGATTTACTTCAGAACGCAGTTTTGTTAAACTCAGAACTAATATGCCAACTACTCATGGATAAGACCGAAGGAGAGGCTGATATTGGGACCTTGTCGGGCGAAATCAAGGTATCAGTATCGCTGCCTGGATAGGAATTATGCACCGTTTACGTACATATCGTTTCTTTTGAGCTGAACTGCCAGACGATTACATTCAGTCGGCGTTGACGGCTCATGGCAGGGTTCTTCAAATAAAACAAGAGAATTGGACAACGAATTCCCACTTAAATGTTGTTAGATGTTCGAGCGGTCCTTAATGATTGTTGTTAAAGGTCCTTTGGCTCTGGCTGCATATGAGGGTCAACCCAAAAGACTTGCGGTACGTGGAAAAATTCGTCACATGCAGGTCCAATGCATTCGCGTGCCTAGTCCAACTACCAACAGCCATAACCATGGAAGACACACACGAAGTAAGGGAACCTACGTATCCTGCCCTGACTACCAATTCAGTCCAATTAGTTAAGTTGGCTAGCAACACGTTAGAACAAGAAAACATCGACCAAATCCAAAGACAGCGGAGCGCAGAAAGTTTAGCACAGAAAACCACGCCCACAGCCAAACAGTGTAGTACAGAGACAGAAGAGTCAATGACACAACCACCTTCGTTCCATTTGCAACCACATTTATATGCGGGAGAATTCCAGCTAACACAAGAACTATATATGAAGGTAGTATCTGTTCCCGAAAGAACAGTTACCGTGGATGACCATGCAGCTTTGCTAGAAATGAAATGATAATTAAATGGACATCTTAGCTGCAAACAGGCGTTGATGTACTTCATTGGGGACATGTTGAAAATGTGTGCCCCGACCGGGACTCGAATCCGGGATCTCCTGCTTACATGGCAGACGCTCTATCCATCTGAGCCACCGCGGGCACAGAGGATAGTGCGTCTGCAGGGACTTATCCCTTGCACGCTCCCCGTGAGATCCACATTCCCAACATGTCCACATCACTACATTCGTAGTGCGCCTAATAGATGTTTGCCCATCATACATGTCCCCAATGAAGTACATCAACGCCTGTTTGCAGCTAGGGTGTCCATTTAATTATCATAACACAAGAACGTCATGAACAGTCACACAACCGCAAGAATCTTCTTTTTGTGACGAGGGTTACCCAGAAAGAAATGCCCCGCATTTTTTTCTCAGGCGAAAACAATGCTACGAATTCGAAACGTTACGTACTGTATATATTATTTAAAGTCTCCTGAGTGAGTGCGCCAAATTTCCGTCACTTCCGACAGATAGCGAAGCTGCAGGAAAGTTTCAAAATGGCGTCTGTTGGTGATGTACGTTACAAGAATTCAATTTCTCACTGCAGGGAAAGAAATTGTGGGGAATATTCACAAACGGTTATGCAAAGTCTATGGGGCGTCTGCTGTCAACATAAGCGCAGTTAGTCACAGGGCACAGGGCACGGCGGTCGGCGGAAGTCCATGGTTTGCAGCAGTCAGAGAGACCATCCACAGCTGTCACACCTGACATGTTGCGGCGAGCTGATGTTGTTATTGGCCATTAAAGGATGCCATTCGTGGAAGACATTTTGCAGACGATGAGGAGTCGTTTCACACACTGAAGCACTGGCTCCGCCACCTGGAAAATGGTTCAAATGGCTCTATGGGACTTAACACCTGAGGTCATCAGTCCCCTAGAACTTAGAACTACTTAAACCGAACTAACCTATGAACATCACACACATCCATGCCCGAAGCAGGATTCGAACTTGCGAGAGAGAGAGAGAGAGAATAATTCTTCAAATTATAGCTAACCCAACTTCTCACAAATTTCGGAACACATACGATTATACACTGACGAGGCAAGTCATAGGCTACGTCCTAACATCGTGTCGGACCTCCTTTTGTCCTGGGTTGTGCAGCAACTCTACGTGGCATGCACTCAACAAGTCGTTGGGAGACACGTGCAGAAATAAGGAGCCATGCTGCCTCTGTAGCCATTCATAACTGCGAAAGGTCTGCCGCTGCAGGATTTTCTGCATGAACTGGCCTCTCGATCACGTCCCATAAATACTCGATGGTATCGCCCGCGATCTAGATGGCCAAACCATTCGCTCGCATTGTCTAGAACGTTCTTTAAAGCAGTCGCGAACAGCTGTGGCCCGATGACATAGCGCATTGTCATCCATAAAAATTCCATCGTTGTTGGGGAACATGACGTCGATGAATGGTTGCATATGGCCTCCAAGTAGCCGATCATCTGGAGGACCCAATCCACTCTATGTATACATAGTCCACACCAGCTTGCACAGTGCCTTGTCGACAATTTGGGTTCATGGCTTCGTGGGGTCTACGCCACACTCGAATCCTGCTATCAGCTATTACCAAAATGGGGACTTACCTGAGCAGGCCACTGTTTTCCAGTCGTCTAGGCTCCATCCAATATGGTCACGAGCTCAGGAGAGCCGCTTCAGGCGATGTCGTGCTGTTATCAAAGTCAATAGAGTCTGTCGTCTGCTGCCATAATCCATTAACGCCTAATTTCGCCGCCCTGTCCTAAAGGATACGTTCGTCGTACGTCTCACATTGATTTCTGCGGTGTTTCACGCAGTGTTGCTTGTCTGCTAGCACTGATACCTCTACGCAAACGCCGCTGCTCTCGGTCGTTAAGTGAAGGTCGTCGACCATTGTATTGTCCATGGTGAGAGGTAATGCCGGAAATTTGGTATTCTCGGCACACTGTTGACACTGTGGATCGTGGAATATTGAATTCCCTAACGATTTCCGAAATGGAGTGTCCGCTGCATCTAGCTTGAACTACCATTCCTCATTTAAAGTCTGTTAATTCTTGTCGTGCTGCCGTAATCACGTCGGAGTCCTTTTCACATACGTCACCTGAGAACAAATGACAGCTCCGTCAACACAATGCCCTTTTATACCATGTGTACAAATTGTTACCGCCATAGTTATATGTGCGTATCACTATCCAATGACTTCTGTCAGCTCAGTGTATGGTAGTGAAACGAGGACTGGGAGAAAACCGGAGTAGAACACAACTGAAGCATTTTGAGACATGGTGCTACAGAAGCATGTTGAAAGTCGGATGGACTGATAATATTAGAAATGAGGAGGTTCACCGCAGAATCGGCGAGAAACGGAACTTAAGGAAAACACTGACAGGAAGGAGGGGACATCTGTTAAAACTTCAGAAAAGAACTTCCATGGTATTAGAGGAAGTAGTAAAGAGTAAAATTGTAGGCGCAGATAGATTTTTGAATCTATCCAAAAAATAACTAAGGATGTAGGGTTTGCACCCTACTTCTGCTACTCTGAGATAGAGTCGTTGGCACAAGAATTCGCTGCGGACGACATAAAACTATCAGAGGAAGATTCTTCATTAGCTATGCAGTCTACGTTCCAACTGTTTAATGTGTGCGTTTTGCTTCCGCAGAAAACCCCGCTACTAATACCTTCATGACACTTAAATTTGCATTCGATGTTAAAAAAGTTCTCTTTTTCAGAAATGCTTTCCTTGCTATTGCCAGTTTCCGTTTTATTCCTGTCTGCATCGGCCATCGTCAGTTATCTTGTTGTCTAAATAATAATACACATTTACTATTTCTAGTGTCTCACAATGTAATCCTAAGAGCATGCCCGATTTAGTTCCACTACATTCCATTGACCTTGCTTTACTTGCGTTCATATTCGTCTTATAATCTCAAATCAGTACCCCAGCCACTAGATTCAACTGATTTTCCAAGTCCTTTGTCGTCTTTTAAGAAAATACAATGTCTTCGGCGAGCCTCAGAGCTTCAATTATCTGACCTAATTTATTTTTTGTTTCCTTTACTGTTTGCTTGAAGTACATATTGAATAACATCGCTGATACGCTGCACACTTGTCCTACTCCCTTCCCAATTATTGCTTCCCTTTCATGACTTTCAATTCTTTACTGTTGAAGATTTTATTAAAAGTCTTTATTTCTCCATCATCGCAATATGGAGGTGATTACTAGTTTCAAGCGCTTATGCGGTCATCTTCAGATCAGGATACACATATGCGGTGTCTAAATCAAGAGATTAGAATTTAGAAACCGCACTTTTGTATTCTGATCTGAAGACGACCGTTTAAGCGGTTGAAACTAGTAATCACTGTTCTCTATTTTGCAGTCTTGGGCAAATTTTTGATAAAATCTGCAACTGTCAAGTTTACAGATAGCTATCTCCGCTCTCCACTTTCAGGTAATTTTCATTCGATTCTTATAACTGCAGTTAAGTTTCTGTACAAATTGTAGATAAATTTTCTATCCCTGTGTTTCTCCTCCGCTACCTTCGGAATTTTTGATAAATTAAAGGTTAACTTTGTTACAAAGTCAAATAAGAAACTAATTTTCCAGTTTTTCGAATACCTGGCCGCTCGAAGTCCGTCTGCACATGTAAGGAACTCAAAATGAAACCTATTGTCGGGATAGCCGATACAGATACCCGAACGGGTAATTTACGTCAGTCGCTCGATTTAGTCATGAATATAGCATTGACGCAATTGGCAGCTGTAAAGATATGAGTTATGTAAATTTTTGGAATGAGATGGCAACCCAGGGATTCTTGGCGATTAGCCAAAATGACGATAGCTTAAGTTATGTGTTTACGTACCAACATAGACACGACGAATATTTTTTCTGAGATTCTGCCATGCTGTCCAGTTATTTATCGGTGATTCAGTTGGCACTGAATATTCCAGTTAATTTTTAGCGCTCGCTGTTGTTCTTGATGATGTCCACTTGCAAAGTTGGACGACTGCTGAATAACCAATGACACTGGAAATTTTATGTAAAATGTCTCCAGACAGCCGACGTTATACATTGTGTTATGGTTCTGTACCACAATCGACGAAAACGGAAACCTTATAGAATCACTTTGTTGTCCCTCTCTCTGTCTGTTGTTTGGACCTCTTTCTATCACGAACGGGTAGCGGTATTGAGTTGCAGTTTATGCCAAATACTAAGATCTAAGATTCCATGGCAGCGTAAACGAGTTTAAGCTTCTAAGTCATTGCTATCAAAAGATACGGGCATTTAAATCGAATATTTTCATATTCGCACAGCTACAGATGCACTGTCTACAGATATCATTAAGTTTGTACGGAACCCTCAGAGCGCGAGTACTACACACACTTATCCGGTTTTTTAATGTATTTTAACTTGTTTTGAAGGTTCTGCTCACATTCTGTCTCAAAACTAGTTAAGTGTTAAGTAAATGGTATAATAGTGGCAGTTTCAGATATATCAATATTGTATAAAATCTCCAAAATATAATCAGTGACGTGACACAATTCCAGTGTCATCTTCACGATGTTTTAGATTCTAAAAGTACAGCGTCATAAGGAGTCTCCAGTTTTGGCCTGTGATCACCGGTATAAGCATTTTACGAAAATACTTGTAGAAATTAAAACGAAAAGCATGGGTCGCATGCAGTACATAATTGATCTATGATCAGTTCTCCTCCTTACTGTTATGTATTGCATGCGCACCACGTTTTTCGTTTTAAATCCACCAAGCATTTTCATAGCTGTTAAAAATTCACAAGCACATATTTACGGGACTATCTGTTTGGGGTTAGGAATTGTATGGGGCTAGAAGAAATAATTTTATACTTTTTAGTCCGTTGTTGTAATCATTTGTTCGTCTGTACGTGTACCTCATCTTTAAATTTCCGCCCCATTCGGAAAATTCCCTCGTCCTGCGTCTTTCTCAGTGTCTATTAGGACTGTTAATATTTTTAAAAATATCGAGCATACCATATATCGATATTTAAATGCTACTATTATCGGCCATCGACATACCGAAAAAATTACCTATATATCACTGGAAAAATTACAGCTTACCGGCCTATAAAAATATTGGCTGCATATCGTAAATACACTGCCGGTTTTAGAGCCGTTTATTTAAATATTGATTTATTATTTGATACTCTGTATATCAACAATTTAGCACCCTGCTTATCCCCCTTAGAGCAAGAACTGAAAGGAAAACGATGAACGTTTACGCTTGGCAGTAACTACATTGCTAACAATGGTAACTGCATGTAAGTGGCACAATAAAAGGTGTCCGATGGGTACCTCATTCGGTTTCATCATTCGAATTTGTCTGGAACACTACATGTCGACTTCCCTGTTTTTCTTTATTTCTGCAAACGCCAGTGAACCAGGGGTTGTAGCGTCAAAATTGCGTGGTGAAGTTTAGCGTTGCAGTTTCTGTTGGTAGCACTGAGCGCTGATTACGTCAACATTTCACGTCACACCTCTCCGCCCACCACAAAGACCAGTCTTGTCATTTAGATATTTGTTAATCAGTTGCAGCAACTGCTTCTGAAGAATTGTTATGTGAAGAAATAGCACACTAGTTGCGTCAAAAATTGTTTTTTAACGCAACTGGTGCGCTATTTTTTCACATGGAAAATCTTATTATTCCATTCACACCGCCACCCCGCAGTGCAATCAGACAACTTCTTTGTGCCAACTATACTTGCTTTGCACAGTCAAAGAGAGAGACCGGATGTCATGGAAGCTCAAAAAGTAGAAAGACTCCTTCACACAGTAAAAATAAAATTATGTTCTACTACAATTTCAAATATTAGCCGAAAATTGTGAAACAAAATATGCACACGATATTGTCATTTCTGTATCGATATTTCGGCGAAAAATTTATCGACGATATATACTTTCAATGCTTTGGAGAACATCGATATATCGAGATTTTTTATTTTTATACATTCCTAGTCTCTACAGCAAGAACAGCTTAAACATGAATAATAACAACTAAAACGGAATCACTGTTATAACACTCGAAATGACTCAACCAACCTCTACATAATATGGAAAAGCACTTCTTATTGTTGAGCATAGCTGGGTATGTGCAATAATTTTTAAGTTAAAACATAGTAATCAACAGACACGCGAAAGTCTAATTTAGCCAGTGACGGTCCAGATCCAGGATCCAAAAGAAGGATAGGAAATACGTCCGCTGTTCCGTGGCATCTAGTCTCATGTGGTTCCATCGCTCGCTGATGCACAATTTCCGTATCCAGCGGAGTTTGTTCGTGCGGACGGTTTCGTACCGCCGTGCAGCTATCGCACAAATGAGGAAGCGAGAAGCCAAATCATTGTGTACAAACCGATTAATTCTGTTGAAGAGAAATACGAAGAGGCGTTTGCGGATGACTTGCCGAAATAAAATATCTAATAAAAAACTGTAAACAATCGCAGCAGAGCCTGGAAAAATGCCATTATAACTTCGTACCTCTAATCAGTTTTTCTAGTAACCATATCAGCATTCCGCCCCATATGTTGCGCTTCGCATATTACATCCTTATCAGTATGTTATCTCCTTATTGTTAGCGCTACCGCTAATATCTCCTGAGGCTTATGTCACAGCGAGGGGGCGTTGTCAGATCGCATGCTGAACTGAGACAACCGAGGACAATATTTCAACTGGGAAAAAAAGTAAGTGGTGGCAAGCATTAGCTTAACCGGGAATCAGGTGCGCCTATCCTCCTAGCAACATTAACGCCTCTTGATTTTTATTGTTTGCGTAGATTTCCTTTTCTGTGCCATCATGGGAATATTTGTTTCTCTCTAGCACTTTGCCCGTGGCTTCGACCGCTTACAAACATGTCATATATATTTCACAGACAGTTATATACACTCCTGGAAATTGAAATAAGAACACCGTGAATTCATTGTCCCAGGAAGGGGAAACTTTATTGACACATTCCTGGGGTCAGATACATCACATGATCACACTGACAGAACCACAGGCACATAGACACAGGCAACAGAGCATGCACAATGTCGGCACTAGTACAGTGTATATCCACCTTTCGCAGCAATGCAGGCTGCTATTCTCCCATGGAGACGATCGTAGAGATGCTGGATGTAGTCCTGTGGAACGGCTTGCCATGCCATTTCCACCTGGCGCCTCAGTTGGACCAGCGTTCGTGCTGGACGTGCAGACCGCGTGAGACGACGCTTCATCCAGTCCCAAACATGCTCAATGGGGGACAGATCCGGAGATCTTGCTGGCCAGGGTAGTTGACTTACACCTTCTAGAGCACGTTGGGTGGCACGGGATACATGCGGACGTGCATTGTCCTGTTGGAACAGCAAGTTCCCTTGCCGGTCTAGGAATGGTAGAACGATGGGTTCGATGACGGTTTGGATGTACCGTGCACTATTCAGTGTCCCCTCGACGATCACCAGTGGTGTACGGCCAGTGTAGGAGATCGCTCCCCACACCATGATGCCGGGTGTTGGCCCTGTGTGCCTCGGTCGTATGCAGTCCTGATTGTGGCGCTCACCTGCACGGCGCCAAAAACGCATACGACCATCATTGGCACCAAGGCAGAAGCGACTCTCATCGCTGAAGACGACACGTCTCCATTCGTCCCTCCATTCACGCCTGTCGCGACACTACTGGAGGCGGGCTGCACGATGTTGGGGCGTGAGCGGAAGACGGCCTAACGGTGTGCGGGACCGTAGCCCAGCTTCATGGAGACGGTTGCGAATGGTCCTCGCCGATACCCCAGGAGCGACAGTGTCCCTAATTTGCTGGGAAGTGGCGGTGCGGTCCCCTACGGCACTGCGTAGGATCCTACGGTCTTGGCGTGCATCCGTGCGTCGCTGCGGTCCGGTCCCAGGTCGACGGGCACGTGCACCTTCCGCCGACCACTGGCGACAACATCGATGTACTGTGGAGACCTCACGCCCCACGTGTTGAGCAATTCGGCGGTACGTCCACCCGGCCTCCCGCATGCCCACTATACGCCCTCGCTCAAAGTCCGTCAACTGCACATACGGTTCACGTCCACGCTGTCGCGGCATGCTACCAGTGTTAAAGACTGCGATGGAGCTCCGTATGCCACGGCAAACTGGCTGACACTGACGGCGGCGGTGCACAAATGCTGCGCAGCTAGCGCCATTCGACGACCAACACCGTGGTTCCTGGTGTGTCCGCTGTGCCGTGCGTGTGATCATTGCTTGTACAGCCCTCTCGCAGTGTCCGGAGCAAGTATGGTGGGTCTGACACACCGGTGTCAATGTGTTCTTTTTTCCATTTCCAGGAGTGTATTTCACATACATTTTATGTATTTCACACATACAGGGGTATTCAAAAAAGAAGGAACAAATTTCAAACATTCATTGTTTGCTAACTACAAAAGATAGAAACCCAATTCCAACATTCCTGGAAAGAGAAAAGTTAAAGTTTTGATGCATTCAATGTGAGTACCATGTGTTGTACGACAGAGATCAAAACAGTGCTCATTTCGTGCCGAACACGAGGCAGCTAGACTCTCGTTTTCAAATTCACAGTGTCAGCAATGCAATGTCACAGACTTTTGGTTTTCGATACCCATTTGAGTTGGCTGCCTCATATTCGGCAGCTTAAACAAACGTGCTGGCGGCGTCTTAACGCTGTTCCTTGCTTGAGTCACACTTGCTGGGGTGCCGATCGGTCTACCCTTCTACGGCTGTACCAGGCATTGATTCAGTCCCGTCTAGATTATGGGAGCCTGGCTTACGGTTCGGCATACCCTTCCGCATTGCGGTTGCTGGACCCCTTCCTTCACAGCGGGATCCGACTCGCCACTGGATCTTTCCGGATAAGCCTTGTCAACAGCATACTTGTGGAGGCAGGTGTCCCTCCATTGCGGTTCCGGCGCCAACGATTACTGGCCACTTATGTTACACACATTTGTAGCTTGCCGGGCATCACAATTATCGTCTCCTGAAAGTCGGTCGTCCACCTTCCGGAACGGTTCGCGTCAGAGCTCTTCTCTCTGGGCTTGAGGTTTTCCCTCTTTTTCTGGGCCCCTCTGCGTATACTTCCGTGGTGTGTGCCCCGCCCGTGCCTTCGGCTCGATTTGGCACAGAGCCCGAAGGACTTTATCCCTTCTGAGGCCCTCCGCCGCCGCTTTCGTTCAATCCTTGCCGCGTTTCAAGGCTCTGACGTTGTCTATACTAACGGTTCGATGGTTGCTGGTCGTGCCGGTTATGCTCTTAGTCTAGGGGATCATTATGAACAACACTAATTGCGGCTGGCTGTAGTGTTTTCACTGCCGAGCTGATCGCCATCTTTCGTGCCCTAGAGTATATCCGCTCCTGCTCAGAAGTCCTTCGTTATCTGTAGTGACTCCCTGAGCAGTTTATGAGCTATCGACTGTTTCCCTCGCTCTCGTCTGGTGATGGCTATCCAGGAGTCCCTCCATACTCTTGCCCGTTGCGGCCGCTCTGTGGTCTTTGTGTAGACCCCGGGTCATGTAGGCATCCCGGGAAATGAACGTGTTGACACGCTGGTCAAACAGGCTGTCGATGTACCAGCCTTGCAGATTGGGCTTTCGGAGAGTGACCTCAGGTCAGTTTTGCGGCAGAAGGTACTTCGCACCTGGGGTGGAGAATGGCGCGCCCTGCCTTCACCCAACAAACTTCGGGCCATCAAGGAGGTTAACGGTGCGTGGCGCTCCACCTTGCGGGTTTCTCGCAAGGACTCTGTTGTCCTCTGCCGGCTGTGCATTGGCCACACCTGGATAACGCACAGCTATTTATTGCGCCGCGGTGACCCACCTTTATGTCGCTGAGGGTCAGCTTTAATTGTGGTCGACATCTTGTTGAACTGCCCGCTTTTAACTCCGCTCAGGCAGACGTTTGCGCTGCCTGATATGCTTCCTGCACTTTTATCAGATGACGTTGCGATGGCAGATTTAGTTTTGAGTTTTATTCGTGCAGGAGGTTTTTATCGCTTGATCTAAGTGTTTGCCCTTTTTTGTACTGAGTCTGGCCTTTGGCCTACGATTTTCGACTGAGGTTTTTAGTGCGTTTCTTGGTGGTTGGCTTTTCCTTTTTTGTTTCTATGGTCGGCCAACCACTGTCACACTCGTTGTGATTTCAATTCCTTTTGTCTGGTGTCTGTCTGTGTCTTTCTTGTCCTTTGTCGTCTCTTGTCATCTCCGTTGTTTTTTTTATTCCTTGTGGGGGTTTCAAGTTCATGGAAAAAGGGACCGATGGCTCTAGTAGTCTGGTCCCTTCAATCCCACCAACCAACCAACCAACCAGACTTTAAAGAGTGTCAAGCATAGGGGAGATGAAAACGCGGTCTTTTACCTTACCCCAGAGATAAAAGCCACAAGGTGTGAGGTCTGGAGACCTGGGAGGCCACCAGCGATGAAGTTCATCTCCTGCTCCTTCTCTTCCAATCCAACGTCCTGGAATGGTGTCATTCAGGTAATGTCAGGGATGCTTAGAGAAATGGAGCGGGGCAGCGTCTTCAATGAATATGAAGTCATCTGAATCATCAAATTGACATCAAGATAGGTTAGTTCTGTCACAGTTTTCTCCATGAAAAAGATAGGAACAGCGCCATTGCGACCGTGATTGGAGCCTCACCCCGGTCTATTCAAATTTTAAACTGTCATCTGTAAAGGAGCTTTGGAGTTATGGTGCTAACACCTGTAATTTGGAAGATATAAATGTTTGAAATCTGTTACTTTTCTTTCAATAGTCCTGTATTTGTACACATATTTCATCTGTATCTGTAGCGAATTTCGCCGCGAACTTTCATCTGAATTCTAAGGAAACTTGTAATTCTGCTGGTAACCGTTCGCTGTAGACAGTCCATCCCTTAGTGCAACTGGTTCAAGAAAGCTTCCACTTTCTTACTCTTGATGGAGCCACCGTGATGTTAATGTGGATTCCTGGTCACGTCGGTCCGACGGGGAACAAGGCTGGTGACGCTGCTGCCAAGGCTGAAGTTCTCGTACCTCGGCCCGCTAGTTCTTCCATTCCTTCCAGATAATCTCAGTCTGTCAGCAAGTGGTGTGACTTGGGCATCAGCATTGGTCTTCCCTTCATGGGAACAAGCTTCGGGGAATAAAACCTCTCCCAGCGGCTTGGCCGACCTCCTATTGGACCTCTCGCCGTGATATCATTTTAGCTAGATGGCGTATTGAGCACTGTCTTTTTTAGCCATCGCCATTTGTTAAGTGGTGATCCCCCACCACGTTGTGCTCATTCTCATCAGCCTTTGACGGCACGCCATTTCGTCACCGACTGCCCTTTTTTTAACCTTACATTCTAATGTATGTTTGCCGTCTGAGTTAAGGGCAGTTTTAACGAAGGACGCGTGGGCTGTCGACCGCGTTTTACTTCTTCTCCGTCGTAGCAATATGTCGAAGGATATTTAATCTTCAGTTCGGGACCTCCGTTGTCTCTACGGCGTATTTTGTGAACCTTTCTCCAAGAGGAAGTCCTTGTCCTTTGCTCTCTTTCCTTCCGTCGATTGCGCTTACAGTGTAGTCCCTTTTAACTACTTTTTCGTGTTAGTGTTCTAAGGTTATGACATGGCCGCGTATGACTTTGGTTGTTTTTGCGCCCTAAAACAAAAACAAAAAGCCAAAGTTTTACGGGAATCTCCCATATCCGTAAGGTTAATCAGGTTTCGACCAAGCAAACGCACCGCAGTGGCTGAGGTTCACAGTCACCACGCTGGTGGTACTGGTCCAGACCCTGCCCCTGTACTTTTTTCCTCAATTTCATCGTAAAGAACATCATTACAAAGTAAATCTATTGTAAAATTATTCAAAAATAGACGTTATCGCCGTAGTAATTTCATTAATAAATCAATAATTACAGTAAATTTTTTTCAAATGTGTATTCCGTTTGTTGCAGAATAGATAACAGAACTGTGTTACGCGCTATCGCTCGCTGTCTTAGAACCGAATTCCGGATGCTATTTGTCATAGACCCAACCGAAACTCAAATTCTTACAACACGGAGCACATCACCCAGTACATTTCATGAAAGCCACTGCGTTACAGGCATACAGATTTTACGGAAGTGTTACTGTAAAGCACAGCTCGTTTAAATTAAAAGTTATATTGTTCTTACTTCGTACAACGCTGATGATAACGACTCGTATTTGATCTTTCTTGTGAAAGCAGGAGCGCTAGTTTGATGCAGAATTAAAGAAGTGTTTTTATAGAATCTTCCCTCGAAGCGATGTATGGATTAATCTTTAGCAACTCTGGAGCATTTACAATTTCATTTGAAAATTTTAATCTGCCTGTAAAAATAAACAACACTGGTTTGACAAAGTGGAGTAGATGTGCGTGCTATAGTTTTTGAATAATTGTGCTTAACATATACAGGTTAATGATAACGTGTACCATGAAACTGATAAGAAGTACATGGGCAGGATTTGAACATGTGCCGCCAGTGTCGTAGCGGTGAACCTTAGTCGATGCGCTACGCTCGCTTCGTGGCACCCTATTAATTTTAGCGGCACAGGAGGTACACATAATTTTCTCGGAAATTAGGGGCCATCGCATAATAATCCGCAAGCCAGGTTCTCAAGACAGGTCCCTCTAAAATAGTGTTTCTCAACCTTTCTTGCTGTTAGACCACTACCCCTGCATGGAATCAGATATTATCTAATACCCCCTCCCCCTATACCACTCTCACCCCTCAACCGCTTCCCCCTGCCTTCATCAACATAAACGTATAACGTAACTTCAGAATGAAAAAGAATGATCTTTGAAAACCTTCGTTTATAAAATAACGAAAGGTAAATGATATTTATTGTGTAAGTGTGTGTGTGTGTGTGTGTGTGTGCGTGCGTGCGTGCGTGTGCGCGCACGCGCTCGCGCTTAATGGATGATGAGGCAATTTCTGGTGGATAGTGGGTGCTACCTACAATTCATTCACGAAAGCTAACTGGGGTTGGAACACTTGTGAGGAGTGACAGTTGTGAGGAGGGACAGTTGTGAGGAGACCCGGCCGAACAGGTAGCGGGCGGTCTACAGGGGACCAAACAGGTTGCGCGCCGCAGTTCAGTACTGCTGTGGATTTAGCGGAATATACCAACAATGAAGGTGTAAGTTATATCGGCGGTGCGTAAACGTGAACAAGAACTATAAAGAAAGACTAACTACCAGAAACAACTTAGTTTTAGGTGAAGGCAGCCATACGTGTATTCCGGACGTCGCGGTTAATGAAGTGCGAAAACACGTGGCAAACGCCAAAAGGCGTGCAAAAGAAACGGACACCAGTCTCTTCTGTTTACGCCGAAGAAGTAGGGCCGCTGTTCAGTCAAGGATACGACATCGTCACATCAGCGCCGTCACACAGGGGTGCAAAACGATCTCTGCAACGCATCAGGCAAAAAAAATAAATAAATAAATAAATAAATAAAATAAATAAAATAATAATAATAATAATAATATGGGATCTACAGAAGATCCGACCGATGCTGCAGGAATATTTCTGCAAGAACATCATTTGCTAATGAATGATGGGAGCAAATTTTTACTTGCAGATGACAACAGAGTACCAAATGATAGGATATTGGTGTTCGCCAGCGGAAGGGGAAAATCCTGTTTAACAGACTGCAATTCATTCTTTGTCGATGGAACGTTCAAAAGCTCCAGAAAGCAGTTTGGACAGTTATTTATTGTTCATGCCGATATTTCTAGTTCTGAGGAGGAAACAAACACAGTTCCAACCGTGTACGCCTTGCTACCCAATAAAAAGCGAGAAACGTACGATCGCTTTTTCACAGCTGTTAAGAGCAACGTACCTGGATGGAATCATATAGCTATCATGATGGATTTTGAAGCTGCAGTCATCCAATCAGTAACACATTTGTTTCCTGATGCAAACATTAATGGCTGCAACTATCGTTTCAACCAGTGCTTGTGGAGGCAAGTGCAGAATTGCGGCCTTGTTGCTGCCTACAAGGAAAACGAAGAAATTCGTTTTCACGTAAGATTGTGTTCCGCTCTGGCTCACATTCCACTGGACATGTTAGATGATGGATGGCTATGGATTCAGGAGAGCACGCCAGATAACGAAAAACTGCAGGATTTTTACGACTAATTTGTTGAACAATGGCTCGATAATGACGACATGCCAAGGGCTATATGGAACTGCGCAGGAAGGCGTCACGGCACCAACAATGTTTCAGGATGGAATCGGAGGATAAATACATTAATTGTTCATCCAAATTTTTACTTCTTAGTAAAAATTCTCAGAGAGGACACAGAATAGACTATCATGGGCACCAATTTGACCGACTAGTTTTAAATCTAGGTGGGAAAAGAAGAAAGAAGTCCGCAATTAAGACAGATGAGATAGTTTCTAAGGCCCTTACAAGATTCCAAGTTGACGGCAATGTAAAATCATTTCTTACTTTTGTGGCCTATGCACAGAAATTACAATGAAAAGGAAATGGCTGAAGCTACAGCAATACTTGTAAATATTGAAAAGGGGTTCAGTTCACGCCGATCACCCTATTGTAAAAATTGTAAATAAATAATCATCCTGTAAATATTGTAAATAAATATAATGGGGGACGAAGAGAGACTACCTCCTCGTGGTGTTCCCTAGACACGACACAAAGTCGTCTAAATGTCTTTTGCAAAATTGTAAAAGATTCACTAATGAATTATGAAAAGTCATAGCTTTTCTAACAGTCACAATCAGCATTTTTGTGTAGAGAATTTTAGAAACAATGTCTCTTTGAGTGGACGATGAATGCAGCTTGTTTCAATACATAAAATGCATTCCTTAACGGTAATTGCTAGCAGGACTCACATTAGACCTCAGTACACTTCCCTGCGTGGTACGGGAAAAATGAGGTTTATTTCGAAATAATTAAAGAAAAAAGTTTATACTGAGAACCAAATTTTTTAGTTGGCTCCTCTTAATATATGGTAAAAGGTTGCCACTCCTATCATACCAAATTTTGGGTGAGGGGTTGAAAGATGGAAAACATTTTCCGTTTCTATAGTTTCTGTCAAATGCATCGTTAAGTATGAGGTTGAGCGTAAATTATGCCCTATGTAAGATTAATCAGAACAAAAATTCCAATGAAAAAGGTCTTACGCATAACTGTGCTGCAACTAATGGTTGACATGATATCGTGGGGGCAAAATCAGCTCCGATTTCTAATCTGACTAAGGCCACTCTTCCTTGCCCAAAAAAATTCTGGAATAATGTAGCCTGGCTGCACTGAAGGAGTGTGAATGTCCCTCGGCAGTTGCCCGGGCCGGCATAAGCCGAGCGCTGTCACATCAAGCGGCAGCAGGTAGTGGCCGAGCAGGTAGTGGCGCAGCATTTTCGACACACCCTGTGCCGGTCCCTCAGTATCCCGGATTTCTCACAAGTGTCGCCACATTCGAGTTTCTCACAAGTGTCCACAACTCAGCTAACTATCCACAGTAACGGTAGACACTTGTTGCAAAACATGCTCTCTCTGCACTACTCGTCTCCCTAGCGGCATTTGTTCCACCCACACCACGCATCCCCATTTAAAATCCACCCAGTTAAAAAGTGGGCATTAAAACTGCTGTTTGTAAATCACTTGACTGCTGGACTCCTTACTTCTGAAGTGGCAGACCCCAAGACTCCAGGCTGTTAACTTTTTGGGTGTGACCACTCTAATAACAAAAATAATCATAATTCTGTGTACAGCACTACAGTGTTGTGCTGCCAATTAGTTCATATATCTGTTTCAAAGTAAGTAATGAAGCAATTTCTGGTCTATTGCAGGAACTATCTACAACTTGCAGAAGACATTTTCATGAGATGTATAGCGTTTGTTACGTATGTCTTACACTTACTTTCATAAATATACAGCTCAAACTACGTGTGTAATCGATAGTCTGTGTGAGGTGCATTGCGTGTCATGCATTAATGCTAGTAATTGAAGGAAACGTAATTACTGATAACTTATAAAATCAGTATTAAAGTGTTTCAAAAGTGTGATATTGAAATGATGTTTTAAAAGTAATTGAGTTTCATGACTGAAAGACAATCACAAACTTTGGTTCTTTTACCCCCTTAGAAAATGTCCTTTTACCCCTCAGGGGTTAATTACCCCAGGTTGGGAACCAGTGCTACGACATACACTATGTGATCAAAAGAATCCGGACACCTGGCTGAAAATGACTTAAAAGTTCGTCGCGCCCTCCATCGGTAATGCTGGAATTCAGTATGATGTTGGCCCATCCTTAGCCATGACAGCTTCCACTCTCCCAGCCATACGTTCAATCAGGTGCTGGAAGGTTTCTTGGGGAATGGCAGCTCATTCTTCATGGAGTGCTGCACTGAGGAGTGGTATCGATGTCAGTTGGTGAGGCCTGCCACAAAGTCGGCGTTTCAAAACATCCCAAAGGTGTTCTATAGGATTAAGGTCAGGACTCTGAGCAGGCCAGTCCATTACAGAGATGTTATTGTCGTGTCACCACTCCTCCACAGGATGTGCATTATGAACAGGTGCTCGATCGTGTTGAAAGATGCAATCGCCATTCCTGAATTGCTCTTCAACTGTGGGAAGCAAGAAAGTGCTTAAAACATCAATATAGGCCTGTGCTGTGATGGTGCCACGCAAGACAACAAGGGGTGCAAGCTCCCTCCATGAAAAACGCGACCGCACCGTAACACCATCGCCTCCGAACACTACTCTTGGCACTACACACGCTGGCACATGACGTTCGTCAGGCATTCGCCATGCCCACACCCTGACATCGGATCGCCACATTGTGTATCGCGATTCGTCACTCCACACAACCTTTTTCCACTGTTCAGTCGTCCTATGTTTACTCTCCTTACACCAAGCGACGCGCCGTTTGACATTTACCGGCGTGATGTCTGGCTTATGAGCAGCCGCTCGACCATGAAATCCAAGTATTCTCACCTCCAGCCTAACTGTCATAGTACTTGAGTGGATTCTGATGCAGTTTGGAATTCCTGTGTGATGGTCTGGATAGATGTCTACGTATTACACAGTACGACCGTCTTCAACTATCGGCGGTCTTTGTCAGTCAACAGACGAGGTCCGGTTTTGTGCTGTATGTGTCCCTTCACGTTTCCACTTCACTATCACATCGAAAACAGTAGACCTAGGGATGTTTAGGAGTGTGGAAATCTCGCGTACAGATGTATGACACAAGTGAGACCCAATCACCTGACCACGTCCAAAGTCCGTGAGTTCCGCGGAGCACCCTATTCTGCTCTCTCACGATGTCTAATGACTACTGTGGTCGCTGATATGGAATACCTGGCAGTAGGTGGCAGCACAATGCACTTAATTATTTTTGGGAGTGTCCGTATACTTTTGGTCACATAATGTAACCGAGATCAACAAAATCCGTGATTAACAGGTGTGATGGTCCCATTGTCAGCATAGAATACTGTAACTGAGGAATTAACAGTATCTTAAAAAAAAAAAGCTGTAATAGTTTATATTATACAGCACTTAAATGTGTCCTGGACAAAATGTTTACAAATACTTCTCAAAAGACAAACTCATGTCTCATAACAAGAAAAACAGAAAAAAGTACCGGTGCGCATTTCTTCGTGTAATTCTAAGATCGTCCACTAGAGTGAAAGACTGAGCAGGTACAGTGACGACATTCTCCCCAACAGTTGATGATGAATATGAAGTAATTTAAAGAAATCTGCGAGGCTGTCACCCCACAACAAATACAGCTGTGTAACTTAAGCGTGAATTCCTAAGTAATCATTTAGAAGTAGATGAGTTTAACGCCCATTGCCCATTGCAGCGGTCGCGCAGACGCCAGTTGCTGCTGGCCCGGGAGAAACGGCGCCGTCGCCGGCGGCGGCGACGACGACGGTGACGACGACAACGACGACGTACCTGGTGACGGACTCGTGGCGGCATGTGAAGAAGCTGGCCATCACGACGCCGGGCGCCGCCGTGGCCGGGGGCTGCGCTGCCGCGGGGGCGGCGGCCGGGGGCGGCGCGGGGGCGGACTCGTCGGCGCTGATGCTGACGCCGCCCAGCCGCGAGTCCAGCTCGGAGTCCGTCTTCACGGACCCGCTCACTCCGCAGGGCTTTGCCGAGACGTACAGCGCACAGGTGGGTCACCCTCTGCTGTCCCGGTGGCAAACCTCCGACTAAAGGCGGTATTCCATACTAGTAAGCAGAGTTGTAAAACTATCGGTGGCTACCCTAGACTATCATACACAGATGAACCAAAACCTTGTGACAACCTGTTCAATAGTGCGTTTTTCCACTTTTCAAACAGAATAAATCAGAGTTTCTGCTTGACATGGATTCTGAGACGCCCGCTGAACCCGACGCGCAGAATAGGTGATTAGGATTATAGAAAGGGCCAAATAACGTGTCGGTCAGTTTCACTTCAAAATTTTAATTTATTGTAAAGAACTGGAAGCGAGGTGTAGCAAAGCTAATGCAGCGAACGCTCAGCTACGATCTACTCTCTTCTGCAAGAAGGAAGTCAGTACCAAGACTAAGTTATCTGTGCACCATTCAATCTTTCGACCAACTTTGTTGTATGGGAGCGAAAGCTGGGTGGATTCAGGTTACCTTATCAATAAGGTTGAGGTTACGGATACGAAAGCAGCTAGGATGATTGCAGGTACTAGTAGATGGGAACAATGGCAGGAGGGTGTCCACAATGAGGAAATCAAAGAAAAACTGGGAATGAACTCTATAGATGTAGCAGTCAGGGCGAACAGACTTAGATGGTGGGGTCATGTTAGACGCATGGGAGAAGCAAGGTTACCCAAGAGACTCATGGATTCAGCAGTAGAGGGTAGGAGGAGTCGGGGTAGACCAAGGAGAAGGTACCTGGATTCGGTTAAGAATGATTTTGAAGTAATAGGCTTAACATCAGAATAGGCACCAATGTTAGTGTTGTGACTTGGCAAGACAGCCAAGCCACTAGGAGATAGCCGAAAGGCACGCGTTTAAGCTCACGCAGGCTGGCGTGAGGTCTGGAACAGTTAAAGGAGTTGAGTCTAGCTTCTGGAATACTTAACTTTAATCCATAATTGGTGAACATCGGTCTGACGGTACATGCATCACAAGATAAATATCAAATGCTAGGTCGTAGCAAATGACGTAGCTGAAGGCTATGCTAACTATCGTCTCGGCAAATGAGAGCGTAATTTGTCAGTGAACCATCGCTAGCAAAGTCGGCTGTACAACTGGGGCGAGTGCTAGGAAGTCTCTCTAGACCTGCCGTGTGGCGGCGCTCGGTCTGCAATCACTGATAGTGGCGACACGCGGGTCCGACGTATACTAGCGGACCGCGGCCGATTTAAAGGCTACCACCTAGCAAGTGTGGTGTCTGGCGGTGACACCACAGTTAGCACTGAATAGGGGATCATGGAGGGATTTTATAAGGAGGACTATGCTCCAGACTGAACGCTGAAAGGGATAATCACTCTTAAATGATGATGATGATGATGTAATTTAACAACACCTTGAAACCAAAACGGCACATAGCCGAACCTTTACAACTACGAGTTTCCAAATCCAATTCTTTCACAGCTGACGGACTCCAAACAAGATAAATTTCAAGTGACTGAAGACATGCAGTTAAAATTGCAAATAAAATAATTAAAATACATTTATATATGTATCACAGCTAGGCGGAAAGCCTCAAGGCAAAAGTTGATAGAACAATAAGGTAGAAGGCCGCAATGTTTTCGCTTAAGGGAAAATTTTGAGAATAAGGCGTTAAGCGACTGAAGGACCACAGTTGATTTTCCAAAAATACCTTAACCTTATTAAGTTTTCAATGGCCGAACGCACACTAAATGAAAAAGTATCGCAACGACAATAACTAAATTTAAGAATAAGGTTTTAAGTGGCCGAAGGGCCACAGTTGATCACATAAATTGATTTACATGAAACACAATAAAAAATCTTTTCTTTTAAAACATTGGCTATAATAGATTACCAACAGACCATTAAACACCCACGAAAAGGACAGTATAGACAACGGCACTCGGACGCCTTCAAGGGGGGGGGGGGTGCCCTCGAAACATTAACGTTCACTTAGATGATGAGATAGGTGGTGGGTCCAACTACACTTGATCCATAGGTAACTCAACCAAGAGGCAGTCATGGAACGACGGACCAAACTACTTCCTAGCCACCAATCGGTATGTAAAAACTCAAAGACCAACTGTTACGGACGTAATTATCCACAATGAAATATGTATTAAGCTGTCAAAACTACACATCATATTGGACAGCGACAAGCACAAGCGGACCCAGCCGACTGCACCGGACGGAGATATCCTCCCTGGTCTGCACCAACCGACCGACTCACAGCCAGTACGCCGACAACATTTAAAACAAGTTGCCAGTGGAAATGACACCAACTACACACACAGTTTGACAAACACTTGCACGAAGACTTGAACGCCACTCAGCAGTGGCTGCGCAGCCACGGAGACAAATCGGGAGTCGATAAACACGCACAGCCAACCCACAAGCGATCAGCGAGCCAATTCACGTCGTCCAGTAGGACGACCGACCGACGATCCACGAAGACCGTCCCCGGCTCAAGTGATGTATGGCGGCAACGGTCGGGCGAGCCATGGGTATCCAGGCCTCATTGCTGCTCCAGCCTGACTGAACAAGTGCCGTGTTCCAACTCCACGACTAGCAGATCCGAACTGCCCTTCTGGCACGTTCCAACTGACTCCACTACAGACGACAACCGGGAAGTAATAGCAGTGCAGCAAAGATAACGCGTGACGGCTATATAGATACGCGCTGCTGCTGCTGCAGCTGACGGGCAGACAAGCAGCAACT
The DNA here is from genome assembly GCF_023898315.1 of Schistocerca nitens. Taxonomy (NCBI): domain Eukaryota; kingdom Metazoa; phylum Arthropoda; class Insecta; order Orthoptera; family Acrididae; genus Schistocerca; species Schistocerca nitens. The sequence goes on from NC_064620.1 coordinate 450,757,970, forward strand.
CAGTGGCAAGAGAAATTGAAACCAACATAATGAGGTGTCAACACGAAAAAACAGGATGTTAAGTAAGAGATGGCACGAGCGCGAGCCACGCACGGCTCAGATTCTAAAAGCCTTTTACAGGATCTCAGAAGTGTGTGGCACCAGATGTCAACCCACAGGTCAAGCAATTCCCGCAAATTGCGGGATGGTGGTTTACGGGCTCGCAGCTGGCGCCCGATATGTGTTCCGGTGGGTGCAGATCATTCACGTTTGCTGACCAAGACATCAATCTCCGTTAACTGTAATGTCCCACAAACCACTGTAGCACGATTCTGATCTTGGAACATGGACAGTTACCTTGCTGGCAGATGTTACCGCTGTAGGGGCAGACTTCAAGTATGAAGCGATGCAGGTGGTCCGCAATAATGTTCACGTAGTTCACTGCCTTCGATTACCACAACAGATCCCATGGAAGCCCAGCTCGATGTACCCTGTAGCATAATTCTGCCGTCAACGGACTGCATCTGCGGCGCAGTGCGTGTTTCGTGCAGCCATTCACCTGGATGATGGCGTGTGAGGATCCAGACGTCGACCTGGTGTAACAAGAAATGCGATTCATTCGACCCGTTTCTGTTGATCCACGATGAAAACTCAGTGATGTAGTGCCCACTGCAATCGTAACTGACGATGTGGTTGGGTCAGCACAGGAACACGTCGGGTACGTGTGATGTGGAGCTCCATGTTCGACAACGGCATTTGAACGGTTTGCTCCGGAGCAATTGTGCCTGCATCTGCATTGTATTCTGTCGTCAGATCTGCCACAGATCACTCCTGCGTTACACAGTGGAGAGTTCTCCGATCTCTACGTTTTACGATGAAACGTAGTGGTCCAGTGCCATATGGCCTATTCGTTATTTCACCATCCTTCAACCACTTTCCATAGGTACGCCAAGAGGCGACCAGTTCCTCAGTTTCAGAGATTCTCGTTTTCAGTCGCAGAGCGCCACGACAATTCGCCCCTTGTCGGAACCGCTTCTATCTGTGGATTTCCGTATTTGCTGCTCGTATCTTCTCTATAATGACTCCCCATTCGTCTCTCTTGAGCTTACAGGCTTTCCTTACTATGTGTCAGCCTCGATAGCTGAGTGGAGATCGCATTAACAACTGGAGGTCGACCAGGGAGAAAACTGCTCAAATAACAAGAACTTCAGCAAACAGTGTACCGACTAACATTTTCTTCAGACCAGAAGAAAGTTACTACCCTCAGGCAAAAAATAACACAGTGATTTGGTTAATTGGCAAATATACAAGTTATGTTTTCAACAATATTGGGAGCGATGAACATATTGAATACAAGATGTTGTAACCTTCCCGCAGAAAATGAAAGATAATACTCAAATGCGAATGGACATTCAGCTAAGTGTAAGCTCCCCAGAGAAATTTTGAAACACAAAGACAATTAAATGAAAATTAGCAATCTGACCCAGGTATAAGCTCCCCACAAAAATGCAAGTCAATTCAATGATAATAAAAATCTCAGTGACAATAGAAACGCAAATAGACGGAAATATCAGTCTTTGGCCCTGTGCGAAATCAGAATTAATTTCTTACCTCAGTATAACTGCATGTCAAAGTTCTGCTCTTATTGTTGGTCACGGCTTGGAGGAAATGCATCGCAATAATAATTTTTTTTTGAATTTAACTGAAAATTTTCTTTAAGGAAATGCAAGGGAATCAAATGATTTTTTTTTTGTAAAAAATTGCTTTGAAATCAAAATTATTATTGGGGCGATTATTGCACAAATTAGTTACAGTTAATTTACATCGTTAGCTGAGCGTAATGCTGCTTAATAATATACCTCGTCCTGAATCATGACCAGAGTGCGATGTCGACGCCCGCCGACTGCTCACACACAACTAAACTGTCTCGCATCTAGACCGCGACTGCGTCATCTCCGACGCGCTACTCGCAACTGCACTGGGCTACCACTACTGACAGACTGCTCTTCGCTACTACTACCGACAGACTCCTGTTCGCTACTGAACTCTCTCTAAAAGCTAACTCGCGACTGCCGCGCTACTGCCTCGCTGACTCTGGTCAAAGATCATGCCTCACCATCGCCGCCACACAACACACGTGTTTCATAACCCTCCACTGGGGGGCAAAAAATTTGGCAGCGATGGTGAGTCATTTGGACTTGCCATCGTAACAATTTTTTTTTAACCAATTAACTTTACAATTACAGCATATATGAAGGAAATATGGTGCACATGCATCAAGTACAAAACATATTAAATAATGACAAAATGTGAGTACAAAACATATTAGCAAATCAGAAATGTATATACAAATTATTTGATAGATAACAAAGTGCACACGCACTGTAAGATTCTGTAGCATTTTCAGAAAATAAATAGAATGGCAAAAAATCATCAAAGCACAAAAGGTATATAAAATATAGATGACAAGAGTGCACATATACTGCACTTCAGAACAAATCGAAAAAAATGTCTTTAGCATTTACACAACAAATAAACATAATGGCAAAAAATCATGTCGACAAGAGACATAAGTGTTCTTGCACTGGAGTTCAACAAATCGAAAAGAAATGTATAGGCCATGAACATAAATGATGTTAGCTAAAACGATTTTCACTATTAGGATAGGAAAGGAAAGGATTGCATCATGGTTGTAGCACTTTAATTTGCACACAGATGCACTGAAAGTCCATATCTTTCCACAGAATCACAACACCAAGTGATACAATCTGCAGTTCCGTTCCCAGAAGTATTTATCAGCGTATCAAGACACTGAAACGTCGTAGTAATACTCCATGCTATCATTTGGCAGTATGCCAGGTACACCAAACAGTGGGACCATAATAACGTCTTCATCGCTTACGGTGGTGGACAGCATGTCGTGTCAACACCACGCTCTTAAGAGGCACACCAACGTAGAATTAGTGCAAAAACCAAATATAGTGCTCCATGATAATGAGGATGGAAAAGACAATGGATGTTACAATAATTTCAGGTAGTTAGGTCAGAAGGTGAAGGACATTAACTAACACACAAGTCTTGATTAGTGATTACATAAGTAGTTTGCGGCATCCATAGTCTAGTTATTGAACATTTCTGTACCATGTATTTTAGTATTACAGAATAATGTTCATAAAATTAAATTATTGCCATCATGGGTAGTCGTATTACAATAAACAGCGGCAGTCTTGGGCCAGTTACAAACCATATTACAGAATAATGTTCATAAAATTAAATTATTGCCATCATGGGTAGTCGTATTACAATAAACAGCGGCAATCTTTGTCCAGTTACAAACCATGTTTAGTATGACAGAATAATGTTCATCAGAAGTCTTAATTACATTAATTATTGGCACTCAGTGGCCATTTACTAAGATCATTATTGAAAACAAGAGCTAATTAATGGCATAATTAATAACATAATTTATATAGTTACATTAATTATTGGCACTCAGTGGCCAGCAAGTATTGAATAGTATAAAACATTGTTCATCATTCAGTATTATTCAGATCATTAAGAAATCATTATAAAAAATCAGTTAATTACAATCATAGCATTAATAATCATGGGCATTATAAGTAGTCTCATTACAATAAACAGTGGCAGTTATTAGCCAGTTACAAAATTACAATCATAGCATTAATAATCATGGGCATTATAAGTAGTCTCATTACAATAAACAGTGGCAATTATTAGCCAGTTACAAAATTACAATCATAGCATTAATAATCATGGGCATTATAAGTAGTCTCATTACAATAAACGGTGGCAATTATTAGCCAGTTACAAAATTACAATCATAGCATTAATAATCATGGGCATTATAAGTAGTCTCATTACAATAAACAGTGGCAATTATTAGCCAGTTACAAAGCATTATGTTTTATATATATATATATATATATATATATATTTTTTTTTTGTATCATTAAGAAGTCATTATTCAAGTGACATACTATTCAGAGCTGATCAGTATTATTCAGAATTTTCTGAAACTGGTATCATTATTTCGGACTGGTAATAAAGTGCTAGCAATGCATTGCTTTGGGTAATTATAAGGGAAAGCAAGAAGAAAAAAAGAAAAAAAAATTGCTTCTAGGTTGTTCCTGTAAATGAAAAATGTGTAACGTCATTCGTCATGAGTCAGCTGTAGCAAGGTTGTGACACAAGGCAGTATATGTGATCACATTTATAAATTATAGACGCAAATGGGTAAAAAATAAAATGCAAGTACTAGTATAGGCTTAATAAGTAGCAAGTTTAGTAAGTATCATGAAAAGCTTCTCCTGGAAAAAATACAAAATGGATTATTGAGCTGAAAGAAGAAACGCAGACTATGCTGAAAAGTAGTGAACTTCGAATTAACAGGTAGTGAAATGTGTATAAAAATGTGTTCCATAGCTGTCCTTTCCAAAACCTTCAGTCATCCTACTACGCAATATAACACCTGCTGTCAAAGCAAACTGCAACAAATACTTAAATAACTACATAGCATAAATACATAAACTTCAACGTCATCCTCATCTGTAAAGAAAAAAAAACTTCATTATCCATATTATCATAACTTCATTATCGTCATCACCTGTAAAGAAAAACTTCATTATCCATATTAGTATATTCTTCATCATTATTCATCATCAGCATTCATTATCATCTGCAAAAATCACTTCATTATTCATCACACAACTATTCCTTATCTCTGGCATATTTCATCACTTAAAACTAAGATGTGTAGTTCTGTCTGACAGCTTGCATCAATCGCCTTGTATTCTGAAAGAAAAGATTAGTTAAGACTGCTATTCTGCGATGTGTATAGTATATTCTTGTTAATGCTTGTTAATTCTGATCCATTTACTCGTCCTCATAAGGTTTTGTATTTTCTTTCATCTATTCCGTAAGTGAAATTCCCATTCTGTTTAATTTATTTCCTTTACGCATCATTTCTTTCTGAAACTGATGAACAAAGATTAATGTCTTGTATTTAAATCATATACCCATTAGATAATGACTGGTTAATGGTGACACAATTAAGCATACAGCATAACATGACAGAAAACGTAATATGTCAAAAGCATAGACAGTGTTCAAAGGCAAAAAGTGTTCAAAACATGAAAACAATCGTACATACATAAGAAAGACAAAATGTGACATTCGTTGTGTTCAGCTTGTATGTAGTGTAGTTAATAGAGGCGATAATTAAAGACTTTAATGGAGAGAGAATTTGATAAAATTAATGCGTCACTACAGAGAATTGCATAATTATTCATAAAATGCGTAAGTTCATCTGGAAAATATCCACGGTCTAGTGTGTAACGACAAGAAGAGCGACCTGCTAACCTTACCTTGCCGGGCACTTGCCAAGAAAAAATACGATAATCATCAATAAGGAGTCATGTGAATATAATTGCAGAAATGTTCATAAAAATTAGCAAATAGCACTACGGCGTGATAAATCATAAAGTATGTTCACTCAATAAAGGGTTTTATGTTTGACCAATGGTGGTTGCCTTTCGATTTCCTGGTTCTCAGAGTTTCGACGTGTACAACATTGGGGTGAGGAATGCTGCGAATCCGATATGGACCTGCGTACAGAAGTTCAAATTTACTGCACTTACCTTTTAATTTGCTGGATAAATAGTGTGTACGTACTAATATCTTCTGTCCAACGTGAAAGTCTCGGCGTCTACAAACCTGTTTTTGCTGTCTTCTCCGGCGCTCTGCGGCACGTTTGATGTTGTTCTGCGCAATGTCAATTATTTCGTGGTGTCGTAATCGACGAGATGTAGGAAATGTTACTAATTCTTTAATTTTGTTTGGTGGTTCAACGTTTTTCAGTATTACAGACGGAGATAGCATAGTGGATTCATTTGGAATGGAATTAATTACATCTTGGAATGAGTGTATGTGTGTGTCCCAATTAACATGTCTTTTGTGGCAGTATATTCTACACAGTTTACCAATTTCTTTCATTAATCGTTCACAAGGGTTCGAAGAAGCGTGGTACTTGGATATATAAATCGGAGAAATGTTTCTAGTTCGTAACATGCGTGTCCATATAGCAGAACGAAATTGTGGTCCATTGTCAGAAATTACTTTCATCACATGCCCTACATGAAATAGAAAATGTTTTACAAATGCTTTCGAAACAGTTTCAGCAGTAGCTTTGCGTAACGGAGTGAAAGTAACAAATTTTGAAGTGAGTTCAACAGCGACAAAGATGTAGCAAAAACCTCTATTAGTTCTCGGAATTGGACCAAAAATGTCTACTGCGGTCATATGTCTTAATTTAACAGGTATAATGGGATATAATGGAGGAATGTGTGAAGTTGTGTCAGACTTAGCTTTCTGGCAAATTTTACATGACGCTAAAACTCGTCGTATACGTTTTTCCATGTTTGTAAAATAACAGTTCTGTCTCAGTATAAGAAAACATTTTCTGGCTCCGTAATGTGCGTAGCTTAAATGCGTGTACCAGATTAATTTGTTAACCAGTTCGTCAGGAATGCATAATAACCAATTGTTGCTGTCAGGATGAGAGCGGCGAAACAGAATGTCATTGCGTACAGTGTAGTGGTTCCTAATCGTAACATTATTCTTATCTTGCCAAAGGTGTTTAATTTCTTTCCACACATTGTCTTTACGTTGCTCTTGTGCTATGTCCTGTAATGACGATGAAATAAAATTTTCAAATGCAACTTGCTGAATGTACATGACACTGAAATTTGCTTTGCAGAAGTTGGTTGCTACGTCTTGCTGATTGTTGCTGAGAGAACGCGATAGTGCATCTGCTATTACATTTTGTGTGCCGGGAATGTGAACTATTGGAACTATTGTAAAATCCAATTCCTGTAAATAAAGTTTCCATCTACTTAACCTGTCGTGAGTGAATTTAGCCGAAAGTAGAAATTGTATAGCTCTATGATCCGTGTAAACGGTCGTGTGTCTGCCATAAAGAAAGTGCCAAAATCTCGTAAAAGCCCATACAACACATAACGTTTCCAATTCTGTGACGGAATAATTTCGTTCAGCAGGTGACAAAATGCGGCTTGCAAATGCGATGTTTTTAATTACTGTTGAACCATCTTCTTCAATTTCCTGGAAAATATGTACGCCTAAAGCTGTGTTGGTACTGTCGGTGGCAATAGAAAAATTTCGAGTAAGATCTGGGTGCGATAAAAGTGGTGCATTCAACAAAGCATATTTCAAATAACATTCTCGTGAACAAAATTCTGCGTGTCAATAAGTATTGCTTACGTTACTGGAATAGGCTACCTGTACTGTGTCTGGTCAAATTCTGTCGTACGTGCTGTTATTTACGGGACGATGCTGTGGTATTTTGACTATTTAAACTGCTCTGTTATTTCTTACTGACATGTTACGCCATAGATGACACCTATTGTCTGTTTCATTCATGATTATATGTTGTTGCTGACATTCTTGCTGCTGAAAAGATCGACTGTAATGAAATGTACGCTGAAAATTGTGCTCGTTAATTTTACGTCTGTCATAATAGTCACTTCTATACGGCGCATTGCGATACGAGTCGAAATAGTGTGTTTTCTGTACGTAGTTATTTCTCTGCTGTGCGTTACTATTTATTGTAGCTGGGACTATACATGCACGCGGCGAAACATTAAAGCTTGTACATTACATTGTTGGTCAGGAATGCTAAGCGGCTGACTTTCATGCCGTTGTGGTGAAAAACGTCTATTGTTACCAAAAAATGCGTTTGCTGTTAATTTTACACATACTGATGATTACGATTTTTATCTGTTATCAAAATTCTCGTGGTTCTCATTTTTGGAGTGCCTAATGAAAATTGTCACATTCGGTAAAATTTTGTCTTATCGGGTTCTCATTACTCATTTTTCTTAATTCTAGGAAGAGCAATAGTTAAAGAGCTGTTTTGATAGATATAAAGGATAGTAGAAGAGAAGGCAGCAGTGCAGAAAACTAAAGATGAAACAGCACTACTACAGCTCGGGGCCCTATGCTCGCTACGGCACATATTCATTAAAGCGTAATGAATCCCCTGAGGTCTATTACGCACTGCAAATAAATTTTAGTTTTTGCGTTGCAGGCAATGGTGGTAAAATTTCAAACACAAATTGCTGTATTCTTGCTAATTCCAATTTCTGCATTATAGGCAATACTGATGAAAGTACAATAGCAAATTGTCGTGACAGGTTCAAAGCTCGTTTCTGCATTACAGGTAATAATGGTGAAAGTACAAAAATAAATCGACGTAACCAGTTCAAATCGTGTACCTGTGCTCTGTCATTATTAAGTTCCTTAAATTTTCTTACGGATAAAAATTGCTCGTAATCTACGTTCTCGTCACTGAATTTGAGAACACGTTCAGGTTTGTGTGAGAATCTGTTTGTCTGTGTCATTTCGTACTTCAAGTTGCGTAGCTTTTCAGATTTTAAATCGCGTGGCTTTCCGGATTTTAATTCGCGTAGTCTCTGTAAACTCCTCAAATTATACGCACTGCGTGAGTCTGACAATTGTTCGAAAAGTGGCATCTGCTGTGATGTGTTATTAACTGAAATGTTTTTCATCTCTGTTACTTCTTGTTGTAAACTTGACAGTTTTCGACGCAATGTGTTATTAGATGAATCTATCTCATTAATAGTCTGCTGTAGATTTTGAAATTCCGGTGTTTGATTATATGAAACCGGTGAAGCATCGTCTGATTTATTGTCATTAGTACTTTCGATGACATCAATACGACTGGCCAATTCATCACATTTTTCAGTCAGTATTTTTACCTGATCATCGGTTTTAGTGTCAGTGGCATTAATCTGGTTTTGCAATTTACGTGTAGTTTCGTTCAGTTTTCTAACGTCAGCTTTGACGACATCGGAATCCTGTGTTAGTTCTAATTGTTCGAGTCTCTCGGTCACTGTTTGAATATCTATTGTGTGTGTATCTGTTTTTGATTTAAGATCCGAAATTTCGTCACGTAATTCTGTGTTCGACTGTTTGAATGTATTAATTTCGTCGGACACTGTGGCAATATTATTGTCTACATATGTTTTTGCCTTCGCAAACATTTTACGTTTGTCTTCCTGTCTCTGAGCAGTGATTGTTTCCATTACTTGACGTTTTACTTTATTTTGATCATCAATAAATTTGCGGAAACGCGTATCACTGTTTTGTATGTGAAGACTAAGACGTTCGTTAATTTGAGTATTCTGTTGTTCGAATTTCGCGTCAATCTTTTCATCCATTGTGCGCGAAAGTTCTGCTGTCATTGCTTTAAATTCGTCCCGTAATTGTGTAGCTTTTTCAGAGCATTGTTTAGCGACTCCGCTAATTTCGTCTCTGAGTGTTTCTGTTGTAGCTGTTTGCATTTCCCTTAATTCTTGCGCAACAGATCTAATTTCTTCGCTACTTTTTCTTGAGCACGCCTCAATTTCTTCGCGCAACTGTTCCTTAGTATCATGACATTGTGCAGCAACAGCTCTAATCTGTTCACTAAGCTGTCTGGAATTGTTGTCTAATTTTTCATTTAACTGTTTGGAATTGTTGTCTAATTTTTCATTTAACTGTTCGTTCTGTTGTTTGGACTCTTCCTTATTTTGTAGCAATATTGCCATAATTTGACCCAATGTAACATTATCTACTCCATTCACTGTGCTGTTTAATGGTGGATCTGGAATTGTCGCATTTTGTGTGACCATTTGGTCATTCCGTAATTTACAGAAAGGTTTATCAGTCAGATGTACATTGTCAGACACTATTTCGGAATTAAATAAATCCGTCGTACTTTGTGTATCCTGTTCATTTTCATTAGACAAATTTGTGTGTTCGTCACGTGAATTTAGTAAACCGGTTGTGTTAGGCTCGGCAGCGCTCATTACAATAGAGCGTCCCGCGTCATCGATTGTCGTCAAATCAACAGAGGACATAACCGAGTTCGTTTGTTCATCATTAAGACAAAAATCATCATTAGTGGTTGGAACGCATTGATTGTCAGTGAACGCAGGATTGTCATCATTACACTGCGTGTCACTAGTACTATTGGTCACGTTGTTTAAGTCGGTAATTTCGTTCATAATGCCTCGCGATACACTATTCACTGTCTTTCGCGGCATTTTCACAATAGACACAAATATTCACAAAAGAAATAAGCACAATGCAAAAGCAACACACAAATACAACAGAGCAACGAATTGCCGATGATCTGAGGAAAGAAAGTCACAAGATTAGTAAAAGCGTTGCGCCAAATTCTAATTATATTTAAGCAATAAGAGCAGATATCTGACTGTTTTTCAAAAGAATCTCAACGAAATACGATCCTGGACCGGGTGTCTCCAAGTGTAGCCTCCCCGCAGAAAATGTAAGATAATACTCAAATGCGAATGGACATTCAGCTAAGTGTAAGCTCCCCAGAGAAATTTTGAAACACAAAGACAATTAAATGAAAATTAGCAATCTGACCCAGGTATAAGCTCCCCACAAAAATGCAAGTCAATTCAATGATAATAAAAATCTCAGTGACAATGGAAACGCAAATAGACGGAAATATCAGTCTTTGGCCCTGTGCGAAATCAGAATTAATTTCTTACCTCAGTATAACTGCATGTCAAAGTTCTGCTCTTATTGTTGGTCGCGGCTTGGAGGAAATGCATCGCAATAATAATTTTTTTTTGAATTTAACTGAAAATTTTCTTTAAGGAAATGCAAGGGAATCAAATGATTTTTTTTTTTGTAAAAAATTGCTTTGAAATCAAAATTATTATTGGGGCGATTATTGCACAAATTAGTTACAGTTAATTTACATCGTTAGCTGAGCGCAATGCTGCTTAATAATATACCTCGTCCTGAATCATGACCAGAGTGCGATGTCGACGCCCGCCGACTCCTCACACACAACTAAACTGTCTCGCATCTAGACCGCGACTGCGTCATCTCCGACGCGCTACTCGCAACTGCACTGGGCTACCACTACTGACAGACTGCTCTTCGCTACTACTACCGACAGACTCCTGTTCGCTACTGAACTCTCTCTAAAAGCTAACTCGCGACTGCCGCGCTACTGCCTCGCTGACTCTGGTCAAAGATCATGCCTCACCATCGCCGCCACACAACACATGTGTTTCAATGTATATGGAAAATGAATTCGAGAAAATACTTGAATATCAGAATCACAATAAGAAATACGGTAACATGTTCCGAATTGTTCAAATGGCTCAAATGGCTCTGAGCACTATGGGACTTAACATCTGAGGTCATCAGTCCCCTATAACTTAGAACTACTTAAACCTAACTGACCTAAGGACATTACACACATCCATGCCCGAGGCAGGATTCGAACCTGCGACCGTTGCGGTCGCGCGGTTCCAAACTGTAGCGCCTAGAACCGCTCGGCCACTTCGGCCGGCGCTCCGAATTGTCTTCAACAGAATGGGTATAGGTTAGGAACTGGATCCCTAGTAGAGAGGGAATGGGTTGGGTCACGTTCCCGACCCGAACCTCACCTGCAAGTCACACCTGAAAAACAAATCAGTAGTACAGCAGATACAAGAATATGACGGCAAACAACTGGTGTCTGTTATAGAGGAAGACCTTGAAGGATGCGTTTAGAAGGCTGGAACTGACAAAAATAACAAGGCAGTGAAGGACTTTGCGATGTCGCTGTTCGGGACTGCTCTTCTGTCCACGTAATTTACCCTGGAAGGAACACACGTCAAGGATTTACTGGATGATTAATTTGGGTCTGGGAAATGATGATGAGGAACCTCAGGCTGCAGAAGAAGAAAATGTGCATGATGAACTGTCACCAGTTGAAGGTGACAGTGAAGGTGCTAAATTGTGCTACTCCTAAAGACTAAATATGATTCATCATTTTTTGAATGCTGTAAATTATGACTGCAATTATCTGTCACCTTATTTATGTCATTTCATTGTAGCCATTTTTGGTACTGTTTTTGTGGAATTAAAAAAAAGTGGTCAGCGCGGCAGGATTCCATGCGGAGGGGGCCGGGTTCGATTCCCGGCTGGGTCGGAGATTTTTTCCGCTCAGGGACTGGGTGTTGTGATGTCTTCATCATCATCATCTCATCCCCATCAACACGCAAGTCGCCGATGGCGTCAACTATAAAGACTTGCACCAGGCGACCAGTGTACCCGGCGGGAAGCCCTCGCCACACGACATTCATTTCATTTTTCCTTACTGCGTCACTTGCGCACAACACCCAACACCACCAGGAGGCATTCAGCCTCGCGGCGGGCAGTGGACGTAATGTTTTGGCTCATTAGTGTAAGTAAGCGGGGACTACGGTAGCTTTCCTAGTAGCTTTGGTCAATTAACCGCATTACCTGAGTGTTACATGTGCTATATGCCAATCGGGCCTTTTTATCATTTCGATCTCTTAGTTTACATACGCGATCAGCGTCTTACCAGATTCCCTTACAAACCGGAAGCAGTAGACCGTGTAGAAAAAGAGTGAGGATCTATAAAGGGCCAAGTAACCGATAGAATATTTTTTTCTTCATACTTATTCTCCTGTCTGTTACTTAACAATGAACAATATTTACAGCAAAATTGAACTGTCAATGTGTAACTAAGGTTTCATTCGAAAACTGTTGATTTGTAATGTGAAACAGAGGGGTGTTGTGGTAAAAGCCGGCCGCGGTGGCCGAGCGGTTCTAGGCGCTTCATTCCGGAACCGCGCGACTGGTACGGTCCTGCTCTTCTCTGGATCTTCTCTATTTCCTCTGAACGTCCAAGCTGGTGCGGCTCCCAGTATTAGGCGAACGAGTGTTTTTTGTAAACTGCTGCTGTTGTTGACGGACAATTCTCGACGACTCTTCCAATGAGTCCGTCTAGTGTCTGCCTTACCCACAATTAATTTTGTGTGGTCGTTCCAGTTCAGATCACTCCTTACGCATATCGCTACATATTTTATGAAAGTAACTGCTTGCAGTGATTGTTCTGCAATCGTGCTATCCTCAAATAGAACGTCTTTTTTTCTATGTATTCCCAATACCTTGCATTTGTTTATGTTGAGGGTCAATTGCCACTCCCTGCACCAAGCGTCATCGACTGATAAAATGTACTGGTTAGATGGGATCCACCGCAACTTCCTCTCCTCTGCCAATCTTTTCATCTCAGAGCAGCTCATACATCCAATGTCTCAATTATCTGTTGGACTCACTCCAACCTCTGATTTTTCCTAAATTTTTACCCTCTACAGCTCCCTCTAGTAGCACGGAAGTTACTCACTCATGTCTTAACACATACCCTGTCATCCTGTCCCTTCTTGTTGGTGTTTTCATGTGGTCCTCCCTTTGCCGGTTCTGGAGAGATCTTCGTTCCTTATCATACAAGTCACGCAAATTTTCAGCGTCTTTCAATAGCACCACTTTCGTAAACCCTCGTCGCCAGTTTTGTAAAGACCTCGTCGCTACTGCTGTGGAGGCCAAGTTGGCACTGCTGTTACGGTAGTCCGAGCCTGTGAGTTCGTGGAACGGCTTCTGGTGCAGTACACCGCTAAGACAATTTATCCCTGCCATTATTACACAGCTATGCCCCCGGGTCAGGTAACAGGGTAGGAGAACGAAGGTTCTAGAACACACAACAAATTAGTAACAAATTCACACTAATGAGTTAAGAAGTCCTACTTATCTTTGTAACTTGTAGAACAATGAAGTTTGCAACACTGCATGTAATATAACACAAAAGAGACCCTCAATGGCAAGGTGCAAATAATCGCGGGTAAACTTCACATTACATAGTAAATGCAATTAACAACTGTCTGTTCACTTCTACGCGCTCACTAAATGACTTTCCCTGTATAAGTCAGCCCTAGACGATGCTCTATAACCAAGTGTGCTAGAGCTGCTCTTTTATCTTCCGAGTATGTTTCTGTCCGTTGTCGTCCCGTCACTGGCGGATTATACTCGGCCGGCAATTGGCCGAGGCGAAGTCGATGTCTTCATTCTCAGCGCTCCCCGTGGTGCTGGTGGAATTTGCACAAGTGCGTAGCCTCTATGGCACTGGCACCAGCTCACATCTTTGCGCCTGTGGTGCTTTTGCCCTGGCTGTGTCTTGTTCGGACGACACAGCAGCCTCATCATAAACATCTTCCTACATCCATATTTAAATTGGATGGTGGTGGGACATCAGCTGGTATATTTTTTATTAAAAATGAAACTCCTCCAGCTGTACTTAAGATTTCATATTTATTTGGCTACTGGTTTCGGCGTTGTGTCAACGCCATCTTCAGGCCCGTACACTTTGATTATATCAGTTGTGTGTGGCTGAGTACTAGAAGTCCGCGGTGAGACCAATACGTGCTCCACATGGATGGCGGGCAGTAACTGCACGTATTGGTCTCACCGCGGACTTCTAGTACTCAGCCACACACAACTGATATCATCAAAGTGTACGGCCCTGAAGATGGCGTTGACACAACGTCGAAACTAGTAGCCAAATAAATATGAAATCTTAAGTACAGCTGGAGGAATTTTTTCATTTTTAATAAAAACATCATAATCAGTCCGATTCTCGTCTTTTCTGGTTTTCCCATTGTCCATGATTCACTGTCATAGAACGCTGTGCTCCAAACATGTATTCTCAGAAATTCCTTCCTCAAATCAAAGCCTACGTTTCACACTAATAGACTTCTCTTGGCCTGGAATGTCCTCTTTGTCTGTGGTAGTCCTCCTTGCTTCGTAGCCTTAAGCCCATCTCGCGTGGAGTAAGATTCGCTGTAAGCTTAGTTGTTGGCTCGCACAACAGTACCCTTGCAGCCTCTGTCGCCCACTACCAAGCTGCCCTGCAGGGAGCTGTGCATATTTTCCGTGACTGGTCCTGTGTTATCTTCCTCGTAAGGTTTACTGAATGCTACCTGCTCTGGCCAACCAATTGTCCTGTTCAGTGTCTGATGTCACAGAGTACAGGATGGGATCTCTCGCCATTTAGCCCTCGGGACGAAACAGAAAGCCACGCGCCCGCCGGCCGATCTGCAATCTTTCTGAAAGCTTGGTAAAGGAACCATCCGGTAAAAAAAAAAAAAAAAAAAAAAAAAAAAAAAATGTTCTTGCACATCTTACAGCTTCATTCGTCAACTTCATGATGAAACCAATGGTCATAGTTATTATGGTATTTCGAAATTAGGTGAACTGCAGCAAGAAATTGTTAAAGCTTACAGTGAAAAATAGGAGTCGCTATAAATTTGCGTTTGGTGCATGTTAGGACATATGTTGCTGCATATGAACTGTAGTTAACATACTGAATCATTTTTTTAAACTTGGAAGGGTATCGCTATTCGTTTGCAATCTCAAGAAAATGGATTGTGTGTAAAGTTCTTTGCTTCTCATAAACTTCCCTAAGTTGATAGTTTAATAACACACTGTTTAAGGTTTCTGTCACAATTTCAGCTGCATTAGAATGTTAGTGAAATGAATATTTATAAACTCTGCTGTGTTTTGGCAAAAGAAGCAGATTTTAACGTGGCAACAAGTGAACTTACATATAATTGAAAACCCGTCAGTCATAACATTTCACTGAAGAAAAATAGGGGGTATCAAGAGACCTATGGGAAACTTTCGCCCTTATATAGTTTTATATAATGATGGTTTTTGGAATAAGTGTAGTCGTTGGGATAAGGCTAGTTGTGGGAATAAAGAGAAAACATCTTTAAAAATGAACTGAACACTGTGAAATAACAATCGTGAATTCATGATTCATCCTTATATACACGTTTCCATGCACATAATATTGAACATAATTCCTTACAGATCATTACAAGACCTCGGTGTAAACGATATTCACCGTATGACTGTAATGTTTGTGTACTTTTTGTTCTTCATTTTCTTTAAGGGATAGGGGCAGAGATAATGGACTACCACAGTTGTCAAAATCATTGTCTATAACAACGCTGTATAGAAATTATTCAGTTAAGAAGTACTTTAAAACAAATAAAATAGCATTTGTAATAAGAGAATATGAAAAGGAAATATGTCATTCATGATTAATAAGTTAGCTTCATATGAAATATAGGTATGAAGCTGGCCATCCGCGATGCCATTTTGCCTATTGATGGTTAAGTCTTTTTTATGTCAAAATTTACCGCCAATAGTACTTTTTAGTGCAAAATTAATATGCAATGTCAGAATCCAGTTAAAAAAGCTTACTAACTATACCTCATTCATGACTGTACGGTAAGTATGTATCGAGAAAAAGGGATGTTGACAAACAATATACTTGATAAGAAGTCTGGGATAAATAAATCGCTGATTCTGCTGAACTTTCGGTGGAATTTTATACTCCAGTGTATTTTAATAATGACTGATATGGACTGAAACTTACCAAAGGAGTTTATTTCTGTATCTGAACTATCCAAAAAATATTGTTAAATCCTGCCTAGTTTTCGATATAGGGCGTCTAGGAAACCTGCTTTCTAGGATCGCTAGAAAACATTCAAAAAAATCGTATTAATGAGTTTTATTACAAAATGAGCAATTACAATACTTAGCTTTGTGTTACACAGATGTGTCGCAAGCAAAGGGCGAGATACGAAATAATCAAGTTTCTTCAGTATAACAATTCCAAAGTCTGATACATAGAGGGTTCAAGCGAAGTAATGAGCTTTGACGCTTCTATGCGAGTCGCTAGTTTGAGGCTGCTGTTCGACTGGGCCGCGACCACTCGGACGAGGCGCTTTGTCCTGTCCGCCTAGGGACCACTGCTGTCACGTTGTCGTCCTGGGGGGAGGTCGGGGAGGTTGCGCGTGTCGGCGCTTGACTTTACGCCGTTACAAATATGAAAACAATTAACAGCACCTAGTATGACATCTGCTACTCCCTATCATATACAGAGTGAAAGATTGTACTTTTTCATCAGAAACATCTTTCAGTTCATAAAATATATTGATAATCTGTTTACATCTTGATGGGTGGTTGATAGGATTCCGCAAATTTATATGTTTTCATATTTCTCAGATCACTGAGTAATATAAATAAATTCATTTGTCCAGTTTCGGTCCATATCAATTACTATTAAAATGCAGAGGGATAAGATTATGCTGAAATTTGAGCGGAAGTAGAGATTTATTTTCGTCTGAGTTCTTATTCACGTTGTTTCCTTCACAGGAACGTTATCAATGACGAGATTTTAGTAATACCAAAGTTCTCTTGTTTCCACGTTGAAATCCGCTTCTTTTGCCAAAACACAACACAACGTACAAAAATTACTCTCAATAACATCTAATACAGTTCAAATTGCTACAAAATCCTGAAACAGTTCATTATTAACCTTGCAACTGAGGGAAAAAAAAGTCGATAGTCGATGTAATTTCTTCACATATATTGCTCCAAACCCATAGAAATTCTCACTTCACCAGCTATAGATGGCTCTTAAAATTTCATTGAAAAAAATCTTTCTTTGCTTGAATAGGCACTAGATTTGGAAGTTTCACATATTAATATGGCAAAATACTCTCCTCTTTGTATGCTATCTTTTGCCAAAATCTTGGTTCGATATCTCAAAACATTTATGGGATGCTAGGAATGTTACCAGAATCTTTTTCTGGCTGTTTCTCTGGCATCCAAGTTCGGGACGAAGCGCTTTATGTGCAGTCCATTTCATTTAGATTGGAGGAAAAATGCAATATCCTTTCAAATTTAAAGAATAATTCAATACGTTAGCTACAGTTTGTACACAGGAACATAAGACCTAACATGCACCAAAGTCAAATTCATAGAGACTCTATTTTGTAGTGCAAACTTTAAGAATTTCTCGCAGTAATATCACGATAACTATGACCATTAACAAAATGATAGGCAGTTCAGTATGAAGTTGAAGAATTAAGCTATGAGATGTGTGAGAATATTTTTTTTCTGAATAGTTTCCTTACAATCGTTTAAGAAAGATTGCAAATAGGACACGTGTCTACCGTAACCTAATAGGCTTTGCAGATAACAGGACCCAAGCCTCCCGAACAAGTCTACCAGCTCGGAGCCGTCCCTGCCTACTCAGAGTGTAAAAGAAAATGTTACTTCAGAAGAGCAGCCCTTTTGGATCCCAAAAATTGTTAGACGAGGAACATACAATGTTAAGAATTGCAAAACCTTTAAATAAAACTGCTTCTGTTGAAGACACAGATGTGGTCGATAGTAAGACGGTCTTAGCCCCGCAGAAATAGTTGGTGACAAAATTCAGAGGTGGAAAATAGTTTGTGATGTGAAGAGGAAAGCTACAGAAGAGATATGTTAAAGATCATAAAAACTTATACATATTTAACTAAAAGGAGAATACTCGAAAGAAAAAACCATTAAAGATGTCTACAGCCTTCGTAAATCCATTTACAAAGCTAGGAGAGAAATTCAGCCGGAATTACAAATATTCAGGAGGTTCATGTTATCCTGAACATATTAAGTGTGAAAACTACGGATGGGACAGATTTGTTGCTACAAAATGATGTTGTTAAGAACATCTTAATAATCTGTCATGCTAAAAACCTCAGAATACTTGGTATCACACGATGTATGTTGATGGAACTGAAAAACTGCCCAAAGTTTTACTGCCAGGTGTATATGATCCATGGGCTTGTTAATTTACGTTACATTCGAGTGCTTTTTTGTTTGTTGAACGATGGGAAAACATATAATCAGGATGTCTGTTCAACAGTTGTTGGTAAATGTGATAATTTAGGTCTGAAATTATCTCCAACAACTACGTTCTCGGACTTCGAGGAAAGCTTTTTTAAAGCTAGAAATATGGACTGAGGTAAGAATCCAGAGATGTACATTTCATCTAACACAGAGTTTGTGGTTATAGATACAAACGTAGGGACTTGCACAATATACACATGACTGCTATTCCAAAAATCAAATCCGGAAGTTTGTCAACGCTGGATCCGTATGAATATATATGGCTGGTGACTGACTTAATGTCAGCTATGCCTGTGTCTGAAAAACTAAAAATGTTCCTCCATATACCAAGGCAGAACTAGACTTAGACTGGAAAATTAAACAGAGAACCACCACTGTTTGCAAAAGTAAATACAGTAGTCAGTTCTACACCTGTAGCACAGATATATAGAGATTCGTGAGGTACTGAAGCATATTGAAATCGACATCAAACTTTTACCTCAGTTCCTCACTGTAGAGATCAAAAAATTTTAAGGATTCAGTGTGTAAAATTAGTCACCTATAAACTGAAACGTGCCGGTCGCAGGTTCGAATCCTGCCTCGGGCATGGATGTGTGTGCTGTCCTTAGGTTAGTTAGGTTTAACTAGTTCTAAGTTCTAGGGGACTAATGACCTCAGAAGTTGAGTCCCATAGTGCTCAGAGCCATTTGAACCATTTTTTGAAAAAAATATTACCAGTCTTAAAGGTGGGCATACTTAGTAAAATAGTATGACAGTAAATTTGTAAGTATATTCAAAAATACAAAAAATGTTAACTTGTGGATTACTTTTTGAGTAATTTTTGTGTTTGAGGCAATTCGCCTTTTCGTGGTGCACCCTGGGTAACGCTAAACAAATATGGATTAATGCTGTTGTACCAGTTCAACCATTAGAGGTTCGTTTTCTTTTGATCTTAACGTGCAGGGCAGTCAGAGCCGTTTTTTGCTATTACTTATGATAGAAAAGTGTTTTCCAATTCGAACAGGAGTATACATGCTACTCGCTCCCTGCTTTAAACGGGAGGACTGGATACATTCCCTGAACATGGTAGGCGTGGGTCCGGTGCCCCCAGCGGACTCTTTAAAACTTAAAAGTGGTGCATGTAAGATGAAAGTTGTAAAATAACATTATGTTGTCATCAGCAACGAAGAAATAGATAGACAGCATTTAGCGAGATGAACATACGCCAATGCTACGTGTCATTTCCGCATTTTTGCGTCATGACTCAGATGGGCTTCACTGCGCCATAACGAGACAGCCTCTTCGTCGACGGCGTGTCACGTACCGCTGTGAGTCACGTCGCTAGCGTCGATTAGTTCTGATAATTGCCGGCGTCTGGTTGAAGATACAGCTTCCAACTGCTGCAGAGCTTCTTGGTTGTAGGAGGTGGTTTACTGGAGATGAATACATCGGCCATGTGCCAGTCAGTGTCCTCTCAGTCAATGAACTACATTTCCTATACCGACATTCTATGCTGTCCAGCTGACTACGGATTTTTATCACCGCGAGGAACTGTTGTAGTGACAGTACGCTCGTAATCGTGAGTTATGGGGTCCATCTTAGTTTAGGTTTTTTACAGTTTTCCTAAATCATTTAACGCCAATGTCGAGAATGTTCCTTCAAAATCAGCCCGACTTGAGTTTTGTGTATAGTTTACCGAGACCGCCCTGCTTTACTGATGGCTAATGACCGCATCGGAGTTGCGCTTCGCTGCATATACGCTGCAGTAAAGCCTTCAAACAGAAACTTTTCGATCGCCCCTTGTACATATTTGAAACGGTGATGTTCTGGTAAAAAGGAACACGGTACACTCATTAAGGAGCTAAAGGACATGCACAGGGGACAAAAAGAAGATTTGGGGATGGACAAGAAAACCATTTTTTTTTTTTTTTTTTTTTGGTGGTCTCTCTGTGCGTAAAGCTCCATCACCTCCTGATGACCTCCACTTCACTGTGTCATGAAAGAAGACTTAAGTTCTTTTTTTTTATTCCACTTTTGTAAAGGACATCAGGGCCAACCTACAGTCTGTAGTCTTCTCACATGCTTCGCTGCGCTAAAACTCAGTTATTTACCACCGAGCGAGGTGGCGCAGTGGTTAGCACACTGGACTCGTATTCGGGAGGATGACGGTTCAATCCCACGTCCGACGATCCTGATTTAGGTTTGCCGTGATTTCCCTAAATCGCTCCAGGCAAATGCCGAGATGGTTCCTTTGAAAGGGCACGGTCGACTTCCTTCCTCGTCCTTCCCTAATCCGATGACCTCGCTGTCTGGTCTCCTCCCCAAAAACAACCACCCTCTTATCGACCAGTGTCCTATCCTCCGACAGTATCCCTGAGAGTTCGCACCGCTGTTGCCAGCTTTCAGCTGCGAAGCACTAACGGCTACAAGCGAAAAACAATAGCCGTCCACAGAGCTGTGACAACACTGAGGCATTGATTGCCATAGGGACGCGAACAAAATTGCATTACGTTATTGGATGAGGTACGCCCGCAAAGCCGGCGCGCCCAGCCCACAGGAACTGTCGGGGATCAACTTACGCCGCCTCAACCGTAGAAACTTCGTATCAGTGCCTAACTTGAGTTTCCAAGTTGCCGATAAGTTCCAGCTGCCTGACTGTCCCATAGGCCTCTTGGATCTTGTGATGTAGTGCTGTAGAACATCTCCGAATTGCCTCTTCCAGTATCTCTGCGTATAGGTTCGTTATTCGGTAGGGTCCATTCGCTCGTAAGATCCGCCGTACTCATTTTGCTTTACGTCACCTGTATACTGTGTAGGCGCGTTTTACTGGCCAAGTCCCAGGCAGAGCTCCCGAAGAGCATTTTTTGAAAGCATTGTATTATATAGGCCAAAGGCCTTGCCGCAGGGGTAACACCAGATCCCGTCAGATCACCGAAGTTAAGCGTTGTCGGGCTGGGCTAGCACTTGGATGGGTGACCATCCGCTCTGCCGAGCGCTGTTGGCAATCCGGGTGCACTCAGCCCTTGTGAGGCAAACTGAGGAGCTACTTGACTGAGAAGTAGCGGCTGCGGTCTCGCAAACTGACATACGGTCGGGAGAGCTGTACGCTGACCACATGCCCCTCCATATCCGCATCCAGTGACGCCTCTGGGCTAAGGATGACACGTCGGCCGGTCGTTACCGTTGGGCCTTCACAGCCTGTTCGGGCGGAGTTAAGTTATTGTGTTATAGCCGGCCGCGGTGGTCTCGCGGTTCTAGGCGCGCAGTCCGGAACCGCGCGACTGCTACGGTCGCAGGCTCGAATCCTGCCTCGGGCATGGATGTGTGTGATGTCCTTAGGTTAGTTAGGTTTAGGTAGTTCTAAGTTCTAGGGGACTGATGACCACAGATGTTAAGTCCCATAGTGCTCAGAACCATTTGAACCATTGTGTTATATAGTCTTAGTTTTGAGACCATATTTTTTTTGCTGCTATTAAAAACTGAGATAAATTACTTCGGTATTGTTACGGCTATGATCCATGAGACCTCAATATGTGTGTGAAATAACAGTTTCCAAACCAGAGACGCACTTAAATACACGACTGTTGTACTCCTAGAGAGGTTTCTGCCGTGCAATTGAAATCGCGCAAAGCTGGTGTGTTTCTGCTAAAACAAATTGTCATCATCGTGTCTGGATTTTTTACTTTGTTTTCCCTACTCCAGTCTGTCTTAATGCCCAACTGGCGGTCGAGTCGCCGGACATTGGTGGCATGTTGAAGTGTTGGTCGCATGTTTCGCAAGCCTCAGAGGTGGTAGTTCCTCCGAAATTGTTAGAGGCCTACCGCTACATCCAGGGCTATTGGTTCTTCAGCCTGCTTCGTAATCAAACATTCAAAAATTTTGACCAAACTGCTGTGTAAGCCGATGGAACGGTGATTAGTCGCTTGTATTAGTCTGTGGCTCTGTTTGGGGTTGGTGTTACTTAAGCCTCATCCATGTAATCGGGAAGTAATTGTTTAGAAAGCAAGCATTGTATATCTGGGTCAGTGAAGCTAGCGGCTTCCTCGAGAGGTTTTAGAGCTGCGTGTTTGTAATCTTGTCTGGTCCAGGCGCCTTTCCATAAATCAACTTGCGAGAAAAAGTCCCCGCTGCCAGTGGCGTTGTTAAACGTGACTGTACCTGCGATTCGTTGACCCGGGTGCGCTCCGCTCGTTGGCTTCTTGTGAACTCATCTTCCTGTTCCGCTAAATTCAATGGTTATCGAATTAAAGGACACTGTGTTTCATACGTCACGGCGAATGTTACCGCTTATGCACAGTTGACCTCCAGACATACCTTGAGAAGTAAGTAATGGGATTTTGGGAGCCTTTTCTGCTCGTAGGGTCTTTCGAAACTTCGTTTCGTTCTTAGTCTGCATTACAAAAAGCTCAACATTTTGTCTTCCCATGTTTCTTTCTTTCCAGTAGGTATCTTCTTAGCATCCTTTGAACATACTGTATTGTCCGACGGTAGCTGGGTTCTTGGTTTCCTACCACTGTTTCCTATACCAGTTGTTTTGGATTTTAGTTAAATACTTTGCTACTGTGTATGAAGGACAGCCGATAACACTAACAGTTTGTCTCAGTGGGCCCGCATCTCGTGGTCGTGCGGTAGCGTTCTCGCTTCCCACGCCTGGGTTCCCGGGTTCGATTCCCGGCGGGGTCAGGGATTTTCTCTGCCTCGTGATGGCTGGGTATTGTGTGCTGTCCTTAGGTTAGTTAGGTTTAAGTAGTTCTAAGTTCTAGGGGACTTATGACCACAGCAGTTGAGTCCCATAGTGCTCAGAGCCTTTTTTTTGTCTCAGTGGTACGCCAAATGGTTCAAATGGCTCTGAGCACTATGGGACTTAACATCTATGGTCATCAGTCCCCTAGAACTTAGAACTACTTAAACCTAACTAACCTAAGGACATCACACACATCCATGCCCGAGGCAGGATTCGAACCTGCGACCGTAGCAGTCGTGCGGCTCCGGACTGAGCGCCTAGAACCGCTAGACAGTGGTACGCCATCTCCTATTCTGTGTGTGCTTTTTCTTGGCTGACAGGAAGAGGCTGGGGCTGCCTAGTGTGTTCTATAAATCTTTTCTAGAATATCTGCCCAGTCTGTCCAATATAATATTGGGGACACGTTCCAGATATTGCATATACAAGGCTGTTTTGTGATAAATTTTGGCTACATTTTGTTTTGAGAATTATGTTTCCAATGTTACATGTTATGGAATAGAGTTGAAGAGGCTTCGCAAACGGCGCGACTGCTGAGCAACTCTAAGCATAAACCGCTTGCGATCTGTTGCCAACCAGTTGCCAGCGACTCGGCCTCGGCGTTGCCAAGCGATCTGAATTGCGCCGAGTCCTCGAAACACATTGGTTTAATATAAGATTAACAAGCACGGTGTCAATACTAGCTTTGGGAACTGAATGAACGGCCCAATTTGCTCAACTACAAGCTTCCAGGCAACCGCAGGAGGCCGGCCGCGGTGGTCTCGCGGTTCTAGGCGCGCAGTCCGGAACCGTGCGACTGCTACGGTCGCAGGTTCGAATCCTGCCTCGGGCATGGATGTGTGTGATGTCCTTAGGTTAGTTAGGTTTAAGTAGTTCTAAGTTCTAGGGGACTGATAACCACAGCAGTTGAGTCCCATAGTGCTCAGAGCCCTTTTGAACCGCAGGAGGGATTTGACAGAGAAAGCGGTAATCTTTTGTGTGACTAACAGCCTGTGTCGTTCTGTAAAATTACATTCTGTAATGGAAGTGAACAGTGAAACTGGCGGGAAAGTGACAGAGAATCCCCAAATCTCCGATACTTCTAAATATAGCTGTGTTCACATAGAAATGATTTAACGAACACAAACCATTAGCACGACATTTTCATGTATATGAATCTCAAAATTTATTTTTCGGAATAAAAATAACGGTAACGGCGGAAGAAGTCTGCTGCGCCAAATCACTGTAGGACTGTTTACTCGTTCTGTAAAAAGCTGTGACTTGCTAATTGTCCTTTTACAGGTCTTTGGCTGCTACACAGCCTGAAGTTTATGGCTCCTTGGATGTACAGATGAATCCAGAATTTTCTAAGTTTTCTCATTCGCACGTTAATAATAATGTCACGTAGAGGAAGGTGTAATTAGATGAATGAGACGAACACTAACTTTTTAACGAAGGTTTATTCAGCACTTGCACATACTTGCGAACTGCCTCCGGCCAGAACACATACGGTATATAGACAGATACAGAATATTCCAGAACAATGATTCTTCCCATTTGTGGATACTTCTAGAATGTACTCGAACCGAATATAGAAATTAAAATTTTACAGTTCAGGTGAGTTTTGAACTCACGGCCCTCCATGCAGCAATCCCCAGCTTCTTCTGAATAATAATAATAATAAACCACGTCTTCCTGTGAGCTTTAATCATTACTCACCATACGGAGAGTAACAAAAGGATTCTCGGGCGCGACAAACGATACTCCCTTTACTCCGCTCTCTCACGCGGCGGCTGCATTTCTCATTTCAGAGTTGTGCCGTGTGCGATGCTTCCAGCAAATCGGCAACCAGTTGCCTATTTAAATCGCCTGCCAGTTGCGTTCCTTTACAGTCGCTCCGTGTGCGGACGGCCTAACTGTCGAGCCTGCAGTAGTGTATAGGAAAATAAAACGTTACAGCAGTGGACGGCGGGAAGTTGACGTCGTTAAAAAAATTATTTTGATAGTGTATCTACAGCACCAAAATACTACACTGTCCAGTCACACTAATATGACTACCTATCAAAAGCCTGAATAGTCACCTCTAGCATCGCTGAGAGCCACGAGACGTGCAGTAGGAGAATCAGTGAGGTGCTGCAAGATACCGACGGGGATACAGAGCTAGGTTTCTCGGTTGGGAACAGCACGATCGAGGTGGCCCCACTGATTCTCGATTGAGTTAAAATGCGCGGAGTTCAGTGGTCAGGGGAACACAGTAAATTCATCCTGGTGCTCTTCGAACGACGAACGTATACTGCGAACAGTGTGACACGTTGCATTGTTGTGTAGGTAGACACCGCCGTGCGGAGGAAAAACAAACTGCATTTAGGGGTGGACATGATCCCCCAAGGAGAGGTGCATATGCGTGTTGAACCATCGTGCCTTGCAGAATGACGAGATCACCAAGGGAGTGCCACGAAAACATTCCCCAGACCATAAAGCTCCTTCCTCGTTACAGGGTGTTAGCTTTCAGACGTTTCCACACCGTACATGCCAATGGCCATGTGCCCGATGGAGCATACAAGGTGACTCATCTGGAAAGGCCACATGTCGCCACTCAGTGAACGTACAGTTGGGGTGCTGGCACGCAAGTGGAGCCTTCGTCGCCAATGAAGGGCAGTCAGGCCGCTTTCACACTATACGGTTTTGACCGTACGGCAAAAAGCCGTACGAGTTTTAGCCGTGCCTGTGTTGCTTTCACATTACACGGCTTTTTGACGTGACCAGTTGTTGGTGTCTATTCAGTTTGCTTAATGTGTGTATCAAGATGAACCGTAAACGAGTTGTTGCTTTGTGGTTGCTTCATCGTCGCCGCAAAAGAAAAGGTCGTCTTTTGTGGGTACACCCCATTAACCAGAGAAGAGACGAAGTGGGTTTATTTTATACACTCTTTGAAGATTTGAGGAACGACGGAAATAAATTCTTTAACTATTTCCGAATGTCTATTACCTCGTTTGACGAATTACATAGAAAACTAAAGGATGTGTTACAACGACAAAACACACAATTCCGCAATTGCATCCAACCTGTTCAAATGCTGGCTATCACGTTAAGGTAATTTAATACATAAAAACTAGTTCTGTTTATTTACTTATTTATTTGTGTTTTACATTTTTATTACGCTCAGATTATGAAGTAGAAAAGTCAATATCAATATCAGCAGTTGAAACCAAAGAGTTTGTAGCAGGACTGACTGTACTGTCACTTTGTGGCGACAGGCTCTCTGCAAAAACGTTGTAGAACTGCGTTGTTGATGGTGGGCCTTCATGGCTACTTGTGGAAGGCGAAGGGTATGGTGGTGGCACTTTATTAATTCGTTGATAAGAACTGCGACCTTGAGAAGTCTGTAATGGTTGTTCGAGAAAAGTAGTTGGGTTTGGTGCAGCTGGAGGAGGACGAATCTGATGCGTATGGTAAGAGGATATTGGAGCAGCATTTTCCATAGGTGAATAAGAATAAGCTTGAAATCTATTATTATAGGGCATGGGAGGTGTGTAATGGGTAAATGGAGGAGGTTGAGCTGTCAATATATTTCTCCTTTCATATATATTTTCTATAACTTTGAGGACTCCCATCTGAAACTGAAGATAATCCTGTTCATCAAATTTTTCCAGATGAGGCTTCAGACTAAGTAAAAATGACATTTTGCTGCAAGGTTTGTCTTCTTCCAGAGCTCGTAATATTTTCATTTCGATTGCATCAGGTTTTCTATGTTTTCTGTTTGTATGGCACTCGCTTTTGGATGTTTGTTGTGTGGGTGCTGTATCAAATGGCCCAGAAACATTCTCAGTATTTTCGACGGAGCCCTGCGTTTCTATATCTTCTTCCAGTCTGGCGGTGCGTTCCGATTGAAAACTGTCCTCCGTCTCTCGAGCATCATACAGCTTTTTTAGAAACTGCAGCTGATCAGAATATACATACTTTTTCATTTTCTTTGCTGCTGAGCCACTTTTTTTCGCAGCTTGAATTTTTATGTTTGACTTCACAAAGGAGTCTCGTAGATTGGTCCACCTCCGTATTACTTCTATACCTACATCAAAAGAAAACAAAACTGTATGAAAACATTTTAATTTTGTATAGAAAAAAGCAAAACTGTAACAAAAAATGTCCACTGCAAACTAAATGTCACTGATTTTTTTTCGTTTTGTTCAGGTATCTGGCAAGCGGTTGTTCCTTCACTGACTTACATTTCCAGTACAGAATTGGGATTTCTACAGCAAGTAAAGTGGTTAATGATGTATGCACAGCAATTTGGTCATCACTGCGGGAAGAATGTATACAAAGACCGACCAAAGAGGTATGGGAATCAATAGCGGCTGGATTTGAACGTACTGCTAATTTCCCCCACTGCTTAGGAGCGGTGGATGGAAAACATATCCGTCTTACTGCCCCATTTAATAGCGGATCAATGTACTTCAATTACAAAGAATACTTTTCTGTGGTTCTGATGGCTGTAGCGGATTCCAACTACAGGTTCATTTATGTCGACGTAGGAAGTTATGGCAAAGACTGTGACTCTTCAGTGTTCAGACGGTCCAGTTTATGGAAGTCAATAGAAAGTAATTCCCTGGAATTTCCAGACGTCCAATGTCTGCCTGGTACGGAAGGTCCAAAAGTACCCTACTTCTTCGTGGGAGACGCAGCATTTGGCCTACACACGCATTTGCTCCGGCCTTTTGGGGGAACAAACTTGACAGTTGAGAAACGTGTATTTAATTACCGTTTGTGCAGAGCAAGGAGGTATGTGGAATGTGCTTTTGGCATCCTCACCAATAAGTGGCGGTTGTTTCACCGACCTTTAAATGTTCATCCAGATTTTGCAGTAAAAATGGTTAAAGCTTGCATTGTTTTACACAATTTTGTACGTCAGAGAGATGGATTTATAATTGAAGACACCACATCCTTCACTGGTTTGGAAGACTTAGCCCAAGATGCCAACATAAGAGGAGGACTGACAGCCAACGCCATAAGGAACACTCTTTGTAAATATTTTATGACAAATGCTGGAAGCGTGTCATGGCAGATGTCAAAGATATAAATTAACAAGCCTTTTCCTTTTTGTAGATTGTTTGTGAAAGCCTGCGACTGTATAGTAAATAGTTTTCTTTATAAATAAATTACTGCTACCACTCACGTTTTTAATCGTTTTGTTTATATTTTGTACGACGCGTTTCGGGAAATAATTCCGATCTTCAAGTGCGTTTTTTTCTCTAAGTTTTCATTATGTGTAGTGTTTTTTTATTTGTGAGGTCTTGTGCGTGTTTCTCTTATAAATTACAGTAAAGAAAACAGAATGCAAGACCTGACACATAAAAAGACACCACACATGATGAAAACTTAGAGAAAAACGCACTTAAGGATGGGAATTATTTCCCGAAACGCGTCGTGCAAAATATAAACAAAACAAAAAAAACGTGACTGGTAGCAGTAATTTACTTATAAACAAACGATTTACTTTTAGAATAAAATTTATAACGTTAAATAAAAACTGTTTAAAACGTATTAAATGTAATATTAATATATTAAATAAATACTTACCAAACGCATTTTTATCTTTGTCTTCCATCTCATCAAAATCTTGCTTCAGTGCTACGCAAACTTCCCGCCAAGCATTCTTTGTAGCAATACGATCTCTATACGCATCTAGAGTTTTGTCCCACAGAACAGGTCTTACTTCCACCAAGGTTATCAAAAGTTCAGTATCAATTTCATCCATTCTTCTACACTTTTCAGTAAACAAGAATAAACACAAATGAATAAAACGACACTACAACGAACTAGTCGACGCCGTACGGCTCAAAACCGTCCAGTGTGAAAGCATGCACTTAGTCACGTAGGCCACTGTTGTCGAACTTGCCGTACGGCGACCGTCTGTTGTAGTGGCAAGACACGGCTGCAGCACGGCACGGCAGCGGCATTTTGCCGTCGCCGTATAATGTGAAAGGCGCCATACATTTCTTCACACCTACAGCCGTACGGCTTTTTGCCGTACGGTCAAAACCGTATAGTGTGAAAGCGGCGTCAGCGTTGGTGCATGAAATAGGCACCTGCTGCGGAGGCCCTATATGCAGCAACAATCAGTGGGGAGACACTGTTGGTAGCCCCTTCGTTCATCTGAGTGGTCAGTTGCTAGACAGTTGCATGTCTATTCGCCTGTACACACTGAGCCGTGGTGGTGTTGCTGGCGTCGCCTTTCCAGTTCCTGGCGCCACAAGCTCGATCTGTCGGGGGGATGTCCCTCTGGTTTGAGGCCACTAAGATCTTGATGGGGAGGAGGCGTGTTTTGGCGTGGCGAGTTGGGGGGTGGTAGCAGAGCGCGATTTCGATCCACGACCTCTGGGTTATGGGCCCAACCACAACAATATCGAGCATAGATCTTAATGGTCTCAAACCAGAGGGACATCACGCGACAGATCAGTCTAGTGGCGCCAGGAGCTCTAAAGGTGACGCCAGCAACCCCGCCACAGCTCACACATCTCCAAAGCAGTAGTTCGCCCCTATCTTCTGTGGCCTGTAATGCACTAGAGTTGCCTCAGCGCCGGTTTTGGATAGCGTCATGCACGGTATACTTTAACCATGGCGGCACGCGAGCAGTTCATAAACTTACACGTTTCGGGAATGTTTCCACTTTTGGCCCGAAAGCCAATGAAGATGCCGCTCCATTTCCACACAACATAATTACACTGTTTTTCCGCGTACCCCCAGTACTCTTTACATACACTCGACTGCCAGTGCTGCCACCTGCCGTCTGTGAGTGGTCATTGCACGTCAACGTCGAGGCGTGGTCACATTAATGTGGCTGGACCGTGTATTAAAGGTAGTTGCTTAGTGCCGATGCTCCATTCTTTTATTTTGTAAGGCGGGCCATTCCTTGTAACCGCATTTTAACTATTGGCTGAGCGACGCAACCTGATGTCGGGTTTCGAAATAGACGATCGTGTGAAACCCAGCTCGCGCTATTTGTCCACGAGACTCGGAGGGCCATAGACACGGGTTCCCAGGTAGATGCCGCGTTTCTTGACTTCCGCAAGGCGTCCGATACAGTTCCCCACAGTCGTTTAATGAACAAAGACTGTCAGACCAATTGTGTGATTGGATTGAAGAGTTCCTAGATAACAGAACGCAGCAGGTCATTCTCAATGGAGAGAAGTCTTCCGAAGTAAGAGTGATTTCAGGTGTGGCGCAGGGGAGTGTCGTAGGACCGTTGCTGTTCACAACACACACACACACACACACACACACACACACACACACACACACATATATATATATATATATATATATATATATATATATATATATATATAACAACGGAAGTTCATGAGGCTTTTTGCGGATGATGCTGTAGTATATCGAGAGTTGTAACAATGGAAAATTGTACTGAAATGCAGGAGGATCTGCAATGAATTGACGCATGGTGCAGGGAATGGCAATTTAATCTCAATTTAGGCAAGTGTAATGTGCTACGATTACATAGAAAGAAAGATCGTTTATCATTGAGCTACAATATAGCAGGTCAGCAATTGGAAGCAGTTAATTCCATAAATTATCTGGGAGTAGGCGTTAGGAGTGGTTTAAAATGGTTGTTGTTGTTGTGGTCTTCGCTGGCCAGGGTGGCCGGGCGGTTCTAGGCGCTACAGTCTGGAACCGCGCGACCGCTACGGTCGCAGGTTCGAATCCTGCCTCGGGCATGGATGTGTGTGATGTCCTTAGGTTAGTTAGGTTTAAGTAGTTCTACGTTCTAGGGGACTGATGACCTCAGAAGTTAAGTCCCATAGTGCTCAGAGCCATTTTTTTTGTTGTGGTCTTCAGTCCAGAGACTGGTTTGATGCAGCTCTCCATGCTACTCTATCCTGTGCAAGCTTCTTCATCTCACAGTACCTACTGCAACCTACATCCTTCTGAATCTGTTCAGTGTATTCATCTCTTGGTTTCCCTCTACGATTTATACCCTCCACGCTGACCTCCAATACTAAATTGGTGATCCCTTGATGCCTCAGAATATGCCCTACCAATTCAATACCTCAGCATTAGTTATGTGGTCTACCCATCTAATCTTCAGCATTCTTCTGTAGCACCACATTTCGAAAGCTTCTATTCTCTTCTTGTTCAAACTATTTATCGTTCACGTTTCACTTCCATACATGGCTACACTCCATGCAAATACTTTCAAAAACGACTTCCTGACAGTTAAATCTATACTCGATGCTAACAAATTCCTCTTCTTCAGAAACGCTTTCCTTGCCATTGCCAGTGTACATTTTATATCCTCTCTACTTCGACCATCGTCAGTTATTTTGCTCCCCAAATAGAAAAACACCTTTACTACTTTAAGTGTCTCATTTCCTAATCTAGTTCCCTCAGCATCACTCGACTTAATTCGACTACATTCCATTATCCTCGTTTTGTTTTTGTTGATGTTCATCTCATATCCTCCCTTCAAGACACTGTCCATTCCGTTCAACTGCTCTTCCAAGTCCTTTACTGTCTCTGACAGAATTACAATGTCATGGCGAACCTCAAAATTTTTATTTCTTCTCCATGGATTTTAATTCCTACTCCAAATTTTTCTTTTGTTTCCTTTACTGCTTGCTCAATACACAGATTGAATAACTTCGGGGAGAGGTTACAACCCTGTTGCACTCCCTTCCCAACCACTGCTTCCCTTTTAAAATGGAATGAACATAAAAAATTAATCGTCGGTAAAGTAGATGCCAGACTGAGATTCATTGGAAGAATCCTAAGGAAATGCAATCCGAAAACAAAGGAAGTAAGTTACAGTACACTTGTTCGCCCACTGTTTGAATACTGCTCACCGGTGTGGGATCCGTACCAGATAGGGTTGATAGAAGAGATAGAGAAGATCCAGCGGAGAGCAGCGCGCTTCGTTACAGGATCATTTAGTAATCGCGAAAGCGTCACGGAGATGATAGATAAACTCCAGTGGAAGACTCTGCAAGAGAGGCGCTCAGTAGCTCGGTACGTGCTATTGTTGAAGTTGCGAGAACATACCTTCACCGAGGAGTCAAGCAGTATATTGCTCATCCTACGTATATGTCGCGAAGAGACCATGAGGATAAAATATTTTGTATCCGGTCTGGGAGGCGGCTTGTTGGAAGGAGCGGGAAAAGGTAATAAAAGTCGGTACTGCAAGAATGTGGTGTACTGGTGCAAAAACAAGGTGATAAACGATTACATAACTTTGTACGTAGGTGCGATGCTGAAGTGAAGTGTCCTAGCTGGCTGCACCTGATGAAATTTGGAGAATCTGTAGCGATGCTCGTAGAGCTCTCCAGCACCGGGTAGAGGGCGGTGTCGTCGGTGTCTGTCGTAGTGTCAACCTAAGCAGTGGGATCGTAGCTACCGATAACACAGAATCAGAGAGAATAGAGCCCACACAGAGGCATACCGACAATCTTTCTTTCCACGAACTGTACGAGACTGGAATAGAAGGGAGAACCGATAGATGTATTCAAGTTACCCTCCGCCACACACCGTCAGGTGCCTAGCGGAGTTTGGATGTAGATGTAGATGTTGACATTGGAAGTAGAGCGATCAGCAGCCAGTGGGGGAAATCAGCCACTCTACTCCGTTGCGCACGCTGGAGAGCACAGCGAGTGCTGAAGGCCGCCCTCGCACTGTGCAGGCGGCCGCGGCGGCGAGCGACGCGGTGTCGCTGTCCGCGTCGGTGGTGGACCCGGACGAGGTGACGCTGACGCTGACGGAGGACGGCTCCAGCGGCGCCACGACGCCGGGCTGCGCCAGGCGCGCCGGCAGCGTCGACGCGCTCGCCGCAGCCGCAGCCGCCGGGATGCCGCAGGAGGCGACGCAGCAGCAGCCGCAGCAACAGACGCAGCCGGCCGCCTCCTTCACCCTGGTCCGCCACCGCAAAGTGGAGCTGGCGCCAGTTCCGGCACCGCCGCCACCTGCGCCCCAGACGGGTAAGTCTCGCGCAAAATTTTGTCGCGCCTCCACACGAACGCATTCTTGTCGTCAACGCTGGGCGATTCCATTCCATTTACAAGGTGGCTGGTTTTTAAACTGCAAGGTGCGCCTAGCGGGTATCGCAAGGCTATTACGTTGCCCTCCAAAATCATGAATGGGGCAACTTAACGACAACCAAATGACACGCCGGCCGCGGTGGTCTCGCGGTTCTAGGCGCGCAGTCCGGAACCGTGAGACTGCTACGGTCGCAGGTTCGAATCCTGCCTCGGGCATGGATGTGTGTGATGTCCTTAGGTTAGTTAGGTTTAAGTAGTTCTAAGTTCTAGGGGACTAATGACCACAGCAGTTGAGTCCCATAGTGCTCAGAGCCATTTTGAACCAAATGACACGTAACACAATTACTGTGACTGATTCCGATGAAATTATTGATAAGAGAAATTCGACGCAGTGGCAACATTAATATGATAAGGCCTTGACACACACTCAACATGGGTTTAGAAAACATCGTTCCTGTGAAACACACCTACACTACTGGCCATTAAAATTCCTACACCACGAAGATGACGTGCTACAGACGCGAAATTTAACTGGCGCCGGTGGCGACACCTACAACGTGCTGACATGAGAAAAGTTACCAACCGATTTCTCATACACAAACAGCAGTTGACCGGCGTTGCCTGGTGAAACGTTGTTGTGATGCCTCGTGTAAGGAGGAGAAATGCGTACCGTCACGTTTCCGACTTTGATAAAGGTCGGATTGGAGAGTATCGCGATTGCGGTTTATCGTATCGCGACATTGCTGCTCGCGTTGGTCGAGATCCAATGACTGTTAGCAGAATATGGAATCGGTGGGTTCAGGAGGGTAATACGGAACGCCGTGCTGGATCCCAACGACCTAGTATCACTAGCAGTCGAGATGACAGGCATCTTACCCGCATGGCTGTAACGGATCGTGCAGCCACGTCTCGATCCCTGAGTCAACAGATGTTCGACGACGATTGCAGCAGCATGGACTATCAGCACGTTGACCATGGCTGCGCTTACCCTTGACGCTGCATCACAGACAGGAGCGCCAGCGATGGTGTACTCAACGACGAACCTGGGTGCACGAATGGCAAAACGTCATTTTTTCGTATGAATCCAGGTTCTGTTTACAGCATCATGATGGTCGCATCCGTGTTTGGTGACATCGCGGTGAACGCACATTGGAAGCGTGTATTCGTCATCGCCATACTGGCGTATCACCCGGCGTGATGGTAGGGGGTGCCATTGGTTACACGTCTCGGTCACCTCTTGTTCCCATTGATGGCACTTTGAACAGTGGACGTTACATTTCAGATGTGTTACGACCCGTGGCTCTACCCTTCATTCGATCCCTCCCAAACCCTATATTTCAGCAGGATAATGCACGACCGCATGTTGCAGGTCCTGTACGGGCCTTTCTGGATACAGAAAATGTTCGACTGCTGCCCTGGCCAGCACATTCTCCAGATCTCTCACCAATTGAAATCGTCTGGTCAATGGTGGCCGAGCAACTGGCCCGTCACAATACACCAGTCACTACTCTTGATGAACTGTGGTATCGTGTTGAATC
The DNA here is from genome assembly GCF_023898315.1 of Schistocerca nitens. Lineage (NCBI taxonomy): Eukaryota > Metazoa > Arthropoda > Insecta > Orthoptera > Acrididae > Schistocerca > Schistocerca nitens. The sequence continues at coordinate 450,792,895 of NC_064620.1, forward strand.
TGCATGGGCAGCTGTACCTGTACCCGCCATCCAAGGTCTGTTTGACTCAATGCTCGTCCGCAGCTCGTGGTCGTGCGGTAGCTTTCTCGCTTCCCACGCCCGGGTTCCCGGGTTCGATTCCCGGCGGGGTCAGGGATTTTCTCTGCCTCGTGATGACTGGGTGTTGTGTGCTGTCCCTAGGTTAGTTAGGTTTAAGTAATTCTACGTTCTAGGGGACTGATGACCATATATGTTAAGTCCCATAGTGCTCAGAGCCATTTGAATTCAATGCCCAGGTATATCAAGTCCGTTATTATGGGCAAATGTGGTTGTTCTGGGTACTGATTACTCAGGATCTATGCACCCAAATTGTGTGAAAATGTAATCACATGTCAGTTCTATTTGTCCAATGAATACCCATTTATCATCCGCATTTCTTCTTGGTGTAGCAATTTTAATGGCCAGTAGTGTACGTTGCCCTCCAAAATCATGAGTGTCGAAACTTAACGACAGCCAAATGAGACACATTACACAATTACTGTGATTGATTCCGATAAAATTATTGATAAAACAAATGCGGCGCAGTGGCAACGTTAATATGATAAAGCCTTGACACACACTCAACTTGGGTTTAGAAAACATCGTTCCTGTGAAACACAACTAGCTCTTTATTCGCATGAAGTGTTGAATGCTATTGACAAGGGATTTCGTATCGATTCCGTATTTCCGGATTTCCGGAAGGCTTTTGACACTGTAGCACACAAGCGGCTTGTAGTGAAATTGCGTGCTCATTGAATATCGTCTCAGTTATGTGACTGGACTTGTGATTTCCTGTCAGAGAGGTTACTGCTCGTAGTAATTGACGGAAAGTCATCGAGTAAAACAGAAGTGATTTCTGGCGTTCCACAAGGTAGTGTTATAGGCCCTTTGCTGCTCCTTGTCTATATAAACAATTTGGGAGACAATCTAAGCAGCCTTCTTCTGTTGTTTGCAGATGACGCTGTCGTTTATCGACTAATAGTCATCAGAAGATCAAAACAAACTGCAAAACGATTTAGAAAAAATAATTGAATGGTGCGAAAAGCGGCGGTTTATCCTAAATAACGAAACGTGTGAGGTCATCCACATGAGTGCTAAAACGAACTCGTTAAACTTCGGTTACACGATAAATCAGTCTAATCTAGAAGCCGTAAATTCAACTAAATACCTAGGTAGTACAATTGCGAATAACTTAAATAGGCAGGAATACATAGAAAATGTTGTGGGGAAGGCTAACCAAAGAGTGCGTTTTATTGGCATGGAAAATGTAACAGATCTGAGGAGACTGCCTACACTGCTCTTGTCCGTCCTCTTTTAGAATACTGCTGCGCTGTGTGGGATCCTTACCAGATGGGGCTGACGGAGTACATCGAAAAAGTTCAAAGAAGGGCAGCACTTTTTTTATTATTGCTAAATATGGTAGAGAGTGTCACAGAAATGATACAAGATCTGGGCTGGACATCATTAAAACGAAGGCGTTTTTCGTTGCGACTGAATCTTCTCACGAAATTCCCATCATCGACTTTCTCCGTCGAATGCGAAAATATTTTGTTGACACCGAGCTACATATGGAGAAACGATCACCAAGATAAAATAAGGGAAATCAGAGCTCATACGGAAAGATGTAGGTGTTGGTTCTTTCCGAGATTGGAATAATAGAGAATTGTGAAGGTAGTTTGATGAGCCCTCTGCCAGGTACATAAATGTCATTTGCAGAGTATCCATGTAGATGTAGATATTTCCCGTAGGGGTCGTGGGGGGGGGGGATGTTAATAATCGCGCAGTTGCTTTAATTGTAACTGCGAATTGCCAGTGGTTGTGGCAATGTTAATAGAAAACGGATAGTACAACAGAATGGAAAGAAGTCACACTTGTGGTTACAGATGAAAGCAGACTGTTCATTGGCGTTAAAAATGCACGCCTTCAGAATGAAGCTAGAAGTAACCGAATAATTGTGAAATACTGTATATCCCTACACAACGTCTCGTGGTTACGGCTCAGTTTCACCATAGTATCGCAGGTGAAGGCTGAAGTGGTGGCAGAATCAGTCACTGGCGGCACCAATGACTGTCGCCAGCAGCTAACGAGGGAACTCCCCATAGCACACCACTCAGACTTAGTGGTAAAATGGCCCAGTGGGTAGCCCGTCAAAAACTAAGCACAAATGAACCATGAAAACAGGAAGAAGGTATACTGAATTACGAAAAAAGAAGCAAAATAGAAACGGTGAACAGTCCCAGCTCAAGAAGTGGAACATCGACCATTTTAACTAGAAAGGGTATCGGAGTTATGGGGTTACGGTGTTGGACTGCGAAGAGGGAGGTCCTTGTTCAAACCTCCCTCGTGCCCCAATTTTTTTTTTTCAAAAATTATGAACTTTCCGTCCGCTTAATGATGCGTCTGTTCGCTACAATTCAGACTTGTGTCTCCATGGTTCGGTAACATCCGTTGTAAGAAAGGGCCCTCGAGACATAAGTACTTCCTGTTTGTTCTACACAAGTGCCACATGTTTTTAGTCTTACTTTCGGTTTTGGAAGTTTTGATGCTTGAATTCCCTTGTTGTAACACAGATCTTACCCATCTATTTGTTGTTTTCATCCCCGTCAGTGTTCTATGCGGCATCTCGCCTGCTCTCACTATTCATCACGTTTACTTGCGACTGTAATGTATGCTTGCCGTATGACTGATGTTCTACAACCAATGAACGTATGGTATGACAATTGCCAAGACTACAGAAGAAGAACAGACACGTCAGTGACCGGAGGGACAGTTGATAAACTTGTGAAACAAAAGAGACACGAGGGAGATTTGAACATGGATCTCCCGCTTGGTATTCGAACACGGTGACCACACAACCACAACATCTGGGTTCGTAAAGGTCCCTCGATGTTGGACATCTTAAGCTTGGACCGTTCACTTTTTCGATTTTGCTTCTTTTTTCACACTTCAGTACACCTTTCTGTTTCATGCTTCATCTGTGTCCAGTTTCTGACGGGTACCCACTGGGCCATTGTACCACTAAACCTGAGGTGAGTGCGATGGGGAGTTCTCCTTGTAATTGCAGATCAGTTTGAAATTACTGTTAAGTCCCCAATACAGTCAGTGTGGCAGGCCGGCGGTGTCAACGGCGGCTCCCAGTGTGGAAGATTGAACGGTTTCTATTCAGAAGTTAACTGAAAGTAAACCGCATTTTATTTGTAAAGGTCCCTCTTGATATTACCGGTTTCTGCTACTGCCATCTTCAATCTGTTACAAATTGAAAAACGAAATTCAATTAGCTGAAGCAAAATTTGTAACGGGCTTAGTGATACATAAGGAAGATAAAAAAAATATTCACGTGATTAATAGCCATGCATATCGGCCATACATAGCACAAAATCAAAAATAAAACATATCTATTTAGCTACATAGTAATTGCTGGATATGGCCCGGATGCGTCCAATATACAAATAGCAGAGACCAGCAGAGGCCTCTGCTGCTATGGTACATGAGTAACCAGTGCCGTAAATTTAATAGTTAAAATGCAGTATTCGTATTAGTCATTAATTAAAATTACTCCATGTGGCAAAATCAGCGCCTGACAATAAAACATGAACTGATATACAATTTGTAGAATTAGATCCATACTTAAAATCCACATGAAACTTGTAAAGAGCGTGCGGGGTGCAGCCAGGTGCAAACTGTTGCACATGTCGGCACCAGCGATGCCTGTCGTCGGGGTTCCGAGGAAATCCTTGGGTCCTTTCGACGGCTGGCTAAATTGGCGAAGGCGGCCTCCATCTCTCGAGGAGTGGAAGCCAAGCTGACGATCTGCAGCATCGTACCCAGGGTGGACCGGGGTCCTCTGGTTTGGGGTCGCGTGGAGAATCTACACCAGGGACTACGTCGACAGTGTGACGAAAATGGTTGTAGATTACTCGAACTACACTATGGGGTGGAAGATTGTAGGACGCCCCTCGATAGATCAAGGGGTGCATTACACACAGGAAACAGCTGCATGGGTAGCACAGTACTTGTGGCGTGCACATGGTTTTTTTTTTTTTTTTTTTTTTTTTTTTTTGATTAGGTTCCTCCCCACGGGAAACAAACCATTGGCCTGAAAAATTACCAGTTCATGTCACTTATGTGGGTGTGCCAACTGTAAAAATTGTCAGTTTGCCTAAACAGGTCATCCAAAGTATTTAAATATGCTTAATATCATGTTAGTAAATTGTCGAAGTGTCTGTAGCAAGATCCCCGAGTTACTCTCCGAAATAAACAGTAGCAATGCCAATATTGTATTAGGTACCGAAAGCTGGTTTAAACCAGACATAAAAAAGCAGTGAAATTTTGAACTCGGATTGGACAGTGTTTAGGAAGGATAGGACTGATGCTATGGGATGTGGTGTGTTGCAGTTAAAACCTGTTTAAACGCAGTCGAGGTCGATACTGGGTCGCACTGTGAAACAGTCTGGATAACGCTGTCTATCAGAAAAGGATTGACCATTGTATTAGGATGTTTTTAAAGACCACCAGCATCCGCAACAAACGTCGCAGAACGTTTCAGGGAAAGTCTTGAGTACATAGGAAATAAATATCCAAATTATCCATTAGTTGTAGGTGGAGACTTTAATCTGGCATCCATTGACTGGGAAAATTACACGTTTATCAAAAGGGAACGGAAGCAAAGATTCGTGTGAAGTTATTCTAGGAGCGCTCTCAACATACAACCTTGAGCAATTGGTTAGAAAACCAACTCGAGATGGGAACATATTAGATATCTTGGCGACAAACAGACCTGATCTTTTTGAGGAAGTTAATCTAGAAGAAGGTATTAGCGACCATAATGTCGTTGTGGCTTCTATGTCAAAAAGTGTCGTTGATGAATATCTTCATAGTCAGCTCCAAGCATTCACCTCGAGACGCAAAGATATTGACCATCTTTGGTCGGAATTTAAAGGTATTGTCCACCACGTGCTAGAGAAATTTGTTCAAAAATGTTCAAATGTGTGTGAAATCTTATGGGACTTAACTGCTTAGGTCATCAGTCCCTAAGCTTACACACTACTTAACCTAAATTATCCTAAGGACAAACACACACATCCATGCCCAAGGGAGGACTCTAACCTCCGCTGGGACCAGCGAGAAGTTTATGCCTAGCAAAAATATAGTGGAGAGAAAGGATCCACCTTGGTACAACAAACATATTAGGAAGTTGCTGAGAAAGCAGAGAATTTTGCACAGTCGTTTTAAACGTAGTCACTGCCCCGCTGACAAACAGAAATTATGTGAAATGAAAGCAGCTGTCAGAAGGACAATGAGAGATTCTTTTAACGAATTTGAAAGCAATATTTTATCTGCAGATTCTAAAAATAACCCCAAAAAATTTTGGTCGTACGTAAAATCTGTGAACGCTAGAAATAATTCAATACCTTCTCTTGCTGACAGTACGGGTAATGTAACTGATGATGATAAACAGCAGGCCGAAATTCTAAACCTAGCTTTCAAAAACTCGTTTACGGTAGAGAACTGCAGCACCGTTCCCCCTTTCAATTATCGAACAAACGCAAGAATGGCTGACATAGTGTTTAGTGTATCTGGGATTGTAAAACAGTTAAGATCCTTAGACGCCAGGAAGGCATCTGACCCAGACGGTATCCCCGTACGATTACATATTGACTATGCTACAAATACAGCATCACTCTTATCCATTATCTATCAGAGATCATTGGAATAGCGGAAACTTCCACGGGACTGGAAGAAGGCCCAGGCCATAGCAATCTATAAAAAGGGTAGAAAATCGGATGCACGTAATTACCGGCCAATTTCACTGACATCGATTTGTTGTAGAATCATGGAACACCTTTTGTATTCAGACATAATGACCTTTCCAGACTCTGAGAAGCTCATCTGCAGAAACCAGCAGGTTTTAGGAAACAATGGCCATGCGAGACACAGCTGGCTCTCTTTGTGCATGATATACAATAGGCTCTAGAACCGGCTCACAGGTTAATGCCATATTCCTCGACTTTCGAAAGGCGTTCGACTCAGTTCCGCAATGTCGTTTGCTTCAAAAAGTGTGCGCTTACGGTCTGTCCGATGATATATGCGGTTGGATAGAAAGTTTTCTAACAGACAGAGAGTAGTATGTCGTCCTGAATGGGAAGACTTCAACAGAAACAAGCGTAACATCAGGTGAACCCCAGGGCAGCGTAATAGGTTTTTACGGTTTACATAAACGATCTGGTTGATGTTATTGACAGCGGAGTTAGGCTGTTTGCCGATGATGCTTTAGTCTACAGGAAAATAGTATCACACGAAAATTGTGAATAAATCAATGAGGATTTGCAGAAAATAAATGCGTGGTGTAATGACTGGCAGTTATCTCTCAATATTAGTGAGTGTAACCTACTGCGTATAACAAAGCGAAAATCCCCATTAATGTAAGAGTACACCAAATAAATGCCCAGTCTTCGGAAGCGGTAATATCCGTCAAGTATCTGAGTGTGACTATTCGAAATGATCTCAAATGGAATGTTCAGATTACACAAGCAACGTGTAAGGCAAACTCTAGATTGCGGTTTATTGGTAGAATACTGAAGCAATGCAGTCCTTCAACAAAGGAAATAGCTTACAATACGTTAGTTCGTCCAGTCTTAGAGTATTGTTCGTCTGTATGGGACCCTTACCAGCTGGGTCTGATTCAAGAGATTGAGAAGGTCCAAAGAAGAACGGCAAGATTCGTGACTGGTACAATCGCGAGAACGTTACAAATGTCATAGAAAGTTTTAAATGGGACACACTTGCAGATAGACGGCGCGCTAAACGGAAGGGGCTGCTCACTAAATTCAGAAATCCGATCTTCACCGAGGATGTAGCGCAAATATTATTACCACCAACTTTCAAATCGCGCAATGATCACCATTCAAAGATAAGGGAAATCAGAGCTCGTACTGAGGCATTCAGACAGTCGTTTTCCCTCGAGCGATCCACGAGTGGAACAGAGATGGCAGGGGGGGGGGGGGGGGGGAATATGACTTTGGCGCGAATTGTGCCCTCTGCCAAACACCCGTGGTGGGTAGCGGAGAATATATGTAGATGTAGATAACGGGAATCTCCTAGCCTGGCAAAGTAAATAACACACTTTTGTGTAAAAACCAGAATAAAAGTTTGAAATTAACATCACATCTATAAATCGAAACCTTTCCGCATGACAAAACACTAAAATATAACCGTAAGTGCAAGAAAATTAACAAAACAGTAATCGATGGCACATTTGGAATGGAATGTCAATAGCTGCGCGTCTGGATTCAGTGTGTGAAGTTTTTGTTTCCCGCGGCGGAGCTTGCGGAATTAAGCCGTCGGCACATGGTCCGTGCATCAGAACGTAGAATGTTGAGCGAGCCGATTTTCTGACGTAATAGCGTGGAATACCACGTTCGGGAGTCTTTCCGAACATGCAGAGCAATATCTAGCAAGTCAGATATTCTGAACGTGCGTCTGAGCGTGGACCAATGAGATGGCACAACGTCACATGCAGGCCATCTGCCTTCAGCACAGAGTTGTGAGGCGCCATATTGGCATTCATTTCAAGCCTATACCTATATATGCCGTTTCTGAGCACCAGCAAATTGAGAATCTCTGGAAAACCTGTTGTTAACTGTGTGATTCGTTCCAATAAAATAATGAGAAACATCATATTCGTGGCAAAATAATTACAGTAACTTGCATATTATGAGAGTATGCTATTTGAAGGCAGCGACACACTGAAGATCCACCCAAAACCCATTGTTCTTGGTACGATTTGTTATGATTAAATTTCAATCAGTAAAATACCTACGATTAAAGTTTTCAGCAAGTGGTAACATGCTATGATTTATTATCAGCAACGTGTTGTTGGTTTACCGTAGTGAGAAGCGTCACTGATATCTACAAAAATTACAAACCTAGGGCAGTTGTTCACGTCCTGGAACTTTCGAATTTTTTCCCTCACATTTGATTTTTTATTAGGTTCTGATGCTTTATTATTAGTTTAATATAAGTATATACTGTAATATTTGATGTTATGTAAATATTTCACCTTTTTTACGAGGGGTGAGTTTGTTCGATTGGCTTAATGGTTCAAATGGCTCTGAGCACTATGCGACTTAACTTCTGAGGTCATTAGTCGCCTAGAACTTAGAACTAATTAAACGTAACTAACCTAAGGACATCTCACACATCCATGCCCGAGGCAGGATTCGAACCTGCGACCGTAGCGGTCGCTCGGCTCCAGACTGTAGCGCCTAGAACCGCACGGCCACTCCGGCCGGCGATTGGCTTAATCTACAGGAAAGCTTGTGCTGCTTATATAAAGATATTTTGCTCCTTTTTCTTTTACGCTTCGTAATTCACATGTTGCAAAGATTCTGCCACTGGGTAGGAACAGTGATTAAATAAGACTGACCTTGGGGTTTTACTAAAATGTAGGAATGATGAAATAATGTTTATCTTACGTGGAGAAGTATTGTAAACTTGTATCGCACTGTTTGTAATGGAACTTTTATTTGCCTGTATCCTTATTGATTGGACATGGCCGGCCGGTGTGGCCGATCGGTTCTAGGCGCTTCAGTCTGGAACCGCGCTACTGCTACGGTCGCAGGTTCGAATCCTGCCTCGGGCATGGATGTGTGTGATGACCTTATGTTAGTGAGGTTTAAGTAGTTCTAAGTTCTAGGGGACTGATGACCTCAGTTGTTAAGTCCCATAGTGCTCAGAGCCGTTTTTTTGATTGGACATGGCACTTTCCTTTTCGTCGACGATGGAGGAAATGTGCGTTTTAGCAGAGCTAACGTGGGAATTTTACACGCGCCCGTTTAGTAAACAGTGTGATTTACGATCTAGAAACATCCCTCAACTCCGCTGGAGTGCGTTGTAATCGCGCATACCACGTTGGGGCCCACTATCGTATGCACAAGTCGCATTATTTCTGAGCGTTCAGCAGCACGTTGAACTTAGAACGCTCAACGCTTACGTTCGACAGCACGGTCCGTGTGCCGACGACTTTAGGGCCAGTCTCCTCGCCGCTGGTGGCCAGCACACACGTCCGCACGCCTAGCTGCTGCGGCACTCGACGCTGTTCAAACCAGCTTTCTGAATACATCAGAATAAACACTCAAGTTAAACTCATTCCGTTCATTCAGCAGTAATTCAGGGTGCCGTTTTCTGTCTACATAAATTTCCCTTTCGTCCTTTGGCACCTTATGCAACACTTCCATGTTATCCTCTGTTTCCGGTCACACTCCGTCTTCAGGCCATGAGTGGCCTACCGGGGCCATCTGACCGCCGTGTCATCCTCAGAGGAGGATGCGGATAGGAGGAGCGTGGGGTCAGCACACCGCTCTCCCGGCCGTTATGATGATATTCTTGACCGAAGCCGCTACTATTCGGTCGAGTAGCTCCTCAATTGGCATCACGAGTCTGAGTACACCCCGAAAAATGGTAACAGCGCATGGCGGCTGGATGGTCACCCATCCAAGTGCCGGCCACGCCCAACAGCCTTAACTTTGGTGATCTCACGGGAACCGGTGTATCCACTGCGGCAAGGCCGTTGCTGTTTCCTGCCACATGCTTTTCTTTATCAAATGTGTACCGAAAGCGCTCTAATTTTGGCTATACGTATGCTGTCTGAAAGGAATCATG